>NW_019394887.1:0-1200000 GCF_000612105.2 Orussus abietinus | reverse complement strand
GAGCTGCGGTAACAACTTGCGGGCCATATATTCGTAGGTTGATCTCTGTGAATTTGGCCGAGACTTGTAACGATTCCGATAATGCAACGTGCCTCAAGAGCTTACACACCTATTTACCGTAGGAATAATCAATTAAAAGCAAAGTCGACACAGATTCAATTTCGATAGGTAGGTCGAGGTCCCTTCAAAAGAGCCTCTCGTCGCGAGATACGTTCTACTGACATGGCATTTAAATTATAAATTCACTCTTCGCAGTCTGTTCATTATTTCAGACCCTCCGATAGGAGGTATCGATGCACTTTCTTGTGTTAAATTTTTATACCCTGAACTTTGAGAGGCAACGGTGGCTAAATTGAGGCTCGGTCTTATGCATTGCCCAATTATTGGCGGTTCTAGTGGCAAGTGGACTCACTTCGAGGATGTGCTCTATGTACTCGTGGAAGCGGTCGCTGCTCTCCTGTAGTCTACCAATGTCATTGGCTAAGGCAAGGTTCCTAATGGTCGATACGAGTTCCTCGCCGGCCTTAGTCACTTGGCCCAGATCTCCGGCTTGCTCCAATGTCGTAGTGCTCAGTTGTTGTCGTAGGTCATTGGTGGCTCGCAAGACTCCCAGCACGGCTTGCTCCATTTCGGAATTGGGCGAGCCTCCTCCACCCTCGAAGTTCTCCTGAGTCAAAGTATTCACTCACGTCCCCGCTTCCATGGGTGCGGACGCTTAAGCTCGAGCATCCACAAGGGAAACCCTTGTGCATGTCGAACATCCCCTTAAGGTGATATCAAAGTGCCGGCTGAGGGATCAAACGTTTATGAAAAATTTCACCAAACCGGATCCTTTCGAGTTTGGACCTCCTCCGAAGACAGGTGATTTACCTGAAATTCCGTATATAAAAGTTTTCCCCGACCTGGGTGCAGGGAATTGTTTGAAATTCCACCGAATCCGAAAGCACCTTAAGGTGATACGAAAGCGATGTCCGAAGAGTCATTAATGAGTATTTCTTTTTAATCGACGATTTGTGATTCTTCAAAAGAAATCGCCGACATTTATCAGCCTCTAATCATTTAAATGTGTCCATTTGAATAATTAAAGTAATTAAAAAAATCGCGATTATGTGGAGAAAAAAAAAAAGAAAATATTACAATTCTGATCGTCTCTGGTCAGAGGTGGCGGACGAGTACCCAGGTATATTTTTAAAGGTCGGCGCCCGGAATCGATTCCAGGTCCCCGGGTCTAATTTAACAGCCGAGTTCGCCTCGTGCAAAAGTAATCACCCACCATGCTGTTCCCGATCCTGAGGAGCGTGTTCAGCTCCAGCTTGGCCCGGTCGCACAGGAGGAGAATATTTTCCCTGTGCTCGTGACTAGTATAGGCGCTATCAGTGAAGTCTTGCGTTCTCTCGACGACGGTGTCCAAAGCGGCCGTCAAGCTCTCTTTGCACCCTGGCCCGAGTAGCGTCATCCTCGTGGTCTCCACTAGACGTTCGAAATGCTTTAAGGCTGCGCACACTGTGCTACTATCCCAGTCTTCTTGCTGAGGGCTCTGCAGATAAGAATGAAAGTCGTTAGGGAATTATTATACGAGGAAGGACGGGACCGTTAGCAAAATCTGGTTTTCCGAAAAGCCTCGTAGAGACCTCCGACGGTAGTTTCGTATCGCCTTAAGGCTTACCTGCGAATTCGAGTAAGGCTGCGTTTCGCTACAGTCGAGGACGCCATCCTTGACGACGTAGTGGATGAGGTCCATGGCTCTCCTCATTTGACAAAACACCGTGTCCCGATTCTCTTTCGCCGAAGGACACTCGGGATGCCTTAAGCACGTTTTACTGGAAGTGAGCAGCATCATCGTGCTCCTCTCGAGGACCTGTCGCGCCGCGGCCATTTGAGCTCTCCTTCTCTCGTCTTTGAGATCATTCTGCAACAGATTTAATTAGTCCAATTATGATGAATTATGATAAAAGCCGCCACGGGATATTCTTCAGAAGGGGCAAATTCTCTCCCTCGTTCCTTTCACGGAAAAACCAGAGCGATGGAACGGCTCTCATTTATTCTCTCTCCTCCATTTTTCCTCCGCTGCATTCAGAGTCCCCCGGCCCTCGTATCCTTAAGGCGATACCAAAGTGGCATCTCAGGGGCCTCTTTCCTCACACTTTTCTCCAAATTGGGTGCGCCGAATCATTTGGAACCTCGCCACGAGATTATAGAGGCTCTAAGGAAGAACGCGACACTGATGGAAATTTCATTTTTCAGGAAAAAAATGTCTATTTACCTCGGACAAGAACCAAGAAGACATTATTTTCTTCTCGAAAAATGAGATTTCACGAACGTCGCGTTCTTTCTTAACCTTTTGGCTACTAAGAGCGCCTAAAGGCGCGCGACATTTGGTCCAATATCGCCTGCACGGTCAGACGAATTTCGCCCATATGTCGAAATGGCTCCGTGTCCAAATGGTTAAGGGCCTCCATAATCGCGTGTTTAACTTTCAGATAATTCGGTGCACATAGTCCGGAGAAAAGTTTTACATTTTCACGTTTAATATATATATATATGTATATACACCCTTTCGTATCGTCCTAACTAGGCAATCGATCTCACCTGTCGGTCGCCGGTCAGGTGCGCCAATTCCACCATCTCGGCGCCGAATTGACTAAAGGCTTTGACGAACTCCGTGAAGTTGGAGACGCTCTCGAGGCGTCCGAGGCTCCTGGCGACCTTGTCCTTAGCGAGGAGGAGTTGCTTGACGACGACGATGTCCGCCAAGAGGAGGACCCTGGTCACCGAACCGAGAAGGCACCGCGCAGCTCGCACGACCGAGCCCCTGTCCGCCAGGCTATCTTCCACGGCGCACTCGCACAGCTTCTCTATCGCCGAGCCTGGAAGAGGGCCATTTTATTATCCGCGTCCATTGTTAAGGGAAGAAATGATTTGCATACGAGCGTCACGGCGGACGCGGAAGTCATTTGCATCTCGCCCATACGGCGGAAAGACTCATTGACTGTTAAATAACGCAACATCAATTCACCGTACCGACGGCTCCTAAGGTTTCGTCATCAAGGTTGCTCAACGAAATCACACAAAGTTAATCTCGTTTGATTTAACCCGAACATACGATTGTCCTAGATTCGATATCACCCTGGATATCATTCCCCGTCCGAAATGCAGTTTCAAGTTTGTCATTTCCTGCCGAGGAGGGCTCCGGTTAAGGTGATGCGAAAGTGCCCTCGAAGAGGCTTCGTTTATCAAACTTTTCTCCCAAGTCGGTTCACCGAATAGTTTGAAACGTTACAACGTGAACAGGGAGACTATAAGGAAGGTCCTGAAACTCCTGAAATTTCAATTCTTTTCAAATTTGTTTGTAGGTATTTTCCTGAATGCAATTTTCAAACGACCCGCCACGCCGGCGCGGCCATTTTGAATGTCGAGAGACTCGATTCGGTGACCTCGAAAGCACCTTCTCTAGGTGCACATGTATTCAAGGGAGGAAACAAGGGGATGGACGGATTTTTTTTTTTTCATTTTTAGGAGTCCATCCTCTCTCCATCCTTACCTCGGATCTCTCGTCCCGATTAGGACTCTCGTCCGGGCAATCGTTACTTACCCGCCACCCTGGCTTCCTTGCAGGCTTCGTACATGTCCGGCTTGATCTCCGGGTTGTCGTCGGCGATGGTCTCGCCGACGGTCACGAATCTTTCTACGGCAAGGTTTACGGCCTGGCCTACCCTGGCGACGGCACGAAGACTTCGGTCCGAGCATATCGGCCGGTCTCTGTGTGACACCAACGTCGAGATCTGGGGATGAACGAGATACGAGCATTGTCAAAACCCTCTCGTTACTTAAAATCAAGAAATTCCGAAGTTTCCATTCCCTTAAAGACCCGTAAAAAGACTTCATTGAGAGCCCATACGACCTGAACAACCCGTGGAAAAGAAATCCCGTAAAAACCCCTGTCTCGAGGGCTGCCAGAAAATTCCTGGACACCTCACGACGTCTCAAACGTCCGCCAAATAATTCCTGGAGAAAGGACGTCGCCTTAATCGGCGGTTAAAAAAATCCCACGGGACCTGAGTACCTGCCAATAAGTCCCTTAAAAATTTAACCTCGCCTCGAACAGCTCTTCGAGAAATTCCCGAAGCGTCTAAGCGCGGCCTTAATCCGCCGTCGAAGCATTCCCCGAGAATTTACGTGGCCCATAAACCGCAGCTAACAAATTCCTGGAAGATGTATGCCGCCTCAAAGAGCCGTCGAGAAATTCCTCGAGGATTCCCACAGTCTCAAGGGTCGTGCTCGTGCATATATACGTAGAGGGTAGTTTCCCCGGACCTCGTCTCCCCCCCCCAGCAGAGCCTCAAACGATTTTTCAGACCCCCCGTGGTGGAGGATTAATTTTTACGCGTGAAAAACCTTCCCGCCACCCCGGATGCGGTAATGAACCTGAAATAGAAGTCGAGGGTATTTCCGGTGGCACTTTCACCTACGCTCCGGTCCAATTGGCTCGTGCAATATCTAACCTACAACACGCAGGTCACGTGACGCCATGTTCGCGGGGTGGGGGGAAAACAAGAGAAAATCCCCCACGTGAGATCTGACCTGTCACTTGGGAATAGCGAGAGTTAAATGCCACCTAGCCTGTGGAAAACGATCCGATGAGAAGAGGCATCGAGTAATAAACGTTTACATCGTCACTTTACCAATCGCGAGTCTATTAAAAAATCCCGGCTGAGTTTCCAGCCAAGTACCTTTAGCGAAAATAGGTTATATAGGCTACTGATAATGCAGGTCACGTGGCGCTATATTTGCGGGGTGGGGGGGAGACAAGAGAAAATCCCATACGTGAGATCTGGCCTGCGACCTGGAAACATCGAGAGTCAAATCCCACCTAACCTATAGATAGCGACCCGATGAAAGGAAAACCGAAGGCGAGTAAATTGGGTAAAAGACCTTCTTTGAGGGGAAATCTCGCAGTAAATCGGGATGAAAGATCGTCCTAACCGAGGAGGGCATTTTTAGGGAGGACCTAACCTAAAGCCACACCCCAGGATTAGCGGCGTCGAATTGTTGGCACAATGTGTCGACCTTGAGGGACCTTCAGCGAGTGGGTTCATAAAGATTAGAATCTGTTGATCGTCCACCCCCTCACCCTTCCGACGACCCAAATCAAGCGCGTTGTGCTGGGACCATTGTTTTTTACATAGGACAATAACAGGGGTACTCGAGGGTTGTTAAGATATTCCTGGGATGTAGTCGTACTCCGGTGTTAAAAAGCGTTTAAAGATTTCCGGTAAAAGACGCGGTTTAACCCGGGGAGCGGTGTACGAGGACGTACAGGAGGGTCGAGCGGTTCCGTCGAGCGTTTCACTTTGTACATGTTAAAATGCCCTCGAGGGAGAGATCGAAAACCCGCAGGGCTATGTCAGAAGGTGGCCACACACGTAACGACAAATCGTGGCAATCTGTAATCTGTGCAGTTAAATCGAAGTAATGCCGTTAAGTCGAGTTTACGCAGTCGTACCGAGTCCTTATACGGCGTCCTCGACAGGTCGGTGGATCGGTTTGCGCAGATTTATCGCAGTGATTTGTCGTTCCGTGCAGTCGCTTTAAAGGTTACTACATGGGTAACGACGAATCCTGGGGATTTGTAATTCCAGCAAGTTAAACAAAACTCGTACCGAGTCTTTATACGGCGTCCTCGACAGTTCGGTGGATCGGTTTGCGCAGATTTATCGCAATGATTTGTCGTTCCGTGCAGTCGCTTTAAAGGTAACCACACGGGTAACGACGAATCCTGGGGATTTGTAATTCGAGTCAGGATTCGCAGGCCCGTTAAATCCGTGGATAGATTTTTCACGGATATATCGTTACGCGCAATCGCCTTAAAGGCGTTTATCTCTCCACCCCTACGCAACAATATCTCCGAAATTTGCGCAGTTAATTCAATCACGTCCAGCCCACTCCTTATTACGTGGGGAAGTTTTGCAGATTCCTCCGAGCGGTACAGTTATCACAGAAGATCCCTCCACTCGTTATCATTACCAGGTTAATCAGAAGACGCTATATCGCCGCTTCGAATTCGACATTTATCTTCCAGTAACTGACTCATACTTAATGTAATGTGCGCCTCTCTATTTCGAGGAAACAAGGTAACCTCGTGACATCCCACCACCAGTGGTACTCCGGACAAAGGCGGTTCGCGGAGACTCCTCTTGGGGAAAAGTCGCTAGGTTCACCTTAAGGGGATGGAAGACGTACCTGTCGGTCGGCCGCCATGCCCCCCTCGTACATGTTCGCCGGAATCCTGGTGCACGTTTAAACCCGAATGCTCGAGGAGGCACGACCTCCTCCGACCCTCCTCTGTACACGTCTATATACCTATATATATATATCTATATATCCCTCCGCGTCCAACTATACAAGGTACTACTCGGACCCGTTTTTACACCATGGTTCCACCCGCGGGCCCGGGAGCGTCCCTCCTTTAGTTCTTCCTTCAGTAGCGGGAAAATATACTATGAATCGTCAACATGCTCCTAAATATTCCTCGGTGGGGTGCGCGTCGATATCGTTAACAAGTGCGTGCATGTAGGAACGGGCCGGAGGTTGGTCCAGGGTCGATTGGATCCGATTCCACCGGCCGGCGAGCGGTCGAGGAGTCGCGGCTCCACCGGTCTGGGGCGAGAGAGAGAGAAAGAGAGACGGAGAGAACGAGGGGGCCGTGGGAGCGAGAGAGAGGGTCCCGCGAGATGCGGCCGGCCCGGTGCTGCTGGCCCGTCGAGCGACCAGGGAAGACTGGACTCTCGAGGAGCGCGGCGCCGAGGCTCCCTTGGGAGTGGTAGTCGGTGTGAACGTATCCGCCGCAAGGAACGCGTGTACGGGAGCGCCGGCCAGAGGCTGCGCGCACCCTCGAACCGACAATCAATACCGGCCAGGACCGTTCCCCGCGAAATTGAGATTTCCACGCCGTCGACCGGCTCCATGCCCGACCGCGTCGACGCGACCGGCTCGAGGTGGAGGCGCCAAGGCGCCGAGGAGGGGACCCGCCTGCCCGGACGACAGTCTCGCGGAGGACGCGCGCCGGGACGCATCCTACGCGGAGACCGGGTTAGAATCATTTGTACAGGGGAATTTATGCTTCCACGTGGTAATTCGACCACGTGGTGTTGACGAACTGTTCGACTGGTTGGATTAATTTATACGGAAAATTAAACACTGGAACTACCGGACGGGCTTTTTTTTTTCACAGGAATCAGGCATTTTCCCTGGGTTTGGTAGTTCTAGGGTTAACGCTATTTCTACCAAAGGTGTCGAGACACCTTTTAAAACTTTAACTGGAAATTATTTTCAGTTTAATTTTTTTCTCAATTAATGTTTCGAGTTTTCGTATAGTAATTGTTAAATTTATTTAGCTTGCCGTGAAACTATCGAACTTCCCGATTCTCGCGGGGGTGCGATTTGATAATGAGAAGAGCACGAAACCCTTTCCTTTGTACATGGAAATTGCACATGCTCTTGGAGTAACGTGTCTTGATAGTCTACCTTTTAATTCCCGCCCTCCTTTTTCTCCACGTTATTCCTGTCTCTTTATTTCACCTCACCTCCCCGTATTATTCATTTTCGAGTTTCGCGACCGTTCGACGATTTGCAAACTGAATACGGCATCTCTCCTAGTTCCAGAATTTTCACCGGCATTAGTCTAACGACCTCTTTCTAGAGTCACGTTATCGGGACTTTTCCGACATACAAAACAGCTATATTCCCGCCGCTCGTCGGTGGGGGTTGAGCTGCATCACCTGTGAAAAACGAAAGTGACAAATTGCTTTAACCGCACGTGAAACGAAGCCCGGGGTTAAACCGTATCATCGTCAAACCTGAATTTCACGGCGGAACTTTGTTTGCCTCGAGTTCGGTCTGAACGTTCCGTTTCCACCGTGATAGATTAAATGGGGTGTACGGTGATAACGCGTCTCCGGCGGCGATATTCCCGGGGATGCTGTCATCCTCGTGTCGTAGAAGTGGCACCAGCCCGACTATTATCATCCGGCGAATGCATTAGCGTCGAAATATCTCGCCTCCTCGTCCCGTCCGGATCTGAAGTGGGAATATCAAGATTCAAAATGGCGGCGCCAACGCCGAGCGACTCCTCGCGGCATATTCTTTATTTCTCTCTTTGTATGGTATATATTGGAGTATATGACGTACCGGAGCACACAGCCACCTTTTCCCTCACGACGGTCACATCGTAAAACTTTTTGACTGATCATTCCGCGTTTAGCACCTATATGCATCACTTGTTGCAACGCGGAGCCGAGCGACGTGCCCTCGGTGCAGGAACGTCCTTCGCGCGATACATCCCGAATAAAAAATCAAAGCGACGTCGGACGAGTGGCGAAACACCTAACAACAATTCCTCCACGTCCCTACGGCATTAATTTCCTAAGTTAAACATTCCGTGAGCTTAATTAAAATGAAACAGCAGCGTAACGAGGCGTGAAACGCTTATTTCTATATTTGCAGTGGATTGATATCCATTCGCGCTAATAGACAGACGGTTTGCGTAAACCTCGGTTAATTCCTTAAACCTCGGTTAATCATTGACACTCGAGATAGGAATAAGAAGTTCCACTTCCAGCGCGGCGGCGATCCGTTTATTTCTTTTTTTTTTCGTTGCATCGCTATACAAAATATCGCTCGTACGGTTTCCCGGGTTAGCATATCGATTTATCGATCTTTCTTCAGCTCGCGCGGGGCGAGTCTGGCAGATGTCAACAAAAGTCGAGAGGGGGTCGCGCAACCCAAGATGGCCGCCGAGGCACCGTCCCCTTAATCCAAGTCCGTGGACTGGACGGGCAATGTGCCGCTCCGGGAAACGGACACTGTATAACTGCGGGAATGGCCGACGCGGGAGAAAGTAGGCTGCGAAAACGAGCACGGATTCGAGGAAAGGGACGATCGTCTACGCCGTCAGGTCTTACCTGTTTGACCAGCGGCAGTAGTGTCTGTTCTATGCTACGGGTTTTGATTTCTAAGCTGGCCGGGTCTACAGGGTCGGGTGTCGCCATGCCTCGAACACAACTTCACACTCCATAGACTCTGACCGAGCAAGAGGGTCGCCAGCTACCGCCGCGCTCTCGCGACGTTGCGGCGACTCGGCGAACCTCCCAGCGCGTCGCTAACTAAACCTTTGATGAGTAGGAGATTGCTCTCAGGAAGGGTTGCGCGATCGCATCTTGTGCTACCCCCCGGTGGAGGATGTGGACGCTAACCTGATAATCCCCAATGGCGGCCAATTCAGGAATCCTCCTCATCTTTGGGATAACAAACATCGTTTTACATCGTTTAACATCTCTTAGCCAAGTCCAAGAAGATCTGCGAGGATGAACTACCCATGATGAATTGGAAGAAAAAAAAAAAAGGTTCTGGCAGCACACCACGGTATTATTCCCGACTTATCGGCAGTGGGTGTATTGACGCGGTTCCGCCCAAGGCGGGAAATTCAAACATTTAAATTCTACACCCCCATGTGAATACAAGAAACCATAGCGTTAAAATTAACGTTCCTTAACACCTTCAAACCTAATACCCAGGTTAAATAATGAAAGGAGATCTCTCTATCGAGTAAAAGTCATCCGACTAAACATGGCCACACGCTTCACGTATGTATATTGATTTATTTACACATTTTCTCGTATAATTAAAATAGAATTGTCATAATAAACTATAAAATGGATCAAACAACAATTAATTTAGCAGGCTCACGCGCCTCGTCGGCGAATATGGAGGGCGAAAGTCGGGTCTTCGCCTGGAACCGCATCTGGGGGAAAATGGCACTCGCGGCTCGCGCGTTTATCGTGCGAAAATATATTTATATATATATATTTATATATTTATATAAAATCTAAAAATCTCGCCCTCATCCGTCGCTTCGGAATTCCGAGTGGAAACGTCCCTCCACCTGCGGCCCGACGTAAGTACGGATCGTCGACTCCCAGCTCGTCCTCGAGAGGAGGACGGAACTCCTGGGGGAAAAACGCATCAGCGGGTCGTTCGGGAGGGACGTCTTCACGAGAAAATTTCCCTAGTCGGAATAAGCCCGAGCCCTCGACCCGTACAACTCGAAACACTGGTCGCTCCTCGTTACGATATCAATAAAAAAAATTGCCGCAAAACAGTTTCGATATGTACAAATTTGATAAAACAGGGAAGGGTTAAGATCGCCACGAAGCAAGATTAACTCGATATTACTGGCCGCAGCTTTGTAGCGATGCCTTTTTTCCTTTCTTTTTCTTTTTAAACAGTAACTGCCGAACATCTCAACATTCTCGCGATATAACTATCGGTACGATTATATTGCACAATATCGTTACAATATTCCAACAGAGTCGCAAGGTCGACATACTCGAGCGCGGTGAGACGCCATATTGCACAAACCTTTTATACAATTTAGTAACTTCGCAGCCGTTAAAAACGTCTCATCTTGCCGGCATAGCTCTTCGCGTCAATTTCCTTATCAGCGTGGTTAGAAATTAAGATTGTACATCGTCGAGTCGAGAGATCAGCCTGCCGAGGACCGTCGCGATTTCTCGGGTTAACCACGAGGCCGTCCACAGGAATAAAATCCCCGCCTCGACACGAGGGCGTTGAATTAAGAGAAGTTGGTCCCCGGTGATGGTCTTCGCCCGGAGGACCTTCGTAGAGAAATCCCCGACGTCGACGATGCCCAGGAGTGGAAAAACACGTCCAACTACTCCAGGGCGTCCCGACACTCGGCTCATCCCAATTGAACCTATCGCACCATCTTCAGGAGGAGAATAAAAAATTCAGCATGAGGTTCGGACAGCAAGAAATTACTATAAACCGAGAAGAGTCTCCTCCGAGGACTTTCGTCCTTACCGGATAATACCTCGCCGTCTCGAGGACGCGAAAAGGACTCTGGGGTTAAAAGTCATTGTCCCAGCCGGAGGTGTCATCCGGAGGAGGTGGATCCGAGTCCGGTGGGTACTCGTCAAAGTTTGCGGTATCAGTGGCACCCTGGACTCTTGGCATAATAGGAGGCTCCAGAGTTCTCGCCCTGAGTCCCTCCCAGTTGAACCCGTCGAACCATCTGTACATAAATATATGCATGCATTGCAAGTAAATGTACACATTAAAAATTATACATATGCATACTTCTGAACGCGTGAAAATCGGTAACTCACTTGTGCTTCTGAATTTCACTGATGCCGCCTTTCTGGTAACCTAGACGCTCCGCTGGATTATCCCTGGAAGGAATGGAAGGTCAGAAAGGAGGTTTATTTAATGATATTATTCTTGGAGCCGGGAAAATGATAAATGAAAATGTAAAAAAATATATCATGCAAGTACCTGCAGAGTTTCTTGATGAGCGCGGTGGCGTTGCGCGTGATGGTCCTGGGGAACTCGATGGCGTCGATTCCCTTGAGGATGATGTTGTAAGTCTTCATGGGGTCGGCGCCGGTGAACGGAGGTGTTCCGGTCAAGAGCTCGAACATGAGGACTCCCAGGGACCAGTAATCGGCGCTGATGTCGTGGCCCTTGTTGAGGATCACCTCCGGGGCGACGTATTCCGGAGTGCCGCAGAAGGTCCAGGTCTTCTTCCCGTTCTCCAGTCTCTTCGCGAATCCGAAATCCACCAGCTTGACGTACCTGAAATTCGCCTGCATTACCGAGCCATTCCCAAGACGCGTTATAAATACTATATTAATATTTTAGGAATAATTTCCACCCTCCGGAATTTAACTTACCGCGCTTTTGACATTATCTATTTACAGGTAAACCCATTAAAACTATATTACCTAAATTTAATATAATTTTCACGCTTCGTTTTTTTTTTTTTTTTAAGAAATTAAGTTTAAAAGCGATCGCGACGTTACCCGTGACTATCGAGCAACAAGTTCTCCGGCTTGAGATCCCTGTAGATGATGTTCCTGGAGTGCAGGTAGTCGAAGGCCTCGACGACACAAGCCGTGTAAAACCTGGTGGTGCCGTCGTCGAAGTGTCCCCTGTCCCTCAGGACGGTCCAGAGTTCTCCACCGAGACAGGCTTCCATCAGCATGTACAGGTACTTCCTGTCCTTGAAGGTCTTGAAGAGCTTCACGACGAAGTCGCAGTCGGCCTCGCCCATGATCCTCTTCTCGGACATGATGTGCTGCTGCTGTCGGGTCTCGACGATCTGCGCCTTCTTCATCTGCTTCAGGGCGAACGACCTGGAGCCGTCTCCTGCGATCTGCACCAGCTCTACCCTGCCGAACCCACCTACACCTAGAGTAGCCAACGGCCTCAGGTCGTTTAGTCGAAGCTCTCTGAATTCCTCGTTCAACCTGAGAAAAGAGAGATTCATTGGTAAAGGGTAACTGGAAGGAACCAGGGTAAAAATAAAAATCAGGATTTCTTTAAAAAATTAATGATAATTAATTTAAAAAAAAAAAATGTCCCATCACACTTTGCGATATGAAAGTGCTAACAGTGCAATCGTGCCGGGTGGTACGCAGGTTGTTAATAAAAATCGTGATTTTTAAAAATAATCTGATTGGAACGTCGATTGATCTCTTAAAAGAAAGGATAAACATCCTTTACACCAGCGCCAAAAGAAAGAATAAAAAGAAAATGCAATCTCCTCGACGCGTGACTTACTCTCGTGTTCCTCGGCGACGATATTTCGCCGATCCTTGAGCAAGGCGTGAAACATAATTTCAGAGTCTTAACTTGGAAAGTACACGTGGAAACGGGTCATGTTCTATTTTCCAACGATTCGTAAGATTTTTTTCACGGGCTTTGGGGAGCTAAACAATGGATTTACCTTCTGCGCTCGACGAGCTCGTCCTTGTATCTTGTTCTAATCTCGTCTAGGGAGGAGATCAGCTGATTGAAGGTCTCCCGGTCGATGACCAGACAACTGACTCCTTCTGGGTCGTCAGCAACAATGTTGGCCGTCCTCAGGTCGTCCCTGAACCAGCAGAAATATTATCAGCAATTTAATAACGTTCCTTATCGTGTCAGATTTCATATATTAATTTCTTTCTCACGAGGTATCATATAATATCAAGTGTTATATTAGATGTCTCGTGTTCTCACGTTTCTTATCATACAAATGTAGAAAGTAAGATGATAAGGAATGTCTTGTTTACCCTTGAAGAGCCTTCTCCCCGAAGAAGTCACCCTTGCCCAAGGTCCTGATGTACTTCTCCTCTATAGTGTCAGGTTGTTTAATCGTCACGCGCACTTGGCCTCTACTAATAATGAAAAAGGTATCCCCTCGTGCTCCTTGTCTGATAATATAATCGCCATTGTTGTAGAACGTCTGAAAATCGATATTGTTATACAGTGATTCGAGTATTAAAAATTGACCGGACACGATGGGAATTATTTTACCTCTTCCAACACGTCGGAGATCTTGATGAGAGTCTCCTCCGGCAGATTCTTGAAAATCGGAACACTGAAACGTAATGGGAAATTATGTTAATAGATCGATCCACGCGGATAAGGCTTCCGGTGAAAATACTTCCTCGAGTTTCGCGAAGCATTAAATGAGACCACTCGAGCATTGTTTCACCGACGATTTGCACATTCGATCGAGCCCGTTGCAGCCGCGACAATTCCCGATCCTTTTTTTATCAAACCCGCAGATTGTTGCAAAACGGCCCAGAAATGTAACAGAGGAGTTGCGACATTGTCAAGATATAACCAGAATATTGTGCAATATTCCAAGTCGTGGCTAAGATATCGATTTCCCACGATCCTAAGTCCGGTTACGACGCCGCGGTTATCCCGCGCCCCCGAATGCAATTTCCCATCTAAACGACGTATAATATAAAAAAACTCCATTAATCAATGTTATTCCACGCATCGTGCCCTACGACATTTATTGGACGCATTTTCTTGTGCCGGGCACTATTAAGTCAGAAAAGTGGAATTTCCCTCGAGGACCGAAAGCAACATGGCGGCGCTGTCCTCGACGCGGCGAGAGTGAAATGAATTAATAACTCCTTACGTATCTAATACCATGAGCCAGAGAATTTGCATTAGATGCAAGAAGATGTATTGAATATAAACTCGTACCGTACGTAATTCCCGAGTACCCGAGAAACGGGGAATAAAATTTTAATGACCGACCATTTCGGAATGCACGGTCCACCGGACTCCGGCATTACGAACATCGATATACATATATTGTCGAGAGTCGATAATAGCTTCCGGCTTCCGAAGTTTTCGTTTACCGGCGTAATTTCGTCACCGGTATAAACAAGCCGGCTCCCGAAAGAAAAGAAAGAAAAAAGGAAAGGGGTAACAAGGAAGCAGAAATTAAAGACGAACGAGGCGACGACGCCACAGATCGTCTCCCTATATTTACACAGCTGGCTCTTCCTCAAAGAAGCATCGGCGTCTCAACAATTAATCATTCCCACGTCGAACTTTGACGTGGGAAGAAATTTTAGACGTCCCTGAGACAAGCAAAAAACCCAATCAGGGCGATCTAAAATTACCCTCCTATCCCAGAGACATTTTTTTCTTCTCCAGGATTTAATTACGATATTAGGCCGTCCCATCGAATCCCAGGACAAATGTCACTTGCAGAGAACTTTTTTGGCGGTAATTTCAAATTTCTTTTCTTTCTCGATACAAACAAAAATTATGTTCGAGAGGAATATTAAGAGATATAACGCGATAGGAAGAGATAATTATATTCACGGAGATCCTATTTTGGAAAATCGAGCTTAAAAATTGATTGGACTCTACCTTTTGAGAAAGTCTGTATATTCGGCCTGCCGAGACAGGCCGGTCCTCATCATGATAGTCTGGAAACATTGTCTATCTATGGCCCACAATTGGCAGTCCGTGGCAGCAGTGATAGTAGCCGTCCTCTTGCAATTGTAAAGGATCGCCAGCTCCCCAAGGACCTTCCCAGGAGCCAGGGTGCTCAAGTACTTGCCGTCCCTCGAGACCTCCACCTTGCCCTCTGCGAGAAGAAACCCTCGTAAAAAATCGTCGGACGCCTGTAGGCGCTCGTAGTAGCCAAGGGGTTAAGAAAGTCGGTATTTATGAAAGTCACGTGTAACTTGGAAAATTAAAATTGTTAAATTATAACGGGGTATGGTAACGAGGATCTAAGTGGAAATATGGTTTAATTAAATTCCCTTGGATCGATGGAGATAAAAGTCATCTGGAAAAGGACGAGCCAAGGAGTGGGCGAATTTGTCCAGCTCTTCGGAACAACTTTGGAGGGAAAGGGAGATACTCCATCCGGCTATGAGCATTGTGCATGCGTTGTCTCACTCGCGTGGGTGTCCCTCTCCTCCGCCGAGGACCATACTTGTCCCAATTAATCCGAATCGCGAGGGACATCCGCGTCGATGACGACATCAAACCCCAGACTACTCTCTTTCTCTCTCGTCTCGAGAGGACACGATATACCACTTGACTCGGCCGCTTTCCTAGCGCTCCTGCCATTTGCAATTCTTCGGGATCATTTCCCCGCGAGGAAAATGAACGATAAAGGCTCCGGCCTCTCCACCCGAAAGATCGTGGGAAAATGAGTAGAAAATGTCTTTTGGAAATTCCCGTGAGACGTACGGTTCTCCAGATATTTGATAACGAAGTCGACCAATCAGGTGGCGGGTCTACTTCGTGGCCACGCCCCCACCGGGTCAGCTGACCGCGCATCAATGCGCAACTTCGGCCTCGAATATCTCGAGAACTATAGCTCCCTCGAAAATGTGCAAAAGAGGTTTTCCACTCGGTTTTTTTCGAGGAATCCGATGCGCGACAGAGACGCGGCTTAGGGCGAAGTTTTGACGAGCGAGGGCCGGTTTTTGGGGGGAAGCATGGAGCAATTCGGAACCTCGGGTTGGGAAGAGTCCGAACTGGTCGTCGGGTATCTCCTTTCACGAGTCGAGTCACTATTACGCGTTGCTACATGCCACCGCCAGCGGTTTACAGTCTTACAGCGGTTGTCCCAGTTTAATACGGTGACTTGCCTTCCAGTCCAGAGGTTCTCACCCGAAATCCACGAGAATCGACATCCCGGCGCGTATTCGAAAATATTTCCCGCCTTCCAGGAGAGCTTAATAAGAGTAAATTAATCCCCTCGTGTCGTCTATTTCCCAACAAAAGGTCACTGTCACTTTTACAATCGGTATTCGATTATCTCCCTGCCAGACAGTTTCTGGAGCAGAACGAGAAGAGCGAACGCTGATTAAGTCGTTCCTATCGGACCTGAGGACTAATTTGCCGGAGTTCGATACGATCGTGCATTGTAAACAAGGGTCCGTAATTTCAGACTGTAAATAGACATTCATTGACCGTAACACATCTTAACCCTGACCTCTCCTCAAGTAATAGTCATACCATCCATTAATAAACTCGACATTAAATGAATTTAATCGAGCCCCTTAATCCATCAGATCCCTAAAAACCTAGGTAGTGAAAAAAAAAAACAATCATCCCTATAAGCCTAAACAATAAAAAAAATTCATATTTAGCAGTGATTCAATAATTTATACCGTTTTTCCACCGCGAGCTGGATCGCGAGTAGAATCGCCCGACGGTAGGAAAGTTTGTTAACATTCTTGACGGTCTGTTTTGAAAATCTCGATTGTCTTGTCGAGGTTATTCGAGAGGAGAAAGAGACAGAGCCAAGATGCGCACTTCCGGGAGGAATCCGAGTCGCCTTCGAGCCAGGACTCGAAATCCGATCCCTGGGATTTCGACAGGACCTGGGAACGTTCCCAGGGGGATAAAAAGCATAAAAATATCCCCGCGGCTTGAAAAATTATCTCGGAAACCCGTCCACGAGCGATGCCAAGAATCTCCGTCCAGGGTGACCGCAGGATATTGAAAATACGCCTCGAATTTCGTTATTCCCTTTTTTTTTTCTTTCCCGCACTAGGCATTTTTATTTCCCCTGAGATTTTCAAGATGAAGCTAATGGTGAAATTCCTCAATTAGGATGCAGATATTTTTTCAATAACACCGTCGATATTGTGAGGAAAGTTAGGAAAAAATCCAGGTGGAGAAAATCGAAATTTCAGGAATTGAAACAAAAAGAAAATTTAGGATCGCTCAGTTGTTTCGTCATTTCGAGGACAATAAATAAATAAAAAAATAAATAAATATATATAATATATAAATAAATAAATATATATATTTATATATAAAATTCCCGTTGACATTCAAGAGCGATCCGGGAGCAGTTGGTCACGGCGCCTTCCCGAGGAGAAAGAGCGGGCCCCGAGTTCTATTCTCCTTGTACCCCTAGCGGCGCGTAACTGAACTTTCCGGCCAGTGGTTCTCACATAGGGCCCCCTCTTCCTGAAAATCCAGGAAGGAGCGGGAAACTCACTTTCCCAGGTAACGGGATTTTCCTCGACGATCCCGGAGAAGGCGGTTCGAACTCTACCAATTGGCCTAGGTCAGGTTCGGCCTTCTCGACTCGACCATTCGCCACATTTAATTCCTTAAATTTAAGTAATTCTAAAATTTGCAAAGTACTTTTCCTCAAGTTTTGGTAGCTTCTATCAAAGCGTAAAAAATCGACCTCGAGGTCGACCCGTAGTAGGTCGCCTCGGCGTAGAAAAACACGACCTGTTCCGAGCCCGAAGAGGAAAGGTTAAACCTCGGAGATAAGGTAAGGAGACAGAATAAGGGGAGCGATAAGACCCCTCGGTCTTTTCGACGTTCAGAGAATAATCCTCTTCCCGACTCGTGACATCGCTTATTGGACGTTCAAGTCTCCGATTCGAATGTCTCCTCGAGCCAGGAAACTCGGTAGAGTCCCGCGCCGAATGTACACACCTTGTACAAGTACATGTACATTATCGCTATACATAATTTTAGGGACTAAGAATTAACGTCCTATCGTAACAAGGATTTATCAGGTTCCTCTCAGGAACTTTCGCGGTAGGAATCGATTTTCCAGCTCCGGAGGAAAAGAACCTCTACCTTCGCCTCTGGCTTCTCTCCTGGGTCTCCTGGCGAGAGGCTGGGGCGCCCCGGTCCTCCTCCTCCTGGCGTAGGTGTGCACCGGGACGATGAGTCTGGGCCTGGGGATGAGGAACCCCGGGCTGGGATTCTCGTCTCCTCTCGTCTCTCCAGCCTCGCCGTACCCCATCTCCTGGGAAGCCTCGCTGTCGGTCGTGTCGGTGTCCTCCCCGCTGCTCGACCTCCTGGACCCCTCGCCCTCGTTCCCCCGGGAGTTGGTCCAGTTGACGCCGCACTCCCGCCAGCTGGCCTCGTAGAGGAGCTCCATCGTGCGTCTCCTCGTCGCGTCCGGGTCCAGGGCGAGCTCCGGGTCCTCCAGGACGGCCCGCCCCGGATAGCCGCGCACCTTCATCCCGAGGGATGGCTCGTCGCACTCGGGGACTCACTTCTAGGACTGCGCGAATCGGGACCTTTGAAGTAACGACCCTCGATTGAAGGGCAACTCCGACGTAGGGGCGAAATTCCCGAGCACGGGCAAGCGATAGTCGACCAAACGTCGGATGCGGGTGTACGACTAGCGGATCGACCGCCAGGCAACTCCGACATATGGGCGAGATTCCCGAGCCCGATCAAGCGATAGTCGACCAAATGGACGCACCGAGGCTCACAGAAGAATCCTTTCTATTTATTCTATAAACAAGTGATTTCTCTCCGATTAATCGGAAAAGACGACTAAACCAAACAGAGAAAATCCCCGCGAGGACTTTCCTCGTCCCGAGTGGCCTTCGGATACCTTGTCTCATTTATAAAGGAATTTACGGAACGGCAAATATTATTAACATTTCCAAGTGGAAAGGAGTTGGTCTCATGACCAAGCTTATGCGATAAATTCCGCCTTTCGAGTAATAGAAAAATGTCCGTTTCTTTTTCCCTAGTGAGAAGGAATCCAAATTTTTCGCTAGTCGAGGTTAAAAGTCGCCTTTCTCCTTCGGTGAACCAGGGTCGAAAGAATCGCGGCGATTTTTCACGAGAGTCTTATCGGTACGCTCCGTTATTCCTCGTACAAATATCCGGATGTCTCGTCCGCGGACAATTAGCGTGCTCAAACACATCGGTGTCCCCCTCGTCTAGATCTCGCGAAAGACCCTTATCATCGGATCTGCCCGCGAAATCCTCGCGACATGTAGACCGAGCACGTCGAGGCGTATCTCGCAACTGGGGTACGCACTCCGTTCGAGCGTTACGCACGCACGAGTATCCGGTACGAGAACGGAGCACCTACCTTCCACCAGGTTGAGCACCCCTAGTCGCCCGAGCACGATCGATTGTCATTTCCAGGGTCCCTTAGATCGGATTGTCCCATAGGAATGGCGAACGGATTTTATTTCAGAGCTTATAAAAATTAATGAAATTATTAACGAAGTGTACTGAATTTATTTAAATGACTAATACGTGGCTCGTTGCAAAATACCCGTTTGAAAGTACGTAATACATGGGACAACCCGACATAGAGGTGAAAGTAAAGGAATAAAAAAAATAAGTATTAAAAAAAAAAATGGGAATATCGAAGTAGGAATAACGGAGGTCCCGATCCGCGCGGCCCTACCGGAAGGTCGAAAGGCACCTCCTCGAGGTGGACAGGATCGCAGAGGTCCTCATGGTCCCCGGAAGGTCCCTTTGGGGCCCGAGTACCCGCGGGGCCCTACCGGGACGCTCCAGGTCGGCCCCGGGTGATCCTGGTGCTCGACTCTCTCCCTTTCTCTCCTTTCGTTCGGTCGCTCTACCTCTCTCTCTCCCCGCGTGCAGTGCCCGCTCGGTGCACCGCGCGACTGGTGAAAACGGCGGCGGCGCGGCCGGCCACTGGCTGGGCCCCCCACCGCCGCGCCGGCGGGCCCGACAGCGGCCGAGGAGGACCGAGCGCGGCCGGCGGCGCGCGGACGCCGCCGAAGGTGCCCGACTGCGCCCGAGCCAGTCGGGCCGCTCGGCCCCCCACTCCTCGGCCTGGGCCGCCAGAGAAAGGAGCGGCGGCGCTCAAATCGAGGCTCCGTCGACGCGCCCACGAGAAGAGGTGCTCATCCCGGGGACCCGGTCCCGTGAAGGACCAGGTTCTCCGGAAATCTTTCGGAGAGAGGGTGGTCGCTCTTATCGGAGCGCGTAATTCCTCGGGCCCAATTGCGTCCGTTCAACCGGGAGTTTCGAAATTGCTCCGAGTTTCGTCATCGGGCAATGATGAGAGTGCGCTACTCGATAACGTGGTACGGCGATAGGGTGGGAATAAAAATTCAGGACATTCCCGAAGAGGTATTAAAACACTTTTCGAACGTTCTAGAAGAGTAGGCCCTGATGGGCTTTTGGAGAAGTCCGGTATGTCAGGAGTACGTCATTCGGTAATCTTCGAACTAGCCTTGGGGTGTCTTCGACGTCTGCAAAAATCCGAGCGAAGACGAGAGGTCCTATTTTCCCTCGACAGCTCTTCCTCTTGGGGCCTCCTTTGTCCAGGATGTGGTCCGAGAGTACTTCTAAAGCGGTCATCCTTGAAAAGGACCTTCTTGGTCCAGGGTGAAAAGGTTCTCTATCATTACCTGCATTCCTGCCAATGATCCTGAAAATAAGGACGAGGTCCCTTTTTTCCAGGATCCTGGAGTTTCCCTAGTCCCGGGCTCTACTAGGATTACTCCACGGATGACAGACGAGATCGACTTTCTCCGCTTCTTCCCGAGGACTTTCCCCGAGTTTTCCTCGTCCTCGATTCGAGATGGAAAGACCTCTCCATCTCTACGTGAAAACATCTCGAAGGACCGACATGCTCCAAAGGACGACCCCGAGGCTCCAGGATTTTCCTCTTTCCTCTTTCCCTCCTTCCTAGAGGTGATTTCTCTTTCTTCCTTTATCCAGGACTTAGTCCTGACGTTCCTCTCGACATCAAGGACCACTTTCTTTCACCTGATCGTCGTCGAAGGATCTTCGTCCTAGACTGTTTCCAAAAGTCGTCGCAAAAAAAAAAAGAAAAAAAAAACTATCAAAGGCATCCAAGGATCTCTCTCGAGTTTCCCCGTTTCCTGGAGGTCGTTCGCCTCTCGTGGGCTCCTTTGTCCAGGACTCGTTCGGCCCCGACGTCGGTGCTCCTTTCGACGGGCAGTCATCCTTGGAGCCGGAATGGCCGTCAGCTGTTGCCAGCCGTACCCGGCCGTTGTCTCCGGTGAAAGGTCCTGAGGAGCAAGGACATGGGCCCCGAAGAGGTCCACTTTCGCCTCCGACTTCGTTACGCAATCCGATCCGGCTCCACCCGGCGATCAGCCGATCCGGTAACAGCTAATTTCCTAATTCGATCCCGAAATTCGGCAATCCAATGATTCATCCGATCCACATCTCCTTAAGCTCAGAAAAAAATTCACAGCCAATCCCTTGGCTCGATATGAACCTCGCGATATTAAATATTTCTCGGAAAGTATGTCAGAAAATATTTGGGGTCACGGACTAGACTTAGATACCAACAATTCTTAGTTGATAAGGGCGGCGTTCCATTTTAAGGGTCGCGACGCTTGCATAGGTCCCAAGGGATGGGAGGGCGAGAAGGACTTCTAGGATTTGGAAAAGAAAAAAAAAGAAAAAAAGAGGGGAGAAAAATCATCAAGCAGACTCACTCTCCATGACGTAGACGATGGAGCCGACATCTCCCTCGCGGATGATGATGGACCCAGCGGGGAAGCTGACGGGATACATGCAGTCCACGATTTCATGGATCTGCGTCAACTCCAGGTTCTTCATGAAGTCATTGTCCAGGATGGCGCCCTTGATGAGCTCCCGAGACCTGTGAAAAGAGGATTAAAAATCGCTTAGTAAAGGATTTTAAAAAGAAATGTTAAATATGCGTCAACCGAGACTCCTCGGACATCGGTTTCGTATCACCTTTTTCGCGTTTATAAGCGAGCGGGAAATTATTTTTCGCGTTTACAAGCGAGCGGGAAATTATTTTTCGCGTTTATAAGCGAGTGGGAAATTATTTTTCGCGTTTACAAGCGAGCGGGAAATTATTTTTCGCGTTTACAAGCGAGCGGAAAATTATTGCGTGCATTTACAAACGAGAGGAAAATTATATGTATATATATATCTATAAAAAGATGCCTTATTTAACAGCCGAGCCAAGCGAAGCCCATCCTTGGCCTTGGCCCTGACCTGGGCCGCGCTTGGGGTAGGTCAGGGACTCCTCTCCCGCTGCCGTGATTTTTAACCGGCTTAAAAAAGAAAAATTTCAGAAGGTTCTCAATTCCACCCTAACAAACGTACCCTTTGAGTACGTCCATGCGTAATGTACGTTTTTAAACCGACTTAAGAAGAAAATTGACAAGGCTCTCAATTCGATCCTACGGGTGTACCCATTTTTTAAATAATAGTCGGGCATTATTTTTCTTCGCCTCTTGTCCAAGGCTCCAAAAGAGGCGTCGAGAAGAAGCTCGACGAGACTTCGCTTTCGGGCCAAGGAGGTTCTAATTGGACATCATTGGTCGCAGAATGCGTCCTCAATGATAGCCCATCGACCCTCGCATCTCGCAATGGGATTATTCCCGACGAATCATGAACGAAGTTTCAAACTATTCGGCAAACCTAGTTGGGAGAAAAGTTTTATAAACAAAACCTCTCCGACGCCACTTTCGCGTCACCTTAACTCCCAACCCGAGTGAGTTGATCCGAAGTTCTAAGGGGAAAATGGAGAGCACCGAAAGTGCTTTCTCGAGCCACCGAAAGTGGAGTATCGAAGGCCTTGGCAGCGCCGTGACCGGAACCCCGAAGAGCCTTCGAAAAATTACGCAAACCTCGGCGTAGGTTTCACTTTTAACGTCCACTACCTCTAGAAGGGGACGCGTGTCAAGAATAAAAAAAAAAAAATAATCGCGCAAAAGAGAACCGCATTAATTTCGACGGCGTGAGATATTACTTATTCTCTATTGTGCGTTAATAATGAATTTATATCTAAATCTATCGAAGTGAACCCCGCGGCCATTTTGAAATTCAGCGGCGTCGATTATCTAACCGTGTATTCATTATTTCCGCTCGCGCTTTTTCCCTTCCGTCTCGATCGTTCCTTAGTTTGGTATCTCAGGCTGAGGATGAAAATATCTTTCGGTGAATGTCTCTGAAATTAATTCGGGGAAATAAATCCGGGAAAGAGTACCGTACCTCTGAGGTTTCCCGAATTTCGGAACGGGGACGGAGTCGTTCTTCAAGGGCTCCGCGGATATGGCTTGTCTTTTGGACCTCTGTTCGGGTCCCAAGGGACCCGAGGACATCCCGAATTCTACGATCTGTCGAAACTTGTCGATCTCGTTCCTCAGATGGCGAATCGTCGCCTCTTTTTCTTCCAGGGTCTTCTCCAGAGTCTCCACGGTCTCGTCGCGCCGACGAAGAGCCTCGGTTCGCTCGTAGAGAAGCCTCTTCAAGTCCCTTATGGAATCCATTTTGCTCTTCCGATTCTCCTCTTAGTCTAGTTAATAAATATTAAAAACCACTCCCAGTGACGCCCTCTAAACCTTTCTAAAAAATTGCCGAGAAAATTGGGTCCGAAACTTGCAAGGACGCCCTCGAGCACTTCGCCGGCGACGAGACGCGACAATGGCTCGTCAAAAGTGATCGCATCTTCTTATCCGCTTGAAATATACGTGGTTTCCTTCTTCGAGGATGCAAACGAGGATATAACTCATATTCTCCTGTCGTATCTCGCACTCGATGCGTTCTATTTCTCGGTTGTTTCTTGCAAAAGAAAAGCTACTCCGCGTCCGTCCACGATTTCCAAGATGGCCGCCGTTCCCCAGCGCCGCGTGAACTCTTACATATTTCTTTCCCAATATTTCCCTGTTTATTCGCAGGGAGCCCAGCTTGTACAAAGTCATTAGAATTAAATCCCTCGTTAACCGTCGTTTCCTTTCCGTTGAATTTACGCATCGAACGTCGCAATTTTACTTCAATTTCCACGTATCCTTACATAAGACGAGCGTCTATTTTTATTTCCCCAGCCTCGTTTCGAAGCTTCTCGAAGTTTTATCCCAGAAGATCGGAATCACTTTTCGCAAAATGCCATCTGTATTTAATACAGACGAAGTCCCCTCGGCTTTTCCGACTTTTCTCGTATTTCCGAAGGAAGCTTCTTCCGGGGGATTCGCCTAAGCCAAAGTGCAGTCCTGGTTTTCCTCTATATAAATTTTAAACCTCGCCTCGAAGATATTCATACGTTGAGTATCCTTGCGCAGGACTCGACCGTGTTCTATTTTTATTCCTGAGCTAAAGGCTTCTCGGAAGTTAACTTCCGGAGCAGCACGTAGTCCTCGAGGTCGATCCTTCGAGAGACCTCTCTTCTCGAAGACGACGTCCAGGATATCGAATGGAGTTTTCGATCCGAGATAAAATATCCTTCAATTTCCACTTCCGTCCTCAAGGATCATAAATCTCGTTCTTTTTCCTCCTCGAAAGTCCCCCTCTCGTCCCTCCTCCTCCTCACATACTCTTTATTTTGAAAAATCACATTTATATAACGAGATGAACATAAAAGAAATCCCATTCAAGCCCGGATAACGTTATCAGGAAACCTGGAGAGCGTTTCCCCAAGGTCGACGTAACCTCTTCCTAGCGTAAAATCATCTTCTTAAGCTCCAAAATGCATTTTTCAAAACCTTCAGCGTAATATCCTCCTTCGGCAAATTTCTCTCCTCGCAGCACTGAAGGTCGTTTCCACCTTATCACCTTAAAATCGACAAGGCACATTTGTTTCTCCCTTTTAACTCGACCGTAAGTTCATTTTAAATGTTTAAGTTTAGTCTACGAATCCCTTTAGCCTCCTATATCCTTCCTTTCCGCCAATGGACGTTTCCACGTTTCCGCGGGAATGCGTTTTCTTTTTTTTCTTTTTTCCCCGAGTCTAAGTCGCGACTCGTTTCCGCGGAGTTCCGGATGACTCTGCCGCTCCTCCACCGGTCGCTTCCTTTCACCGGCTTGGCGCGGAGGTTCAACCCGGCGTGCGCGCGCACCTTCCGCGGGCCCGATTTAGGCCGAGATAAGCCGAGCCCGCCCGAAGGGGGAATCCGCGAGCCCGAGGTCACGTGACGATTTTTTTTATATCCAACCACTCGAGCGACACACTTCTCTAACGACGAAACCCGCCGTGACAAGTGATTCTCAACATGACACGGAAGACACAGATTCGGTAAAAATTAAAAAGGCATTAAAAACAAAGGGGGTTTCTCTAATTCAAAAAGACCGACGCGCAGGAATTCCTTCCGAACCGTTAAAAAGTCGATATATAGTGGCCCAGGAGAAGCAGACTTTTGAATCATCGACGAGGCGAGGATTCGTTAATCACTGTCGACGTGCGTGGCGATTCGAAAGCGAGCGAAAAATTCGAAGCGACCCAGTTTTCGTGTCGACAGCGCCTGAAGGTGTGTACGAGCGCGACCGAGGTGATCTTCTCTTAGAGCAAGAGGCCCTGAATCTTGAGCGATCGCAGATTTCTTTCGTACTAATTCAGAACTGGCCTAGACCTAATAAACGACGCTATCCCGGGGGCTGTAGACTGTCCAGGGTGAATTTTTTTAAGAGCGCAAGTTCAAACACCTCGTAAGCCCATCTGCGCATCAATGTCCTGATATTCGCTTAAGAGAATATTCAATAAATCGGAGATTTAGAGTGCGCACAGAGGATGGTGACCATCAACTAATTGCAATTCACCGTCCCCATCCTCGATATCAGGAAAAAAATCGCGAGAATTCTACCTTATCGATCCTTCCACGCGAGTCTCCTTGTATTCTCTTAAGATACTCCATAAATCGGACATTTACTGCGCGCACACAGGAGATGGTAACCATCCACCGATTACAGTTCACCTTCTCTACCCACGATACGGGAAAAACGCGATATCTTCCAAGAATTCTACATTATCGATCCCTCTACGAAGTCGGTAACCCTGAATTCTCACCGGCAAGCACAACAGTACGACACGGAGGACAGGGTTGACCGTCTCGGCGAGGGATGGCGCCACCGCCGAGACGTCGCGAGTTCGCCTCCCTCTCCTTCGGCCGGTTTAGCGCGCGGTCGGTGTTTTAACATTTAAAATGTCGCCAGTGGCCGTGCGACAGGAGCTATTTTTAGCATTCCCGCCGAGATAAGCGCCCGCGGTCGCCGGAACGCGGGAGGGCCGGGGGGCAGGCAGAATCAAAGAACTAATTATACATGACGTCACTCGACTGGTTTCAACACCACATCGGCGTCGCCGCGGAGCCAAGTGGGCCAGGAGCGTCCAGAGTGCCGGAGGAGCCCCGATAAACGCCACGCCTCTCGATAGAAATGAAAATTAGCCTCCCGAACAGCAACACAAAACCCCCCGAAAGAAGAAGGAAAACCTCGAAGCATAAAACAAACCCGGAAAGGAAGGTAACGCAGGTTCTCCCATATTACCAAGATGGCGGCGGACCGATTCTGAAAATCAGGTAGCGACGCGTCCTCGGTTTCTCCGCGTCCAAGTGCTTCCATCGTTTTTCCCCGCGACGTGAAAAAACGAAAAAGAAAAAAAAAATCAAGCAGGTTAGTTTCTTCCGCAATTATCGCGTCTGAAACGTACTTAGTTTCAGGTTTTTATGAAGCTGGGATATTTCTCAAGGCGCATGCGATTAACCCCCCCCCCCCCTTCCCGGAGAAGTGGACGCAGGGTAAGGAGTAAGTACTTAGCGTGTTTGTACACACACGTGGATGTATTACATATTCATGTATGCATCGACGTAAGTATGTACGTGCGTATATATAGCGTCCAAAAATGTCCAGAATGTGACTCGACAAGAACGGTCCGTTGACCAGAGGATTCTCGTTTTTTTTTTCTTCCCCCCCTCCCGGCACACGGGAGGCCCACTCGGGGCCCACTCTCGGTTCAACTGGATTCAACGACGTCGCCGCCGGCCGTGACGAGAGCTATTTTAAGGCTCCCACGGCGTGGTCGTGTGGACGGTGCACGAGCCGGCCCGACCCGGCCCGACCCAAGAATAGGGCGCGTCCCGAAGACGGGCAAGCGAGAGCGCCGATTACGAGCCGATTACGCCCGAAGTATTCCGAGTCCCGGGAGTCGATCCTTCGCCCCTCCCTTAAAACTATATCTCGCATTTTATTCCCGCCTTTCTACACGGTGACTCGACACTTTTCCCTCCGTACCTCCCCGAACGAATTTTTCAGCTAACAATTCATTTAACGACCGTCAAATGAATCGCCCGTAATAAAAAGTGAATACATTATTATGAACATTGGTACTGTCTGTCGCGGCTAGAATTGATAGGCAGTTTAGGTTAGTAGTACGAACACTGGTTTTGCACTCCAATAACATATCTCGAATTTTGTCGAAAACGGCTACGGAAGAAAAAAAATTGTATAGAACCCAAAAGATGTACTTCTTCAAGAGCCGTAACTTTTGTCCGAAGCTTTTTTCTCTCCTAACCCTTTACCGATCGAAATAATGTGAGAATTAAAGAAAATATACGTATCAACGATCGTTCTCTCCTCGAAGATAACGTTTCTGTCAATTTTCACTATCATATTCGTAATCAGTGGGTCAAGATACCTAGGTATACGAGGTTTCAAATTAATCGGAGGTATGCGCTTTTCTTCACCTCCTTATTCGCACCTTAAATTAATAACCTAGCCCATTCAGCGATGACACGTGAGTGTGCACCTGGTGCCGGTGAACGAGGTTATGATTCACGTCGGTGCCAGACCGCATTGGTTATTTTCTTCTTGTTCTTTTTTTTTTTTTTTTTTCGTAGCGCGTCTAGAATCCTCCAGAGGCGCCTGCGGACAATTCCTTTCCGGAGGAGCGACCTTCCGGGGGGTTCCACCCACCTTGTTGCAATTTCGAGGCTCCGTTTAGGGGAACGGGTCGAGGAGTATTTCTAGCTCGACGGGTCGGGCGCCCACCCTCGGCGTTCGCCATTTTCAGTTCGTACCTAGAGGGGGGAACCGCCCACGTGCATCGCTAACAGACTATTGGCCCGATCCGGAAAATGGCGCCTGCGCCTTCTATCTTCCGATCAACAATTTCCGAGACTCCCAATAAAAGGGAAATATTCCTCCCAGGCGAGTGGCTATCACCATTTTCGACCCTACCTTAAACAATGTCCAGCAAGAAGTCTACGCCTACCTCAAGATTCAATTAATTTCTCCCTGACGTATTTTAGAAAAAGGGCCACAGATGGGTCGGCTTGAGAAAATGGCGCCGGCGCCTTTT
Source organism: Orussus abietinus (assembly GCF_000612105.2). Lineage (NCBI taxonomy): Eukaryota > Metazoa > Arthropoda > Insecta > Hymenoptera > Orussidae > Orussus > Orussus abietinus. Next base: position 1,171,829 of record NW_019394887.1, on the reverse strand, counting down.
ATCGACGGTCGAGATATATAGCATTATATTACGTAAATTTCCTACGTCGTCGAGAGTCGAGTTCGAATGTTTAGTTCGGAGAAATCCCACGACGGGCCGCGGCGCTGGGTTGAGTTCCACTGCGAGGGGCCCCGCAGGGAGACCGGTCTTCCCTGGGGTATTTAAACCGGCGCCACCGCCGTTCCTTCGAAGATGCTCCTCTTCCTGGTGAAAAAAGAATCCCCCCCTCGTCGGATCGCCCCTTCCCGGGGTTGCTACCCCGTCCGTCCGCGCTCGAGAGAAGAGACCCCACCTTCCGTCTCCCTGTACTCAAACCGTATCCCTGCGTCCCCTCGAATTGCATTTCCCTCTCCCAACTCTTCATTCCGTCTTTAGCCCCCTTCAATTATAAACTCAATCATCAATTATTAACATTCCCTATCGGAGAAACAAAGCTCTCCCTTCCTAGCCCGAATCCAGCCGCCCACGTGACCAACCCAAGATGGCGGCGCGCTCGTCACGTGACACCGGGGGGAGTCATCTCGCATTTCCGCGAGATTTAGCACTTTTCTCCGCCGGACGAGTGACATTCCTCGCTCGGTCATAGTTAATCCCCGTTCACGACGAATCGCGGGTTTACTCCAACGTATTAGATAATCGATGATTTAATCGGAGCCGGCCACGGAGCGATAAAGACTCGTCGAGTAGGGGAAAAACCGAGATACGGGCGGGGTAAAAAAATCTCGTACCCTGGTTTCTTTTGTCCACTCGTTCTCCTCCCTTTCCCCGGGCGACCGGTCGTGTACACCCGGTGGTGTTTATCGGCGCGCTCCCGCTGTTTATCCGGCGCGAGAGAGATAAATCGCCGAGCCGCGGCGAGAGGGAAGGAGGAGGCGCGACGCTCTGGCTCGGTGGCAACGCGGAATGCAAATTCGCCCGGCCGGGACAGAGGGCGCCTCGCGTAAGACGGAGACAGACCGACGGGCCCGTAGTAGGAGCGAGAGAGACGCGAGCCCGCGAGTCTCCCCCGAATCGCGCGGCGGCCATCTTGGCGAACGGCGCGCCACCCTGCGCGAAACTGAGGCGACGCTATTCTTATTAACAAATACCATAAGGAGACATAAGGACCTCTGATTTTCTCTGATCTAACGACGCGAGCACCACTTGCGGAAAATGAGGGAACTCCGATCCCACGTGACATCTACAGACGTAAATGACCTAAAGTGCTTTTAATTGTGCAATCAAGGTACGCAATGGGAAACGATAATCCGCGGATGATATACGGGATGTGATGTTTTTAACGCGATAAAGACCAGCGGACGATAATGTTTAATTGCAGGATTTCATCGAGGCGGCGCTCTCGGCACTGGATCGAATAAATTTGAATATCTCGCCCCCTAATGTGGGGAGGATTTTAATACATGGTGTCGTATCCTTTCTGGCGAGACTTTTCTCATTAATAAACCGAAAGAAAGGGAAGACAGAGGTCGAGGTTTTTTTTATCTTCTTTCTTTTTTCTTTTTCTTTCAGTTTTTCGGAGCAGTTAATCGCGAGTCCTTGATCGAATGAATTTACGGGGGAATCTGGAACGCGTGGATTCTCTTGCCGAGAATAAATTTCCACGGACACGGTGACGCGACTTATTTATGGCCAAATAAATCCGGCCTGGACCGCGGGGATTCTTTTTATTTTTTTACCCTCTTTCTCCCCCCCTCTCTCCATCCCTCCGTGCAAATAAACGGCGTCGCGCTTCGCCGCGATAAATCAGGGCGACTGATTTCCAGGAGGACCGACAGAATTTATATTTCACGGCCGAGGGTTCACCGATTCCTACCGAGGCGTGCGGTGCCATTAATTGGACTCGGTGCGCTCTCGAGGAAAATCCGCCATTTTTAAATCAACCTCCAGCCGCCATTTCCGAAAAAAAATACAAATCCACGTATGGCGAAATAACGTGGCGAAACATTTCAATTATGCGAGTATGAGAATACATCCAAAAGTGATTCCGTGCAAACGAAACATTCATCCGATAACTCACGGGGCAGGATTTTTTATACGAGTATAATTCGTGAAGCGAGGTTGGCTTAAAATTTCGCACGCTTTTCCTGGCTCGGAGATAAATACAGCTGATTTTCCCGGTTGTAGATATCAAGTCTTGGAGAGGTTTAGATCGGATGTTTACATTAAAATCGGGACAAGTGTGTACCCATTATCCCGGTTACCCCACGGAGAGCGAGCGGTCCGGAAGGGTCAGTTGCACCTCTCGCCAAGTAAGAGCCTTCCGCAGGTGGGCAGCCCGACCTTGACACTCGGACACTCTTCACATGATCCCGGCATGAAAAAAAGATGACACGTATTTTTTCTACAGGGCCGCTTCTTGCGAGACGAACCGCGTTCGCGGGGAAAATGAGCGCTCGCTCTCCAACGAATTAAATACTACGTGGCCTCGGCTCTGCGCGTTATACAATTTCAAAAACATGTCGCATTACGCCGAGGCGTGACGAGCTTCTCGGTCACCTTAGTTAACTTCGTTTTGGTCAGGAAACCCGGCTGGGGCTTTTTATCGCGGTACTTCCTGCTGGACGTGAACGGAATGAATTAATGATACGCCATCGGCCAAACCCGGAGAACAATTCGACATGACTTAAATTGAATAATTAAAAAAAACGTGAATAGCTACCCGTCTCATTGGATCTTGTTAATCAAACCCTCCGATTCCTGACCCTGCTCCACTGGTTTAAAAGAAGAAAAGCAGAACCACCAATGACGAGTCTCCCTTCGTAACACTCTTGAATTCCTCCTCGACCCTGTCGATCCCTGATGTATGTATAAAAAGCTCGCAATGGACAGGATCAACCCGAGACCTGCCAAGTATTTTACAAGGATCGAATTCCCAAGTAATAACCAACCTTCCGTACACGAGATCCAAACCACCGTGCCAGAGTTCCCTAAAATTAGCTCCCGTAAATCCTTTAGCATATCTCCTGGCGTACCGACTCTCCGCAAAACGCTTTTGCACTAACCTGACGCTCTTGTCGACGACGGCGAGAGGTGCCAGCTCTTGTAGAGGAGGTTCAGCGGAAATGCCCTGTGCCCTCTGTTTCCTGGGCTTTGGTTTATGCGATACCAGTGGCGACTTGTAGGGCAGGACGCTGAGGAACTTGTCTAGGTGGCTGCGCACCTCCTGGATCTCTGCGTCGCGCCTCTGGAGGGCAGCTTCGAGTTCGGCGATCCGCTCGTCCTTTACGCGCAGGAGTTCCTGCAGCTCCCTGAGGGTGCCCATGTCGATGCCCGGCCCTGGGATGGACGTGGGGGTCTGGGGGACGTCCTCCTCGTCGGCGAGCCGCTGCTGCGTCGACGAGAAGCACAGCGAGTCGAAACACACGCGCATAGACACGCAGGCGTCGCGGATCGGCCGACACTCGCCTCCTCCGCCGTCCATTCACGCGCGCCGGTCTCGGCTGGCGGACTTAACCTCTACCTGACCTGGCCGCGTCGTCTCCGCCGTCGGCGAGCTCTCGGGAACGCGAGATCCGCGAACGCGACCACGGCGCAACCGAGCGCGCGCGCGGACACCGCCGCGGCTTGCCTTGCCTTCCCTTGCCTTGCCGCTCTTCCAGATCTTCGCCCTGCCCTGCCACCTCCACCGCCGCCAGCATCGTCGCCGAGTGTTTCGAGGTTAGGGGAGCGAGGCGAAGAGAGAATGCTGCCCGAGCGCCGTCCTTCGGGAGACTGGAGGAACGAGGCGAGGCGAGCCGGCCGTTTCGACCGTAACGCCATCCGACGATGGCGACTCGAAGCGCGGCGGCGCGCGGCACTACCGATCGGTTCGAATCGCGAATAAAGTTAAAGTTACTATAAGATGATAATCTCCTTCCATCCCCATAAATCTCTTCGTAAATTTTCTCATATCTCCTCGTAGATGACTAATACGATATTCAGGGTGATATCCACGGGAATATTATCTCACGAATGAAGAAGAATCTCAAGACAGAGATACCTTATATTGAATTACCGAGTATCGAGGGGAACGGCGCCGCAAAGGAAATCGATTACCTACGTCGGAAGCTTCGGGAGTTACCCACCGTAATACTACATACCGAGTCGCGATAATAACGTATCAAGCCCCGAGAAATACGAACCGCGTCTGAAATCTCCTTTATCCCTGCCAGAAAGCCGCTGGTATCTCGAGACGAGAGCTCCCGCGCGCCATCTTTGAAATCCACCGCGCGAGAATTCGAATCCTCGATCGATCGACCGTCGCGGGAATTCAAATCCTGGAAGCTCTCTCTTACCTAAAAACGTCAAACGATCATCATTGAACTACCAAAAATCACATTGTACCTTCTCACGAACTTCGTAACAAAGCTTCGGTTAATTTCAAGTCGCTCGAGTACAGTCGATACGTCTGGCGAAGAATAGAAATTTGGAAAATAAAGGGAAGAAGGGAAACAAGCCACCCGGGAGTATCGACCGAGGGTAGGAAAGCGAATAATCAGAGGCCTTGGGCGGGTTAGGCCGTGGTAATGGAATAGCGATGTTAGTAATGCCCGGTAATGTCGTCGCAGCCTCGCCTCGCCTCGGCTCGTCGGGCAATTTGCATCGCATTGTGTACTCGTTACGGGTCCATCTGCGTCCCGGGGTTCCGGGCACGCCGGCGCGCCGACGCGCCGACGCGCCGACGCCGGGCGTCGCCGCCTCGGGAAACGCCGGAGAGCGTCGAAACCCTAGACTCGATTACCGTCCTCGGTCCCGGCTCGCTCCATACTCGTTAGTCGGTCCATCGACGGCAATCGGGCCCGTGGAGCCGGCAATCGGTGATCGGCGATCGCCGATCGCCGATTCGCGCCCGCCTCGTTGGTTAGGCCGCCGCGAGTCGATCCGATTAGTCGTTCCGCGTTGCGGCGAAGAGCCGAATCCCGTCGGCTCTTCGCCGCGGGAATTAAATATTACACCTTTATCCGCGGTCCCTATTTGCGGAGGATTTTTTTTTTTCAGAAGGCAGACCGCCCATACAGCGGTATAAAAATTAACCAACACCTATACCCGCAGTTCCTATTTACGCAGAATTGTTTTTCTTTTTTTTCTTCTTTTTTTTTTTTTTCACGAAGCAGATAGCCTATACACCGACATACAAACTAATCCTGCTATTTCATATTCCCTCGTAAACAGAAGTAAAGGAAAGGAAAATTCCATCGAAATTCTCGTGCCAGTCCAAGAAACGTTGGCGATGATTCGTTTTTTATTTTTTACGCCCACGTGCTTTGCAGTGGTTTCTCATTTCGGGATTTTCCACTTAGATTATCGAGCCGTTTCGTTTAATCACGTGCCACTTGTTAGTGGTCGGTAATGATTTAAGGACGGTAAACTAATGACGAGAAGGGATATTATTTTGGATTGTCTAATGTTAAGTTAAGGTGAAGTGGGGTATTTCGATGTGGAGAAACCTGCAGAATCGGCCTGAAAATCTTCGTCTTCGGGATCTGGCCGGGAATAATAGAAACGCAGCAGGAATATCCGCCCGGGCGGCGCCAGGAGCCGCGCTTTGATCTCACCCCCTTATCGGCCGAGCGCTTTTGCTCTGCCCCTCAAAATATCAACTAAACGATAACCCTATTTATTATTCATTCGGCCCCCCGCCTCGCCCCTGCGCCCCTTCGGAGCTCCAATTTGTAAAGTACTTTTTCAAAAGGCCAGACAAGGAAAGCATCCTCCTCCACCGCCTCCAAATTCACGGCCAAGCCGATGTAAACGACTTTTACTAATCCCCGTACCTGGGAAAAATAATAAAAATCCCTAACATCGAATATCAGGTCGAAATGAAAATGCCCGATAAATCTTCCATTACCCAAAATGTGGTACAAATCGATGTTTGTTTCATAAAATCGGGGGTATTGTACAAGTCTCATTCCTGGATTAAATTCGAGAGGAGTGTAAGATACTACGAGGAGACGGAAAATTCGTTTAAATTCGAGGATATAGATTGGGATGAGGAAATTGGTCCGCTTTTGATGGGCTCGCGGCATCGGCGAGAAGCCGCTTTTAATTTAGTAGAAAGAAAGGGGAAGCCCGTAATGCCGCGAAGGGGAGTATACGGATGACGAGGAAGAGGAAGAGAGGAAGGTCGCATATCTCGAGGGAGCACGTGGAAAATGTGGAGGAGATACCTCCGGGGAGGAGAGATCCGGCTTTCCGACTTCCGGGCCGAGACTCGGGCTGATTTAAATCCAAAACGAGTTACCCGCGAGTAATGGATCGCGGGAGGATTCGCCGGTTTCGAAAGCAGGAGAGCGAAGATGGCGGGGAAAAAACGAGGAAAAGGGGGAAGGGAAAACCGACGGGAGCGAGTTCCACGATTCCGATGGAATTATATCATTTCTTCGATCCCTTCGATTTTCGGGGAAACCGAGCGGGACGAGAAATCGAACGTGTCGACCGAACTTCCTCTGGGCGAAATTTCCTTGGTAGAGCAAAAATTCCTTTTCCACGGCAATTAGGAAATATGTCGACCATCGACTAGTCCAATTACGACTTGGAGCGAGACGGGTACATTAATTTCCTTCGAGTTAATTTAAGAGCCTAGAAATATCCTTTTTTCATTCAAAGTACATGCGGAACAATTCCAGGCGCGCCAATTAACTTTGAGATTTAATTTGTATTAATGGAATATATCGTGTACTCGTTAATAATCCACTTCCCCGGATTGTTGACCTTTTTTTGAATACCGGATAATAATTCGCTGTACATGACGGAAGAAAGTTGGTCGCCTCAAAAAAATGTGCATTGCGATAAAATCAAGTACGTCCAAGGAAATATCAAACTGAGTACGCAAAATGCGTTTAAATCGACGATATAATTTTTTACTCCGAACAAACATTCGGCCTTTTTTTAACCGACGCTTTTTTCGAATGTAGAATCGCAATCCCCGGTTTGTAAAACAGGGGAATCAGACCAGAATCGGCACAAAGAGGTGAAAACGAAGGACTCGCAAGGGACCTCCAGTGATTCGAGCCGCGGCCGTCGAGGGCGAGAATAACGTTCGAATTCGGTCTGAAAGTCCTGCGGGGAAGTGGAGGGTCCAGGAGGAAGGATGTGGATCGACTTTGAACCCGGAGGAGGCAGCCGGGGGCAATTGCCCCCGTAAGGGATCCCCTCGAGCGGTCGTTTCCTTCCCCGGGGCCCGACTCGCCCTCGGCCGCTTAACAAACTCGATTCATCGAGCCCCGACAGGACAATCCGTCCACAGACATTTCGGATAAAGTTTCCCGTCTCGTCCAGGGGTGAGAAGACATTTTCCCGTATTTCGGAACGTCGCTCGAGACGTCACTTTGACGTCGACCGCCGTCGCGCCTCGAACACCGGGCTCCTCCCACAGGAGGTCGGTTTCCGACTCAAGGACTCGAGATAGGAAAAACCGCTTCATACAAAATATCTCGAGAAAAGTATGCCGAAGAATCTTCTCTGGAAGAGTTTTTCTATCCGGCGCCCCGTACAGGGAGAAATCAGCGATTTATCGACCGCAAGGTAGTCCGGCGGCGCCCCTCCCCTACATTCGCTGTTTTTAAAATTCAGATATCGAGCTTCACGGATAGAATAATATACTCTCACAAAGGGTCCAGTCGAAGAAACCAGAATTTCGGTTACATTACCTGGATTCCATGTTAAATAATTCCCATGGTCAAAGGTATCAGACATTTCTAATAAAATATTAACCCTTCCTCTGGAGATTTCAAATACACTTTCATAGAAAATGAAAAAAGTAGCATTAACTGTTGTTTCCAAGTGTGGAGTTCACGGAATCCCTGAAAATCTTCTTCTTTCCCTCCCCTTCATCAAAAGGCGCACTTGGAATTATCTCTCCTCGATTAATTCTCGATCCGTCCCCTCTCGGCAAGATGGCGTCGCGTCTCGCTCTCAATCTCTTCTCCATAAATACATAAATCCATAAATCCATATACGGATGCGTGGGAGTATCCTTACAATAAATCTATTGGAGGGGATCCGTCGAAGGGGAAGAGAGAGGTCGGGGAGGGGTCCATCCACCTAGCCTTAGGACGTCGCCGCTCCGGGCCGACGCCGACGTCGGCGTCGGCGTCGCCCCTTGTCCCCGTGGCCCCTCGGCCGGGCGGGGCCCCTCGTTGCATTTTAAATCAAAGCCCGGAGGTAACGCAATCACCAGGCATCACGACGCTTCCACAATTTTCTACTTTAAGCTACTTTATGTATTAGTACCCTCCGCGCGTCCCGCGACTCCTGCCACGGACGCTACCGGTACATTAGTCCTCCCCGACCTGCCTCCACCCCCGCAACGGGAACCTAACGAGGTTATTTTATTAAACAACCTCCCCCGACGCTGCCGGAATTCTGCGACGCGACGCCGCGAACAAAGGAGATGCCTTTTCCGCCTTTTCCGCCTTTTCAGACTTTCCCGACTCCTTTCTTCCCGCCGTTCCTGAGGACATCCTGACGCGTTCCTCGACGAAGCTCCCTCGGAATTCATTGCACATTTATTTCTAAATTTCTGGCCCTGGAAGAAATAGGGCTGATTAATGTTGACAAGGCTCTAGGGATTTAGAGTGGCGGTTTCTCGGAGATTTTAATTATTTTTACGCGATTGACTTTAGGGATCAATTTACCATGTTTGATAGAGGTGGACCGAGTACTTCGAGTTTCCGAATTCAATGGTATTCACAGTTATTGAGGAACCGATAGTACTTGTAGTTCTAAAAATTATTGGTACTTCTATATCTTGAATTCGGCGATTTTCGTGGTTCCTCGATGTTCCTCGTTCGGCGATGTTCCCAGCACCTGAAATCCATGGTACTTTCAGTTTCTGTCCTCGATCGCAATCGCAGTTTCCTGTGTACTCACAGGCATATGTATGTACATACACGTAGCCTACATCTGCTCGTAGATGTAGATACACGGCGTGTAGTTCGGAAGCGTGGCGGCGCGGTGTAATCCAGTCACCACGTAACGCGATTATCCTCCTAACTCGGCCTCTCGTTCTCTCGCTCTTCCCTCTTCCCTCCTTTGCCCCCCTGCGAAACCCGACCCTCCCCAGAGAGGGAGATATACATATATATATATATATATCTTTATTAGTTATGGATCCGGTCCCGCGCGGACAAATATCTAGGTTACGATCGAGGGTAATTATTCCATTCCCAAGCGCCGCGAAAAGGAATTTTCGTTTCATAAATCCCCAAACAACCAAAATCACGGTAATTACAAGTACCGAAGTATCTATTTCCCCCGGAAATATACGAACTGACCAAAAAGATGGGAATTAATATCGACCCAAATTACTCTATTCTAACAACGCGATCGTGACTTCGATTAACAATTACTCTCGGATATTTTTCAAAACCGATGAGTTCTCACTTAAAATCGTCTCATAAGTTTCTTTTTCACCCTCCCAGAAAGTGGATTCTTCCTGTTCCCTCGAGGTCCGCCCACGCATTGACCAATTCCACTTGCGCCGCGACCACTCCAGTGGAAAAAGTACCAAACGTCCAAAAATACGACAAAAAAATTCCCCTCTGGTTTCCCATCTAAAACCGCGCCTGAGATCATCGGAGCCATAGAATCCGAAGTAGAATAACGCGTTTCGATTCCCTAGGAATCGCGGTATCCAGTGATATGATATCAGGCCGCTGCCTAAAATCGAGCTTGGCGCCTATCAATTTGTCCCTAAGTGACAATCCCCGTGGATTATCGAATCCTCGTCCTCGGCGTCTCCTCGTCGGGAGGAAGGCGGGGGAAAAGAAGCGATATACGCGGAGAATCACGAGGAGTAAACGCGATTTACACGGGGAGGAGGAATAGGGCTCGCGAGGTGGCGCTCTCCTCCTCCTCTTGCCGGCAGCGCCATCTGCGCGCGGCGGCGCGCGGGGCGCACTAGGTGCACGGGAGGGGTGGGCTGGGGGAGGGCGGAAGCGGGGCTGTTTGTCGTACGCGTTATTTGCCCAATAAAACCACGTGGGGCCACCCCCGCCCAGGCGGTGCCCCCGGAGAGCGGAGGCGCCGCCTTCGTTCGGGGGCAGGCGCCGCGCGCGTGCGCGGACCGCCTCTAGCACGCCGCGGACCGAGAGAAAGAGAGAGAGAGAAAGAGAGAGAGAGAGAGGGCCGAGGCGACGCGCCGCGACGACGCGCGACCGCACTCGCCGCGACGGGGCCGGACCACCGACTACGACGCTCGAGCTCCGCGAGAGTACTACCCGCAGGAGGGACACGCGAGGGTCGCGAGACCGCGCGCGACTGCGGACCTCCGCACTCTCCGCGGGTCCGCGAGCTACTGACCGCCCCGGCGGACCGATCCGCGAACTACTGTCTGGCCGAACGATTCGCGAACTACTGACCGCCCGGCCGGCCGATCAGCGCGCAGCGAACGACAGCTCCCCGCGGGGACTCGAGAGGTCCGAGTAGTTTCTGGGAGACTAGCTACTGACGCCGCGGAGTTTCGAGAGGCCGGGAAAGACGGACATGAAGGGAAGTTACGTAGGGCATGGGTGAAGTTGGAAGCGGTTTTCTTGAGATAAACTACGAAGGCCTGGAAAATACTGGGATCCGATGCCGCGACTGGACTGTTGCAGTGATACTCATTTAGAAACTACTGTCGCTCGGTTGCTGCCACGGGACGACATGACGTCCATGGAGATCCGCCAAGTAACGGACGGTTGGGTTTGGTCGTGACCTACCTTGTCAACGGGCTTGTAAATTGTTAATTGTTGATTGTAAAGGCGGATCGTAGTCGAAGGCAGACGGGGCAGTAGTTGCCGCGCGGAAGAGCTGGTAGCTACTGTCGGCCTCCAAGCGGACGCGCTGCAGCGGGCTGAGCCGTCCGCGAGCCGCGGACTCAGTCGTGAAAGTGTTGTTCAGCCACGAGTCCAGGATTCTCACCCCCGGCGGCGGAAGCGTCTCGCCCGGGGGCGCCGGCCCTCCAGGAAGTCCCTCCGACGGACACTATCGCCCCTCCGCGCACAGTCCTCCGGTTGTCAAGGTAAGGCCTATTCAAAACTATGATTTCTTCTTTTCTGTAAAAGAAAAAAAAAAAGAACATTTTATTTCTTTACACTAGTCTTGGAAGAAAAATGTGAAAAATGTGTTCCCCCATTGAAATGTCAGAAATCTATCGCATGTATTAATCGACACATCGTAAGGTTCGCTAATGACTATTGACTCCCCCCTAGATCTTCAATTATTTTTTTTTTCAAACTTGAAACAACGAAATCGATCGAAAATTCTTCGTCGCGACGCCGGCCGTCGGCCGCCTCGTGCCTCGCTCTCTGAAACATCCCCCTCCCGATTTTGACATTTGCTAATGACTTTCTCGTTTTAGACTAGCGAGTCTATCGCCTGAACATCATCCTAGAAAGTGAACCGATAAACCTCTGGGATAATCCCAAGGGAATAAGCGGATACCTAACTCTCGTCTTCTAGGGGTGAGGTTTCCGCCCCTGAATTTTGAGAATTTTCCCTTTGTCCTGGCGCGAAGGAGGAGGAAGGAAAACGCGGAGAAAAAGTGCCGATAATTGTAAGGAAATAACCTAATTCCCCTGGACGAGCTCGAGGCGACGTAACTGGAAAAGAGGCAGAACATTTACGGTCACGTAATAAGGGTGGCTGGCTTCCAGGAGGGTGGAGGGAAAGAGTGGAGAGAGTCGACGATGATGGGTATAAGGGCGGCTGTCAGAGCCCGTTCTCGTCAGGCGGCCCATCGGAATCCCTCCGGGGACCCCGGCAGCTGTCTGCGGTTAAGCTCTCCCAGAAAGCTCGTCAAAAAACTTCCAAAGCACGATCCCTCTTCCGGAATGCAGCTTTCCCTCCCCCGCCGTCTTTTGGCCCGAAATTCGGCTGTCCTATTTGCTCCTGGAGATGCTTCGGACATCTCGAACTTCTCTACGAAGCCTCAAAAGTAGTTGCAGCGATCCTACCCTAGGAACTACTGTCGTTCACTATCTCTTCTGGGATTCCGATCCTTGTTCTCGGCAGATTTAATTGAGAGCGGAATGTTCAGCAACGGGATCGGTCAGTCGACCACAGTTCATTATCAGTATCGATATAATTTTAATGACAGAAAAAATGATACGTAGGCAGCGTTTCATTTCGCAAACGTCTCGATTTATCGTGCAGTAGCTACTGCCGTAGCTATCGCAGGTTCGGCAATAGGATCGGTCGATGACGAGGCTCCTCCGCAATTAAGCGTCGGTGGTGTCCGCGCGGGAAAGAGCCGTCCCGAAGAAGCGTTTGCGATCTCGAAGCGGCTCTTGCTCCGTCTGCCGTCCAATCCTGCCAAGTTAACCTCATTAATAAATTAATTAGATATTATTGCGTTGGCAGCCAGGGCGGCAGCTGCGCTCGCCCTCGTCTCTCGCCTCCCACACGAGCCGTGTCCAAAGCCCCGCACGAGGACCGCGACACGCGCGTTAACACACGAGCCATCGTAGGACATCTTAAGACATCTTAACACGCGTTAACCCGAGAACCCTGACGTCACTTCTCCATTGGTCTCCAGCACGCGAAAAGAGCGCCGATGATAGATCGCCATATTCTCTCGACTCCTCGTCTCCATCTCGATTCTCCTTCCCTTCGATTGGCGGTAATTCGTTTGCATCGAGCAGATCTTTGTCCGCTGCGAAACCGAGTCAGAGTGAAAGAAACACCGCCATTAAGCCGAGACACTAGGTACCCGGACCATGTCGCGCGTAAAGATACCCTGACTGCCGAACTTGCATACTCGTACTTGGTGCGGAACTCGATCGAGTTTTCTCTCTTGCCGAGATGCGTCCTACTGACCTAGAGCAAGGATGCGGTGGATAAAATCCCTAACCGGGTTAATTGTCAGGTCTCCAGGATAACTATACCGCGTATACATACTTGGCGCGGGACTTAGTCGACTTTTTCTTAGGAGCTCAAAAGTGACGTATGGGATTTATGGATCCCATGAATTAATCAGCGAGACCTCTCTTGGAGCTAAAATTAATATCGAAGTATTGGAAGTCCCGTGAGAAATTATCGAGGACTCTTTACGTGCTTAGGGCCGGCCTGAGGTTTTAGACACAGCGTAGGTAATGACAAAAAGCACACACGCGGTATTATCATTGGCAAGCGTACGGCATTAAGCCGTAGGGGGCCAGGATTAGGATGTCGGCCATTACCGCGCGTCACTGACCGTTTATTCCGCGCCGTGCTGGCCGCGACGCGGCCGACTTCCTCTAGGCCCGTACTGCGAATCTCCGCGCGACTATTTACAACCGTTTACCGACATTTACCGCAGAAAAATCCATAAAAGATTTTCCTAACCTCCATCACGAGATTACGGAGGCCCTAAGAAAGAACGCGATGCTCCTGAAATTTCAGTTTCTCTAGATAAAAATACTGTAAAAAGCATTTTTCTTTTCGAGAAAAATGAAATTTCACGAGCATCCGTGTTTCAGGTACAGAGTATAATCTGCAATAGAGATTAACCTAAATTGAGAGAGGATGTTTATAAAATGCAGTCAGTGATTTTGAAAGTGAGGAAAATGTGAAGGAAGAACGAATTTGATTTTAAAAAATGATAAGCGAGGACAGGACGGCGCAGTATTTGTCCGTGGACTCAGGCGGCGGGAGCGCAGAACTTTCGACACCTCCGCCTAAGCGGCGCCTCGGAGGTGGTCGGAGGGCGCCGGCCATTTCTTGCCGGAACGGGGAACGAGAAGCGGAGGTTTCCCCTCCCCCTGTCCCGAAGAACCTCCCGTTTTACGCTTTTCGACTCGACTAAAGATTTATCCTCGGCGCTTCCTCGGTAAATCGCTTTCCGGGAGAAATTTACGGGCGGGCAATAATACAGGAGCGCAGGGCCCGGGGGTTCCCCGGGTCCCGGCACGCTCCGCCATGTACGGCGCGCACTCTATATACCCGGTATATCCGCGGCGGTAACGATATACATGGGCCTGGATATACGCCGCGGAGTATACACTTTATACGTCCTTACGTATGCGGGGGCGGGAGGGCTCGAGAGGGGGAGACGGATGCGGAGCCCTGTCCGCAGGGCGCGACATATTGGACGAAATTGGCGCGCATATCAAACAGCAGCCAATTGGAACGTAGCGGATCCACTCCCGTTACGACGCGGTCCCGTTGGAAATGGTGCCCTAAGGGCGAACTCTACAGTCCCGTCCTCTTCCCATCTCCCTCTCGTGCCACGGAGGGAAGGACGGGCCGACGAGGTGAGCGCCGTGCGGCCTCCACGCTGCAGAGTTCCACTTTTGATCCACCGCGGTGGAAACCGCTTCCGCCGTTTCCACCGTAGGATTTACCGACCCCGGGAGTTTTGCCGATCTTGACGGATCCTCCTCGAGACTTCTACTCCGTCTCTTTTAGGTTATGTCCAATTTTACCTGGGAATGGGTGTGGGGGTTTTAGGGTAAACCGAGGATCTGGTCTGCTGCATGTTCGCCGGGGAGGGTGTGCAGACTAGATGGGCGATTTGTCCGACTCGCGAGCAGGTCGTATCCGTTGGCTAGGTGGACGAGCGCGGAATCAATACGATCCTCCTCTTGGCCTCCGCCTCGGCGTCCTCTCCTCGTTCGGCGCAACCAATTGAGCTCGTTGAATCTGTGCCCCGAGCCACGCGGTTACGTATGCCCCGCAACTGCGTAAGTACTTGTGCGCCTGCGCCCTTACGGACTCGCTGGAGCCGCGCGCCAAGTACATTCCGCCCGCGACACGATTTACCCTATAATTCTCGCTAAGAAATAAATTAAAGAACCTGACATTTTTTATTTGCAATCATTGCAAAATTAAATCCCTTCGCTATATTTCCCACGAAATACATAAGATATAGATACGTGTCTCCGGTTATTAGAAAACTGAATTTCCTCCCTATGCTCTCCACGATTAAATGCGTGATAACGATTTTCCGCCTACACCGTTTGATAGCGTATCGTGAAATGCATTTACACGTCGCCTAAGTATTTTTTTGTTGTGTCAGGTTGGGAATGACGGTATCGCTTTAAATCCATTTTTCTTCACCTGTTATATTTGTACGCCAAATGCATTTCTATTTGTACCCCGCGTTAATCACGTACGTATAAACGTGCGCAAACCGCGTGTACGCGTGGACGTGTCTCCGCACAAGCGAATCCGATCCACTTGTGATCGATGGACGAGCCCCAATCGGAGGGAAAGAGCGAGATAGAGAGGGACGGAGAGAGGAGCCGGGGAAGGGAGCAAACAAATTCATCCGTGTAATTGATAAATTGACGGATTAATTCGATCAATGCGGTGGCTCCGTCCGAGACTCGAAGGCCGCGAGACCGTAGAGAGCATCGATAAGCGCGCGCAGCGATTCGCTATCGGCCCACTTCAAGATTTCTATACTTCCGAT
The DNA here is from genome assembly GCF_000612105.2 of Orussus abietinus. Lineage (NCBI taxonomy): Eukaryota > Metazoa > Arthropoda > Insecta > Hymenoptera > Orussidae > Orussus > Orussus abietinus. The sequence continues at coordinate 1,156,477 of NW_019394887.1, read as the reverse complement.
AAGTCCATAATACACAAAATAAGTGCAAAACATTCCCCCGCAAATTTTGCCAGATTTACCCCGTCTTTGAATATCGTGAAAAGCACCCTATTCCGTAAAAAAAAAAAAAAGAAAAGAAAATATTCTCATACCCTGAGTCGACTTGGTTGAGTTCCGCGTCAAGTGCAAATGTATACACGGCGAGCGACCGAGTTTCTTTACGACAGCCTACGCTGGAAAAACCGAATGACGATTAATACCTCGATTTTGGGGTGACTGGATTTTCCCGTGGGAGATTTGAAAAGTCCTGGGTTCTTTCCTCGGTGCATCGTGAAATATGAATTCGAGAGCGGTCGGCAGGAAATGCAAACGCTGGCCGGCGCGCGTCGATCATAAAGAGTCCACCTTGTTCGCGGGGGGTCCGCGATAAAACGGCCGGCCGGCGACATAAATCGGGGATAAATCGGCGTGAACGGGCGGGAAATAAATGGCGGGGCACATCTCGAGCGGTCGAGTGCCCGAGTAAAGAGACGAGCGCCGGTAGAATGCCCTCGACACTCGGTAGGTATTTACCCCACGTAGAGCCCGCTCGAGTGCGATGTCGGGCATAGAAACTGAACCTAATGCGGTGGAATCGAGTGGATCGAAGTGGATGGAAGCGAGTCTCTGGTGTGGTTCGACCAGTGGGAGGTGGGAGGGGAGTATCGGCCCGGATCCGGAAGCGAATCGCCCCCCGAACCGACCGGAACATCCGAGGGGAGCCCCTGCAATTTCACTTACAATCGACTACGGGGCGGCGATTCCGCTTCCGGTGCCCGGCCGATGCCTCTTGGCTGCATTTAGGCCCCCTAATGTGTCGGGCCGGACCGGAAGTTTCCGAAAAGAAGCCAAAACACCCCCCAAAGTGGCCCGCGCCCATAGAGATACTTCTTTCGTCTCTCCTCGAGTCCTCCGTTCGCGTATAGAGACTCGGGCTAGGCAGCGTCCCGCGCCAAGTGCATTTTCATAAACCACGAGCGGTGCGTTTATTAAAATTGAGAGGGTAGATCATTAATCAGGGAGGAATTAGTAATAAAAAAAATTCGGAGGAGTGGTTTTCCCTACTTTGACGGTCTTCATTGGAGATACAATCGCGTCGGTGGTTTTTAATCCGACGCCCTTGTCCGGTCGCTCGCGAGACGAGTTCCTCGCGTTTGCGACAATACTTTGATTTAATTACTCAACCGCAGGCCCTGGAATAATTCTCCGCTCAATTGAGGCGGAATGTAACGAGATTATTAAATAAATGCAGATCCCCCCACGGCCGGTGGCGAGGCGACGCGTCGCCGAGAGGGAGGGAGGGAGAGAGGGAGCGCCCGGAGGCCGGGAGAGCGAGAGAGAGAGGAGAGGCCAGGGCACGAGGGAGCCGGCATACGCAAAGTTAACCTCCATTAAATGCGTTAACTCCGCGACGAACATGCTTCGATGTGCTTAACTAAAATGCATTACGCTAAGCCGTTACCATCGCGCGCGTAATGGCCTCACTCGCTCTCTGTCTCTCTCTCTCCCTCTCTCCCTCTCCCTCTCTCCTTGTCGCGTCGACGATATTCGTCTCCGAGGCGCAAAGGCGCGACACACGAAGTCGCTCCCGAGGGAGTCTCTCCCTCGTCCTCCTCTCGTCACGCTTTGGTAATGTTTCCCATTAACAATAAAAAATAAAAAAAAAATCAAATAATCACGACGCTTCCCTGGGAATATTCCCCTATACCCCGGAGAAGCCAGGAAACACCTCTGACAATTAATAACCAAAATTTCATAATCTTGCCGTGCCACGGAAAATAATGGAAATTCACGATGTCGAACATCTCGGAGAAAATTAATAAATAGAATTTCCACGTAGCGTTCGTTAATGTCGATTGTGTTAAAAAATGCCGATGACAAGAGCTGGAAGAGAGAGAGAAAAATATACGTCGCGGACAATGAGGGGAAAAGCATAGAATTAATCGAAATTACGAGTTGATGAATCTGGTCGCCGGTCTCGCGGGTTCTCCGACTTGGATGCATCGAAATGCATTAAAATGCATTAACGCTGCAATGGACTCGCCGGTTTATCGGCGGTCTCTAGATGCGGGTTAAAATACGGGAAATAAGAGCCGAGAGTCTCAGGAATGAGACGGGATTCCAGGACGCGAACGAGGCCTTATTAAATTGTGTCATCCACGAATGAGGGCTAACGCGCTGCATCCAATTTGAGCCGCTTAATCAATTCCCTCCGATGCGTTCCGGGAGCGGGTTAATAAAGAAACCGGGCCTGTCGTTTAACGAGCCACTATGCGAGCACAATATAGCCCGTAATGAAATCTTCGTTAATCTCTGTCCGGCGGCTCTTTTCCTAGTTTCACGTCGCCCTCTTAGCAGCCCATCCTCTAATATTCGTCATTCCGAGGCTCATAAAACCCTCGGTAATCTTCCATGCCGAGGCCTGTAAATACCGGCGATAATTCCACTTGAATTTTCCCCGAGCCCTATTTCGCGGATAATTACACTGAAAATTTGAAAAACGTGCAAAGGTTCCGCCGCGCCGTACTTTTGACGCGTACCCGTTTATGAACGGCCTCCTTGCCTTTTTACGTCTCTGTACCGCTTTTCTCGCACCTAAATTCCCTGCAGCTCTAGGTGGAAGGTACATCCCTGCAAATTGGTCAATCGAACGAGAGGTTGGGATTTTTTTCAGGGGAGATACATGGATTTGGAGGGATTCTCGAGGGGGTTCATGACGTTTCCAGCCCTGGTGCCCCGTCCCCGATGAATAATTCCCAGCTCGTCAAACGAAGGAAAATTTTTGAAAATGAAAATACAAGGAAAATCGAAATGAAACTGAAGATTAAACTCATGCGATCGAAAACGTCAGCTGCAAAGTACGTCTCGTCGCGTGCCGAATAATTCCCAGCTGACGTCAGCGCTCGGCGGCGCTTTGCTCGTTGCCGGTCGCAATTATGCAATTAACGTCGCGTTAGCGCGCCCGAAGCTTGGATTCTAAACACCCTTCGAGTCTGCGGGGGGCCCCCCGAACCGCAATCCCTTCCCGGTGCCCTCTTCGCCGGCAATCGGATGATCGCGCGATGAAACACTGTGAGTCGGTGTTCCGACCCGCTGCTCGAGAACCGCAAACACGGGGGCCCCTCTTTGGGGGCCCCACGGCCCCCCGGCCCCCCATGGGCGGATTAGCCTCGCTACATTTGCTCCCTTATGTCGACGCGTATGTTCCCTCTGTCCGCCTTATGACCGACAGGGAGCCGTCCAATCGATCGCTGATTTTCCACCGGCCCTTGAAGTCGTTTGTTGATTCTTCCTCCCTTTAAAAAGTGATACACCACCCTTGAACAATTTTTTTCAAATTTGTTGGAAGAAAAACTTCACGGGGGTTAGGACCTTCATCGTGGTCTTGGTATTCACGGTGTATGGTTTTAAACTAGAATTAGGTATCGAGCGATGCGCAAAAGAATTGTATGGCGGAGGGAACGGGATTTATTAACGACTTAGTCGGAGGGAAGGGTTGGGAAAAAGTGTGGGGACTTGGGAAATTAAGTTCTAATAATTACCAACGGCATACCGCGGATTAGGGTCGGTCCTTATGTCGACACATATGTTCGCCGAGCGCCCGCAATGTCTACCCGCGCTCTTCCGACCAGAGGGACGCGATCCCGATTTTCGCCAGATTTCCGCCGCAGGCGTCGTTAAACATTCGCGATACGCTCCTCATATCTCCAGTGTATTCTCCCAATGACGATAATTCAACCACGAAATACCGCTAACACCAATTTTCTCCTCGAAATAGCGATCCCGAAAGAAGTCCGGCGCGTCTTGCGGAAGATCGCCGAAAAGCAAGATGGCCGCCGCGTCGTCCCCATATCACCTGAAGGTTTCATTCCCTATTTTCCGGAACGCTCGCAGTCCTGGGCACTGGAACGCAATCATTCGGGGCTAGAAAACCGGGGAATGACTAGATTCCGATATGTTTCCACCCGCTAAAAGGCAATCCGTCGGAAAAATGTCCAATCGATATCGTCAAGCGGACCCAAAGGCCCCACAAGATGGCGGCGCTTGGCCGGGTCTACGCTACGGAATTTCGTTAAGTTCGGCAGCAATTACTTTTGATACCCGACACGCGGAGGTAATCGGGTTGGGCCTCTAGGAAGGGGCAGTAATTCGCTAATATCAATTTCAAATTTCAATTAGTATCATCTCGGCGGCTGCTCTCGGGCGGCCCCCCGAGCCCCGGCGGAGCACGCCGTGATCTAAAATTCAATTTGTCCCTTCGCCCGCTCGGCGGTCCGCTCGTGTGCGTGCACCAGTGTTGCTAATGCATGAACTACAGAACTGGCTAGATGGCTCGTTAAATGCCGCTAGAAAACGGCTAGATTAAAAACAAGAGAGTCGCTAAATTGTTACATAGGAAGTGAAAGATGAACACTAGGTTTCCTTGTACCCTATTTTACATCATGTAATGACCTCCACGTAATGAAATACCATTTCCCTCGCATTAATTAGCTAAACAAGCGTTCGATATTAGTATTAGAATGCGGGAACGTAGGCGCGGATAAAGACAGTTTTTTCCCCGGATTTCTTTGATATAGCTGGAATCTCCCCACCAGCCGCTAAATTGTAATTTCGTCCCTCTAAACGGATTTAAAAAGAAAGTCAAATCTAGGGGAAAATACGCCAAATTAGCAAAAACTGGCGAACACGCGCGCCTCTCCGTGCGAACTAGTCCGCGCTCGCGCGCGTACTGGTGAGAGTGCGAAAGTGCGAGAGTGCGAGAATACGAGAGTGCGAAAGTACGAGCGCGCATGCGGGTGGGGGGAGGCGGTGCCGCCGCGAGTCTAAAAGCATTCGCGTGCGCGCGCATCGCACCCGGGCACGCCGGTCCATTATGAATTGATAACTTGCCGTTTATTAAGTTCCATAACTGATGCCTGCTTAGGCAAAGAGCACCCCCAGATATCCATTATTTATTTAGGCGAGTTTACAATCCCCTAACGGGGATTGGCATAATCGGCGCGCTCGCCTTCCCGGCCGAGCTTAATCGCATTGCGTCTCGACCCCCCGCAAATCCGCGTGTCGCGCGTCCGCACCCGCGAGCTTTTTGCGTCTTCCCGGCGTTTTTCGACCGCCGGACATTTCCATTAGGATTTCTCCCAACCGCTTTTCCGTCTCATTTTCCGACCCTCCCGTCGCGTATCCTCCAAATCCCAAGGGAACATAATACATCAAATCTTGCCACTCCCTGAACTTGAACGTTATTTCCAATCATCTGTACAAAGAATCGTTTTTAAGAGAAATTCTCCCCGAATACCAAGAATATCCAAAAAAATCTGCTCGTAGATTATATACATCTTAACCTATATACCTACCCTTACTAAATATAATAAGTCTCCTTTCCGAGATCACGCGCAAAGCGTACAAAGATAGGCACTAACCCCCGTGAAGAAAAAAAAAAAAAAATTCTGTCCGTCGATTGGATCGGTGCACATTGCCCTAACCTGAAAATCTCTTACTAAATACAATAAGTCCCCCTTATAAGATCCCGCGCAAAGCGTACAAAGGCTAGGCACTAACCGCGGTGAAAAAAAAAAAAATATCTGTCCGTAGATTGGATCGGTGCACGCTCACCAGCACCACCCCCAGCAGTCGGCGCAGCAGCAACGCCAACAGCAGCAGCAGCAGCAGCAACAGCAGCAGCAGCAGCAACCGGGGGTGCAGCAGCACCCGCAGACGCAGACGCAGCCCCAGCCGCAGTCGCAGCCGCAGACGCCGACGCAGGTGCCCGGGGCGGGGGCCGGGGCGGCCCCGGGGGCAGGAGCGGGTGCCGGGGGTGGAGGCGGAGGGGGCGCCGCGGGGACGGGGGTGGGCGTGGGGGTGGGAGCCAGGACCGGAGGCATGTTCTGCTACCACTGCCCCCCGGGCCTCCCGGCGCCCCGGCTTCCGCCGTCCCTGGAGTACCCCTTCGCTCCGACCCACCCCTGTAAGTATGTCAACCGTAACTCACTGGGCGAGGGTGCAAGCACGGGGTAAGTACTTAAGCGTACCGAGACTCGCGACTTGCACCGAGATACGTCGAGATATGCCCGGGGCGGAGGGGGCCTGGGGGGGGGCGAGAGCTTTACATTTTCCAATTTTTCGCATTTTACCCGATTACCAGCCGAGGCGATCCCCCCCTTCCTCCCGGGGGACACCGGTGGGGTCTTAATTCAATGGCCGCGGGATTCGGAGGGGTATGTATATTCTTTTAAATTCGGCTTTAGAGCCGACCCCGCCGCGTCGCTCGCCCCCTCGAGAGATATCGGCCCTTTTAGGGTATGATCATTCCCCCCTTTTGCTTTTCCCGAGGACGTGGGAATTGTACCGCTCATACGTGGACGTGGATACTCGCGGGACGATTATTTCTGTCAAACTTGTTCTTAAAGATTGTTAGGTTTACCCCGGGTTTTATGCTGCCACGATGATAGGAATAATTGCTCGGTCGAGCCCGCCGCCATCTTGGATTTTCTATTCCATAATGGCAGGTGCTTCCTGACGCAGAGATTTTTGAGGTGTTTGCGGAGGCGTCGAGGTTGTTCTTTTGGCATGAAATTACGGAGTAATTTATGGGAGGGTCTATGGGTCTTTCAATTTTAGGGCTAAAGCTAGAGAGAGAATCTTATAAGGGGAGGGGCAGATTGATCTCGGCGTGGCGGCACTCGCTCTGGCGGAACACATCGATGAAGTTACATTACCGGCTAGACCGAGTTACGCAAAGTGGACGGCTGCAAACTGGACGGCCGGTAAACTTAGTTTGCACTTCCTCGAGCCAACTTCCGGCGCGTTTCGATGCCGGCAAAGTTCCATCCGAGTCCGGCCTGTCCCGCTCGCGGCCGATGCCGCGATTCGCTTCCGTTAAATCGCACTTCCGCTAAAACGCGTTTCCGTTAAATCGCGCTTGCGATTCGCTTCCGTTGAAACGCGCTTCCGTCCAAAACGCGTTTGCGATTCGCTTCCGTTAAATCGTACTTGCGCTAAAACGCGTTTGCGATTCGCTTCTTTTAACGTGGATTGTCCAAAAATGGCCATTATCGCCGTTCTTAAAATTCAGCGTTTGAAGTTATCCTAAATTCTCCAGCCGGCCACTGTCGTGCCAATTTCCCCGGTATGCTGTAAAAAGAATCCAGAGAGATCAGGATTTCGCAAAGTGTATATCGATCTAATCTCCGGCGAGATTAGTGTAGTAAAAAGATTCGTTAAATTTGTCGAACTTCCCGCGGCAAAGTGTCCAAAGGAGGGGGTCCCGGGGGACGTCCGGGCACCCTTCCGGCGGTTCCCTCCACGTAACTACTCCCCACCGGGATAAACAGATTAGGTAACTACGTGATAAGTCGGTAAGTGGGTTCCCTCTCGACTCATCGAGATGCGAGCTGGACCGAGGGGGACCAGAAGGGGACCAAACGTGGACGACCTCGCCGCCGACCTCACCGAGGATGCTCGACGTTCGCTCCGACGTCTAACTACCTCGTTAGCGTCGTTAGCGACGGTCCGGGTGTCATTAGATTTACCTCCACGTGTAGTTTTTCCTCGGTTCTGGGTGCCGGGGCAGAAGGGGGAAAACCACCCCCGGGGGGGGGCCACCCTCCGATTAGCCAAACCCGATCTGGACGAGAACGGGAAAACTACGTTTCGCCCTGGAAAGATTGCTCCGAGTATCCGTGTTTTCCCCTTTTTACTTTTTACCCCGAATTTTCAAGAATTAACGAAGTCTATAGACAATCTCATTGTCGCGCTCTCTGGACCCTGATATCAATTATCAATATACATAGTAACAGTAATTATGAATATGAGGGGGCAAATAATGACAATTGCAAAACATTCATGAGAAAAGAGAGAAAACATGGAAAGCAAAGCAAAGCATGGTAGCGGGGATTTTAATTGGTCGACGTCCCCGGGTCGGGACATCCCCTGGATGAAATGACTCCTGGAGGATCCTCGAGGTGCTCCGGCGACGCCGATCGGGAGTTCGCGTGCTCTCGGGATTTAATAAATTGGATCTTTGCCGAGTCTCGATGAGTTCCACGAGCGGAGGTGGGCTTTACTTCCCGACTCTAATCCAGGATCTTGAGTGGATTTGCAGTTTAGCCTCCCCCGGCCTTCTCTCTCGCCCCGGAAACTTATTTACCCTGGGAGCCCCCCGCGCCCTCCAAGAAGCAAAAATCATCCCCTAACATCCAATCGCCGATAACTCGATCGTCGGCCGACCGATCGATCCGACCGATAATTAATACGCCGCGTCGGGGTGAGACGTATTGCGCAAAAAATAAATATATATATACTTCTCTCCTGTACATTTCCTTAATTTATCTTACTCATCCCACGCATATCCTGCAAATCTCCCCGCGAAAAAAAAAAAAATCTAACATCTAATCGCGGATAATTCAATCAGTCGATCGATCCGATTGGAAATTAATAGGTCGTAAATTAATAATTAGATATGCCTGACTACAGAGAAAATTAATTATTTCTCTTACTTATACTACGTACGTCCTGCAAATCTCTCCAGGAAAAAAAAACAAACAAAAAAAGTCATCTAACGTCCAATAGCCGATTATTCGATGATCGATCGTTTCGACCGACAATGAACGCCGTACGTTGCCTAGCAACCCGTCGAATCGAAGGCACTCTTAATCGACGCGATATTTAATTGATAAGGGTTTTTTTCGAAGAGTATTCGGGAAATCATTAAAACCCACGCGTCACCGGCGAATTCATAAAAACGGAGCAATTTAATCGGGCCGATAGCGGCCCGCGGGGTAAAAATAGTCATCGATACCGGAGAAGGACTGGAGCAATAATTTCCACCGTCATCAATTAATTAATTATCCGCCATATTGCCCCGGGAAGTAATCCGCAAACACGGGGCCGGAGGAAAAATTGTCCGGCTAACGCAGCTATTAATTACCCCCGACACTTTTGATTACTCGGCCGCGTTATCAATTCATTATCCTACCGGCGATTGGCCGGTCATATCGGTGAATCATTACTCCTACCTGGGAATTCATTTCCCGTGCAATCTTCAAAGCTGCCGCCATTTCTCCGCCACGAGAGGAAAGTCAAAACCTGCAGAATTGATCGGTTTAAAAATAAAAATATATCGGACTCGAATAAAAAAGGGATTCCAATTTCTCTTTTTTTTTTGCAACCGAATCGTCGACGGATGTCCCCATGAAATGCTTATCGATAACGACTCTGCGAAACTACCCACGGGAATAATTTTCCCCGCATCGATCATTCTCTCGGTTAAATCGACGCAGGATTACCGGAAATTAAAAAATGCCGGTCGCTTCAATAGATCAACCGCACCGGGGGAAAAATTCGGCGGCAAGCCCTGGACTTCAATATCCCCGAAAAAAAAAATTCTAAATTATGCCCTAGGTACCGACAACCCCGAGACAAAAAACAAAACAATTCCAAATCATCCTCCGAGTCGACATAACCCTAAGAGAGAACTCGAAATCATGCGCAGAATTTTGAAAACCCCCATTAGCGGGAAAAAACGACGAAAGGGTTAATCGAGTTCCGTGGTGAAAATCGCGTAGACAAATCTGCCGCGAGGTTCGACGCGGAAAATCGTTGCGGGGAGTATCCGCGGTTTTTCCGGGATTCCGGGCGCGATTCGCCTTTCCGCGATCGGAGGCCGGGGACAGAGCCGGGGGGTGGAGGGGCGGGGGGGGGGCCTCCTGAATTTTTATGAGTTTAGGAAATTAATTTGTGTTTTTCGCTAAGCCCGGCTTAGCGCCGCGGTAATTAATTGCGCTGATTGCTCTGCATCATTGATGAGAGGCTCCGAGCGAGCCGCCGCCTATCCGGCTCTCTCGGCCGACTATGTGTCGGCCATGTGCTGGTTATGTGCCGGTTGTGTCGGTTATGTGCCGGTTATGTGCCGGTTACGTGCCGCTCGTGTACCGGCACACGTCGGCCGAGCTTTGTGCGAACCTCCGTCGGCTTTGCGCCCGTGACCGCTTTGATTCGGCCGGCCGCTCTTTTTCGACCCGCCACCTCGAGCCGCGTTTTGCCCGGTTACGGCTGCGGTAATAATTACCCCCGAAAGTTCTCCGACCAGCTGATGAAAAATTTCCCGGGAGCAGATTAATGCTCTTTCATTTTTTTTTTGCGATTTTTCTCACCCTAACGACATTTCTTTATTTTTTTTTGCGATTTTTCTCACCCTTACGACAATTTTCTAGCAAAAACGGCTGCGGCAATAATTACCCCCAAAAGTTCTCCGACCAGCTGATGAAAAATTTCCCGGGATTAGGTTGATGCCCTTTCTTTATTTTTTTTTGCGATTTTTCTCACCCTAACGACATTTCTTTTTTTTTTGCGATTTTTCTCACCCTTACGACAATTTTCTAGCAAAAACGGCTGCGGCAATAATTACCCCCAAAAGTTCTCCGACCAGCTGATGAAAAATTTCCCGGGATTAGATTGATGCTCTTTCTTTTTTTTTTTGCGATTATTCTCACCCTAACGACATTTCTTTATTTTTTTTTTGTGACTTTTCTCACCCTAACGACAATTTTCACATCTCCTTAAAAAATCGCCTCGATAGAGTTCAGCGCCAAGTGCGTGTCTGCGCGAGTAAAACATGGAGAAATGATGGTCGCAAAGCATTTCCTATTATTTATAATTGCAAATGGTAATTATTTCCGTTTCAGACACGAGTTACTCGGCATACCACCCTGCCCTACACGGGGTCGGCGAGGACTCGTTCGTCAGGAGGAAACAGCGGAGGAACAGGACGACCTTCACGTTGCAGCAGTTGGAGGAGCTGGAGTCGGCGTTCGCGCAGACCCACTACCCGGACGTCTTCACCAGGGAGGACCTGGCCATGAAGATCAACCTGACGGAGGCGCGGGTCCAGGTGAGATATCCCGCCCTCCCGGGGGACGTGGAAGGACCTCGGGTCGACCCCGAGACCCCCGGCCCCCGGAGACGACCCGACACCCTCGACCCGACGTAATCTCCTGACGAAGTAAGCCGGTAATCGCCGGATTACCCTCGGCTCCGAAGTGTTCGGCATGGTTGCGGACCACCCTCGTAACCGTCCGCTCGGTGGAAAACGTTTCACCACTTTTCAAGAACCGCTTGGCGATCTTTTCTTCCGCCCCGAAGCCACCCTCATAAGTAGCCACTGACTTTGAATCTAAAATCAAGACTTGGCCCCCACTCAACATTAATTTCTACAGAAACACAAACCTAGAGATTTTCCTGCGGGCAGAAACAATTCCGGAAACCGTGGGGAAAAGGATTCGGGCCGCCGCCATCTTGGAAGCGGAGCGGACGGAAAGAGGAGCACTATTTAATTCCCCCGAAATACCACCTACAAATCAAGATTCAAAGTCTGTAACTAACTCTACAACTCCCCCCTGAAATTTGAATCCAGAGACCCTCGCTATCTCCCAAAAACCCCGGAGAAAATCCAGCGTCTCGAAAACCCCTCGCCGCCATATTGGAATCTTGAAATCTCTGAAAGGATGATCCCTTCTCGCTTATCGTCGAGATTTCCGAAGTTTCTCATGCCCGGGCGCCATTTTCGAGGCGATCGACTTATTAATCGAGTCTTCCTCTTCTCGGTCCAGCTTCCGAGCACCCCCTCTCGGGTGGCCGTCGCGTAAGCGATCGCTTAGGGCGCGACACTTCGGACCCGATGTCGAGCCCGAGGAGCCTGGTCCGGAGTAGCTCACGCAATTACGGGGCAGACTCATTGTTTCATCGGGGGGACAAAGGGAATCCGGAATATAATGGACAAATAGCGCCCTGGCGCTCCAATTAGAACCTGCTGGGGGGTCGTCGGGGGCACGTTCTCGCGTCACGGCGACGCACGTCGCGACTTCGCACGTCGCACGTCATGATCTTTACCCGTCGCGCGCGTCGGATTCGCTAAAATCACGGATCCCCGTTCCTCGACGAGGACGCCCGTACTCCGGTCAAAGAGCTGGGACCCCCGAGAGCTTCGGAAACGCCAATTTAGAATAGTGAGCTGAAGTCGAAACCTCTCATCCCTGGGAAAGCACTCCAGCTCCCCTCTCTTCAATTACGCCTATCTCCATTCATTTATTCCCCTCGTTTTTAAGGTGATACGAAGGCGTCACATATACACACAAAAAAGTACAAATAATTATAAAACATTTCTCCAAATTGGGTACACCCGAATTGTTAGAAACTCCACCGGGAGATTATGGAGGCCCTGAGGAAGAACGCGATGCTCCTGAAATTTCTTTTTTCGAGGAAGAAAAAAAAAATAATCCTGCATCTATCTCGGATATGAATTTTTTGAGATCCTCGGTACTTTTCATTCGTAATCTATTGTTCGGGATTGACGGTATTCCGGCGTCCCATTTGCGGAGAAATAAGAGAGGAGGAAAGGATGAACTCGCGGGGGGTCCCGCGTCGATATTGACATATTTAGGATTAAATTCGTATAGCAGGAAGGAGAATAAACGTCGAAGTAGACGCCGGGGCTCTGCTAGGGTCTCTGGAGACCCTTGGCTTTGTTCGGCGTATTACCTCTCTCGTGACCCTCGAGATCGGGTGTACAGGGTGATTCAGAAAGGTCGGTTACGAAGCCTCGTTGCGCTCTCCTCGATTAATCGATCATTTTTCACATACGAGTAAACATTTCCTATCTTAGCCTGCCTTGCCACATTTTTTTATTCCCACCTCAATCGATACGTTTACCTTACCAACGTCTTAATTAATATCTCCAAAAATTGTGCGACACAAGTAATCATCTTTTTTTTTTTCCTAGCAGATCATGCCAGGTCTTTTTGTCCTACGGCTGCTTTATTAATATGTTAAAAAATCGTCCTATACAAGTGAACTTTTTTCTTCGTAGCATATCTCGCCGGGTCTTCCCGTGGCGCAATTAGTTCGTTCGCCCCGGCCACCGTTCCGGGGCGTCGCGACGCCTCCGGGCCACATCCGAGAGGTTCCCCGAGAGACTCCCAAGTGATCCTTCGGGAGGCCGCGGTTTCTCCTGCAATAAAGCCTATTTCGGCCGGCATTACGTCAAGTTAGGCTCGTTAGCGGAACTCGAGCTTTTTAAGAAGCACTCGCACCCATGCCGGCTCCTTGAACATGCGCGTCGCCACCTCGTTGCTTTCCTCCGCGTAATTGTCCTCGAATACGGGGAATACTCTCGCAGCCGGAGGGGTTCGACCCTTTGACACCTGCCGGGATAAAAATCCCAGGGAATCTAGATTTCCACGTTATAAAAAACGCCCTAGAAAATCCGACGATATGTACCTGTTGTAAAGTTTCGTACTTGCCCATCGTCTTACTACGCAGTGTTATAGTACTCACATTAATCGCAGCAAGCATCTCCAGGCGCTTACCTTAAGATCGCTTATAAACAACGGTCCGCCATCTTGGATTTCAGGTGTGGTTCCAAAACCGACGCGCGAAGTGGCGGAAGAGCGAGCGGCTGAAAGAGGAGCAGCGGAAGCGGGAGGGGGGCTCCGGCAACCCGGAGGGCCCAAGCCTGGCCTCGTCCTCGGGGGGCCCGAGTCCAGGCGGCGCCGACGCCGAGGTCGGGGTCGAGGACGGCGGGCCGGAGGTAGGGGGCTCGCGGAGCCCCAGCACGACCTCCGCCTCGGTGAGCCCGCGGCCCCAGCAGCCGCAGAGTCAGCCGTCCCTGGGAGGCGTCGCGACGCCGCCGCCGCCGCCCACCGCCCCCGTCCGCTCGGGGGCCAGCCTCGGCCCCGCGCCTACCCCCTCGCAGGCGCCCGCCCCGGGAGGTCTGCCACCACCCGCGGAGAGGTGAGCACTGAGCTCCGGCTTTTAGCTCCTTTGTATTTACGTCTTTAGGAAACATCACCGACCGTTCCTTTCCCCCCTCCCCCCTACCCCTCCGCCCGCCGCCGCCCGCGGGGCCCGGAAGCGAGACACGCGCCATTAAACCCAGCTCCCGGACCGAGGCCGAACTTACCCGAACTCACCCGAACTCGGCCGAATAATCGCGCGATAATCGACGCCTCGTTAACCCGCGATCTGGAATACCGGGAGCGGGGGGAAATATAAACGCTGGAAGAATGGAACGATAAAGGGATAAAGCGAGCTCTTTGTGGGAGCCGTGTGTGGGTAATCGAGGTATCGGACCGGTTAAAATATTCTGAGGATTTATGCGCAAGGCGGGACACGAGGTCGCGGTGAAATTCTGCATCGACATACGCTTGATATCTCTGAATAAACTTGTAATTGTATAATCATTTCATAGGGTTCTACGGTAATCCTCGAGGAACGTCAATGTATTTCCTCCGTGAATTTTTGTAACGATGCACCCGCTTTAAGGGTAATTTGCATTTAATGTTATAATTTTTCATAACGGGGTATATCCGAAATTTAGGTTAGGTGAAATCGATCGGGGAGGGTGTAAAGCAGTCGGGGGTTGTCAGGAACCGGCGGAAGAGTTTCGGCGGGGCGTAAGGCAGAATAATGCCGAAAACGCGGTCGAAGTAATAGACGTCGAGGGCGGGCTTAGCGTTGGAGGGTTGCTCGGGGAGGCGTCTCGGGCCCCTCCGTCGTCTCCGCAGTTGTAATTTATTTAAAACCGCTCGCCGTAAATATATCCTCATCATTTATTCAGTCGCCTAGAGCGGCGCCGGGGGCAAGCTTTGCGCCCTCCTTGCCCCCCTGCGGGGGTACCCCCCAGGTACTTACCCTGGTACCAACCTACGGCCACCGGAGGAAGGGGGCCGAGGCAACCCCGGCGCAACCTTCCTGCAACCTTCCCGCAACCTTCTCGACCTCCTTCCCCCTGGAACCGGGATCCGCGGGCACCTTCCTCCTCCTGGCTGGATCCCCGACCTGCAGGAGCGCCGGGGCTTAATATCATTGAATTTTAAATAAAGACTTTAATGGCTCGTCATTACCTTGCCGAGCGGCTCCTTGGCTTTCCTTCACTCGAGGGGTGGAGGCGCGCGACTTCCACGTCCTCTGCGAGGTGCCCCATTTCTTCGACAAATCCTGGAGATGGAATCAAAGACGCGACTCCAGGTGCCTGATATAGAGATCGTGCAGCTTGATTAAAGATTTTTCATTTAAAATTCGTTAATAACGAGGTGCCCCATTTCTTCGACAAATCGATACCAATAAGTACCACTTAAGACCCAAACCATCATTATCGGCATAATTTCCATTGCGTTCACTGCACCGTACTATCAGTCCTCGTTTTCTCAAGATCAGGAACGCGAGTACCTGAAATCTCGCGAATAAGCGTCCTTATTAGGCAGAGAAAGATCAAGGGGAAAAAAATCACCTTTTCCAAGGTTCGCCATCTTGGATGTTCGTCTCGGTACCATTTCTCCAGGTCCCGTAAACGGGCGGATCCACGCGACGTCCTGGACCAAGGTGGAGCCTGCAGGAACGGCGGAGCTTAACGTCATTGAATTTTAAATAAAGTCCTTAATGGCTCGTCCTTATCCGGGCGAGCGGTCCCGCCGACGTGGCGGCTTCCTCGTCCTCCTGCAGGACCTTGTCAAGACGAGCGGCTGGAAAGAAAAAAAAAAGAAAGAGAAGGAAAAAAAATCTAAAAGAACGAAATTAAAAGCACGGTCCGACGGACAAGTACTCACCCCCGTCCCCTGGGAGCTCCGCCGAGTTTTCCCCGGGTTTGCCTCGGGTTTCCTTTTTCGAAAGAGAGGTCACGCGATAATCGTAAGCCCGAGTGCTCCGGGGAATCTTGCGGGCCATCTTCTTGTTTCTCCCGAGACGCTCGCCTCGTGGAACGGTCTCAAAGTAACGCGATATACCAGATATACCGGATATATCCGACATACTTGGCCCCAGTGTTCGCCAACGTAGGTGAAAACCTCTCGAGAAGGGTCCTCCACCTTCGAGGGAACGATCTTCCCTTTTTCCCTCCCGGAGTTCCAAACCTTCGCTCTTAGTACCCGAAAGCGAGACTCCGGCCATTTCGGTAGAACGATTTTTTTTCACGGTATTTAATAAATCCCAATCTTCGTTAACGACTAAAGTCACGTCCGAGCAGAATCTAGAAGAAAAGAAAAGAAAAGATAAAAGTCCCGAGGCAATCTACGGGACGATAATTTCCTTACAAGCGATTGCTCGAATCTATCGATTCCGGCCCGCCCCGGAAGTAATGCACTTCCCGTTGATTTCTGTCAATATTCCGCTACATGCCAGAAAATCGAGTAAAGAAGAATTTCCCACGTGCCTGTTCCATAAATTCCCGGACAAATTTCCGAAGGCTCGGCAATATATTTCCTTGCCGGGAAATTCTATTTGCGGAAGTTCAATGAATTAATTGTCTTGTGATAAATTCGCGCGAAGGTCCGAAGATTTATTTTCTCGCCTCTTTTTCGAGTATTTCATTTGACCGTGCTTTCTCCAACAATCGCTGTTAATAAAGGAGAAAAAGAAAAAATGTCAGGTTGATATTCTCACGGCAGTCAATTTTTCAGCCCTTCTTCACGAGCAGGGCATCGGCACGACAACTGACAAGTGTCATGGCGCGTAATAGCTTAGGATGGCGTGTCGGCGCTCATCCGGGAAGCGCACTTGCACCCTCTCATGACAGGATAATTAGGCGCGTGCGTGTACGTCAATTGCGTACGCCGGAGGAGCGAGCCTAAGCAGGGCATAAATCGAGCCGCACACAGCACCGCTCCGCATTACGTGGCACAATGCACCGTCTATGCAACCGAGTGTTCCATGGCGTGGTACGAAGCGCCTCTAATTGCCGGTAATTATCGCGCTTACAGGGATTCAGGCATCTTCTCCATCTCCCTGTTCGCTGCGTATCTGGTTCTCCGAACTGAAATCAATTTATATCTCGGTTAAAGTGATATCAAAGAGTCAGCCTATATGCATCTGATAGATCAAAGTACACGGTGAAAGTATTCCCCGAATCGAGTGTACCGATTCCTTGGAAATTGCTCAGCGCCTTTCATGTCACCTTAAGTGCAAGATTTATCCTACAAAGTGTTGCATTTAAATTAAAATTAATTGGTTTCAAATTGAAATGAAATAAATTAATTAAAATTGCCTCTAGGTGCGCTAGCGAGTGCGAAAGTGGCTCGGCCAAGTACGAATGGGATCCCACTTTGTCCCAGGAAGGCGCTAGCTCGCATCTAGAGTATCTAGAGTACTCCAGGATATTCCACGGAGTGGCAGGGCACGTTGCTAATTGCCGCCAATTATCGCGCTTACCGGGATTCGGGCCTCGGCCCGTCTCCGGCGCGTGCAGCATCCCTCGGCTCCGGACCACTCGATCCTGGCCATCCCGTCTCTGCAGACCCGCCTCGCTAAGAGCGGCTGCCAGACGGCTCGTTACATTAATTAAACAATATTTGCGATTAATATTTGAGATGATCATCAGCGCCTCAAAGCGGGCGCCGCGCCAAGGAGAGGTACCTCCTGGTAATTGGGTTAACGCTTCGGGGCTCCCTTAAGATCACCCGAGGGGTCGCTTCCCTGACCCGCCGAACTTTTACTCGAAATCAGAATTTCCTCAAATGCCCGTACACCGACGACCACCATTCGCGATGCACCAAAAGCCTCGTTCAACATACGAATTCATACGGTTCCATAAAAATTCATTAATAAATATATAGAAAATTCGTATCTCGCAATTAAAGAAATTTCGTTAACGCATCCTGACACATCATTAGACAGGTTTGATCGCAGGATATTGTAACAGGAATTCATGTTTCCTTGAGTAAGTCAATTTTTATAGGGTTCCTCGGTGCAGTATAAAGTATAGAAATAATGATATCAATATTCTTTCATAAATGATAAGATGTAGTACTACAAGCGAAGGTCCCGTTTCAGCGCCCCCGGGGCAGGAGGAGGGTTCCGCCCCGTGGAGCCCCCCACGTCGCTCTTCTTCTCGCCGCACCTGGCGGCGCAGTTCTCGCCGCCGCTTTTCGGGAGCAAGGTGGTGGGCAGCACGCCGACCTCGCTGACCTCGGCGACCCCGTCCCTGTGGAGCACCGCGGACCACCGCGGAGGAAGCCTCCAGGAGATGCTGACCTGGGCGCCGGCCGGCTGGCCAGGATCCCTCTGCGGATGCTGCAAGCCCGGGACCGGGGACCTCCACCGGAGCAGCAGCTTGGCGGAGCTGCGGAGGAAGGCCCAGGAACACTCCACCGCCTCCGCCCTCCTAGGGGGCCTAGCCGGGTTCCCAGGGGGTCTGCCTTTGCCCCTGCCCCTGCCCCTGCTGCCCCCGCTGTTGGGCTTGTCCAGAAGGCCGGAACACCATCACCACCATCACCATCTGCCGGCGGTGGTCCACCAGGTGCAGCCCTCCACCAAGGAGGACCCTTAGGAAGCGGCCTTCCGGGGGTCTCGTCGAGGGTGGAGATCGGTCCACCCTGGGGGTCTACCTTTCGGGGTTCGTCCAGGGAAGACGGGACGTTGCGTCGGAGAGGATTGTTCCCTAGATGTGGTTTTTTAACCCTTTGGCTACTAAGAGCGCCTAAAGGCGCCCGACATTTGGTCCAATGTTGCCTGCACGGTCGGACGAATTTCGCCCATATGTCGAAATGGCTCCGTGTTCAGTGTCAACAAGAAGGCGGCTTCAAAAGCGACGTTTTTGGGGATTCCTAAGGTCCACCAGGGAGGATCGAGGAAGATCCTCGTCTTGGCAGCGTTTGTCAATGGTTGTCATCATTATTTACATCGTCCATCCAGGGATGCCCTCGACCTAGAGAGACTCCCAGAGGATGATCATCGCCTCGTTCCTCGTGAACATGGAGTAATCCTGATTGGAACATCGCAGTTTATTTCTCTCATCCGATTCGACGAAGACATTCCCGGAGGACCGTCCTGTGCCTAGTTTAGATCCTGGTGTTGGCGATGTTCAATGTTCGGATAAAGTGTGAAGAGACGAGGAAGTGATGCCGGGTCGTGCCATGCTCTTCTGGGTCCCGTGATTTTAACCAAAGTATTAGCGGCCAAAAGATTGTAGCTAAAAGTAGAGAGACCTGTATAATATTACTGTCCGATAGTACCGTCACTACCGATTAACGCTGGAACAACCGGCGGATTTTTCCTGTCTTTAGTTTGCCACCTGAGAATCCGTCATTTTGACGGATTTGCTTGTTCCAGCGTCAATGACGATCGTAGCGAAAGAGATGCACTATAACATAGCGGTATTACAAACGAGTATACATACTTAGTTAGCATGTACTATATCGTGGTAGTTGCATAAAATAAATTCGTTCTCGTGAGATAAGCAGTCCTCTTCGTATATCTTCCACCCTCCACTTGATTCTTCCAAATCCACCCTCTTCGTCACTGGCACAAAAAAAATTCCACACGCCATCAAAAAACCGTTTTATTGTTCCATACAATATACCACAAATAAGCCTCAACTAAAGATCGCCATAAATCACAATCTACCCTTAATTTCTACTTATCCTCTGCACACTTGAAACGAGAAACCCCGAAAAAAAAATTAATTTCATCCCCTGGAATTCGAGGACATCTCTCCAGCCACTCCAACACCTATAAAAGGTAAAGACAATCAATCTATTCACCGTTAAAATCCTACTCACCGTTATCCATCTCCGGAGGTGAGAAAACCTGTAAAAGTAGAAAAGTCAAAACGAGTATCTCGGAAAAGGCAGAGCGCGTGTCGATGTAGAGAGAGGAGACGGAACAGGTTAGGTTAGTCGAGGCGGGGGGAAACAACGCTAGAAGGAGTTGTTGGTAATCAATGCTCCTCGTAAGAAAAGCTCGCCCTCTCAGGGAATCAACTGCACCCTCTCCTCGAGGGTGGACCGGCAGGGGCTGGCGGGGCAGGCGCGCGGATTGGCCCCCGGCTCGTCCAATCGGAGACAAGACGCCATTGATCGGCACGTGGCTCCGGTTGGTCCTCCTCGCTCCCTCTTTCTCTCTCTCTCTCTCCCTCGACCCGGGTCGGCGGAGGTGGGAGAGCGCAGCGAGACGAGCGGACGCGTTCCGCACACTCCGTTACACTTACTGGTAAACCGTATTAATCAACGACATCACGGTTTATCCCCGTTCCTCTCTCCAGGCGCCAGGCCGCACTCCCTCTCTCGGCCGCGAGCGAAAACGAGCGCTACGAGCGTGCGGGCGCCACCAGCGCCCCTGCCGGCGGCGAGTGGAACTGCCGCGGCCGGGCGCCACACTCGCGCCGATCGATCGTCCCTGCTTACCGGTCTACTGACCGCTACGTATCGTTCGGTAAATATATATTGGAGGTCTTTAGATGTTTTTTACGAGTCTAGATCCATAAATAAATTAGAATTACGAGGTTGGCGAAACGTAGTTTGGAAGAGAAAGTCGATATATTCGCGGCGGTCGATCGTCCCTGCTTACCGGTGTACTGACCGCTACATATCGTTGGGTAAATATATGTTTCAACGAATATTAATGCTTTTAATTAAAAAAAAAAGATAATACTTGGTTTATAACAAAATTTAACCACGGCTGTTATTAACGTCGGCCGACAAAAAAAATCTCCAAGTGTCTTCATGGCGAGTATAAGTTAATACACGTTCATTAAAGGAGGCTAATTAAATTACACTCGATAATATATAATTTTCTAACCTGAATAAATTATGGATTTTCCTTAATATTCGAGGTATATACGTGTATCTAACCCTAATTTTACGTCTATAACGTCGTATGTGGCTTGACGTTTTCATTGGCATTTTATTACTTGCATTATTCCCGCTTGAATAATTTATTAAATTCCCATGTCTAGGAGATCCAGGAGACGACGTCGGGCAGACAGTGATTAATACCAGGACGTCGTCCTGACCCCAGTTTGAAGCTCCACCTCTGACCTCGGATCCGCCCCTCGTCTGCGGCATCTTCCATGGTAAAAGGTTTTACGAAATTCATTGTCAGGCAATTTGCATGTCAAAGCTCCTCTGCGGTGCGGCGGAACATCCCCACGTTCTACCGCCCACCCTGGCGGGCGTTGCGCCGCCCGGGCGCTCCGACGACTCGCCAAGACCCGATGATATTAGCCTAAGTGTGCACCCACCTTCCGGGATAATGAGTCGCAGAAAATTCATTACCCGGCCCGGAAGTTCCGCCTTGGGAATTCTACAAGGAAAAAAGCCCGGGTTGAACGCCACGATCCCAAAATCCCGAGATAAGGATTAATCCCTGATTTTTAGATATTTAATCAAGACACGTGACGACAATGAGGTTAGGTCTCGAAGGAAGAAACCCTTACAACGAGCACCTCCGCGCTCTCGTTAAATAAAAAAAAAGAAAGTATACCGCAATATCATGATATATATTCATTACAATTCATATATAATTAGAACGCGAGGATACAAACGTCGGGATATCCGAAAATTTCAGCGGGATAAAATTCCGCATTTATTTGTGAATTAGGAAGAAATCCGTACCGAATTTTCTGAATATTTTTCACGGCGCACCTCCTCCCTTAGCCCAGGTCGATTCGATTTCCTGATAAAAAAATTGACTTCCCGGATCTCCCGGTATCCCATAAGTCGATATCGCGGTCGAGTTCGGAGATCCTTGGAGGCCAGGGGCCGGAAGTAAATCCCGGCGGAAAGCGGGCGGAGAGAGAGAGAAAAAAAAAAAAGAAGCCGCAGCGGCGGGTCGAGTTTCGCTTAAAGGAATTCCGCGAGGTGGGATCTCCCGGGATATAACGCGGCCGGGATATATCCCGGGGAATCCCAGGACGATTTATCGAGCTCATCCTGGGAAGCTAAGGGGATCCGGCGGGGCAATGATTTTCAATTTTCGGATCCACTTCCAGGCGGCCTCTATTCCCTGGGCGGGCGGATTCCGGGCGGAGGGCGATGTGCGCGTTGTCCCGAGGAGTCGGCCGGGAGCGCAGCCAGGAGCACCCTCTGGGTAACGAGGTTTTCCCCGGTTGGTTAATTCGCCGCGGATTGGATCGCGCGAAAACACGCGCGCTAACGCGGTTTCCGGCCCGGCCGGGAATCCCGCCCGGGTGGACGTTGGACGCAGGACGCGTCGACATCCACCCTGGACACTTTGATCGGGGAATCGTTCGTGGAAAAAAGCCATACTATAACCCCGTTAGCCTGGAGCGCGATCGCCCAATATAAGCGATCGAGTTTGCCTCCTCTCTGCGTGTATGCGGACCCTGACGGTAAATCCCGTGACGCTGGCCGACCTATCCGAGGCTCTTTCCCCTGAATTCCCGATATTTCTTCCTATTCTATCGGATACATGTCGCGAATGTATATTAAAATATCGCGGAGCTTTTTTAATGGCGATGCTCGGTGGAGGGAAATTAAATGGCTGATAGGGGATACTTAGAGTAAAGAGACGTGGCGCTGGCCGACCTATTCGAGGCTCTTTCCCCTGAATTCCCGATATTTCTTCCTATTCTATCGGATACGTATCGAGGGTGTATACTAAAATATCGTGGAGGTTCTTTTAATAATGGCGATGCTCGGTGGAGGGGCATTAAATGGCTGATAGAGGATACTTAGAGTAAAGAGACGTGACGTTCGACCGAGGCTCGTGTACTTGTCCGCTAGCGTTCCCATTAAAAATCAGCCGTTCTTGAGTCTTGCAAGAAAAAAAAATAAATAAAAAAAATCTCGAGAGTCTATATCATCTCATTGACATATTTCAGAATCGCGTGTCATAAGTTTAGTGGATTTTTAACAGGACATACGTCACCCATATTTAACAAACGTCCGTCATAAGTGTATTTGATTTTTAACAGGGTATACTTCGCCCCGAAGGTCCAGAAAATCGAGTCGCAGGACTTTCTCCTCGAAATCCCGTGATTGCCGATTTTGCATCGAGGCTTCGGTGGGTTCAGGAATCCAGGCCGAAATCGCGCAGAATAATCGGCGGATGAAATCGTACTCGCCCACTCGGTTAGGGGCGGAAAACTCGATCGGGGGGAGAGGGTCCGATCGAAAGAACGCGAGAGCGCAAGAGCATCGAAACGCCGGGACTCGGGGGGAGGCTTTTTAGCGTTTACCACCACTTCCGCAAAATTTATTAAGCGATTTATTTGATGTTTGCCCTCGCATACGCGGTACGGTAGGCGCGTTATCGAGCGCCCCACCCCCGGCATCCCCGATGGTGCCGACTCCATCGGCGGAGCGCGCCGCGCACTGGCCGCCAATTATTCAGCAAATGTTATAATTGGCGCATTCCATTACGCGTAATGGATCGCACTTAGTGGCTGCCGGTGTGATTGGGGAGCGAGCGGGAGAGAGAGATAGTCGAGGCCCGCGGTGGGACGGGAGTTAGGCCAATCTCGATAATACTCTCTCGGCAGAGTTGGATCCAACTGGGCCGAGGGTGGACACCTGCGACAGGTCCCGGTAAAAGGCGGTGTCCTCGATTTCGTCCTGTCTTAAAAGTCCCGACATGAGGTTCGCACATGCTTCGAGCAGTTGGATATTAAATTTCTATACTTTCGACAATTGGATATCCAACTGGGTAGAGAGTGGACGCTTTCGAGTCCTCGATTTCGCCTTGTGTTATTAAAAATCCCGACATGAAGTTCGCACATAATTTCAGCAGTTGGATATCCAGCTGGGCCGAAATTTTCGAGTCTTCGATTTCGTCCTATATATTAAAAATCGCGTTATAAAATTTCTATGTCCTTCACAGTTGGACCCAACTGGGCTAAAGGTGGACACACAACTTTTCGATGACCTATCTTGCTTCTTGAAAATACCCCCTTAAAAATATTCATAAAATTCTCACACCTTCGTATTTTCTCGTTTACCCTAAAAAACTATAATTAAAACATTCCTACACTCTCTCAGAACATTTATCGCGCTGTTAAAAGTATTCAGAGAATTCCTACAATTCCGAACGAAATCCACCGCGGATCCCATGGTAGCAGTCGAGTTTCGCGCAGTGATTATCTTGTATTCCCGAGTAATATAGCACGATAATTAATAATCACGAGTGGATATTACCAGAAATTGATACGGGGATGTCTGGAAAATTCCCCGGTAAATTCGAGCGAATTGACCGACCCTCGCGGTAAATCGAAAGGTTTAACCCAACGATCAGCCCCGAAACGTTCAATCCAAAGCTTCCCATCGAATTGCTCCAGAAAGATGAACTAAAAAGAGACAAAAAAATCCGGGCTGATTGAAAAATTGCATTTCCCCGCCGTAAATCACGACCATTAATTATACTTAGTAATACCAAACCCCCCTCGAAAGGGTGAATTTTCCTAATCCATTATTAATGAAAAATAAATAAATCAATTCCGTCCACGTGATGCCAAGCCGTGCATGTTGACAATTTGTGAAATACTTCCATGTACAGGTAATAACAACGAATCAGCGATATTAAAAAGTCCATTTCGGAGTTTCGACAATATCCATTCCTGGAGGTGCGAGTCCCCCGAACGCGGAGGTAATCGGGAATAGGTTCAGGAAACTCGAGTAATCCTCGCATAAATTCGCCCGGGGCGTCGGTGTAGCTCTTCCTGGTGGAACGCAACCATAGGGAAGATTGGATTGGTACCGTTTCAGGCCATCGTTTACGCAGGAGAAGGGCCGACTATCTCGATCGGACTGACTCCATAAACCAGGACAATTATTACGACGGCGATTACCATCCATACCATCCGCATGGTTTTCAGATTCTCAAGAATTTACCTTCGAGTGATACGAACATGTTACGGTAACGTAAGGTGATATGTGCCCATATTTATGAAAGTGGTCTAAGTCAAAATTGAAAAAAAAATGAGTTTATCAGTTATTTCACGCCACATTATTTCAAACGAAATTAATTCAATGTAATTTCCAAACAAAAAATATATGACAGACCATTTTCATAATTATGGGCACATATGAAACCGTACATCAGAAGGAGAAAATATTTATCAAACTTTTCTCTAAGCAGTATCCGTACCATCCGTACCATCCGTACCATCCGTACCATCCGTACCATGACCGCCCTGCGGACTCAGGTGCGTTCGCTGGGCGGTATTGAATTTATAATTCCATTAGGGACGCTTTCGGCGATAATATTCGCATTTCCCCCCGACGGGACGTGCATCGAACTCCTCGGCCACGTGGCGAGCGACGGGGAGTCATTTTGTCTATCGACAATCGCCCCTGAGAGAGAAGCCCGACACGACTGGCTGACTTTCCTGAAAACCTAATCATCCAGTCACGTTTCCGAAAGCTACGGGATACCCGGTGAACTCTTCACCCCTGCCCTCGAATTAAAGGAAAATATTTTGCGGATTTTCCCCGAGCATTTCGGAGGAAATTCGTTACCTGCACCCCAGTTAGCGATTATTCGGTTAACAGCGTTTCACAGTCGCTAATGCGCGTGCAGATTATAATTTAGCAGGGAAATTGAAAGTTTGGCTCTAATTACCAAGAGTGCAATCCTAGCTCGTTCATCGGATCACGTTTTCAAGGATTTCGATCCCCGTTGATAATACTCATATTCACGATTAATAATTAAGTCAAATTCAATTCCTGCAATCGCAATTAATCATTTATTATGGAAATCCGCGGATTTGGATTACTCTATATCACTATACCCTGACTATTCACAACGCGGTTCGTCAAATTTCAAGTCGGTCGCTTATCTTTCCCGTTAATAATGAATATTACGATTAATAATTAAATCAAATCCAATTCCTCCAATCGCAATTAATCATTTATTATGGAAATCCGCGGATTTGGATTACTCTATATCACTATACCCTGACTATTCACAACGCGGTTCGTCAAATTTCAAGTCGGTCGCTTATCTTCCCCGTTAATAATTAATATTTATATAATAGGCATAACTAATTAACTCGTCGACAATATAAAGAGAAGATATACGAGCGATCTCCAAATTCCGAAATCCTGGCCGAATCTCTTGCACCGTCGGTAATGGTCGGAAATAAAACGGAGCATTCGTTTCTTTTCGGTAAAGTCATTTAGCCGAGAGGGTCTCGAAGCGATTCGCTTGCTGTCTACTCGACAGACATATTACAGGCGATTCCGCTGCGGAACCGGAAGCGTTTATGGGGCGCCCTCGAGAGGACCCTTCGCATCCCAGTCGAGTCGGCATTACCGGTCGCTTTTGTCTCTCTTATCCCGACAAGAATCTGACACGTGCCGGGCACGGGAAACGTATCGCCGACTTATTGTTAAGTTACGTTGCGTTACGTTACATTACCGTCGACCCCTTGGACGTTAAGCGTGTCCGGAGGTCATTAAATAAACATGGAGTCGACGCTCGTCAGAGTTTGAAGACGGCGCGACCTAACGACACGCGATTTTTATTTCCCACTCGACAGAAAAAAAAAAGAAAAAAAAAATACATCGAACCAAAGAAATATACATTCGCTCGCGACAATTGAACATTCATAGCGCCTGCGTTATGTACACGGAAAATATTTATAATATTCCGGGACATGTCAATATTCAAGATAAAATAATCGGGGCTTCGACAGCCTTTTGTTATGCACGTTAGTGGGGTATTGTACAAATCATGTCGAGGATGTTTGGATTTTATGGAAGTGCCATAGAACCCCTTTCAGAGCAAGTCTTCCATGAAAACGTCGTGCCTGACGGCGTTGCTGAAGCCCTCGGTGTAGTTGAACCAAAATCCACCTTCCAAGAGCGGTTCCGCAAATTTCTGTTCCGAATTCTGCAGCGTATCCTCCCTCTGGACGATCTGCCCGAAAAAATCCCGTTCCTGGAGAAGAATGGCAAAGTTAATTCCAACGGGATGAGCCATTACGGAATTACACACGAAATGCACCTCGAGTCAATGAATAAACCCCTTTCCCTAATAAACAACAGTGCTCCCGAGATGAAGAGTCGCGGAAGCGTCTCCAGCAAGAACACGAGCCTCGACCGCGCGCCGCGTCTCTTTACTTCAACGATGCATCCACCGACGACTTATTTCTCTATAAACGATAATCCCAGCCCTAAAAACATTTATTTTACATTCCCGGCATCGTCAGTTCCGTTTCTTCCGTATTTCCGTTATTATCGCGCATTACCGCGTCCCTAAACGAGGGTTAAACGGTAAAGAGACCTGGAAATTCATAAACCCCGGATAAAGACAGTCTGGCAGTAAATCCCGGGGAGGCACTCGAGGTGGAAATCTCCGTCGCCGGATACGGTGTCGATCGCATACCGGAGACATTACCATTACAATAGCGGATGTCGAGGATAAGAGCGGAGCCGTCGGGGGCGGGCCGGCCAGATTGCGACGTCCGGCGTCCCGACGCCCTCCCCGGCCTCGCCCCTCGTGCCGGGTCCCCTTTCCGCTCTTTTTCTCGATTTTTCTCTCCTTTCCTCCCCTCTACTCGGCCGGGAAGACGCCATTCCGACCCTCCCGGAGCGGCGCCCGTTTGCGACGCCCCTGCGATTACGCGCCCCCGACGCATACCCTCGACTTAACGGTACACAAGTGTACATTACACTCCGTACGTTACGAGGAGGGCGAGGGGACACGCGTCCGCCCGTTCCGCCCGGGCGGACGGACTCGAAAGAGCCCCTAATGTAGCCGCTATTAGCGAGCGTTCCTGCTAACTGGAGGTCCTCTCCATCCTTAACCGGAAGTTAAAAGGAGCGCCGAAGACGCGGATCGTCTTCTCCGCCCATGGCGGTACCCGGTTCCGCCCGCCAACAAATTAGTCCGCCCCGTAAATCGACCCGATAAAGGACTTACAGCCGCGGGCCGACCTGCTCCATTCTTCGGGTTACCGCGTGTCTTGGAATACAAGAACGCACTGTTAAACTGATTTTTGGAGAAGGGCATCCGCCATCTTGGGTCTCGCGTTCGGTAACTGCGGCAGTTAAAACGCAATGAACGATGAAGCACGGTCCAAAGAGGGTGCAGATCGCGAAATCGCACGGGAACAAAGGATCATTCTGGGGGAAATCATCCAGAGATGTTGAAAACAAGCCGTAATGGGAAAAGGAACGAGACGTTATCACGGGGACTGCATCGCGAGATGTTCAGGGTAGGAATATGGAAAACGGGGTTAGAGGGGAGAGGCCAGTCGGAAGATTTGTCGGGTGGTAAAAAAAATCGACGTCACCCCTCTCGGGACGAGTTCATCAACTCGGCTGAGCCGGTTACCCGACCTTCGCAGGGAGCCCGGCTGGTCGGGCTATCATAATATAGATTAGCTCATATGGCTCCCCCTTGTGTAGCCTCGAGTGCTGCGGGATTCACTATTCATACAAGCGACAATTAGATAGGCATTACTCCGTGTATATATGTATAGGGCGCGGGGGAAGGGAGAAAGTGAGGTTAGGGGCGCGGCGAGAGCGGCGAGGGGTGGCCCGAGTCAACCCCTAAGCCAGTGTAAACACGTTTTAATAGAGATTCGCTCGAGCGGTTATAATAGCCTTGCGGATGTAGCAGCTCGTCCGCCTTTCGACCCAACCTAACCTTTCTCCTCTCTTCTTCCCCTCCGTTCCTGTCCTCTCGGTCTGCCCCGGCATTATTTCTCTCCTCCCACTCGCCGATCGGATGGAAAATAGAGGAGTTCCCGCAATTCTCTCGCGCGACTCCTCGATAAGTACCGCGGGTTCGATCGACCGGGAGATACGCTTTTCCGAGGCGATCGGCCGCGAGATCGCTCCCGGGAGTCGCTTCCGGTGGCGCCCTCCCATTGGCCCGAGCCCACGTGACGTCACGGCCGCTCGGCCAATCAGCGCGCCGCTCGCCCGCCCGAGTGGGGGGCGGCCAATCAGCGGCCGCGACGGGAGACGGGAAGGCGTCTTTGTTCACCCTGGAGTGGAAATGCGAAATTACGAGCGGCGAGGGCATGGATCGAGGGAAACGGGCGATAAGGCCGTGTCGCTCCTTCCCCGAGTGGAAACTCGGAATTACTCGCCTATGATCGAACGAGGCGACACTTCCGAGCATGTCCCTCAGCGATTAATCCCGATTAAACCCCCGTCGCTCTGTGAACGATGGGCTCTCGATGAGGATGCGCACCAGGAGGTTGACGGTAAGGAATTGCACGTCTAGGATGATCGATCCTGCGTAACCTCGACGAGTTGACGCCACCCTAGCGACGTTTTGATTTTCGGCAACCACGTTTCGTATGAACGAGGTCACGAAGTGGAACGGAAAATCGAAACTCCGCGATAGGGTAGCCTGTTAATTTTTCGAGAAAAAAAATCTCTTCAACCCTGATAAAAATCCCCAAGTGAAACTTACGTACTCGATCGTTATTTTGGTACCGCGATAAAACATGAGATGTGAGTGTGTCAAAGTGTATGTAAATTTCCAGCGATTTTTATCAGCGAAGGGATATTTTTTAATTACGAAAGGATTCACCTTCCCAGGGGAAGTTTCATCGGGCACGATGGGCTTCAGCTTCTTCAGGTGATTCGGGACATCCGGAGAGGTCTGAATTTCTGTAGGCTTCGGCTCTGATTTTCGAGGTTCCTGGAGCTTCTCGCTCTCCTGCTTAGTTTTGATATTCGCTCGGTACTTCTTTTCGAAAACCGCATTTTCCATTTCGTTGCGTCTGAGACGCTGGATTTCCAATTCCTGGGCGACGATCTGTTGCACGGGGTACGGCAGGGTTCTGCGCACTTTGCACTCAGGGAAAGAGCCGATCTCTATAAGATTTCTGAAACCATACAATACAGAGTAATTCAGAGTAATCTCTTGTAACTGTATGTACCAAATCCGAGAAGGAAAAATAAAATCCACCAGAGTTACAAAAATTGCATCGGATCACGATAAGCTCAAAAAGCCCCCGTAACTTCGAGCCTTCCCCCAAGTACCCCGCAAGAATTCAAAAGGTAAAGGAGAAATAAAGAAATTCAGCACGTTGTGGTCCTGAATTTCGAGGGTAGGAATTCTTCCACCGTTCGTTAAATTTTCTCTGGGATTTTCCTTCTCATCCTTCCAAGAGAAATCTTGAAAGCTTGATCCAGGACGCTTACGGCTCGAGCCGGTACTCGTATTTCCCATCGACGGCCCTCTCCTGGACCAAGCTGAGCCCCAGGTCCAGCATCGAGTTGACGAGACGAGCCAGGTCGTCCTTTTCCACGTTGGAGAAGAGCTGACCGGCGACGGACCTCAACTTCGGGGCGAGGAGGACCGGCAAGAAGGGAGCGATGTCTAGAGTGAGGGTCAAAATGTCGAATCCAGAGGCTCGTTGGGACGATTCCAGGGTACCCTTATTTTTGGCCAGCTTCTGGTTCACCTGTGGAAGAATAAGCTCGGGTTAGACTCCACATAAAGGGATCTATTTTAGAAAATAGGCCGGGAGTGGGTTCTCGCTGCCTTATCGACTTATCCGGCCGCCTCGGGGGAGGAAAAATGAGAAGGTCCCCTGAATGCCGGGGACCTGAATAAAACTCATTCCGGCGAGAATCCGCCGGGACAAAAAGGTAAGTTCCGCGATAGCATAGTGCAATTACCTCGGCGGAAATGAGCTTTGCATAGACGCTTCCTGGGGCTCGTCGCGATACTCGTGTAACATCGATCCGAGGGCTTTTCCGAAACCGAGTCAAAAATCGAGGGCGACTCGTACGGATTTTCTACGTGACAATCTACCTACACGTTTTCATAAAATCATGGAATACAGGTCCAAGATATAATAAAAGAAAAAAATCGAGGTCGCCTCGTACCTAACTTTCGCACAACTTTTCCCAAAAAATCCCAAAAAATACAGGTCGAAAAAAAAAAGTTTCCTCAATTCTGACCAAAGATTCACCAAATTGAAATATAGTCTCCTTTTAAGAAATTATAAGGCACCGAAAAACATGGGTTCACCCCCTCTGGATAATTTATAGAATTTATGCTTTATCTCCTAGGTGGTGGATCCAGGTCGACATGGAAGGGTATCAAGGAGAACCTCAAGATCTAAAAATCAGCCGAAGAAACGTAAGCACGGGGTAGGATCGGCGGCTCCTGGCGACTTTAAGTCACAGATAGAAGTAGCAGGTACGGCATGAAGACTCTTAAGTTTGCAGAGAGTAAGCAACGGGCGGAGCCGGGCGGGGCTCCCTAAGGTGAATAATTCAAGCTCTCATTAGGGCGACAAAAGCACCCTGATGGATGGCTGGTTGGCTCGGGTGCGCGAGAGCTCGAAGAGCGCGTATAGATTCGCCAGGGCATATACGCGGCCGCGTTTTCGCCTCGCGTTTGCTCCCACGTTCGCCTCCCCGAGCAAACAAGCCCCCCCGCGCTCGGCTTTGTTTTATTTCGAATGTTCTTTCATTTCTTAAAAGGTTCTCCGCTGATAATTAGCACAATGCGCGGCGGCATTAATTATTACCCGTGCTAATTACCCGAGGATAAATCGCCCGGCAAGAGGCGGCCTCTCCGGCCCTCCCTGCCGGAGCGGCCAACCCCGGCCCGACCATTACCGTTATTGCTGCAACTAACCGTCCAACAACACCGATAAATACAACCCTGCCCCGGCGTTACAAATGTCTCTCTGAGTTATGATTATTTACAGCCCGCCACGGTTTCCAGCTTCGAGTTCTCCCCGCCCGCCTCCAGGAACCTGCGACGTATCGCCCGCTCGGAAGGCTCCTCTGCCGTCACACTTTTTTAGTTCGACTATGCTTCTGGGTTCTCCGGGTTCTAGTGATCGTGTAAGTTGATTTTTCGACGGCGTGAGACTCTATCCTGCGACGTATCGCCCACTGAGAACGCTTTTCTGCTGATTTTTTGTCTTCACACTTTTTTAGTTCAACGACGTATCTGGGTTTTCTGGGAAAGGAGGTTCGGTGTAGGTGACTTTTAAATCGATATATGTATATGTACTTGACGTAAGAGTCTATCGAGTTACTTGATAAGGGTGTTTCGAGGGTGTGAGAATTATCAGTGCACTGCAAATGAATTACCTCTATGACAACGAAAGGAAATGATAATTTTGGAGTCTTGGCAACCGCGAGGTTCAGGTGCCAATAGACAAATGCGTAGTTGAGGTAGGGCATGAGTGACCAGGTTTGTCGACTCATCACCATCGATGAGATCTCATCGATGAACCGGAACCAGTTCAGAGACCCTGATACGATGAATAGCTTGTCTGCAGATACAGCCAGATAGTTGTGGAAAATACCTTGAGCCAATCGATCTGACTCGCCTGAATAGAGATCGATGAACAATGACAACTGCTTTTCAAGTATTCGACACTTTTATCGAGATGCAAAATATACTCACTACTGGCTACTGTTTTTAACACGTTGTTGACTCTTTCACGAATGGGAAGTGGACCAGTCGAGTGGTATGGAATCTTGAGGATTTCTTTCATGGCATCAAACAAACCTTTCTTAACATCTTTAATAGCTGTCATAGAGCTTTCGGTGAATTTACCAGACCCTGAGAATTGGAGTACTCCGAGACAAGCTCTAATGTCACAGCCAGACTTCTCCGCTAGCTGTAGCAGAGCACCTTCGCTAGCTTCGATTCCCTCCTTTTGCACTATTTCCATTAAACGTTCTGCTAACTGTTCGACACTGATCTCAGGGACTGCTATTACATATGCAAATTGTCTCAGAGCTCTAAAAAATACAGTCATAGATATAAATATATTATTTACATTATTTTGGTTTGCTTGGTATTTTAATAATTGACAGCAGCGATCACCTTAAGGAGGGAGTGTAAAGCTCGTTACATATGCAAACGATAGGTCTTCGACAACCTTTGACGTTTCGTTCACTGCCGGTCCTTCTTTTACCTCTTGCAGATAGTTTTCCTTGGACAAATTTTATTAGAATATCTATCGATGCTGCAGGAGCTCCATCGATCTCATCTAGAACTAGGCAATTTGGTCTTGGATCGGCACCCATGACTGCTTTCATTTGTGTGGATGCAAGAAGGGCAGTTCTGATTTAATGATAACAGTATAAAACATCACAATTTAATAAGAAATTTGTTTAATTTCTCAGGTATAACCTCACCTAAAAGCCTCGGGTCCTCTGTCGTCACTAGCATTCATTTCAACAACATTATATCCTGCATGCTTCGCAGCTATGTGAGCTAGAGTAGTTTTTCCTAATCCTGGCGGGCCACTTATCAAGGCAATTCGGTGTATAGGGAAACCATCACTGTCCAAGCCTTCGATTGACTTATTACGATCAAATTTCTTACTACCAAAGGTGGGTGGCTCTTGTTTAACTTTATGAGGCTCCACTGGATCCCGATTAAATACTATTTTATCCCATAACTTCAGCCAATGCAGAAAGTCGCGATTGACGCTCTCATCCGAAAGAAGCTCCATGTATTTATGTGGCTTATATTTTTCAACCCAGAGTTGATCGTCAGCATATATGTGATTATTGGGCACAATTTGTGGAATTTCCAAACGGCTGTTTATCTTTGTCAACTGCAGTCCAAAAATGAAGTTAAAAATATGTGTTTAACTACATTTTACAGTTAAAATACTTACAATTTCCTCTGCTTCAGCCTTTAATCGGCTGTAAGGGATCAAAGTGAGGCCCACTATTGGACGAGCACTGATTTTAATGTCATTATTTTCATCCCTAACTTTTATGTACAATCGTTGAGAATCGAACCTTCGAGTAACAGCTACAAAATTCCATGATGGTACTCTCAATGAAATGGAATTAGTCTTTTTATCATTTAAAGATGTACGATAAGGCTTATGTGATGCTTCATGAAGCATCTGCTTAGCAGCAAGAATTACTTTGATAACTGAATCCTCGGAATCCCATCTGGGTCTTTTCTCTTGATGTCCTGCATCATTCTCTAAATCACAGAATTGTTTAAAGACGTAATGCCCAAATAATATTAATTTTTTTACTAACCATACTACCAAAAAAAACTTACCAAAAACGCTAACATCCTGTCCGAGTAGATGAGCTGTTTCCGAACATAATTCATTGAAGCTTCTCTTTTTTCCTCCAGCTCCATTGTAGCTAATTTCATTTTGACTAGATGGTACGTAGACTGTAGATTTCTGTGAATTCTCTAGTTCTAAAGGTACCGATAGTTGATTCTGGACAGTTTTTAAGGAACTGTCAATAGGTTTTAGAGTATTGCTAACTGAACTAGTTTCTTTGCGATCCCCTGCAATAAAACATAATTCAGGAATTACTACAGAAAAACACACAAATTGTCAATTAAAAAAAGGGCTATTTAAATTCGATAACAAGTACTATTTCTAATTTTATTCCTATAAATGTGGGATAATTCTGAATAATAGTACATATTTGGAGGTTATATCGCTTACCATCCAATTCCCTCAATACATCGTAATCGTCTTCGTGTAACAGATCATATTCTTCATCAGGATCAGGGAATTCATCATCCATGGTAGCAAATAAAATACCTGAATTCTTAAGCTTTCCTTTTAACAAAAAAGAAAACGAAAATGAATTTCACACTTTCTAAACTATTTGTAAATAACGCGGCACGCAGTGGCATGTCGCAGCCTGGAGGCGGCCATCTTGTTTTCACCTAGCGCCATCATGGATGGCGCCAGAATCAAATCTTCGTTCTGTCTCTACTCGACATTTTTTTAAAGTGACAATTAAGATGTAATTTAATCAACAAACATCGATAAGCCGATGCCGCAAAGTTAGGTGATACCTAAACGCGTCATTGAATTTTATCAATTCTAGATTTCTGCACCGAGGAGAGATTTATGGAGGATCGACCGCTGACCTGTGCGAGAGAACGCTCTTGAGACCCGATGAGTAACAAGATTGTGGGGTCGTTCAATCGCTTACAGGGCAAAGGTCGCGATGAACGATAACAAAATGCTGTTTCTAGAATATCTAAAGTCGAGACATTCTTGGCTCTTCGTGTCCTTTCTTTAGTGAGTCTTCCGCGTCGCTTCCTACATCGTAGCCGCTACCGGGATACTCTCCCGCTGAAGAAGTCAATAGTAAGAATCGCCTCACTTAACCAATCTAACACCTTATTAAACAATCTACTCAAATCATCTTTAATAGAAAAAAGATACTATCCTGTCGAGTGAAGGAAATAGATTTCCAAAAACGACGTTAGAGAAATCGAAGCATGATCCAGCCTTTTTTTTTTTTACACAAGAATATAACATCATAATGTTTTCCTCAATTTACATAGATAGCGTTAACGAACAGACACTAACAGAATTAATGCATGCCTTCTTTTGAATAACACGGCCGAACGTAAATAATAAGTGAACGATAAGCGGGTGTAAATGAATTATCATCCAAATGAGATATAGTTGGCAAAGACCTTCAGAGTTCCTAAACAACTCCACCAATGCGCGAGATCTTTCATCCGGTGATTTATTTCAAGTTTTTCTAATTTTATGTCTTTAAATCGCACTGCATTCGAAAACGGGCGGGCAGAATTCCCATTTGAAACATTCAAAGATTTAAATATCGCGCGAAGATCACATGCTGGCAGCGCGACCGGGTTCGGCGCGTCTCCGCTAGATGACACCGCGCGCGCCAAATTTGAATCCGCGGCTCCCGCCCTGTCATCTCCCCGATCACGTGGGCCGCCTCTAAGCGAAGGATACCGAGAATTCTACAGTACTCCCGAGGCAAAGTACCACGGAAACGAAGAAAGGTAAAACCGGGCGCGGCGGCGAGGGTCGGTGACGATTTGCGAGCGTGTCGCCGCGACGGCGTCCCCCACGCGTGGCGCAAACATCCCCCCTCCAGACCGGCGTCGAGTCGGTCGCCGAGGCGCCCCGAGCCCTCGGGCACGATGATACGGACCCGTAGCTAATTATTCGTCTCTGGTCGCAGAGCGGCGGAACTCGAGCAGTCCGCCGACGTCGCTCGGCATCCTCGGGGACGACCTGCGACGGCGGGATGGCCGCCCCGCGTCTCCTGCCGCTCGTCTACCTCCTGGCGCTCTTCGGTGAGTTGAGAATCTCTCGCTCTTCGGTGAGTTGAGAATCTCTCGCCCTTCGTGAGAACCTTCCCAAGACCGATTGAAATCCAACCGAAGAATTCCCAATTACCTCGAGTCATTATTAAATCCTTAAATTACTCCCTGTACAACTATTTCCCTCCTAAAAGCACAGATATTTAAATTCAACAACAAATAGGAGCGTAAAGGAAAATTCAGCACATTTTCTTATTACCGTTTATATTCATTCTAAAATAATGACTTTCTGTAGAAGTATTCTTTTTGGAGGAATTTCTTCAATCGCGATTGTTTAAATTCGATTAAAAAAGTGGTAACGAAAAAAATACGAAAAATATGGGAATTCTTGGATTAGGTTGTTGCAAAGTGTGTGAGAATGATTTTTAAGAGTTTATTTCCGTTATTTAAGAGACGGTGACGTTTCCAGCCGGCTTTCGCACCTTCGCTCTCTCCACGTGGTCGACGGATTCCCACCGTGACTTTAGCTCGTAATAATAAGTAGCCGGCAATTGGCGGGGGCAGACGTGACGCGAGGGGCCGGCTTATTGTCCTCTATTGAGCGATAGTACTCGGAAAATATTATGGAAACATTGGTACCCAAGTTCTCCTAGAAACCGCGATATTTTAGAAACAGCTAAGCAGTTACAAGCGAGAGAACTTCCGACAGAAATAAGATTTCCTTCGATTCCTTGAATTTCCACACACTGATCAAAATGCTCACGTGAATTTACAACCATTTCTTATTTCGATGCTGCAATAAATTCCAATGAAATTACAGTCTCTGTAATATCTCACAAAAAATATGTTAATACGGTAAACATACAATGTCACTTTTTTTTAACGTCTTTCTACGGGAAACTTCAGGTACGAGGTGTACACAAATTTCCAGGGATTTTTATCAGAGTGTAGAAGTCAATCGTCACGTGTATAATATTTTTTATTATTTATCACTTTGATAAAAGAAAAAATATATATATATATAACTGCAACGTTTCAACTTCATTTAACGTTCTTTTCGATTTTTCAGGTTCACATTGTCAAATGGCTCCAGGTAATTGGCATCCTCCTCCAGGTGGTCGGTAGCATGTTACCTGAGAATCTCTCGATTGTCGATCGCAAAATCAATTTGCCGAGGCTTTAAGAAGAGGGAGTATGCAGGAATCGTTAAGAGAGGACATTGTCATTCGTTGAGAAGGGCTCTAAGATAACTCCGAGGGGAGTTCACGGTTTAAATAATAAGTGACGATAAAGTATTATTATCGGAGCGGCAGGAAGAAGATTAGGATGGAATCCGAGCCGTTCGTCGAGACCGAGAGTCCCTGCTACAAGCCGTTGATCGAACTCCGAAGGCGCTCCGAAAAGGATGGAAAATAGTTTGCCCTCCAGCTCGTTTCTCCAGTTTAGAACGTCACCGGAAACGGGCGAGACGATCGTCGACCGTGTCGTCGTTCCGATTCTGCGCAGTTGAAAACGTCCCGGCGATGATATTCCACTCTATACCGATTTGTCGAAGCCACGTAGATTTTTATTCTCACGTCTTCCTCCTACCTCCATGAAATTTCTTTCCGACGCCACGAGACCTCTCAAACGTTTATAAACAAGTTTATCAGGAATGAAATAGCCGCTCTGAGAGAAATAAGAAATATTGCAAGTAATTTAAGTAAACGCCAATTTTTCGATTATTTATCTATAATAATCTGGGATATAATGTATGCAACATTTATCCGGTACTATGACAATTCATTTTAGTGGAACAATCAGCCTTGGAATTAACGAAGCATTATTTCGGCTGATTGCATATTCTTTCGGCTCGTTGCATATTCTTTCTTTATCTCAGTGCAGGACCTTCCTCGGGGCTTCCATGTTGATAAATAATAATCTAGGGAAATTTGACAAGATTTCGTTAAACTGCGCGTCGGTATATGCGATCTAGGTTTCATTAGCGAGGGCAGTTTCGTGACAATTTAAGGTGATGTGAAAGTGGCGTCGAAGAGGTATTGTTTATAAAACTTTTCTCCCAACTCGGTTCACCGAATAGTTTGAAACTTTACAACGTGAACAGGGAGACTATAAGGAAGGTCCTGAAACTCATGAAATTTCAATTCTTTCCAATTTGTTTATAGGTATTTTAAAAATAATTTATAAAAAATGAAATTTCGCGAGTTTCAGGACCTACCTTAGAGTCTCCGTATTCACGTTTTAAAGTATGAAACGATTTGAGACCCCCAGTTCTATGAAAGGTTTTATGAACGATTCAGCTTTCGGATGCCACTTTCACATCCCCTTAACATTAGGATAATGTTTAGGGGCAATTAACGCGTAAGCACCGTAACGAGCGAGGAACGATAGCCGACTCTTTCGGAGCGTTTTCATGTAACTTGGGCTTCCTCGTGGAGGATTAACGGTGCCCGTGTACGTATTACGACTCGATGTCGGTATGAGTACCCAACACATCCTCTTCGTGGTCGTCCACGCTGCGAGTCTGTCGAGGAAGCGACCACTACCGGCTCGGTCGCCGCTCGTGGTCGGTCGGCTCTCGTGTCTCGCTCTTGTCTCTCGCTCCTCGGGGACCTCTCAATTGTATAATGACTCCGGTTCATTGGCTTTTGTGTTTGGCCGCAGCCGCGGCCGGGGCGACCAGAGGCTGGGACCTGGGAAGCGGCTACAAGTACCGGCTGAGGACCACCGTGCTCTTCAGGGAAGCCGGTCCTCCCAGGATGGGCGGCGACGTCGGCTTCAGGGTGACCGGAGAGCTGACGGCCACCGCCGTCTGGCAGGACCCCAAAGACCCGGACACCTTCCTCCTGAACCTGCAGGTAATCCTTCAGGAACTTCCTCGACGTTACACATGAACGCCCTGAGAAATTTCCCAAGTACTGGAGAGGAACCCTTGAGCAGCCTGGAATTTTTTAATTAGTCCTTTGAGACTTCAAGGACCTGGATAACGTCTTCCTGAAGCGGTTATTGCATTTATACTTTAAATGGACTCGGGTGACCTGGTGTTTCCTTTTCTGGTATGCAAGAAATTTTTCACGACATTGCATATGAACATCCTAAGAAATTTCCCAAGTACTGGAGAGGAACCCTTGAGCAGCCTGGAATTTTTTAATTAGTCCTTTGAGACTTCAAGGACCTGGATAACGTCTTCCTGAAGCGGTTATTGCATTTATACTTTAAATGGACTCGAGTGACCTGGTGTTTCCTTCTCTGGTATGTAAGAAATTTTTTAAGCGACGTCGTACCGATATTTGCATATGGACTGCAGGGACCAATCACGTTATTCATAGGTAACTGCACATTGCTGATAGTCGCGAGGTGAATGATAAAGAGTCTACCTGGCGGAATAGGTTGCACCAGGATGTTGTATAATTCTTAACGCTCCGTAGTTCCTCTCCTCGTCGTAGGCTGTCGAGGGAATCTCGAAACCGTCCGAGACCTGGTTGTATTAATAACTCAAGGTCGCCAGGATGCGATAACCTCTGTTCCACGGATAAGTCAATATATATCGTCGAGCGAGCCTGACAAGACCGCGGCAATCTCCGTGCAGTTTCGGAGGCTCCTTATCAACGGCTTATCACGAAGTTACTCTTCTTTCAGGTGTACTCGCCGCAGCTGTGGATAAAATCGAGGAAAGCCCCGGAACCGGAAGGCTTCGTCGAGCACTCCTCCAGACTGGACGAGGTCTCCAAGGAGAGGATCCTCGTCGTCTGGAAACACGGAGAGGTCAAGGCGGTGTATCTGAACCCTTTGGAAAGCGTATCTTCTCTGAACCTGAAGCGAGGACTCGCCAGCCTCTTCCAGTACAGGACCCTCGACGAGGAGGTCCAGGAAAGGGACTCTTCGGGGCTCTGCGACGTCAGCTACACCACTCTAGGGCTGAGGAACATCCTGAAGCAGAAGAGGAACTGCGTGGAGAACGGGCTACCGCCGAGGAACGAGCAGAAGAATCCTGCATTCGGGGTCAAACTCAGAAGTCAGCGAAACTCCACGTACGAGTTGTCTCAGTCGTTGCTTCCTTCGGCGGTGTATGACCAGGAACTTCACGAGATGGTCCTGGTGGCCAACCCGGATGTCGGCACCACCGTAGAATCGGACAGAGTGCTGGAACGACTTCCTGACACCGTCGAACTCAACCCGGTGCAGGCTAAAACCCTGAGAGATGCCGTTTTCTTGATGGAACCAGAGTATAAGGAAGATTCTCTGAGCCTGCAGATGGAACCTGCTGCTTGCGTTGATTCCGCGTGTCCTTCGGTAGGTTGCGTCAATTCCGCGTGTCCTTTGGTACGTTGCAATTCCACGTGTCAATATTATAAATTACGTCGTATCCGCGTCAGAAAATCAAGATCACAGAAAAGTGCAACGAATACGTAATTCAGATAATTGTAATTATCCCGGTAATTATTTCCTTTATATTTCATTGTACCGCTGGCAATGCAAGTCGTGCAGAACATGACGATAGGGATCAAAACGCAGATTGCGATACGGTTCCAGTAATTAATTTTTTTGGAGTGTTTTTTAATATAATTGACTTTTCATTTTTAATTTTCGTTATGAATTTATTCTGTACTTATGACTTGTTATTTTTAATTTATAATTTATAATTTCTCAATAGTTGGAAGAGGTGGTGGAAGAGAAACGGGAGGCCTTGGAGAACTCCAACCTGGGCACCGTCAAGTCGGCGTTGGCGTTCCTGGACCTCGTCCCCCTAGTCAGAGAAGCCCGAGCAGAAGACCTGTCTAAGTTGCTGAAGAGTCCACGTAACAGGCAGATCAAGCCTCAGCTCTGCAACATTTTAGGCTCGGCGTCGACGGCTGCAGCTCACCAGGCTGCGAAGAAGATCCTGAGGCAAGACGAGGACGGAGGCGACACCGAGAGGTACCTCTGGGCCCTCTCCATGTCCACAGACCCGAACCCCGACATAGCGAAGGACGTGCTGAAGAGATCCGAAGAGACCATCGGTAACGAGAAGGTCTCCGAGACCCTGGCCCTAACGGCAGCCGCGATGGCGCGTCGCCACGGAAATCCCACCCTGGTCGAGAAAACCCGCCATAGTCTGGAACTAGGTCTAGAGAGCTGCACCGGGGAAGACTGCAAATTAAAGTTCCTCCGGGCGCTGAGGAACCTGAAGAGCAAAGAGGCCATCCCGACCTTGCTGGAGCACGCGGTGAACGGCAGCAAGGCCATCGGCATCGCAGCTTGGCGAGCCTTAAACGCTCTACCTCGAACCCAGGTTACCCAGGAGGTGAAGCGCGCGGCTGCGAGGGCTTTCTATCAGATCGGACCCCGAAGAGACAGCACCGTGCGCACCCAGGCCCTGGATATCATCCTGGAGTCAGATCCTAGTCTAGAGGACATCCGAGGTCTTCTTCAGTACCTATCCCTCCTGGATAAGGCCTACGAGGTCAGGAAGTACCTCACCCAGAGGATGGACCAGATAGCGGAAGAGTGCCCCAGGTTCTCCGCCCTTCTTCG
Organism: Orussus abietinus; assembly: GCF_000612105.2. NCBI lineage: Eukaryota > Metazoa > Arthropoda > Insecta > Hymenoptera > Orussidae > Orussus > Orussus abietinus. Next base: position 1,115,197 of record NW_019394887.1, on the reverse strand, counting down.
GGAAGCCTACAAGGCCGAGTTCGGTCGCATCGGGAACTACAACGTCCTGGCTCTCAAAGGTCTCAGCACTGCGTTCACCAGGACCTTCCTTCGGTCCCCTGGGAGCAACGGCTCCCTGGTCACGGTCCAGGAGATCAACGCAGGCCTGCTGAAACAGGGAATCGTCGACGTCGTCTTCGAGACTAACCAGGAGAAGCAAAGGCTCTTCTCCTTGGGGTACTTCGCGAGAGGGGCGCTGGTTTCGATTTCTCTGGACACGGAGGATGAAGTCGAGGACGAGGTCGTCACTGCTGGGATGGAGATCGCTTTGCTGGGGGTCGGGGTGAGGCCCTTCGTCTTCTTCTCGGGTCAGGGCGAGTTGATGGGGCACGTGTGGTCGGGAACCGCCTCGGAGAGGACTCCGGCGTTCCAGGCTTTGGCGGGGCTGCATCGGTACAAGGAGGTGGTCCCCTTGGCGGCGGGCTTCCTAGCCGAGGTGGAGGTCGAGGGCGCTACCAGCTTCGATCTGTCCGGCCAGATCCAGCTCAGCCTCTGGTCCAGGACCTCTCAATCCCTCGTCGAAACCGGCGCTGGCGTCGCCGTCAGGGGCGGCACCAAGGTGCGCTCCAGGTTCGTCCACAGCACCGCCGAGTTCACCCTGACCACGGAGCCGAAGCTCCTCCTGGCCACCGACGTCGACTTCTCTGGAGCTAATTTCGCCATTTGCATGAAGCTCACCCAACCTGAGACCATCGTCAGACATCGCGTCTACAAGGTGGAGAGGATCCCCGGGAGCAGGCACCGACTCAGAAAGGTGCGTCGCTCCAGGATGGCGTCGCCGGCCAGGTCGTACCTCCTCAACAAGAAGAACAACGAGATGTGCTCCAGACTCTTCAGCTAACGATTGGCGACGCTCTCTTCGCGACATCCTTAGGTTTTACGACACTTAATGGTCTTTTTCGACCATGGGACTCCTAGAAGCGCGCATGCGCCGTGTACAGTAATTGTAGAGCGTAATACAGTTACATGTACTATATCGCGCTTAACCTAAGGGCTGATGTGGATGAATGCGAACGTGTGACTCGATGCAACTCGTTGTCATTGCACTTTTGTAACGTACACGTCGATACCCAGAGTGTTGCTAGGAACTGGATGTTCCAATCTTGACGAACGTCACGTGGGAACGTTTCACACTTTTGTAACATACACACTCCGATCTTGACGACGAATCTCTTCTCTCCTATTTTTTAGGGTTTTACACTTTTGTAACATACACCCCGGTCGAAGGGTCCACTACAGTTGCCGGCGATTGCAGATTCCGACATTAACGGCGAACGTTACATGCTCGGTGTGTGTGTATGTGTGCGTGTAATTATTTTTTACACTTTGTATGATTAATATCAAAGCGTCACCGCACAGCGGGTGTTGTATATGTACCATAAACTCCGTAGAGTCCTGTTTTAACGAGGAATTTTGCGAGACACAAAAGTAGCGCCCTTATCGGGGAGTCGACAACGCCATTACGAGGTGAACCCTGAAGTCGGCACCAGGTCTGTAAATAGCCGAACAAATGTTAAATATCTCCTCTCCTCGACAGTAAACGAGACCCTAGGACTCTAAAATCTAAAAGAAACTATCGGCATCCGCATTCTGCCACGACCATGTCCTCGTACCCGTACTGATAAGTCAGGGTGCCACTTGCGTCGAGGTAGAGCAAGCTGGTGGGAGCCAACCTGGTGGGCACGCAACAAGCCCTTCCAACGGGTCGTCCCGAGGTCCCCGGATTACCACCCTGAAGGGCCCCGTGTACCAAAGTCTGCACAATTGCGTGTTTGGTGGGACTTAAATGGTCCCCGAAGGGGTAGAAGCACTTCCCAGAGCACTGATAAGCCTCGTACCCTGGAGGCGCGACGACCCAGTCATCGTAAGCGATCATGGCGAAGTCCACGTAGAGAGGACGACGTCGACAAGCGTTCCTTCGACGTCGTCTTCCATGCTCCTCCTCCCAGGAGACGACGCCGACCTCTTCCTGGTCCTCTTCGGGGACCGACCTGGGCGCTCTCTTCCCCGGTTTGCTGTATCCCAGAAGGAGGATCGGACCTTCCCCGTCCTGGCGACGAGCCCTGACCTTACCCAACACCAAGAGGCGCACCAGGTCGCCGTTCCTCGTGGCCACTGCCCAGGTAACGTCGAATGCTCTCCAGTGGTCGTCTCTTCTGGACCTCTGGACCCGTTTTTTAGCCACCTCGTCCATGGAGCTCACTCTGAAGATGGTGCCGGCGGTTCCTAGGAGCTCCGCCGTTTGGAGGAACTCCCCGGGCTTGGAATTTGGGATGGAGAACTCCAGGATCCTGCCCTGGCCCTCGAAGATGGGGCAGGATACGTGCACTGGCTCTAGGGCTCGGACTATGTCGTAGTTCTCGCCCTGGCGATGACGGTAAAGCCGCAGCATGTACTTTGAACCTGCATGGTGGTGCTTTCTTCGAGGTCGGTACTTTTTAGAGGTCTTGTTGAAGACGCGTTGAGAAGGGATAGGTGCCGATGGCAACGAGAGGTCCACCTCTATCGAGGCCTTCGCCAGGACGGTCGACGTGGACCACGTGAGGATTCCTGAGCGCCATAGAGAGAAGACAAAGAGGGAGCTGGTGAAGAGGAGGAACCAGTTCCAGAGAGAGGTCTTCATGGCACTGCGACCTCGGATTCGGTGGGGATGATAAGACTTCGCCCTCTGGTCATCCTCGACCTTGGAGGCGCCTCTTCGCGTACCTCGAAAATCAAGGAAACTTTATGTCGGTTGTTAATGTAATTAATGCGTGAGTCGCGGAACTCGTAAATGGCGGGGAAATTCAGGGGAACTTTACTGCTCGCCGGAACACGTACTACCTCTTCGAGACGCACTCGAGCTCCTCCTCGGGAAGGTTCCTCTCGGCTCTCCAAATAGCGACCAATCTCTGACCGGCCTCGAAAGTCGCCGCCGAAGGTGTTATCGGATGCAGACGGTCCTCCACTTGACGGAGGGCCCACCTTCCTCGGCAAAGTCGCCGTTTATCGGCCATGGCTTGGGTTAGATCCCCGAGCTCCTTCGGGAATGTTTATGACGCAGACCTGCGCCATTTAGCTTTGATTTAATGACGGCCGATTTAGGATCTGCCGTATTTACACCTCGATAACAGCTTATCCAGGGACTGAAAAAGAACACACGTGTAATCGTCACTTAAAATGATACTATTAAATAGAAAAGAAACTATAATGTCAAGTGCCTAAGACTATGATTTTGTTTTTAATTTCCCGCCTTCTGGAATAGGGGTAGTCACTTCAAAGGGTCGCGCCAATTTCCGTTGGCGCACGCGATTGGTCCTTTCCCTTGGAGCCAGCTGAAGCCGACCAATCACGTGGTGCGCGGTAGAAGCGTAAATCCTTTGTACGAATTGAAATATGAAACAAAGAGAAGTTGCTTATTTAGCAAGAAGAAACCGCTTCGATAAGATACTTCGTAGGATGTAGGAAATAGTAGTGATGGAGGTTATTCGATTCGTTTTGCGTCGGTGGAAGTTTTTTGTGTTATTTCACCTGTGAGAGTGCGGATTCCTGTAGATTCCCTGGCATAGTTTTTGGCGGCTCAAAATTAGCGGGATGAATCGAAAACCGTGAGTGCCGGTTACTCGGGGAAGAACACATCGTAACCTCGAAATTATCCTATTATCAGTCGTGTTATCAAAACAAATTTTTCATCGGAAAGAAAATCTAAATCTTGGTCACTGAATGGGGGAGACTTTCTAAAAAGATTTATAAAGTGTTATTGCGTTATCGAAGAGAAAGAAGAATTAAATTCTGCGCAAAATGAGATCTGACAATTCGAAGGCACCTCTCCGAAGTGTTAAGACATTCCAATTTAGCCTTCTATCACCGGATGAAATTGTGAGTATTTTTCGTTTCCTCCTTTCGAGTCAGTGGTAGTAGTCGAAGCGATCCTAAAAATGGATTTAAACAAGTTCTAGTGCAAATTTATTTTCCCTTATGCGTAGAATAAAATGAGGAATCTAATTTCAGCGGAGTATGTCCGTTACCGATGGGGGCATATGCTTTCCTGAAACCTTTGAAGACGGTCGTCCTAAGCTTAGAGGGCTTATGGACCCTAGACAAGGTGTCATTGACAAGACTTCTAGATGTCAAACGTGTGCTGGCAACATAACAGACTGCCCTGGGCACTTCGGTCATTTAGAACTAGCAAAACCTGTGTTCCACATTGGTTACCTTATGAAGATAATAAAAGTTCTCAGTTGCTTTTGTTTTTACTGCTCTAAACTTCTAGTGGACAAGGTATGCATTTTTCAAGTACAAGAAATGCAAATGTGCATGTATTCGGTGTGGAATCTGTTTCTTTGTATTATAAGGCAGCCACTGTAATAATTTATTCCTATTCGCAGCATAACGCTAAACTGAGAGCAATCATTTCAAAGACCAAAGGTCTGCCTCGAAAACGTTTTACATTCATCTATGATCTTTGCAAAAGCCGAAAGTTGTGCGAGGGAGGAGATGAAATGGACCTTGAAATAGATGGGGACGCACCAAATGGCCCTGGGAAAAAATCAAAACATGGCGGTTGCGGGAGGTACCAGCCAAGTTTCAAACGATCTGGTTTGAACATCTGTGCCGAATGGAAATTAACAAACAAGGAGTCCGAGGAAAAGAAGATAATGGTAACAGCTGAGAGAGCTTGGGAGATCTTGAAGCACATCACAAACGAAGAGTGCTCTATTTTAGGCATGGATCCGAAATTCGCTCGTCCCGATTGGATGATAATAACTGTTTTACCAGTTCCTCCTTTAACAGTTAGACCAGCAGTGGTAATGTTCGGCTCTGCAAGAAGTCACGACGACCTAACCTTTAAACTAGCAGACATAATCAAATCGAATAATGAACTTCTCAGAAACGAGCAAAACGGTTCTGCGACACATATCATATCGGAGAATATCAATGCACTCCAATTTCACGTTGCAACATTGATAGACAATGAAATTGCAGGAATGCCAAGAGCGTTACATAAATCAGGGAAGCCCTTGAAATCCCTGAAGGCAAGACTGAAAGGCAAGGAGGGTCGCATTCGAGGAAACCTCATGGGGAAGCGTGTTGATTTTTCTGCACGCACAGTAATTACACCAGATCCAAATCTACGCATCGATCAAATTGGTGTACCAAGGAGTATCGCCCAGAACCTCACGTTTCCAGAAACAGTTACTCCGTTCAACATCGACAAGTTACAGGAACTCGTGAAGAGGGGCGACACTCAATATCCTGGAGCGAAGTATGTCGTGAGGGACAATGGAGAGAGGATAGATCTGAGGTTCCACCCCAGACCATCGGATCTCTACCTGCAAAACGGTTACAAGGTAGAGAGACACATCAGAGACGGCGACCCAGTGATATTCAATCGGCAGCCAACACTTCACAAGATGAGCATGATGGGCCACCGAGTGAAGGTGTTACCCTGGAGTACTTTCCGGATGAACCTGAGCTGCACTTCGCCATACAATGCAGACTTCGATGGCGATGAGATGAATATGCACGTTCCTCAGTCCCTGGACACTCGAGCTGAAGTAGAAACCATTCATTTGACACCTCGACAGATCATCACTCCGCAGGCCAACAGACCTGTCATGGGCATCGTCCAGGACACGCTGACTGCTGTGAGGAAGATGACGAAGAGAGATGTGTTCCTCGAGAAAGAGCAGATCATGAACCTTCTGATGTTCCTTCCCACCTGGGATGGAAAGATTCCACAGCCCTGTATTCTTAAACCAAAGCCCCTCTGGACGGGCAAGCAGATTTTCTCTCTGATCATCCCCGGGAACGTGAATCTCATCAGGACTCACAGTACTCATCCTGACGGGGAGGACGAAGGTCCCTACAAGTGGATCTCCCCAGGTGACACGAAGATCATGGTGGAGCACAGTGAGCTAGTGATGGGGATTTTGTGCAAGAAGACCCTGGGTGCTTCCGCAGGATCCTTGCTTCACATTTGCTCTCTGGAACTGGGCCATGAAGTCTGTGGAAGGTTCTATGGGAACATTCAGACAATGGTGGACAATTGGCTCCTGCTGGAGGGCCACTCGATTGGCATCGGAGATACCATCGCTGACCCTCACACTTACCTAGATATACAGAAAACTATTAAGAGGGCCAAGGAAGACGTTATAGAAGTCATTCAGAAGGCTCACAACATGGAACTCGAGCCCACTCCTGGGAACACTCTGAGGCAAACATTCGAAAATCAAGTTAACAGGATATTGAACAACGCTCGTGACAAGACAGGAGGTTCGGCCAAGAAGTCACTTACGGAGTATAACAATTTGAAGGCCATGGTGGTAGCAGGATCGAAGGGGTCTAACATCAACATCTCCCAGGTACCGGTTACTAAAATCTTGCAAATAATTAATATTGATTCTGATCGTAATCTTGACTTGGTCTTCTAGGTCATTGCCTGCGTAGGACAGCAGAATGTCGAGGGCAAAAGGATCCCTTTTGGATTCCGTAAGCGGACTCTACCACATTTTATCAAGGACGATTATGGTCCTGAATCCAGAGGCTTCGTGGAGAACTCTTATCTGGCTGGGTTGACTCCTTCTGAATTTTATTTCCACGCCATGGGAGGTCGGGAAGGCCTCATCGACACTGCAGTTAAAACTGCAGAGACTGGTTATATACAACGACGTCTGATGAAAGCCATGGAGTCGGTGATGGTGCACTACGATGGAACTGTCAGGAACTCCGCAGGCCAGCTGATCCAACTGCGTTATGGCGAGGATGGCCTTTGCGGCGAAGCCGTGGAGTTCCAGAGTTTACCTACCATCAAAATGAGCAACAAGGCCTTCGAGAGGAAATTCAGGTTCGATCCCAGCAACGAGAGGTACTTGAAGACTGTTTTCAGCGACGACGTCGTCCAGGAGATTACATCGTCCGGAGAGGTCATGGTCCAATTGGAACGGGAATGGCACCAGCTGATCAAGGATCGGGAACTCCTTCGAGAAATCTTCCCCAAGGGAGAATCTAAGGTGGTTCTTCCATGCAATCTGCAGAGAATGATCTGGAACGTGCAGAAAATATTCCATATCAATAAGAGGAACCCCACCGATCTCAGCCTTGTTAGAATTATTCAAGGTAGTTCTCTCATTTTTCTTTATACGATTTATCAAATGATAATATGAATAATAATGATCGATAACGTACCGCTTATTATGTCGTCTAATATGTTGTGAGATTTTAAAAATAGAAAAATAAATATTTTTATCAGTTTATCATTCAGTGAAATAATATTTTCGTTATTTCAGGTGTCAAGGACTTGTTAGACAAATGTGTCATCGTAAACGGAGAGGATCGGTTAAGCAAGCAAGCCAACGAGAATGCAACATTACTGTTTCAATGTTTGGTGCGATCAACATTGTGCACTAAATTGGTGTCCGAAGAGTTCAGGTTGACCAGCGAAGCCTTCGAGTGGCTCATCGGTGAGATTGAAACTAGGTTTCAGCAAGCGCAGGTAAACATGACATCGTTATCAATTATAAAAGACATTGGAAAGATCTAAAACTCGTAAACGGAGCAATGATTTTAAATCGACATCGATTTTTTCAGGTTTCGCCAGGCGAGATGGTCGGAGCGCTCGCAGCGCAATCTCTCGGCGAGCCTGCGACTCAAATGACTTTGAATACGTTCCACTTCGCCGGAGTGTCTTCGAAAAACGTCACCCTGGGGGTGCCCCGCCTAAAGGAGATCATAAACATCAGCAAGAGGCCAAAGGCTCCATCCTTGACGGTCTTTTTAACCGGTCCAGCGGCGAGAGACGCCGAAAAAGCGAGGAACGTCCTCTGCCGATTGGAGCACACGACGCTGAAGAAAGTCACGGCGAACACCGCCATCTACTACGACCCAGACCCTCTGAACACGGTGGTGGCCGAGGACCAGGAGTTCGTAACCGTGTACTACGAGATGCCGGATTGCGACCCCAACATGATCTCTCCCTGGCTCCTGCGAATCGAATTAGACCGTAAAAAGATGACCGACAAGAAGCTGACTATGGAACAGATCGCGGAAAGAATCACTGCCGGCTTCGGTGCCGATCTTCACTGCATTTTCAACGACGACAACGCGGAGAAACTCGTGCTTCGCATCAGGATCATGAAGGACAAGTTCCAGGATGACGAGGACGAAGAAGCAGACACGATGGGAGACGACATGTTCCTTCGGTGCATCGAAGCCAACATGTTGAGCGACATGACTCTTCAGGTTCGTTGAACGGTTGTATAATAGTTTAGAAAAAGAATAGTGAATTATTTATAGTACTTGTAACGAGCGAATAAGATTGGATGCTCTTTACGGTTTAGGGAATCGAGACTATCAGCAAAGTGTACATGCATCTGCCGCAAACGGACTCGAAGAAGCGAGTGGTTATCACCGAAACCGGGGAATTTAAGGCCATTGCTGAATGGTTGCTGGAAACTGACGGCACCAGCTTGATGAAGGTCCTCAGCGAGAGGAACGTCGATCCGGTCAGGACGTTCAGCAACGATGTCTGCGAGATATTTCAAGTACTGGGAATCGAAGCTGTGCGAAAATCCGTCGAGAAGGAGATGAACGCTGTTCTGCAGTTTTATGGGCTTTACGTGAATTATCGACACCTGGCGTTGCTCTGCGACGTGATGACGGCGAAGGGACACCTAATGGCTATAACTCGTCATGGGATCAACAGACAAGACACGGGAGCACTCATGAGGTCTTCTTCTAGCTCATTTTCCGATTCGATGAAGCTCTCTCTTTCTTGACCGGTCCATCAAGATTTTTTCATATTGATCAAACAGGTGTACCTTCGAGGAGACGGTCGACGTCCTCCTGGATGCTGCATCTCACGCTGAGGTGGATTTAATGAAAGGTGTCTCTGAAAAGATCATCATGGGACAATTGCCGCGCATTGGGACAGGTAAGTCCAGTTAGATATGAATGCAGTGGGATTAACTGGAGTTACATATTTTTTGCACCTTTCATTTCTCGAGTAAAATGTTAAACGTTCCATGTAACACCCTCTCGTTCCTCAGGGTGTTTCGATTTGCTGCTGGACGCGGAAAAGTGCAAATACGGCATGGAGATTCCGATGGTAGTCGGTGGATGCCTTATGGGAGGTGCTGGGATGTTTTTCGGTAGTGCCGCAACACCATCCATGAGTCCTGAAAAGCCATCTTCGGGTACATCGGAAAGAACCGAAAATTGGGATGCAAATGGAGGGACCGAAAGTTGGGACGAACCGGGAGGGACTGAAAATTGGGACGTCACCTGCGCGTCACCAGGTAACATCTGAAAATCTCTCCCCTCTTATTTTACTCCTATTTCGATTCTGATTTAATCTACCTGTTATTATTGGCATTCTAGATGTAAAATAATGTACCGCCAGTTCTTTTTTTTTTTTTTTTTTAAGTAATGTTTTAACTTCCAGATCTTGAGAGCAGCCTCTCACCGGACCGAGCTTGTTTCTCGCCATCGAACTCGTCGGACTCTTCGGGCCTGTCGCCGTCCCATTCGATTTCCTCGATGCAATTCGGAAGTCCCAGAGGACTAAACCCCAACACGAGTCCGCTTTTCTCGCCGGAAGTTTCACCGAGGAAATATCTACTACACTCGCCAAGCCCGCCAGATTATGCCCTATTGTCGCCGAGCGCAACTAATTCGCCGACAAGTCCTAATTACTTGCTTAAGAGTCCAAGCTGGTCGCCGACTACTCCCAGTTATTCCCCGACGAGCCCGATATACCAACCCTCAAGTCCCAGCTACTCACCGACTAGTCCGAGTTATTCCCCCACGAGTCCGAGCTACTCCCCCACGAGTCCGAGTTACTCCCCCACAAGTCCGAGTTACTCCCCCACGAGTCCAAGTTACTCCCCCACAAGTCCGAGCTACTCTCCAACAAGTCTAAAGTATTCTCCAACCAGTCCAAGCTATGCTCCATCGAGTCCGAACTACTCGCCGACAAGTCCCAGCTATTTGGCAGCCAGTCCCAGTTATTCCCCGACTAGTCCCAATTGCTCACCGACGAGTCCCAGGTATTCCCCGACCAGTCCCAATTATTCCCCGACTAGTCCCAGCCGCTCGCAGACTGGTCATTATTCACCGACCAGTCCCTCTCATTTGTCCATCAGTCCCAGTTATTCACCGACTAGTCCCAGGTACTCCCCGACCAGTCCGATTTACTTGGCAAGTCCGACCTACTCATCCAATAGTCCCAGTTATTCCTCGAGCTCGCCGAACTCCATCTCTCCTACTTACTCGCCGACTGGCTCGGCTTATTCCCCGAGCTCGCCGAAATACTCACCGATCAATTCCCTCGGCTCGGCGGATAGTCCGAAGTATTCAGATATTTCCGACTATTCTCAAGCCAGTCCTCCGTACGTGCCGGTCTATCCCGATTTATCCGGATGTTTGACCGATTATGTCCCGAATAGTCCCGATTTCTCGTCGATCAGTCCGAGCTACTCGCCGAGTAGTCCATCTTGTTCCTACAACTCTCTACAAGTCGTTAAGAGTGAACACGTAAACGGTCCTAGCTACTCACCTTCAAGTCCTACTCATTCATTGAGTAGCTGCCAATTTTCCGTGGAAGACGTTAAATACTCGCCGACTAGTCCTACTCGTACTTGTACGAATTTTTCATACTTCCCTCCCTGTTTGAACGACTCGTTTTCGGTTACCAAGTATCCCCCTGACGAGTCTACTCACTCTATCTCTTAAGAACTATTTACTGCGTCCTCAGTATTTATTCTTGATAGTAGCCCTCAGTATTCCTCGATATCATTTTTGCTAATGTCCTCTAAGAGCCATTTTTTTTTCTTTATCGTTTCACCATTTTTATCAAATCCAAAGAAGTTACTTTACGTTATTTTTTATTCTCGTTAGAGGGAGATTTAATTATTAAATATGTGCACTTGTTTACATGTAAGTACTCTTACTCAAAAGGCTGTTCTAGTTTTGTATTCGTAACCAGATGTACATTCGAGGTCTTATCAAAATAGGCCATCGAGTTACATCTCTAAATTTTACTGGAAGCTTGCCAAAGAGATGATCTGTCTTTATTTTGTACTATTAGTTTTAACCTAGGAGATACGTATAGAGAGCAGTATTATAAAATATTGGTGGAGACTGAAAAGTGAGACGAAAGATTGAACTCGAATACCAGTCGAGAGGTGTTATAATCTATTCGTAGACTTCTGTGAATGCCTCAAAGGTACTATTAGTTTTAATCTGAGTACAGAGATGGGTATATATCAAAGTCCAGCATTATGTATTTTCGTATGAATTACTACACCCGAGTAAAATGGTTTTATGTTATTTACAGCCCTTGGAAAAATGCAAATAAATTTAAGGATTTATGTCTTGTAAAATGGGCAAACTTAACGAGTTTATGACATACTTACACTTTTTAAATTTAATCTTTACCTCTATCGAAGGATACGAGGGGAAACAAGTTGCGAAAAAGCAGAGTACTGTAATTTACAACACATAAAACTATTTACAACAAAATAAAAGTATTTCCATAGAAGATTGCTTGTCAAGGCAGACGCACGTATCACATACATTTCAGTTTACAGATGTTTGTTTACGTGTATTTGTATATTTACTTAGAGTTAACCTCGGATGGCGCGTAGGTTATACTCGGAGGGAAACGCCTCTTGTCAGTGATTGCGGAAAATAATTGATAATCTTATTTTCGAAATCACCGTTTCACAGATTTTTCTAAAAGCTCTCTCATAGACAGCTTTAGACAACAGGTAAATAGTACTATCATATCGTAACGCTAAAATCAATTCTTCGACCAATTAGCAACATAGGTGTACATATAAATATCACATATACGGGTATATATTAACAGTTCATATAATGAATATCTGGAGTTTCCAAAAAAAGGAAGATTCTTCCTTTAATCTTCTCAAGCTGTAAACAGATATTTCATTCTCCTTAATTTTGCAAGCGAACTTCATTAGTTAGGAATATCCATGTTTGGTCATAATCGAGTTTTGGATCCATGAGTATCTTGCTTGGCAACGTCATTGAGTTGTCTTGAAGCCTTCGGTCAATCTTTGCAAATTAGATAATTAGCTCTGTCCTTGACATGTAAACGTGTCCAAGGATTGTATCTAAATTCAAGTCTTATCGCTGAAGATACAGCACATGCTACGAGTTTATAACATATGTTATCCAGTCGACGGTCTTAGCAACCCTATGATAAATTCCAGGTTGACCTGGCTGAGCGCAGGAGTAACCTGCTGAGACAATTCCGATTAGGTACCATCTACCTGTCTTCTCCAGCATCAGTGGTCCACCGCTGTCTCCCTGAAAGTAAGATAACCTATATAAAACATCCTTATTAAATTCTTTAATTGTCTATAATCAACGGCACTTGTTTAGAATTAATTTTTTTTTTCATTCCAGATAGAGGGATAATTTAAAAGTACCTGACAAGAGTCTTTCCCGCCTCCTCGGTAACCAGCACACATCATTTCATCGTAGATGATGACGTTGATACCATTTGATCTGTGCCACCTCTCGCAGACACGATTATCTATTACTGGTACATCCACAGCTTGCAAAGTCTTCGGCCTTAGCCTTGAACCTGAAGAAGAGACACTACTTAAGTATGAACCAGCAAATTCTTTTAAATGTCGAGTTAAGTTGATTTTATAGACTAAAGTTTATATTTAATCTTGTTCGCCAGGTTTGGAAATTACCAGCTTGCAGGGCACCCCAACCAGCAGCCCAGCCATATTGTCCGAGAAAATCTTCATTTTTCTCCGGCAAACAAATTGGAGCAATGTGAGGCATGTAGTGAACTGGTCGATCCAATCGAAGAACTGCCACGTCAAATCTATAAAAATAATAGACATCCTAAGTGAGTAGTTTTCTAAAAATTTAATATTTATTAAAAAGAGGAGAAATTCATTTTTAAAACATGGAGGGACTTTCAATAGATATAAATGGTTACCTGTCTGCTTGAGGGGTGAACTTGAAGTAAGGATGTACTCGGATTTCCCTGACACCGAAGGTATATGCAGGAAGCGACTCGGTTGCAGAATTGACGACGTAGTCACCCAAGGTAACTTGAACTTGCCTCGCAGATGCCCTGAACATTTTATGGGGTAAATATTACTCCTCGTGATTTTTCAATTTAAGCCGTACTTTTGGAAATCCAGCTGTAAATCTGTAATCACAATCTGAACTTACTTGGCAACGCAGTGTCCTGCGGTGACAACGTGGTATCGATTCACTAATGTACCTCCACATCTGCTCGAACCGATTCGAATGTAGGCCTAGGGAAATGATAAACGAGGATATATTTAATAACTTTTTAATACGAAGGCTTTAATTGAGTCATTTAATAATATTAATTTTAGGAAAGATCAGTGACTCGACAGACCTGCCAAGGGAAGTTGCCGAAGCCTGCGTCATCTCCTCCAACGATTCTCCTCTGCGCTGTCTGCTTCGATACAGATATTCCACAGCCTGCGAAGAGCAAATCCAGAATTAAGAAGCACGAGGTAGAGAGATTTTCCACACGTTGGTATTTTTTTTCTAAGTATATTACGCAGTTGGTTGACGTGGTAGTCCAGAATGAATGCCGACTGCCAGTTCACAACCAATGAAAATTGCACTTCGTACTACATAAAGGCATATGACATGAACAATACGCACGATATAAACTATATGCTTTAGGAAAACTATTAAATTGTCTCAACGTACACAGGCAGAGAGAAGGTACAAATACCCACGCGTTCACATACCAATAACATAGACGTTAGCTAGTTGAAACTTCTCGGTTATCAGTGAACGATGACATTTTAAGATAATTCCAACATTCCTCTATAAAATGAGATCCGCGTAATTCAAGGTCTAGGCAGAAGGAGCGATAGTAAGTCCTGATTTCAGCAAGTAGATATTAGTGTGTGATTTTCCAGCCACTCGAAGGAAGCTCGATCTCTCCGTTGGGATTCCCAGAGCAGCAGAAAGGCGGCAGAGTTTAGCGCCAAATACATGTGTGCATAGGAACGTAGCGCGTGTTATTAGTATTTAATGGTTATTCTCCTTCCAGATCCATCATTCCGAGAGGAATACCAGATGAAGAGGGTGCATGCTTCGCGGGGGTGTTCCACATTCCAAAGACATGCACGTGAGCAAGCAAGTATCGTCACTTACGATCGTCACTGGTGGCGTCCGCGTATGAATCCAGCGGAAGCAGCTGTGATTGCTCTCTAGGCGCTTCGATCAGGTTATAATCAGTGCTAGTTTTAGCGTCTTTCCGGCGACAACAAGCGTACATTATCCCGCCACAACTGCCATCCAATAGGCCAGCAGACATCCAGCACACTAGAAAGAACTCGCAGCTTCCTCCGTCGACGCACAAAGAATCGTCGCCCTGCCACACTGGTCTCTTTCGAATCCGAGACTCTGCACAGACAGGGAAACTTTTGCACCGGCATGCTTCGAACACCATCACAAATTTCGAAGACGAATTTTTACCATTTTCTTTCTTTTTTTTTCCCTACAATTTTTTCAATGGGACCTGGAGGTTGAAAATCCACGTATAATTTGACATGATCTTACGGAAAGCAAGAGAGTTAAGAAAGCGACTATACTCGTTCCTTGGGCAATTTCCAAGTTCTTTGAGATAATACCGTTGAAAATAATCATTCCTGGGAAATCTGCCGAATTATACCATTGGGTTAGTTGATATTACTGACGGTAGGTCGGGAAGGGTATTGTTAAAAAAAAGATATTAAATCGACCGTTCAGATCTACGCTAAGTATGTATTTGTTAGACAGGAATTATCTATTAATCGATTCCGCGTTTGGGACATCGCGTATCTGATTTCAAACCTCGAGTGTTTTAATAACTACAGAATGGAAAGCGTGACTACTTTCACCTTCTCTCTGCTTTAGTTCACCAATCTGACTTAGTTTGTATGAATGAACCCATTACCTCCTAAAAGTAGGGAGAAACTGAAAAGTCCGTAAACTCACCTGGTAATAAGCCACTTTGAAATCTTCGAAGTATAGAATTTACTTATCGAAGTAAGGTTACGAAGGAAACTCTGATAATATGTACAGGACTATCGAAGCACCAATCTTCGGCAACTATCTACTTCCAGGTTAATACCTGCCCGTTTGAAATTTTCTACGCAAAGGAAAGAAACGTACCTGTTTCCAATCTCGGGTAATCGTTGTAGATTTGTTTCCTGTGATCTGTAAAGGAAAGAAAAAAAAAAGAAGAAAATAGAAAAAAAGGAATGCAATTATAGAAAAGGAAAAAACTAGGTAAGTAATATTACATAATTCAAGATAAATTTTATTCTCTCGTCTCTAAGCATATACTATCCGTTAGATCTTATCGTTAAATTTCTGTGATATTTTTTTCCTTCGATATAGTTAGTGAAAAATGAATTAACTAGTTACCTCTAATCTCTTCGTCCACGTCTTGCAGTTGGTTGGATTGGAAGAAACTCCCGGCCGAGTTGACGGGGAAGTCATTATCCCGGAATATCAATCTGGGAGTCCTGTGACTCATGACCGGCCTAGGATAATCCGGTGCAGTAGGAGGTCCCCGCCAGAAGGACTTTTGTTGCCGCCATTGTTGAAATTGTGGCTGAGGTCCGTAATATCCTGGATACCCGGAAGTCCTGCCATTAGACGGTTCGTATGCATATCCTGGTGGTGCACCTGCGGTCGGGAATCGCACGAATCGCCGCTTGCGGGTCAGGCTTAAAGGCACCGTCTCATTGGTTCCAATTTCTAAGTTGATTGTAGTTCGTATTTCAGGTTCGTTGACGTCGCTGGAGGGCGTCGCGACTGCCGCGCCATCTTCCTCGGAGCCTCGACAACTTCCGCGCAGGCTCAGGATCATTCCCATCAGAAACCAATGACATGGCTCCGTTGGTAACCTCATGGTACACTCTGTGGACGAAACAGCATATAAATAATAACGAGGTTTTAGAATAATTACACTTTTTAGGAATAAGTCAAATTTTTAGAAATCGAAGGTTTAGCCGAATGTATTCATAAGCTCTCATGCAGACAAGATGATCTTAAGTGGTGCTATATGTATATAGAATCGCGCGAGACTTTTTTTTCCCCCCCGAAGCTTTCACATCCCCTTAATGGAAAAGATTAAACGGAACTCCGGAGCCGGGATAACGGATTTCAACAGATCGTTCATTGCTCCTTTAACTGCTCTAAAACGCGGAAATATTAATGCTTCGCTTACCGTTCCCCGTCGATAAAATATTTCCCGGTGCCGAGACTATTACAAGCGAATTTACAACTCTGATTGAAAGTAGATAACGTTTATTACTGCTTGGCTGAAGAAAATCTGTCACAGATTATTGAATCCAGCAGGACAGTAAATATAGACCTGTTTCAAGGAATACTGTTACTAGAAATAATTATTTTCAATCTTAACAAAGTACTTTACATAGAGGGTGACAAGTGGCGACGTCGCTTCCTGCGCGGCACGTTCTTTTTTCGATATTCTTTATTCACGACTAAATTCGAGAATGAAAAGGAGGAGATCTCGTGAATTATTGTTTCTGGAATGTTTCGGAAGACGTTTCCTACAAGGAAATGTCAGGGGTAGAAAACGCTGCTGATCTTTCGTACCTATATGGTACCCGGCAGTGGGAATACAAAATGGCGGCGCTTCTTCCCGCAACCTCTCACCATTCGCGTGTCCTTTCCTTTGGCGTCGCTCGAGTTGATGTGCCGGAAGTGATCGATTCGAGGGATTCCAGTTAAAGAGAGAAAGACCAGTCGAAATCGAGTTTGCGTCATGTGGCGCCATAATAAGTGAAAGTGAAGAAGTTCTCCCGGAACTCCGGCGGACGGGATCGACCGCTCGGCGCCGCCATCTTGGGCTTCTCACGGTCGCTCATCTTCCGCGTTAATCTTCGGTTCAATTTGCACAACCCAATGTCGTGCCGATCGAGGGAAAGTTTCAAAGGATACGGCACGTTTGATGATATTGTTCATTACGTATGGAAAGTAAGGGGCATTTGAGTAATGAAATAGGGTAATTATTAATAAGATCCGCCGCTCTTACTCCGCCATCTTGGATTTCTCACGCTCATCTTCCGCGTTCATTCTCCACGGCTTAAGTCGCAAATAGCGATCTCCCGTCAATCGAGTGAAAGTTCCAAGGGAAATGGCACGTTTGGTGACAGTATATATTTATTATGCACGGACGGTATTAAGCAATTAAATAATGAAACAAGTAGAATGCCGATTTGAATTGCGAATTCCGGTAAACGGCTTCGCGATGCCATTTTGGATTTCTCACGCTCCCTGATCTTCCGCATTGTCTTCGGCGATTCGATTTGCAATTTGCACTTTCATGCCGGTCAGGTGAAAGTTTCCCGAGAAATGGCACACGTGAAGATACAGGATGATTCACATAACATACGGAGTATAGAAATATGGTTTAAACTATAGACGTAACTGGATATTACGAGGACGCGTCATATATTCCAAATCATATAAACGGGATGCACTTAAAATCTGTTTCCTCTACACTTCTGCACAGTAAGAAACGCGAGTCCCTCAAGAAACATTTAATGAGCTTTAAAGGGTCTCCAGGAAAGTTATAGACGACAGTAAACTGTGTAAAACGGTAATTACTCTTTCATAGCCAACCCGCCGAGTTTATTTTCGGCCATTTTCCGTTTTCCCTTAACCAGCAATCCATTCCTTTATACACTTTGTTAGGATTACACCGAGCTAATAAAACCACGAAAAGGTTTCATGAAATCGCGCTCCTAAAAGATACACAAGCTAAGACGTAAGCAATTTCCGTTTTCCGTTGCGCCGCCATTTTGGATCCTTGATACCTCTCCCCTTATACTTCTGTTTACTCTGATATTAATTAATATTTCATGCAGATTTAGTGAGAACGAGCTGACGTGGCTTCGTTATTCATAGTCGGGAATTCAGGTGACTCGGAATTCATGCTAACGGCGGAAAAGAATTGAAAGTGAAGGAGAAAGACATGCAGAAAGTAAGGAAAGGAACTCTCACTGTACCGGCGAGCTTTTACGATCTTTTCTAACGTTCCTGTCGAAATTGCACCGCGTTTGCGTATCGCACGCACTTTGTGCACTTTGCGAGGGATATCGAAAGTGTCAGTAGGTCATTGGCTCTGTACATATGTAGTACATAAAGTGCTTAGAGCGAGGACGAGCGAAAGTGCCCTCGCCAATGTTCACCGGTGTGAAGTTCACGTTCACCGTTTCCTATCCGTTACCACCTCCTTCGTGTAACTCCTAGAAATGACAGTAATTTACATTCATACCACTTTGCCTTACTACTAGTACTTAAGCCCCATATAACTGTACTCGCGTACACCAGTCTTGTACTTTACCAAGAGCTGATCATTAATGATCATCCCCGAAGGGACTTTTTCCTTTAAATCCCAAACATGTTTTATCAACATTTATATCACCATTTCTTCTCACGAGTAATTCTTCTACACTAGTCGAGGCTTCTATTAAGATATGCAGAAATATTCCGGAAATGAAAGTAATGTCCGCAATTTCAAATTGCAGAGGTGGAGGGTGAGGAGAAATTCTATGACGTGAATAATGTCCGTGTCTGTCGCCATTTGCAATTTCTTCCCACGCCGGCGTACATGTGCGGATCCTCGAACATGCCCGTAAGGCTTACTCGGTTAAGGGAAAAATGTCGATCGACATTTTTTTAAGGCAGATGCACATGTACATACGAGAAGCGTTTCCAGTGCGAACTTTCACCTTCTTACGGGTATCCGGTTCTAAGATACACCGAGTCGAAAGTACGAGGTTTCTTCTCGAGCTGTTTTACCAGATACTAAGCAGCTCCGTACCTGTGTGAGTACGTTAAAAAGGTGTCCGTGAAAGCTCGTATATTACCGGTTAGTCTGACATTCCGTTCCTCTATCACGTCTCTATTAAAAATGTCTTTACGTGGGAGAACTCGTGGAGACTCGATCCACCGAAATGCAGAAAAATAAATTCGATGACATCGCTGAATAAAACAAATAATAAATAAATGCAACTGCTACATAATTCGCCGGCAAGATTAAAGGTACCTTTTCGATAACGGAATTTGTAACCTCCTGTTTAATTCTTTTATTCTATTTATGTGTCTAATCGACGCAAGAAATATGCTAATAATTTATATCATGTAATGTTAGAGGAATGCTTTCAGTAAAGAGACCAGGTGATTGGTGGTGTTATGATCTTGTCTGAGACGCAACCGCGTTCTCCATTGTACCCTTGCAGCAGGTAGTGATAATTGTTATCTTCAGTCGGAAAAATTAACGGTAAAGCCGGAATGGACGAAAAAGGCCGTTACACAATGGAAAGTGTTCGTCACGAAAGGGTATCGAAGAATTAGACCATGAAGAGGACTATTTCAAGGCCACGGGAAAGAGCAGAGCCCACGCCTTTGAAATTTCTTTAAACCGGTTCTCTTGAGCAGCTTCGAAATTGGAAAAAGGATATCCTCGTCGGCGAAGAAAGAAAATTCCTTTTTTCTACAGTACACTTTTAAATTTAAATTTATATTTTTCACCCACGTTAGGGTGCCATTGTTCGATTTCTCTCTCTCGCATAATTTTTCGTCGATTTAACCCGCCGGGAAAGAAAAAGTTCGAAAGAGACACCCGACCAGTTCCGGAAGTGGTCGAATACTTTCACTGAGAATCGGCTCTGGGGCTGCTTACAAAGTGGGCAGGCTCTTTCGAAATACCAGAAGGAATACAATAGTGCTCCTCGCATAGAATGACACAGTTTACTGCTCGTTATTCGTAATCTTTCACGCACCGACGCATCTCTGAGTTCAAACTTGAGCAATCCGCCATTAACGTCTCTTTGGCCGACTACTGAAAAGTACTTTCCAAGCAAACAATTACATTACATAGACGTCGAAATTGTTTTTACCGGGGGAATTTTCATACCTATTATTTAAATCTACACGCGCTTTAAATATTATTAACAGAGTTTAATGTCTATTAATATTCTGAATATTTTCTCTTCGGGTCGTTGGAACGGGATGCAAAGTTATTATTGTTCTTCGCGGGAGATTAGGTAATAATGCATAATCTACGTTTTCCGCATTTGTCGATAGGACTTTCTCCTTTATTGAACCGTAAAGAAGAAAAAAGGAAAAACCATCGAGGGAAGACATGTCTTGGAAATGAAGTGTCCGTCACGTCGAGTGCACTAAGCAGGAAATTGTCCGTCAAGTACTTATCCGTTTTCTGAATAATGACAACCGATGCTATGGAACGAATCTTGGGTAATGAATTTATGACTATTAATCCTTTGGGAGTACGAAGTGTGGGCATTTTTTAAAAAACAAAATGTACGGCCCATTTATATCGCCATTAATGCCGGCTTAGCGGCAGGTGGATGAACATGGAAAATGGACTTTCTTGTTCGGTTTTCCGATCGTTTCAGCACCTTTTACAATCCTAGCTCGACCACGTGACCTGGATTCCTCAACAATTTCTCTGGTCTTAACTATTCAGCGAGCGGTGAGATTCGATCCTCTAACGATCTGTAAAAATGTAATCAACTGCTTATAGGACCTCGCGAGCCGTAATTACACGTCTGAAAACTCGTTACCAATTATAAAACTGCGATCATTTTATAACGACCGTTTACGATGCTTTTCTACAATATTTCATTTACCGCTTCGAGGCATTCTTACCTTGGAATTAATTGAAATTTCCTAACCTCTCGAATGTGCGTTCGGATTTTTAATACAAATTAATGGTCCTTTCATCGTCTTGTTAATGTTAATAATGGTTTTTCATCGGATTCGTTCTGTGTTATTTATGTTATTTGGTGATGTTGCATGGGCGGGGTATTTGAATTTGAAATTCTTACTCACCGGCTCAAAACGCGCGCGTTGATTGGCCGATTCTTCTGGCGGGCTTCAGCGCTGGCCAATGGCGGCGCTCCTCGCAGCTCCAACGGAAAGTCCTCCGCGTCTCGGTGGTCTGTCGTTAAAAACGGGCATACCACGAATTTCACGCACTGCTCGGCAACGAAGCAAAAAGGAGCGGCAAATTGGAGAAGAATTGCGCCCTTGTCTCGATTTCCTTCGACCGATCGCTCTTCAAGGTCGGAGTTTAATTTTCCCAAAGTTTCGCCTCCATTATCGCGACTTCCCCGAGCACTCAAAGATGGCGCCTTTCGATCTCTCAGAAGACGGTGAAAAATTTCATTTCCGACCTCTTCCCGAGTTTCCCCATAAAAATCCTCCAGACTTCTTTCCCTATTGCTGCCTCTTTCAATTACCTTTTCGTATTACCGCGGTTATCTCCTTACTTTCCATTAAACTTGTCATTTAGCATCGCTCCGATTTTTCCTTTTAAGAATTAAATTGTTCCTCAAAAGTGTTTATCCCTAGTAGAAATGTCCGCGGGCCGTCCCAAATTTTCCACTCGAGTTTCTTTCTCCTCGATACGAAATCTCACCAAATTACAGAGAGATATATAAGGGGGAAAAAAAGGTAAAACCTCCGACGACCTTCACCTTGCACCCGTCTCGGTCTCTCGACCGAGAAAGTAGTCTTCGAGTTGTCTAGAGAGATTTCGCCAGATGGCTTCACTTTTGACGCTCTTCCCTCGTTCGATCTTACACTCTATTTTCCAAGATCTTTTTCCCTCTCGCTCTCTTTATCGACCAGATGGAGAAAGCAATTGCGAGCGTTAAGTTCGAATCATGCCGCCATATTGCCGAATCACTTCACTCTTGGTAATGTTATTTTTACAAATGTTTGTTATTGTTCAGCCTGCCACTAAATGTTGATACTTATCAGGGTCTCAATTAAAACCAACTAAACCTATTAGCAGGCTTTTAATTATTAATTTAATCTCTATTGTTGCTTTCACTCTGGCGAGAAAGTAATGAGGAGAGCAGCCGCAAGATGGCCGCGCTTTTGAAGGTGCGCTCTGCGTTGATCCCGGAATTAATTATTGTAACGTTAATTTTAAATGCTCTGGTTAATGTGATACTCTTTTTAGAGGTGTTATCATGTTGCAGAACACTTGGAATTCTTCCAGGTATGATGGAGCACGAAGTGGACTTAGGGATCCCGTTGAAGTATCATGAAGAGTTATGGTTTACTCCATGCATCGAAAGGCACTATATGGTTGATTTTACTCTGGATAGCTTTATGTTTAGGATGTTTAAGTGTTGATCTTATCGAGGGAGTGGTAGATTAGAACTTCCGTCAGATTTGCCTCGACAGTTTTACTTTTAACACATTTCACGGTTTGACGCGGCGAATGTCTGTTTTTTAAGAAGAGCTTTTAACTATTGTTATGGTTGTACTTGAAATAATCAGAGGTGAGCTCTGAACTTCGGAGTTCCGGTAGGATGATTTAAATCATCTCGAAGGAGTCTTGAATGTTCACCTTTACTTAATAATCCAGTAAAAGGTTACTCTTAGCAAGGTAAAAATTTACATAAGGGTTTGTTCTTTCGTGTTCAAATTGACCAGGTGGAAAAATTTACAGAATCTCTTCCATGACCTCTCGAAGATTCACCCCGATCGCAGAATCCAGCGAACGGTGCACTTTCATAGGAACCTCCTTTCTTTTTAATATTTTTATCTTCCACGGGTGAACCTTATCCAAGTACACCGATATAAAAAATCTGAAGATCCGGCAGAATCCCCCGAGTCATTTCTCACAAGTAAGAGCTTCTTATTCTCCTTCCAGTTTCCTTATTTCTTCCTTTGTTCCTTCTCAACCCTAGAGGTACCAATCGTATCCAGCTAGGAAATGTTGATTTTTTTCTTTTACTCTAGTCTGTCCGTATAGTTGTTTCCAAAGCACCAGAAATGTCAATCTTCTTCAAAACTGCTGAGGAAAAAAAATTCCTACCTCTCCCAGGATGCATTTAATTTTTCCTCTTCGCGGTTTAGTCGCCCCCAGGACGGTAGAATCGCTTACGGATTCCCTTTTTTAAAATGCAGGGTCACTTTAAACCAGTGTGCTAACCCGTGACTTCGTTTCTTCCGTTCCTTCCTTCACATACTTATTATTTCCTATTTCCGTATACAAATGTACAATATTCCTTCTTCCGTATACAAATTTTTCTTTGTATCCTCATTCACTGTTCGACGTGAACTCCTGGTCCGAAGTTCCCTGGGATATGGATGGGCATATCCAAATCTATTCCCGTGTATTCTTCGTCTCCATTGGCCACGCACACCGTCAACAATGTAGATCCGTTCAATCGTTACGTTATTTCCTATCTTATATTCTCTCCTCCGTATATCTATTTCATTTTGTATCCTCATTCACGGTTTGATCTCTTCTTTGATCCACTTCTACACCCTCCTCGACACCGGTCTCCGCGTCTCCGTTGACCATGCACACCATCTACGGTGTCGACGCGTCTCTCGCTGAGACCTGAGAGTCTCTCACCTGCTCTGACGGTCTCTCCGAACGACTGTTCGGCCTCTCGGACTCTCTGCTGTCTCTTACCTACCGTATGCCGAGCTGGCTCTCACTTTCTCCGGCTTGTAGTTTCATTTCGGTACGTAAAACTCTCCCAAGAGTCCCCTCCTCTCCCTGGGCCCGTCCCCTACTTTTTCCACTCATCCGAGATGACTCCTGCTCGTCTTTCCGAGGACCCACCGGGACACCATCTCGACTCCTCCAGGTTTCTTCAGCTTCCCATCGGCTCCATTTGCGCCGATATCTTGGGAGAAAACAAGGTCTGTTCCGACCTGATTAGGGTGCCGTCCCTAATGATGATTGCTGGAATCCATATTAATCGCATTTGGAAGGTATCGGAGAGCCACTCTCGCCGGTCAAGGTTCTTTTCGCTGAGGTAACCTGGAAGAGGCATTCTTCAAGGTGGATTTAGAGGGTCCATTAGTGGATCTTTAATTACCTGGGTTCTTGGACCCTGATTTTCAGGATATACTTACCTGAGGTTGTAATTACTCAACGCCTTACATTCTAGGCTGCCTCTTGAAAGTGACGCTTCTTCGGTTCCATTTAGAATCCAGGGTAGTTGAAGAGATGGTACTCGAAGAGATACCCGTCACTCGGTTCCGGGGGGAGTTTTTTTAATCCCATTATTCAAACTTTTTAATCGAAATTAATGGAACTTGACACCTCTCGAAGCGAGGCTTACGTTTCTTCGGCCTTCCTGTTTCACCGATGAGACGTGGAATTTCTAAAAAGTGATTCAGACTCGAATGGACATGAGGAAATAGATAGACATTAGCGGTTTCTTGATACAAAAGGACCTACAATTTGTCTTTACTCTTCGGGGTGATATAACCATTGGGTATCTTGTTTACTGAGCGTCATTCTTGCACCAATCATGCCTGATGATTCGTTCCGATTTTGCGGAACGTCCTTCGAAGGCGATAAGGATTCCAGGGTGATTCTAAGGTCTTCAGGTGTTGCTGGAAGAAATTTCAGATCTCACCAGGGTGTCTTCGTCGGCTCGTTTGCTCTCAATCTTATCGGTGGAGATGATCCAAGGATAAGATTATCCATTGTGTCGCGCAATGGCCAAGTCCCAGAAAGCAGAACGACTCTTTCCCTCTCGTTTTCTCGGCGAATGGACGAATTCTACGATCGAGATAACTCCCTCGGGTCCAGTCTTGCCAACCTCGCGGATGTCCTCGAGCTTTCGCGGAAGCGGCGAGGAGGACTTCCTTTCGTCACGGCGATGGACAGAAATCGTCGTCGAAAGTAGACTTCCGACGTTGCGCGGTCGCAGTTGTTAAGAACTGCAATGATTTCGTGAATTACATCTTTTTATTCCAGGTTATTACACTTACCATGATTTCTTTTCCTTCTCTGCAAATATTTACAGTGCCGTGAGTACTCGTGATTGTGTTCCGTGAATTTTATCTGGTAACATTTGGTGCTCCGTTTTGCAGAATTTAAACCTTACGTGGGAATCCTCTCCTCTCCCCACCACTCGTCCTTTGCCGCCACCTGATTGGTCCACCGTCAAGCGCGCCCCTGCGCGCGCACGCAAATATCTCCTCCGTCTCGTAACTTCTAGGCGTAACGCCTCGGGCTAATGATTACCCCGATAATTATTTCTGGCATCATTGAACCGTCATTCATCGATGCCGACTTCCGAAATAGAATATTGCCACCGCTTACAGCAAATTCTGGAGTTCCGATGTGGCAATCCGCTGCACAGCGGTGTATCCAAGTGGCGGTATAAAAGTTTATAACAAAGTCGTTAAATGAAAAGGCTTATCTTAGCGCAGTCCATTGGTTCCAGTTTTTCCGAGGGGACACTCTTTCGGCCAATCCTTCTCCACGACTTCCTGTTCCCGTCTGATAATCATTCCACGGGGAAAAAATCCGGCTGAAACGGCTCGAGGTTATGGCATCGGGACCGCAAAGTCCTTAATAAAGTTTTCTTTCCAGCCGTTGCCCAATTAGATCTGTAAATTAGGGAGATCGAATGTTAGCTCCAGCCTGTAGTTCCCATTTTCCATTTTATGTATATATCCTCGTTTAACTTATTTCCTCGGAATGCCGCTCGAGGAAGTAAATTCTCTCTTGGTAATTCCTTTTTGATAGTTCCTGAATTGGAAGCATTGCTCGGAAATTTTCCTTTATGTATAGCGAGGACATTCTACGCTAACCTTGCGACTTTTCCTCGCGCCTTGTTAGGTTAGGTTAGGTTAGGTTTGCTTTTTCTTCACGCTGAGCGGCACGAGTGACGAAATAAATTCACTCGAACCGAGCAATATCCGGGGACCGATCGAGGGATTATTACTGTCATCGTAATCGCTCCTATTATTAATATTACTAACCGGAGGGCAATGATCGGTGGCAAGCTTCGCGAATCTTATGCCAACCTAACCTAACCTAACCTAACCCTTCGCTCCAGTCGTGCCAGGAGAACAAGGCGCAATTTCGCGAGACTTCGATGGACTGTCTTAGAATGACCGAGCTACTGAAATTGTTATTTAACCGTTCTCGAAAGTTAAATAATAAATCCGACGAAGAATTTCGTTTCCCTCGCCGGGCCGTCGCAATTGTTTCTCGATCGAGCGACGTTTTCAATTTTTCCTACAAATATTCTCTCGAAAACTATAAATACGTTTTTAACGTTGCGAGAGTAAAAGAATACTTCTCGACGTTTCAGGAGTAGAAACACGAGTTTAATGTTTCGCCAGCCAACCCAATTACATCTAGTATGTCTCTACGCACTATTCCTTGTACATCTCCACACACCCACGCATCCCCACACATAAAAACATGTATACTTACAATTAGAATTAGGATTGCAGAGGTGCAATTGCTCTGTCACAACATCCGGCCCCGTCTCCAAGAGTGTCGCACCATAGACCGAAACAAATACAAGCCAGCTAAGAGGAGAAAGCGAGTAAACAATAATAATTTCCTAAAGAAAAGCAAAGATAATCCACAATAATTAAAAGTCTCCGACCTTACGGGATGATTTCAATTATGATATCAATTATTGGGAAAAACCTCGCAAAGGTTTATTTCCTAATTTGAATTTGAAAAAGCCGCGCCATCTTGAAGGTATAGCTGCGCGCGCAGGAAAAAATATAGGCCATAGTGCTATTGCGATGATCGACTAGTCCATGACTTTCTCCTTGGACTTGAAAGTACAATGATTCTCCTGTCTGGCAGGGCTCCGGTATTGCGCTTATCCTCCTGATAACAATAATTGCGGGAATTTTCATGACTTGCATCTGACCGAAGAGCTTGGAGGAATCCGCCATTTCGTTATGTTTTGTTTTTCAAATGCTCGCATGTACCCGTTATCAGTGCATAAATATGTGTTAAGTCGGATGAGTGCACCGATATGGTAGGCGGTTATACTTTACATGCATAATGTCATCGTTTTCATTTCACTTTTTGTGATGTCACCCCAAACGAGCGAGTAACAGTCCACAGCCGGAAACTTTCCCTAAGCCTCCTTCTCCGCCATTGCCTCTCGCTTTATATGCGTTTATCAGTACCCTGCAAGTGATTAAATTAGAAGAATAAGTAAAAAGCTGAATATACATTCTCTATTCATCCCGAGAGAGCCATTACCAGGGAGAAGAACTCTAATAACGAAGCAATATATCATGGAAAGTCCTCCACTAAGAAATCCAAAATGGCCGCCATGTTCGTTACGAGGTCTGCCTGGAGGAGTTCGATAAAACGCGACATGAAGTCCCTAATGACG
Organism: Orussus abietinus; assembly: GCF_000612105.2. Taxonomy (NCBI): domain Eukaryota; kingdom Metazoa; phylum Arthropoda; class Insecta; order Hymenoptera; family Orussidae; genus Orussus; species Orussus abietinus. Next base: position 1,087,955 of record NW_019394887.1, on the reverse strand, counting down.
AGACAGAATGATTAAGCTGTACAGTGCGTTTCAATTTCTAAATCTCGGATTAACTTCAGCTGGGTTTTCGAGTGGGACTCGGTCGGTAAAGCAAAACTTTCATATCGCGTCGTTAAGCGAGTCCAAGATGGCCGCGCTTAGCCGGCGATTTTGTACGCAATTGATTAACTAGACTAATTCCAGGAGAGAAGCGATCGAGCCGATTGTTTACCGGGCAATCTCCTCGGAGATTCTTTCTCTCCGTTTTGGAGTAACGACGCTCCCGCACTCCCGATCCATGCCATTCCTTGTTACGTTCGTTTTAATTGGCCGCCTCCTCGGTACGCCCTATATAGCGCGCATGTGTGAACGGGGCTTTACTTTCTCGAGCACGCGACTGCCGTCACTCCTCTTACTTTCTCCTGCTCGGTAAAAAGTAGGTTCCGAGGAGCATCGCCGTAGTAAAGCAGACCTTGGCTCAACTTCTCTCGCCTTGTCTGGCCTCGGAGGTATGTACTTCGCGACCCGGGTTTACATATCGCATGAGATAGGCAATCGGAGAGGGCTGACGAGGTGCTGAGAAACTGTCCCAAGAAACTGCGGTTCCACTTTGCATGGAAGCGCGCTATGATTATCATACCAGTAGAATTTATATGTAACGTCCAAACCGCATATTTTGTCATTCATATGTACTCGATGCATAATTAAATTCCTGAAGTTGGATGAATATGACTTATCCTAAATACCGGTAAAAATCGACAATTGAAGAGGTGCTGAGAAACAGTCTTGAAAAATGGCGGCTCCACTTTGCATGCCAAATTACTATAATTATGATACCTGTCGAAATTAATATACACGCGTGAAATAATCGCTTTTGGTGTCTCCGTGAACAGAAAATCATTCCTAGAATGTCACGCGCAACCATGCATTGTGACCATGATAACAAACCATGACGCCGATAACGACCCTACAGTATTGCACCATGCAATTACTGCTTGCAAGTACCGTCGGGAAATCTAGTAACGTAATCGGATGTACGTGACGAAAGCTGGATTCGAGGATAATTCCCCAAAGTTTTCCCCTCTCTAGAAAGAAATGATATAGTAAAAAACGAATACTTAATTCCCACCGGCGGTTTGAGAGGAAAAAATTGTAGAAAAATGTCGGACCACGGTGTGTACTTTTTAAAACGTGGTACCGAGTGTAGATGGATAATGAGCGCTTTTTTAATCAAATGAAAGTGAGTTTCCACCCGTTCGCTTAGAAACGGAACGACCAAACAGGGATTAAACCTCACAGAGGAATCCTCGTCTTGACTTAATGCGTGCCAAAGTCACGTCTTCTTCTTTTCACGAGCGAAAGTGAATGAAACGTGACAAAGTTACCGATGAGGACCGAGTTTCCATTTAGAAGAGGCAATAAACATTAACCCATGCTCTATTTAATAGACCCTACGCCCCTCATTAAGTATGCGCAAAATTAATTTTTTTTTTTTCAATTGAATTAAAGGGAATAAAATTTTTTTAAAGGGAATAAAACACAAAACAAAGCCTCCCGACAGATGAGATAGACTTTTCGAAAAAGTGTCCCGAAAAATGGAGCCTCGTGACGCCCCATTAGTCAGAAACATAAAATTGAAACATTTCTCTCTGGCTTCCCTTGAAGAGCCTCTTTACCCACGTGTCTGTATATTTTTACATTGTATTTATTTACGTCGCCCCATCGCTTTGCTCTTCTCCCCAAAGACCGACTCGATCTATAAATCCACATTTTCCCAGGGCAAGATTTGGAAGGAGGCCAAAACTACTCCATTAAAGAGATACTGAGTGAAAATGAGGCGCCTCCGAGAAAGAATTGAAATACGACTTAAAAATATATATCTACGTCTACCAATGTCGAAGTCACTCGATAAGGCCTCCTGATAACATCGTAATAAGGGTCGATGTAAAAAGTCATCGAAAACTGACATTACGGTAACTAGTATTATTCATAGTATCGATCATAGTTATCGACTGTAATCGCGGTGCCCCTGATAAGGGCACGTTAAAATGAGGCGCGACAGGTGTTTTTTCTCCAGGTGAGAGATCAGACTTCGAATGTATGATCGATCAGTCCAGGTGCTGGTAGAGATCTTCCAGTTGTGGTTTAAAGTATGCCTTAAGCTGAGGTCGTTTCGTCTTCAGCGTAGGCGTCAGCAATCCGTTCTGCACGGAGAAGGGGTCAGGGTGGAGATAAATGTCCTTCACCTGGTAACAAAAAAATAGATTACATCTTCCCTACATAAAAGTCCACATTAATTGTCAACTATCATACTCCGACTTTAATTTAACTTCTGTACTTCCCTCATCGCCGAAGGATCAAACTCCCAATAGTATCGTTAATTGTATCTCTAATTTTATATTTCTAATTATGTACCCCCACTTTCCTCATTTTCACTCGTCATATTTAATATTTAATATTGCCCCCAGGAAGGGATGAGTTAAATTTAATTTTTCGTATCTGGAATTTCTTTCGATGGACTTTTAAGGATACTCACCTGTTCGAAGGACTTTAGCCCGGCCTCCTTCCCCCAGGCGAGCATGTCGTCCAGGATGAGTCTCTTGACCTCGGGGTTGGCGCAGAGAACGCTCAGGGTGCCAGGGATTTTATTTTCAACGGCCCAGCATTTGACGACGTCGACGTCGGGCACGACGACGGCGACGACGCAAGACTTCAATGACTCCCCGTGAACGAACACTTGGTGCACGTACTGACTGCGCACGTAGATGTTTTCTATTTTCTCAGGGACGATGTATTCCCCCTGCGAGAGCTTGAAGATGTGTTTTTTACGGTCGATTATCTTCAACGAGCCGTTCTGGAAGCACAAACGATCCTCATTAATATTCAAGATTTTTGGTGTTTTCTCACCCGAAGGAAAAAAAAAAAGAAATTGAAAATAAAAGAGATCGTCGAAGTCATAATCGTGCGCAATATTTTCAAGATAAAGAAAGAAAAAAAACTAGAATATGAAATTCTTTTGTCGCCGAATTAAATTTTATTAATAATTGGTTTCCATGCAAATGAGACCCTTCGTCGCGGGAGATAATTCTTTCCCGACTAGTGGAGCAGTTTTTCGAAAATTCGCCGTGGATAGTTTTTTCGAAATAAGTAGAAGCGTTAATTTTCGAGAAGAATTCCTTTTGTTTATGTGACGGCTTTTCGAAAATTCTGGGCAATTTTACCGGCAGCCACATGCCTATGTCGCCGGTATGGTGCCAGCCCTGGGCGTCGATAGTTTCCGCGGTTTTCTCGGGGTTCCTGTAGTACCCGACGAAGACGTTGGTACCCTTGACGCAGACCTCGCCCTGGTTGCTCGTCGAGAAATATTCCATCTCGGGGACGTCGACGAGTTTTACGCAGCAGCACGCCACGGGGGGTCCCACGTGCTCCGGGACGTGATCGCCCTTGAGAAAAGAAAAACCACATATTAATACAAATGACAAACATCCTACATGCCACATGTGACATTTAATTAAATGTATATATAAATAAATTATCCCTTCTCGGTAAACATAAGTTAGAAAAAATTTTAACATTACTCCAAGCTGTCAACTCTTTGATGTCAGACTGCAATTTCTGAGAATATTCCGGGGGGAAATAATTAACGTATAAATTAATACATATAAATCCGCATGTTTGAACATTCTTGGTTCTTAGATTCTCGAGGTGCGAGAGTTAATGTCCATTATCAACCTGTTCCCTCTTAATCGATGAGCTGGCACCGGCAGAGGTGGTTTCGTTTTCGTTTACTCGCGTCCACGTGGTCGAGCACGTGCTGTCATTTCTTTTTCAAGAGGGATTCCAACTACGAAGCGAGCGCGTGTTCCGTTCGATAACGCAACCGACATCACGGTGCTCGTCCCGAAAATAACTAGAGCACTCGATAAGCCGATTTACGAGCTAGGTGCGCAAATGCAATCGAAGTAGAGACTCGGACGAAGAGTCGAATCGCGAGGAGCTCCGCAAGGTCCTCTTCCTCTGCAATAACGAGAAATCCGCCCACGCGAATCTCGAGAACGGCACCGCTCTATTTCCGACGCGATCATACATCTCGTAACATGTAATAGCAATTACTCCTTGAAATTTCTCCTATTCCCAATCATAATTAATTGCCTAGATCACTGCCATTCGGTGTCTCAAACAATCGCGCATTTTTTTTTTAATTTTAAGATTACTTTTATTATCAACACCAACGCGATCATACATCTCGTAACATGTAACAGCAATTACTCCTTGAGATTTCTCCTATTCCCAATCATAATTAATTGCCTAGATCGCTGCCATTCGGTGTCTCAAACAATTGCGCATTTTTTTTTAATTTTAAGATCACTTTTATTATCAACACCAGCAGGGGAAAAATATATAAGCATTTTTCTGGATTTTCCTCGTATCCCCTTTTTTCCTGGTTTTTTTTTTTTAGACGGGTATAATTAGAAAATGCTTTCGTGATAACGTGATCCTCCCGAAAATAGACCTCTAGCGAGCGATAAACCGAGGTAAAGGGGAGTCGACAGGTTCCGGATAAAGAGATCGACGACAGGGAGGGCTCGGCAAGGTCCTCTTCGTCTCCAATAATCGGAGGTCGCGATCCGCCCACGCGAATGGCGAGACCGAGCTCTATTCCCGTCTCGTTTATCGGCTGCTGGGACATGTTTAGGGGCGCAACATGCAAACCCGAAATGCCGCCAAGGCGACGACACCTAGAGGACCGGTCACGAGGAAAGTCGATCTTGGTCTTGGACTGGAAAAAGTGCAAGTGCAAGACCAAAACTGAAGATTGGATCGTGCAGGATGAAGATTGGGCCATGTAAGATCAAAATCAAGGTGGGACCATGCAAGATCAAGACCAAGATTCGACCATACAAGATCAAGACCAAGATTTGACCATGCAAGATCAAGACCAAGATTCGACCATGCAAGATCAAGACCAAGATTCGACAATACAAGATCAAGACCAAGATTCGACCATGCAAGATCAAGACCAAGATTTGACCATGCAAGATCAAGACCAAGATTCGACCATGCAAGATCAAGACCAAGATTCGACAATACAAGATCAAGACCAAGATTCGACCATGCAAGATCAAGACCAAGATTCGACAATACAAGATCAAGACCAAGATTCGACGATAACAAGGTTGATATCGCGCACCTGGACAGTAAGGGTGATGGGAGCTGCACACTCGGTCTGCCCGTAGCCCTCGACGACCATGCACCCCAGGGTGCACCTGGCGAACGTCAGGACGTTCCCCGCGAGGGGGGCCGAGCCTACGATCATCAACCTGAGCCTGCCTCCCATGCTGTCCTGGATCTTCTTGAAGGCCACCCGGTCCCAGAAGCTGTTGTTCCTGATGATGCGCTTCTTGATCTCCGCCTCCTTGGCGCGCAGTCCCATCCCGAAGACCAGCCTCTTCAGGCAGGAGCTCTGGAGCTCCGTCGAGACCTGGATTAAAGCGAGGATAAATTAATTTACAGGATTAATCTCTCCATGATCCATCTCTTCGAGGTCCCCTTCGGCAATGGGGACTAGACTAGTGCGATAAAAAAATCCAACTCCACCGTGACAATGGGGCTCTCTTCGGCAATGCATAGGGTGCACGTTAAGAAATCCAGCTCTATGGTGGTAATGGCTCTACTTATCGCAATCTAAAGCTAGGTAAGGACATCCAAGAGATAGGGAGGATCCACTCCCTGAAGAGACGAAGACCTTGTCGTAGAGTCGATTGAGCAGTCGGGGCACGGCGGGCATGACGGTCGGCTTCAAGGCCTTCATGTCTTCGGTAAGTCTCTTAATGTTCCCGCTGTAAAACCCGACGGCCCCGCCGACCATGTACATCCCGTTTTCGCAACACCTCTCCAGCATGTGCGCCAACGGCAGGAAGCTGATCATGGTGTCCCTGAAGGTGGGTCTGTGTTCCCCCAGCTGGAGCACGACGGCGCTGATGCCTGCCATGACGTTCTGGTGGGTCAGCATCACTCCTTTGGGGTTCCCCGTGGTCCCGGAGGTGTAGCAGATGGTGCAGAGGTCGGTGCTCCTGGGCGGCATCTCAGGGTGGTCCTTCCTGGCCCCGACCCTCTCGACGTCGTCGAACCTGAGGAGCTCCACGCCGCGATTTTTCGCCCGCTGGTTCGTCGCCGGCCTCGTCTCCTTCACGACGATCAGCTTCCTGAGGCACCTGGAGAACATTTACACGGTATTAAAAAATTCTCGATAAAGCTATCGAAGACGTTCAATTTATTTATTATAAATTTTTTCCCCCCAGCACTGGTGGATCTCTTTGACCTTTCTTAAAGTCGGGGAAAAAGGATATCCGGTCACCTGGGGGCCTTGTCCAGCAGCAAGTTGCACTTCTTGTCGTCCTCGCAGACTACTAGATTAATCTCAGCCTGGTTGATGATGTAGGCACAGGCATCCGGCCCCAGGGTGTCGTACAGAGGAACCACCACCAAGGAGTAGGTGTAGCAAGCCTGCTCGGTGAGAATCCATTCTGGACAATTCTGACTGTAGAGACCGATTAATGTCTGCGGTCCAGGAGTCAATCCACAAGCGATTAGACCCGAGCCTAGATTTTTCGCCCTGAGGAGGGTCTCGTTGTAGTGCAGCCACTGATAAGGCTTTGTTGGCCCGTCCCTCCACCCCAAACACGGTCCATTATCTGTGGACCAGATAGAGAAAATCAATAACTAAAATCCTCTCCCCTACGCAATGATTTATGATACAAATTAGTAAAATAGAAAAAAAAAAGAAAATAGTACAAAAAAGTGGAGGCCATCGCGATGTTCTTTACAATTAATGGAATTCCTAAGAAATGTACGATTCAAGCATTTTCAATTTATTCGATCGCTTGTTTCTTAATAGAGATAGTGAATCGAGAAAAATTGTTAAGGGGACGATGGGGAAATCGGCGAAAAAAGAATTCATCTGTCGACGAAATCGTACTTGTTAATAGAACGATTAAGTCTGTTACGCGGCTCGAGAACGCGTAGGAAAAACAATTCGTTCGTTAACGCATCGTGGGTGTCTTGCGTGCAAAAATAGCCGGCACGCACGTCGTGTAAAACAATTTTCCGCGAGAACATAAAGCGTGTAGTAAATATCGACGTAATGACTCCCGAGAAGAGGGAAACGTAATTCGCAATTGTTGCTTCGACGTTAATGGGAACTAAGTGATGTCGTTGCGACGTCTATGTCAAATAATTGTCTTATATGAAAGGAAATAATATCCACCGAGATCTTCGCAATTCCCCCGGATCGTTTTATAAAATAATAGCTTCCGCTGATAATCCGGAAATATTTTTAAATCGACAGATCGTCGCGACTGTACATTTTTTTTTGCCTTTTAACATTTTCTGCAAAGTTACATTGCCCTCGTGAAATTGTATGACTATGTTCTGTACGTCAGTCGAACGATAGAAGAGTTACGATTTATCGTCAATGTACAATCGATGATAACGGTACGTTACTCGACTTAATTAAACAAATTACAAATCGCTGCGATTTATCGTCACGGTGCAGCCACCCATCCTTTATAAAAAAACGGCGCAAAGTTTATAATTCTCCCAATCTCAGGATTTATTTTGTGGAAATAATTAACGAGTGACGTTAGAGGGCTCGAATTAATTGTATAAATTCCAAATCGCTACGATTTGTCGTCACGGGTGCAGCCACCCATCCTTTATAAAAAAAACGGTGCAAAGTTTATAATTTTCTCTATCTCAAGATTAATTTTGTGGAAATAATTAACGAGTGACGTTAGAGGGCTCGAATTAATTGTATAAATTCCAAATCGCTACGATTTGTCGTCACGGGTGCAGCCACGCATCCTTTATAAAAAAAAACGGCGCAAAGTTTATAATTCTCCCAATCTCAGGATTTATTTTGTGGAAATAATTAACGAGTGACGTTAGAGGGCTCGAATTAATTGAATAAATTCCAAATCGTTACGATTTATCGCCACGGGTGCAGCCACCCATCCTTTACAGGATTACGGCTTAAAGTTTGGACGGCGCGTAATCTGCCCCATCTCGCGATTTATTGCGACGAAGTAATTGCTCGCGTCGGAGGAGGTTCTTTCGTCAGGTGATGCAAGCGAGTTATTCTCGTATAAATTTAAAGCGCATCTCTGCCAGCCGGAGCTCGCGGCCCGATCGGCGCGATCGGGCAGATCGATGGCCGATCGATCCCTCGAAGGACTCACTGGACTCTTTGGCTCCCTTCCTGAAAGACTCGTAGAGGGTCCTGGCGTCGTCATGGACGTAGCTGATGAACCTGCCGTCCTTGCAGTCCTTGAAGAATTTCGAGACCCTGATGATCTCGGCGCCCTGAAAACGGCGGCTGCTTAGGGCTCTCCTTGCGCACTTTTTTTTACCTTACATAAGCACTAAAGATAGCCGAACGACACCCCGAAGACGAGCTTCGAGAATTTACTTCAACCGCTCGCCACTAGCGTCTCTTTATCGTGACTTAAAAAAAAGGAAAAAAAATAAAGACTAAACTCATTTTTCATCCCCGGAAATCCACTCGCCCACGCGACACCACAGTTTACACATGTTTCACGAGGAATCTCGTTAATATGGGTCCACGCTGTCCATACAAAAAAATATAAGGAGCAGTCAAAGGAGCCGTAAACCGTAAACCTCGATCCGTAAACAAAGATATAAACAAAGCTATAAAAATTCCAGACCGCGAGTATTCGTGACTCCCATCTAGGTACCCCAGGTAATTACGAATTTCCCTCAAAACTACCGATGCCACAAAAAATCCCCCTCCAGGAAATATCTCGAGCATAACAAGCCGAACAATTTTCGTGACAACAATTTCTCGCTAGGAAGTACCATAGAGGCAGAAAATCGCGAATTCCCGAAGCGCTCGGGGCAGTTCCTCGAGGATCTCGCGCGATGTTTCCTTCGACCGTTTCTGATTATTCTTTTTTTTTTTCGTGTAAACATGGAGTGTATCGATTAACCGGAGGTTCTTAAACGAACCTTGAGTACTTCCGACTGCTCGTTAAGGTCTATCGGTAAGCGGAGCGACTCGTGAAAGAAACAGCCCGACATTTTGGAGGCTCCTTCGCCTCGGCGAAGGAGTCGGCGTCGTTTTCCAGGTGTTAGCGCCTGGCTGGGATTCCGCTTGCGATGCGACCGAGTAATTACAATATTTCCAAATATGGCGCAACAACGGACTAAACAAATGAACGATGATTCTATGAGATATCGAGGAACGAGCTCGGCGTGTTCGCACGCCCGTTTACGCCCGCTCGGGCAACACTGCGCTCTTCCGAGAGGTTTGGCTTTGGCCAAGCTTGTCACGAGGGTCGCGTTTTCGGTTCGCCTTCGCCGTAAGCTCGAGTAGACCAAGCGATTTAAATATAGAGAGCGGGCCGAAGGGAAGGACGCCTCGCGTCGCTCCTGATGGCAGTCGGCGACTCCCTTGGACGATGGCCAGCCAGCTGGTAAACATCCACTCTTCTCTACCGCAAACCATGACGGTGACGATTAAGCTTGGGAACGATCTCGACGCACTTTCCTAACTCCGGAACCTGAAATAGATGGATTACTCAGATTTTTCGCCAGTTCCTCGAGGTAGGAGGCTCATACGCTTTAATGGGACATATCGACGCTTCGTTGGTGCCATTTAAGGGTATTAGAAAGTGCCTTTGCGTAAAAAGTGGTTATTTTGAGATGGATGCATCAGAAAGCGAAAGTAGACTGTTATAGTTGTGTAGAGAGTTGGGGGTTTCGAATGATTCCCGCGGTCGATTCTATCCGCCAGTGACGCCATCTGTGAGCGTGCCTCGGAAACTGGTAGTGGTTTCAAGCTCCACGGGGAACGAGCGCGTCGGGTGTCATACAGAGCGCGGTGCGTCAACGCGTCGATTACAAGTGATGGTAAGTCAATTTGATCCTCGCCGCATAGACGCGCCGCGTTTTGTAGGACACTCGACGCGCTCTAAGGGGTCTTGGTCTGAATAATAATTTTATACAATTGATAACAAGGAATATTCTATGCTAAGTGTGGAATAATTTCGGTGCTAAACGACGACTTATACTGATTGTTGCGAAGTATGCAATGTAAGCGCTCTTTACTATTAAGTACACGTTATGTATGAATATACTAATCATGTTTATTTTTCTTACCAAAGTGCAGATCAAAGAACGTCGGAGAGTCACTGATTAGAGAAGTCATTATCATGCATTTCGGTGCAGTGGTATGCTGAGAGAGAACTGTAATAACATGTGCCGTCAAAATTATACGTAATTCCTGAAAATGACATCGCTTACTGTAATTCCATTGGTCACAAAGTTATCGAGCAAAGTCATTCGCATTCTAGGATGCAATCCAGGACCGATGACGTTACAAGGTACCAACACCTACCTCGTTGGCACTGGACACAGGTAATGACAATTCTATAAATAATTACAAACACAGTCATAGATTTACATAAAAAAACAAATACTCCGTAATCGTGCAATTTAATTTACATGGGTACACATTGAAAATAAGTGTCATTATTTCAGGAGGGTGCTAATCGATTCCGGAGACGAAGACACTGCACCACAGTACACTAAATTATTAGAAGACGTGCTTGAAAAGGAGAAGGCAACGATAGAGCACTTGATCGTGACGCACTGGCATCACGATCATATTGGTGGAATAGAACCGGTTCAGAAGCTACTGGCAAGCAAAGCGCAGACAAAATATCAATCCCTGAAAATCTGGAAATTACCCAGATCGTTAGCTGACAAAGAGAATAGCGAGAATGATTGCAATGAACAGTGGACTTCGCTACAGGATAATCAATTGATCGAAGTAGAAGGTGCCAAATTGGTCGTAAAACATACTCCTGGGCATACGACAGATCACGCGTGTCTTTTACTTCTGAATGATAATGTTTTGTTCAGCGGGGATTGTATTCTGGGAGAGGGTACTACCGTTTTTGAAGATTTGCATGATTACATGTTATCACTAGAAAACATTCTGAAGATGGCTCCGTATGTCATTTATCCTGGACATGGTCCTGTCGTAGAGGATCCGGATTCACGCATTCGACAGTATATCGAACATAGGCTCAAGAGGGAATCTGCGATTTTAAAAGTTCTTCAAGATTCTAAGAACCCTATGACTGAAATGGACATCGTCAAATGTATATATAAGGTAGCATCCTTAATTATCAAGTATCATTATTTCTACATAAAAAGGAAGTTCATTTTAAATAAGTAATTTGTCGTTAGGAAACTCCGGAGTACCTTTGGCAAGCAGCAGCTTCAAACGTGAACCATCATCTCCAAAAACTGTTAAAGGAACATAAAGTTCTAGGTGAAACTGGCAGTTGGTGCATAGTTACATGATCGAGACAAAAAGTGCTACCTAAACTGTGAAAATATATAAACATTGTTATATTGTATATATTTAAGGAAAGAATTGTAAATATAAATTCGTTGCTTCCTGAAATTTAGAATCAAACCGTGAATTGTTTTTATATTTTTATATTCTCGTCGAGCTGTTTGTCGATGAATTAGGACGTGATAGAATAGCAGAATTGCTGTGAAACATTTATTCAACTTATAGGATTAACGATGATACATGTTTACTCTTTCTGCAACAAATAGGCTGTAATATACCACTGACGTGTGCGTTATGGATGTTACAACAGATTGTTACGAAGTATTACAGAGTATACGTACACTACATGGCATAGCAAGTCTTTACTTCGGTAATGCATCGACCACATAACTAACAATTTCTTGGCCATCATATTTGTTATTTTTTGCAACTGTCCTGTCTGCACCACGATACACATCGAGCCAAAATACCTAAGTGCTTTGAGTATGGACAAATATAAAATCTATACGTTATGTATGCCTACGTACTTCATTACAAAGGTACAGTTCTGAATAATAGATGTTTTAATATTTCATATAAAATCTGTCTTCAACTAGTTAGACTTGGCGAGAATTTCGTACTCTTAGTCGGCCTTTTAGGTTACGGAGGTCTGTTGCGGAGCCTATAAAAAAATCATCGGTTTTTAATAAAACCACTGATATCAAAAGATGTTTAAACAGTCTTCGACGGTGACCTCGCTGTTTTGTCTTCAATATTTTTTATAGAACCGACGTAGATCTAAACGAGAGTAGTTTACCTCGACAGGTAATCGTAACGTTGTCAAGGACATGTCCTTCGGAGGACTCTGAATAATATAAGCTCGCTTTTACATATATATCTGAACGATTTTCTCTCTATCTCTGTTTCTCTCTTTGGGTACACGTAAAAAATATATATATATAGATTTATATATTTCTGCTTTGACGTATATAATATACTTTCATTTACTACTCTCCCTTTGTCTCGCATATAATATAATCTCTCTGTCGCGTTTCTACTTCTCTACTGTCGTTGATAGTATCAACATATAATCACATTAATCTGCACTCAGTTATCAGCATAATAATTAACAACAAATTTTTTAAACAAATAATATATATATATATATATGAAACAATTCATCATTTACGCTCAGAAAATACCATTGGAAACGGAGTCAAATTAATCATGATTCATTGCATTGAATGCAATCAAGTCAATGTGTTCATATGTATGTGTATGTATAAGTGTCGTGTACGTATGCGTATATATGTATACAAGTGTGAATATGTATGATCGATTAACAATTAATTCATAGTCATTATCCTTATAGGTACGATTAGCATGAAATGGCTGCAGGATTCAATTCTCTCTGGCTCTGGATTTTCCAGTAATTTTAATCCATTTACCTTTAATTAAGGCGAGTCATCAAGATCCATTCGTTACGATCAAAAGATACATCTTCGAATCGCCAAGAAGAGGACACATCTAACCTGTCGGAGCTCCTTTCCGTTTGGATCTTGAAAAAGACTTGAAAAAAAAATTGGCATTCAACCGTAATAACTTCCCCCATTCACGATCCGAAGCCTTCGCTCGTCCACTTTCATATTTATACAAATCTGTACAAAATCGATTACATTCCTTCTGCCAGCCAATTAATCAATTCAAAGCTGCGCAACACGAGGGCCTTATAAAAGCATTCGATTCCCAGTTTAAATTGCCTTGACGTTTGCTAATTAAAAGAAATTCATTACACTCATCCGGGATGAATTAATTCAGATTAACACCACGTAGGGACGTTGAAAATCCTTAAGCATCCAGCGGAGTCAATATTTCAATGACATTCCAGAAGCCATTTGAGGTTAGGTTGTTACCAAATTGTTGATTTTAAGTATTACAGTTTTGCGAAATCCTTTCCAGGGATCTCGTGACCAAATTTCTTGGATTTCTGGACTCTTCTTGACAATCTCGATACACAGGTGACAACGGATCTTCCAGTACGTGGTTAAACGAGCCTTCGTCCACACATCGGTAACAGGACACGTGAGACACTAATGAAACTAGTGAGCTCAGTCTTCCTGTTCTAGGAGAAGCGGAAGGAACCAGAGTTCGACACGGGTTACCACGAAGAAAGGCACTCTTTCACTCATCCCTGCTGCCCTGCCACCGAAGAAGATACATTACTCCGGTGTCCCGGTCTAACGAAGACAGAAGAAACATCTATACATTATACAAAAAGGAAATCTAATTGTCGCGCTCGCGTGCGTCCGTCCTGACTTACGAAAATATAGGGTGGTGCTCCTTTAGGGTCGCGCAGCACCGAGTCAATCGAGATCATGCCTTGAGATCTCACTGATCATCGATGAACAAGAGGGAGAAAGATGAAAGAAATCGCCCGGTAATTTCGAACACAGAGCGTATTAAAACACCCTGCGACATAAATATCAAGTCGCATCTCCGTCAGCCTCGGCGTCGGTAAGAATTTCCAAGACCTCCATTCTTAAAAAAAGGTTCGTAAAGAAATTTTTAATCTGCAGAAAATTTGGAGAAAAGTCTCAGAGTCCTTCGACAGGAATTTCATATCGCCTTAAGAGACTGTCTGCATTTTAGAAGACCTTCTACGAGGGGGGATTCAATTGGGAGGAAAATCCCACCGAGGCCAAGACCAAGATGGCGGCGAAGAAAAACCGTGTCCTCGTGATAACGCCTGATAAATCTCTCGCGTCCAAAAATCCGGGCGACATCCTGCATCTTCCCCTCGAGGAGTTAAGGAGACAGACGACCTGTACTCCCACATCATGAACCAGACACTGGCGGTTTTCCTGGTCCAAGAGTGGCCTCCGAAGAGTGCCACCGAAGGGGCCATATATCATAAAATACATAGCGTATAATAGATGAAGGCTTGCTCCTTGCATTTCCCTCCACACCGAAGAAGGTGGACAATCAGTCCTTCCCCCAAACAAGCCGTAGACAGGGGTTCCCCAAACATGATCGGTGATCCCCTAAAGCTACCACCCGCGAGAAGCGTCCCACCAAAAGGTGCGCCGTCATCGGCCAGGAAGTCTCCCAGGAAGCTGGTCTCCTCTGCTACCTCGTATCCAGCAGTTTCCCCATCACGCTTCAGGCGATGCCAGCTGGATACTACATGAGAAACCCGCCCTGGGGGTCGAAGCAGCTAGGATTAATGTAGCTGAGTAGGTCCTGCTCCGACATGTCGCTGAGTTCCTGAGGAAATATATCGGCCGAGTCTTCTGTCTTCCTGACGACCGGTGACCCGTTCGCGCCAGATGGATTGTTCGTGGTCAACGGTGGATTACCGGGCTGCCTATTGTTGGTGACGTTCATGGCGACGGACGGCGACTTATTGGCGACCTGTTCGACGATGTTCCCCTGACTGGAGGGACTCTTCGGCAAAATGCCCTCCATGGCGCTGTTCATGAGCTGGGCGCTCTGGGTGGCGACGCTGTTAAGTATGTTCTTCGTCGCGATGATGGCATGCGCGGTCGTGGTGGTGATGGGTCGGTTGTTCATGATGTCCTGGGTGGCGTTGGTGATGACGGAATTGATGGCCTGCTCGGCAGCATTGGTCAGTCGCTGCTGGCAGGGTTCCTGAGCGGCTCCACTGGCCAACGCGGAGCTGGCCTCGGCGACGAACCCTGCAGGTTGGTTCAGCATGGACCCGATATCCTGCTGCACCGCCTGCTGCATAGCCTGGGCCGCCTGCGCCTGCTGGACCGCCTGTTGGACGGCCTGGACCTGCTGCACCACCTCCTGCGTGGCCTGCTGGACCGCCTGCTGCACCACCTCCTGGGTCGCCTGCTGTACCGCCTGCTGCACCGCCGGCACCGCCTGGACCTGTTGCACCGCCTGGACCTGCTGCACCGCCTGCTGGACCACTTGGGCGTGCTGCACCACCTGCTGCATTACCTGTTGCTGGGCCTGCTGCACGGCCTGGACCGCTTGCTGCTGCGCCTGCGCCACCACCTGTTCTACCTGCTGCTGAGCATGCGCCACAACTTGCTCGACCTCGTGCACCTGTTGCTGGATCGCTGCGTCCGCCTCTTGCTGTGCCAGAGCCTGGATCTGCTGCATGTGCTCCGACCGAGAGATGCTCTCCGCCGGAACCTGGAAGAGAAGCGGACGTTGAAAATCGGCTCACGCCGTTCTAATTATCGCTACCCTGGCTATCCCAAGGTTTGCGCTCGCTAAGTCAATTCCAAACACGAGGAATAAGATTATCGGGTCCTGGAAATGCATCTAGATACCTGCATCTGCACGCCAGTGGGTGCAGTGACGCTGACACTGGGACTCGTGCTGGCCGCGCAAGCGGTCACGACGGGCGCGTCCTGCATGGCCGGCATCAGGGCAGCGTTTATGGTGGTCAGCAAGGAGTCCCCCGCGGAGGGCTCGGGCACGACCCCAGGGCCATTCGCCACGGCGGTTGCGGCAGTGCCGGGTATGCCGGGGACGGGGGCTGGAAGCAAGGCCTTCAGGAGCATGGTCTTAACGGGAATGGGCGGGGTGGTCCTGGTGGTCTGAGGACTGGCCATGCCACCGTCGTGCTCGGGCACCGAGGTCACGTGGCCCATGATGTCGTTGGGAGTCGCGCTAACGGCTGTCATCGGCGAAACGGGTATCTGGTGGGTGTCGGCGGCGGAATTGACCAGGGCGTCGAGTTTCACTGTAGCAGGCGTAGGCGCGAGTATGGCGGGTGTCGGGGCCTGCTGACGGCCGTTGGCAATAATGGAAGCTCTCTGTTGCATACCTACGAAGGCACTCTCCTGGTCCTCGGCGTCCTTCGAGGCCTGCGAGGACTCTATGTGGTTCAGGTACTTCTCCACGCTGTGGCCGCTCTGCGCAGGGAGCGGCTGGCCCGCAGGGGTCGCAGCAGGGGGAAAGTACTCCGACTGATGGTGCTTCATGCGTAGGTCGACGACCCCCGCACCCTGAAGAGCGCCACCGGCGGAGCCCTCGGAGGGAAGGATGGCCGAGGTGTCCTTGTTGATGTGGTGGGGGCTGAGGACCTTGACCTGGCCAGGCTCGTGTAGGCTGGCGAAGGGACCCTGGTGAGGGGGAGTCAGGCCCAGGGGGTGCTGGTTCCTCATCAGGTCGACCACCCCCAGCAGATTCGCGGCCTCCTGGCCCGGGGAGCCGTTCGACGCGACCGGGACCGAGCGGATCAAAGGCTGGGACTCTCGAGAGGTGTCGGAGACCAACTGTTGGAGAGGACTGGTACCCGAGGGTCCGCTGGGGGCCGAGCTGGGGAGGCCCTGGAGGCTGCTGTCGCTCAGCATGCTGCTCTCGCTGCTGTCGTCCAGCACCTCGGTCTTCAGGTTGTCGGGCAGGATCAGCTGGAGGTTCGACGAGGACCTGCGGTTCATCAGGGGGTTCGCCACCAGGGAGGGCGGTGGCATCATCACGTCGGCCGAGGACTCGGGGCAGTTCGTCGGCTGGGAGGTCCACATCATCACCGGGGTCACCTGGGGGGTCGCGGGGGCTGGTGGGGGGCTCGGCTCGCTCTTCAGGGACTCCGGGGACGTCTGAGGAGGGGGTTGCTGCAGACCCCGGAAACCGCTCGTGCCTGTCGTTGCTGCTGGGATCAGGGCTGGAAATTCGAACACGAGTTAACCTTCACGGGGATCTTCCTTCAAGGCCTCGATAAAAAAAAAACCGAATTTAGTCCAACGGAAATTAATGTACCCACGAGACATACGCGAAGGTTAATACCAAAGTGCAACTGCTGGGTAACAAAATCCTAGGTTATGGTTGCTCAAAATGACGTCTGTACCAAACGACGCGTTAAAAAAATCAGGGTTCAAGTTACTCTAAATGAAGCCACAACGAAGCATCACTTTGACGCAACGCGGTTGCGTTAATCTTAGTTAGGCGACAGCAAGTTTAATCAGGTGTCACGTCCACGTAATACCCCTGCGACCACGATTTGCACCTGAGCAATTACATGGTTACTTCACGCCATTGTTAATAAGTTATTCCCGAAACCGGGCGCTACGAGGGCATGTCACACTTAATAGATGTATCACGTCTATTTTTGGGCAGCTAAGTCCTCGGGAAGGCGTTCAAATAGTAAATCAAATGTAGAATCGTGTCCATGTCTCGTCGGGTCTTTCTCTTTTCTTTTACGTTTCTAATTTCTTTTTTTTAATTCCCTCTGTTCTATCAAATAACCCACCAGTACTGGTTACACCCGCCAGGGGGACAGCAGCCGCCGAGGACGAGAGGGCGCTGTCGCCGGCAGGGGTCGACAACGGTGGCGTCGAGGGTTCCACTTTCCCCACCGACGGCTCCGGCGGGGTGGAAGTCGCCGTGTAGAGGAAGGTGTGAGGCTCGCTCGTCTTCCCCGAGGAGACGGCGTAGAGTTTCACGCCGACCGACTCCGTAGGTGCCAGGTCTTGTCTTCTGTAGGGCGGTACCACGCACACGAGGTGCGTCTGCTGGAGGAATTCTTTGTCCGGAAGAACCGCGCACTCCCAGTGCGGTTCCAGACTGCTCGACAGGTCCTCGTTGTCCAGCTGAAAGACTATGCGAGTATCCTTCAGGAAGTTCTTCCCCAGGATGAAGAGCTCCAGCCCACCGGTGCAGGGGCAGGATGTCAGGGACTTCTTGCAGATCTCCGGGATCCCTGGGGGTTGCGCTGGGAAAACCAATCGTCTCATGAAAACTGCAAATTCTCTCCACGTGGTTAAGGACATGTTTCACCAACGCTTCAGTAAACATAACATTTGATAACTAAAATGCATTTTTTAATCGAATGTCGGTTGGTGGAACGAGTCGAAAATGTCAACGACAGAAACTAACTGCAGACGATTGGCTGCGAGCAGACTTGAAGAGTCTCGGTGGTGTTGTCGGGGTGCGTCAGGGTGGTTCTGAAGACCATGCGACACCTGGTGGACTTCTTTTTGCTGCGACCTTGAAGAATGCCAGCCTCCTGGGGGAATCTGTGCTCGACGTCCACGTTCCTCTCCTTCAGGATGCCGACACAGTCGCAGGTGACCAGCATGTCCTTAGACGGGTCCATGTCGACCTCGATGACGATGGTGCCGTCGATCTTCCTCTCTATACAGGGGGTGGAATTCTTCCCACTAACCCGACATGCCTGATAGAACATGTGCGGTGCAACGCGACCTAGGTCAGTCCCAATGAAGACCTGAAGAGTCGCCGGTTTCTCGTAGCCAACCAGACGAACTATAGGGAATCCGTTTCCTGTCCGGTCCTTGACTGCTCCTCTGGACCCTTCCGTTTGATATCTGGCTCGATGTTGCTGTTCCGGTTGACAAATTATCTGTAGCTGAGTCTTGCCGTCCCGAGAGACGCTGCCTGAAAGTATAAATACACTCATTAGCCCGGAAACTCGACATCCCCCGGTAACAATCGACACATATATTCCCTCTTACACGCCCAAATATAGAATTTATTGCACCGAAATAGGTCCAGAACGAAAGAGAAAGAAATTTCAGTGATACCGGAGCTGAATATCACGACATTCCGAAGTCTTATACAGGAATTCCACGCGTTTAAAGAAAGTTAGATGTCCATCACGGCTATAACTGACGTAAAGGGACTCGGTAGGCGAGGTCCGTGATCTTGCTCGAGACGCAACCGCGTCTTTCGGTAGAGTTAAATATTATCTTAATTTAAAATCGAAATAACCTATCGCGTGCCCCGAAGGAGAAGGTACGCATTTAATTCGTCCTTAAGGAGATTTAAAAAACGGCGCGACGTAGAAAATGGCGATATTTAAAATCGCGTGTCGCGATCGCCGAGCGATACGAGGGCAAAGGTTCTCGTCTCCGGTTATGAGGCGTAAATTCCCAGGCCCTGCGGATTGATGGGGGCCCGCAGGTGGAAAAAGAATAATCGCCGGTCATTAATTATAATTCAACCCGTCCAGTGGCGACGCACCTACTCCTCAACTACGCACTTCGAGGTCGGCGTTAAAGAGCGCCGGGAGAAGCGTAAACAGCGGACCGGGGGAATCAGCTGAAATCCCACCGAGGAATTATATGCAACTGGTGCAACAAGAGGAGATATTCCTCCGTGGAGGTATCAAGAGGACGGTCGAAAATGCCGAAGAAAGAAAACAACGGCCAAAGGATTCGTCTTTGGCCCGGAGGAGTCTTAAAACATGCGCAATCCTCCGGGTGACGTCAAGCCGGACACGTTCTCGCTCGAGATATGGAAACCATGGACCAGAAATGATATTTTTTTTTTCCGCCACGCAGGGGGAATCGCATCGGGATGGTCATTTTATTCCTCGGGACGCGACCTAGAACTCTGCTCGCAGTTTCCCAGGGGAAAAAATGGAGGAAAGCGGGAGATAAACCGCTATCGAGGAGGACTCTTCTTCGTTACCGTCCACCCGAGCGAGGAATAACAAACTATTATCTTTCTAAACAGATTAAAATTACATTTCTTAAAGGATTGCAATTTAACGGGGGTCAGTACCTTCCTCATAGCCTCCGCATTTACGTAATAAAGTTTCAAACGATTCGATACACTAGGCTCGAAGAAAAGCTTCACAAAGAGACTTCTTCGCCGCCACTTTCGTCCCACCTTAAGGGGATGCGAAAGTGCCATCCGAGGGGTCGATCGTCCATGACTTCTCCTCGAACAGGGTGTACCGAATCGTTTCAAACTTCACAACGCAAATCTGAAGACCATAAGGAAGGTCCTGACCCTCATGAAATTTCATTTCTTTTTTATAATAAATTGAAAAAAAATACCTATATATAATTTAAGAAATTTTAAAAATACCTATACACCTATAAATATGATTGGCCTTAAATACCGATATCAACGTACAGAGTTGCGAGGTAAGCGTGACGGGGCCCTGGTGAGCCGTAGGGGGCCTCTTGTGGAGGACGCCCATGGCCGGTCGGGGCCTGGTGACCCCGACGACCCTGCCGACCGAGCTGCCCCCGTTTCCGCTTCCGATTCTGCCGATGGGCCCCGCGATCCCATTGGCCGTGTTCCTGGAGCCGGTCTTCGACTCGCTGCCACGAGCCACCTCGGGGAACGCGAAGTTGGCGTCCTCGGACTCCAACTTGATGTCCATCTTCCGCCTCTTCGAGTCCTCCTCTCCGCCGGCGTTCCAGGCCTGCGAAAATAGGGCATCTTTTAGGTTAGTTATTAAAAAAAAAAAAAAATGGAGACTGGGAGAATACATACGAAAAAAAAAATAAAATATAATAATTGCAAGACATAAATATGTAAACAGGGTTTAGACGATTTAAAGGATGAGAACCAAGAAAATTAAATTCAATCGATTTTTATTTCCTTTTAGAGAAATTATTCCTATCGACCCTGTACGTTCGTTCACGTTTTCCTTATGAGTGTGTTATGAAGAAAAAAAAAAAACCACGAGAGATGCCGCATTCGAAGAGACTTGGGAATTTCTTTCCTTTCTACGGAATATATAGTCAGCCTTCGCAATACATATCTAGCGTTCTCGCGGTGTTCCTCGAGTCTTTGAGGAAGACTTGCTGTAACCGAGGGCGTAAACAGCGCACCAGGAGATACGGCTCCGGCGAGGAGGATAATAAGACTGCGTCTCCCCCACGTAGGAAAGGTACATCGGAAAGTCGGGCAGCGATTGGCTGGAGGGGTTTAGTCGTGCCCGACCCCCGAGATAACCCCAGAATGCAGCAGGGAGAAATAATCAGCTTCACTCGGCCATCCGAGAGGCCGCAGAGGATTAATATAATTCCCCGTAGTTAGAAATTGCCAATACAACGGATATAGTATACCGCGATATCTGTTCCCAAAACAAAAAGAAAAAAAAAAATCGGCACGCGGCAATTCCCGTCACGTGACCTCGCGCGTGGCCCAAAATGAAAAAAAAAAAACAGAGCTCCCAGCAACCTTTCGATTTTCCAGACTTTTTTTTCCTCCNCCCCCCGATCGTTAGATCATCTCGCCAGACTCTAAGATCGATATTTCGAAATCATCGCCACGATCGCGAGACTCCCGACGATTAATCTCCCTCACCTCCCTCTCTAATGTCAACATCCTCGGGAGATTCGTCCTCTCGCTTATCATCCCCTAGGTCATACTTTCCCCAGGTTCTCCAGTTCCATCCCTCTCCACGATCTCTCCTTATCGTCCTCTTAGTCATCAAACCAAATCCCGCTCTCCCGTTAAATTCCTTCCTATCCCGCTTTTAGACTTCCATAATCTCGACCTTAGGGGGAAGAAAGAAAAAGAAGAAAAAGAAAAAGAGAGACAATGAAGAAAAGTCCCGAGTAAGACTCGACAGAGGAGGGGGGTCGCTCTTTCGGGCCACCGGGATACTGACGGCGGTGGTGCTGCCGAGGTGTTGCTGACGCTCCTCGAAGCCGAGGCCCGAGTCGTTGGAGTTCTCGCAGCCGCCGTCCTGGTTCGACCTGGGCCCGAGTTCATCCGAGGCCCTGGAGGCCGCGGCGAGCGCCAGGGCGGCCTGGCGGTGTTGCTGGTGCTGGTGGTGGTGGTGTTGCTGGTGCCGGTGGTGGCGTTGCTGGCCGAGCCTGCGTGCCGAGTGCGGCCTGCTGCCGCTCGCTACGTTGCCTCGAGAGACCGTCGTCCCTGTCACCGAGGTTGACGCGCCGCCTGCCGTGCTTCCTGAAGAGAGAGATCGCAAGGTCAACCGGGTGCCGGCCTAACGTCGTTATCGCGATTGGTTCTAATCACCCGTCCCGGGGTGCAATGGAACCGTCTGAACGTTTATAACTCCCAGACTCTTTCCGATCTCTTCCGACCTGGGACAAAGAGCTGAACGAATTGTTGAAATTTTAAAAAAAATTTCAAAGTGTTTGGAGATTTTCGGGATGTCGGCCTAACTTCGTTATAACGACTGGTTCTAACCACCAGTCCCAAGGTACACTGGGAGACATCAATGCCCTCCCGTCCTGCACAGGCGATGTCGTATCTGCAGAGGAGGCATTCATGTCCGCCATTGTACAATGAAACCGTATGATCGTTTATGTCTTTCAGACTTTTTTCGATTTCTTCTGACCTGGGATAAACAGCTGAACGAATTGTTGAAATTTTGAGAATAATTTCAAAGTGTTTGGAGATTTTCGGGATATCGGCCTAACGTCGATATCGCGACTGGTTCTAATCCACCAGTCCTGGGGTACGACGAAACCCTTATTTTTTTTTTTAATGCCTCATGGTCGTTACATTTTTTTTATGCCTCATAGTCATTAAATACAGAAATGGTTAATATAACTAGGAATAATAGGTGTGCTTGCTGCGAAAGGCCGAAGAAGCGAACTCCCTCGAGTTGGAAAAAAGATGGGTAGGTTGCGGACGTGGAAAGAACGCGAAGAGGAGATCGACCGCAGTTCCCGTATAAACAAGTATTACACTTCCACCCGCGTTTCGCTTATTTTTAAGAAACCAGAGCAACAGGTTTCTCCTGGTCATAACCCACCTCCATTTCTGGCCGTATCGCGAAACAATGCGAGGAATAGTAAATCGGTCCCACGTGACTCTCGGTGACTCTCTTGGGTAAGGGGAAAAAAAAAAAACAAACTCAACAAAACTCTCAAGATCTTTTCGGAAATCATTTTCCACGCCCAATCGGAAAAACCCGACGTCCAAGAGAATTAAATTCCCGCGATCAACTGCGCAGTCCTTAATTCGAAAAATAAAAGAAAATGAGAGGAAAACAATCAGGACCTCGAAAAAAAAAAATATCCCCAGCTCAGGTGGAATCGAAACCGAGAAAAACGATCACATCGATCTCCCCCACCTGATTTTCCCGTTTGACATTTGGAACGACCATAAGTTTTATGTTTAACTACGCACCGAGGTTACTTGCAAATAAACAATAAGCGAGATAATGAAAAATGGCGGATCGAGATCCTTGGGATAACTCGGGCCGAAAATCGGGAAACAGGTGAGCACGGTATCAAGGTGACATGTATCTTGACAAGCGATCGCAACATTTGGAGTAACAACGAAACTTATGAATTACCCCCGAGAATTAATGTAATTATTGATTGCGAACAAAATCTCGCTCGTACGTACGAGTCGAGAATCTCGAGATCGAAGACCAACCAGACCTTCCGAAGGTGGAACACCTTGACACTCGAAGTATAATTATACAGAGAGCCGATGACTGATCAATCGAAAATGCCGTTCGTCCTTTTTTCAATGAATTTTCGAGGCATTAATTATTCCCGATGACGAGTAAACACTAGAATGTCGAAATAATGCTCCAAACGACATCGTCTAAATATTTCTACAGGTTGGCATGTTTTACATGTCTTTATTACATGTATACATATATAANTATATATAAAGAAATTCATGGAGCTCAAAGATCGATCCAATCGATTCCAGTTCCTGTTCCTTCAAGGTGGGACACTCGAGCCTTCCTAATTACCGTCGTCCATCCTTGCATTGGCCAACCCGAGCTCGGGTTGGGCAAGTCCGAGACATTCGAAATAAATCGATTACCCCGAAGGCAGTACTAATACTAACACGCCGCGGGGGGATTACGCGATATACCCCGGCGCGTGTATTTACAAATACAGCCGGAAGAGAGGGCCGACGAGCCACCTCGGGATTTTCGGTCGCGCTGCTCGGTTCCCCGGTCGTTAAAACTAAACGCGACAAAAACCAGAAGAAACCACGGGAGGGAGGAAGAGGAGATCTCCTCGGAAAAAGTGCGTCCCGACGCGAGGGACGGGAGAAAAGGAGTAAAAACGAGACGGCGCGGGTTATCCAAGATGGCGGCGGCCCCAGTGACGTACTGCCGCGGGTTCAAGGCCTCGGGGAAAAGGTCGGCGATTCTCCTTCCCGGTTTATTCCGGCTTTCGGAAAGTTTCTGCTTTATTTTCGTCCCGAAAACCGGACCTCGAATCGCAGTTGCGTCGCGTCCTTCCCTCGGCATGTTTTCCTCCATTAAGTCCTCGACGAAAGTGGCGTGAAAAAATAAAAAAAGAATAATAAAAAAATAGGGATATCTCTTTCACGACACTTTTCTCTCCGATCCAGGTGCACCGAACAATTTGAAATCCTACCACGCGAATCCGAAGGCCCCGGGAAAGGTCTTGACCCTCGTGTGATTTCATTTTTTTTTAAATTTCATTTATCAACCATTTGAAAGTCTGTTATAGTAAATGGGAATTTCAGAGAAAAAAAAATGGAGTGTCTCCGATAAACCCCGTTTTTGTATTCAACCGAGATTTCATTTAGCTTCGGATTTGAGCCCTCTTATCCGCTCTCGAGTGTTCAGTGTACCGAGGTTGTACACGTTGGATAATAACCGCGATACCAATGCAGAAATAACGCCGGTGGTGATTTACGATACGGACGGCTTACTCATCGATAGTTGTTATCGACCACCGCGGTCCTTGCTCGGCGAGTTATCCCGATTGCGGGCCGAAATATCATATCCGGTAAACAATAAATAAATTACTCTCAAGATAGGGCAGCAAGATCTCAAAGTGACCGTGTACCCCACAGGGGTAAAAAAAAAGAAAAAGAGTACTTTGAATTTCTTCAGCCCGAATTGTCATCCGGACCAAAGCCTCCACGTGGTAATTTCGATCGACGTCACGACAAACAAATATCGTCATTAATCGTGAAATTAAATTAATTAGGAGAAACATCCGCGACAACGAATTACACTCGGCAATAACGACGATAAATTTACCTAAAAAAATCGGTGGAATTAATTAAGAGGAAGATATTAATCAAGAAAAGATTTTCGTTTCTTCTCGTGATTTTTTTCCCTCACCCTCGGTAAATTGAACTTATCAATATTGTACAGAATCGGAGTTGAAACGGAGAGCGATCCTCTTTTGAAGATCACTCTTTCGGCTTTTGGCCGGAGTTTAGGGGTCGGGGGTCATAGGCCAACGTTCCACGAGCCGTTGACATGTAAACGACGCGTAATGCCCGGCGGCGTTATCGTCATGAATTAGTATCGCGTCATTCGCCTCGACGTCTATTCGCGTCTTTAAGGTCGCGTTATGCGAGCGAATCTCCGCTTCCGAGGGACTCTCCTCGAATCCAGATGAGTCCTTTACACCGACCCGCGTTATCTCGATTAACCCTTTCTACTATCAACGTCCATTATCCCAAGCGTCCCAAGTACGCCAATTGCGCTTACGGGCGTTTCAACTTTCGTTTCGCGTCCGCATAGATACAACCCATCTGACTTTTCTCGACATCCCAAGGCAGGTTTCGTCGCAAAGGGTCCGCCATCTTGTTTTGGCGCTCAAGACGCGAAATTCGACGTAGATCGAGTAAAATGGGAATTTTTCTCGACACCCCCCGGCAGATTCCCTCGCAAAGCTTCCGCCATCTTGTTTTCGCACCCAAGACGCGAAATTCGATATGAATTGACTAAATTGGGATTTTTTCTCGACATCCCCCGGCAGATCTTCTCACAAAGCTTCCGCCATCTTGTTTTCGCGCCCGAGACGCGAAATTCGACGTAAATCGAGTAAAATGGGAATTTTTCTCGACACCCCCCGGCAGATTCCCTCGCAAAGCTTCCGCCATCTTGTTTTCGCGCCCAAGACGTGAAATTCGATATGAATTGACTAAATTGGGAGTTTTTCCCGACACCCCCCGGCAGATTTCCGCCATCTTGTTTTCCCACCCAAGACACGAAATTCGACGTGAATCGAGTGGGGTGGAAAGTGGGAGGCGAGAGGGAGGAGAACCGTCCGTCGTTTCTAACTATAGAACGCCGACTACTGGGTGGAATAATTGCGTGGGCGAGGGCAGGGGTGCAGTTGCAATCGCGACGCGGGGGTGGGTGGCCCCAGGGGGTGGCGCACGGCGTAATGACCACATGCACGCCTGCAGGTGCATCGGTGTTAGCAGGGAGGAAAATCACGGGACGATGTCAACGACCGGGCCACGGAATTTTGCGACGAGTCCATCCGCATGAACAAATTTCAAATTTTTTTTCTCTTTAAAATCTGTACCTTACAATTGACCGCGACTATAAATAAAAATACCAGGATAAGAAGGGTCCATCGATCTAGCCATGAAAGAGTGACGCGCCATCTTGAACCCGCGTGCAAAAGTAAAGATTAATAAAGCGTTACCTCATATTTCCCCTCCTCCATCGAGGAGACACTTTTAGCGCATCTTCCTCGTCTTTCATAAAATCGATATATAAAATGAACGGGAGTAAAATAGAAGATGAGGTTTCGAGAGGGGCTTTCGCAATCCGTCGGCTGCGAGAGAGCTTTCGAGTTTCGAGAGTCCTCGAAGAGGTGACGAGTCGATAACGGCGACGATAAACAATGTATCGTCGAGCCCCGATAGCGATCGATAAACATCGATCCGTCAAAAATCGATCGTTAGATTCCCCGAGTGTCCTTAGAAATTCTACATAACCACAATTGCCCCACTCCGGACAAAATTGACATTTTTTAACTTTCAGGGTACACCGCACCTAGCTCGAGGAAATTATTAAATGACCTTTTTTTTTTTTCCTGAGATGGATCAGAAATTTCAATAATATTTTTTTTTTAATCTCATCGACTCGAGAGGAATAAAAGCTGGGCGGGAAATCTTACCCTGGGAATGTTCAATGTAATTGACGGGGAATCGGGCATTTCCAAAATCGAGGACGAGCACGGAAAGAGAAAAGGAGACACTCGTAGAGTGTTGCGACAGTCCCTCGTATCTTCGGGGTATCTCCTTAACGGTAGCCCGTGTATACTTAATGACATCGCTGATAGCCTACTTAAACTGGGTGATAACGAGAGAGGAGGATGTACAGAGGCCAGAGAGCCACACACACTCGCTTTCCTGAAAACATTTCGTCCCGGAGATGGTATCGCTCATTCGGAGACATTCCACGGTGCACTAACTGCCAATTGACACCCGATGATGTCAATGACGACTAACTGACACTCGTCAAATCGGCCAAAAAAATCTAACCACCCTCGTGTAAAATTCGCCTTTCCGCGATCGCCGCAAAAAGTGACGAGAACGAAATTCTCATTTTTATTTCATATAAAAACGTATAAGAACGTATTTTATTAAAATGACGATTAACTAATCGAGCTCGATTAAATCGGTAATTTTCGCGCTCATACTTTTGTCCAGCAATGTGGGATAAAAATTAGCCTCGACCGATAATTAATGAATTTAATTTCCGAGCGAATATCAAAGGCGGCGACCGATTGTAAAACGTGTATCTCGGGTTTACGCGTGTCCGGATATTTTGCGGCCTCTAAGACGCGGAATTACCAGCTACGCACGCGGGATTTAAAACACCCCGACTATCTAACAACAGGTTAATAAATATTCATGCCGGGCATCGGCTGCTCGTCGGAATTAGATTCCGCTCTGGCGTCGACTCGCGATTCGGATCGGAACGGCGGATGCTAAAAAAAGATCTCATTTATCCCGCGTCCCAATGAAGTGCACAGGTAAACGGATAAATAACCCCCTCTCCCTTATTCCCAAACCACCTCACAATAGCCGGCACAATCGAAATCAGAATCCACTTCACGACTTGGGATTTCGCCGTCGCAATTGTCTATCACTTAAGTTTAAAAAGAAAAAGAAAGAAAAAAAAAAAAACGCACTAAAATTCATCGACCACAAAATCTGGTAAGAAATTAAAATCGAGAAAAATTTAATAACAACATTTGGTAAGGAATTAAAATCCAGAAAAATTCGATGACCACAAAATCTGGTCGGAAATTAAAATCGAGAAAAATTCGATGACCACAAAATTTGGTAAGAAATTAAAATCGAGAAAAATTCGATGACCACAAAATTTGGTAAGGAATTAAAATCGAAAAAAATTCGATGACCACAAAATCGGGTCAGAAATTAAAATCGAGAAAAATTCGATGACCACAAAATCAGGTAAGGAATTAAAATCCCGGATAATTAAGAGAGATTTCCTAAGTTTCAATGTGAACGAAGGAAAATAGTCGCAATACGGGCTGACTAATTAGGCTTATTTCCTTCCCCCGGAAATCGGGACCCGGGGAAATATACTGAGTCGGTCGGATTCCAACCAGGAATTGAAAATCCGGCACGGAACGGCCGGACAATTTCTACGGGATAGTTGTGGAATGCGAGAAGCCGAAAGAGGGGATCCGAAAACTGGTACCAGGTGTAAGAGTGTAATGGTCCTACACGCGCGCATGTACGTACATTCCCACACACCCATACACACACACAGGACCTGAGCGATAAAGTCGAAGTCGGGTACTCGCTTTCGAAAATTCATTGCCGATCGCGCCTTCACGATATATCGGCTAAAAGCGGAGGTTCGATCGACCTTATCGATACTCGTGCGTACTTAGCGTACCAACGTACACCTATGCAGGCAGATAAAGTCAAAATACTCGCTTTCGAAAATTCGGGGCCGATCGAGCGTCCACAACAAAGGTTCCCCAAAAGCAAACGCGCCGATCGATCTTATCGATCCCCGGGATTCCGATCGATCCGAGCCCCGGGGCCGACGTGAAAAATTTCCTTAGAGTGTTCGCCCGGGAAAGAATCGACCAAAAAGAAAAAGACCGCCATCACATACACGTGTCAACATGCGCAGCAACAGGTTGTCGATAAGCCTCTTCCCGATTTTCGCAATCCTCCCAGGGGAAGTTTCTCCCTCCCGGAAATACCTTCCCAAAAAATAGGAAAAAAAAGGAAAAAAAAAACCTACGAGTCGATAACGAACCCTCGAATCGATATACCTTGATAGCCCCACGAGAAGAATTTTTCCACGGTTATTAATCGGTCAACAGATTTTAATTATTTCCTCGGGGTGATTACACGGCGGTGGAATCTGCGATTTAGATTATCTAGAGAGGTCTGGATCGATCGATCTACCAAGGTCGCTTAAAAAGAAAAAAAAGATCTGTTCCAAAATTAAACGGAACGTTTTTAATAAATCCCTCTTAGGAATTTAATGGAAAAAAAAAATCAGGCTTTACGGTTTGAACCCCTGGATGATTTAATGTTTCTGTAATGGGGCGTAAATAGTGAATACCACGAAATCGTATATAAAACCGTATATACTACGAAAGCATACATTGCAAACCGAAGACTACGGTGAACCGTGGATTTATTATCGGCACGTGCATACATTAATTCCCCATGATTACAGCCACGAGAGATACCGCCTAAAACCTTTTCTAAGTATTCGGATACAGACTCGAGATATACCTTCCCCTTGACGGTTTAACCTTTCGTAGTCACAACTCACAACCAGACAACTCGAATTGCCAAACGCAACAGGTATCTCGATTTCTCTGAAACGTCCCAGTCGAATGGAGTTTCGAGTAACGGGTTAAAAGACACATGTACCCGGTCTCAAAGATCATCGATGAAATAAATAAATAAAAGCAAAGAATCCAAAAAAAAAAATATTAACAGCTCCCCTCGCGACCCCAAACCCCTAAAAATGTAAATATCCCCCGCGGAACACCTGTTGCTCGTGGGCTCCCAATCGACCCTAGTACTCGATTCGATATAATCGATCGACGAATGGTAATCGAAGTCCCTCAGTTACCCTCATTTTACAGGTATACCCAACGCCATATGGCGACTGAGAGCAAAAAAAAAAAGAATAGGTTATCTCCTTTCATTTCCATCTCATCGATACGAAGGTTAGACTTATTATATGATATTTCCCACGAGTAGCGTTAAAAGAATAATCGCGTACTTATACAAAAGATTACATCGACAAGTATAGTCGGTGCCGTAATCAAGTCGTAGTTAGAGGCGTTAACAAGGTGTCCATACGTCCCAACGGGTATACAGGGTGGGGTGAATAAAAAATGCATATCTACCATGGCGATACAGATCCGTCAGCTGATCGGCGTGGCACCTCAGGAGGAGCATGCCCCCCGCGGGGGCGGCGTGGGGTAGGCAGTGGGTATTGGAAGTCGCAGAGGCGTAGCCAGGCCTCCGAGGGTCCCTCTTCTTCTCTAGGTCAGGTGCCATTCAATCCGCGGTTGATCCAGGGGGCGCTCGGAGCGAGAGGGACGGACGAAGGGGGCTCAGGCGCGCGGGAGAGAGAGGGCGCGACTGGGGCCACAGGGGCGGCGTAGATCGGCCATGCGGGTGTCGGCCACGAGGGCAGAGAACGAGTATAGAGGGGAAACCTCCTGATAGGGAACGAGAGGTCGATATCACGGATCCGTGAGCATGAGTATCGTAATGACACAGGTGGCACAGGTGAGACAGGGAGAAGGGGGGGCGCCTTCTCGTGCCAATCGGGAAACCAGGGCTTATCAGGACCGGGCAGGGGGCTTCGCTTCAGGTGGACGAGGTGCAGCGCCAGTCCGTTGCGCTTCTTCGGGTGCGCGGGAGATCCATCACGAGCGCCTTGACATAGCACGAACGTCCGCCGAGGAGAAACTGGCCACCGAGGGCCGTTGCGCGGGACGCGAGAGAGAGAGATGCTTACCGCGCGACCGCCGGACACCGACTGACGGTCCCGCGCGGCCGCGCGGCCTGCGCGCCGAGTAAACAACCCCCCCCACTCCGCCGCCCCTCCTTCCCCGCCGAGGGAAGGTGACCAATCAGCGCGGATAATTAGCGCACTTCGACGCGACGGGAGGGTGGAATTCCAAGAGAGGGAGACGTTCAATGGACAGGACCCTCCGTATTTTCTCCTATCCTCGAAACCCTATTACACATTATTGCCGCCACTTTCATGGTACTCAAATGCGCGTGGGCATAAAAAATGTATTATTATCAATTAAATGGCGTATCACTTAATCGTTGGAAATTGGACTTAACGTCCTGCGAAATATTTAATACGATGCGGGGGTAGAGGTTTATCCGCAGAAATGGCGCCGAAGGATGGTGGGATATTATGGGAAACGATCGGTCCAGATCGAACCAGCGCAGAACCGGTCGGGATATCAGCGCGAGGCATATCAGTAGGATAGAGGAGTTCGCGACTTCGGCTCGACAATTCCCTCTGACGCGATTAATATGTTAATGCCATGCTGATAAACTCCGATCCGTCCTTCCTAACGAGACACATTGTACCCCGACCGTGGACTTCGACGAGCGATCCTCGCGGTGCACTGCGTCACTCTGGATTTCCGCACGCGGACGGAAATAGTTATTAAGGTGACATGAAAGTGTCCTATATATATACATATAAACATCAAAATGTTAATAATACTTTTCCCCAAACAGAGTGCACCGAATAACTTGAAACTTCTGCATGTGATTATGGAGACCCCGAGGAAGAACGCGACCCTGGTGAAATTTCATTTTTCCACCCAAAACATGTGTCCAGGATACATTAAAATTAAAAAAAAAAAAGTTTCTTCGACATTATTCACAAGTTCGCATTTTTACAGGGAATAAAATCCACCGTTGCCTTTCCTGGCCCTGGTGTAACAATCCCAGGCACTATATTTAGGAATCCATGGACCCATCTACTTAGGAAGATTGTTATCTCTGCTCCGAAAATATCAGCACCTCCCCCCGACCCTGGCGTGTTGATAATGAAGAAAAGCCGTACATCTCAAAACCTCGGAGCGGACGCACACACGCGTGACATGATTCACCCGGTGCCATGCGTGTGCGTCACGTGCGTAGGCACGTAGGCTTTCAGTTGATGCATTGCGTAAGCGGAGGGAATTCGCGGTGAGGTTAGGTTCGCGGTCGATCGCGGACGCGGGACGTCGAGACGTTCCTTCCCCTGATATCTCGCTTAGGTGTGATTTCTGAGAGAAATTCGGAGGTATTGAAAAAAGAAAAAAAAATTCAGACCAAACTCCGTAAAAAGTATTTGCCGCTGAGAGAATTGCGAAAAAAACACATTTCGACCCTCTCGTCGATCAGTGCAGGTCGGAGATAATTTTTTTTATGACAAATTTGCATGCAGCGTATTTTCCTATCGGAGAGGCCGTGATAAGAAATGAGAAATAGGGATAACAAAAAAAAATAAATTCATCCCCTTGATGGGCAGAAAATCATGTTTAGAGGTTAGGTTCGACCTGTCGCAGCGCTAAAGGTGGCAAAGGGAGGAAAACTATGTATAAAATAAAAAATAAAAAAGAGAGTATTTTGCATCGTGCTCGTTCTTGTTAAGTTTCAAAATTACGGCGGCCATGACAGTTCTTTGAAATATCCGTGGCGACCGGTCCTTGACGTCGCGACAGGCACGCGTGAATTTTGAGAGGCACGCATCCGTGCACGTTACCAACGCACGTGATATCGGATACGCGTGGTGTAAACGGAATCGAGCCAATCAGGAGCCGTGAAAAAGAGAAATCACTTATTGGTGCCAGTTCTCTCACGTGGCGCCCTGGCGTCACTCGATCTCCGGTGAAAGAAGGAGAGAAAAAGAGAGGGAGAGAGAGAGAGGAAACGAGGCCGAAAAAAGGAATCCCACGAATGCAAGTATCTCGTCCGAAAGTGTACCGAACGAGGTCGTAATAATACCCCATAGAACGGAAATATCGCTGCGATAATTAAGCGAAGGGAATTCAAGATGGCGTCGTCCCGGAAGAGAGTCCAAAGCGAAGTACATATGTCCCATTTACTGGCACATGTACTACAAGGTGAGGTAGAGTCCCGCGCCAAGTCCACACACCCCCGAGTAATGTGATATAAAAATCAGGAATGACAGAGGTTTAACGTAACGCTTCTTGCGCAAGACCGGACATGTGACTTTTTTTTTTTTATTCCTTCGAGACGGAGAACCCCTGTCGGCATTAGATAATCGTACGTAGCAAGGATCAATTAGCGTACAGGTAACGCGGCATAATTCCTACTGTCAATCGTGACGTCACGGCCGTGGGTGCGCGCGCATCGGCCGCGGACCTACCTCGCCTAACCCTCCCCACGCGGATCCGTCGCGATCCAGGCGAGATTGGATTACGTCGGCAATTAAATATTGAAAGGGAAATGGAGAACAAAAGTCGCTCTCTTACGTTACGCCAATATTTCGGCACTCCAGTGGGCGATGCGGATACTCTGCGCCGATGCGATAGGTACGTTCGGATCGGCGAATCTCGCGCTCGGGCGCTACACCTGACGATCGCCCGGGTGTAAACGAGAACTAGACGAGCCTCGCGATTCCACATACTCGGCCGCGTCGCGCACCTGCCCGCGGGCCGCGCTGATTGGCTCCCGGCCGCGTCCACGTGACCGGCCCAGAGCCAATCAGAGCGCGCCTAGCTTGGGAATTCCGCGATGGAATTGCATCGATCGACGAGATAAAAACGATCGAGACATCTAATCTCCCTCCTCTCGTCTATACGTGTTTATATGCTCGGGGTGATCGAAAAAAAGGTGCGATAATATGCGCGCCGGCCGCCGAGAAGAATTGCCTCGCCTGGGCCGTCTCGTCCGTTTTTTTGAAAAATCGTTCCCGAGAGAATTGCGCGGAATATCGATATCTGTAGATCTTTCCTACGGGACTTTTCTGTAGGATCGATAGATGCGGAGTTATGAGGGAAAGTTGTCAAAATATGCACGGTGGCGCTCGCCCGGGCGGCCATCTTGGTTTTCTCGTCGCGTCAGTGCGGGCATTTAATTCACCGCTGTTATTAGCGATTATATCGCGCCGTAGTTTTCGGACTTCGTTGGAACTAAATCTGCACACCAGACGTACGACCCGGCACCGGATGACTCCACTTTTTGCACATCTTAATTCGAGATAAAACGAGTTATCTGTCGCGGGATTCTACGTAACATTTACATGGTCGGTTTTTCCGCGAATTCCGGAGTTTCGCGGGAAAATATATCTACTACGCATCGGCGCTCGGATATCGCTTCTTGTCGAGATAATCCACGGGGAGGTACTTCGGCTTCGTAAATGGTTTCGAATCCGCCATTTGAAATTATTTACAAAGAAGAGAAACACGGCTTAGCCGGAAAAACAATCGAGCTTTATTATTTGACTCGCGACGCGGTTACACTTTATCGATGTTTCGTCGAATTAAAAAAATTCAGGGGAAAGGGGACACCCGTCGAGCTCGGGAACAATCGAGACACTTAATATCCCTCCCATTGTACTTGTTTACATGTTCGACATGATCGCTAAAAATGTGCGAGATAGTGCGCGGCCGGTCGCTGCACTCGGGCCTGCACCGGCGGCCACTGATTGCACTTTTCCTCGGAACCGACGAACATGTCGAAAAATACACCTTAACAAAAATTCTTCACCGGGAATCGCTGGCGAGATCGTCTCCTATAAAGTTTTCCCAGAAATCGACGCATCGCGAGATAAGGAGGAATGTTCGAAAAATAAAAACCGCCTGGATTCCGATTACCTACTTAGCGTTTTTATTCGCCGTATTCGAGGGAACTCGCGAGGGGAGAAAAAAAATTATCTACTAGGAACAGATTTTGCAGAAAGTAATACCCTCGAGATAATATCGGTGTCTCGTCGATGGAAATAATTTCATTCCGTTTTTTTTTTCTTCTGCCATTTACTGGACGCGCGCTCGAGGAGGAATTCCGACTGCGGATCGTTGAATTAATTTTTCCCCACTCCGCGAATTCAGAAATCGCACAGTACGGGAGAAAAATCGAAACGTGCAATCTCCCTCGGCCATTCCATTTGTTCGATTGTTCCAGATCGAGAAAAAATGGCCGCGATAGTGCCGCTCGAAGCTCCTCGATTGAACACGTGGAAATGTATCGATCAACAACGACTCATTCAAATGTATCGATCAACAACGACCGATGACCACGATGACGGTCATTATTTGTCGTTCGGTTGACTAACACTGTTATTTAGTAATCTCTGTCTCTCAACGGTATCTGGCTCCAGATTTATGGCAGCCTACCTTTAGTCATCCCCTAGGAGAAAGGGACTAAATGGTTATCGCTCCTCCCGAAACTCTCGAATAATGCCCGAGAATGCGCGCGACCGGCTCTAAGATAAATAAATAAACGATAAAGGTAATCGGGCCGCCGAGTCACTGGGCCGTTAATTACGGGGCTCTTAACGAGGCAAGAGTCAAGGAAGAGGTCGATATAAAAAGAGCGACCGTGTATAAAAGAGGTAAACGGCGTACAAAGGTCCGTGGCCTTCTATTGTCTCGCCGCGGAAATGTTCTCGTGGCGTTTCGACTTATTGAAAAAGAAAGAAAATAAAAAAAAAAAAATAAACCAACGAAAAAATGCCGAATTCTAATCCCCTATCATGTCGATGTGAAAAAAGAAAAACTCCAGATTTATCCCGTAACACGCCGACCGGTAGTCGATCGAAACGACAATCGGTCTCTTATCGCGGTCGACTCGATTTTCTATTGACATTAGCCGTGCACGTTCCTCGGCGATACCCGAAAGAGACCTGCCCGTCGTTGTATCGCGCCCTGCTTCTCGGCTCGCATAAGCATTAATGCGAGCGTAATTTAATAAAATTAACGAAGACAAGCGGGGGTTAAAGTCCGCCCGCCATGTCGAGCGAGGGCTCGAAGAGAGGCGAGAATCGGCCGGCGGTGTCGTTGTACTCGGATTGGTCCGCGATCGCGCCGGACGTTATCACTGGGTGGACGGCCGACTATCGCCGTGGTTCTCATTGTTCGGCGATTGCGGGCTGAAAGCCGATTTCCGACGTATTAACAAGAATATCGGACCAACCAAACGTATACCGAGAGCGTGAAACATTTCAAACTTCCACCTCCGGCGCGGGAAAGATGGTCTCTTGGAGGTTATGCATGGGCAGAGGGTCATAAAGCATGCCATGAAAAATTAAAAATGGCGTTAAAGTAATCGATTCCCATATGGAGAGTGCGATTCCACACCTCTATACGGTTCCACTTTCAAATTGGCGCGCGCCAGCAGGGGGACCGCATCTCGCGCCGGCGAGCCACGTGATTGGTCGAGCGCGAGGCGCCACGTGATTGGTCGAGCGCGGCGCGTCACGTGACTGGTCGAGCGCGACGCGCCACGTGATTGGTCGAGCTCGGGCGCTCCAACGGCCGCAGCCAATAGGCGTCCTCCTGCCGTCGCGCGCACCACGAGGCGCGCAATCGCGGGAACATCTATAAGCGATACTCGACCCCTCGACTCCTCGACCTATCGAATGCTTGCACAGGTTATCATCGGTTCAAACGACACCAGGGCAAACACGGAGCCTTAACGGTGAGCCTTGGAATGTGCTACGGAGCTATCAGCCCGAAGAACCCTAACCTCTTTTATCGGCACGAAGTATGGTAATCGTCCATCTCGATTTGAATTTCAAAACTAGACGTGAAGAATAATACGGTACAGGGTTTTATCGATGATTCCGTATATAAGAATAAATTAATCGCGCTTTAATAACGTGGCAGAGAAATCGGTCGCATGTCCCCAACGTGTCGTGTCACATGACAGGCGTTAAAAGACGGACTCCTCTGGCGAGTCCTCCGGTTTCGCCGCGTTTGTTTACGCCTCTCGTTGCGTCAAACGTCGTTTCCACCGCGTCATAGAATCGCTTAACCCCGGGGATATATCGCGTGCACCCCGATTCCGATCGTCTCGACTCGAGTCGATCGATTCGAGACCGGTTTCCCGATCGATTCTCCCAGGGAATCGACATGTATCGCGGCAATAAATACGAACGCATTGACGCCGGCCATTTCGCGCCTACCACCGATTTGCATGACCGACTTGCATGCATTTCAATAATCGCAAGAAGTACCGCTTCGGAGAAAATCTTCGTAGATTTCGAGAGAGAGAGAGAGAGAGAAAGTTTCGATTTTTTTTGTTTTATTTATTTATTTTTTTTCATTTTATTCTTTCTGAAGCAGAACTCGCGCCTCGAGGTTCTTCGGGCTTAACGATTAGGGATGCCCCCTTCGCGACCTCAGAATTTCATTAAGGCCTAGGAAAGGGACTCAGGCCCTGAGGAGGAATTAACTTCGATCAAGCCGATTTCCACAGAGCCGATGTCGAAATCCATCCGGCGAGGCCTCGACCTCTCTAAACTCGAACGAATCGCTTTTCGAGAGACGGGAACGCCCGAAGATGCTTCATTTTTTTTTTTTTTTTTCAATCGTTCTAAGTAGTCGATAACAAAAGAATTAGAATGATAACGAGAAAAAAGCACCCTTATGACCGACCAAAATCCAAAGAAATTGACCCCGAAGGCGATAATAATAATAATATATAATAATAAAAAAACCGCTTCAGAGTGAAGAAAAACCGAAGAAATTCCCACCGCAAACAATGGTTAAAAAAATCTCTTCGGGACGAAAAGATCTTTCGGGGAGAAAATTTGCCGTCGAAATAGGTAAAGGATAGAAAGAAATTCAAAGCGCATCGTTATCAGACCATTTTTGTAATTATCGCCTCGAATTAAAAATCGCTCTCCTTATCGGTGATCACCCTGAATCTATATCTGTTCTAGGGGACAAAAAAGGCGCCTTTTCAAGGTACTCCCGATTCCGAATAGCCCGTTAAACGGAAAGAGAGTAACCTTCCGCGAAATCCTAACGCAAACGTTGCGTAAGGGCACGTCCCGGCGAACGACCGGAATTTATTTCGCCGGCTGTACCGTCGCGTCTCGTTTCGTGCGTTTGTTTCAATTAATCAAATCCATCGGCGTATACGCGGTCGCAGGGACGTGCCTCGGAATTACAGGGCCCGAGTGGTCTCGATAGATTCCCAGTCCCTTAAGAGAAAAGGTGGCCCTTGGGCCTAAAAATGTGGAAAAACTCCGAAAGTGTCTATACGAGATATATCAATCCAGTATGATAAGTGATTATCACCCTGACATGTGTGATCGAAAGTGCGACCGCGACATACGGGCGAGATTCGCCCGACCGTGCAGGCAATATTGGACCGAACGTCTCATAGTAGCCAAGGGTGAAAATAGGAAGGAAGGTAAACGCCCCCGAAGATGAGCCTCGAGGGAAATAAAAATAAAAACGTGCAGACACGTGACCGGGCCGCAACCGCGGGACAAAGCGACCGAATAAGAAAAGTAACGAGCCCGGCCCGAGTGAAAAGAGTAAAATCAACCGAGTCGCTCGTTGTCAATGGACAATTAAGCCCGAGTTATCGCGCTCCGCGAAATCGAAGCGCGCGCCGTGTCGGCGCGTCTCTCTCACCTTCCCTGATTGGTCCTGGAATATTTCCCACCTTTCACGTGGAAAACTCCCGAGACCTGGGGCCCCTCTACATACATATCCCCGGGATATCCCGGTCGCCTTTAATCGCCATAAAAATCGCGATATATATTGTTAAAAGGTCCCCTAAATTTCCCTGGCCCTAGCGGCAGTCATACCACTGTAAACTAAAATACACGGCCAGAGTAAGGTTATGTTCCCAGGTAACAAAAAAATAAATAAATAAATAAATAAAAAAAATAAAAAAGAAAATTCCACATAAAAGTTAGAGGATAAAGTAACGCTCTAACTTCGGATATACGAAATCACGACCCTTTTCCTTCGCTCCGAAATGCCGATTGTCCCTGGGGATAACTAGTCGGCGACAAATGAGTTTTCCGGAGGCGGGCGCGCGTAATGAAGGGGGCGGGCTTCCGAAAAAAAATGTCGGAATTGGAGTGGCGATAATTGCGCGTGTCGACGCGAAATACGACAATGTTAACGGGAGGCGATGGGACGGTGGCGGGCGTCGCGGCGCCAGGCGCCACCCCCTTCACCGACCGACGACCGAAAACTACCCCTACTGTTCGACCTCGCCATTGAGTTTACCCCTTTTACGCACAATTAGGACCACGACTACCGATCCTGGGAATTGAAGACAAAAGAGGGCAAAAAGGGTATAAAAATAAAAAAAAAAGATAAGAGACCGCGATACTGGTTAATAGTAAAGGGGAAAAAAAAAAAGGGAAATTCTATCGGAAAAAGGCTTTAACCTCGAATTAAGAAATTCCCTCTCCGTGGAAATGATAATTCCAAGCATATAGTACGTGTATAATATGTAAATAGGGATGCAAACGACCCCTTTATTCCTATCTCGTCCGCCCCGATGCACACCTCGGTTTCTTAGAGTGGCGCATTAAGGGGATGTGAAAATGGCATCCGAAAGCTGAATCGTTCATAAAACATTTCATAGAACTGGGTGTCTCAAATCGTAATCGTCTCAAAAGTTTTATAAACAAAACCTCTTCGATGCCACTTTCTGTTCACCTTAAGGGCAGGTTCACACAGAGAGGCCCCACTAAAACCGTGGCCCACGATAAATCGGCGTTAAAGTACGAGTAGATTGGCGGTGATTGGACGTACATTGTAAAGGCCTTGAGACGTTTAATGTCGGCTAACAGTGCCGTCGAACTCGTTTCCCAGGAGTCAGACCACCGCGGGGAACAATTCCTCGTGAAAAGTAACGCCACTCGGTCTCTACTAATTGCAAAGTGTACAGCATCACCGGTGTACCCGAATACTCTGTGTACCCAACGTCTGGACCGAAAGGGAGTCAAGGGAAGCCGAATAAATCTTCGCCCCGGTCGAGCAAGCCTTGAAATTTAATTTTTTTTTTTTTTTATTTTAAACATCCGCATCTCCCTCAACGCGAATAAAATATCCTATTAAATAACACCACCTCCTAATCATTAAACCGTGCCCAAAAAATATTCCAGGTTCAATTCAGAGGTCGAAAAATTCATTTTCCTTTTTTTTTTCTCTCTCCAATCCGCCACGTCGCAAATGTGTTTTTTAGAGATATTCCACGTAACCTCGTAATCATTAAACCGTGAAAAAAATTCCAAGTTGGATTCATAGGGGCTCAAGAATTATTTTTTCTTTTTTTTTTTCAGGCTTTTAAATACATTTGCCGCGAAATCCCTCGAAAGATCTCTTCCTGGTCCGATTTCTTATCAGCGCTCTGCAGAAGACTCGAGGCCCTCTCGTCGCCGACCTAACCTCTTTTCGATCTTACGTAACGATCGATACCGGCACTTCCTCCCTCTTCGAGGAAGCCGCTTCCCCCTTCCCCCCCGCTTCTACGCATAAATTTAGTTTAATCGCGGAACCGCGAATCGCGAGCGTTGAACCGTCGTTACATAATCGCCGAGTGAAAAGGCCTAAGCCCGGTTTCCATACGAAGAATCGCATCGGCGATAATTTCTGACATTTCTTCTATTCCCCAGCCTTGGGGGGCACTTTTCCATGGACCCTTTATCATTGTAAACAATCCTAGACCTTTTTTTCCGGAAAAAACGCGCCGCAATTCGCTGTAAAAATCGAATCTTTTCCCGCCCCCAAACTTGGCCGTCTGAAAAACAAGATGGCGGCCGCGGGGGGTCACGTGACGCGCGCGGGAGTCTCGCCCGGCGATTCTGAAATATCTGCGAGGATATCCCCGAGAATTCGGGTGCACCGACCTCGATCAAACGTACGAATACGAGAGAGAGACCGTAACCCCGGCACCTTAACCCGCGAGGGTCGAGTAATTAATCTCCTAATCGGTATCGTTCGGTATCGATTATACAACCGCGATGTACCATCGGCATCACCGACATTCATAATTGCACCGCTAAGCGGTAACCGCTTGACTGACGATATCTCCCGCGATGCATGTTTAGCGCGATAACGTCGCAAGTAAACAGAATAGATAAACGGTGCATTGCGAAATTCATGGCTGACACGCGTAGATAAGAATCTTTTCGCTATTATGCCAGGAGAAGTGATAAAAAAAAAATAGAGAAGAGGGTTGAAAAGAGCTTCGATCGGCGGGAGTACCACGGCGCAGCCGCGACGCGCAGGGCCCGACATTCCGATCGGGTTTAAATAGGAGACTCGCGAGAGAGAGAGAGAAAGAGAGAGAGGGAAATAAAAAGCAAAAGGAGTCGAATAATAGCGTGGCAACGACTTACGTCCTCCTAGCGACTGTCGCCGAATTACCGTCGTATCCTAACGTAAACATCGCTATCGGGGCGCGAGGTCACATGACTACGGCTCGCCACCGAAATAGCCGGCGGCCGTTAACCTAAAAATCTTCGATGACTGCAGTCACGCGATTAAGTGCGCCGCCCCGCCAAGGTCGTTCGAAAGAGAGAGACGGGTCGCGAAACCGACACGCGATGTCGCCTCTACCCCGGGTATGCGTTCTCGGGCGTGTAGAAAGAGAGAGATGGAGGGAGAGAGAGCGGTCGTTCTATCGAGTCGCATAGGCACGGGTCCCGACCGCTCCAAAGTCCCCGGTCGAAGTTTAGCGCGACCTAACCTAGACGGGCCGTCGGCTGGCCCCGAAAAGTAGATGCGTCGAGAGATGCGTGATGCCGGCTTAAACGTTAACGGGCACCTCCCCTCGTGCATCGAGTATGCGCGTCTACGAAGGCGAGCGCCGACATTTTCTCGGGCCCGCTCCCACCTGCGCGCTCCGCGGTCGAAAGATTCGCTCTATCGATGCTTCACTTACCGGCCGTGGCCTTGGCGTCTTTTCCATGGTGCCTGCGTGCCTTCCTCTCGCCGGTCCGGCCCTTCAGTAACATCTTTGGCGGGTCGCGTCGCGTGGTCAAGCCCATACGGCGGGACGGTTGCGCATTATTATTCACTCGCGACCGGCAGCCATGTTACCGCGAGCACCTTCGCGGTGCGACTTCGCCGGACCTCCTTCCCAGGCTGGCGGCCATCTTTGTTGAGGCGCGACGCCATTGGCCGAGAGGCTCGCCGAGTGCCAGTGGGTGCCCCGGTTGGTCGCCGAGCCTCGTCTCGGAGGGTAGGTCGTATCAACGGACGCTCCTTCTTGCTTATTTTCCTTGTTTACCTTCTTCGGTAACCGGGTCTGCCGGCTTTTCCCGAATTATGAGGCTTTGATCCGCTCTGACCGCGAGCCCGACTACATCGAGTACGCGACAGAGGCAACTGGCGCCATCTGTCGGGGAAGTTTAGAAATACGAGCTACGCTAATTTATGACATCGACGGTGGATAATGGATACCCTATACAGAAACTGTTTAACCCGCAGGTTAAACTTTGGACATGTAATGACATGGTTATATATGAAATGTTGTCGCAAAAAAATCCCACCTTGATCTGGTTTTATCATAAATCCATTTATTACGAGGCTGGCCCAAAAATGCACAAGGAAATGACGTCATGTTCACCGTCTGGTAAGTTGTAACCGATGCAGTCATACCAGAGATGAGTCGCCCGATAGCATCTTGTGCTGTCTTCTGGTTTAGTATGTTAACTTTCACTGTTTTTTGCCCCCAAGCGGAGTAACTTTCAATTTGACTCTTCAATTATGACCATTAAAAGAAAAGAGATATCCTATTCAATTTTGATACGGTAATTAGGAGATAGGCTTACAACGCAGGTTTAAATCTCAATCGTATCACCCGACAGCCAATCAAAATTGAAAGTCACCGCTGTACAATTGAATTGTCATTCCCTAGTAACCAAGTCTTGTTCCTTTAAAACGATCAATCTATTTCAGACTTCGGTAGAAGGCCCACCTCATAAATAGACTCGAACGGTGCAAAGGAGTTTAGTGACGTTTCTCCTGTTCGACACATTCTGTCAGAAGTAATTAGTTCCATTATTATTGAGTAACCACCCGGTGACCAAATTAGCAATATAGTAATCGCTTAGGTACTAACAT
Organism: Orussus abietinus; assembly: GCF_000612105.2. Taxonomy (NCBI): domain Eukaryota; kingdom Metazoa; phylum Arthropoda; class Insecta; order Hymenoptera; family Orussidae; genus Orussus; species Orussus abietinus. Next base: position 1,045,103 of record NW_019394887.1, on the reverse strand, counting down.
CTCGCCAGACAATGAAATCGATCACAGAAGCATCGTGTTATCATATTAGATTAGACTACATATCTCATCTCCTTTAATCTTGCTCGGTTAGCGCAGTAATAATCACGACAATCGAGTATAAAATGGTTTTCTTGTAAGATTCCTCAAGCCTAGTATAAAGCACTGATATATAATATCGTGTGATCACGCTTCTTTATATGTGCCCAAATATCATATGCATGTAATCGCCCAGACACGCTTATGATCTGCGCATATATATACGAAGCAATTGCGGTACATGGTTCCTTAAACTCTAATTATAGCGATAGTAATATAATTTTCTTTAACCCTAATCAACGAGTAATTTCACCGAGGATAGATGCGTTCGTAGAAAAATTTCATGACCCTCTCAATTGAGACGACCGCGAGTGGCCATTTTTTTTAAAGAAATCGCAACGATACTCCGCAAAACCACGTTCGCCATTTTATATCGCGAGAAACTTCTCATACTTTTAAAGCCGACGACAACATTTCACTAACACTTGTTTGTAGTTATGTTATTAAAGTAAATGGGGGAAAAAACAAAAAAAAGGTAATATAAAGGCCCGACAAGGGAACGCATTAAATTAACGAGATGAATTACTGTAAAAAGAAATAAACAAGATAATAAATGTAATCAAAAAAAAAAAGATAATAGTAATCGAGACCAACGTCTCGAGATCGTTAGTCATGGATTCGCAAGATATTCGGGAATCTACTCGAATTCTTTATCCAAGGAGAACCTTAAAACAATTATGTATGGTTATTAAAAACGAATAAATGCAAACTCTCGGACTTTGAACATATAGCAGTCTTCGGGACATCTTGGAATCGATCGAAAAGCTTAGGAATAGATTCTTTTTACTAAGAGCCTTCAGTCAGGGTCGCAAGCCGACGAAGCGTAACTCCAGTAATAACGATATGCGATATTAGTACAGAAATAAATGAATCTACATGACTTAGCCGTTAAAATGACCCGAGGTTTCCGTGAAATCATCAAATTGTCTCGACATTCCCGCTGGTACTTTTCGAGCCATACATGTATTTATGTACTAATACCTGATTAGAATACGAGGTGGGTGGAATACAAGGTACGGTGGAAAAAGGGGATAACCGGCGCGATTCGCGTAAATTAAGGAAAACTAAGATCCGCAAAAAATCTAAGGGGTGAATTAAAATGTACGTAATGGCACGATGCAATCATCGAGGACCCCGAGAAAGGCGCGGGCTCGATTTCAATTTTTTCTACCGAGCGCTTCGATATTGACGTTTGATAAATGGCAAAAGCTGTGCACACGTCGCACGAGGCTGTGAAGATGTCCGCCTTCGTATCTTCCGCCCCGTGACGTCTCCCATTAATTGCGATGGCGAGTTTTTCTTCTTTTTTTTTTTCTCTCGGAAAGGAGGTCCCGAGAATCGAGAGGCATCCGATGGAGTTTCTTATCCGGAGCTGGCGGTTTCGTTCTCGAGGGGGGCATCCTTTTCGCCATCCTCCTGGCTGTCCGAAGAGACTTTGTTCCTGTTCTGCCTCACCATCTCGATGCGTTTCTCCTACAAGAAACGAAAAGACTCATGACTTCTAGGTAAAACCGGAAAAAATGACCGAAGGACGCGACGAAGGATAGGCGTCGCCCGAATCCCGCCATCTTTCGTCGTTCCCTCTTCTCTCCTAGCGTAATGATTAAATGAAATAAAGAAAAAACTGAATCTCCCAGAAAACCGAGCCAGGGTGTACGAAAAGTGTTAACTGCAATTAAAGTCGCATGACCGATGGGCTGCAAATTAAATGGGGGGGGGGTAAGTGCAGGAGTCGCGAAATTTCGGCACTCAATCTCTTTGGCACGATCGACTCTTCGGGGTTAAATATCGCCCTGCATTATTTCTTTCCGCAATGAAATATATCGTTAATTTAACAATCGTGCCGAAGAGCCTGACCATGAACCTAATAAGCAGGTGTCGCAAAATTAGCGATACAAGTTATCCATAGTGGCCGGTTTCTCAGGCAAGCCATGGAGAAACCCCATTTTACACATTAATTATTACCAGCTGATAGTGTTTACGGCCACCTGCCGCATAAGTATCATGTCACCGATAACGCTAAGAAGCCAACATACGATAACGATCGGGGATGACAACGACGAACTTGATAAATGTTAAATTACATGCTGCCGTATAGCTTGTAAGCGACGTTGAATCTCCCGTTGTCGGTTCAGCTCCGCGATGGCGACCTTCGTGTCAAATTCGTGCTTTTTCGCCTCTAGCTCCTTCATGCTCACGTCGACGGTCTGGCGGACCTGTGCGATCTTGACGGTGTTCTGAACGAACACGATTTCAGAGATTTTATTTTATCATTTGCCGGTAACGGTCACCCCCAAAAATCATTCTCCGCATCGTTACTAATCCTACGACATTCGTTTGCATTCCCATCTTTCTTTCCTTTTGTTCAGAAATACCGCATCAAAGTCGGCGAAAAAATAAATCAATGTTCAAACGACCCCGAGGAGATCGGTCACTTTGGTCGGAGATTAATAATATATTTATTTGCTTATTCTTCACCTTATCGGAATGACCAGGAAATAAAGGGAACCCGATCACAGACCTCGATCGCAAACGTTTTACGGCGGCGGCTATCTGACCGGAAGTTACACCAACAACTCAACGCTTTTTTGCCGACTTACATGATTGCGAAGCTTCTCTTTTTGCTCGCGTTCGATCGTCTCGCGACGTTCCCGAGCTTGGTCGAGTCTTCCCTGAATCTGGGTCTCCAACTTGTTAACGCGCTCCAGCATGGTGCTGCGAACACGAGCAACTTGTTCCTCCTGAAACGTAGACAGTAATACATGTTTCGAATTGCGATTATACCCAAAAAGGAAAAAAAAAAAGTTCAACGAGGAGAGTCTCACGGTCGACAATTAAAACCATTTAATTATATCCTACTATATATAACTAAAAACATTAAAACTATTTAAATCGCAGGTGGTGCAACTAACGTGTTCCTTAAGCCGCTCCACCATCATCTTGATGTTCTCGTCGCGCTGTGCAGTAGCCGTCAGCAACTTGGCCTCGACGTCGTTCCTCACCTTCTGGGTCTGTTGCTCGAGACTCAGACGGATCCTCTCGATGCTCTCGAACTGGAAACAAGTAACGCCGTCGGTCATGTTCTCGAGTGGCAGGATGCAAGTCGAGTTGCACGAGTAACTCGACCCGCAAAGGGGGGTAAAAAAAAAATAAAAATAAAAATAAAAAACGAGGGACAGTCGGACCTCTCGCGAACCTTCCGATATATCCCGTTTAAGGGATTCGTTTATATTAGGAAAAATCGAGAAAAAGAAAAGATCCGCCGATAGTTCCAGGGTTAAACTCAGACGAATTTTAAACTCCATCCACCGTAAGCGGCCCTTTAAACGCGGAGGCATTTCGACGTATGGGCGAAATTCCCCTGACCGTGCAGGCAATATTGGACCAAACGTCGACCGCCTTTTGGCGCTCTTGGTAGCCAAGGGTTAAATAATTATGATATCGTTGTAACGTCGACATAAAGGACTCACGTGCTCCTTCAGCCTGTTCTTAAGCTCCGCGATGTGCGCTTCTCTCTTCTCCTCAGTATTGTTCATCTTCGCGTCGAGGGACTTCCGGGTCGCCGCGACGAAGGCCGCGCTGAGCTCGTCCTTCTTCCGGGCCGCTTCCTCGATCTTCTGGAGCTTGGCGGCGACCTGGGAAAGCTTCTCGGCCTCCAAGGACTGCCTTCTTTCCTCGGCGGCTTTCAGCTTGTTCTCGACCGGTATCGATTGCTGGGTAGGACTTCGCTGAGCCGGATATGACGATCTCCTCTCCGCCGTGGGCTCAGCCAGGATCACGTCGTAACGCAATCCTCCCTTGGTCTTCTCCTGGCATCGGATTTCCGTGGCTGGGGGATTAATTAAACTCACTTTAGGACGGTGAACGCTTGCCCCGGCTAAAAAACAGCTAAGCCGATCGCGAGAAGCGATCGAAATGAAACCCCACCTTAAAATCCTGATCTTTAGAATTATCCCAATTAATTGGAATTATTTAAACAATCGCCTGGTTTAATTTATAGGTATTGGGTTATTTTTTTAACGTTACGCCGATCTCGGGTCGGCCGATATTTATCATGGACTGGCTGTTGTCGAGGGAATTAATTTAATTGATTTGTAGGAATTAAAAAGAGATCCTACGATTAAGGGGGGTCGAGACTTTAAGGGCGGAAGCTTTCTGCCCTGCTTTCCGGGTTTTTCTCTTTTTCGATCGGGCCAAGAGAGCTTACATAAGCCACCAGTATGAGTCAGAGGCTCGCGAGGGATCGATCTGACCAAGGGACGATTGTCTCTAGGCGCCACGACGTCTAGCGTCGGCTCACGCACGGCGTCGCCACCCACCGCCACCCACCGCCACCCACCTCGCCCCTCTCGTTCTTTTTTCCCCCTCTGCAAAATCATCTTTTCCAGCTCTCTCGGCCGACTTGCTTAAATAATTCGACCCCATTTCTACCAGCTGCGAAAATTAACATTTCGCACGTTTCTCACCTTTTGCAGAAATTCACAATTCGTACGTGTCGCGCACCTTCGGGGAGAATAAGGGAAAAAAATTCTCACACCTCGTGGACAAGTACGAAAATAATAAAAGCGAGCGAGCTGCATTCAGGTAGGATATATTTCACATTTGCTGAAAAGGTAAATCGTTCGAGTACTTACTGATGAACTTCACCTTTTTCGGCTGTTTGGTTCGGGGTTTGCCTTTTCCAGCAGGCTTCTTCTTCAGGGGTCCCGTGCCCCTGCGCTGACCAGCTTCAAAAGAATCGTTTGCAACTCGATTATCGTTTCCCTTAGACTTCATAAAAATTTAGGAGATCGCAGGTGCACTCTTATAATGAGAATACCTTCTCGAGGGAGTCACGTTTAACCGATAAAGTGTTATCCCCGGGAGCTAAAATTCCGTACATAAATCAAGGTAGCCGGAATAAAAGTTTCCTCGGTAATGATTCTCCATTTTAGGGGAGAAAAGGGCGAAATACCTTTTCAAGGGAGTCCACGGTGGCCATCTTGGGCGGAACCCTTAATCGAACGTCAGCTGCCGAACACGTGGCGACGCTAACCGAAATTAAATCCCCTCGAAATTTCAGACGGACACCCTAGACCTCATAAAAGAAAGACTAAAGAGTAATATACCAGAACTCTGGTCATAGGAACGAATGGGACGGCTAGAATCTGCGAACGCGCCGAATCTGCGAGAGAAAACGAAGAACCGTCCACCCAATCTCAAGAACTTCCATAATTTCCACGGCAAACCTTTCTAAAAAAAAAAAAAAAAATTCTTTAAGAAAAAAAAAAGGGAAAATCAAAAGAGACCAATGAAAGCCTCGTCGCCTCTATTTATTTCATAATTAATGTGAAAGGAAATGTGGGAGGGATCCGAGCCCGACACCTCTAATAAGCTAAGGTCCCACTTATCGCTGCTTATCAGCGACATCCAATCGCGATTTCCACTCCGGATCCACTTTCCACAGATATATCAAAACCTTTACAAGGTCTCCCCGATCGATATCTCGCGAATTAATCGACAAAGTGCATCGGATAATTGGAAAGGGCGATGGAAACATATACGGCCGCGCGAAGCCAAAGGTCGCGTACTTGGATAATGTCCCGACATGAATTTAATATAAAGCTCGATCGAAGCTCGGCTAATAAATCCCGGGGACTTTTACCGGATCGATCCCGCTTCGATTTCGGGATTACCCGGAAGTGGGGTTCGAGTAGCCTTTAAAATAGAATTGCCGATAAATCGATGCATCCCGCAAATGCCTTCGCTCCGAAAATAGACCCTCGAGAGTTGCCAATTGGAATTAAATCGCTAAAAAAAAAAAGGGAAGGTAAACGCAACCTAACCTTAAAAACATCTTTAAATGAAACATTTCGGCGTCCTTTTCCTCGCGCTATATGAAGTTAAAACGATGTCATAAAATATTTGGAAAATTATTAGACGGCGATATATAGTTAATTGTGTACGCCAAAGGGGTATAGTCGAGAAGACTATTAAACGAGATGAGAGCGACTCCGTTCACCTGTGAGGACCCGGCAAGGTGACGAACCGCCCTTGAAGAGCCACCGGGTATGAAATCGGCTCCTTCCACTAGGAGGGCTGTGATAAAGAGACGATCTGGAAAGTCTCTTAACACCCTGGGTGTCCATCTTGTCCCGGGCAACGATCGGAGCGAACCGGCGAATTTACCGACCGAGGCGCTTGGCGACAGCGCTACCGAGAGATTAAATAATTAATGCGATGCTTCAAATACTTTTCTCCGGTATATAAAGATATAACATGCTTAGATATATCCGAGATAATCCAGGGGGAACCGAGTAAAATCGACCGGGTCGCCCCGGGAGAACCCGGCAAGGTGAAGGTGCACCACCCTTTGTAAGTTACGGAGAGCTTACGTTTGTTTCGAAAATAAATAAAAAAAAAAATGGTAATTAAATCAATTCAATAAATCCCCTTAAAAAAATCCAGAAACTCCTCGTGCGTGTCTTCGACGATGGCAAATAGAATCTAGCACCAGGGTAACGACCGCTTGAGCTTGCACCACCCCGGAGTAGGAACGAAGGGTGCGTTAGCTCCGAAATGAAAAAAATTCGAAAAATTGTCCAAAAAAAAAAAAAAAAGAAACTAAAAATTCGACCCCAGGAATACCCGGTAGGGTAACGACTCCTCGAGAAGGTACGAGGAGAGTAACCTCCGAAATGAAGAATTGGGGGAAATGAGACGTAAGAAAATTTCGCAACCCATCAAGGGGTAGCCGATAATCGGTCACTCACCTGCAAGGCTAATGGGGGCCTTGCAACTATGGCAGAAGCACTGCAGCATGGATTCGCGTACGAGTTCTATCAGCATGGCTGCAGTCGGGGTGTCTCTCAGTCTCCGGGCCCGTGACCGATGGGTTCCGGTTGGACCAGCGTGGGACGTAGGCGGGACGTCCTCGAGGCCGCGGGACGGAGATAGAGAGAGGAGAGAGAAAAAGAGAGAGAGAGAGAGAGAGGTAGGAGAGGACCCGGAAGAGACGGCGTCGGGGTCGTGGGAGTCCGGGGCGGTGGCTAGTGGACGACTGATACCCGTTACCGGCGCGCCACGGCGCCCGGCGTCGCTCAATATCCGCCCTGCTCTCTTCTCGCCCCCTTCGGGGCCACCCGCCCCCGCCCACTCCCACCCACCTCCCACCCACCCTATCCACCCTGGCGACGAGACGGCCGCCACCCGGAGATGCGTCGAGAGGCGGCTAAGAGCCGGACCACGTGCGCCGGTCACGAGAGTCTCTTCTGGGGAAGCCTTAAGGAGATACGAAAGGGTTCTTTTCTATATATACACATATGCTCAGCACAGTAAGGACTCGTTTCTCCTTGAACTTCGATGCACTTAGAATGAGTAAGGTGGATTGAACAATATGGACTTAGTACGCGATCTGGTAATTTTTCTTTTTTTTTTAATCGGCTCGAAAAGTGCATCGATCTCCGGCAAGCAATTCGGTATTCAAGGGGCGATGCAAAATCTTGAAGAGTGATCGGAGTAACGTGAAAGCGTCCGGAGGAGTGTCCAGGATGTCGTTACCGACAACACGAGTCCTTCCCACGCGAGTATCTTCGATGTCAACGGGACTGCAGGCCACCGTGACCGGAGCCACGGGGAGTGCAGCGGGATGCGCCGGGATGCAGCTGGATGCATTCGAGCGGTCCTCGATCGGGAAAAAAAGAGGGGAAAAAAAGAAGAAGAAGAAGAGGCACCATTGACGAGTTTCCGTCGCGTCGAAGGTTACGTGGAGAGGATCGATCGGCTCTTGAGCCGGCAAGGGGCTTAAAAAATGTTTAAAAATTCACCTCCCCTGCTAAATTAAATTCTGAATTTCTAGAATGAGACCTCCCATTGTCTGAGACATAATTCACGTACCACGGCGCCATCGTAGTCGGAGATTTGGAATAAAACGATTTTTTTTAACATCTTTAGAATTGAAGACGTCACTACATTTCACGAGTAATAAAATTGAATCGTGATTGTTTTAAATGCAACAACACGGTTACCTGTTTTTCTTTTTCGAGCATGCAAGATAAAGTAAAGGCGGTTTCCCCCCTCGCCGACGGCGGTTAAACAAAGACGCGAAGAAAATACTCGCTACGATAAGGACATTGCACTCCTTATCGGGCCGGCCGTCCTTCAGCTATGAATAAGTGAAAGAGGAATATCATTATCGAGGAACAAAGTGGAGTAAGGATCGGTTCCTTGCACGTGGCTAATCTGGAGCGTTCCAGGAACGACTCCGTCCTATTATCCATATAATAAGCACGTCCGGTCAATTACACCATTAAAATTGACCTCAACAATATACATTCCCAAATACGCTTATCTATAAATCGAATTTCCCTTTGGTACCCCAACCTAAGACCCACGTTAAAAAAAACCCCAATCCCCTCCCTCAAAAAGATACCAATATAATAAAATAATTAAAAAAAATTAAGGAAAGTAAAAATTGCAATTCCTGCTTGAGGCTTAATTGTGCAATTAGAATTGATGGTCATTATGCAGGTTGGCCGAAGATTTTGATCTGGTATTGTCAAACGATCTCTTCTAAGATTCTCGTTTAAAATATCAGAAAAAAAAAAAATTATCAATTTAGTGGGATATGGAATTAAAAAAAAATGTTTAGAGTAAAAGTGCAATTTCTTTCCGACGTTGCTATCGACGCGGAGTCACGACGCCGTCGACGCTGCAGTCGAGTCGCGTTGCAGTCTTCGGGCATGCAGTGCAGCATTGCACCTCGCAGAGGGCTCTGACCTCTCGTCGCCGCTCGCCTGCATCTCCGCTGCAATTTAGGGTGTGTTCCCCGCCACCATTCCTGCCCCGTGCCAGCCAAATATCCTGCCAATCTGCATTACCTACAGATACTGGTTAACGTTTCCAAGTACCCTTTTTTTTTTTCCCACGACGATAATAAACCTGACGGTCTATCTCCAATGGAGAGGTCGGCATTTATCACTGTTTAGTACACTTATCAACTGCACGTGTTCGATAGCAATAACGTGTTATGCAGTTCACCCGTGCGAAGTAGTAAGGTCGATTTTCCCGAGACCGGGCACGGGAATTTCGCCTAAATGGAATTTAGGGGGTCCTATGTACGTGGTCGAATATTCCTGGAATTGGTGTATTACTTACTGCAGCTGTTGACATGACCAAGTGCACTTTTCGCAACGCACGACGGACGAATCGATTATTTTCGGCTGGGCTAAATTCACTCAACGGAACAGGAAATAAGCTAAATGGTTTGCCCCGTCATTATGATTGTTATGTCGCTCGCTTTCCCATGGGAAGGGCTTGCAAATTTCATTCGTGGTGAAACGAGTCGCTTGGAAACAATAACTGAATTTATCGAAAGAATATAAGGAACCAGTTTTGTCATATTTTTTTCCTCTCTCGGATTAAATCATCGAATCTTTATGGTTCATAAATTAAAAAAAAGCAACTAAATATGGGTTTTTAATATACATTCTTGACAAATAAATTCAATTTAAATTGTCTCTGTATTATTTCATACACTTTTGGAGTTCGTATAACTCTCGATATTTTTTTAGGATATTTATATTTGAATGCAGCTCGCTCGCGCTTCCTTATTCTAATACTCGTCCACTAGTTCCAGTCCAGATAACCTACGCTTCGCTAATCCTCGCAGCTTGCAAAGTTTTTTTATATTAGAAGCACTGCTTAAATTTCTTAATGTAATAAATAACTTTGATGTCAGGCTTTGCTACATAGCAAGAGTGTTGGAAAAATTATTTTTACTGTTTACTCACATTCATTCGCAAGAGGTACCTCCGTAGCTGTTGCCATCTCGAACGATCTGAGAACGATAATTTTGAGGTTTCATTTTCCATCTCAAGGATTACATAAATAAATTGTCCCTACATTAAAAAAAATCCTACCTAAAAGATCCATTAGCAACAACTGATAACTGACATCGCCCCATCATTGAAATAATTTCCCATGAATTTACCCAAAGAACAAAGGCACTTGCCCCTAAACAAGACACCTCCTTGCAAACAATGAGTTGAATAACATCACTTTTCTTCACTAATCAAGATCCCCGAATCAACGAATCTCGCCACAATCACAAAGCACCATTTTAAATCTTTATTTCGAACGTCGAAGGTACGAGTGGCGTCTTCCTTTGTTCGTTAACTCCGCGTGCTCGCGATACCTTTTCCCCCTAACCTACATTCCTCCCCAAATAATCGTCGTATATTGACAAAACAGTCAGAGTACTTACTGCTTATCCGTCGACAAGGACCTGATAGAACAGACCGCAAGGTCCAGTTGGTTGGAAGTCGAATTCGAAACGCTACAGAAGCACAAAGCTCAAAGACGCTCACACCTCTCCGTACAGCGATCTTCCGTTGTTTGGCTCGCTCGTTCCTCGCCGGTTGCTTTTATGCCCCGCGTGCCGCTGGGAGCACGACCAATGGCGTCCGCGCTCCTGATTGGTCGGCGCGGCCGAGGCGGCTCCTGATTGGTCCGCGCGGTCTGGCGCAAGCGCTCTGATTGGTCCGTTCGAATTTTCAACCATCGCTCGCGGCGAGCGTCGCGTGCGCGCGCCGCCCTGCGGATGACTCTCGGAACTTTCCCACCAAGGTTGTGGAATTGCTTTGTTTTTCTTTTTTCTTTTACCGAGGAATCTAAGGTTTGCCAAGTCGCCTAGTGACTCCGAATCCCGAATCGCGATTCCTTCTCCTCTTACGCGTCCATTTGTAATTTAATTAGAGCTCGGTAAGTGAGTTTAATTTAATTCTCGTTTTTCCTTATCCGCAGGAGGTCCCAGACGACCAACGGGTGGATTCTCGACTGCGGTTCTTTTTTTTTTCCCTCGTCATATATACAGGGTGTGAACGAGCAATGCGTGGGAAGTAAGACCTGGATAAGGAATGTTTATAAACACATAAAACCGAGTACTCCAGGTTTCGTCAGAGACGCAAGGGGATATATGACACCTTAGATATCTAGAGTTTATTTCAACTCTGTTAATAACTGCCACTGATTGTTTATTGGTAACTGTCACATTAATTGTCTGTCTTTATCTTCACAGGGAGATAAGAACAAGATATGCGGACTCGCGCCGAAACCTGCAGACCAGATGTGACCAGTGAAAAACCGACCTTTTCATCCGAAACTCAGGGTTCCCATTCCACACAACAGCCGCTTCTCCATCTTTTCAGAAAATCGCCCTCAAACTGGCCGTTAAGTCTCCAAATTTATGCGCGGGACTTCCTCATTATCTCAAGCCACGTCTCCAGGTCCTCGCAATTCGACAGCGCGTAATGGAAAAGAAAAAAAAAAAAAAGAAATCTGCTACAACGTTTTCGCTCATCGCGACCTGCAGAACAAGAACCCAGGAAGGTTCAGTTATTAATAAAAAAAATATCCCGTGGGGTGTATAAGATATTCCAGCGATACATGGAATTTTCTTGTTGCAGGCTCGCCATGTGAGATTACAGTTACGAGGGAACTGTAAATCGCAATCGACGTTATTTCCCTCAGAAATGCGAGCGACCTCCGAATACTCGTCATTGTCTTTTTGCGGCAGGAGCGACAAGAGGCGTCGTTAAAAATACAACGCCCAAACCGTCTTTTCGTGGTAACGGTGATTCGCCAGGAGAATGAAGAAAAGTCCGTTGGGTGATTCAGATGCGCCAGTAGATCCTGCTACGATGCTAGAACGTGTGGGACGACGTTGGATACAAAAATATAAATCTGATCCAAATATGGAAGAACCGCTCCGACTGGTTTCGGCGATTAATGTCAGTCACCGAGGGCCTCGAATGCTTTGTTATAAATCTAAACGTACTTTTGTACAGTTTCCAACGCGACTAGAAACTCTATATGCGTGTTACGTATCTAAACGATGCGGCAAAATGTTAGCTCTGCAGGCCGATAACGCCGAATAAATTTGGCCGGCATTTTAGGAATCGGAAATTAAGGGAATAATCAATAAAACGTAGAGGTCTTTTATACCGATATATATATTTACGAACAAACATGAACAACATGTACAACACAGTTATTGGTCGAATATACAGTTCAATTAGTTAATTAAGTACGCGCAATTACTTGTAGGTAACTATCGTATGTTTCTCTACTCTTTGGACGTGCCTTACATCGTTTTCCGTTTAACATTTCCTTCGTCGCACCTCTTGCTTTCTTTCCCTCATATCTCTGTATTGTCACGGGTCAGGGGGTCTAGTCGGAAAATCTAGGGTATTTCGATAACTTTTTCTAGTTTCTTCCCACGGGGTCTTACATGCGAACCCTGGCCATTGGGAATACTTTCTCCATCACACGTGATAAGGATTTCGAGACACTTTGGAAACTTACAAATCACAAAGTTCAGTTAAGGTACAAATTGGAATTACCAGCCGTTATTGCTCCCGTGTGTACGTTTCACTAATCGTTAATTCCCTCGTATTGCGGACGAACTTTGTAACTAATAAGCGTCTTAGAATATTTATAATTCAAGCTCCACTGGAGAAAAGTATCCCCGATGACCAACGGTCGTGACTTTCGTCGCGAGACTAGCTTAAATCCTTTTTGAAAAAAATGATACCAATTAAGTCAAGTGCCCAAACACTGGATAAAAAGCCATACAGCCCTATCGCACATAGTTTCGCATCTTTGGGCACTCTATACCGAGAAGAAGGAAATTTAGATTGACTCTCTCTTCCCAACGAAATAAAATTGTCCTTTGCAATGGCATATGATTAAGACAATAATATAAGATTTGTTTAAGTCAATCAATATCTTCCCTCGGTATAGTGCACGAAGAAGTATCATTTCCTTCATAAAGTTGTCCCAAGGACAAGGTTGCGCAAAGAGAAGTCGACAAAGTCCCATTAAAAAATGGTCCTCCGAGAGTCTCCATTCCTAGGCCGGACTTTCTCGATTTCTTTCCAAGTTTACGCGGCGGCTTCGGTTGCCGAACATTTCTCGAACATCGCGTCGAGGACTTGAGTGAACTTGAGATGTCTTTCCTCGGGCGCGACCGCGGCGCCTCTGCTTCCCCATAAGAATTTAATATGAAATTCCGTTCTAAAAGCGTCGGAGAGCAGTTCGTCACACCTTGACCCCTCCAGGGCGATTTCTGCATTCCTCCGGAAAAGGGGTAAGCTCTCGGCGAGCTTTCGAGTGGCTTCGAGGTGTGTCCAGACGATGGAGAGTCCGCAATCCGGAGCAGAAGTCTCCCACGAGGAAAGAATCGCAGCGGTGAGCCCGGAAGGTGCGGCAGTTCCTAAAAGAAACCATAAAGAAAAACATTAAAACCCCTCACGCGGTTTCGCGCAAGTTTTGTAATTAACAGAGGAGTTGAATATACATTAATCTAAATTTCTATCCACCACGGGTATATTCCGTGGAGTCATTTCCGACTTTGTCATATGTCGCAGGTCTGCCAAGTAGACTTTCAATACCTAAGACATCCTCGGGGCCTCTTTCTCCCAGCAGAGCAAGTGGCAACAAATGCGGCAGGGTGGTATTCGGAGCTTGGGGGTTGGTGCACTCGTTCATGGCCCTGAGAGTAGGTTTGAGCTTGGCCTCGAAACTGAAAGCCTCATCGGTGTGCTTCTGCCTGAGCAAATGCCAAGTATTAGCGAGCCTCTGTATCTGGGGAAGACAGAGGCCCAGCATCACTCCGCAAAACCCATAAAGGTTCCCCAGAGCAGTCTTGGTATCGACGGCAACTTTGATCCACTTGCTGATAGTAGCAGCCCTTTCTATCGCGGTAGCCCCAGCGAGCACGGTGACGGCGACCAGGAGTTTCAGGCATTCCGACCTCTCGATCAGATCCAACCTGGCCTGTCTGCCATGAGGAAGAGTGGCCAATTCGAGGCCGCTGAGACCACTCCTGGTCCCCATGCCAGGATGGAGAGCGATCTCAAGGTCGATGCGAGTGAGATGAGAGGCCAGGACCCTGGGAGCGGAGTCATGCAGCATACCGGAAACCCCTCTAAGAGCGGTCGGGTCCAAGGGCCTGTGTTCCCCAGCAGGGAGCAACAAGGTGGAGAACCCTTCGACATCCAACACCGTAACGATTTCCAGGGATGGCGCGGCAACGACCAGCTGTTCCTCGGCGGAGAGCTCGTAGTCGCTGCCATTGCTGGCAGTGGGTTCGTTAACGTTATGATGACTGCGGATGATGACGCCCTTTATAGGTAGGGATGGATTGTTGCCGCCGGAATTGTTGGTCTCGAATTCGCTGTCCCCGGATCCGTTGCCGCTGTCGCTTCCGGAGGCTTGGTAGCCCTGATGGTGATGATGGTGATGGTGGTGATGGTGGTGATGATGCTGGTGGTTGGGGACGTAAGGGACCCTGGGAGGCTTCGGCGGAGCCGGGGTAGCCCCTTGATGGTTCGCGACCAGGTGAGGCTGTTGCTGCTGCTGCTGAAGAGCCGGGTCCGAGATCACCCTGGTGATCTTCTGGCGACCCAGGGACAAGGAACACGATGGAGGCTGGCTCTGGATGGGAGGTACTCGAGGCAAGGTACTCGAGTGCACCGGGAGGTTGGAGGTCATCGAGGTGTTCGGTACCGAGTGCTGGTCCGAGTGCTGCTGGGGGGTCAAGGAGTGACTCCGTTGCTGCTTCCTGGGAAGCCGAGGTGGAGAACCCGTGGATAAGGTCGAAGACGGACTGGAGCCGTGTTGGGTGCTCGGAGTCGGCATGCATGTCAATGGGACCGATCTTGGCCTAGGGTGCACTATCCGTGCCCCGCTGGCTTGACTTATGGGTCTGCCACTTCCCACGTAGAACGTTATCAGGTCGGCGACCGTATCAAAAGCCTCGTCCTCGAATTGATACTGGGCCCGCTCGTACACCGTGTCTGGCTGGATAACCACCTACAAAGAGATACAGAAATTAATGCCGCGTCTAATATTAATAACTTTCTCATGTACATATCCATCGTCCTTAACATCCCCTGAGAATTTTTTTCCACCAGTTCTCGGTCCCGATGCATCTACCTAATGATAAGGTCATACCGAAAATCGGATTCAGAGTTCTAAAAAAAATTAGCCAACCCTATTGATGACGAAGTGCAGGGCCTGGCCCTTCCACCGGACCGTGAGGACGTAGTTCCCGGGCTGGGAGGCGCAATCTCGCACCAGGAAGTCGCCATCGTTCGGAACCTCGGTCTCGGCACCTTTGCGACCACCCCGAAGAGTGCTTCCGTGGTACCAGGCGTGAGATCGCAGATCCCTCGGGTCCAGAAGACGGAGTTCTCGCTCCAGGAGCTTCCGGGTCGACTCCTCGGGCTGCTCCTGAGAAGGAAAATTATGTTAATAAAATGTTAATAATTTGCGATTTAATCGTTAAAGTAGACGATACAAATCCGCGACCTTACGGTCAAAGTGGACGGTTCAATTTGAGCGTATCGCGGTAATCGGGTCCGTGGCTCTAATTTGCATATCTGGACATTAATGTGTACTCTCGAGGTCAATTGATTTTTTAGGAAATATCGGTAATAACGTTTTAACAAATTCTTCCAAGGATGTCGATCCTCGACGAAGATTCATGTGCGCGCCGACTTTCCGGGTAAGAGTCGCGCAATTGTGCCCATCGGAGACGCGCAAGTAATTGGCTTAATGAGAGTAGCCTTGACTGTTAATCCGGTCGCCTTCATCATTGTCGGCAACCGTGCTTCAAAAATTGAGCCATGATACGGCGATCGATCTCTTATCAACCGTCGTAAATACCCTCCTCCTAAAAGTCGACTTTGCAATCACCGACATTCCATTGTTTCCAGGAGTACCAAGTTGCGGCGGGTGTGACAATGTAAACTAGCATGAAAAAAAAAAAAAAAAAATTATGAAAATTATCAACCACCGGGTATCGGCACCTGCAACAGGTGTGCAGATAGGTTGCCCAAGGTGGAGGTGCTTACAACTTACGAAGGTGCGAAAGGTCAAGCGCCGGTTCCTGGGAAGTATAAATGCTACCTGCGGGTGAAAGTGCAGGTGAGAATGGAAACTCGTGAAGCTTCTCCGGTGCTATTGGATACTAACACGGTTAATGAGTACCCGTTGTTTATCCTCCCGAGCTTAATTACTTCATCTACTAATCTCCGATACGTGTAAATAATTAGTATTTTTTTTTATTTTTCATTTTTTAGGGACAAGGAGTGGCTTCAGGTTTTCCATCCACCTGCTATTAGAAGAGTTCTCGAAGACGTTCCAGTTCGACTTTCGGTCGTCGACCCGTAAGAAACCACCACGTGACAACCTCGGTCTATGAATATCCATCTTTGTACGTCGAACGGCTCTCGGCACGAGTACATATAAACTCTTCTTGAAAAAATCCTAAATTAATATCACGCGGCCCCCTTGGCACCTCTCCTATTTCAGGTTTCCTCCATATTATCGATCTCACCCTCCACGGCGAAACGCCATGATTCATGGTGGAGAGGTCAAGGTTGCCTCCTCTTTTTCCGTATAAAAATCGCCCCGAATCTCCCGGGCTTTCCCCATGGAACCTTTTTTTTCGACCCTGTCGACGTCCAATGGTGGTTCACCATATTTCCACGGGTTCCTATGATCAAGCTTCGAGTACCATACAATTTCTATCACCTCTACATCCCCCATGAAACATCCCCAGGAACTCGAGAACCACCCACTCGCTCGTGTCCACCTCCTTTTGATTTTTTTTTGTTTTTTTTTTTCACCTCATCCTGCGAATGGCTGCTGGATGAATTGTATCGAACCGAGTATCCCCATAAAAATCCGCCCTTCCTCCGTCTCCCAGAGATGGATGATATTTTTTTCCTTTTTCCTTCCTGTCGAATCATATTTATGGGGAGGAGGAGTTTCGAGTTGACACTCACCATGGACAGGTCGAGGTTGTTGTTCCTCTCGGGGTCTCCTGGTCGCAGGTCGGTCCGAGGACTCGCGTCCACCAGGTCGGTCGACTCTTCCTGGTCCTGGCCTTGAACCGCCACCCTGAGATTAAAAGTGATCGTCACTCCCGTGGTCCATCCCGAGATGGGGATTTTCCTTTTTCGAGTTCCTCTGTCTCGGACCCTCGACTTAGGGTTTGGCTCGCGACGAGCGCGCGCACCCCACTGAGAGAGCGAGCCTCTCGTCGGTCCCTGTACTCCTCAGGGCCGTGCC
This sequence comes from Orussus abietinus, assembly GCF_000612105.2. Lineage (NCBI taxonomy): Eukaryota > Metazoa > Arthropoda > Insecta > Hymenoptera > Orussidae > Orussus > Orussus abietinus. Next base: position 1,027,889 of record NW_019394887.1, on the reverse strand, counting down.
ACCTGGGGCACCCAGATGCCCCTAAAAAATCGAGAAAGTCGAGAAACTCACCGAACACCCATCGGAAATAAATATAATCCATGAACTCATTTAAAGGACCGAAACTGTTAGAATGAAAAAAAAAAAAAGAAAAATCGACACCCTCCTCGAAAATCGAGAAAATCCACAAACCCACCCTAGAAAATCGAGAAACTCACCGAACACCCATCGGAAATAAATATAATCCATGAACTCATTTAAAGGACCGAAACTGTTAGAATGAAAAAAAAAAAGAAAAATCGACACCCTCCTCGAAAATCGAGAAAATCCACTTGAACCCTCAAAACCGGCGGACATATCAATTTCTTTTATCCTCCCTCCCAACAATAGGACTTAATCGAAATTACCCAGGACGAGTTAGTAGGAAAATAAAATATGCCCAAAACTAGTCAGGGCTAAATGTCTCACTTTTGAAAACGGTCATATAACCCTAAAACCGAGGTGCGAATGAGTCTATGGGGTGCAGCCCTAAAGCCAAAGGTGCATGCATATCAATGAGGTATTCCTGTGGGCCTGGATAATCCTGTTTAGTCGGCGACTCGAGCTCGTGAAATAGGATTTCCGGGGGTTCCATCTCCGCCCCTGGGCACCTGGTTCCCCACTCCATGTAGATGGCCGAATGCACGGTGCATATTTCCATTCTCGCCCCGCCATGCACCCTTTTTCAGGGGTCGTCTCGCCGGGTGGAAAACCGGATCGATTCGCCCCCCCGAATGACTTCTTCCCGAGGGTTTGGGCTGCTTTTTTTTCCTTTTAGTTCCTCTGGGAGCGGTTCTTCGGTAGGACCTGCGTAGAGAATTATCGATCTGGACGAGGCCCCTCGACAGGGGCGCAGCCCGCGAGGGGTAGGCCGAGAATGCACTCTGCGCGTGTCCGCGCGGCGATGCGCTCGATAGGGCCGGGACGGATGCACTTTTTCCCCCGGATCTGCACCCCGGCGACATGATATTCGATCGTCTCCTAGGAAGACGTGGAAACTAACGAGAGGAACGACTCACACCTGGAGACCCGCCTCCTTGATCATCTAACCGAGGTCCAGCTTTCCAAGTGCAATCGTGAAAAATTCTAATATCAGAGAATCCCATGAAACCAAAATGTAATTTCGAAATAATTCAGGGGAAAAAAAACGAGGTTTCTCATTTAACAGTGATATGAATTTTCCTGAGCCTACCCTGACAGATAGAGAACTCATTGAGCCTTCGTTAACTCTCAAAGAAATTTTTCCTCGTTCCAAAGAGATAATTAATAAAATGTCCCCACCGTTCGAGAAAACATCTCTTTCCTTCTTCATGGCGTGAAATTATATTCTATGTACAAAATGAAATTGTTGTGAACGAATTTGAAAGGAGATGGAAGTCTCGGGGTCTTTTCTGTCCACGTGGAAAAATGTCGTTTGAAAAATGACATTTTTTTACACATACATTTCGGAGTTAAGTTTCATAAACGAGATCACTTTCGCGTCGCCTTAAGATGCAATTGTATGCAATTGTCCATGGCGGATTGGTATGCATCGCTACGGCGATGCATCTGCGATAGGGGGATGAAAACAATTCGTGGAAGGCTTTAATGCCGTCTTGATTATTCCTCTCCTCGGGTTGCATCGATAACGTTGCATACGCACGTCCGCGCCCGTTGGTGCAACGAGAGCTGCAGGTGCAGCAAAGTGCAGGGGACGAGGTCTGGCGAAGAAATTCATTCGCAGAAGAGAATACTACCTTTCGCGACGGCGTCTCTGATTAAAACTGCTATCACTAGCAATTCTCCGTGATGGCAGGGGAGCGCGTCAAGGCGGCCATCTTGAAGAGGCGAGGAGAAAAAGAATTAAAAACGAAGACAAAATAAGAAACAAAGACAAAATACGAAACGGAAACTGCACCACCTCTGTAAACGATCGGGAATACAATTATCAAATGATAAATTCAATTAATATAAATAAATTCAATTAATCTCCCGGTGAAATCCTGAAAGGGAATTTCTTGAAGAGATCTTCCTAATTAAAAATGGAGATCCCATGAATTTCCCGTTTAATAAGGAATTAAAAGGATGTTAATAAAGAAATCGAAGGAAGGTTAAATCCCACGGACGTGGTGACCTTCCTTAGGGTCTCTAGAATCACCTGGTGAGATTTTAGTCCATTCGATACATCCAACATTCATACCACCTTAAAGTCCTGAATGTCCTTACAGTGTCGAGGTGGAGGAAGAGTACGAGAAAACGATTCGCCCTCGTCCTCGGCGAGCTCGTAAAAAGGGAATAAAGGGTGCAGTTCTCGTCCACCATAGATGGGTCATAATTAGGGAACACTGATCCCGGATTCTCATCCCGGATATATCTGCAGACTGGCCAAAAAAGGCCGCGTTTTCTGCGCCATGCCTGTGCAAGCTGGCGTCATTTTAAGTACACGTGCACATGCAATTTTATGCATGAATTCTCATTATTAACGCCAATTATTACCACACTAATTTGACTATCGATTTTCAGACGACTTAGATATTATTCCCAAATTGGCTGGTAAGTCAAATGAAATTTAATTGCAGCGTACTTTTTGCTCGAGGAAGTACACAGATACCGAAAGCGAATAAACCATGGTAGAGAGGATCTGGGATTGAATATCTCAAAATGAGATTTGAGAAATAAGGTATGAAAAATCGGACCTTCGATTGATCTTCAAATTAGCTTATGAATAAGTCCTCGGGGATTTCCTTTCTAAACGGGTTGCCAAATCGGCCTGGAAGTCGCCACCTTGTAATAATCTGGGGGAATCATAATTACCGGTGTCCTCGTCTATTGAACACTTCTGGAGAAGGCGGAGTGACGACCAGGGTCGGTTCGTTCCTAAGCACGACTTCCGGTTGGAGGTGGATCGTGTGTCTCTTCGAGCGAAGATCCCTGCTGGATTCGGCGCCAGGGAGGCCGTCTCGTTTCCGGCGCCGGCCATTTCCGGTGCCCAAATTTTGGAGAGTGCCCACCGAGGGGAACCGGAAGCTCCACGCGATGCCTGAATAAGTGAATAAACCGCGCACCGGATGCGGAAATTAGGAGACGTTCCATAAATTCGCAATCACATTTCTCGCAGAAATTAATAAAACAATCGATACTCGGCATGAATAAAAAAAGAAATAATATCCACTGGAGATAAAACTCATTAGGATAAAAAATGGAGGTGGGATTTCACGCTCGTACAAGATTGCCAGGAGTTTGAAAAAAAAATCGATCAGCCTTAGAATTCATAATCGATCGATATAGGGTTATTACTCGTCGGCAAAAAATTCCTCAGTCTTTACAAATTGAATCGAAAATTTTTGTTAAACGATTTATTCCTCTCTCGAGCCGCTGAAAGCAAGATCCAAATACTCCGTTTAGTGCGCGACGATGCTTTCGGCGTTATAAAGATAATAAAAGGAAAATCATAAATAAAGAAGACAGTCAAAAAAAAAAAAAATACCGGGCGGAATGCAGATGTGCGTGGCCGTATAACTATCCGGCAACCAACGTAACGCCGGCGATAAAGCCGTTTATGCCGAGATAAGTATGCGCACTTAACCTCGGCTATCGCGCATATTTTCCACCTGGAGCGGCCTCGAAAATTCAGAACAAACCGTTGCCTTGTTCCCTGCACTTCTGGTACCCTCTGAAATAATAAAAAAAAACCAAAAAAACAAATCCCGTGTCGCGTAACTCGAAAAAAAAAAAATTCGGAAATCTCGACGCGCGAAAACGCCTCCCTTCAAATTGCACCGAGTAAAATATAACAATTGAACGAATCATTCATTCTTAAATGAGCGTTAATATGCATCATGTATATTTAACGCTTTTAGAACGTGTCATGTAAATAACGCTTCGAAAATTATGTGAAAAAAAAAAAAAAGAAAGAGTAAACGTCGGGATCGTTTGGACGCGTTGTTTAATGGCGCGCTTGCATCCCGATGCAAGATGCAGTCGAGGCGTCGTGTAAATTTATTTTCCATTTCCCTAAAGTCAACAAACACGGGGACGTGGCGAGTCGTTCCGAGAAAAGGAACGGCCTGGGAATAATATTTATAAGAGCGGCCAAACTCGAGCGAACTCGAGCCAGATTTCGCGGGGAGATCCGATTAAGCGTCCAATTATAATTCGCCTCGATATCAATTCGACATAAACCCCCCTCCCATGAGATTAAAAATGGCAGGCGGGCATTCCTCTTCTCTCATCGCTCTTCAACGGTGAGAAATGTAAAGGAAAGAGGTCGGATAAAAAGTTCTTTCGTATCCACGGAGAGAATCGATACGGGAGACCAGCCGATCGATTCGGCTCCCACCTCTTGCCTATCTATGTTGACGTTCTTGATAACGATATATACCCAGGTAACATATTCGGGCAGAAAACCGAGTCGAGCCACTCTCCCTTACCAAGTATTTAAACATATACATAAACAATAAAACATATACATAAATTGCCATCCCATCCTTCCGGCGGGAAATTCAAAAGAAAGGAGATAAAAGGAAAGCATGGAAAAAAAAAAAATAGAAAAAAATTCAATCTCGCCGATTTCGCGATTCTCGCAGATTCCCGGTTGTTGTAGTTACTTTCCAAAGGATTGCAATGAATTTCCTCCTGGTAATTAAAAATCTAAGTACATCGAAATTATTTCGGATTTTCGGAATTTCCTGGTCGACGGGTTGACTTTTTTTTTTTTCTTCTTCCTGGGGGGATCGAACTTGATTATTGTTTTATCCAAGTAATAGAGACATTTCGGAGGTGGACTTTAACTACTCGCAACATGACGTTTGTCGTTCCGATTCCTGTCCGGTTCCAGGATCGACGTGGAACTAGTAGGACTCGTTGGAATGTCGCGTATGACACTGCTACGGTCGTGTGGACACCGATCACGTTTCGGCAGTGCGACTAAAGAGATAGTTGTCCTCCGGACATGAAATAGCAACGTCCAAATCTCGCGTAATATTTCTTTTCCCCGAAATCTCGACGAAAAACGGCATAATTTGAAATACACGCTCTGGATAGATCCAAGGACTAAATTAAGAAAATTCCTAGCCCTCGTCATGAGGTTTCGGCGTAACAAATAAAATAAGAAAATAGAATGAAAAAAGTGAGAATGAAAAATTTAACCCAAAAATACTGGCACGTAGTCCTCCCCAATATATGTCACCATGAAAATTCAGGATTACGGAACGATAAAGGAATAGGGTGTCCTTCCTCGTGCCTAACATTCAAGGCTAAAAGACGTCTAGTCGCTGAAAGACAGATAACGGATACGCAACTGGCAATCTATGTACGAGGTAATGAGGCAGGGACATTAAGAAATGAAAGCGTAAAATATTGCACTAACTCTGACTACGTCGAGATTTGAGTTTGCTGGCCGTCTTCCCCATTTCCGGCGAACCTCTCGATCAGCATGGGAGGGGCAAAAACGGCCGGAGTATCGACAGACGATGGCGACCTCGCGGCGGTCTTACGGACACTGCCGTAGTCCGGCAACGTGACTGGAGAAATAGCCGTGCTGGGTCCGGCATGGCGGAGCGGGGTGGGGGAAGGGCCCGCATGGCCGCAGCCGAGAGAGAAGGCACGATGCGGGCCCATGTGGGTTAGAGAGAGAAAGAAGGAGGCCGGGGAGGGGATACGCGATGCAGGTAGCGGAGAGATAGAGAAACGCGGGTAAAGGCGCCCGCATACGCGCGTAAGTGCGACGGAGAGCGACGTATCGCCAAGCCACGAGAGGAAGGGAGACGGAGACAGGTGACCAGAGCGACTCGGCAAGAGAGGAAGAGAGATCTGCCACGTGACCGGAGGGAGAGAAACGAAAGTACCTAGAGAAACGTTAACTCATAAAGTTACGACTTTTTGAAGCTTGGAAATGAATATCCATTTTTTTTTTATAGGTATGAGGAGATCATTGTGAGAGAGCAATGGTGAAGGTTTGTCGGGAGGAGCTTATTACCGTGGAAGAGAGAAAGAGAGAGAAAGACCGTCGGCGAATTACGGAAATAGTATCGGAGGAAGAGAGGGACATGGAGATGTGCAAGTAGTATGTGTTGCATCGCGTTCGATTGATACGTAATACTAATACGGCCACGTGAGCAGAGCGTGACGTCAGAGTAATGCAGAGATGCAGGAGTGCATACTGCACGACTCCCAGTGATTCGCAGTCATTGAGGTCGAGCGGAAAGAATTAGCATCTCTTGAACCTCTCCTCTCAAAACGTGTCATTACTTAAGTGGACTCGTTTTAAGGTACCGCACTTATCTTCCATATCGATTTTAAATAATTATTCATTCATAATAATTCACTCGTCACCGTTAAGCTGAAAAGCTCCGAAACTAATCCTCTAAAAAGTGTTTCAGACCGTATATCCGCACGTCGTTTCGACTTGGCGTCCCTGTAAACGCAAGAAACCGAAGAGGAATGCGCTTTGTTTAGGATCACAAGAGTACCTGGCCTCTAGAGGCCCAAGACTCGCCATTACGACTGCGAGACCTTGCTTGCAAGAAAATAAAAATATCCAACCTCAAGCTGCCGTCGTAATTGTAACGGGAACTCTTCCCCACGTTGTTGGGATTTTTCCTCGGACGTCGATTATATTCTACATAGGTTATACCGCAGAAACACGAAACACCTGTTGAACCTCCGAGGGAATGCGTCTACGCGGTCTACCTTTAACTTTACTTTCTAACTCCCTTCGACCTATCACGCCGCAAGAATGCGAAGCATAAGTGCTTAACAGTGGACTCTTTCTAAGTGAAAGCGCCATAAATTCCTCCCGAAATTTACCCAATTTAATGTCAATTTAATGCCGTCACCGCTCGAGGAAGATCGAATCGCCGTTTCCCTGTAAAAAAAAAAAAAAAATGCCAAAATAAACCGAGCCGCTCCCTCGGGCGCGATTATGTAAACCTCGATTTACGATTAAACACGCGTGTAATGCGTTTAGGCCTTCTTTATTACTGCCGTTTGTTATATTACATCGACGTGCAAAGACTCGCCTTCTCTCCACCTCTTGCGCCATTGTATTCACATTGTTTTCTTAAACATTAGAAATTAATGCACCATCTACGCGCACGTGTATCCAGGCACGCATATTGAGGGGCACGCACGCGTGCGTTTCTGCATTTTTTTTGTTTCCCCGGCCGTGGCAAAGTAGAACAAGAAAACAAAAAGAGATTCAGCTGAGCTGCAACAACGTAGTGATTTTTAATCATCCCCAAAATTATTCCCAGGAGAAGAGTTAACGGTGAAAGTGAGATTAACGAGAAATAATGACATCTCGACATTGGATGTTGGGAATGATCAATTAACGCGTTATAAAGGCCGTCAATTAGTTTGCGGTTCTGTTCTCGATGCATTAATGAGTGCACCTAAAATTAAGATAATTAGAATAAAAAGGAAGTTCTCTCTAGGCTTATGGTTTTCTCTTAGGCCTGGCTTGTGAAGTCTCGTTAGGAACGGTTCCAGTGTAGTATAAAATCAGACAGTTGTCTTGTAATTAAGGTAAACAATTATACGTAAAGGCACGCATTGCGTTTCCAGCGAGTGGCGCTCTTTACCTAATTTGACATTCGCGTTTCATTCTATTCTGATCACCTTCCTTCGAAACACTTTCTTCAAAAAGAACCGACCTGCCGTTGAACACGAATGCTTTTGGCGAGATGTATATAAAAATAGGCGTGATGTAAAAAAAGAGTCAACGATGCAGGACTCCTTGAAAAAAGGCGTTTCAAAGGATGGCTCGTAAAGGACACGTCAATGAAGATGTTATTCAGATTCTCCTCGTTGAAACGTATTAAAGGTAAAGTTTCGGCAAAACTTGAATCGTAGAAATGGAGGAAAATTTCAAGAGGTCCTAGAATTCCTTCTTCTTTTTTTTTTTTTTTTTCTTTTGGTCCGCCTTGTGCATACGAACGCCCATCACCGGAAAATCCAGAGAAGAAAAAAGTCATTCGCTGTCGATCGCTTCGATAAGTCGTATCTACCTAGTACTTGTGCGACACTTTACTTAGGTTTAACATTACTGTGCGACATCCACATGGTCGAAGCCACCCTAGGTCGTTTCGACGTTAATTGATCGATGGATTAATACTTTCATACGTTTTCGAGTAACCATCCCCTACGGCGGTATGGTGCCTTTCCTCTCGTCGACATCCACGTAATCTATCTAGATGTTCTACGGTACCAAACTGTAGAGCAACGAATTCGATTAGGACCATCGAGGGAGAACGATTCAGTTAGAAAATAGACTAAATTAGGCGACCGATTCTAAAGAAATTATCGATAACTACCAATCAGAGTGGGTCACCTCACCGATGACTTTGTACAGAGATTTCACATTAAGTTGTTCCATGATCTCATAAAATCTCTAAAGGATCTATCATTGATAACAAAGCGCAAACCAGGTGTAGATTAATAACAAACGTAAGATTCTCTATTGATATGACATTTAAGAGAAAGAAGTTAACCGCGATAAGAGTCTTTAGGAAATCATGGGACAACTCGAGAACCTCCCCCGTAGCCAACTACAGTCTTCCGGTTAGTCCTTAGAGCTAGGATCGTAGTTATAAATTGACGCTATATATCTAATTCCGTGTACAATATCGAGGAAGAATCGCCAAAATCGTGTAACAGCTCTTCGAATAGTAGGAACGATTTCGTAATTGTACCACAGTCGGTGTGAACGTTACCTTTAAGAATTAAATGGTAACCCGAGCACGATTTCGGCTATTTTTCTATACACGTGTTAGGCTACTCAGACTAGAAATAGTTTTAGTCCTCGTTTCGCAAAATTTCACGTACACTTCGCAGTCAGCTGATCGCGACGATACTCTCTACGATCAAAACTGTCACTCGGCGAGGATAACCTAATTTCGTGGAGGGTGCCACTCGGTTAGGCACATTTTTCACCACAATTAACATTTACGCGTTACCGCTTACCTAAACAAACACACACGACATCGTTTTGGGACGTGACTATATGGACTATTTCGACTAATTCGCCATCGAGATATATGTTACACCATGCGCGCCATTGTCGCTGTTCCCATGTTAAGTTTTGAAAAAAAAAAATCTTTACAATCGTCCAGTGGACCTTGGGGATTTTTCTCATCCGGAAGTACGACCCTCGATGTCTTCCAATCGAGAGAAAAAATTCCTCGAAGACCCCGCGACATTCCTGGAATATTCCATATAATTCTTGGAACACTCCGTCAAATTCCTGGACAGAGAGCGGTTAGGCTCGTTCGCCGTGATTTGCTTAGATGCTTTTAGAAAAATAACGGCGACTTTTCAACGAGATTGCAATATCAAGTTATGTCACTGCTTCGACGGATACCGTAGGAATATATATATCGCGTTATATAGACATAACCTCGCAGTAAATGTAAATACGGGGTAAACGAGGGACTCCGCAATTTCGGAGCTACCGACGAAATTGTAGATTACTTTGATTAAATTAGTATCCGTTGGTCGGTGTAGTATTAGAAAATGAAAAACTCCTCTCTACCCTCTCGCGAGGGGAAAAGAAACCAAGTGGAAAAAAAAAAAATAAAAAACAAATTCCAATGCCATCTCCACTCCTCCTTGGACATACAAAACTTTCGACATACAAAATATATAATCTGCTATAATTCTATCGTTAATTCAGTCGAAGCGAAGCTCCATAATTCCGTAGTCACACGACTATACAGCTCGCTTTAAAATTCACTCAAAGGGTTAAATTAAAATCAGAAGAAAAAAAAGAAGAATTGAATTGATTAGAAAATCTGCTTCCCTTCTGTCCTTCCATCAAAGGCAAAGTTTCCCCCATAGCGTCGCCTTTCTTCGGCATAAAATACACAGTATGTATGATTAATATACTCGAGATGTCTCAGTAGAAAAAAAAAAAAAAAAAAGGAAAGAGAGTGAAACACCTCGCAAAACTTCCTCGACGTCGAGATGCGACTCCTCAGGGTCTACCTTATGTTTGTGCACGTTATCGGAGTGTCGACATCGATTAGCGATCGCGCGAAAGTAATTCCCGATTTCGCCTCTCCCTTATCCGAAAAGTCGAGACCTTATCAGCTCCTTGCCGAGGCATCGTCCTGGAGTCTTCCTCCAGGGATTTTCGATAACAGTCAAGATCATTCCCTTCGATGACTTACAAGATGACACAAGTTGCCCCATGCATCATTTCAGAGATGAACATAGGTGTCCCAGCCCCGAGTCCGCCATCCGTCTTCTCCTGCTCGTCCTTTTCGTACTCGCAGTCGAAATAATGACTCTATAAGCAGTTCAAACCCTAAACTAAATTAAATGATAACAACAAACACACCGATCAACACCCTAAATCCACCCTTCCGACGTATCATAAACGTATCATAACCAAAAACGTGATCATACATCCACCTTCGACTTGCTCCCCTCTTATGGGATTCTCAATAATGCAACCTTCCATTCTTTCATTTGTTCGCGAATATGATTTTTTTTTTGAGATAGGATACTTAAATAAAACCGCTGGAGGGGTGGCAAAGGGTGGTCGGGCGTTTTTTTTTTGTTTTTGTATCGACGAAACAATATTCACCTGGCAGTCGAGGCATCTGCAATGATCGCTCATCTTACAAGTGATTCCCCATTGTTTTGCCACGGCTCTGTACAGTTCTTTGCTGGATTTGTGCAGGATTTCTGGACCCTTCGCAGGGGTTCTTATCGTCGCTCCAGGACCTCCTCCACTTCCTGTGCTACTTTCTCGAATCGCCATTCTTTCCTGTCTCATCTGCTCCTCCATCTCCTCGTCCTGTTCCTCCGTTTCTTGCGTGTTGCTGGTCGACTGTACAAGTCGCGTCTGCGATCAATTAAAGTGGCACTTATTAATGTTTAACCGCGAAATAAAGAAAAGTACGAAAACTAAAAATAAGATAACAGGCCGTGAGGTGAAATAAATCCACGAGAATTTAAAGGAAACTCCTGTTATCAATATTATCGCACTGACAAAAATGACCATGTATATTTAAATTAATTATTTCGATGCCGCAATAAATTGCAGTAAAATCACATTATCTCCGTAATATCCACCCCTAATTGAAGTGAAAGAAAATTATAACGTAACGTTACATTTAATTCAAGTTAAAGTGCACCAATGCATTTATTTGTATTTCTATATTTGGTAATTTCTAATCCTCTCACTTTTACGTTTTGCAACGTCAAACTTCAGCTTACGAGGTGTGTAAATAATTTCATCGTAAATTTCCATCGATTTTTATCAGTGCGGGAAATTGCAATTGGTCGCAAGCAGGTTTCTTCTTTTATTTGTCGAGATCGCACGGATGTCACGAGAGAAGATTTTGAAAGGCTGACAGTGACGAGATCAACCTGTCCACGGTGTACATGTGCACTTTATAAAATTGAGGGGAACGCCGGTGAGAATGTTCAATCGACGGGGTAATTTTATGCAAAAAGAGCCCGGTGAATGCCGAAGGCTGGGAATGATAATTGATTGCTGCACAAGTGGATAAATTAAATAGGCGATCCTGTACGCGTGGATTAATTTTTTGCTAAACTGAAGTGTGCACGGGGATTGCGTGTCCGAGTAATTACACGCGCAATGAGTCGTACGTACGGTTAATTGTACACATGGTCGATCATGCGCGGAGTCAATTGCGTATACGGTCGGTCGTACACACGATTTCTAATCGGATTCTGTCCAATTGGAACTGTCCCGTATTCCAACTGATCGAGGTGGACGCAATTAATTAGCCTAAAACCCGTAACATTTATATTATACTGTTCACCGTATCAAGTAGCCATAAATATTCTCCTAATCGATAATAAAGGACCTTGCTTATGCTTATGCAATCATTTAAACACGTAATCAGGGATATACAATTCGTGGAAAATAATTAAATTGAATTTGACAAAAATTATCCTTATGGCAGGAAGTCGGAAATTTTAACGTGCCCCTGAAAGTATACTACCGCGCTTTACGGAGCTGTATAACTGGTCACCTGTACTTACGGCGCCAGAAGTATATAAAAAAATCTATATTCTTTCTAGGCACCCAAACTGCGTTTACTTTAAAATATTGGTCATAATTTGCATCTACGAGACTCGGCTTAACGATGGCTGGATAACATTTCATCAATGCCCGCGACTCAAGGTTTATGGCGACTTCAATCAGCCGAAAATAGTTAACTGCTGCAGAATGTGCCGAAGATGCCCGCTGACGTCAATGCAAATTTGTAACCGGTGTACATGTCGTATTGTCTGAGTCGTAACATGTTAGCATCCCGCCATGACACCCTGCATGTAATCCACGTTAAATATGATCGCGTCAAAGGCGATACTCCACAATGGACAACCCCAATTTCTGAATAAGGGTCAACTCCACGTTTCCTTACTTCTTCGAGAACGTGCTCGTAAGATGGCGGCGGCGAGTTGGGAATCGCGTTTCCGGTGGTAACAAGATTCCCTTCCGTGGCTGGAGTTCCTGGTCTACTATTAGAATTGACCAGCGATTGAACGGGTTCGACTTGTTGCTGATTAGTTTCCTCGCACTCCACGCTGTTGCTGCGACTCGCTTCGCCCTCTCCGCGCGACTTCGTGCGCTTCGCGAAGCGCAGCTTGAAAGGAGCCAGCTTGAAAATCTTCCCTCCCGACTTCTGCTGAAACAGCAAAGCATAAATTCTACCCTCAAATCAGTGCATTTCTAATTAATCAACTAAATTCTCTGAAATATTTCAAACCAGACGTTATTATTCCCCTCCAACCGAAAAGACTGTCATCGCTCGGACGGAACTGATGGGACGGTCAATTGCTACGAATATGGACAGCTTTTAATTAAAATACTAGCAAACACCGAGGTCGACGGAAATTAAATAGCATTCATCCGTAATTTCGTCAATCACAAATCCATTGAGGAAAGGGGCTGCTGCTTCGTGCTGGAAATTGGAAATGAGGATTTTGAAGGTCCCTTGGCACTATACAGCTTCCGGTATCAGGGTAAACAAAGTATTCCATAAAACTGCACAGTTAAAATTTAATCCTAATAACTAATTACAGGTAATCGCAATATCCCCCCAAAAAATCCCCGCGGTATTAAAAAACCAAGAATTAATACCAGAATATCATTTTTTTCTTGGCCTTTCCCATAAACCAGAATTTATACGTCGCTTATACGTATCGTATACGTATATGATTTGTTTCCGTAGCCCTTGCCTCTTCTTTCCTTCCTTAGAAGAGAATCGAGTCTCGAATAACGACGAAGTTAAGGGCAAGTTTTCCCGTAATTCGCAGGGGGTGGTCCATAGTCGGGACGTTGTCGCCCTGGAAACTGCAGCTGCATCTGCATGTCGACCCAGTGACCGAGTTCCCAGGATGCACGACCACGATGCACCGCCGTCGGAGCTTTAAGCTCGACTTGCGTGACAGTAACGAGAGCTTACCCTCAAAGGAACGAGGAAACGCACAAGCCATGGGGAGTGAGCGAAAGAGGTGGCTTCATCCCCATAAATTTTCCCCGTAAGACATATCCCTGGGAAATGATCCGTCCTCTCCGTCTTTAACGTCAGATTCGGTCCAGAGGAGATGAAAAAAGAGAAATCACGTCGATCCCATTCGCGATGCGGCGTTCGATCGGTCGAAACTGCCGTGGAAAAAGGAGCTCTCCTCACCGGGGTGAAACACGACTTTTCCATTAGACTTTCCCAGCTAATTGGGGCATGATTTATGGCAGCAGTTTCGCAGTTGCAGCCGCGCAGGAATTTTTTAAGAATTTAATGGAACGCTCCAACGGTTGTCAAGTATTCGGCCGGGTTATTGGTTATCATTTTGGAGGGTTATGGTGGCTTTTACATGTATATTGAATTAATATTTATAGATAAAACCGGGAATTTCAGATATTTGTTATCCCCAGCGAGCAGGTTTACGCATCCCACCTGTTCCATTTCCACCTGTACCGTCCTCTGGATTCTTCTCTCCTCCAATCTCCTTCTCGTTTCCCCTCCTTCGAGGACTTCTCCGTCTGCAGCTGGCTTCCCCCAATCCCCATCTCCCTGGAAGTGGACGATCCCGAGTCACTGGCCCCAGCCAGGGCAACCCATCTCCCTCGTCCTAGTTTCTCTCCCCTTTCATCCATACAATCTCCGAATCTCCATCCTCCTCTCTCCGATTCGGCCTTCCGAGTTTCTAGCCTCATCGAACCGCTGGAAATTGAAAAGGAGCCATTGTTTCGCCCTGAAGATCCTCGCAGTGGCCACTTCATCCCTAGGCCTCGTCCATGACCATTGTTCCCCATTGACCATGTTACGGTGTATCGCTATATTTTTATTTTCTTATTTTTTTTTTATTACACTTTCTACATTTTATCTTCAGAGTTATAGATCTTGGCATTGTTTTGGCATCGTTTTGCCAAGTGCAGGCCTCGGTACGTAGTGCAATCGGTTTCGCTGATGGAGTGCGGCCATTCCGCCTCCGGCTCGAAGCGGAAAATAATTCGGGGATAAAATACTGGGCGCCATTACCGGATCCACCGGAACCTCGGGAAGGAAATCCGATCTTGACGAAGGTTCTCCTACCCGTAGGTTGTAGGTGGGCTTTTCTAGGTCAGCCCAGAACTGGATGGACACGTTCGCGACTCGTCCGGACTTGGGGAGTGATTGGCACCCTTTCACGAGTCGATTCGCGACTGATCAATAAATGTTTCCGCGGTCCCCAGGACGATATAGCGATACCGGATGTCGACCCTCCGACACACCTACTCGATGACATCGGCTGACCTAAAAGCTCGAGCTTTCCCATTTTCGCGGTGTCCCCTTGCCCGGCCATCGCCGGAGCGATGGACGACGATCCGAGAGACGTTTCCATCCCCCAGGAGATCTGGATTCGCGATATCCCGTCCTTCAGAAAATCATTCCACCCCTTGGGTGACGAAGTGGACCCCGAAGAGTCTTCGCTAAATGCAGGGCAAAATTTTTGGTTTTGCCCTGTGCAGGTTTTGAAGATGCACGAAAAGATGTATTAATCCAACCGGATGACTTTCCGTATCTTCGTCCCGAAAATTGGCAAAAGACGTCACGCCGTTTCCATCGAGGTCCTAGAATGAGAATCGTCCACGGGGTGCGTGGGGTGGTCCGCGTATAGACAGGTCGATATGGATTAGAGAGCCCCCAGGAGTTGGTTCCCCCAAGAACGTCGATGATGAGGACCACCATTTGGACCAGAGTGGCGTTTCTCCCGTTTCTCTTCCAATTCAAGGGAGATACGCCGGACCATTGTTACCGAGAATTCGATGACGAACAATTCTTCCTCTGGTGGAGGGCCTCCGTCAAGCTCCGCGGCTGTTATCACCCTGATGGTCCAGAGATCCAGTTCCAGAAAATCTAGCACTTCTCTTCGCGAACAATGGCCTGGATGTTTCCTCATTTTCTGGAAATTTTTCAGGTATTCTCTGGTCTTGCAATTCTTCTGATCGGACACAGGGGAAGGTAGAAAAATGTAGGTAAGCGAATTCGAGAAAAAGCCGACATGGGAGTTCGGGAACTGTTTCTCTTTCGCGGAAACCCGAGTGTCCCTCTTCGGGGGTCTCAAAGCTCACGTTTCCGTTAAAGCCATTATGAATGGAGGAACACTCGAGTCGCAAAGAGGTCCACCTGGAGAAGGAGTTAGCGCAACCGGAAGTGGCGGGGCCAGTCAGTAAGTGGTCCCACAGTCCACCTTCCTCTCCCTCGATAAATTCTCTTAAAGCTCCCCGGAGTGCCGGGCCGAGGGGCGAAAAGTGGAGGAAAAACTGTAAATGCACCTCGCCCGGAGGAAAATGAAGGTTTTCATCGCTTTTACCTGCGCCGAGGGGAAACGTAAGTGCGACGGATGCGAGTACTAAAAGTACCCATTTATCGGGTCGTTCCGTAAGTTCGCGAGGAAAAAATTTCGCTCGCGGAAAATCTTCATTCTCCTCCTGGAGGTACTCCCACGTTTACCCGAAACTGCACGAAAATGGGATATTGATTAATAAAGTGCAGAAACTACGGTACGGATAACGTTACTCCACTTTCAGCAATGTTACCGAACTCCGTCGAACGGTTCAAGCTCCCGTCTCGCGAAATCTTTTCCAGGTCAGTGTTTACGGGGAAATAAAAACAAGCTAGGCGGGAATCGCAATGACACCGGTAGAAATATAGGTCAGTAGGGTATCCGGGAACTAAATGCGAAGTTACCCGGGTAGGAAGTTCAGCCGGACATCTCGGAGTTTAGGGAACCAGCAGGCAGCCGAGAACATCGCCATTAATCCAGTAACCTCATTTGACCTCTTCCCCGATCTGGCCGAGTAAACTTCTACCTTGGCAAACGCCCATTCCACCAAGAGCCTGACCTTGAGGATGCCTACCATCGAAACGTGGAAAAGCCTGCCTAAACACCTGGATAAAAATCGAAAATCAATTTACCTGCCTTGGAACTCCGCCACGAACCTCGACGTACGTCGCGCATTCCCGGGTGTACATGACGCGAGACTCTACCCTCGAGTGCCTGATAAGAGAGCCCTCTTGACAAACATTATCACGAGGCATCGATTTACGCCTTTTCGGCGGCATAAGTAGGCACACGCATACACGGTCAAAACATTTCAGCTCGTCGGGGTATTGATCCGAGCCGAAAGCCGTGTGCCGGCACGTCGGTCGTTCCGGTTGACTTTTCTTACACTTACCGACGCCACAGGGTCGAATTACCCGCGTTGCGGTTTCCGCGTGAACTTCCGAGTTAATTTGGGCCTGACTTACGTGCAGTCGGCGAGTCGGGGTGCGTCAGAGATGCGTAGATCCGTGCTCGGGAAGCGGCGAGGTGCACGGCCGAAGTGGTGTCACGGGGCGGCGGCCATATTGGATCGCGGAGCAGGCTCGCAGCGCCGCCACGCGGCGGGCGCTAGAACCTCCGCCACCCCCGCGCGAGTTCGACCGACCCTGACTCCCACACGAAGGCGCACCTAGAGATGAACGGTGATGCAAGTAAATGCGAGCATTTGCTCGATACTTTCACTTAGATAACAAGCACTTTTGGCATCGATACCCAAGGGCTGGATGCTCACTTCTTATTTCATTTTAACACAATTTATCCAGTTTTTAAACCTGACAACTTTTTTTCTTTTTAACAACGTGTTCGGCAAAAGTGTCCGATTTCATTGCTCCTGCGCGATTAATCCCTGCTTTGCAGGCAGGTTTACATTGAATGGACCTTTAGGAAAGGACGTATTTGGCGCAAGTGGTTCTTTCTTTTTTTTTTAGGATTTAACGGGAAGTACGTGTACTTTTTAGAACGTTCATTTCGGAGCTTCTAGGGAGCTCACGGAGAGATTGAAATGCAGCGCTTTGTAGATAAAATCGTTTGTAGGATCACTTTATGGGGGGCAAACATGCTTCACGCTTGCATGCTACGTATGAATACTGGTCTGCTGGCTTTTAAATTGAACCTCCGGACATTCGATGTTTGTGATTTCAATCACCCTTTTTTTATCCCCCCGTGCTTTTCAAATGTACCCGATGTCCAACAATGTGTTCAACAACGCGTCCCTCGGCTTCGCAAAAATGCAAACGACAGCTCGCTATCCGCAAAACTGGGAATTAGTTACAGGGAAACCTGTAGAATAATTACAATATAAACATGATAGATATTAAAAGTATTATTAATTCTTTCACGGGTATTAACGTAGAATTTAATTAAAATTTCGTTACGAGAGATAGATGAGTTAAAGAAGCCATTTACCAATTTCAGGAAGGATTTTTCCCTTCCCCACGTGCGCATCCGTGTATTCGTTAATTAGCAATTAATATAGATACTAGGGTGCTCATAATTAATCATAATCACCGTCGAGGTTAGGCGGATTAAGCCTCTGGAGCATGTAACCCTCGGGATAAGTTATCGGATATGTACGAGAGGATTTACCGCGTACCGAGAACCGCGAATCCCGATGGTACACGAAATCCTTATTACAGAGGCGATAAGTCCCTCGGTAATGCTCGTTAAGAGTCGATCGCCGCAGAAAGTGTAGTATCGGTGCTCGAACCGAAGACGAGGGGACTTCTCGATTATTATAATGAATTATAATGAATTATAATTAATACAGATCCATCGATCTTCCCCTGAAGGGCGGCATCCTCGAGGAACGTCGCAGATCCGCGAGAATGTCTCTCGAAAGTGGGAAAAAAGGCCCCAGGAAATAATCGAGGAAATTAATTGCCCATGGAGATATTAAGAGTTATTAATGGGGGCAGCTTTTAGTAGATAGGCTCGTGATCGTATAAATCCGAGATTGGGCACGAGCTGCGTTCCCACGGGAGTTGACCCCGTGGGGCTGTAAAACGTATCCAGGCCGATAAACACGGGAAATGCATTGCGCCCCGGCAATTACAGTGTCAAAAAATCCGGATGATTCCGTTCGACTCGACCATGCGACCCGGAAAAAAAAAAGGGAAAAAATCAGGCTCACTGGACCGCCAAATAAAAAAAGAATCCCATCTCCGTCCCCAGCGATCTGGATCTCTTCTATCAATTTATTCTCTTTTTGTTTCCCCAACGAAATCGTAGTACTTAAGGTGATATGAAATGGAAATTGTGCGCGAACTTATGGAACGACTCGGTAATGTTGCAGGTATAATGAGCAATTGAGGATTGAACATTTTCCTCAGAGAGGAAGAAATGGAGTATCGAAAGTCGGAGCCGAGTTCGGGCGAGTTCGAAAGGTCGGAAGCTTCATTGTTCGAGGAGTATATAGAGTCGTCCCCATCGAACGCAATTTTGAAGCCCATTGTGCATAGATTTGACAAAGGAGTGAAACAGCGGCATGGAAGGGCACGAAGAATGAGAAAGAGGGCCGAGGGGAGTCGAAGGGCCGGGGAGGGAGAAATGTCTCGAAACGCAAGCACGTCTGAGCCAGGAGCCGCGCAAGCTCGGCGACGTGCTTGCGAGGCACGATTCGCTTTGAGGCCTTTCGAGTGCGCTCACCGGTCCTGACGTTAACAATATTAATTAATGCGTCCCGCAAAGGTGAGCTACGACGTCTCGAGGGCGCCGCGATTTCCCTGGATCGCGGAACTCGGAAGTCTCGCCATGTCTGAATCGTCGAAAAAAAATGTTATAAAATTATATTTTTAATAACAGGAGTGGGGTATCGTTCGCTTTCCCGGTTTTTCCTTTCTCGATTAATTTCCCGGTATTCTCCGGTTTCGGGACGTGGATCCGGGTATTCCGGAACTCGGGGCTTCGGAAGCCGTTGATCAGTTCTCTGGGAAGTCGGAGGTTGGATTTCTCGCGCGTTTCCCTCCGACTCTTTACCTGTCTTACCAGGGCGTTCGTCGTCTCTCTCCATCTTCTTCGTCGGCTGCCGGGCTCCTTTTCCGTCTCTCTCGCTCCCGCGGGTGCCGCCTCGCTCCGTCTCTCTCGCTCCTCCGCCCGCTTCCCCCACCACCGGCCTCGCCACTTCGGCGGCCTTATCATCCCTGCGCATGCGCGACGCCCGGCTCGCGCCCGCATTGGTTCGGCGGAGTTCGGTTCGGGCTCACGTGTCGCCGCGAGCTCAGTCGCCGCCCGCATCCCGAAGGAGCAACGCTGGGATACCTGTGAGGGAGGAGGAAGGGGTCGACCCGAGGACTGCTTTCACCCTCGATGAGTATCCGGCACGTGGCCTAGTCCCTTCTCAAGGTACCACCTTTGCATCCCCTTTCTTCGGGCTTACGACGCATCTCGTCTCTTCGTTCGACACTCGGAAACTCGGGCGGTGATTGGCCGCGCGTATCTCCGACGACGCGGCCAGAACTATCGCGCGTCGCTTTCATTGAGCTTGCGAGCCGGTCGATAAGTAACCACCCCCTGGTGAATGAAAAGCTCTCGTGCACCCGGCGACGTTACTCCCCCGGTTTTCGACAGTCGAATGGAGTTAGGTTAGGTTTATGCGAGGCTGATTAATAATTCTAAGGGAAAACTCGGCCCGACAACCTGGGACATTTCGTTCCGGTAATTATGAAATCCGGAATACTGAAATTCTGGTCAGTCCGATAAGACGTGGAAAATTCAATGAAATTATATATATATATATATATATATGTGTAAAATATGGATATGTCATAAATGATCGTCACTGTCCCAGAATTTCTGCACGCAGCGGAAACATTCGAGTGGGATAAGGGGTGAGGATGGCAGACAGGGGGAAGGGATTAAAAGGGTTAGAGGGCGATGGCAAGTGGGAAGAGGGAGAAGTGCAGGGGAGAGAAAAAAAAGAAGAAATGGGGATAAAATGTCTCGGTTGGGAAATATTGAAGCCGCGTTCCGTTCCCCGTCGCGGTGTGTTGTGAATGCGAAACGACGTGGAATTTTAATTAACGCTCTCTGTCAAGAATAGACACGGCCTCTCTCTTCTTCCCTGGGGAAAAAAAAAGAAAAGAAAAAACAGTCTCCCCCTAATTACTGATTCGGGAAACACATGCACGAATGCACCCTGCACTCGTGCACATGCACCCCTCGAGAGGACCGGAAGAGTCGGATATCGAAAACTCGAAGGGCCATTATCGCCACTTATTAATATGTTAATAAACTTTGTGCACTTGGTTTTATATCCACGAAACGTGGTGATATATTTTTTATTAACATATTTCAGAGGACAGTGCGCGCACTTGTTCTTACACCTCGGTGTACTTGTCATTGCATCATGAGTTACGAGGATGGAGACTTCGGGTTTTAATTTTCTTTTTTTTCCTTTTCATGTTTTAATAAGATTCATGGAGTAGACTCGAATTAATTGAGATGTCGGCGTAATGTCGACTGCGAGTACGTGGAAGCTCAGTTTTTTTTTTTTCCCCCTAGCCTAATTCCCGCGAAGATCCTGATTGCAATTAGCAGAGCTTTGGTGGAGCCAATTAGGAGCTGCCGAAAAGCTGGGGCATCGATTTTTAATCAACCTACCTTTTTACTCGGAAATCAGTGAAATACGAATCGGCGAGCGTTACACTCATTATGGGTGGTCGAAGCTCCGAAAGCTTTCGGGGTAAATTCCGGTCGTCTCGTACCTTCATCCGTATGCGTTTAGTCGATTGCACGCTGAATTGTTTATTGAGCCGTCTTTAGTGCAAATGGGATGTAAACCGTCTTCCGGGTCGACGAACTCTCGAGGCCCAAGTCGCGATGCACGGTGCACGCGAGCTCGTCCCACTGGTGGAGTGCAAGCTCCCGTGTCAAAGCCTTGCACTCGTGCGTTGCACTCCGGCTAGGTGGGTGACAAAGCTTGCGCTGCACTAATTGCCGGCTCAAAAGTAATTACCAGTTTCGCCGAGGCACTCCCGAGTGCTGTAATGCTGGTTTTCTGCAGCTTGAGATTACGGAGAGTGAGAGAGAGGCTAGAAGATACCGCGCCAAGATTTCGGACCTACTTGAAATTTCATTTACCAATTAGGGATTCCGACAGCGCCTTAAATTATTTACCACGACTAAATCGTCATTTTATCTGAACGTATCAATTTTTTCCAAGTCAATCCTGGGGCTGGTTGGCGGTCAAAAAAATTCGAATATGTAATTTCCCTCGTGGAAAAAAAAAAAATAGAACAAATAAACGAAAAGTGATCCTAGACGTCGTTTCGCTCGATTTCATCTCGCGAATGAAATATGCACCAGGGAAACGAAAGGACCCGGAAATTGTGGCGGGGGGGGAGGATACGTTTTTTACAGGGGACATATAAAATCTCTCCGTGTTGTTTCTCCCCTCGGCGTGAATAAAAAATCCGCTAAACGTCCCGCGCCAAAAATAGGGAAATAAAGGGGGCAGGAAAAATAAAGAGATCCTCTGTACAGTTCCCCTCCCACCGTGTGAATAAAAAATACACTAAACGCCCGGGGCGCATAACGCGGTTTGGCTCGACCCGGACGGGTACACCCGAGTACGCCCGAGTATGCCCGAACGCTCCCGACTACCCTCATCCCCAATCGCGACGGGCACTTGAGCCCGTTAACAAACATCACCGCAATCCAAACAGTGTACACGGAGAGGTCGACTCGACCGGTCCGGCTGCGATTGGAGGGGCCGGTGCATCGTCGGGGTGCAATTGCCATTAATTATATTTATAATTAATTCGCGGACCTCCTCCACGGGCGGCTCCAGGGTGGATTTCTCGTCGGGTTTGTTTGTCGGCATGGAGCTCAGTGACCCGCTACTGACCTAGTTTGCCCCCGGCCCCCCACCTCGTGACCTCCGACCCGGTTCAGACCCAATTCCGGGTTTCCCTCCCCTTTTCCTCCTCCCGCCCCAGATATCCCACCCCCTCCCCCCTCGCGGACCGATCCTCCACCGATTCCTTTACTCGTTGATACGTGCTGAATTTTCGGGTTAACCTTCGGATTTTGAGGTAGTTGAGGCTGATGGGAGGGGGGAAATCGGATATCCGGGAAAAATGGACCATGCAGTTGCATGCATGTGCAGTTATGCCGAGTCGCGGAGGAGGGGTTGGATCGTCGAGTCGAGAGTAATTAGCCTCGTTAGAGGCATTGTATCTTGAACCGGAGGAGGGTGGCTGTGCATTTTTTAAAATCTAGTTTCGCTTGGGATTTTTTGCCCGACCAGCACTTTCTTTTGTCCTTCGACGGTCGATGCACCGGGGTGCATCGGATCCTTTGCAGAATTTCTCCCGGGGGCGGGATATCATCCCTGCGCGAAGTGCAAGAGAAAACCAATTACCGCTCAAAATTGACTTTCCAAAAAAAAAAAGGGAATAATCGTCCTTTTCCTGCCCCGCAGTTCGGCGAACCGCCGAATGCAATTCCGGCATTGGCGAAATGCATAACGGGTCAGCCTGGTGCACAAATTCGATCGGGTCATTAAACCCCCCGACAATGGCGACGAGGGGGGGGAGACGGAGAGGGTTCAATCGCGATTGGTCAAATCGAGAGCCGCCTCGAAGCCGATATTCGATATCGGCGGAGTCGACGACTTCGCCTCATTGGCGAGGCTCGAGACTCGATGAAATGCCGAGACGACGACTTCCGGAAAACCCCGGGAAGGCGGAAGTGCGGAATCGACTCTGTCCTCTTTCGCTCTCCCCCCCCTGAGTCTCGTTCAGGCCTTTTGTCTACCTTCGAAAGCCGCTTGGCAAACGTTCATTTACTGCGGCTTCCCCGATTCCTGCTCTTTCGGGATTTCGGGCTGGACCCGCCCCTCGAGTTCCTGGCTGCAGCTGCAACTGCACCAGGAAACGGAAATCCGTTTCGCAAAGCTCACCGTCAGCGAGACGACGTGATTTTATGCCCGTTACTGGCGAACGGCAACTTTCCCTCTAGTGTAACATTTCTTCCCACAGATGATAGAATTATGCTTCTGATGCATCGGACGGAATTATTAAATTATTAAATTATTAAATTATTATATAAAAAAAAATATGGAATGACGCTTCTAAGTTTCATACATCTTTAGTGCACAAAGTCGTACCGAGTGCGGCATAAAAAAGAGCATTAAATGAGGTTGGTTTCAATCAATGCTCGTTGTTTGTGTATATTTGTCGATAGAGGAAAAGTGACCGCCGACGTGGCGGAAAATCGGAGGGGGCGAAGAGGCGGGAAAAACGGTTCTCGCAGAAACGGAGACCGCGTAAAAAGCCGGAATAATTGAGTTCCCTAACAAACTCGAATGGCCGGCGACAAAAAGGAGGGTGCACAGAGCGCATTCATTTCCTTCGGGAAATAAAGCCCGTCCGTTTCGACTCGATCGATCTCTCTCTCTCTCGGCCCTCGTTTTTCTTCTTTTCCCGCGATTTTTTACTCCGTTTTTTTTTTTCCCCCTCCTCGGTCAGGATATCGCAAGGAACTAATCCTGAGAGTCCCGACGAGGAGGTATCAAATGGCCGCTTTCGGGAAGTTAAAAGGAATCGGGAACTCTGACTTCCTGGGCCACTCGATCCAGGAAGGAAACTTCAACTTATTAGGTCCTGGAAGTTCGGAAAGTCCCTTTGACTTCTCTGGCTCTGAACTGATAGCGCCGATATTTGCATGGAGGAGAGTTCCGAAATGACGTTTTCTCAGAATGAGGATTTTCGGATCTTGTAAGGGTGGAATTAATTCCTGCCGAATTAAATTATATTCCTGGCGGAAGGAATTAATTCCTGGCGTAAGGAATTAATTTCTGCGGAATTTTTCTTCCCGTTTAGTTTAATTCTCATTCGCATCCTTAACTCGGTGTCCTGGCGTGGCATATCTCGCAGGAAATTCTCCTTAATTGACCCCAAAAGTCGGAGCGAATTTCCGGAGATCCTTATCCTTCCTTACCCGGCAAGGACTCCCGCGAAGGAACTTCGGAAATTCTCGGCAGGATCTCAAGAGCGAGAATTTGCGTGGAAATAACTTCACACCTCGTCGCCCGCCAAATGAGGTCCTTTCGGTCTCCTCCTCCTTAAGGAACTAATAGATTTATGCAGATCGTCCTCTTGGAGATTTTCCAGAAAACTCCTCGGTGTCGGAAACTAGATCCCTCGCATAATTACACCTGCAGGATCGGTCGTTTAATCCTGATTGCGAGTCAGACGAGAGCTAATGAAGCCGGAGTTCCTTGAGGTCCTTTTCCTGATCCTCCTCCGTCCATGAAACCCCATTTAAAATCCTTTCGATTTAGAAGTACCCCAATTTGATCCTTGCATTAAATAAAAGGAGAAGCCAAACAATCATAAATAATTTCTTTAATCGACAATTTGTTTTTTGACGGATCGGTACATCGCGTCCTGGAAATCTGGGCGATTAAATCCTCGGATGAGAAATATCGGTAACACTTAGGGACAGTCCTTGTTAGACGCGACAGCAGGCTGGGTGCATTTAATTTGTCAGGTGCACCCTGGTGCCAAAACTGCCGTCCGGGAAATGGAGCGCCGAGGTGAAGAGGTCGATCGACTGGGATGCGACCTCGATTCGAGGGAGTTGGATTACCCGAATCCCGGGTACGGTCAGGACCTCTTTTTATCATCCAATATTCTTAATCCCGGCTTATCCCTTTTGATTAGCCGCACCGATCTCCGAGACTCTCCTTGCCGGCATATTTTCTCTGTCCGTCTCTCTTGAACAATTTTTTTATTAGATACATATTTCTGACCTATACCAGATAGTAGATTAAACCCGACCATTAATAAATAAATCATATCGTCGACTTTATCAAGGATATGGTGGCGACCAGAGATTAATCCATCAAAGGCACGGAGAAAATGGGCATAATTAATTAGGGATTTATTCAGGTATTAATTATTAATACGGGAATTGCGGTCATATGAGGTAATCGAGCGGGCTTTTTTTACTCCTGTGTTATGGGGCGGCATGCCTCAAAGGTCCTCGAGTGACAGATTCCTGCAAACAAACGTCCCGGATCGTTTAATCGTCCTTGCAAACGCTTGCAACCGGCGACTGCATCCGAGGAGCCGAGTGCATCAAATGCAGCCCAGCTTTGCTCGCGCGAAAGTAATTTGTCACTCGCAGGCCGATTGTGGGGCTATAACAGAAGTTGCGATACGCCATTCGAGTAATCGATTCGTAGTTATCCTCTGCTATTTAGACACGCCCACGGGCTCGTAATGTACATTAAACGTGATCGCACTTGAGCGTTTTCCGATACTTCCTCTCTCGGACATTCTCTCATTCAAATGTTCGGAAAACGTGACAAACTTTTTTACCAACGATTCGCGTGCCATTTTGAGATACATCGAAGACATTCTTCATTGAGGAGTAAATAAAAAGGTCTCCTACAGAAGGAAGGAAAAATGGAAAAATCTTGAGGGTGGCAATTTTTTTTTCAACTCGTGCAAAAATTATGGTATTCCGAAATGTCATTATTTTTACCCTGTTCCCTGCATCCAGAATATTTTCGGTATGCACCGCAACTAGTGCATCGAAGAAATTCTTCATTGAGCAGGAAATAAAAAAGGCCTCCTCATGCGAGAGAAAAGAAAAATGGAAAAATCTTGAGGGTGGCAATTTTTTTTTTAAAGTCGTGAAAAAATCACGGCATTCCGAAATGTCTGCCAACTGGTGTACCATGGACATAGCTGGGAATCCTCGTATCACATGAATTTTCTGCAAAGGGGGAGTCCGGATATCCTGGGATGTTCGTCAGAGGCGCCTCGTGAAACTATTTTAGCGGCGCCTACGTCCACGAGAAGTAAATTATGGAAATTCTGGATTCGCGAAATGCCGGGCCTCTCTCTCCTCTCTTCTTCCGCGAGCTCTTTTAATTATCTTGGAATTGCTCCCGCCTCTGTTTGCGATATTAATAAATGGCACTCGGGCGTCCCGTCGGTCCGACTTTCTACGCATCGTCGACGGAAATGGCCCGCGAATCTCGTTTGCAGAGCCGGATTCGCTAATCCGAGCAAAGTAATCCAATTATCATCGTAATCGCGTCCAACAAATTCCCGCGATGCTCGATGCGCTAGTTTCGAGCGGAAGGAACCTTTTTTTCCGATGCATCGAGAAGTTCCTTTGCGCGGTGGACAATAAAAGTCTCCTTATCGAAGAGAATAGATAAAAATGATCGAACGTATGAGTTTGTATAATTTCCACGGTATAAAACCCTTCCCTCGGAGTATCGGCAAGTTTTGGCCGGAAAAGAGGTCCTCGGCTTTAAAGGGGAGCCACTTTCGACCCAGTTCGTCGCTTCTTCGAGTCGACGAATTGGGTCGATGCCTCGAGAGGGGTCTCAAGGGAGAACCAGAAGACGCGCAAAAGGGAGCTCGTAAATCATCCTCGACATATTCGAATTATCGATACCCTCGAGGAGGTGGGAAAAAGATTACGGATAATTTAAGATCGCCGGGGGAAAAACTCGAAGTTAGGAAAACCCACCCTAACCGAAAGTCCCCCTATCCTTTCCCCCAAATGACCCCGTATTAAAGAAAAGGTACCTAAAGAAAAATGAGACCTGAGAAACTCAGCCAAAAGACGCATCATGATAACGTGATAACAAATCAGGGCGCGGGTATCCCAAGTATGGATAACGAGTGTGGGGTAAAAAATATCAATATACCAAAAATAAAATCGCCCGATTCCTTGAGAATTATCATGCCGAAAGGGATTTACATAAAATGAAAGCGTGGAAAATTTAGAATAATTCATTTTAAATACGCGAATTAGGAAGAATAATCGCGAACCGAGTCGCAGATACTGGAGGATATATCGTGGAAAAATGATAAGGAACCCTTTGAGCCTGGAAGAGGAGAAGATAGGAAGGAGGAGTCGGGAATAGGTGCATGCCCGTGGGATCGGCGTTCGAGGGGTCGAAGAGGGGCGAAGAGGGAGGGCAAAAGGTGACCCAGTTGCAGGGGTGGGTCGGGGGTGGACGATGCCCCGGTGTCACTGGTTCGAGGCCCGGTATGACCCGGTTTTCCGGCTGGTCTTTGCCCTCCTCCCGACCCACCCTCGGTGACACACGGGGCCGGTAATGGCAGAGCCCTGCGATACCTACCCCTCTAGGAGCTAATAAGCCCTCCCCTGATTCCACCCCTCTCGGGGTTTCTAATAAAATATGCCATGCATTATGCAACGGCCCCGGGAATCCGCACCTAGGAGGGGGAGCTTTCGTTTAAATTCGGCCCCCGGCCCTTTCGATTGAGCTTTTCGGTGCCGCCGAGAGGGGCGCTAATTTCCGAAGCGGCTGGCTAACGTCACGGAGAGGGCGGGGGTTCGCGCTTTTTACTGGGACCATTACGGAGCGAGGGGGCTAATTTGATGCATTGGCTCTCGGTTTTTGATGTCTCAGTTTCCAGGCTCGGGTTTTCCTTACCCCGAGGAGAGCTTTCCAAGGGCCGGGAGAATTAAATCGAGCCCGAGAGACCGGCGTGGCACGAGACGCGGATAAAGAGCCTTAACCTATCAAACGCGCGACAGCCGGAAAAAGCAGCCGGGGGATTCAATTCGGGCACAGTTTATGCAATTCCCATTAATCAAAAGGACCCCTGCGATTTATCGGGAAACGCGGAATATGCATCGCCGCGGTCGTAAAGTGGAACTCGGCCCGCTTCCCGGGACGCGAGCTTGTTATCCCGAGTGCAAAACGCGAGCTGGATTGCAAAAACGATGGGCGGGAACAAATACCAGCCGAAACTCTGATCCCGGGCCAAATGGACCGACTCTCGGGGTCTGTAATTGCCTGGGATTAAACCCGATTGGAAAACGACGCGTTTTCGGGCGTCTTTTCTTACCCTCGGAAGAGACAAGATGGCGGGCGGCCTATCACGTGACCTAAACGCTCTTAGTAGCCAAAGGGTTAAGGGAATACGAAAGTGCCATCTGAACAATGTCGAGACGATTCGGTACACCCAATTCGGAGGGGAAAAAAAAAGCTTCGTAAACGATCGACCTCGTAAACTCCTCGGATGGCACTTTCGTATCGCCTTGATAACGAAAATCGTAACCTCGCGGAAGCGTTCCTCCGAACGGAATACAGGATCACTTTTTACGCGACGAGTCGCTGCCTCGTCAGGATTTAATTGCGGTAGCTGGCGGCAATTAATTCAAAGGGAAATCCGGAGCGAGGCAACAAAGAGAGGAAGCTTTCGAGATATCCCGAGTGGGCCGACAAAGGCGAGAGAAGTCTCTCCTCTATTCACGTCGGTGTTACCGGGCGATAACGATAAATACCGACCTAGCCTTTGTTGTCACGATAGATAAAGGTGGCGCAGGAGTGGCGACCTGGACTCGAAATTCCGCCTCCTCAAAGGACCTCCGAAGAAGAGGATACGCGATTCTTCCATCGTTTTTTTTTCCAATTTTTTTTCTCCCTCGCTAGATTTAACAATCCTTGACGACGAGACGCGTCCCGATCATAAGGACCGCGTCCTGACTCCTTCGACAAAAGGATCGGAATCCTTCCTCGGGATGCTCTCTGAGATGCTAATTCCACTTTTTTCCGGCTGGTCCTCGGAAAAGAGATCGGGAAACTTTTTAACTTCTCGCTGGGGTAGGGGGGCGCCGAAATTAAAATCTTAAAATCCCGGAGGGGTGGAGGAGGTCCTTTCGTCCTTTATTCCTTTATTCCTCCCCATTATCTTCGCCCGCTGGAGCGCGGCGGCCATTTAACCGAGAGCTGGGAGGGTAAAGTTTCTTATCGATGCATTCGTAATCCCAATTTTCACGTCGAGGACGAAATTGCGATTTCAGGACTCGGGGAAAGCCTTTCGGCATATCCTCGGGATTAATAGTCTCGTCCTATCTGGAATATAAAAATCGTTGAATAACGCCGCTTCCCTTTGTGAGAAGGGAGGATCGCTAAAAAAGGACCCTTAAGTTGGAAGCCGTTCTCGGGGACGGTGCTTGAGACATTGTCAAAGGACCTTCCGGATAAGATGGAGGAAATGTAATTCCCCAAAATTTCTTCCCCGATCCCGAGCGCGTTTATCGATTTAGTTATAATAAATACATGTCGCGTAGACGTCCGATAACTTTGTGCTAAAAGAAACAAATACGACTCCACCTCAAATTGATGAAATCCAGGGAAATTTCAGAGATTAGAATTCCAGCGCCATTTTGGATTTTTTTTTTTTTTTTGTGAGAAGGTTCTTGGTTGCCTTCAAAGATATCATTTTTTATTTTCAAGCCGACCGACACGAGTCACTTATCCTTTGCGCGAATGGGAGGGAGGAAAATCGATGTCGTAATTCCCGCCGAGCGGGAAACCGACGCGGAATTTCGGAGTCAATGTCGAAGAGGACGCCGAAGAAGTTATACTCGCAGAAGCGAGTCGAGGAGAACACCCTCGCTCATTTAGCAACGGGGCACGTAATTCAATTTCCATGTCGCGTTTCCCCCCCTAGCCTTGGGGCGTGAGGAAAATGCCGGCGCTTTTCCGACCTCGTCCTCTTCTGGAGGTCCCCGGAGTCCCTCCTCGAGGTGGGAAATTCTCGGCGGAAACCCTCGACGGGGACGAAACCGCGAAACGTCCGGGGCGCGCCTCCCTTGTGGGACTTCCGTTTTCCCCGGGGAAAATTTCCTCGATATTCCGCGGATTTCCGGAAGACGCCGTGAACCTCTACCTTCGTCCTACCCTTAAACCAGTTACAAGGAAATTGAACGTCCAGGGTGGGGAAAGGGAACCGCCGGATAGCCCTCGCACTTTGCGGCGAGTAAAAAAGTTATCGCCCCTCGTTATCCCGGACAAACGTCGTTAGGTTTATTCTCCGGTACATTAATTTCTCCCCCCTCCAGCCCCCTCCCTTAACTTCGTTTCCCTCTCGTTCCTTTTATTTCGAGTCTTCGCGTTAATCCTTTGATTTCCCCCAACGCTACGAGATGAACTCATTCGCCCTCCGAAGAGAACGTTTAATTAAAGTCCGCGACTTTACGACCTACCTATCCTAAAGTTGCTTTATTTATTATTCCCTCCCTTCGGAGAATTTTTCTTTACCAGGGAATTTCTTCATCAGACGATCACGCGTCTAAGTAAAATCCCTTGGTACGTAATTTTACGGGTATTATTATTATTCTTTTTTTTTTGGCGATTACATCCCCAAGTAAAATTACCTGACAAGTGACCAGGGCACCGGATTATTAATTAAAACGAGATTATTTTCGTCGGAGAAATTAAATTCATGAATTGTATATTGTAGATTTATTATAGATTTTTGGGAAGGTGTGAAATATTTTCTCGGACTTTTTTTGTGGGGGGTAAATTTGGGAAAGGGTGATATAAATTTGGTGGGTCATCGAGGTTGATATCACGGGTGGCGTAATCTTCGATATAACGAAGCTTCGTATCATATTGCTTATACGTTCAACCCCTTCCTCCCTATGCAGATATTATATCTCTCTGGCTCTCTAAAGTCTCGGGGCAGATTCAATTACGCGTCCCGGGGCAACTAACGGGAATCGAGGCGCAATATCCATTTTATCGTTGCGAAATGGCTCCCACTAAGAGCCATTATAATGTCATTATTATTAGAATCCAACGTGGCCGTGTATCGACGTCTGCCCATGGAAAATGGCCCTAACCGAGTAATACGTCATTACTTAATTTCATACAGCAGTCGTAAAAATTCCCTGGTGTTACGAAAGTATATATGCAAAAATGGCGAAAGGTTGATTTACGCCATTTTTAGAATCCAACGTGGAAAATGGTCTTGACTTAATAAAACGGTATTATTCATCTTCAAATCATTTTATCCGGATAGTCGTAATGAAAATCGCTGGATTGAATAATTTCTATAATTAAAAGTTGGTTTGTCTCGTTGAGACCCTTTAAACGTGGCATATGTCAAATCACTAGATTTTCCGAGCATACTATTTATTGGATGATTGGTTTTCTTTATAGACTCGAATTTAATTAAATATTCATTAATTAAATATTCTCGCTTTTTTTTTTTTCATTCCAGAATGCCTAACGAAGCTAGGCCGGTGTGCGAGTGCGCGCAGGTGCCCCAAAAGTCTTGCATCGGGATGAACATCCCGAGCAAGAGCATGGCGACTCCGAAGAACTCGAGGGGTTCAAAGACCGAGAGGGCCCCGAAAAAATTATCCGAGGACTCCGTCAGGATCCCGAAGCCTAGGCCACCGGAAACCGGAAGCAGCACTTCCGTGGCGGAACAGAGACGGCCGGGGAAAAACGGAAGCAAACAAGAGAAGCGCTTGAACGCCTCGAGGAGGACTCGAAGCGCCGACAGGACGGACTCGCATTACACCTCTCATTACACGTACATTGGTAATTCCCATTTTTTTTTTATAGTTCAATCATAAATAGGAACATTTTGGGAAATGACAATACCTTGCAGACTCCGGCTCGAGCATACTCGGAGGCAACATTCGAGAAGACACGATAACGGAAGCGATCTACACGACTATTCAGGACTCGCCGAACAGGAACGTTAATGGCACTACCGGAAGTCAAGTCAATGGACACAGCCGGTCACAGCCGGTACACGCTATTCCTTCGATGACTTCGCCACCACCTACCTACGATGTTGCTATGTGGCAGGTAAGAGAAAATTATTCATTTAGGCGCAGTGGAAAAATCTCTGTGGCTCTTCGACGCGTCTCGGAAGATTTTCAAGATGGCGCCCGGGAAGGATAGATGTCGAGTAAAGATTTCTTAGCGAGGGATCGAATACTAATTCCAGCACTATCTAATGATACATTTGCCTTGTAAATAGTGATGGAAAGTGAAGATACATTTTTTGTTACCTTTAACATATGCATACGTCGAAAAGCGATTCGGCTCCCGAAGAGCCGCGACTTCCTCGACTTTGCTGTTTTCCAAAGAGTGGCCGCGGTTCATCATTCTGTCAGAAAGACAAGCCCTCGATAAATCTGGGGATCTCGAAGTTCTGTTTACAACAATTTCCCTCGGCCAGGCGAAATCGCGATATCCCAGAGACGTTTCGGAATATACGGACGCTCTCGCGATATATGATAAGACGTAAGTCGATATCTCTGTCCAAATCGAGATGGAGTAGTTCGATCTTATTTCCTCGGCATGCACGATGGGATTTAAAGGTTTAAGGAATTTTTCACATTTTTAACTTGATCCATCCCGGACGGAGCATTGACGTCCTAGAATGCCCGAAAGGATTCTACGACGCTATCGCCAACGTTTTACAGGAAATGATTATAAATTGAATCTGGCCCACTTTCCATTTAGGGAGACCTTCTCCTCGGTGACTCAATTTCCACCTTGAGAAAAGGAAAATTTATGTTTAATTTCGCGTCAAATTAGACGTGCCATAGCGGGGGCCTGGAGGACGCCCAGGGCGTATTTTATGAACCCTTTTAGTGGCTCTTTCCATTCATGAAGAGCTTCGCTTAATTTGAATAACGGCCGGTTTGAAATTTTCCCTGCGCCGCGGGAATTTTCACGAGCCTTTGATTCATGGTCTCTGTTATGTGAGTTAAGTTTTTAACCTGGCTCGATGAAGGGAAGGACCTGGGAAAAAAGGGATACTCCCCAGGACAATGCCGAGGTGGGGTCTTCCTCGAGGGGTTACTTCAGGGACGTGATTAATCTCTCATGCCTTCGACGTCAACTCCCGAAAGTTTCCCCCGATCGATACCCTTAATACAGTTTAATACAGCTTAATACGCCCTCGCAGGAAATTTCCAAACGCATCCTAACGTCAATGTCATCCGAAATTCGGGGAATTTAATTTCCACCCTTTGAGCCGGGAGATAGAAAATCCGCGCTCGGTAAACGCGCCTCAAATCTGTACATATGCATAGCGGCACTTTGTACCACCTGTATGCAAATTCGGCGGCCCGATAATTGAATATGCATTACACGTATGTACATGCAAATACTCGAATATCGGTCAGGTTTAATCTAACGCGTTAATGAAAATATCGAATAGATTTATTACAAGGCATAATTGAATCGCCAGTCTCGAGGGCCCCACGTCGATTAATCTACCGAATTAATGGTGTAATCGATCCTTGCAATTTGTAAGAACCCGACGACAAGTCGAATAATTAAACACCGCCGATATATTCCTTAACCCTATGGCTCCTAAGAGCGCCTAAAGGCGCCCGACGTTTGGTCCAGTATTGCCTGCCCGGTCAGAGGAATTTCGCCCATATGTCGAAATGGCTCCGCGTTGAAAGGGTTAAAGAAGAACAAGGAAAGAGCAAATGGGACTGCAAAATCGGGAAATTATTTACCGGTAGGGTCGTAATCTTCGCTGGGAACCTGAAAATCGTTAGATAATCGGTTAAAGGCCTCTTTGGGACTAATTCTCACCTGGGGATCAGTTTTCGATGTTGCAGTCGGGTTTACCGCCGTCCTACGAGGAATATCTCTGCCACAAGTATGCGGCGATCTCGCGATCGCACACACCTCCACCTCCGTGGTCAGACTCGACGAGCAACATCCACCAGGTGCGAAGAGACCTCCTGGCCAGCCAGCCGGAGCTGCGAGAGTACCTGAACCAGCTGGCCCTGGCCCACAACGTCGACCAGGGGGCACATCATCAGCAACTCCTGAGGGACTCTACTTCCAGCAACCAGCAGCCCCCCAGGAAGCAGCAACCCGCCAGGATCCAGCGAACCCGGCCCATGCCCCCCAGGTGAGCCCCTGTCAATTAATTCATCCCCTCAATGATACAGGTGATAAAAATATTTCCTTACATCGGAAATATTGTTTATAAGCGCGGGAAAAAACGACATTTGAATTTTTCAACATATTTCTATATACTTAAGATTTCTAATTAAATTAAATTACCATTTTTACGGGGCGCTCTTTAATGGGAATGCACGAGAGGGGGCGATTAATTGTTTAAAAACATTTTTCCACATGAAATTCCTTTGGCGATAATTGAGAAATTTCAAATGTGGAGCCTTGTTGGGATGTGCTAAAAGCGGAGGGGATCTGTTTGGCGTTTGTCTTGACAAAAGTGCAAGAGGAGGACCAACTTCGATTTCGAACGGCGGACGCGAGTCGCTTTCCGATGGAGCTTGAATTTTGCTGATGCGACAATCGACTCGCGGCCTTATTTTATTACTTTCGAACTTTCGAGGGGATGGTAGAGGAAGGCATTACCGCAGGTAATTTACTTTTCAGGTCGCAGAGCGAAAGTCGTGCCCAGCAACAGCGAATCGCGACCATGTACGAGGACGGAGCCTTCTGCATGGAGACCACGGCCATACAATCGGCGTTTGATAACGGCGTGGCCTTTTGCAGTGTCATGTAAACCCCCCTGAAGTTCCACCCCGACTACCAGACTCCGATTTGTCAATGAAGAATTTTGTCAGGATGTAACAAAACGCGGGAGTCTCTAGTCGATGTCAAAAGTCGAGAATAAGTCTAAGTACACGATCTATGAGGAGGATGATCTCGTGGATCTCCGTAGCCTCGACGGGGCGAGGATTTTCGTTTCTTCGTTTCCTTCCTGGCTGGCCCAGGACCTCTCGTTTCCGGTCTGGACGCACTTCCGGTACAGCGCCTGGTAATTAATTATTATCTCTCGGTAATCGACGCACCTTTTACGCGAGACATCACGGTGATAAAGATTACTGTGTCTATTGTAAACTCTTTCTTTTTTTTAATTATCATGTTAGATCGAAGTCGAGATATCGCGACCGCTATTTATTTATATTATATTAATCGCAGTTTAATCGGCAAAGCCCGTTGGTGTTCTTTCCGAAGGTGAAAGAGAAAAGCACAATTTCTTAAGAATTATTAATGGTCCCCTGGAGATCTTGTTGGAAACCACTGGTAACTGCTATTGTTTATCGATTTACGTCGATATTCCCATGGGACCGTTAATACCTTCCTCGTGGCGACCTTCGATTACGCAACTTGTCGAGTAAAAAGACCCTCCTCCCTGTCACGTAACTTCAATGTCGGTTTCGAAGGTTTCTCGGGGGGTGAGATCTGAAACGCGCATCATTCAAAATGGCGACTACTTTTTCAACCTTAGACGTACCTCGACCTTCGCTCGGATAGCGATAACTCAAATTACGGATCGAGGCGCACTGATAAAAATGCCCGTGTAAATTGACATACATAGATAATTGGCAATGAATTGCAGTAAAATTACATTGTCTCTGCAATATTACATTTTCCTTTTTTCCCTCACAGGTGAAACTTGAGTTACGGGGTGTGTGGAAAGATGTATGCAAATTTCAATACATTTTTATCAGTGCGCAGCCAAGGTAAACCTAACGATACTATGAACGTATATCGTCGTACCGTACTTTATTCAACCGTATTACATACATATATATATTTGATATATACATGCATATATGCGTACAAATGTATGGTATTAAGTAAATAGCGGCGCTCAACGGCGTTAGGTCGCCCTGCCGGAATAGAAGAGGCTAATCGACCTAGACTGTCCTAATTGCATAAGAGAAAGCATTACAAGTAGATCCAATAATGTCGATGTTTAACACACGATGTCGTCTAGCATAGTGTTATCGTCGCGGGAACTGGACACACGATTAGAAAATGCATAAATTGCAAAAATTGCAAAAATTGCAAATTTGCAAATGCAAAAGCAGTCATCGAGAAGTTATCGATAGGCTGATAGATATTTCACGTCTAAGCGCACATAATGAAAAAAGAAAAAAAAAAGAAAGTCGCGGATACACTTCGACGGGGTGTAAAGGGTCACCGAAAAGCGGAAAGTAAAATAACAGTGCGGTAAAAGGAGTTAGGAGAGAGAAAAAAAAAAAAGATATGCAGCGCGCGACTTTGTGAAGGGAAATTGAAAACTCGTGGAACAGTCAGGACTGCCAAGAGCGAGAAACTTCTAAAAAAATTTGTCGAGAGGGCCAGGTCTTCACCTGATGATGATAAACGAAGACGACGATTGTTAACGCTTAGCGAAGTAAAGGGGAAAAAAAAAAAGAAAAAAAAGGGAGATAATTAAATGAGGCGCTGTCTTCGTTAATTGTTACTTGGCTCGACGTTCTCCAGTTTTCAGAAGGTCGAGTCGTTCGGGCTCGTCACGGAGATATATTTCGTAACACTGAAGAAACTGATGTTAATCGTGTAATAATAATTAACTCGACGAGAGGTACTAAGTGGGATATATTAACGTTAAGGTGTAACGCGAGTTTCGTTAATCTGCTGTCCTCGAGGATCATTGGGAACTTTTTTTAGACTCGTCCCCCGACTCTGTTGTGTAAATTCGTAAATGAGTCTTAGAAGAGCGATCGTCGCGAGAAAAAAAGCGGTAATCGATTAACAATAGCAAACTGGTCTGACTGTTTTTTCTTTTTTTTTTTTTCCCCGATAAGTCCCTGAGAAATATTTTACGTGCATTCTGAGAGGGAGAGTGTGCGAGAGAACGAGTGCGAGAGAGAGAGAGAAATAAATATATAATCGACATATCTCGAAGTCGATAATTCATGTATGTGTAAATGTCAATTTGTTAAGCGGTAACCGATAGAGTAAATGCGGGAGAAAGGCGCGATGTACTCGAAATGTGAAGTTTGCGCGAAAAAGCGTTAAAGTGAACAACGCCCGGGAATTAATTACTTAATATCGAACAAGCGCTTCGACTCGAAATTGAACCGAGAGGTCTAATAGAAAATATGAGATATTTCATGGATTCGTATTTTTGCAAACTCGCATCAAAGTTGCAGAAATAATCAATTGGAATGATTCTCGGGAGACCGAAAAATATGCCAACGACGTCGATGGGTAAAGGGCACTTTAATTACGCCGGATGCCAAATTTATTATCGATGACATTGTCAGGTTATTAAGTAATGCTATATAAACATATTGTACTGTACTGTATGTTGTGTATATTATAAATGTTTAGAGGACCAAGAAATATAATCTATCGCTACGGGAAAGTCTTTACGTGCCATTACCAGCCCCAGAACTAAATTAACAAAGTATTCTATTTATCAAAGTAGGGGTTAGATAAGATAATATTAATAATTTTTGTTTTCTTTAGGAAGTCCATTCTACCCCTTGGGCGATTGAAATTCCGCGCTGCTCCCGCCGCTAGTACGCTGCGCGTATGCAGAGGGCAGTAGGTTCGTGAGGAAACCATTGATGAATGTGTACGTTAGTCGTCCGCATCCTTCATTGGGGGCAGCACAGGACATGATCGCGTAACCCTGCCCGTGAGCAATCTCCCAACTCATCTCTGTCTTCCGTCTGTTTTCTTTTACCGTTCTTGACATTCGTTAATCATGTCGGCAGTATGCTGGTGAATTGTTTCTTCCGTTCGAAACATCGTCGGTTAATAAATGAGGATATTTTAGAAGCATTTTATCGTGATCGAGTCGCGAACGGTATTTGTCTTCTCCTCGAGCAAAATGTTAGGTTAAGTCATCGGTCACTATGGCTCAGTATATGTTCGATTCTCTAACAGGTGAGTGTTGCAACACTTGAGGTTAATTACTCGCGCACTATTGCTGGCTGGCTTGATTTTCTTGAATTTGAATTGTAATTACGGAGCGTTTATATTCGCAAGAAATATGTAGAGTGCTTATTGTTATCTAGGAGTCTCGCTCTACAGTCCTATGGTGCAGTCTCTGTTGGAATCTCAAACTCTGATCACGGAAGTGGAACAGTCTGGTAAAATATCTTTTGTTATCAAGAAATTTCTCTGGATCCCATTTTTATACGTTTTACCATTACGTTGATTATTACTGGTCGTTATAAGTTGAAGAATTAATGTGTAGACAGTGACGGAGTAATGTTTGTAATTCTTTTGTTTAGCCATTGACCAGGAAGAAGATGATTTGTTTCAATGTGGCAAGTGCAAGTGTCAATTCACATCTCTACATATGTTTGTACTACACAAACGGGAACACCTAAAAGTATTGGAACAGACCGTCGATCTCAGGCAGTATTTGGTCAGTGATGAAAGTCCGACAACCCAGAACTCTGACCAAAATATAACACAATATGATCCCCAACAGCCGTTTGATCCAGGGGATCCTACCGGAGGATCGATCATAGTCGAAGAAACGGACATGTTGTTCAAGTTTGTTACGATCATTTTATGTAAAAATGCCATTTTTATATATACATTGCCTTAGATCTAATTTAAACACTTCTTCTTTTAGTATGGACCAAGAAAGTGCTAACTATTTAACTCCTGAGTCAGGGTTTAACGTACCTATCATTTTAAACACAGAAAATTTAGAACCCTTTGCAAATTCCACTATGAAAATGGACAACGATCTGTCCGATGGAAAAACTGATTATGATCCAAATTTACAAAATGAAGTCTCTCAGGAGAAATCAGTAACTAGTACACCCCCCAGTACTGACTTGCAAGACGATGCCTGCAATACCAGTGACCAAGAAAGTAGTTTGAATCAAACTCAAAATTTAAAGGTGATTCGACATTTTCAACTCTTTTACATTTTACATCCATACCTGTGTTATTTAAAATTCTTTTTAAGACCATTTTTTAATACTTCCTGTAACGCTAACCTTCATTCCTTGATTCAGTACAAGTGCAGCTACTGCAAGAAGCAGTTTTCAAAAAAGTTTTACTGGCAGCAGCACGAACGCTCGCATACCGGAGAGAAGCCGTATCAGTGTGTGGTGTGCGGTCGAGCGTTCGCCCAAAAGTCCAACGTGAAAAAGCACATGTCTTCGCACAAAGTTTGGCCCGGGACTTCCATCCACACGCTGCCCCCCGAGGTACCTCTGTCCGAGCTTTTCGAAGAAGATACACCAATAGCTCCTTCCTCCTAATTGTGGATATTCCACCCTCCGCAGGCACCACCCGATGGTAGCATAGATCGCACATACCACTGCCAGTTCTGTAAGGAGATCTTCGATTCGTACAAGGCTCTCAAGGGCCACCTGATAGTCTCTCACCTGACCCTGAAAGTGTATAAGTGCGTGCAAACCAGTTGTAGCATGATGTTCTCCGAGTTGGACGACTTTCTTGAGCACACCCGCAGTCATAAGCGATCCGAGTACCGCTGTCATGTTTGCGGTCAAGTTTTTGACACCCTCTCAGACCTCGGTCTCCACCAGTACACCCACTCTGTCCAAAAGCAGAAAACTACGGAGAAGTATTACTGCTGCTCGGTCTGCAAGTCGTCTTTTTCTAACCTCGAAGCTCTTCAGCATCACGTCGACACGACCACTCACGATTACACGTGCACTCACTGTGGCAAAAGTTTCCTCATCGAGAGGTTCTTGCGAAGGCATTTAAAAACTCACGTTTCCTTAGCTCGCTTTGCTTGCGAAGATTGTGGGAAAGCCTTCAAGACGGAACAGTATCTGGCCAATCACAAGCTGATACACAGCGAAGAGACACCGTTTACATGCCCAGTACGTTATCGATAAGTGTGTGAAAAAAGGAATTCTTTATAAATTAATCGGTGCCTTAATCTGTGAATTTTGTGCAGAGTTGTCCGGCAAGATTCAAGAGGAAAGATCGTCTTGGGCGACACATGTTGATCCATGACTTGACGAAGAGGCTGAAATGTCCTTTCAGAGGATATTTAGGATGCATGAGTGAATTCTCGAGGCCGGACAAGTTGAAACGACATCTCCTCACGCATAGTAACATTAAACGTTTTAGTTGTGGCCATTGTAACAGGAACTTTCATCGTGCCCAGGCTCTGAAACATCACGAGATCAATAAGCACAGCGTCAAGTGCGAGATTTGTTCACATGTACGTCTAATCACGATCAATAAGTGTTTCGGTGCGGGACAATTGATGAGATTGATTTTCAGGCTTTCAAAACTAAGGAACAGCTGATCACTCACAACTGCGATCAGGTTGAAACGAAAAAGCACACGAGCTCTCAACTGCCCAGGAAAGCTTCGGGTACATTTAAGCCAAAAAGGCCAGCACCAAAAAGGCAGATAACATAAGAAATGATTATCAGTGATAAGGAGAAATCCCAGAAATTAAAATACAACAAACTGCCTCGGACGGTAAACATTAATGTATCTGTATAAGACAAATCTTCCACCGTGAACTAGTTAAACATCAGTTACTTAGTATCTTACTAATTCCAATTTTTCCAGATCATGTCCGATGTACCGAGAGCTAATACTTCCATACGGAGATAAGTTACTTCACCTGGTAAACGACCTTACGATTCAAGCTATCACGAATTCGATACAACGCACCTGCGAATAGAACGTCTATGAGCATATATTTTTATCAAACGATACTTAATTTATACGTAGATTATACTTTAAGTAGGCTGAGGAAACGCGAGTGCAAGAATCGCATTATATTATATATATTAACGTACGATATATACATATACCTGTGTAGCTTACACATCTGTGATAATTGTATTATAAAATCGACGTAACTTATACGTATTTAACATATCGCCGGTATGGTTTTTAATATCCTTCGAGTAGCTTATTTTTTCATATACGAATTTTCGTTTAATTTCCTAGATTCGAGGGTTGATCAATCGTGCACTTTAATCTTACGCCAGCTTGTGAGAAAGTTTCCGATGAGGCTGTATAAAAGGAAGCTGTTATCAGGACCACATCCGGCTTTTCTGCAACGGGCTTCACTCGCCAGTTCAAAGTAGCTTCGCTTGGACGTATGAAATCCCATAAAACGTATTATTTCTTAACACGAAAAAGTGAGAAGTATTTCTTGAATTCTTCCGAGTGATAGTTTACCATATCCGCGATAATTAGCGAGATAATGCGCTCTTACGAAATTTCAAATCGAGTGAAAGGCGAGATTGTAGAGCGAGACCTTTCCTTCAGGAATTGTGTTTTCACCTTGCTCGTTTTCCTTCTAATCTGCACATTTTTTATCATGTCGACCTGGTTGTGGAAAACCGGAGAGCTGTCTTGCCAGCGGAGATACAAGGCTCAGGTGAAGATTGTTAATAAATAATTTATAAGCCGATGTTACGAGGGCTCTAATATCAACGAAACGTGCGAAACTCTATTCTACTTTCGTTTCAAGCAGCCGAAGACTGGGGAATTTTTAAATACGGATAAATTGGAAGGAAATGCCGAGGATGTTCGGTCCACGTCAGAAGATTACATCTCGAGTACCGTGACGGATGAAAATTCCACATTAAATCTAACCGATGTAGCAATTACGGAATTTACAACAGACCCCGTAATGTCTAAATCTACGATTACACTTAGCGAAGACGATTCATTGCGCCTCGAAAATGCGACGGAGGAATACCTGATAGTTTTGTGATTTTTCACGACCATAAGAAATAATTAGAATACGCTGCGACATACATAAGTCAGTGCGCGTGGATTAATAACATGGGATATTTTAAATGTAATTATAAATAAAACGGAGAAGAACAGCTTCCTGCGACAATTAGACGTTTCGGGCATTTCCTTCAGAGAAAAGAAAAGGAAAAAAAAAAATAAAAAAAACTCAAAACCAATGTATTCACGGGTGTTCCCCTGTTTTGATTCCATTGGCCGCGGAGGCACAGGGTGCGGACTTGAAAATAACCAGCGGTAGGAGGACGCGCCTTCTATTAATAGTAGTCACTAGTGTATCTTTGTCAAGAGTTCGGACAAGTGTCGGGAGCGCGTTCTCCCGAAATCGCGAGATTTCCTCCGTCCGCACCTTGTCCCTCCTAGGGGCGAAGAGAAGATGGCGAGGGCGCCGGTCGTCTTCCTCGCAGACCGGCGAAGGGACCTCTTCGAGGTCTTCTACGTAGACCGATCGCCCGCTACTAGCTCGTCTTCGTCTAGGAAGTAGAGCTCAGCCACAAGACTCGAAGACCCCAGGCAAGAAGAGACTCTTCGGGAACTCCACCTCCACCTATATCCGCATCGTGGCGAAATCTTCAGTATCTGCGACGAAGAAGAAGAAGTAGAAGAAGAGTTTGACGAGCAGCGAACACCTGAAACCGAGGAAGGCATTAAGAGACCGGATAGAGTAGACCTATCTTGAAGATGAACCCGAAGAGTACCTTCAAAGTGCTCCCCGAAGACATCCCAGCGAGCGGTAGAATCCTGGATAATGTAGTAGAAGAAAGAGCAGGACGATAAAAAATCTGGCCCAAGGAACCTGATGTAAATCGAGGGAGAGACTGGCCACGTCTCGTCGGGACGCCTCTAAGTGATTCTAAATAGAGAGGCTGACTAATCGCGACCAGGACTTATTGATGTACCCGAAGAAAGGAGAGTCCGTCAAGACTCTCGAAGATTGGAGAAAGATTCATTGACAAGGAGATAATCTAGGTGCACCTCGAGGAGAACGCCCGGCTCTCGACTAGAAGATAGGGTTTCCTCCCCAGGTGGAGGAACGACTCGTTTGGCAAAACTCCCGCTCCTGGAAGGAGGTAGAAAGGCTCTAAGTGAATCTAAATAAAGAGAACGACGACGGATAAAGGCTCGACCGCTGGCGCGGTGGGGATGCGAGGATGGTGAAGAAGCCCAACGGGAACGTGGAGCTCGAGGCGTCTCTGAATGGCGCCGGGTCGGCCCAAGCCGCTCGGGAGGTCCCGAGGATCGGCTCGGTGTTGTCCACCGGGGACGAGGAGTCCTCCTTGGAACGCAGAAGTAGGTTCTCGCTCTTCAAGTGGTTCCGCAGAGGGTCTTCGATTTCAAGAGGGCACTCTGTCGAGGTGGCCGACGTCAAGGCAGCCGTCGAGGGGGTCGACAGGTCGCAAGGTACGGTCCCTCCGGAGCTGGAAGAACGTCGCGTTAATTCGCATCCTTAATTCTGGGGCTACCTCGCGTTCTTCCTACTTCAACTACTAATTCGCATTACCTTCCTACTAATTCTCAGGAAGCGTCTGCTCGAGCAACGACAGCGTCGACACTCTGTGCAGCACCACGACGGTGAGGAGTTTCGCGTTCCACGCGGGTGCCCCGTCTCACCTTCAAGGTCTGGACGGATTTTCGCTAGGTCTGGTGAGCCAGGGCGGAGAGGTCGGTCCGTTCGCCCCCGGGGCGTCCAAAGTGCTGGGGAAGAACGGCATCGAGAGTTGCAACACCTTGCCTAACGTGAACAGCGGTCGCGGGGACATCGGTACCAGGTACTCCCTCCAGACGTACAGCTTCAACTCCTGCGGGAGCTTGGCGAGGGTGAGGGAGCCTCGAAGAGCCGACACCGACACCGGGTCCAGGGGCAGGAGGGTACACGTGAAGGGGAAACGCAGAGCGCCGAACCCGCCGATCCCCAGGTCGAGAAACCCCGTCAATGTCGAGGTCTCCACCAGAAATAGAGGCAGCGCTCGGCGCAAACGGCCCGCCCCTCCTCCTCCGGACAGGAACTCGACGA
Organism: Orussus abietinus; assembly: GCF_000612105.2. Taxonomy (NCBI): domain Eukaryota; kingdom Metazoa; phylum Arthropoda; class Insecta; order Hymenoptera; family Orussidae; genus Orussus; species Orussus abietinus. The sequence goes on along the minus strand of NW_019394887.1, from coordinate 984,240 downwards.
CCTCCCAGGGGAGTCCTGAAGATAAGAAATTCAACACCTCGGACATGGCGGACCTCTTCAAGGACGACAAGCTGCCCTCGATAAGTAACGATACCTTAGTCCTGAAGGGAGGGGTCCTCCTGTCGAAGAGGGAGGCGAGGTCGCCCTCTTTGCAGGACTCTTCGGCATCCTCTTCGATAGAGAAGACCCAGGGGAATAAAGCAACCGCGACGCCCAGGAACGGTGCCATGCTTCGTCCTTGGTACAAGCGCAGCGTGTTCGAGCACTCCAGGGATCCTGGAATTAACAGAAGAGGTGACATCCTGAGGAGTCCAACGAACCTGGAGCAGGTGGCGACGAGTAAAACCTCCTCCTCGCGACCCCAGGAGAAAACCAGCTCTGATTCCACCTTGTCCAGGTTGAACTTCTTCCACCGGGACCGGCAGACCGAAGAGCGCCGTAGAGAGGCTAAAAGGAAATCCGGATTGTCCATCCTGGCCAACATCAGCGAGCTGGACAAAGAAGCCGCCGCCATCGTCCAGGAGGAGCAGGCCAGGGCGAGAGCCTCGATGCTGCTGCAGTGCGCCAAGTTTTCGGAACAGGAGAAACGTCCCGATAACCAGGAAGTCGTTCAGGAGCTCGTGACCTCGGCGATGGAGAGTTCCCCTAGAAGGGGCACCCGGGCGTTGATATCGAAGTTTAACGCCATCAGCAACATCACCAAGGTCACGGTCAACACGAGCTTCTTCTCGAAGACGGGTCAGGAGGACTCGAAGACCGAAGGTGCACCAGGTGAGCGCCAGGACGACTGGAGGTGCAGGTATCCTCTGTCCAGCAGCCCTGGAAGAACCTCCAGGGTCGACAGGGACCTCTCCAGGTACTTCCTCCCGCAGCCTCGGACGCCTAAAAATGAAACGCCGAATTTAGAGGAGAAGAAGAAAATCACCGAGGATGCCGACGCCATGAAGGAGGTCAAGTATCAAGCAGGAACCTCTCGAAACGGAGTGACCTCTTCGGGGCCCGATTTTCAGAGCATATTCGACCTGAAGACCCTGGACACGAGGCACGCGAAGAAGACCCCGAAAGCCGAAGAGTCTACCAAGGATGGGAAATTAGTCGAGGTCAAAGTGGAAGGTAATAAAATATTAAGTAGCCTCGCGAGGGCCGAAGCGTCTCCAAAAATCGACGCGCCGAGGTCGCCGATTTCCCGGTATACGAGGAAAATCGAAGAAGTCGAGGAGGCGTCGAAAGTAGAGAACAAAGGAGGAGTGAAGTCGACTCGGTCGAATGAGAGCAACGAACCGAAATCGGAGCCGAGGGGTCTGGAGGCGACGCAGAAGGAATTTTTAGACATCTTCAACGAGATGAACCGACCTCTGCGCGCAAGGGGAATCCAAGATGGCGGAAAGGTGGAAGGTAAGCCCGATGAGAAATTGAAAATAGGAAAGAGGAACGCCGAAGGGACGCCGAAAATAGATCGGAGGAGAAACGAGGGGGTAAAAATAGACGGCAGGAACGAGGAGCGGCAGACTATCAAGAAGGTGGAGAAGCGAAGAGAAGCGAGGAACGATGAAGAGTCAAGAACGGACGCCAGGAAGGAGGAATTCCCGAGGGTCGTGGAAAATGAAAGCGGGACCGTCCAGGAATTCGAGAAAAAGGAGAAGAAGAGGCCGAAGACGACGCTGAAGACGACGGAGGACCCCGCGACGACGGACTTGAAGGAGATGCTGAAGGAGATGAAGCATTCCCTGCCGAAGAGGCCGAAGCCGAAGAGGTCCTCGAGCGAGGATGCCGGGGGGCCAAAATCGTCGTCCTCTTCTAGTAGCAGCATCGCCGAGAGCAGGATGAATTTCCTGAGTGCTGTGCTGACTGCGCATCCTCCGGAGATTCGGGTGATGAATGAGCCCCTGCTCTTCAGGAACGATATTAAAAAGGATATTAAGAGCGATATCAAGGACGTACCTCTGATCCCGAAGAGTGAACCAGTCCCCAAATCCGACTCCCCTGTTTTCAGGCCTGAAATGAAATTAATTCAGGGTGAACCGGTGGTTAAGGATAAGACAACGTTGATAAAAAATCAGTCTTCGATTAAAGACGACCTGGCGTTGCCGAAGAGCGACAGAGAAGACAGGCAGAAGGTGTCCTCGGCAGTGCAGACCAGTGGAAACGTGAGAAGAGTTAACCAGGGAGCCTCCACCTCATGGAAACTCGAAGACGTGCTTTACACCACGGGTAGAAAGAGCCAGGGTGCCCCAGGACTCGTCAAGAACACCTTCCAGCTGATAAGGCCGCGAGACTTTGCCAGGATAGAGGCGGCGAAAATGTCAAAAGACAAGAAAGAGAACACTTACGCAAACGTGATGGACCAGTCGTTGTATGCCAACGCTCTTGTCCTCCCCTCTAAAAAGGACGCGTCGAATGTCATTCCTTCCGTGGAGCGTGATAAGGATCTTAGAGATGATAAGGATAATAACAGCGCCAAGGACGTCAAGGAGGTACCTGAAGCGGCGAAGTATATCGAGGCGCCTTCGGGACGACCTGAGCCGGTAGAAGGTACGTTAAATATACATTAAATATACATTCATTGACTTTTTGTATGAATAAAAATTACACACAATGTCGTGGTACTTTTTCCCAGACGACGAGGACCATTCTACCCTGCAGGACATGAACACATTGGCTGTGAATCGGTTGCTGAAGAGGTTGGAGGCGGCCATCGCGTCCGGTCGTCATCAGCAAGCCGCAGGCCTTGCCAAGGAGTTGGCGAGGTTGAAAATACACTGTTCCGTGATTCGACAGAGATTTACAAACGTTAAGAATATTGTAAACGTGAACATGTACGTGGAGGACAAGCTGGCTCACCAAGGGCCTATTCCGTTGTTGGTGAGTCTTCGGGTTGCCGAGTAAACGGATCTTTGGGCTCTCTGGGAAAATAAGCGCCCGTTGTCGATTTCAGCTTCAAAGGAACATGACGGTGGCGCAATTGAAGAACAAAGTCTTCGCGGAATTGGAGATCCCGACGAGCGTGCAGCGGTGGATAATCGGCAACAACCTGGCGAACGACGAGGCCACCCTCGAAGAGCTGCAGATCAGCGAGGGCGCACCTGTCTTCGTCTACCTCGTCGCGCCTGACAAGGTCGAAGGTACATCGAGTGCGCATTATCTCACGTTACAATTAGTTATTAACAATCAGTGCTCCTATCAGAACCGCAAAACGAAGGCGCAGGGGGCAGAGCCCTTGAGGTCGACCAAGCCCCGGTCGCAGGGGTAGGCAAAGCCCCCGAGGAAGTCGAGAAACCCGGAGACGAGCATCGGCACCGTGAAGAGGTACCCGAGGAGATCGAAGTACCGCAACGAGTGCTCGAGGTACATTTCAACTTAACGTAAGATATAAATATTAATTTAACAAGGTTGGACGACTAGACTAGGTGTAGCGGTCGCGACCGATAATTGAATTAGCATCTCCCTAAGCCTTATTGTCATTAATGTACGCGATTCTGAATAATCGAATACGAAGGAGGAATGCACTCCAGAAAAGTCGAGGATGGTGGAGTACGAGGAGCTGATGTCTCTGGAGAACTGCGACGTGATTCCAAACTCGGAGGAGATCGAGTGTCCTGTGTGTTTCGTCACTTATGGACCTCGCGAGGGTGTCATCCTGAGGGACTGCCTCCACATGTTCTGCAGGTACCTTGTAACATGATATTAAAGGACATTAACTTAAGAAACAATTAAATATCTAATTATACAGAATTGGATAATAATCAGTGTTGAAAATCATTTCTCACCTAGACCTTGCATCGCTAACACGATTCTGTACTGCGAAGAAGCGGAGGTAAAGTGTCCTTTCCGAAACACTGAGTACTCCTGCGACAGTACTCTTCAAGAACGGGAAATCAAAGCGGTAAGCGTGGCCATCGCAACCCGAGATACCTTGTGATAAGGTATCAGGGACATTCTCGGTACATTATCAGCCCTCCAAAATCTCCAGACATAGGACGTTGACCAAACATTAACTGAACATACATCTAAGCCTACAAAGATACGAGTTACCCTAAACACTATTACGCAAGACCCGACCTAATCATTAACTAGATGTAAATATTCCTAGGGTCGGTTTTCTCCGGATTTACGAGCGCGGTAAAGCGGTCCTTTCGCGTCTCTAAGTCCTCTTCCTTTGCCATAGTTGGTCTCGCCGGAAGTCTACCAACAACACCTGGACAAGTCAATAGCCCAGGCAGAGAATAACGCCGGAAACGCGGCGTTCCATTGCAAAACTCCGGATTGCCCCGGCTGGTGCATTTACGACGATAACGTCAACAATTTCCTGTGCCCGGTGTGCAACGTGAACAACTGCCTGACGTGCCAGGTGAGTCGATGGATTCCCATGGGAGGGTCCCATGGTGTTCCATTCCATTGGTATCTATTCTATTCCTCTTGACGTCCTCTTGAGCAGGCGATCCATACGGGGAAGAATTGCCGGGAGTACCAGGAGGAGCTCAGGTACTCCAAGGAGACGGACCAGGAGTCAAAGATGACGGCAGCCATGTTGGAGAAAATGGTTGACCAAGGAGAGGCCTTGTCCTGTCCGACCTGTGCGGTCGTTCTTATGAAGAAGTGGGGCTGCGACTGGCTTCGTTGCTCCATGTGCAGGACCGAGATCTGCTGGGTGACCAGAGGCCCGCGATGGGGTCCCGGGGTGGGTACAAAGAAATTCAGGAAAATCGCTCTTGGTCCCGCAAAAAATGGCTATTCGCTTAGAAACCTGCGAAAACGATTGAACCTTATTTTAGCACAATTTTGACATTACAGGGAAGAGGCGACATGTCCGGAGGGTGCCGATGCGGAGAGAACGGCGTGAAGTGCCACCCTCGTTGCAATTACTGTCACTGAAGGTGCATCCATTGTGCACATTAGGATCCAGGGCGTTCCTTCCCTCGATTCCACGGAGGAATCGAGTCGAGAGTGTGATATCGTCGGCAGACAGTGCTTGGACTTCCGCCGCTCTTTCTAGACGGTCCGATTAAGTTCTTATCGCATGTTACGCAATAAAGGCGACGGCAGGGAGCATTTAAAATCGATCTCTTTAATCCTATGTGTTTATCTCGCGATAAAGGTGGGACAGGTTGCTCGGTCGTAATTTATTTAAGGCCTCCGGCGTTGAATAAATTACGATTACTCGTCGCTAAGATAGATCAGGCTGGCGCTGGTTGTTCGTCCTTATCGTCCTGCTGGTCGGTCTTATCGGTCGGTGTCTCCGGTGTAGCGATTTGGTTCAGACGAGACACCAGGGTCGTCTGGTGGTAGGTGAGCTGATGATTCAAGGAGCCACCTGCTGCACTCTGCAGCACCTGCACCAGACCGACCTGCGTCGACTGAAGGTCCATTTTCCCATAGCGCAGGAAATCGTTCAGGTGCAACAGCTTTCCCTCCAGGATCCCAGCTGTAAAATAAAATCCCTGATACATGGACCATCCCGATGTCGCGACGGTCTCGTGGGGCACCTTGTGCTCACCCAGGAGGATATATTGAGGTGCCCTCTTCAAGGTCTTCTCCAGCTGCGCCACCGGAGTTCCCGTCGTACAGAATGCAAGCATATTTTCCGAACAGTACACGGACAGTATCGCCTCGAATCTCGTGCCCATAACGGCTTCTTCCATTGTCTTCCTGCCGTAGCTCTTCAGGTAGATATTGTGCTTCCTGAGAGCCACCATCAGATCGAACGTGTCGGACTTGCTGATGGAGTTCTGGTGGAGGAACGCGACCATCTTCGAATTGTCCAGCCAGTTCTTCGCGATGCGAGCCACGACGCTTCTGTAGGGGTTCTCCGTACTTTCGCGTTCGACCTGTTTCGATTTCCTGCATTTCTCCCAGAGAGGGATGTCCAGGTTCGGGCTGCGATAAAATGGCGTCACGAAGTCCATCACCTTCTGCCGCTCGAAGTGCAGTTTCTGGGGTCTCTGGATATTGATCTTCCCTCGGAACCTCTTCTGCTGGGCGAACCCATGTCGCTTCACTTCTCTGAGCACTGTAACAACAGAAACCCCCAAGAAATGTACAAGCACTCGGCCTAGTTTCTAAAGGTTTAATTATCCCCCTCGGCCCTGGGAAATGTATCAATAAATATAAAATCCATTAAAAAAAAAAAAATTATGATAGTAATACCAGAGAGACACTTTGTAACTGTATTACTAATTTCTTGCTAATCGTTTGGCAAAAATTTCCCAACAATTCATAATTAGCAACCTTTCCGTTATGATATCGATTTATTGTACAGAAATAATATTCAGGGGCGAACGGGTTAAAAGTACTTCCATCATTGCACGTACCAGTGGATTATTCGATAATGTCAATCCTGGAAAATTAATTCCCAGCTGGCATCGCGGGTAGTAGTCGTAGAATATTATGTACAAACCAGGACCTCGCTTATCGACCATATTTATTCCTTCGACAGATACACCAGTCGGTACTGGTCGGAGACAAGTAAAAAATTATATACCGTATATACAGAATTGTTTATCGTTATTACAGGTCTTGCGGTTATAAGGCACTTTGGAGGACGCAATAGAACGACGTTCCTAGGAGCTTCGCCAGCTGTCACAGACCACGTGGGGCAGCGCGCACGAATTATACTGATACGAGAAAAACGCATAATTGTATATATATATATAGAGTGTAACAAAATTCGAGGCTTAACATATGAAAGAATGGAATAAAAAAAGTCCCGTAGGACTTTCTTCTACGATGCACAGTTCGCTCACAATTAATTCATGTTTCACAAATCGATGCACCTGGTTGTTTGCTTCTTCGATTAATTACTACAGGCAATTTAGACACTGCAGAAAAAAATTCCCCAGGACTCGAGTATATTTTTAAGAAGGTTAGTGACGTGCAGACCGTAGCCACGAATTTTGTAACACTCTGTACAATTTATCTAAACGCAGAGTCTCCTCTTTCGTTCACTTTGTTCCTAACCGAGAGACGATTCCGTGCCTCGCGATCATGCGATGTAATTAATCGTTCCGCTGCAATAATTCCCAGACTCGTGGCGAGCCTCGATGTTGTCACCGAAGTTCAAGGACTTCCTGTTCTTCCCCAGCCTGAGCATGGACCGGATGCCACCCTTCTTTCTGGAACGTTTGTAGCGGTCGTCCAGGGCAGAATTTAAGGAAGCCTGCTTGACGTCTCCCCTGGAGTTGGAAAATCCATCCTGTTCCTCCTTGAAATTGTTGCCGTTGGATATGTCAGTATGTACGTCATCGACGAGCCAGTGTTTCCTGGGGGAAACGAATTTCTCCTCACATCCTGAAATAGTGTAAGTGTATTCAGGCTGAACAGGGTCGACAGACTTTTCGTAGTGCTTCCTGTTGTCGAAGGAAGCACTCTCCCCACTAGTGGATTTGAGATTAGGTTTCTCAAAGGCCTCCTGCTTGCAGGTCCTCTTCTCGGACATCTCGGAGTGACCTTTCGAGTCCACGTTTTTGTTCTCCCTGCCCTCTCGTAGCTTCTTGTTCCTTTTGTAGGTATCGGTGTTCTTGGCATCCAGAGCTGCGTGTCTTTTCTCCGACATGCTTTGCCTGCCAAGGGCGTCGCGAGAGAATTTATTCGTAGAAGAGTTGAACTCCTCTAATGATAGTTGGCTATCGTACGTAGGATCCCCAGAGTACTGACTGTCCTTGTCATCGGTGCTCTTCTTACCATCGGTGCAATGCGAGCCTTCGTTAGACTCCTCCAAAAGAACACCTTCCGTCCGGTCGTCCCTCCCCAGGGACAATTTCTTGATATTGCTCGTAGGCTCGATCCAAGTTTTGTTGGTAGCTAGACAGTAGCTTTCGTTTCGAAGACTATTTTTATTATACTGCTCGGTGAGCCTGTCGATCACTGGATTCCAAGGTGAGGCCGTAGCAGTGGGTAGCAACGCACCGTTATCCAGGATATCCACAGGACTGTTCAGACCATTCTTCTCCTTAACTCTACCTTCGGATTGCTTCGATGTATCTGAAATATACACTGTATTAGCTGATTCGAGCTTGCATCGGGAAGACACGTTGTCCAGGAAGTTCTTCTCGCATGTGTCATAAGTCGACACCCTCCTCGCTATCGTCAGGGTAATAACACCCGTGATGGAACTGTTCGTGTTCAGCATAGCTCGTCGTAGAGTTTCCATTGCATCGGAATTGGACAATCCCAGGAGGGACACTCCGTTAACATTCAACAGCTGATCGTTAGTTTGTAGACGACCATCTCTAGAGGCAGCTCCGCCGTGGAGCACGCTTTTTATAAATATTCCTAAGTCGACATTAGTATTGTCATCCGCACTGCTAGTCTTCCCCTTAACGCTAACCCCCAGGCCAGCCTTTTCGGAGTCGTGCACCGGTATATCCAGAGTGAGAATCATGCGATTCTTTCGTGGAGACAATACGACTTCCTCCGAAGGCTTGACCGCTTTGAAATTAACCTTATCGTAACTCTGGTTATTATCTAGTTTCTCTGGAATGTCGTTATTATTGTTCTTCTTGGTCGGTGATCGGTGTAAAGAGTCCCAGTATCGCTGGTTATCGGTAGACTCCGGAGCAGCGGTGCTGGATACACCGAAGTGTGACTCCGACGCGTTGGAAGGCACTTCTTCTTGTCTCGACACGACCATTCTGACTTTACCACCAGGTGGAATGCTTCTGAGCAGGGAGACAACTTCGGCTTGACTTTTGCCAGTCATCTCCAAGTTATTCACTTCGAGCAATCGATCCCCAGGCCTCAGTCTACCGTCCTCCACTGCAGCACCTTTCGGTAAAATATTCTTTATGTAGATCGGACAATGACCCCCGGCAGGGTTGTCTCGAGTAGTAACGCTAAACCCCAGACCGTTGCTGCCCTTTGTGAGCTCGATCTCGATCATTCTCCCAATTTTCCGAGTGTTGGCCGTCTGCAAGAGATTATAATTACTACACTGCAGCCTTTTGATACTGTCATCGGTTTCGTTCTTTCCGCTACTCCTGATGTTCCCAAGACTTTTGGAAACCTGCTTCTCGTTCTGCCTCTTCTTATGCTTAAGTATAGAAATCCGCAAGCAAGGCTCGCTCATACAGGTTCTAAAAATATCCTGCACTTTGGAAAAGGGCATGTGCAGGAGATTATGCCCATTTATCTTGATTATCTTATCGTGCAGCCCGATTTGCCCATCCTTGGCAATCCGCCCATTCGGTTCGATTCCTTCTACCCTGAGGCCTTGGTCGTTTCCCGAAAGATCGTAGCAAGGCACCACGTGAAGACCCAGCGGTCCAGCCTCGTTCTTAATAATTATCTCCCTGACCTCTCCTCGTTCCGCAGGGTCGGTGCTCAAGCCAGAGAACTCGTAAGAAGCCTTTGCATCCTGACCCAGCGGCTCCTTTCTCCTCGACTCTCTTGGCAAAGACTGAGCCGAATACGTCGCGAGATAAGGCTCTCTGCTCGAAAGAGCGTGCATAGACAGTCTCTTGGTACTCTCCCTCTTGATACTGCTGGTTGAAACTCCGAGTTGCATGTCAATGGCATACCGGGGCTCCCTACCATCGACCTGGAAGAAGTCCGGGCTATTGGTGCCTACCGAACTGGCTCCGTCTCCTCCAGCATGTGGTCCGTCTCCCACGAAATGTGCGACGATCTGCTCTCTGTCATCGGCCACGTCGCAGAGGCGATCATCCGGGTCCAGAATGCCTCCTCCGGTCAGCGACGACAGGCTGCCGATGGTGGGCCCTGCGTCGCTCTTGCCCGTTGCCTTCTTGTACCTGAGGATGGCCTCGTGCATGAGGTCCCTGACGAGGAGGGTCCCATCGCCGCAAGGCACGACGACCCTCACGTTGTCAAAGCACACGGTTACCTTCATGCTCCAAGGCCAGGGCTCATATTACCACAGCGTTTCTGGGCGCGCGTCGGTCCGACGTCCCTCCTTTCGGTCCCTGCAACCTGACCTCCCGAGTGTTCTCCTGGTGATAACGGACCGGCGAGCTCTCCTCGGTACGGCTGCGATTATCATGTATTATTTGTATCGTTCACTCCCATGCTCCTCGGACATGAATCACTGACACGCTACCGTCGCAGGTGCGCGCACCGAAGACGCGAGGGCCGCTCATTAGCGCGACGCTCTCACGCTCGGCACACGTGACGTTGCCTGACGCTTTTCCCCAACAGACGGCCCACGCCGTGGCGACGAGGACCTCAGAAACTTTCTATCGCCACTCAGGAATGCGACACTGACGCACTCGCCATTACGACGTTCCTCGTCCGCGTTCCGGAGCGTCGAAATCACGCGCATGCCTCTACCATATCGTAAATCAAGATGGCGGCCAAGATGGCCGCCGCGCACGCGCAGGTACGTGTTTGGAAGCACGGTCGCTTGGGAGCGATCGCGTCGGTTGATCTCCCGGGGATAAAAAATGATGCGGTTGTTTTACAAATCGCGCGACCATTGTTTTTTAACGTGTTCTTAGGAGTTAAATTAAAGCGATCGATGTACTCGCAGGAATTTCGTCTGCTTAATAAATTGAGATGGCTACCGCTACAGGCCGGCCAATCGTATACGGGACGATGTATGCCTCTGAGAATTAGTTTTTCAGGAGAATTATCCACTGATTCGAGATGCCAATTTGAATGACTAGTTCGTACCTCTATTCAGGATCAGCGACATTCTTTAGACAGTCTGTGGGTCGAGGGGCTTTTGAAAAATCCTCTTCTTACGAGGTGTAAACGGACTTCTCACGTCCGATGCTGCATCCTTATTTACCTTTGCATGGTAGACAGGGTTGCCAACTTTAGCACGAATAAATACATGCAGTTCAATTAAAATCAGTTAATTTACGGGTCACCGATGGCGAGAACATCTGGAATCAATAGCATTTCATTTACTTTGAGAAATTAAACAGTATTTGTACGACAGCTCAGCAAATCTGAATTTTATTTGCCATATCTTGCTTCCGGCCTTGATATCTGATTAAATATGTAGAAATGGCAACACTGGATTGGCGAAAACGTGGTTCAGATTCCGGTGTTCCTATGTTTAATACGTGAAGGTTTATAGCCCTGTTCACAATGTTAAATAGTTCTACGTGACCAAATTCGAAGCTGCATAAAAATCTCTATGGTGAGATTAAACTACCCGTGATATCAGAGTTAGAAAAGTAGTGGGGTTAGAATTAGTTCCGACGGGTATTGAATGGACATTCTGGGCGATTTATTAAGCTTTTAATGCAAACACCTGTTCCGAATTCGTGCAGGTGATCGTCGACTCCATTGTGGCGAGAGCTTTCGATCGTCTATTGGAGAGCTTGGTATAAAAACTTGATACGTCAATCGGCAGGACAAATTTCCAGTGAATTAAAATCATTTTACATTACGTCATCCGAGGAGGATTTTCGTGAAAGTTTTCGAGCGGGGTAGAAGGTGACATTTCTTCGAAGATGAAGTGGTTCGAGGGAAGCATCAACGAAGCTGTGGCCACGTCAAAATCAAGGAAGGCGATTTTCGTTGTATTTGTCGAGGGTGTGTAACTTGTCCTTAGAGGTTATGTCAATCTATATTGCTGACTTTCCGAACTACTCCTATTGATTTGTCGCGCTTGTCTTATTCGTTTCGCACGAATGTCGCAGAATATCTTATTCGCTCGTTACTTTGGAAATCTCCACAAATGTTGTCATTAACGTGGCCATTGCAATGACGTTATGAATCATCAACCGTGATTATGGTTTTATGCTTATTCACTGTAGGTCATTCACTTTGAGAAAAGCTTTTAATTGTCCTTTTGCGTCACAGACTTCCGTTAATCATATTATGCGTACTTACCTTATGTTTGTTATATCGTTTATTAATAAGAACTTTTCTATTTAAATTAGGTAAACAAGATGCGTCGGTTCAATTCGCTGCAGCCATCGATGCGGAGGAGGTTTCTTCGCGTTTGGGAACTGAGAATTTTGTAGCTATCAAACTGGAGAGTACTTCCGATGCTTATAGATTCTTCTCACAAATTTGTATCCTTTTGAACGTTTTATACTTGTGGGAAAATTTTTTCTACAATAATTTAAAATTTTGTTCTAATTCAGACAATTCTGTATGAGCCTTTACGCTTGTATTTAGATCAACTGGTTCCTGTACCGTCAATATTTTTCATTGGTGAGAATGGTACGCCCTTGGAAATTGTTGCTGGCAGTGTCACGGCATCAGAGCTTGCTTCCAAAATTGATTCTATTCTCAGTAAATCTGGTAGAATAGCTAAAGATTCATCGGTTAACTTGATAAAAGCTGAGCAGCGGAACAGCGACATATCCAGTGGTAGTTCGAGCTCTGAAGTTCATGCAGGTTCTGAAGTTGTTCCAGATGAAATTAAAAAGAATTTAAGCGTAGACATAGCGTCTACAACATCTAAACCAGAAGAAGTTGCAGCGATTGCAGAAGTTACCGCAGGGTCGTCAGAAGTCGCAAAGATAGAAGCATTAGGAAATGCTGTGAATCAGGATCCAAGTACAAGTGATAGTAATATAAATGAACAAGTAGAGCTGACGCCAGAGGTACTTGGATTGTTTTTAGTAATGCGTTTATCAATAAGATTTTTATAAAGATTTTGTACCTAGTATCAACTTGCAGGAAAAATTGGAACGGGTCAAGCAGTTGATCCAGTTGCAAAAGAAGCAACGAGCAGAAGAAGAACAGCGAAAATCAATTGAATGTGAGATTAAACGAAGAAAAATAGGACAAGATGTGCTAAAGATGCGGCGAAAGCAACAGGATATAGAAATCAAACAGGCTCATGAGGAGAGAATAAAAGAAAAGGCTGCCGAAGCGGCTGCTAGAGAGAAAGTTCGACAGCAGATTGCCCAAGACAAATTAGAGCGGAAAGAGCGAGAATTGGCATTGCAGGTAATTGTTTCAAGACGGCGATTTCTACATGTTTGAATTAACGCTAAATATTTTTTTTATTAAACAGCAACAGACCAGTCAGCAACAACCGCCACAACAGCAATCGGCACCACCTCCACCGATGAATGTCAATGCAACAGTAACTAGAATTCAATTTCGTTTGCCAGCCGGCAATCCACACATGGGCCAATTTGAACCAATGAACACTCTTGGAAGTTTGAGAAATTACGTAGTGCAGAACATTCAATTGCCATTTCAACAATTTACTATGTCTACAACGTTTCCAAGGAGAGATCTTACTTCCGAAGACGAGTCCAAGACTCTCCTGGATTTGGGGCTGGTTCCGACTGCTGTTATTTTGATTTTACCATTAAAGAATGTAAGTGAAAAACATGGAATAATAATTGTACGTTAATTTTCTTACGTGTTCATAAATGTATACTTTATACTTTCAGACTGTTAATGCCACATCTTTGACGTCAGGTCAAGATGTCGGTTTCTTTTCACGATTTATGTGGACCTTCGTTGCACCTATCTTAGGAATTTATAATTATTTCATGGGATATTTCTTTGGAGAACCACGAAGAATTTCAAGTAGGCCCAGTAATAGTTCTTCGGAGACATCAACCAATGCCGAAGGTTCTGGATATTCTGAAGTTCAATCGATGGGTCAGCCTACGACGTAAGAGTATTAAACATTACTCATATCACGAGCATTCATTCTGATAATTTTTCCGTTATTGCGCAAATTTGCAGTTAAATGTTCTATATTATTTTGTCTGGCAGGGTATTTCGAAGAAACTTAGGAACAACAACAATTCGATCCCAAGGCAATATTCATAGACTTCATTCCGGTGGTAGCGATAACGACGAGAATAATACCTGGAATGGAAATTCTACACAGCAAATGTAAAACACAAACTGCTTAGTTAAGAATTGAACAAAAGGTATAATGTCAAAAGATTAAAGTAACGTCACCTGAAATCAAAACAAATCAGGTTACACTTGAGTCGCATAAGCGATATAAAATCCACGTATTCAAACTTCAAAGTCGATTTGAAAATTCTCTACACTGCATTAAATTTGCACTTTCATTTCTTTATTATCCTGAATGTCTTAGAAATCTTAAGACATAATCGGAGTTACGAAATATCATTTTCTTTATTTCCGAATCATAAGATTCGCGTTTGAGATTGAATCCTAGAACCTTCAAAGTGGCAATAAAACAATCGAGTGGTATAACGAGTTCACTTTGGGATTGTAAATTGTAAGATTAAGCTTTGATCTCTAGTAAGTTATGAATAAATATTTAGTCGTAGGATTATTGGGTTTCGTCCAGATTGAAGAGATAAACTTGAACGCGTTCTTTTACGGAACGTTTAAGCCGTACCCACGTGATACTTTCCGGAGCCCGGAAAAAGAAAAAGATCGCACATTCGCACCTTAGAGTCCCCGTTAATTTCTCAAAGGATCAACTGTAATTATAACTAATAGTTAACGATGTCGTAGTTAAGACCACTAATATTTTACGGTAAAGTTGACTGCACTGTTAAAAATATCTGTTTCTGGTTTTAGTATACATTTGTAATCGAGAGTGCTCGAGAGATAACGAAACGTTTTTAACAGTGTACGCTGCGCACGAGAGCATGTACTTTTCTTGGTTGCAAATAAAACGCAGAAGTTCGGTTAATCGTTTCGGCATTGTTTTTAGTGGGAAAAAAGGAAAGGCATAAATCTTCGTCGGCAGAGTCCTCAAGCGACGACACGGGACGTGGCCATTAAACAAGGCGTGAACAAGGAATCGAAGAAAGGCCATGCGAAATGTGATTCCAAAAGCATGGCGGCTTTCCGAGAGAAACCAAGAGCTCTGTTTCCGTGACTCGTCACACGTGCTGCAAGTTCACGCCTTAAGGTCGAGGCCCGACATTAATAAAGCGTAAAATAATTATTAAACACTGCGGTCATCCCCAGTCTCGAGTTTCAGAGTCTCGTGCTTTCGAGGTCTACCAGAACCCCAGAAATGCTTGTTCGTGTAAACTGACCCTCTGCTGATTTACATATGCTCTCGGATGCAACGCAAGTGCACGTAAATCTTTTATTCCACGTTAAAAGTACAGAATGACACCGTTTCTAAAATATCCCATTTTCCTCCTAGATCCACGGCATGAAATCAATTTATCGGAAGCGGTACAGTATCGGTGACAATCAGAAATTCGAGTCCATTGTGTGCCTGATATTCTAGTGATCTCCATAAAAACCATCCCTGGCTTAAGGTGTTGCGAAAATGGCGTGGATCCTTTCATACTCAACAACGTGAACGTGGAGGCTATAAGTAAGGTCCCGACACCAGATTTCAATGTTTAGAAAATTTCTTTACTGACGTTATAAAGATTTGTTGTTAAAAGTGAAATCTTATGGGTGTCGGGAACTTTCTTACAGCCTTCTTATTCATGTTGTCAAGTTTGAAACGGCACACCTAGTTAAGAGACAAGTTTCATGAACGAATGGCATCCCCTCAAACAAAGGAGATTCATTGTATAGAGAATACACAAAGGTGAGCGCCTAAAATTTGTACGTTTCCCAATGATCGAGAGCCGGTCGGCCATGCGACAGTATGTCGTCGTTTCCCGTGTTATACGCCCATAAATAATCCGGTGGGGAGCTCGTTACCACCGTTTAGCAAGCAGGGCCGAGCTCGTCCGACGAGATCATTAAAGGGGTCCTTTTTACGAAAACGCACGTGCGTTGCCAAGAACCGCCCAGCCTCGACCGGGATTGGTCCTGGGGGTTGGTACGTCACGAGCACGTGGCTTTTTCGGCGACGCCTCGTCCCCGAAGAATTTCACTGGGCTGCCAAAAAAAATCCGAGCCTCAAGAGCCATCTCGAAGCAGCCTCCGAACTCCGCCAAATCTGAGAACGAGGAACACCGATCAGTTTGGTGCCAGAGTCAATAGTAGTTGACAGCAAGGTCGCTCTCGTGGCTCCGAATTTCCCGAAAGACCCTTCCAAGCGAGACCTGGGACCCAGAAGTGTACTTTAACGTGGACGAAAGACTTTAATTAATGAATTTCAAATTGTCAATTTCATTCGTAGCGGGAATTTATTTGGTCGGTTCTTTTGTTTACGCGGGTAAATAATTTCTCGAATTGCGCCGTGGCTTTTTTAAGCGGGGCATAATCCCTCGATTTATGCGGTTGGAAGATATGTAAAACTAGTGTTTGTTGAATTTATTGTAGGTCTGGGAGAGGGATTTTCAACTAATTGTTGTAATTGCGTCGTTTTCATCTCTTTGGTACATCTGTGGTGAAGTGAACTCGCTCGCATGAATGAGAGAGCGAAGTTGCGGGGATCTTTGTTTCTTAATTTGAAGTCTCGGTGGATTGTATTAATGTGTAATTATATTATCGTGGCATAACGAGAAGGGATATCGTTGGAAGTGCCGATGTCGATGAAGACTACAGGGATCCAAGAGAAAAGGTCTCTTCTCGCGAAAATGGAGAAGGAAGACTCGAGAGCGTCGGAAGAGTCAAAATTGGGATACCAGAGCTCGAAAGTTTCGGCTTTCAGCATCGAAAGACTCCTCGCTCCAAATTCGAGATCGACAGAAGAGGAAGGGAAATCCTGTCGACAGACCATTGTTCCCTTATCGGATACTTACTCCGGGCACGAGGGTAAGTACACCGTTAAAAATGATTTCCAAGCGATATTTTAAATAGTGCGTTAAATTACCTCATTGACGTTCCCATTTTTGGCTTATGTTTCTTTATAAAAAATTCTGTCAGCGACACCGGGTTGCATAACTAATTATATTTAATTTTATGACATCGCGTTAGAAGGAGAGTCGCGCCTCTCGGTCGTTCCTGACTCCTCCATGGCGGAAGAAACCGAAGATTCCGACTTTGTTTGCTCCACGTCCCCGGAACCGGAAATCAGTTACGGTAAATTGTAATTTGTTTTATTAATCTTGCACTTGAACGACGACTTTTAGTCGGTATGTGGTTCAGTGAAGCGATTTTAGTTTTATGAATGGCGAGCGAGGCGGCCATGACTGTTACGCCTCATTTGGATGAACTTCACTATCGTTAAGAATTTTATTCTTAATATCTTTCTAGCGTGCAAAAATACATGGAATATTATAAGGCTATAATTTTGTAGAGGGTACCGAAGCCTATGTAGTTGCTTAAGTAAGTTCGTGTGATTCACCCGAGACTTTAATTCGTGATGATTTCGACGAGACGCGGAGCGTCGTTGAGAACACGCAAAGATGAGAATTATTTTCAACATGGCGTCACGCGAGGCTCGGATAACGCTACCCTCTGGTACTTCTGGACATATTGAAATCGAAGGGTGTAATTATTCTTGATGTTAGGAGGCACCCGGTGTCCCTTGCCCCTGAAGGCCCCGGTAGGTGCTCGTGGACGCCTCGGTGAGTTTGATCCATTACTTCCTGCAGGCTCCACGCCCACTCAATGTTCCTGGCTCCTCGTCCACTATTTATCTGTCTCTCGCTAATTCTGCCCTGGAAATGCAGCAAAACGTTAGCTCCCCGCTACGGGAGGCAGAAAGGAAGAAAACCCGAGGAAACTCCGACCATCCTGGACGTTTTTCTCCTTCGCGAAGGTGCCGAGGGCTAATTCGACCCATCTGCAGCGCCCGCCATTTTGGATTCTCCGCGGCGTCTTTTCTGTTCCGATCCTTGGGAAAATCAGGATACGTTTTGAGCCTGAAGAACGTATCTTAAAATTGTACCTTGGAAGATCTTTAATGAAATTTCCCCCATTTTCCCACGTCGCGGAGTAAGAGTCTCCGCTCGCAATTTATTTTCGCAACGAGTCGACCCATCTGCAGCGTCCGCCATTTTGGATTATACGAGTGATACGATTTGAACCTCGAGAGTTTGTCCTAAAATTCCATCTGGGAATAAATTGAGGGGAATTTCTCGCATTTTCCCAAGTCGCGGTACCGGAGCAACGTCTCTTATAAGTAATTTACTTTCCCGACCGTCCGAAATCCGGTATGGTTAGCTGGACAGGTCGGGGCTGTCGGAGTTACGCGATTCCCATGAAAATTAGTGTCTCCGCAACGAAGCGAATCCTCGCGAGTCATCTCTCAGGATGTCCCGCTTCCTCGTAGGGACATTAATCACGGAATAATTAGGAGACAAGTTCGGCGTAGCTCGCGGCAATTAGGTAAACTAGAAGGCGTGGTGTTCTATTCCTGCAGCCTCGTCCGTTCCTCGGGGTTCCCCTCTTTGGGTTCCCTGCCCATCGGCCACTTCGAGTCTGGCTTCTCGTCGCACTTTCGGTGCTCTCTTTGCCCTCGGGGTTGCTTCAACCCTTTCGCTCCCCTCCCCCGAATCCGAAATGCACGATCCGCGACTGCACCGACTCGGAAACGTGCCGACAAATTACCTCGCCGACGTCTTCGGGAACATCCGGCGACGAGGAGCTCCTTTGTGTTGGAAAGAATTATTATTTATTCCCTGGAACTAAACGGTTCTGATAAATTAACAAAGACGCGAAACGTTTGTTTAATTTATTCCTGTTACCTTAAGTAGCTTTAGCGAGATCCTGAAATGAATTTTCATAATTTAAGTGATATCTCACCCTTAGGGAGTTTATGAAATTACTGGAGACGTGATGTATTCGGAAGTCAAATGTATTGATAGGTGTCTTGTGGATTATGTCCTCGGTAATGGATATTCCAGGGTCTTCGACTACTTCTTCTTCTTCTGCTCGACTCGGTACCGTTTTAGCTCGGCGACGCTCGTCGGGGCGAAGTTAAGAAAAAAGCCGAGAAACGCGACAATTACGTCGGCTTCTGACAATTAGTAGCCGGTAAACGCTTCTTCGTGGTCCTCGCGGTCCCTCCACAAATAGTTTTTCGGGATATTTATCGCCTTGGCGAGCGCGACGGAGAGCCACCTGAAACTTCTCCCATCGGCTTACCATCGGCTCGACGTAGTCAGGGATTTTCGAAATTTGATTTCCCCCTGTCGATTCTTAAGTTCGGAAATAACCCGCTCTTTCGTTGGGGAGGAACTCTAAGGACGACAGGAAAAGAAAGATGGCGGCGGAGATGGAGTGGAGAACCACCTGGAACACATTTCACTGCAACGAGAAATGTATCCAGGAATTTTCGAAAATAACTCCTTTCTTATAACAGTGTTCGTCCTAACCAACATTTATATATAAAATAAATTCGTTAGGGACGTAACTCTAAGGACGATGCAAAAAGAAAGATGGCGGCCAAGATGTAGGAATAGGTGTAGGTGTCTAGGAATTTTCGAAATAGTCTTCCTCCTCCATTTTTCTTCCCGAAAATAACTCCTAATAACGAATGGTTAAACATGCGTGTTTAAACATTATCCCAGGTCTAATAATAACGTTCGGTTTTTAATAATCACGTAAATTCGCCATTCGATACGTTTATACGACGCTCGTCAGTTTTCGTTCCGTCCGTCGAAATGTTAATGGAAGAGTCACCTCGTGAAAAGAAGCGACGAGTGGAACATCAGGAAGAAATTTAGCCCGGGAACGTTTCCGCAGTTGACTAATGGCCGGATAATTAAAAGATGATCCGGAGAGCTTAAAAGCTCGACACGGTTTTCAACGGAACAAGACGGGAGACCAAAAGGCGTCTCCGAGGTTCGCTCTGACTTGCAAGCTCGGGATAAATATAAATATAAACAAGCATACGAAAGAAAAAAAAACTCCGAAGATTAATGACTCTCTACCTCGGTGGTGACATTACTCTCGCGAATTTTTTAGAAATAAAGCCATCGGAAAATGTTCAAGCCGTCTAATAAATATCATTAATTAAAATTCTATCTTCTATCGTCGCTCGATTTAATTATCGAGGAGATCATTCCTTGCGGTGTTAATTCCTGCGTTCGAAATCGGCATTGAAGGTTTTATTCCTGTACATTAGTCGATAAATGAAATTTTGACAGGGAGTACCGAGAGAAATATTGATTTAATGTACATTTCTATCTAGCGAGCCGATTTGTTGCCGGTCGTTGATGTATGAGAGTCATCGCGCATACCGATGAATTATTGAATCGATCGGATCAATATGTTGATTCGATTGTCGAGTGACTTATTCGATGATAATGCGATGCGCCATTCAGGAGCGTTATTACTCGAGCCACGAGACCGTCATTGAATAATTCCCCGGTAAATTATTGAACGTATTCATTGGGTATATCGATTCAACCGTGAATCGAGTTACTCCCCGATGACCGGATGTAATGTTCATCCGGTCTAATGACATCGCTCGAACTTACCCTCGATACACTCTTAAAAAAACATTAACAAATGCACCTTCCTCGGCGAAGATCCTAGTAAAATTAGATGCCCTAAAACCGAACCAGCGAATTTATAAATCCGTAATAAACGTCTACTGATTTATCTTCAAATCATACAATTGATAATAAACAAACAGAATATCGTCGAGTTGGCCGAAAGGTCCTGCGACATTATGATTGAATTTAATTGTTTAATTAATTAATTTATTTATTTTCCAGAGGCCTGCACTAGCAGCAGCGGTACCAACTCTTCCTCTAGCCTGGACTCCAGGGAAAAGGACATTCCAGGACGAAGCGACCTCGGAAGTGACGACGACCGGAAGAAGCGTCCAAGAACGGCGTTCACGGCGTCGCAGATAAAATCCTTGGAAGCCGAATTCGAGAGGAACAAGTACCTCAGCGTGGCCAAAAGGTTGCAGCTGAGCAAGACCCTGAAGTTAACGGAAACGCAGGTGAACATCCGGCATACAATTCCATCTCTCTCACCCTTGGAGATCATTAACGTCCCCTGAGATCGACGACGACATCTTGGAGGGGGTCGTCGATCTCCCCGAAATCACCCCGAAGAAGGAAGTCTTCTCTCCCGCGTCGACCAGATTTTTTTTTCTCCTCTTCCGCATCTAGAAATATTCCTTACAAGTAATCGAATCTATCCCACGCATAATACGCAGTAACATGCAAAAGAGCTTAATGTCATCATTAGCAAGCACTCTGTAATCACCTCGGTTTTTATAAGCATGCATTTATCTACATTTATATCTGCATTTATTTACATCTACTTAACGCCAGTTCTTTTTTTTTCACACAGAGATTTATGGGGATTAGATGCAATCAAGCGACATTTTTTTTAATCCCTAAACATTGAGAGTTGTTAGAAGTATTGTTTGGAGCTGGAATTGAGTAAGGTCAAGGTTCGAAAGACGTGGTTTCTTTACTTACGTGGGATCGTTCGATCGAAACGCGCATCAGCTTTTTAATCCAGTTTTCCTGATAAATCCCGACGATAGTTGGCTTCCGCAGATGCAGGCATCGTCACCTGAAATAGTTTGAGTTCCTGTCAGCCTGGGTCCCCATGACCCCAGGGGTCAACAGGGCTTGAATTATGAGCTCCGATGCACCACATGTGGAGGCGCCTCTTGGTGGCGCCGAGAGGGCGGATTCCCTTGCAGGACCAATTACCACGTACACATCTTTCGCTTCTACACATGCATTAAAATCGCAAGCGCTTCTCGAAGAGACTCCACACTGCTCATCGGAAGAAGCAGTCGATGCCTCATCGTGCCTCATCAAACATCAGGATGCAAGGAAGCAATTAATTCCGAAATTGAAGAGCCACCTGAAAGAAGAAATTTACGATTACCTTAAGGCGACATGAAAGTGGCGTTAAAGAACTCTACGGAGCTTTTTTTTTCCGAACTGAGCGTACCGAATCATTTCAAAGTTTACAGCGCGAATATGGAGGCTAGGACGAAGGTCCGAACACCCATAGAATATTGGTTATTAAAAAATGTCAATATAGTAATTAGAGACAAAAATTGTCAGGACCTTTTTTAAAGCTTGCATGTTCAGGCGGTGGAGTTTCAAACGGTAGGGAGAAAAGGATTTTCTCGAATGGCACTTTACCTTAATTGAGGAGACAGTACTTGGTTTCTAAGCGTTTCAAGTCTTAATTCCGTGGATAGGTCTTCGAGGGTCCACGGAAGTGCCCTTGCAGACAATTCGGCAGCGCAATTAGAGTGGCTATTTACACCGCGAGGAACCCTGGCCGAAGACGGGTGTACTCGAGGAGGGGTAATCGTCCCTGTGATCTTGTCACGGGATCAAAATACCCCAGGCTGAGGAGTAATTATCCACCGCGGATCGCAGCATCCGAAAGGGGTGCCGGCGCGTCCCAAGCTGGACCACGGGAGAGGCAGATCAGAGAGAAGGGGACACGTCGTGCTGCGGACATAACTGTCACGATATTTCTCGGAGTTAACGAGCCGCGGCATCCAGAAGTCCCCTGTTCTTCGGCCTGCTCTTCGTCTTCGCGTTCCACGGCGTCTCCGAGGACAGACGGGAGAGAGAAGTGAGGAAGAACCGAAGAAGAAATGCACCCTCGAAGTCGTCTCCACTCTGCAGATGATCTATCCACATCAACAATTTTTTCTATTATTTATGAAAATGGTATTAAACTGAAGGATAGTCCTCGCGCTCCCCAACAGCTGTTTTTATATGAAGAAGAGGAAGATTCCGATATTCGAAAGAGACGAAGAGGGGTCCTCCGGAGAGACGAGAAACGAAGGAAAGGGAGGAGCGAGTTCTCCGGTTTCCTCCTCGGCCGCTCGTACCACGGTTTCCTGGAGGCGTGCAAGACCAAAAGGGAGAAAAGGAGGCGTCGAGGGGGCCGCCAGGGAGAGGACCGGCGTCGAGGCGACGGACCGAGGAGGCGTCGAT
Organism: Orussus abietinus; assembly: GCF_000612105.2. NCBI lineage: Eukaryota > Metazoa > Arthropoda > Insecta > Hymenoptera > Orussidae > Orussus > Orussus abietinus. Next base: position 961,633 of record NW_019394887.1, on the reverse strand, counting down.
TTTTTAATTAGGATATATTGCGCCAGCCGCCTATTTGGACCGCGCAAATTTCTCGAGAAGTCCCCGGGAAGACACGTGCTCTCTTTCTCTTTCTCTCTCCTCTTCTCCGCGATTATGGCTCCGCACCTCGTATGCCGCCTTAATGGAGATTAAGAGATTAACCGCGTTGTCGGACAGCCGCTTCGGAAACGAGATTTAATGGACGATCTCGTGTACAATTACGCTCTTATACCCGACATTTATTTCCGAGGGAAAGCACCCTTGCACGATCCGCGTAAAAAAATACTAATTATAACGATACACCGGTAATATTAATTATAAGAATATTTACAGGCATCGTAGGGCACTTTTTTCTAACCACCTCGGGTTTATTTTCTTACAGATCAAGATCTGGTTTCAAAATCGGCGGACCAAGTGGAAGCGAAAGTACACCAACGATGTGGAATTGCTGGCCCAGCAGTATTACTCCAGTTTGGGCATTCCAGCACCTCGGCCCATTTTCGTTGGTGATCGACTATGGTACCGTTTTTTCCCCTTTAAGGCGTACCCTAGTTAGTGCATTCCGGTGCAGTTACATGTAGCTTCTCGGAAGCTCTCTTGGGATGTTTTAAATGAGCTATGAATTTATGCCGCAGGTTTTTCAACTATCCCGGCCAACTGCAGCCGGGGTCGCCGTTGCTTCCGGCACATTTAACGCCGCTTCCTTTGCCGCCTTCTCTGCCGATCGTCCAACCCTTGCCGAGCAATTTGGGAGTCGTCCAACAGGGCTCGATTTTTCAAAACACCCCCGCCAGTCATCCTCCGAGGCATCTAACCCAAAGACTGGATTTCAGGCACCACCAGGAAGCGCCGTGAATTTTTCTCCGCTCTTCGACCACGAGTGCTCTAAAAAATCTCCTGCTTGCCGACGAAAGTCACGAGGGGAGGAATTTCTAGTCCGAAAGTATATCTAAGGTTCATTAAGGAATTTCAGGATTTTTTTTTAAAGCGCTTTTCGAACTGCTGATCTGAGGTGTATGATAGCGTGGAGTCGAGAGGAGGAAATCTCATATTAAGCCGATAAGGAGAATGGGTACTTACTAATGTTAATGCATTTATAATAAGGATACATTGTATGCGTATTAATCAATAATTCAGGTATGATTAGAACGATCGATTTGACGGAACGGCTTGCTTGGTTTTTTGGGATTATGAATTGCAGTTGTTCCGGAGTGAATTTCATTTGTACCTATATCTGATGAGAGTAAGATTATGTTTAATAAATGATTTGGAGGTAATTTTAGAGATCAGGAAACGGTAGGCACTGGAAGGTGCGATGCAGGAGAGATGTTGAGTGTTTATTATAAAAACGAGAGGGAGTCAGGAACTTTGCTAACACCCAGGATTTTCTCATCGTGAGCTGCTTGGTCTTGAATGATCTTTGCATATTTTTCGTTGTCCCGCAAGTCCTCTTCGTCTAGCATCTCCTGCATGCGTTGCTTGTAACTGTCATTTCAAGAACATCCATTATTACGTAATAGATATAAAAGTAGATTCTTGAACTTGTAGAAATAATCGTGGAATATTTACATCTCACTGTCGGGATTGTTTTCCTGGTTTCTGCATTTGTCGAGCTTCTTTTCGAGAGCTCTGACCGTTTCCTTTGGTGGTTGATCCAGAAATTTAACCATCGATCTTATTTCTGAAAGGTTATTAAAATTTTATATACGTGACATTGGATTAAGGGTACTGTAGAATAGATGTGAAAAAATTGCAGGACTTACTTCTGACGGCTTCGATTATTCCTACTAACTTGTCTCGTGAAAATAGGGTGTCCGTCACGTAATTATCCAAATTTGCTGCAGCTCTAGAAGCAGCATGTAAAGTAGCTGCTAATGCTATTTGACTAGGTGCATAGAGTAAAATGCTGTCGGTTAAGAAAATCCTCTCTAAGAACTCGTCTATGTCTGGTCTGAGTTTTTCTGGGTTTTCCAATAAGGTATATCGAGTCTGAAAATATAAGTCACAAGGGTACGGTGCCAATAATCTCTGCATAAACAAACATAGTAATAATGAAAGGATAAAGAAGCTAAAATAGTTCCTACCTTCATATCGATCATGAGACCTTCAACAGGTCTGAATGGATTATGTACCGTTAGATTATAGTTCAACTGCTGCATCAGTAATAATTCATTGTTGAGAATAATGTCAGAGGCTTTTTCCCTATCTCCTTTAATATTTGCCACGAACTGAGATATCGAAACATTAAATTCTTCAACCTAACAGAATATTTTTTTTCAAATTAACACATTATGGAGCATCCCTTTTCGTTCTGCAGATACATAAAATTTAATGAAATTACCTTGCATGCTAAATAAACGCATGTAACTAGAATTTCTTTTGGATGGTAATCCATGACGCTATTTCTAAGATAAAATCTCTTGAAATAATGCAAAGCAGTTGCTACGGTGGTACGTGGCATCGGTGGAGTAAAACGTCGACAAAAGTCTCGTAACTGTAGTTCATATTGACGAAGAAGCATGCGCTCATCCGAGACTGAAAGAAAATATTCCTTTCGCTGTTCCTCCTGTATAAAGGGTATCAAGATAAGTCAATTTTATCCATTAAATATTAAGTTTTAAGCTACCTATTGAAGCACAATTAGATTATTTCTCAACAGACTCTAATGTAGACACCAATCTCACAACAAAATTAGCTGTAGAATGCAATATTTATACATAACCTACATACCGTCATGCCAGTTCCATGTTTTTCGATAAATTCTGCATTAGTCTTTTCCCGCAGGGCTGTCAACTCGTTCTCATCGCGGAACATCCAATGTTTCTTTTGCGTACTTAAAGGAAACATGTTATCTCATAATTGTTCCCGTTTAATAATTAAAACAATAACTTAACGTCTTTAAAGTCTTACCGACCAGCAAGAAAGCCAGTTGCAAGTTTTCCTCGCGAGAGTTCGTTAATATTCAGATTACCTAAAACTGCAATGAAAATATTTCTCCGAATACTCACATTAAATGACATTTCAGTTCCAGAGTTTCTATCCCTAGTAGAGATCACTATAATGTTTATATTTATACTTAAACATATCAGATTTGTTAGTATTTTTATGAAAAAACGTGGCGATGGAAACGGAATGTTGTTTCCACCTGTCGGGAAATCGTAGAACTCAGTAATTATAACTCATTGTCGATAAAATCGAGATTTACAAGAGGAGTGGTAGAAGTTCTCACGCGCCCTCCGAGATGGCGCCGCCGTCGCGAAACGCCGCACAAAGGAGGGAACGGTTCGCCACGCGAGACGGGGAAAATATTGCCGACTTTACCCGCTATCCCCTATTCTACCAATACCAGTAATAACCGAGCTTAGTATTAGTTCATAATCGGGTAAAAATAAAGCGAAACCTCTTTAAATTCTCAGGAGTTCCGATCGTTTACCTCGCTGGGAGTCAAGAGCGTCGACACGGGGCAAACCGGCGACATTACGATTAGCGCAATAACACGAGGAGTCGCACCGACACGTAATAATTCACCGTGGAAGTCGGCGCGGCGTGGTAAGTAAACGCATGAATATTCCCGAGGGAAGGGCGGCTACTTATTCATTTAAATTTATGGAGCAAGAACACCAACGTCGACAAAGTTTAAAATTCCCGGGGCGGAGGGGCGCGCTCCCGGCAGGCGGTTCCGCGTATCGTTAGAATTTATTATTTAAATGATTTTGGTTAAAAGCCGATTTTGCAGGGGCCGCTCGCTCGCGGGCCCGGCGCAATAAACAAGGCTTAACGCGGTGCGGCCGGACGGCAGGAGGGTGCTTGCTCGATTTTAATATGTACGCCCCCGCGAGCGGTTGCAAGTCCGATCTAAAGGGGCGTTCCTCCGGCCCTTTGTCAACCGACAACCGACGCCGCTGCATCTGATCACGATCGCAAGGATACCGCCGCCATCTTGTGCCCCGAGGCTCGGAGTATCCGCCGCTGCGAGTTCTTGCGATGCCTCGCCACGGCGTTCGCCGTTTCCCCGAGAACCACCACGAAGAATACTCGGTGAAAAAATCGCCGCATGGTGAGGCAGGATTAAATCCCGAAAAAAATTATCTCCCTAACGTGAGCGCAAGAAATTACCGCGTGTTTCTTTGTTTCAGAGGGCCTCGCCGTGTCGTTCAATCGATGCACCTACGCTCTACAGCCTGCTGAGGAATCTTAAATCGACGTGTCCACGGTATCGATGCACAGGGAGTTACGTAATGTCCACATGCAAACCAGGTTGGTCGTGAAAAATTCCTGGACGCCTGCTTTTTCTGCCGAACCGTGATCGTTAGCGCGGGGTGGTAAAAATTCCTTTGTCATTCCCAGACAAACCTGGCTGTCTTTTATACTTGTTATTTTCCGCGAGTAATAGGGCACTAAAGCGTAAGATTGCCCAAGTAGTGGTTACCGTTCTATGGGTAACCGATAACGCTATTTCTAAAACACGTCGTTTATGCCCCGCGGTGACCGAAGGTAAAAACCGCGAAGAAACGTATTTTGTAAGGTCAGCTGTTATTAATATTAGGGTTTTAATTACTTCAGGCCTCGTGGACCGAGATGTACCAACGATGAGGATTCTTTCTCTTCGTGGGTGTGGAACTCCTCCGTGAGTTAAAAGAATTATTTCCCCCAAAACCGCGCGGTACCACCTTCCGTTTCCATTGGCGTTCCCCATTAATCCAATATTGCGGTTTCCCTCCACCCTTCGAGGGCTCGCGTGCCGAACTCTTCCACCTTATGGCGCTAACTTTGCAAACGTGCCCTTCCTCCAGGTTTACCCTGGCCCACGAGGTTGCAAGGCATGCAACCCCCGGCAAGCTGGCTCGGCGTTCTACCTTCACGGCGTGCACGCGTTACACGGCGAAGGGGAAACGGAAGAGGCACCAGGGTGTCGGTCTACTAATGCGAAATCAATGCCGGTGGTTTAGCCACGAGGTGTGACGGATAAAGTGGATTACCACACGCCCTCTCGACGGATGGCTCGCCGCAATCAAGAGGAACTTTCCTCCGAGTACTGCGGACGTCGCTCTAATAAATTGCTCGAGCTCCTCCAGGTTCGTGTTAACGCGTCAGACGGCGTTCCCTCGACATCGAGAGAAGTCTGCGAGGCCCTCGATTTATCGTTACAAACTACTTCCGACCAATCGCCTCGATACTGCCAGAGCCATTACGAATCCACGATCGTACGGTTACGATATGACGCTTTTTGTTAATTCAGTTTATGAGTTCTCGCGGAATTTCTATGGGACATGTCGTTGCAGTCACGGAGGTTTAAGGTGATATCGTTTATGAGACTTTTCCCAGAGCTGAAATCTAATAGTCTGAAGTTTTGCCGCCTAAATGCCCAGGCCTTAAATTTTCGAAAAGATTGAAACGAAGATTATTACGGACTAGGGATTTAATTTTTTGTTGTGGGGATATTTTTCCTAGGGTTAAATCGTGCCGAATTGCGGATCTCTGTGAATCGTCCCGAAGGGTTTCATGTCACTTGTTTTTATCCACTTCCGGCCATTCCGCGGCGTCCCGGAAATTGTAAGAATTCCGCCTTGAGAAGACACGCGACGTCACGGAACGGATTGATTATTCATGAGAATTCGTCAAATCGTGACTCGTCATCTATGGATATTATTAGTTTTAGAGACGGTGCATGAAATAGGGTAGATTGGAAAACGACAAATTAATTCAGGTTCCGGAAAATGCGACGTTGGGTCAAGAATGAATACCTGCGAGGTTGAGAAAAAGTGCACCTTGTGAAAATATTCCTTGCCAAAATATTGCAAAGCCACGTATTGTTTCAACGTCGGTTGAGCAGGAAAATGATTTAAGGATTTAAGAAATGAACGCGTTTAATGTCCGATTTTTTTTTTTATTAAGCTCGCAAGATCCGCTGTGAGATCTCCGAGGGAAATGACAAATTGCAAGTTGCACTCGCGATAACAGGCAATATTTTATATCTCGGTAATCGGCCGTCGCATAATGGCGCTCATTAGCTCGTGAAAGGATTGCACGTATCGTACAAAATGTTTGACGCCGTGCACGCGTCCTTAACGTAATAAAATACAATAAATCTCGGGTTCAGGGGAGCGTATAGGCACGCAGCTGCAGGAACGGATTTTCCGCCTCCTGGTGGATATATTTTAATCGAACCCGCCGACAACGAGCTAGGAGATCGACCGCGATACCAGGTTGCCCAGGAATTAGTACTCGAGAGTACTCGGCAATTAAGAGGTCCCCGAAGTGCAAGTGACCAGAAAACACGAGAAACAAGGAAAGGAGGTAGAAGTCAGAGGGAAGAGTGATTGCGAAATAGCTCTTAACTTGCGCAAAATTTAATTCCACGGTGGAAAACCATTAGATCTTTAAGCGGCCCCCCGATAATACAGTTTACAGTGGCCGATCGTTAAGTGAATTCTAATTGCGAGGTACGGAGTAATTAAATGGTGTTTAAGTACTGCAAAGGAAGTACCGAAGCGCCGGGCAGTGAAACACCATTCAATTAGGGTAGAAGTAACCTCCGTAATCGATTAGTACTCGGGGAAGAAAAGGTCGGATCGGGACTCGGGATTTCGAGGGGTTCTTCGGGAAGGCAAGAAGTCGGTTCCTAAAGGTCATTCACTGATTTCAGGAGCGAAAGGGTTGCCGTTAAAAATGCAGAGACTGGCCCTGGGCGGGAACACCGAGAGCACGCGGGGCAAGAGAAGAGAGTCCCGGCAACAAGAAGAGTCCCGAGGGAGGTCGAGGATAGCCGATGGCTCCAGGAGGAGGCGTAAGGCAGGACAAGGAGATGGACCAAGAGGAGCAGAGGAGGCTGCGTACGGGATAATTACAGAGAAGAGAGCGGTGGCTAGACCCACCGAGGCAAGCGTCGCCCAGGGCGCCCTGGAGCACTCCGAATCGCCGGGCCCAGCCTCCGCAGGACCAGGATACTAATTCGTATTCCTGCCCCTTCTGGCCCTCCAAGGGCCCAAGGAGACCCGAAAGGGTTCGGGGCTCTTGCGAGGGCGGAAAGAGAGTAGCAGGCCTCGACTTCGACGGACTACCAGGTCGCGATTTATGCTCCTCGTTCGGTCTGGTGCAACGACTCATTTGGTACATTAGTCGGACTACATACATTTGCATCTTGCACTGTTCGCAAAACCGAATGTACTCGTCACCGTGACTCGAGCGCAATCGCATTCAGTCTGTATACCGATCTAGTACTTCTGAGTATATACCACGTATGTTGGTACTCGTTGGACTAGAAAGGTGCGCTGGATGTTCCCTCCGCGAGTAATTATGCTAACCACGTTCGCACGATAATTAACGTATCGTAATCAGCGGCTACTTCGCGTAACGCGACGTAACGCACTCGACTATGCAACCGGTCCAGATCTCGTCGGCTACCCTGAGGGCTTTGGGCAGGAACGCTAAGGCTCGTGTACCCTGGCGACGACCTCGCATGTGTGCAGTACTACGACGACGGTACTAGCACACCCATTCGAGCGCATAAAGCATTTTGTTCGTTGTAATTATATGGTAGTCGCGAGGCGGCAACGGGAGCCGGCGACCTTGCGTGCTGCGCGAGGGTGAGATCGGGAGGAAGACTCCATGTCGATCCGAGATTCCCTCTGCAGATGTAAAGGGTTGAGTCTCTCGGTTGATCGATATCGCTGGGACCTAGGAAAGAAATAGTTCTTCAACTACCGCGAGTTCCAGCCACTTACTGTAATTGCGAAGTCGACGTTTTCTGAAATTAAGGTCACTCGATAATACCTATAAGACTTTATCCCGAACTGGGTACCGATTCATTTGAAATTTCACCAACCGAATATCATGTCTACTTGCAAATTTATTTATAAATAGTTTCTTTAGTTTTGATGAAACGTTACATTTCATGGGCGAAGGGACTTTCCCTAGGGCCTCCACATTCGCGTGGTGAAATTTCGAACGATCTGGTACACAGTGCCACCTTAATCGGTTTTAGATTTGTAGAATTTTGGGGGAAAACGTGATTTGGAGGGAAGATTTAAAGAGGCATCTCGATTCGGATCTTTGGAGGCCTCGAAGAGGTCCGGTCGACCGACAGATCGCGAATAAGCCGGTAGAAAGCGAGCGGCCGGATTATCCACTTTTGCGGTAATTCGAGGCTGCCATTGCGCAAGCTGCACTGCGCAAGATGGCCGCCGCCCGGCGCGTCCTCCTATTGGCGGACGCGGGGCGCGCTATTTGAGCGCCGGTTGGCGGTACCGCGGCGCGAGTAATTTTGATCGTGATTATACTAATTTCATAGTATGCCCCTCTCTGGACGCTTAAGCACCGGGTGAGTTCACTCGAGCAGCCAGTCGAGGCCGCGCCAACGTGCAGCCCGCAAAATCCGCGGGAATTTCGAAAGGACATCCGAAAAGCACGAGAACGCCTCTCGCTCGAGCAACCAACCGACGGGAAAAATGTGAAAAAGTACCCCAACCTGGAAGAAACGCCGATAATTACCCGAAATATCATCCAGGACTTTTGGGAGACTATATTAACCACGAGGAGGAAATCTGCCTGGAGAAATTTACGACTTCAGGGAGTTCAGGGTTCATCAAAATGGCGAGGATTGGGACTGGCGGCCATCTTGGAAAGGGACAGAAATTCCGGATTAGAGTGGAAACCACTTCGAGGGATGTTTCGTATCGATGGTGGCCAGAGTCGACACGGGACGTGACCTCGACTGTTGATACGAACCTCGGGTATATCGAACGGTAATTGTCTCGCGTTGGTGCGGCGTATTCGCGAGCAAGAGGGTCCCTCCCTCGCCGGTCGGTCGGTCGGTCCGTCTCTCTCTTCCGCGCATAAGTCGCCTCGCTCCCTCTCACTCGGCCTGCCCCGCGAATCCTCCGTGGCCTCGATGCCCAAGTCCGCCCGTGCGGCCGCCTCCTCCGGGTGGGGGACTAAATTACCACAATTTCGTACTTTTTTATCCTGAAAAAGGAGGATCATTTTTGGTGGAAACGCAACAATTTTATCGGCCGTTGTTATGTGAGATCAGTTGGTGCCTACTGCCGCTACGCGTTGCACCTGCCTCGTCGCTCTCTCGGAGAGGAGCAGCTCCCGGGAGCAAGGACTCCACGTAGGACTCTTCGGGACGCCGCTTCGCGAAGACGAGACCCTATGGCCGCCATCTTAGCCACCGGAGAAGAGAAGAAGCGACCCCTGCCTATTACAGATACCAGAAGACGGTGGACCGGGGTAAAACGAGAATGTCGCTGGACTTTCGAGAGGAGTCGCCATCTTGGAAATCGCGAGAAGAGACGTCGCGTCGTTGCGTCATACTTATTCGGTGGTTGCACTCGGTGGCCGCCATCTTGGAGGGTGCAGAAGACCCGGAACGGTTGTAACGAATCTGGCCGTTGTTTTGGCAGTCCTGAAGAGTGAAGATAACAAGAGGGAGGATAGAATATATCGATTTGAAAGTGAGATCCCGTGGTTGCACCCTACTTATTCGCTGGTTGCACTCAGTGGCCGCCATCTTGGATCCAGAAGTGACCTTGCGATGGAACTTCCAACAACAATCTCAGACCTGAAAAACATTCCCCAGATCAACCCTAACTCCAACGAGATAACCCCAACACCCTCGAAATCGGTGTAATTAGTGCCGGAAGAAATTCACAACAACGGCGTCGCCTTAATCCCGAAGACCCGAAGAAACTGTTCATCGTTTCAACCCTTCCAGACACGTCCCACCTTTACGTGAGTAAAGCCATTTAAAATTTCTTTCCTCGTTAGTTTTAGAAATACAAAATACCGACGAAAGCTGAATTCCGCCTTGTCGCAGGAATTTTGCAGCGCCCTGAAGCCTCGTTTCCAGAATGTCTGAGATCAATTTTTTACGTTCATGGAAACGAGGTTCCCTGGATACGAATACCTTCTTAACGTACAATTACGACGCCATATTACGTTGGGGAGGGATTTTTATTTCTTGATCTCATCTATGGATCGATCTGGTTCCCATATCGCGCTTCGAGCGTCGGTAGCGCATTTCGGGGAGCTGCTCAAGGGCTCGCTTTAATAAGCGGCTGTTTTAATTAGCAGTGAAAAGTCCGCGGAGCTTCTCGCCACGCCCGCCATCCTCCACTCCCAGCTTCCTCCCGGGTCCATCTCTTGGTCCATCTCTCGGAGATCCGAGATCTCGCTGCGCCCTGGGGCACCCTCGAAGTACCGGACATCACTGGCACTCCCGGAAGATTTATACGCTTCGAAGGGCCTCGTTCCCTCTTGCCAACCTTCCTGCGACGTCAGCCTGCTCGTTTATCCCTTTTTCTTACCGACTTCTCAGCTAAAACACACCCCGAGGTGGCGACTACCACGCGAGAGAATGCGAATTCTCTCTTGAACTCGGGCTAGGGATATATTTTTGTGACTGATTAACAGATATTTAGAACATGTGATCGTTGATCGAGGTTCATACATTATGGTATAAACGCGTAAGATATAAAATAGTTATATCAGCTGAATAGATAAAATGCGCCCTGAGGTGGAGAACATATTTTTTAACGAAATTTGAGGATCATCGCGATTTACCTACAAATCGATGGAGACTAATACACTTTTCGATAAACGTGCACTGTAAAATGAAATTACATCGAGGGAAACTGTAACATTACCGTTGGTTTACGTTTTAAAAAGTGACCGTAATAAGCGTACCGTAGAAAATCCGAGGTTATTGGACGGTCGCTTAAATTTCCGACGAGAAAGAAGAAAAAAAAAAACTCGAAGGGCCATCAACAATTTCATGCAAGAAGTAATTACTCGGGTAGAATGTCTTCGGCTCCACTTTATTAAGATACTCGTCGGAGAACGACGCCGTCGACAAAAACCGTCGAAGAGTCGAACTCGTAAGATGGTTCCTTCATTTCGGCGCGGAGAGGATCCATCGCTGCCGGGAAAAGGGGTTAAAAAAGGACGCCACGGAGGAAGGAAGACCGCAAGGGCGAAGAGAGGACGAAAATGAAATAACGAAGAGCGAGGAGAGAAGGACGAGGCTCCGGGGGAGGCGTGGCCGGGAGGATATGCGGCTCTCTCAAAGCGCTCTTCCCTGGGGATAAGGCCCTAAAGAGGCTCCAGGAACGAGAGGCGTCGAAACTGGAAGCCTCGAGATAAGATCCCCTAGTTATCGACAGGACTCCCGTTTCTCGATCGAGCCTTCTCCTCGAGGATTAAATCCCGAGTCTCGAGCAACCTCGTAAATCCTTAATAAACCAGGACTCAAGGACGGCCCGGGAGGGCCGAAACCTGGAAACCCAAATCCGGACCGTCGGGATCCCGAGCGGAGTCGGAAAGGACCTCGAGGACTCCTTTTAAGGACGCGGGAGCGTTCTCGTTTCTCGAATTTGCCCTAAAAACAGGAGCAGGACGTCACGTTTCCTCATCTTTCTTGGTTATGGGTGTAGTCTCCTTTATCGGGACCGATTATAAAAAAGTCCTCTCATCCGGTCTTCCACTCTTTCGGGAGGGCAAAGGACCTCGGCGGGAGATCAAAGAGGCGCCACGTCGAGGTCCCTTTTCCGGGGATATATATCTCGATGGGGTAAATTTCGATAGGTCGATCGAACTACCAGTGCCAACCTCCCCGGAGGGCACGGAAACGAAGGGGCTCGACGCGGAAAGGAACGGAATACGGCATTTAGGCTTGTAATTACAGCCTTACTCGGCCGTAGAAGCCGGCAGATGCGGATAATGATACCCCGAGAGGATGTCTCCTGGACCGGGCCCAGACTCCGGGCCCGGCGCCAGAAATCCCGGATTTCGACCACCTACGTGCCCCGGAGGAGGCGTCGGCGTCGACGTCGGCGTCGTTCTCGTAAATAGTCCCGCGGAGGAAAGAGACCGGGGCCGATTGGCTGATTTATAATCGACGCCGCCGATAGGTGTTCCCTCGACACGATTGCTCTTGTCGCGGGACTCTGTCATTATCCGGAAACCGGCGGGCCTTATTAACGACGTCGCACTCCTTTCACAGGGCGAGGCACGAATCGATTCGATGATTGCCGGGTATCCGGGGAATGATCCTGCTTACACGCGGGGAATTGAGATTTCGATCCACGTACCGGCTGATCTTTGAATTAAGATGATGCGAAAGGCGCTGAGAAATTTAATCGAGGTCGGTCGATTAATATTCATGTACGCCCTTTTTGGCGGTAACGTTATTTTAAACACGAAAATGGTAACACAAGCCGACGCGTCACGTTACCGATCTCTATACTTATGTTGAAGTCTTTTACAGTGCACGTTGAGAAGTATACGTATTAAACTCGTTTCCCTTTTTCGACGTTTCGGAGTAAACATTGTAAATTTCCCGTACTCTCTTAATATCTAATCTGTCATTAATGATTTAATAATATTTAACAATTCGTTCCCTCGGGTCTCTATCTGGCCGGAGGTCTATCTAAATGCAGATGATAGGGATTCGGTACCGTGTGCAGTGAAAGAAACAATTTCCCCGGTTTTTGCCGCAGCTTTCGGGGGGACGCCGCGCGGTAGAAGAAGCCGAAACGCCCCGCGGCCATGGCGGCCTCTAATTACCAAAAACTTTACGATCCGCTCGTCCCGTGCTGTCATTTGTTTGCTTAAGCACGCCGGAAGTGCTGGCTAATTGATTCCCCGCTAATTTGTAACGTTGCCCGAGTAAAGGTGGCCTCATGCCGAGTCTCGGACGCCATTAGCTAATTCCCTGCGGGATTCGTCATCGGCTGAGTTTCGGAGATAACCTCACTTTTTGCCCCGACTTTGTCCTTTCTTCCGCCGCTGATGGATGCTAATTTGCGGCCCTCTTCTTCCGCTGCACTATAAACCACATTCACTGAAAAAAAAGTGACGTCAGTCTAATGAATTTATTAATTGAAAAAATGACCGTCACTAAACCGGATTTCCTTCGTGAGATTTGTTATCAATCTGTAGCCAATGTATCTTAACGAAGGAGGAAGCATTGTTAAAATTAATAAATTCATGCTTTGGCACGATCAGATTTAAATCACCTATTTTATGTGGTGAGTGAAATCCAGGTTTCTTATAATGTACTTGGCGCGAAACTCTATCGAGTTTTTTGGTATAAATAATAGGAGGGATTTTTTTCTTTTTTCAACTTTTTCATATGCGAATAAAGTGGCTCTGTCTATGTTTAATTATGGAAACTTCGGATTGGGCCTTATGTCGGTTGTTTTTTGAGATAAAATCCGCTGGGCCATATCGACCGTCGAATCGATTGGTCGATCAGTGAGGCCCCGCGGTGTCGAAAATTCTGGCAAGGCCCAGCTGCTTTCCTACAAACGCGTAACGTGCAGCCTGGGCCCTCGCAGTCCCCGGAGTCGAGAAACGAGTCCCAGCTTCAGGGCCTTAAATTTCGATTTCGCATACTCCGCATGACAGGTGGTCCCTCCGTTGAGTTTTCGGGCCTTAAATCGAAGAGGCGATTAGCATGCCGCGAGGTTACCGGGTTTCCGTCGGGGCCCGATATTCCTCATAAGGCCCAAAATCGAAAAGTCGATCAGCGACGGCCGCGGACCCATAAGAAGTCCCGCGTCGATTAGACTCGCGTTTTCGGGATTCGGCCAATGGGGCCCAAGTGAGGTCCCGGAGATAAGGCCGGTGTGTAGCGTTCCATCCCCATAAGGCCCAAAATCGAAAAGTCGATCTGCGACGGCTGTGGACCCATAAGAGGTCCCGCGTCGATTAGACTCGCGTTTTTGGGAATCGACCAATGGGGCCCTCGTGAGGCCCCGGAGATAGGGCCCACTCCAGGGGCGAGAGAAAGAGGGACCCAGAGAGGGGTAATAACATGGCACCGCACGAAACAAACCGACGAATTACTATCGATGCCGAGGCCGCGGGTTCTGCGAAAGCGCTCGACAGACGGACGGACAGACAGCTAGCGCAGGGCCGTACGGCGGCGGGCCCCGAAAAGAAGGCCCGGGGCCTCCGCTGGTGCAATTACGAGGGCCCGCCGGCCCCGGCAACCCCGACATTATCCCCAATTATCCGCGTACGTTTGAGGTTAGGTTTTCGAGCCCGGGGCCCGGTGAGCCCGCGCGAAGGCATCGCGCCCGTGGGCCCCGGTTCGGCGCGACCGCCGGCAAACTTCACGGGGCCCAAACGGAGGGGGCCCAAGGCCCGAGGGAGGGGGAACGGGGACAGCCAGAGTCGGCCCCTCGGGGGAGGACCATTATGTGGCGTCTGGCGTCAGGGCCGATTCGCTTCGCGACTTGGAACCTCCCGATCGCGAAATCGACCCGCAAACTGGGCCCAGGAATCCAATTACCCTGCCTAGGGCAAGGGGGACTTCAAATTCGAACCTCTCGATGTCTTCCATTGATTCGATCGACACGGAAGCATAACGAATTATCCGCAAACATTTTATTTGAAAATATGTTATAGAATTATAATATTCACTTTTTTTTACAGTGTGTAAATCCAAGTCGATATTTAGTTTACGACGGATTTCATGGCTAAAAAAGTTAACTCGTTTGGGGGAGTCGAAATAGTATCGATGGGGTGTTAAACCTGCTTATAGTCGTTTAGATGGATTTATCGCGTTGCACAGGTAATTCCAATTTTTTTTTATGACGTTTAAATTTGAATAGGTCGACTTGCTCGGATTTTTCGTTAAGTGCGGAGCCTCCTTTTCAGTCTAGGACCCAGATTTCTCCTCGAAACCTGGCCTGGTTTCCTAGGTCCGGCTGCTTATGCACGCCCACGCTGGCCAGGTGGGTCTCTCTTCGGGCGTCGGCACGCGTATCGACCTGGACGCGGTTCCCGACACGAACCACATCCGCTGCCGGAAACCGTTCCTCCAGCGGCCGGCCGTTCGGTACCTTTTCCGGCGTCGGATCGGTAAATCTCCCGACACGCCAGCCCTCCAGGGGCCCGATTCTCGAACTTCATACGGATTTTTTCACATACGAATAGATTCGGGTGAAAAATTTCCCATATGAATAGATTCGGATGAAAAAAATCGCATACGAATAGATTCGGGTGAAAGAAATCGCATACGAATAAATTCGCATGAAAAATCTCGCATACGAATAGATTCGGATGAAAAAAATCGCATACGAATAGATTCGGGTGAAAAATATCGCATACGAATATAGATTCGGATGAAAAAAATCGCCGATCTTCAATCTCTCCATGAAAACCGATAGTTTAATGTTATTTTATAAGACATTAACGGCCCAAGGGCCGTTCTTTCCATTACGTGACATTCCGGGGCAGGGCCCCTTGATGCACGAGCGAGGATATTCGTGGGCTACACGTTTTGAATACCATTTTCATAATGATATGCGAGGCCGTGCTCTGGACACGGTCTGCTACGTGGCTCCACCTGGCGCGAGGATCATTCGGACGAGCAGCCGCCCCCTTCGAGACACCCTTCCTCGAGATATCCTGCCCGTAATAACGAACTTTGTCGGCGCTTTAAATCAATGCTAGTATCGCTGAAGTTAATTCAAAGTTAATTTCAAATTGTCAGTTTTTAAAATCTCTTTTACGGACGCGCGTTTATCGCGGTGTATCGCTGAAATTAAATCAAAGTTTAATTCCAAATTGTCAGTTTCTAAAATCTCTTTTACGGACGCGCGGTTCCAAGATGGCGGCGCCGCGAAGAGCACGCGAGATCTAGTTATGCTCGGTTTTAACACATTTTCCTGCTTCCCTCGTTATGTTTTGCTGAAGTTAAATCAAAGTTAATTCCAAATTGTCAGTTTCTAAAATCTCTTTTACGGACGCGCGGTTCCAAGATGGCGGCGCCTCGAAGAGCACGCGAGATCTAAGTTACGTGCGAGCCGCAGCATCCGAGGGGGCATTTGGAGGTATCACGGTGTACGTACAGCAGTACCATGGTCCGTGGCCCGTCGTTCGTGGTTCGTGGTTCGGTGTCTATCAATCACTTGGCGCTTGGTCCGGCAATAAGACTCCGAAGGCGGGCTATTATCCTGCCAGACTCGTGTGATGCACGACCCCCGGTCCAGCGCTGGACCTTTAAGCCCTTCCCATCCAAACGGAACCGAGAGGAAATCCAGGAAAACCTCGCCCCAAGCTCGCGACTCGCACTCGAAAGATTATTCATTTTATTCATCGCGCAGGACAAAAAAAATGGAGACATTGTGCATTGTATGTTGTCTATGGAATATGTTCAGGACGATTAACGGGTCGCATTATATCCGATCATCGGGATATTAATTATTTTAATCGTAAGATTGATTTTAGACTCTGCCGTTTAATCTAGGGTTAACGAAGAGGTTTTCGTATTTTTCTCGCGGTTAATTATTTTACGTGGATATGGTAGAAACGTTGCTTGGAATATTTTATTGTCATGGGATGGACATAAAAATCGGACGACTCGTGTCGCCCATGTTCCATCGCCAGAGGGAACTCGGGGGAAGGTTTTAGCGATATTCCAGAAAAGAATTTATTCCCTGTCAGGCTGTCGAGAGTTACGACGGCGAGCTTAAGGAGCCTCTTATAGCGGCAGCGCATATATCGAGGATGGCCGCGTAATGAAAAATCCGAGCGCACATAACTGCCCCGTCCCGATGGGCCGATCTTGGTTTATCACCATGAATATTCATGGGCTCATTCCTTCGCGACACAATGTCCCGTGTCCCGCGTTCCGAGGAAAGTTGGAGGACTCCTGTGCATCGAGGGTTAAAAGTGAAAAAAAGGACGCCTACATCATGTTCTTACTAAATATCTCGTATCGCCATTCAGCTTACGGCACGTAGAAATAAACGCTCAATTTCAAGATTAAGTAACCCTTAGACTCGATTTTCCTAACTTTTTTTTATATTCATTTCTCGAGACTTTCGTGTTTCCTTAAGGTGGCGTGAAACGCGTTTATGAAGCTTTTATCCAAACTGGGTGAAGGAAATTCTTTCAAACATTTCAATGTGAATATGGAGGCTATAAGGATAATCCATTTTCTTTATCAAATATGTTTATAGATGTTTTTAAAATGTAAAAGATGAAATTTTATGGGGATCAGGACCTTCCTTATAGTCTTCATATTCCTCTTGCAATTTTGTAACAATTCAGTTTGCCACTTTCACATCCCCTTAAATCTGAGATTTTAAAATACCTTCAATTTCGGTTTGTACTCTGAAGGTTGGAAAGTATAATGGATACTTTGTCGTTTATAGTCTATGGTTGTGGTTTTACTTTTAAGGGTGGGTCTCGATAGCGATTGATCGTATTAATTCGATATTAATCTGATTAACCGGGGCGCGATGAGGTTAACCTCGAACAGCTCGCGTGATTCGGGAATCCCCTAAGGAGGGCGCCACGCCCGTGAGCGCGCTCACGTGAGCGTACTCGTTCCCTCGCATTTTCACTCACGAGTACGCTCGCATATGCACCCCCGAGCACGCGGAGCATTTCACGTGCGTGTCCGAGTCGTTATCCGAGTTTTCCTCCCTTCTCGGCTAGATGGATGCGACGTCGGCACGCGATGTCCGGGTACGACACCCCGAAGAACGACAAATCTTCCGCTCCCTTAAATCTGGCGGCCTAACCAAGAAAATGGGCTCCTAAAATCTGCCCACCCCGAAACGACAAAAAGAAGAAAAAAAAATTACGCCACTAAATTTCTCCCGCCTAAAGTTACAATAATTCTTTGCGATTAATATTCCTTGCACTTTATACAATAAAATGTGGGTGGATAAATAAGAAATACGGGGTGATAAATATAAAATAAGAATCGTACACTTGAGCGCGAAACAAATATGGCGCTCCTTTCATGCCGGGAATATTGATTAGACTCGTTTACACCGGGGTGTTTATGGGGTTTAGCTTAGGGTTTACTCCCGTTCGCTTGTTTCTGTAATTAGGCGTCTTAAATCATTTTCTTTTGTAGCGTGGGATCGTCGGGAAATTATTCTCGGGACTTTTGAAGAAAATCCCCGGGGATTTTTATTTCGGTCAGGTGGAGGGGGATTTAAGTGACCGTGACATTGAGGTTTGTTATGTGGAGTTTGTCAGGATTTCTTTGGTGGGTCCTTTCTTCGAGGCCCGCGGCGCGCGACATGCCGTGTCGAGTAATGGCTTTCGAAATGACATGCAAATGCAGAGGGAGCCATCCAGACCGCGGTGGGTTTTCAGGGCGTTACCATGAAATTCTGGTCGGTTGGTTGGTCGGAAGGACTGGTCGTGGGCGGCGCGTCTGTCGACGAAAGATTTATATTCCGAGGCCGTGGTTCCTTCTCGGCGTCGGTCTGCACGGGAACCATGAGACGCTCCTCGCCAGTGGAACTCTAGAAACCGCCATTTTGTCCAACTCCCATTTTTTGTCCGCCCGCGCCTTACAAAAAATCCCTAGCAATAAAATACTCAAATCCCGATAATTCCGCTACTAACCTAATTCCCTAGACGGTTTTATCACATTTATTTCCAACCGAGAATAATCCTGAAAATGACTCTATAAAGAGAATACATAAATATTCGATATCCCACAACCCATGAATAGATATATTTTTCAGATTTAATATTTTTACGCCCACGGGCATATCGTCCGGACTAGGGAAATGTATATTTTGGAAAGGAGTTGTTTTAATGCCGTTTTATGCTTTTATATTACTCGAACGATGGTTAAAATTCCCCGGGAAGGCGAAGAATGATCGGAGCTTCGGAAACGCGAGAAACTCAAAATGGCGGATTCCTCGGAGCGTTGCCGGCGAAGATCGGAGCGATTATACCGCGGCAGGGCCGGTGGGCCTATCAAAACCAGCTCGACCCATACATCAATGCCATCTATACGTATAATTTCGTGTCGGCTGCTTTTCGTTTTGCTCGGTGCGCATACGCGCGAAAGAACGCTAAGCGGGAAAGTGGAGGCGCATCGAGGTTAGGTTCGGACTTTGAGAGGTTAGCTGCGCCGCGGGCTTCGTTTCTTCGTTACTCCATCCTGAGAGCCACCCATACCATGTATTATTCCCGTTTCACGGTTTAATTACTTATACAGTGAGTTGCTCCCTTCGAAGAAGCCGAAATAAGTGAGATTATTATTAATATATAAAGCACGTGTTTAAAACAGTTATTACAAAATGTAGGATCGGGAACCAGGATATCCAAAATTCAGGCAGGGTCCTCACGAACCCCGTTCAAGGTCGTTCTCCAGGGCGAAGACTCTCGACCTCCCCTGGTGCACGGTTCCCTTTTTTTCTCGAGTCTCTTTCTCAGGCTGACACTCTCGAATTAACAGCTCGCTCGGTGGCAATTAAACTCCTTCCCTTCTGTCCTCCCATCGAGAGTCTACGAGTCCCGGCTCGGTTCCCAGGACTCGAGAGGACCCCGAAGAGGGATCGCGGGACCGCAACCCTCCGCGAGAGGAACTCTCTCTCTTCGAGGCTCGACGGAGAGAGAGAAGACCTCGAAGAGGGGTCCAGCGACGAAGAAGGCGAAGAAGACGAAGAAGACGAAGACGCGACCGCGCACAGGGCAATATTTACGAGAAGGGTTGGGTTCCTTCGGGTTTCAGACCGCGGGACGTAATTGCACCGGCGGGGTACTCTGATTTATTGGGTTATTACCGATCCCGCGCAAGAAGAGTCGGCGCGTGGTGTATGGTTCTCTTCGTGGCCGAGGTGCCTTATCCCGAGGTCTTCTTCGTCTCCCTTCTGGCCCCTAAGTCGACTTTTGCTCCTTTTCGAGGGCCCTCCACCTCCAGGGGAGGAACGGCTGCCCCTTTGCATTCCTTTAGATTCGAAAAGTTTGCGAACCGTTTGCGCCAGAGGAAGGGCTGGCTTTCGACGACCATACAAAATGGCCGCCATTGGAGCCTCGAGACGCGAAAAGGGATTTCGAGGACCTGGCAAAAATCGTCGATTAACGAAGAACCTGTGTTACACTCTTTTCCTACATGAACCTTAAAATTGCGAATGACTTTTATACTCTATTTTAAACATGGAATAATTGTAAAAATCGATCGATTCGAGAATTTTTGCGAACCGTTTGCGAAGAGACACAAAACGTACAAAATGGCGGTCGAGTTGAAAATCGTAAAACTTTTCCCCTCGTTTCCGATATCCTAATTATCCGGATCGATTTATCAGTTTTCTCAAGTGCAAATGAAATTGTTAATGACCAGAGCTCGATCCATTGGAGGGATCCTTGTAATTATAAGATATCTAGGAAGCGAGCTTGCGTTCGCGGAACCCGCTGTCGAATTTCTAATTAAAACTCGAGATTGCCGGCGAGGAATGGGCTTGGAAAAAAGGGCGAAAAGTCGGAGGAGGAATTCCGGGAATCTGCTGGAAGCGCTCTATTTCTGCCCGCTAGTTAAAGGGTCTACACTTAGGAGATCCCGAGGACTAATAGTCGCGTTTTCGCCGTGGGCCATCGTCCCGCGTTTAGCACGTCGATATATCTCGAAAGCGAGCCAGGTCCGAGACTCGAAAAGCCCTGGAAAAAAGGAGGAACGACGAAATGACGTGCAGCCAATAGATTTACGAGGCCATCCATCTTCGTAGTGCAGCCCTGCCACACGCGTGCACGCGCGTACACGCGCGATGCGCCTGCGTGCCTTCGTGTTTTAAGCCGCCCCGAGTACGTACGATTCCAGAGGAACTGTTCATTATTATATCCTCCAACATAATTGTTTCCGAGGAACTGACATGGCGAAGACCTTGCCATGGGAACGCGAAGGTGTTATCGGGCTACAGGTCGTTTCAGAGGTCCTGCCGATTAAGCTTGGATACATTAAAAAAAAAAAATTCATAAAATTCATACACTTTTAGTACATGAGGTTTTAATATAATTATAAATTTGATGATTTATAAGTGATTGACATGGCGAAGATCTTGCCATGGGAACGCGAAGGTGTTATCGGGCTACAGGTCGTTTCAGAGGCCCTCCCGATTAGCTTGGATGCACTTAAAAAAAATATTCATAAAATTCATACACTTTTAGTACATAAGGTTTAGAATAAAGGAATTAGTATACATATGTTACCATGTATAAATTTACAATTTTATAACATTACGTTATATTTTTCCGAAATTATTTATAAAGTTATTACTTTTTTTGCTAAATGATTTTACTACATACGAACGTCCTGGAATTATATGAAACGTGTATCACAGAATGACTAATATCCTTCATAATTTTATTACACGAAGGACTGAAAATACCGATAATGAAATAATTAACCTAGTCGAAATAATAAGGTAGATCGAACGTGCCCGATTCGCGATGGGGTCGAATAAATCGAATTAAAACGCGATTTCGCGAGTTATAATATAATGTTTAGCGCGATCCCTCGGCGAGATAGTACGGAAAATAATGGAATCGAGGGTCGAGAGATATGACGGATATTCGAGAAAAATTTTCGACCGGAGAACCCGGAATGGCGCCGATCCGGTTAATCCCGGCACGCCCATCACACGTCCCGTATTACATCACGATCGGCCTGGATCGTGCGCCGATCGGCAACCTAACCTATAACCGTCGATAACGTAAGATGCAATCAAAATTCAGGAAAAATCCTCGGAAACCAGTTCCCAGCCAGAGCCGAGGGAATATTTCGCCGGAAGAATCGAGCCGTACGATCGGGGCTCTCGCGGTCGTGGAACTTCGGTTAGTTCAGCAGTAATCGCGTTGGATTTCTAAACAATCCCCGGTACCGTTAAATACATGTTATTAGAATTAATCGTTTAATAACTTCATCAGTCGGGACCTCCCCTGAAACTCTAGACCGAGGATTAATGTTTATCCTTAGAGACGCGCATTCGGGGTCGCCGCCATCTTGGAAACGAAGA
This sequence comes from Orussus abietinus, assembly GCF_000612105.2. Taxonomy (NCBI): domain Eukaryota; kingdom Metazoa; phylum Arthropoda; class Insecta; order Hymenoptera; family Orussidae; genus Orussus; species Orussus abietinus. The sequence continues at coordinate 939,854 of NW_019394887.1, read as the reverse complement.
AGACTCGGCGAATGGATTTAATGCCGTCGCAATAAATGCCTGTATCGCTACGTGTAATGTCTATGTCTTTACGTTAAATGCTACGTCTTTACCCGGAGGTTTATTATTTCTATCCTGTTTTAGGGGAAAAATTCCATCTGGGAGGATATCGAGGGTCGCGGAGTCCCTAGGGTTGCCTCGGACGCGGCGGCCGCCATTTTGAAAGACGGTGCAACCTGCAGGCAGTGCAGCCGACTCCCACACCGAGGTGCAGACCCGGAGAAAAGTTAGGCTGCTCCAACCACCCACGTTCTCGTCCGATTGGTCGAGGCCTCCTCGCCCTTGGGATACCGCAACCACCCACGACAAGGGATCCCGAGCGAGTCTTTCTACCCGGTGTCCTAAAAGTCCCCGCTGCCATTGCCAGGGATATACATACATCGAATCTTTGGAAATTGGACGAAAAATACCCCCATTAGAATTTAGTCTCACGCGAACGATACGTCCATTACGTCGGATGTAACTTATCTCTGGGAATGTCGAGGCATCCGTGAATACCTGTAAATCTAAACGCGAGATATCACACGTGTAAACGCACTTCTAGATACAACACGGTTCGAATGAAGTCTGCAATTATATTTTGTAAAAATGCCTTTATAAGGTACACGTTGTGCTCTATATTATATGTAGTTGAATGCGGTTCACGTTTCTTGATATGTTCAGTTTATTAAGTATATAAAGTATGGTGGATTTGTTAGGTATATAAGGGCGAACGGCGACGCGGAAGAGCAAGGTGGAGGCCGAGGACCCTCGTAGGTGGCAGCGCCGATCTCGCAGATATTACGACAGGTTAGGCTGGATTATCTCGGTGACGGTAAGTATAGGTTAGGTCCGGCAACTCTAGCCATCTCGCGGCCATAGTGGGGGAGCATCGCTTCCCCGAACACGTAACCCCCTCTCGCGGACGAGCCTCGCGATAATTCATGGAACTTTATGCGCGCCTCGCGCAACGCGCGGCCCTGTTTCTCCTTTCCGCCCCTCGTCCCCCCCTTTTCCCTGCCCCTCTCCGGGTCTTTTTTTTTTTCTTCAGATCCGAGCAGCGAGAGAGTTGGCACAGCAACGCGTCGAGCGCGTCCTATTTACGGCGGCCATTTGCAGCGAAGGAATACCCGGACAACATCGGCTCGACTTTGCCAATCGATATCGCAATTACCAAGGTACCTCATTCCCGAGATAAGAGCACCGCGAGATACCAGTTCACTTTTCAGGTTATGGCTGATCCGGTGATCAGAAAACCGAAGATGCTGCAGGAAGGAAGAGCGAAGTCTCAAGCCTCGCCCAAAGGCAGAAAATGCAACTTGATATTTAATTCCTGGTGTACTTAACGTAATAAATCCCTGCCCTATGTGCGTGGAACTTGTAATTTACCCTATACCGTTTACACGGCTCGGTTTATCGTCCGTTGGTACGTCGACAGCTAAGGGATTGTCAAAAGGAAGCAAGTAAATTCTTGCAATAAATTTGACCTTCTCGAGGATAGTCCTGGAATATGTGCGTATGCAGATGCTTATTCAAGTATTATCATAGTCTTTGGTGATGGTGTCGGAATGAACACATCCCAAGATGGCGTCGGTCCCTGAACATACCCCGCGGGTTTAGCGTTCAATTTATTCCCGAGGTGTGCTCGAAAGCGTGGGACGGAAGGTAAACATTTCTTAATTACGTCACCGTTTAAGGTTAACAGGTTTCCCGGCAATCCTGAAATCCGTTATCAAAGGGTTGGCCCGAGAAGGATACACGGCCGAGCAGAGGCCCGTTTAACAGCGCGACATAATTTTTCCCCCGATTACGGGCGCGCGAGCGCTCTCCTCGGTAATATTTCAATTAGTTGTCAATTTAGTTGTCGGCGCCTGACGGACGTATGTATACGGCCGTGCGAGAGGAATAATTAACAATAAATTATCCCGGCCGAGGTATCATTACACCGGGCTAATCGCGGCAAATTGACCGTTATGTTATTAACCAGCTTACGGACGTAATTGCTGCGCTGCTCGCGAATCGTCCTGTGTATATAATACGGATATAAACGCCCCTCCCCATTCGAATGAATTATTCAAATCGACCGTTAGCATTCCATGTCCGAAAACAGTCCGGCTCGTCCTAGGGAGGCGTCCTAAGAATATTAGGTTAGGTTCTTGCAAGAGCTGCATTTCATTCGCATTAAGGACTCAATGTGCTAAATTTAATACCAGTTTTATCTACGAGGAGTTTGTGAATTTTATAATTTATTTAATAGGGTGTCGATGACGATGGCGGAGAAACGGAGGGTGTCTATACATGCACCGGAGTGGAAAGGATCGTCTAATTTTCTGAGGGGCCTTTGTTTGCAAGGATGCAAATTATTTCGACGGATGCGCAGAACGCAGGAAAAGGGTTCGATCACGTTTCTTCGAATCGTATGATCTCGCGTGCGACTCGGGAGAGCGTCGCGTGCGACATATGGACGGTGGGTTTATTGCGTTAATTACTTCATTCCTTCTAGCTGGGCGTCGAAGTAGGAATAACTACCGCTAAACCTGCCACGATGACAATAAAGACCGTCTGGGATGTTAATGAATTCGAGCCTAACGAACTGTCGCTAATGGCCCCGGGGAATATCCCCAGGCTCCTTTCCTCGGGATTTTTAAGCCGGGATTTCCCCTAGAAATTTATTCCACTAAGTGTGGTCGAGTCAGTTAAACGAGGAACTCCATTCTTCTCCCTTATCAGAGACGATAACGCGTTGGCACGAGGGTATTACTGTCATCTAATACCACGCCTTTCTTAACCAACGAGTCTTGGCAGCTAAGGGTAATTGTTGGCTGCCAATGTAATTGTTGGCAACCAATAGCGTACCATTCAGCGAACAGTATACCGTTGGCATCCAATAGTGTATCATTAAGTCCATAAATTTGCGAATGCTTACCAAAACGCTAGTTAGCAGTGACCGTTGAAATTACAGCCGATCGTCCTAATAGTATCCTTCAAACTTTCCTAAGCACGTAAGTAATGTTGACGATTGCAGCTCCAAATAACAGTAAAACGTATCATTCGCTAATTGGCAGCGCCATTAGAAAAAAGTATCATGAAAATCTACCTTCCTGCTATAAATCATCATCACGCATCTATCGCGCTATTTACCCTGGAATTAATTATTCAGCGAACTAATCGCTCTCAAAGGAACATATATCATTATTAACATCGAACCATTCGGACGTCTTGTAATTAAGATTACTACACCGAATAATTAAATTATTATAAGTTCCTCTCAACACAGTCTGCCGTAATACATTGAATCGAAAAGAGTGAGAAATCAATCGGCCGTGAATGCCATCCGATATTTCTTTTTCTTAGCAGCGAGGACAATAATTTCTCCGTTAGAGATTTTAGCTCGAGTTGGATCTAAGAGATGGCGCCATAGGCGCGCGCGCGGCGCGTTCAGTCCGCGGCGCGCCCGCTAGATGACGGGTGGGGTCCGTGCTGGCGGGTTCACTTTTTCGAAACGCGACGCTCCAGGAGAAAGAGGGAACGAGAGGCATGACCCTCCCCTGGCGAGCGAATCGCGACTCCTCGGCCGAGTCGTAACAACGCGTCGAGCGCTCCCATTGGTCGATCGACTCGCACACGATCGCCTCGCCGACCTCGCGCGTTTCCCGTTCGTGTGGACTGGCCTTAAGGCGGTACGGGGACGTGCGGCGTTCCCGATCGAGGGATCTCTGCCAAAGAAACCACAGCGAAACACCTGCCTCGCTGTTCGACGATCTCAGACTCGATATATCCAGGCGCCGAAAGCGACGAATCCAGTCCAGAGATAATTGATACAAGGGACTAAAGAAGTACAATCACGGAAAAGGTCTCCGGCAATGGGTGCATTCAGAGGAGACAACTGTTGAGTGATCGGTTAGCGCTCATCTACTGAGTAGGTACATTAACTACGGGAGTTCTTTACATGCTACTGGAATACCTGAAACACCGTCTATTGGGGTAATATTGTTATTTCCTTTATTTCAGGAAGGAGATATTTCAACTTGATTCATTTTCAGGGTTTCAAGCTCCAGGTAACGGGACTTGGCGCGTTAATTGCGGTTCCTTCCGCGTGGCGGCGCTCGGATCGAGCGAAACGTCCGGCGAAACACGTCGATGAGATAAACGATGGCCGGCTGCCAATTGACGAGACTCGTTTAAATTCCGGCGATGACTCCCCGATCACGGATGCAATCTCGTCGGGACACAATCGGAGGATTCGAATCCGGCGCATCTGGATCGGCGATCCGCGGTCAGGATCGTGCCCTTCCTTCCACCGGGGTATTCACGGGAAATACATCGATGCGGTAACCGGACGTGACGTCACGAGGCCCCAGAAAGAGAGAGAGAAGCTCTCGGTATGTGGGTCAATCGTGGATGCAGCGCAACAATGGAGCAGCTCCGCCTTGCTGATGGAACTGCACCGCGACTTCCGGTCAGGATGACGGTCGCTGCCAAATGCGCGAGAAAATTTCGAAAATCGGTCCCTTCGGTAACATTCCGTACAAGTACTGGAATTTCATCTCTAAAATTAGTTTCCCTTAACGGATGGATTTTTATACTTGAATTACACGGTACTTTCTATGTTTTAGAAGGTGAAGAAGAATTCACGAAGATGAGTTAATCTCGCGTGGAGGCCTGGAGACGAGTGAGGAATTAAAATTGGACTTTAGGATAAGAAGGGACCTCGTTGTCACCTTGAATTTCGGTTTTAGAGGCGGAGACTTCTCGAGGATGCTTCCGTCAACGACACCTGGAGCAGGGACATCCCCCTCGGACTTTCCTATGGAATCTGTATGACAAATGGCGAGCGCCATCGGGAGCTGCCGTTATTATGCACGATATTCTCATTAGCCTTCCTTGTGTGCGACAAACTGCATATTCATGCGGCTCGCAATGAGATTTTTGAACCGGGGAGGTATTAATGCCGCCGGGAACTCCTCGAGCATGTTTCCGAGGACGCCTTCCTCGGTAATTAACGACATTAACACGGGCTGAAGAAAGGCGCGATTTTTTGCACACCGCGCACTATAAAATGGTAATGTATGGTAAACGATACAATAAAATTAGTATTAGTTCCCAGCGCTGCACATCGTCCGGCGATTCGGGTTTCCACGCGCTTACGATGTAAACGCGAAAGCCAGTGTCAACAGGATTAACAGTCCCATGACTTATAGGCGCAATTTTGTTCATCTAGTTCAACAAAACGATCATCGGTCATCTTCGTCAAATAGAAGATATTAAACGAACTCGAACTTATGTACTTGCGTTACTTGTATTAATAAACTGTAAATTGATTAGGGTAATAAAGCAAGTTATTCAATGATAACAATGAGTATGTTTAATTAGACGAGCCTGTCTAGCGAACCCTCTAATTGCCTAATCCTGATCCTTGAAAATCACTCGTAGATCTAAGGCACGAAACTCGGTGCCACCTCCTCGGTTGTCCTATGTTCCTGTTAGAAATCGGAAATTTCAACCCGTAAAATTTTTGCTCGGGAGAATTCCGTGCCACCTCCTCGGTTGTCCTATGTTCCTGTTAGAAGTCGGAAATTTCTGCCCCTAAAAGTTTTACTCGGGAGAAACTCCGTGCGACCTCCTCAGTTGTCCTATAATCCTGTTACAAATTGCCGGCGATGGAACAGGATCATAGAACAACCGAGGAGGTGGCACGGTATTCTCTCGGGCAAAAATGGTATAGGTTGAAATTCCCGATTTCTAACAGGAAAATAGGACAATCGAGGAGGTGGCACGGAGTTTCTCCCGAGCAAAACTTTTAGGGGCAGAAATTTCCGACTTCTAACAGGATCATAGGACAACCGAGGAGGTGGCACGGAGTTCCTCCCGAGCAAAACTTTTAGGGGTCGAAATTTCCGATTTCTAACCCAGGTTCACATTATCCCATGGAAGACGTCTCACGTCTCTATGGAGTCTCATGCGAAATCTCACGCTTAACGGAATCCCCGCGTTCCCGAGGCAATCGAGGCGATCCCAGAGGTAAATCCTCGAGGACATTACCAAGGATGCCTTTCCCGTAATCCGGCGGTGTACACGGTGTACACGGTGTACACGATGTACGCGTGCGTGTCCGCACACCGGTTCGACCGGAATCGAAGAGTCTCCTCCACTTCTCCCGCGGCACGCACACGCGTGCGGCCTCGCCGTTGCGTGCACGGGATGCACGGGATGCACCCGGTGCATCGGGAAGCCGAAGACCGGCAGCGGGCCGCTTTGATGTGGCCGCGGCGGAATCGCCGCGGGACCGCTCTTTGCCGAGCCACCCTGAATACCTCCGAAGGCGGCCTTCCCTTTCCGCCATTTTCATTCCGCAATTTATCCTAGAGCCGTCCTGGCCATCTCCGGGGTGGCTCTATCCAGCCCCCAGAAAAATCCATAACCGCGTTCCTTACCCTTAAGTACTTTACATCGCTTATCACGGGATATTCCCTGAAAACGGCCCCTAAATATCGTTCCCCGAAAATTCAAGAAAAACTTAACCATCAACCCCTATACTATTTTCTTTCGAGAAAATTGATAGATGATGATTATGCATATAGAGTCTATATATTAAGTACAGACATGATGCGCCAAGTAGCATGCTTTGTCACTAATTTTATGTTTCCTGCATCTTCGTTCTGCATTTTGAAAAAAAGAAAAAAAAAAACATCTAGAAAAATCAAGTACCTGGGGGTGGGACGAAGAGGACGTGGATCCCGAGGTGTGCGGATCGACGGTCGTCGATCCCCGATCGGTGACGGAAGGTGAAATCCAATGTCGGAATGTCGTGGACGTGCCCGGAATGTGGGTGCCAGAAAAAGCGACGTAGCGTTCGCGTCCTGCGTCCTCCTGCGGGAGCAGCGTCGAGGGCCTCGCGCGCGGCACGGCCGCTGCAAGCTGCCGCAAGCTGCCGCAACCCGCCGCAGGCAGCAGCACCTGTAGCGCATTGCTCAGCGTCCATCTGTCCGTCCTGGCACCGGGGGGAAGGCGAGACCCGGGTTCTTGTGGTGCAATCAATCGAGCCGCCATCAACCTCCGGCTCCAGGCTTTCCTCTTTCGTCCCTGGCCACCTCGAGGACGACCTCGTCCAGGAGATGACCCCGGCGCTTGCGGAGCTACGTCGACCTCGGACTTGATATGAACTCCAGGTTTCACGGGAGAGTCCTGAGACCGCGTCATCTCTATCTTTGGTTCTTGCTATGATGGGTCACCCGTGGAAGATAACCAAGATTCAAGAGAAATCCTGAAAGAATGGCCGTACATTTTGAAGATGATCTTTTTGGCATTGACGTGGAATGTTGCGGGGACTTGAAATGAACTCCAGGTTTCACGGGAGAGTTCAGAATGGTTGAACCCTGGGCCGCATCATCTCCATCTTTGGTCCTCGCCATGATGCGTCACTCGTGGAAGATAACCAAAAAATGGCCGTACATCTCAAAGACGATCACTTTGGAATTGACGTGGAATGTCGTTACATCCTTTTAACCGCGGGGATTTTTATTTACAGGAGACGGTGCCGATGGCGGCCATTGTAGCTCGCTCCTTGCCGGTCTCTTCAAGGTGCCGCCGTTTCTCGACGGTGACCTCGCCCTCCGAAGGTGCGACTAGCTCGACGATATTTATCGGCGAATACACCTTTTCGGAGAAGAGTAATTGCGTGCTGGCGGCGACTGTTTGCACGCACGATCTCGTAGGCCTTGAAGCTCTAGAAAAGAACGGGACGTAGAGGATGGACCAGAGGCTGAGATCGAAAGAGATCCGGGTACCAACACACGTACTGGTACATACACGGGTACATAAACCAGTAGGTGCATATAAGCATAGCCCCTGCTCCTGGGAACGTGTTTCCAGGATTTATCGGATCGTCCATCTTGGATGAAAAATCCAGAAGGACAAATTGTCGAGGACCTCGGAAATGAAAATCTGGACCGACGGAGCGAGAGGTCCTCCCAGCTGGGTTAACACTCGGAAATAAAGTCCTGTGGCAGGTTTCGACATTTGTCCCGGAAATTTGGCCGAATCGGGGCCAGGGGGCGGAATAATTCCTGCTGGAGGAAATTATCCGAGGGACTCGGTTGCGTGACACCTCGGGGAAGGACCAGAAGAGCCCAACACTGGCCTTAGGGTTTTTAGGTTGTCACGATTCCTGAGGACCGAGTCTAGAAGACCTGCGTGACGACTGTAACGCCTTACGTAAACTTCTCTCTCTCGCTTCCTCGGGTGTCCCGCAAAAACCCCGGCCTTCTGCCATTTTTGTTTTTCCCTTTCTATCCCGAGGGATAGACGGTTCCGAGATCGCGAGCGATCGAGACACTTTCGGGGAAAAATTCAAGCGAACCGAGAGCCATCGGGAAATAATTCCGACAAATGAAGCACGAGGAACTGGAAGGATTCTTTCTTTCTAACAAATTTCACCGAACCAGAGAAATACTTTGTCGACTCGAATGAATAATTATTTCACTGGAATTGACTGGAATAAATTGGATGCAATATTTATTAGGAATTATGACGGTTTATTTGAGGTTATTCGTTTGATAGTGGTGAATTATATATATTTCTTTGGTTAAATGCATTTCTTTTTTTTTTTCTTTTTTAGGGTAAGAGAGAACCGATTCCAAAGCGGCTGCAGGTGAATCGAGTTAGTGCCTGGAACCAATCGGGAAGAACAAATCCTGGCGATTTGACTTTCGGGGAGGCGTAAAAAGCGAGAGGACCGGGGACCCTGGGAAGTGCAGGTGGACATTCGCAACGGTCACAGGTAGAAATCTGCATAGAGGACCCGGATCTTGACGAGGGGATCCTCGAAGACAAAGGACCTCCCTGCAGGAGGTCGCAGGACGAACAAACGACGGGTCACCTCACAGGGTCGAGTGTCACGCTTTCAGGACTTTCCTCGAGTTCGGCTTTTCAGGATTAACTGTTCGAAAATCCCGAGAGACACGACGAGATGTTAAATAGCCGATAACAATACGAATAAAAATATCCGGAGGAGGGAAGAAGAATAAAAAAAGGAATAATGGAAGAAAATGCGCCCTTGACCGGGTAATGCAACGTGCAGCTGATAATAAAGTAAAATGAAATGGGGAAATTGGAACGATAATGTTAAATGTGAAAAGTAAAATTTGTGAGGTTAATCGGTATCTTCGGTCACCGGATACGAGGAGGAATGATAGGGAAAGGATAATTGGAGAAATGCCGATTGGAGAACAATTCAAGAGGTGAATCCTCCCACGGAGGATTAACGATCCTAAGTAATTAATAATCCCGGAGTGTCCGAGCTTTTGTGGAAGCTCTGAAGAATGTAGAACCAGGTGGCTAAAAGAGCCGGATAAAAAAAGAAGGTGGACCGAAGGAGCGAGTTCCTTCTCACGAGGAGGTCCGCGAGTATCGCGTTCCAGTCTCCATCTCCTCCTTCGAGGATAATCAGTGTCTGAATAGCCAGGGAATGGAGGAGTCGAAGAAAGAGATCGAGGGAAAGAATGGCCGAGGTATCTCGTGTGTCTCGGCAACAACGGCACAACATAATTAACAGTAGCCACGGTGAATAACCGGCGCAATGGCGGCTCTCTTTGAGGAGGGCGCCCCCCGCGAGGTTGGGCTTAATTTATTATTTTTATTTCCACGCCACCCTATTCACTCCCTTTGGCTCGAGTCTACCTCGCCTTCTACGAGAAAAAGAAGCTCCGATGAAAGGAGAAAGACAGGGAGATAATGGACACCCCGGGATTCGACGTTGACCGTCGCCGCCATGTATTAATTATTTCACGTGGCAGCGAGTTGCTTTTTTAATTATATGTCCTTTCCATTTCATTCAATCGAGGAAATGGTACACCTAGGGTAACATTCTACCACGTTCTATCATTTTCGTGTACGGTATTTTTTAATATATGGAATATGAGGCCAAACTTTCCTCGATCCAAGATGGCGGATAACGAGGACGCTCCTGCAGAGACCTCGACGATTTCGGAGACGCTTTTAAGTTTCCAAGAGCAGCTTTCGCAGTCCTGGCACCGTGTGTCGCCATAATCGAAGGACTTTCGTGATTCGTCGCGAGCGTGACGACGGTGACCCGGTTATGAATAAAATCACGTTTTCGAGAGTTATATTTAGGCCAAGATGGCGGATCGAAGCGGAGAATCGTAGTTCTCCAGAACGAAGAGAGCTCCACAAGAGCAATATCCTGCCGAAGTTTCTTCGATATGACAAATACATTCCCTCAATTCTTCCCTTATCAACAATGACATATGCTTACGATAAAAATACATGTCATATTAATTTCCTGGCCACAAGAGTAAGATGAAATATAAGAATCTAAATTATTCAAAGTGGATATTAAATTACCCGTTGTCATACAATTCTATATTCTACAGCGGTAATTATTTCGTTCTTATTGTAATTACCAGTAGTCGAAAACAATGATGGATGTGCAACAATCAAGCGATTGTGTCGGAAGAGACGTCCGATCCGTTTTGCGTTCCTTTCCCGCGGCAGTCGGGCCGAGTATTTCGTTTATTTGCATTTAAACGACCGCCGGGTTGACAAATGAGGCCGATATTATCGAACAATCGATTGCTCGCCCCCTCCTGGGATCGCATTCGAGCTGGCGAATTTCTTAGGCAGACCCAGGGGAGAACAATCGAGACGGAGCAGCGTGCCAACAAGCGAATCCCATGTTCGACGTGTCCTCGTATCTCTTCCTCTCCTTCTTCCGCCACTTTTTCCCTTCCGTCTCCTTTTAAGCCGAAAGACTCGGCAGAGTCTCGCGCCAAATGCAGATATAAACGCAGGGAAGGACAAAGTCTCTAATTAGCCGGAACGAAGAGGCTATAACAAAGGCCCCGACACCCTGAAAATAATCCCCATGTAAATCTACACCTTTTACGGATTTTTTTCAGGGCAATCGGGAAATTTCATTGTTTATGAAAATGCTTTAGTACGTTTTTCGGATTTTTTTTCGAGACGGAGGGATTTTTTTAAACGCGTCCTTTGCATCGCGGATTCGTTCTCACGGTGCGATTCTACCGGCGGAGACGACATATGAAATCGAATGGAATCGCCTCGTAAATTTCCATGAATGTTTTTCAGGGCCACCGTGAAATTTCATTGTTTATGAAAATGCTTTAGTACGTTTTTCGGATTTTTTTTCGAGACGGTGGGATTTTTTAAACGCGTCCTTTGCATCGCGGATTCGTTCTCACGGTGCGATTCTACCGGCGGAGACGACATATGAAATCGAAAGGAATCGCCTCGGGTCACGGAGGAAATTCTCCTCCGTGCAATTAGTATATTTCCTACCGTCCCTAAGGAGGATGGGCTTGGCCTGACACTCTGACAGGCCTTAGTCAAATGTTCCACGCTTGCTTGCGTCCTGCGTCCGCGTTACGGAGGCGCGTACAAGAACGGCGTATGCTCTCTTCGACGGTAATTTCTTTTATGCTCTTCCAGCATGACCGCTCGCCGGCATCGGTAATGAGCCTCGATTCGTCCAGGACGAAATCTAAATCCTGCCCGGGATTTCGATTTTTCCCTCGCACCATCTAGGTCGATAGAATTTAGAGATGCGGATAAGCAAGACATCGAAATTCAGTCATCGTTAAGGTGATATGAAAGGGTCATTCTATATACATGAAACGTGAAAATATATATGAAGCTCTAGTCCAGACTAAATAAAAGAATTTATATTTGAAGAATGAAGTTTCACGGGCATCGCGTTTTTCCTTAGGGCCTCCATAATCACGTGTGTAAGGTTCCAAATGATTCGCCCCCATTTTGGAGAACAGTTATATTAATATTTCGACGTTTTCCTGTATATAAAATGAACCTTTCGTATCACCTTAACGTAGACCAGTCGAAGAAGGGTGATTGGCACGTCCCGCTTTCTGTGGACTATTTTGTGACGTCGAAAGAAGAGGACGAGCGGCATTCGGTCAATCCAAAATCTCATTATTGCGAGACAAAGGACCATCGATTAATCATGGAGCCAGGACTGGTCAGCATAACGACTCGGCATGGTCAAGAGACGGTACAGGAACGAATGGGACCACGTGACGTCACGTGGTCCCATTTTACCCAGAAGAAAACCATGCGGAACTAAACGCCTCCCTGGGCATTCCTTGTGATCTGCATCGAGGCGAGTCCTTCGGAAAACTCTAGGTACTCACTTCGCGATCCTCGAATTTTCCGACACCTATTACTAGGTTCCTAATCAAATAAATCGACCAACAGTCAGCCTCAGAAAAAAGCGTCTTGGGTATTTCAGGATTTTCCAATTTCTCTCCAGAACGTCGAATTTCTTTCGGCGTCGATCCTTTCGAACTGCCGGCGTCTCGGCATTACGCGTTAAATCCGTAATTGCGTTTTATCCTGCGAGGTGCGGAATTGCAAACTACACCGCAACGGATCGAGGTAGAAGAGGATCGCCGATATCGGCTGATTATCCTGATCGAATTTGAAGAAAGAAAATGTGGAGGCCGCTCGGACAGGACTCGAGTTAAGAAAAGGATTAAATAGTGAGTGATTTATGGCGCGGTTTTTTCTCGCCGTTCTTGAGGGTTCTTTGTCTCCTCCTTGGGAAATTTCTGGTATAGGAGAACCCGGAAGGAGGAAACGCGTTTCCTCTCGTATCCTTCGCGGGCATTCGGGGAACTGAAATCGTAATCCTGCGTATCCTTGGTCCTGGGTGGAGGGAAACGCCGAGTCGCCTAACGGTGGACGATTTCTCGGCTTTATCTCTTCATTTTTTCCTCTTTCTGGCTCCAGGTCCGAGAATAGACCCGCCGTGGACCTACGTATCCTTCCGGGAGGCTGTGAGGTGAAAAACCGAGGGACAAAAAAAAAAGGAAGCGAAAGAAAACGTGACGACGACTCGCTTTACGAGTCTTCGTCGAGGTCGTGGGTAGATTTTCTCGCACCTGTAATTACGTAGTTTTTCCCTCAAACCCCGGGAATAATTGAATTAACGATCCGGCGAAATCCGCGTAGCTGTCGACACCCGCACTGTGTTAAAATATTTTTTTTCTAATATTTAAAATCATATTCCTTGGCGTAAAATATTTTTTTTCGAATATTTAAAATTATACTCTGGCGTGAAATATTTTCTTTTAATATTTTAAATTCTGTTCCATGGCGTGAAATATTTTCCGCAGGAAGTATTACCGTTTAATGTACCGTTTCATCGTTGATGAAGAATGGCCACATCGGTTCCTCTTGATCTAGACGGGGAGATGGCGTTGATCCGAAATGCGTTCCTTGTCACCGGAGGTGGTCCACGATGATGGATGCGCAGCCTCCGGCAACTCCACGGGAATGGAAGGAAGCCTGGTAGCCGACAACACTCCGCAGGGGGCTCTTCGAGATCCCGGCTTAATGAGGAAGAGCCGAAGAATAGGAGCTGTGAAACGTACCTGATCTAAGTATAAAGGATCGATTAGAAATCCCACTCCTGCACCTGCTTCTCACACGTTTGCGTGAATAATCAAGGACACTCCTCATTTGCATGATTACGTCCTAAATATAATTTCCAGGTTATCCTCCTTATAAAATATGAATGAAAAATACTTAAATCCGTAACAAACCAGTGAATAATTTTAGATAAATGGCGGTAATTATCGTGGAATTTCTATTGCCATTACCGTATACGGTGGAGTAAAAAAAAAAATGGAATAAATCCCGAGTCAATTCTGTTATCCTTCACGATATGTCGGCAAAATGACGAGTGGCTCCTTCTGTAAGGATGGAGAACTGGAATTGTCCTGGTATCGGCGGTACATCGGGGCTTAAAAAAATGCAAGGTGATTATAAATAATCATTAGGTAGGAGTGCCGGTCCCGCTCCTTTCGAGGGAGCGTGGGATAATCACGAGAAGAGCCTCGAGGAGGACGAGGAAGACACCGCGACAGGGGAGAAGGTCGTAGGTGGGACCGGCCATTTTCCTCTTCTTCAAAACCGAAACGAGTTGCCCAAGCCTCGGCGGAAGTGATCAATCTCGAAATCCTTCATAAAGAGCGGCTAATAGGGACTCCTGGGAACACCGGGACAATTTTCATTTCCTCAGATCGTTAACAGAAAGGTCCTTGGGTCAATTACGGAATTTTAACCCGCTGCCTAATAGCAAACATTCGTTTGCACTTCGTAATTGGTACTACGTCATACCTTACAAAGATTGCAAGCGACAAAAGCAATTTGATAATTGCCAATGACTTTCGCTGAGGTGAAAAATGCAGGGGCCATTTTTTTAATGATATACTTTTTTTCTATGGATATTTAGTTGGAGAGGGTTTAGGTGTTTCTTCTATGTGGATTTAGTAGTCGATTGTTTCATACCTAGATTTAATAGAAAAAGGTCGCCCTTAAGGTTGAAGTCACTTCCGTGGGGCTCTTCGACACTCCGCAGATCAAAGATCGGCTTCGACCGGCCGCAGATCGATATCGGAGAAAATCCTCGTGTGAACGAGATCCGCCATGGGATAAGGATCCCACGGGGGTGCCTCGACTTTGAAGGGTCCGAAATTGGGGGCGGCCATTTTCTCGGGGCTCCTTCTAAAGCCCCTTCGGCGAAAAGTTAATCCCCTCCGCGGTGAAAAATCAACGTCCATTTCCCGGGAACTCTTAATAATGAAAACATTTCTTTAGGATAATTAAGGGCCCCCCTTCCTCGAAACGCGAGGTCTAATTTAACGTCAAGTGAAAATAAACCACTGCCTTTAAAGGAGAGGAGAGGATTTTAAATGTTCAACCGCGCCAGCGGAATGACGGATGTTGAAAAATCACTCGGCTAATATTAATAATTAATCGGGTTAATGGTCAAGTGGGTGGGCATTTTCCCTCCCTTTGCGAGAGGCGGCATATTTTTTTCTTACGAATTTCCTCGTCGGGAATTTCTCGAACGAGTCGAGGGGATGCATTAACGGCGGCTCGTCTCGAGTGTTCATGCGCAATGCCATCCAAGGGGTTGCAAGGGGTTGTAAGAGAGGGCGGGTCGCATCCCCATGACAACCATTAGCCCCTGATGAAGCAACTTCAGGGTTGCTATACCTACGTGCGTATAACCGGGTCTAGACTCGGAGAAACACCTTAAAGTCAGGCCACGACGACAGGAAAAATGGTCACTCCGAAGGGCGCTTACGAAACCTCCTACAAACGACAAACGTCAAATTATCGACGACATTATTGCCTAACAATTTGACATCCAGGTTTTTATCCTAATATCTACATGAATCACGACCCGTAGCTCATTAATACAGCCGTTTTACCTTGAATTTGTCATCTCTTGCAGAGACGACGTCGGAGGGATGGCGGCCATCTTGGATTTCGCTTGCGCGTCCCTCGGCGAAGAGATGACCAAAGCGAAATCGTTAATTCCTGCATAAATGCTCCCGAATCAGTAATTTTAAGTAGCAGAGCTATAATATTCTCACTAAATCCACGTAAACCGTAAATCTTCGAGGAATCTTCTTGAAGAAGCGACTTTCGATGGCCAGCCGATAGAAAGTTCCTCCCGCAATTACTTGGCGACTCTAACGGCATCTCGACGCATACGAAGTCCCGAGTTACATAATCTTAATGACATACACCGGAAGTGACATTTTACGACCCATGTAATGGCGGACGAAGACATATCCGCGTGCGTTCTCGATTTATGCGGTTTCTCTCGCGGTCCATATCCCGCGGAAGGACCATTTCGGCGGAGCGCGATGGCTCCCCGATTTTCCGGATTTCGAAAGAGGGCTCGCCATTGTTCTCCCCCTGAGGAGTAATTTCATTTCCCGGCCGGCACTCTTGGGCGGCGTTCGAAAGCTCTTCGAAGCACTTGGCATTATTCGCGCGAGCTTTTCCTCCTTTCCCCCCGTCGGGGGGCGATTATTCCGCATCTTGCGTGTCCTCGGGACGTTCGGAAAGCCTCTTCAGGATTAACAGCCCGGCCGATCCGCTCCGGAGTTCCCGCGGAAAATCCGCGGATTCCTCCGCGCAAATGTATCGCAAATTGTTCCCCGCGAAGTGTTTTAATGCAGAAGACGAGGAGTTCCTCCTTCCCCTCTGTGCCCTCTCTCTATAAACCTATACACGCATCCCCACGTATCGCCCTCTCCTCTCTTCACACAGGGGAAGAGCCATTTCCCGCGTCGGGACGCCGACGTCCCGTGACGTCGGAGGCGAAACCGCCTTCTTCGCCACCTCCGCCGAATCCGAGGCGCTCCTAATGGCCCCGTAAATGTCGCGACGGGATAATCGGGCCTCGCCTCGATCTTCCGAAACCGAATTCGAGAGCCCTGAAGGGTGGAAGTGCTGCCAAGAGACGGGGATGCTCGATCGGGAGAGAAAGAATTAATGGCAACCTGGCTCTCCCACGAGAATCTCGGATTTTAGGAGCTTTTCTTTACATCCAGAGAAAGGCGCTGAATTTCACTTATTTTTACGTTAAATCTTACTCTTAGAATTATTTTTTTAATAACCGAATTCCAGGGCCCTCAAGGGTGGAAGTGCTGCCATGAGACGGGGATGCTCGATCGGGAGAGAAAGAATTAATGGCAACCTGGCTTTCTCTCAAGAATCTCGGATTTTAGGAGCTTTTCCTTAAATCCAGGGAAAGGCGTTGAATTTCAGTCATTTTTATTTTCTATCTTACTCTTTCAATTATTTTCCTTCCTCGATCGGATTCGCCGGGAATGAATAAAATTCGACGCAGAGGAGTGATCGATATCGGTGCGTAGGTTTCGCGGATGCATGTGTAACCAGCTAGCTCGATAATGGAAACCTCGCAGACCGTGTCAGGGATGGGGCGAATTCAGTTGCCCTCAAATCATCGGATGGTGTGAGGGAAATGACGTTCGGCCACGCGGAAGTAAGGGGATAATGGCACCCATGAAAAGCTTCACCGTGATATCTGCCGCTTTGATGTCCCACTGAACTCTCCCTGCGACGTCTCTCTTCCTCTTGCACCCTTGCACCTCTTGCACCCTTCCCTTCCGCTCCCACCCCGAGAAGAACGAAAGAACGAACGCCGGAATCCGATGCAAATGAAATTTCTAAAAGATTGTCATAACAAAATGATGAAAGAATGATTTAAAAAATGATCATGGAATACAGTAATGGCGCGAGACTTATGCTCTCCTATTTTTTAGATCCCTGATCTTACCCAACACCTGTCCAGCGAAATGGGATCGTAGAGAGGTAAAGGACCTTCTTCTATCCCCGGATGAGAAATTCGATTATAGGGATCGATAATTCGATGGCTCGTTCATATTTTCGTATAAAACGAGCTCGATTACAGGATAGGGCTCGGATAGTCGAACGCGATCAGGGGTTATCGGCGATTATCCCTCGGGATGTCCTGGAAACGCTGGAGGGAGTCGAGAACTCGCACCTTCGGTTTGTCGGCCAATGGGACCAGACGGAAACGCAATCGCAATGCAGGCCAATCCCGGTCCCCTCCCTCCGCGCCTGGTTATTCCCGGTAATGACAATCATTACCCGGGAATGATTGCAGCCGGTGGGTCCGCCAGCGCCGCTCCGCTATTGGGGGATGGAAACCACCTTATAGAGTCTCGCCGGTCCTCGATGGGAGAGGATTGTCACCCATGCCCGGGACCATCCTCGCTAGTCTCCCAAAGTCTCCCGGAGGAACCACCGCCGCTCCGACGGCGCCATCTTCTCCGGGAGTCTCGACCTCCTTAACCTCGTTCACCTCGTTATATCCACTCCGAGGAGTAATCGCGTCCTCGCCTTCCTTTCGCCCGAGTCCTCGAAGAAAGTTACGAGTCGGATCCAACGGAAATAACAAAATGGTCGACGGTCACGTGACGAGCCGCGGCCGCCATATTGACGCGAAGAGTGCGCGACCGAATTTCGATATTAGTTATTATCTAGTGATGGATTGTTGGAAATGGGATATTCTGGAAGAGGAGGAAGGTGAGAGAATGCCTCAGGGAATTTTACAATGTGTCCCGGAGGAATCGAGATCGAGTTGTTTCCGTTGATCGGTACGTTTCGAGGATCTTATGGAGAACAACATGGCGGCGTAACGTGCCGAGGCGTGGATACGCTGTTTATGAAAATATGTTGAATGTGGCATGGACTATTGAATTGCGGTCATTTTCGCCATGTGGGAAACCGCTGCCTAAGGAAAGGAAATGCCGAAGAGTACCTAAGTGCTTTCCCAGAATGCAACGGAGGTACCAAAATGGCGGCGCTCGATATGGAAGAGCGCTCCTGGGTTCTTCGTCTTTCCCGTGGAAAACAAAAAGAAAAAACAAGATGAAGACCTAGATTTAAATGTTTTCAAAGTCTGGTTAGATATAAACGACACGGAATCTTCAGGATCTAACGGAAATACAGGACGAGCTTGGTGAATGGTAACGAGGAACGATCGCGCGATTGGAATTTCCTTTTGCGAGGACTAAATGTCAAACGTGAACGCCAATCGTGTGCAGTTTTCTCGACGGCGGGCAAGCCGATGTGATTTTCTTACTTTTCATGGACGAGTGGGAATATTACGTGATCCTTGGAGGAGGATCGCGGATCTGCAGTACAAGGACTGCAAGGACTCCGAGCGACGCGGACTTGTCGTGAGTGCCCGAAATAAACATTATTTTCCTTTCAAATGCGAAATTCCGCCTTCTTTTTCTTCCTGGATATTTCTGCGACTCTCCACCCCCCATCCAGGACATCTTCTTAGAAGAATTATCGACGATAATCGCAGGATCCTCTCCTTCGGGATTTGTCACTTTGGAGCCCGGCCAAGTTTCGGAAACGAGCAGAAAAGTAGACAAAGAAACGAAGCGAAGATGCCAATGGCGTTTAATTTTTTTTTTTTTTCAAAACGGAATAAGCGATGGCTCTCGTTATTAATTTATCGAAACTTCTGTAAGTGATATGAAAGTTTAATATTTCGTGGGAATTCTCCTCTTCCATTGGTGTATGAAATTACAATTTTTCTCCGGGGTTTAATTAAAGACTCGCAATGTGGTGTATGCAATTCTAACGATGTTTCTCCGTCGAATGCAGTTTTGCAGAAGACCGAATGCGCCCGCGTAAAAAGACCCGCGGAGAAAGTCGGGAATTATCGATGCATATCACAAACTGACAATTTCCCCCGACTCCGTCTGTCGAGCAAATTCGCGGATACGGCCCAGCCGTAAAATCTGCATACGCGGGGTACCAATTCCCGAGATGCACTCGAAACAGTCGGTTTTGCGCGTGCAACGCTTCGCGGACATTGTTGCGATGCACCGGGGTTTAGGAAGCACAGGGTGCAAGGGCAGAAAAAAAATAGAACGATAATAAATTCCGACCGACTGAAAGGGACAAATATGGAATCACATAAAAGCGTACAAAGTTAAAATCCTCTTCGTCGAACGAGTAACATCTCGCATCTCTCATAGACTCGCAAGTAGAAAAGGCAATTCTGCATCAGACTAATAAAGGTCCGAGAGAGGGAAAATCTCGTTCCCTTTTTAATATAAAATTCTCCCTTAATAATATAAAATTTTCCTTTTATAATATAAAATTCTCCCTTAATAATATTAAATTGGGGAATTCGGTACCACCGGGAGTAAAGGTGGATCTTCATCCACCGCAAGATCTCGCGTTTCATCCCGAAGTGGAGCGGCTCGGGGAAGGAAGTGCACTCGCTCGCAATTGTTTACATCCTTTATTGCCGGCGGTAACGTCGCTGGATGCAGTAGTCGGCCATTAGGCGGCAGGACCTCCGCGGAGCTTTCCCCAGGATAATCGCGAGGAGCCGCGTCAATTTCGCGGTCGTATTCGCGCCCCGCTCGTAAAGGAGCCAACCGAGCCTCGGAGCTTTTCACCGACGCTCTGCGGTTTCGCAGCAGTTCCGCCGGCGGACTGCATCCCGGCGACAAACCCGTCTGCGGGGAAGTTAAAATCTTTTCCGCGCCCAGAGAGGATAATGGAAAGATTTTTAATCGACCTCTCGTTGCCCCCATGGCGCCGTAAAAGAAATATTTTCTAAAATCTATAAAAGCCCTCTCCCCTCTTGCAAGCCACCCTCGACGCATCGAAGAACCCTAAACTCATAAAACTCCCACTTTGATGATCAATTAAGTCGCGCAAGGTAAATCTTCCTACCAGTGGGATTTAATTGACGATTAATAAATTACCTCGTCAGGGGTTGGGAGTTTAATTTATTCTTACGGTAGATTACGCCTCGATTAGAGAATCTTTCTCGGGATATGTTTGGGAGAACGGGATTCTTCCTTCGTTCCTTGGTTATTTTTCGGGGAGCAAGATGGCGGCGGGTCGACGTTTCGGCGGCCCTCGAGGACGCGGCTCCTTTTTCTCGATTTCTCGATTTCTCGGAGCCGGGCCCTCCGCGCTTCTTCCGGCGCGTTCTCGCCGCGCGGAAAATATAATGACGGCGAGCCGCGTACGTACGGGGCCGGGATATTCGCGTTGGAAACCGGCGATAAGGAGGGAGTGTCTACTGCCGCCATAATGATAGCCCTGAACGCCTCCGACTCTGCCCGGTATACCGGTGGGTACGGGTACATATGCGCACGCTTATGTACGCCACTATGTACCCATGTGCAAGATGGAGGCTCGCACCGACCTGTACAGGACGTGCAAACCGACGGTAGTCTCGACAAAAACCCCGACTTCGACTATACGCCGCGTTTCTTGCAGCGCGCCGCCATCTTGGATCCACCTTGCCGCCCTCGAGAGCGTAAATACAACGCATATGTATATCCGCATCAAATGCTCCTATTTCCCATGCATGCACGTCGCACATACATAAATCCCGCATATATATACCTATATTCGCTAATGACACACACGTATACCCGGGATATAAACAGGATATATGCATTAATGTCGGGTAAATGCCCCGGATATGTGCTTTCGCTGCATGTACGCGTTTTGCCGCATTATGTACGTGTATTCCCTGGGTTTAAACGCGTCTACTGTACATAGGTTGCAGTTATATATGTACAGTTGCAGGGTATGTGCCGTGGATATGCATTTTTACCGCATGTAAACTGTGTTTAGGTGCGCGTGGGCGGTATGTGTACGTTCTTCTGTATTATACAGGCCGCTTGGTTTCGCGTACTCATATTTGTCCCATGTATGTAGATATGTACGTACATGTCACGATATCCCGAGTTCTCTGACGCCGTTCTACGCACGCGTGGACGTGTTACTCGCAATGTTCATTACGAGCACGCGGGAGATCGCGTGAGTGCACGCCACCGAGATATACGCTGCTCAACTTTGACTACATTTCGCATTTTTTCCCCGACCTAAGATAATAAAAAGACCCTGGCCTCGGGGAATTGCGTTGCATTCGTATTTCGCTTGCGAGATATAAAGGAAGCATGCGTTAAGGTGCTCTCGGTGATGGGCCTTCAAAATGTTACTAACATTACAAACAAATGCGAAAAGACATGCTTTACGGAATTAAAAGGTATTTATAACTTAATTGGACACCGTAATATATACGTGGCTCGGGAGGGAATTTTAAGAAATATTTCCTCTCGGGTGACGGCTTAATTACGTAAAATATGCATTTATTAATACGGGTAAACACTGTAATAGTCCCTTAATAGGCAGAATATCGCGTCTCGCGTTATCAACCGGGGTGAAAGATGTTGGGTGGTTTTTCTTATCGTCGAAGAAAGGGGAATAAAAAAAGGGCGAGACTCTAAGTAGCGCAGTCGGCCGTAAAAGAGGGCGGCCATCTTGAAATCGACGTCGCTCGATGGATACTTTGCCGGCCGATGGATTGCCCTATCGAGTAACTTGAATTTTCGTTTTCCCGTGAGGTACGCGAGGTTATTGAAGAAGATGCCGGTTATCTGCATGTGCAGCTTGTTATTACCCGGGAATGAAAAAGTGAGGCCGGTGCTCGGGAGCCAAGTGCAAGTACTTTAAGGTTCGTTACCTCGACTTCTTGCCAATGGCGCCTCCGTCTTCTAGTCAATCGACTCGGCCCAATTACCCGCCGATAATACCGATCGCAGCCACCGACGAGGAGCAAAGTGACCTACCCCTCGATAAATTAAATCCCGAATTAACCGCAACGTTAATTCGCCCATTACCCCCCGCCTCTCGAAACTTCGCTCAAGTTCAAGCGCAAAACTCTTTACATCCAAAATCTGGTCCCCGTCGGTGTGAAAGGAAAAAAAAAAACACTCGCGACAAATACATCCAAATCTAAAAGTGTATTTCCCAAAGCCATACCAAGTGGGGATTAATCGCAGGAAAATAATGAGATATGAATTGCATTTAATAATTGAGCGCGTGCGCAGGAATGAATCATGCCGAGGATTCTCGAGGAGAGAAAAGAAAAAAAAAATAAATTCCCTCGATCGGCGACGATCGAAAGCGCGCCCTCTATCGGAGAAAAGGCTCGTCCGGAAAAACGGCGGCGGCGGCAGCGCGTCATTCGGAAGGCCGGCACCGCAGCCCGGGCGTCGCGGCGGAGGGTTCCCCGCAGGGGGCGCTGCGATTGGCCGAGCCGGCTCGCGGATTCATTAGAGGCGGCGCGCCGATTGGCCGGCCGTCGGGACGCTCGTCCTTTTGCCCTCTGCCTTCTCGCGTAATGACGCGCCGCGCGTCTCGGCCCCGCGTGCACCGGGGAGAGAGCGATCGTGCACGGCAGATAGGTTATGCGTGTCGGCGGCGCGGCGGCGCGGCTGCGCCGGTGTGGGTGCGCGGTGGCCGGGATACGGGCACACCGGCTCACTCCGCGTTCGGCCGCGGCCGCGCGCGCACGCACGGGGCGAGCGCGCCCGACCGGGCAGAGGGAGGAGAGGGGAGGACGCGCGCCACGTCGCAAATGGCACTCGGCCACGCAGCCCTGGAAATCGTTTCGCGGAGGCGACGCCACCCGCCGGGGGAGGATGCCCCGCCGAGGAAACTTCGATTGGGGGATCGCTTTAATTCGCCCCCGAGCTTCGAATGAAGGATCTGCCCCGGATCAAACGGGATATGTCTGCAATGTGGGTATCGCGAAGTTCGTTTTAGGATTTCCCCTTGCGGAATTGGGTAGATCCCCGAGTCTTGGATCATCCGAAGCATGAGCCAGGTTTGTCTACCGTGTTCTATCGTCATCGTATTTTTCTGCAGAGATCCCCGAACAAAGGCACGGTACGTAGAATTTCGCTATGCAATGGTTAATCCGTTATTGTCTCCCTTTCTTTCAATTTAAGGGACTGCCGTTTTCGCTCCGGAAGACCGGTCCAGTTTTCCCGTCGTGCGAGAGAAACTCCATGTCGAACCGATTGTTTCCACCGCGAGGAATAAATGATTAAATGATCTGGATTTTTATTTCACCCTGTACACTTGACAGTCGCGATATGTCCGCGTGGATGTTAATCGTCGAATGTCGAAATTGATGAAAAGTCCGCCCTCTCGAGGGTGTCGAAGGGGTGGTGCCGCTTAATTTTCCGCCAGCTCGAAAACGCTTAATAACGACCTCCATTGGGACGCGTGGAATGGGCTCCAATCATAAAAAACAATTGTTTCCAGCGCATTAGTCACGGTTTCACCGCGTTAACAGAAGAGCTTTCAACGACATCCCGAGCACCCTCGAAAGTCCACCCTTTCAACTCTCGGTCGGCGCGTAACCCCGCGCCCTCTCGAGCCCTGTCGGCGTATAGGGGTGTACTGTCGCGACACTTGCGATTCAGCCCTCGTATCGCGAATTAAGAGTCACGGCGGAAATTTCTATCGCGAGCTCGGAGTTTTTGTCGCTTCGGCGGAACGGCGCACAGTGGATATCAAGCATTACGACGTAGGGCTAGCTCCCCACGGGGGACGTCTACCTCGAAATTTGGGAAAATCTGTCGGTAGGGGTAGTTGATATTTCGCGGGGGGTGGTTTAGCCGGTGGCATCGCGAGTCATCGCGCAAAATGGCCATTGAAACGTGACTCCGAGTTAGCAGATATGGATTCGCGGCCGGATGGTCGACGGAAGGGTGGGTGGAGGGCGTCGGAGGACGGGGTTGGTGTCACCATGGCAACAACGATCCCTCAGTAGCCGAACCCTCCTACAACCTTCGACTAAAGCCGCCCCTGTAATCCGCTGCGACTCGAAGACAGCCACCGGGAACTTCTGCCCCGAGAATCCGGACTCCCTTCGAGGGGCTTTCCGCCCTCTTTCGCTTCCGGGCTGTAAAAAGAAAGAAGAGCGGTCCAAAACGCGAAGAAGACCCCTCGGATTGCGAGACGAGACCGAAAAGTCCAACCCCTGCGGTAGGCTTGGAAGCTTCCGTTAAAAGAGATCGATCTTGCGCTTATGGCAACCCAAGACCGATTTTTCTCATCTCCATCCTAGAAACTGACTCGACGTTAGATGCCGATGCACCTTTCGACCAAACTTTACGACTAGAAACCCGATTTTACGGCCAGTCTAGAATGTCCCAAGAGGAAAGCGATACCGGGGAAATTATTCACACCGACCTAGATAACCCTTGCCTTTCATCGCGCGGTAAGTTCTACACTCCTCGTGGCAAGAAACGATTTCAGGGAAAGAAGAGACTCCGTGCGGTAAACCGCTACGACTTGAAAAATCCTTGGAAGTAACGAATAACGACTAAAGTCCTCGGGATAAGTCCATCTATCTACCCCACCGCTGAAGACTGGACCCATCTTAATATTCGGTATTAAAATTCCCTGTATGAGGACCATCGATCGCAAACCCCTGGAAACTCTTTCGAGCCATTTCGAAGGATAGTTCGATGTGAAAGAAGTGACGAGGTTTTCGAGAAACCACGTGAGAAACGCGAGGTCATTTCACGGGGCTTCTTTCGCCTAGCCCTGGAGATCCGGAGATAAATATTCATGGTCTTCTCTACAGACTAGTAGCTACCGGAGGTAGCTTCGAGGCATGCCAGCTCGGTAGCCGGGGTTTTCTTTTTCCCCGTTTTTCCGGGACCATCATGGCGGCCCGCTCCTTTTTCGCGCTTTGCATATGCATGCCGGAATGGATGTGGGCGAAAATCCGCGGAAGAGGGGCCTCCTAAAAAATGGCCCCCGGGTGTACCGTCTCGGCGGCATTGTAATATCCCCGAGCCCTATTAACATAATATCTCTGCTCGCTTTCGTATTCAAAAGCGGCTCGCGCGGTCCGCATAATGCCACTATCCCGATCTCTCGCGTTTACCTTGATGCTAGGTTAGGCGAGGCCCGAGATCATAATGAGAGCCCGATCGAATTAGGCTTAGGGTGACTCGCATAGGGAATCCGCCGACCGTCGCGACGGCCGCACAAAGACGACGCCGGCCGTCTTTTTTCCCCCTTTTTTACCCAGAATGCCCTCCTTCCGTTTCGGGGTGCTTCCTATCCCCGAATACCTTCACCCCCTTCGGCCATTTTCAGCAGATTTCGAAGTTCGCGCCAAGTTCCCACGGACCCTTCTCTGGAATTTTTAGGCTACACTGTTAAAAAAAAATATACTATAATTTCATAACATTTCTGTTCGAAGTTCCATTCAGACGTGGTATATTAATTTTCTAACACATTTTCAAATAAAGTTCGTAACGTATGTTAGAAATTTAGTACGTAGGTGTAATAAATTTATTTACGCGCTTTTATGAAATTGTAAATTTACTTAGAATTTTATAATGAATCTATGTTAATTCGCTGTTAAGGTGATGTGAAAGTGGCGTCGAAGAGGTTTCGTTTATAATACTTTCTTAATAACTCTCGGCTATCGGGGAAGACTCGTCGCGCTCTCGTTTCCCTCCCTTAGTTGGAAAATCAACAGTTTTTCCGCGAAACGAGCCTGAAATCTCCCTCTCGCCTCGCAGAAGTGCCATTAGCGAGAAGCACTTCAGAAGCTTCCAGCCTGGCAGGCATCGCTCGATTTCGAGTGCGCCAACATGCTCGACAAGGCGGATTTCAACCCCTTCGTTGATGCACCCCGCAGACACCCTTGCGGCATTGCTTGCCCGCTAATTCGAAAGTGCATCCTCGCAGAGAAGCCTCCCCTCGAAGAAAGATTTCCCATAAGAGGGTAAAAACGAAACCTCCTTAAAATCCCGTGAAAAATTCCCCCCTTGATTCCAAGGGTCCCCCACTCGAGATTTCTTGGGTTAACATAAAAAAATAATGAAATGAAAGCCGAACGTCGAAATCCTCCGGCGACCTCGAGAGGGTCCTCAACCGGGGGATTAACGATGTCTGCATGGAATTAAATGCACCCTGGGCAGATTGCGATCTTCCGAGAAGGCTTAAGGTCCAAAAAGGGGAGCGAAAAAGTAATCGCCGCGAAAAATGCGCGGAAAGGCAGATGAGTGTAAAAAGATCGAGAGGGAGGATCAACCCCCGCTCGTAATAGTCGCGTCTGGATGAAATCACACGCCTCGGAGAGGAATAGTTTACTGTCCCGGTGCTGCGAATTCCGGATTAATGCGTTTTTAATAGTGCCGTGAGTGCACGGGCCTTCCTCTCGTTCCCATCTCCGGGAACCACCCTGGGACATCACGCGCGGCGTACATACTTCGCGGAAACCGCTTTTAACGAGCGCTGCCGGCGCTGCTGCACCGCCGCTGCACCGCCGCTGCACCGCCGCGGCGCTGCTGCACCGTCGGGGAAAAAGGCCTCTCGGAGGATGCGGAAATCGCGACAGGGCCGATTACGGGAAAATGCATCCATATAGAGTGCAGCCTCGACCACCCACAAGCCGAAAGATTGCGAGAGGTCTTATCGATACCTCGATGGAACTGCATCGACGCTGCAGAAGTGCATCGATAACAGGAACGTCGACTAAAAGGGTTCCCGGGCCAAGTTTTGGATGGAAAATGAGGATCTTAGAATATTAATTGTTAGTTCGTCAGGAGAGGAAGTGGAGGGATGTGCATTTTATGGGACATTGTTGCAGGGTTCGGCGCCGAACATGTAACGCTGACAAGAAAAGTGGAAATTATTCCTCGCGATTATGAGCAAGTCGGCTAGAGAGAAATGTGGATTTTCCTGAGATTGTTTAGAAAGGTTCATTATAATCATTTATAATATTAATATCAGGATAATCATTTTTTTTCCATCACTTCTTGGCGAGAGAGCGAGGTGGAAGAGAATTCAGTAGTACACGACGACGAGGGTCAGACGTAGAGGTCCGGTTAGAAATTTTTTATCTACTTTTAGGGCATAGATGAGAACCTGGAGTTGCGGGAAATTCCGGTTCAATGATAATTAATATCCATTTATCACGAGGTGATTAAAATATCCGTGCTCGAATCCCCGTCTTAAGTCGGTTTCGTATTATGAAAAGTACAGGAGGGAGTGTTTGGTTTAATGGAAAAGGTGGATTTTCAGATTCCCAGGTCATCCACCTGTTTTTTAATTTAGTTAACTGAATTCGTTAAAGCCGAAGACCGAAGAAATCGATCTAATGCCCCCGACCAATTTCCGTGGTCAATTGGCTTTACGGCCTACCTCGAATTTCTTTGGCATAGCCATTCGATAATGGTAAACGTCAACGCTAATCGGACATCCGACGATGCCTTTTGTCAAGCTACTACTCGAACAGACTCCAAGAAGTAAACGTCAATAATTGTCTGTCATTGGCCGTCTTCAGGCAGCGTCAACCGCCACTTGGGTAAATCTCAGCCCAGTGATTAATGTCAATGCTGGTCCGACATGGCTGCAGTATCTTTACTGCCAGCTACTACTTAAACCCTCCTCAATTCTCTGTTAACTGTCTATTCCATTCAGCCAGTTGAGCCGAAGGTAAATAAAACCAAAACCCAAAGTGCACCTTACACAAAAACACCTTTTCCCGTCTCGTTTATCCCCTAACCTCCAATCTCGAAATACAAACATTGTCTCTATACGCTCCTCATATATTTTCAATATTCCCCGGTTAAAGGGTAAATCTCCTCGTGGTTCACTTTTTCGAATGTCAAATGCGAAAACAAAGACTCTAGGCCTAATTATAACGATTTGTGAAGATCAAGGCCCATCACGGTCCAACCGGCGGCGTATAGGTTAGGTCACCCTAGGTACCGGCCGACATATGCAAAATGGGCTAAAAAGGACCTCGATCATCTTCTGGGAAACTCGATTCCAGCCGGAGAGGAGCAGATATTAAAAGGAGGAAGCGACATGGCCGGGGCGATCCGAAATCCCGGCAAATTATTGGGATTAGGGCCGACGCGGAGATCGCGCGCGTCCCCCGGGTTTGAGGTTATGTTTAGATTAGCGGCGGACGTCGTTAGGGGTATGGGTTCCCGATAATGGTCTCCTTCTTTCCGCGGCCGAGGGAAAAATGTAATTGGTCGGTCGAAATCTATCGGCGGCGACCACGGGGAGGAAGAGAGAGACGGATACGTAGAGGAGAAAGAGAGGGAGAGAGGGGCACAGAGGGGCGCGCGTGTGCAACGGGTCGACCAGGGTAATAACAATGATTAGACCGACGAACGGTCCATTTCGCCGTGGCTGCGCCCGATAAAAAGAGGCGAAGCAAAGGCGAATCGTGCAACGCGGCCCGATCTCTTCTCTCGTCTTCAAAATGGCGGGCCCGGACCACGCAGCCGACGACTCGAGTCTTTTCCGTTTCCGAGAGCTCCGCCTCGAAAAAGACCCCCGAAAAATCACGCTCCGGCATTTTGCCCGCTCATTTTTAATACCCCCGAGACTGAAACGCCTTTCGAAAGCGCGCCATCGTTCCGTATGCTATCCATGCAACTCGGCGCCGCGTGGTAAGGATTTTTTCGTCGTTAAACAATTATTCTACCTATATAATTGTTAACCTGGATTTTAGGGGAGGTCTGTATGCGCAAAAGTCACCGTTTATTGCGGCTGTTTTTCGATATCCTGCGAATATGAGAGCTGGAACCACCGACGGCGTCGGTCGGCATCCAAGATGGCGGACCTGGACCATGGAGCGGTGCTGGCCGATCGCTGATTTTCTTCATTTTATAAACTTCTCAACCGAAGTAGACTAGGAAATTCACTATGAAAAAGATCGCAGGGTTCTCGTGTCTCCAGAAGTAGAGACTCTAAGTTCGAAAGCGCTTCCGAAGAACTTCAGATTTAATAGAAAAAAGAGCGTGGCAATTCTTCGCGGAGGAAAATGGCGTTCAGCGGTGGGTTGGCAATTTTCTATCGCGCTAAGTAATGTGTATTTTTCCCGTCTCTTTATGGAGTCTGGGGAAGGTCTTGGTGCATCTCGAGGGGTGGCTAAGGTGCAACGAGCCAGGGGAAATAAAACGGCTCGTTGGCCTCGCAAATTAAGATACGCGACGGTTCTAACCTCTCACGAGGACCGGAGAGCTCGACAACGTCGTCACTCGGGTAATTTAATAATGTCGAATAACTTAATCATGTAAATTGCCATTACAAGACCGATCTCGGTGGCTATGCCGCTCCTGGGAAATGAGGGTAACAAGACCGTATCCACGTTCGCACGTGCTGCTCGTGTAATTTTCATTAATGAAGGAATATTTCGAAAGGACTAATTTCGCGCCCCCTGCTATCCCTTTTAAATCCTCTTCCACTTCCTGGACTCGACCTCGAGATCGATTATTCAATTAGACCGTTCACTCCACCGTAGATTAGCGAGAAAAGTTACATTATCCTTCCACTGCCAATTGACACATACACCGTGAATTTATTCAGATTTTTAAATAACCATCATAAACATTGCATCTCATAAACCGCATCGATAAACAAAACCGTGTCATCGCGTAATAAAAATCCATCTAAACAAGGTTATCCTTGAAACTACAACAGAGTCTGTAGAGTCTGAACCCCGACCTCGGTCGATAGTTCGATCTCGTTGATTAAAAATTGAAATAAATTCGGAATTTGATAAGGGGGGTCGTCGGATAATTCGATTTGGAAGTCAGCTGGCCAGCAGAGATCGGCTGGCAATTTCCTGGCCGACAGATCCGCGAATCCGCGACGCCGAAGAGCGTCCATGGCGTCGGGGGCGTCGGGGGGCCCGGGGGGCCGGGGCCCCTCGCGTAATTGATATTATTATGTCGGTGGGCCCCCATTACGTTATAAATGTTACACGGCTCGATTACCCTCCTTTGTTCCGGGCATGCTTACATTGTTCGCGAACAATGCGGCCCCGGGAGGGGTTAACCCCCGCTTTTAACCCGGGCGCGGATCGTCTCCGGATCGGCGCGATCGCCCCATCGGGGCGCCATCCGATCCGAACTTAATTCCGCCTTTTGAGAAGGAGAAGAGTGGATTTATCTCTGCTCGATTTACCCCTCGATTCGGTCCCCGCGGTCATTGCGGTTCTCCGCGTAAACTCGGGCCCGATTCGCATCGATCCCCCTGCGTATCGACTCCGAGTGAATGGCCGACGTTTATGCCGCGGATTAATGAATGAAAGCCGACTCGAGTCCTCCGCTGCTCTTTATCTCGCGGTGGTTGTCCTTTCGCTCTACCGCTCGCGGCAAGTATTTTTTACCGCGAGTGATTTGAACAAAAAAAAAAACCTCTAATTTTGGCGTTAATCAAGGGAAATTCAGCGCCGATTGCGCATGAATTTTATACATTTTTAAGGCGATATGAAAGAATCATACTATGTATACAACGTTAAAATATTTATGAAACTTTCCTCCAAACTGGGTGCACCATTCGAAACATTGTTTTCTTTTTTCGTGAATAATGAAATTTCCATATAGTGACCCTTTCATACCACTTTAAAGCACTAAGTTGGACAGAAATGATGGCGCGGTAAATTTTAATCTACACTAAAGGTAGAAAAGTGCAGCTCGAAGTATTAATAAATTCGGTGCACATTAGGTATTTCAGAGTCATAGGGGAAATTTAATATGACGATCCCTCGTTCGAGGTTTCCGCTTAAAATTCCCGATTTTACGGAGACTATGGATTCGGAGGCTTCTCGAGGAAACCGTAGATTGCATGAATTAATCAGGGTCGGGATTAAAAACCGAGGCCACGTGGGCGCGAGGATCGGCGCGGATGAAAAGGCGAGGCCGCGGGTCGGATGATTAAATTTGTATCCGCTCGTGGAGTCGTTTTGTTTAAACCGGTCGAAGGCGGTAACCACGGGGCCGGCCTGCCGA
The DNA here is from genome assembly GCF_000612105.2 of Orussus abietinus. NCBI lineage: Eukaryota > Metazoa > Arthropoda > Insecta > Hymenoptera > Orussidae > Orussus > Orussus abietinus. Next base: position 908,808 of record NW_019394887.1, on the reverse strand, counting down.
CCAATGGGAGAGCCGGTGGAAATCATACGCGGGATCGGCGTGCCTCTCGGAGAGTGGAGGTTAAGCTTGGGTGAGGTTATGTTCGCTTCTCGTTAACATTCGACGGGCCTGTCCCGGCTCTTCCCGCGCCCCCTCCCGGAGGCCGCCCCTCCCGGCGCGTACCTGCCTCCGAGGCCGCCGCGGAGGTACTGCCAGGGAAACCCCCGAGTTTTCGCCTTTATGCGCCGGCCATCTTTACTCCACGTAAATCCCGACCTCCTTAAGGTGACATTAAAGTCTGAAATATGCATAAGAAAAAGTCAAAATATGTATGTAAAACTTATCTCCAAACTATCCACCGAATTATCCGATAATTTAACACGTGGATTATGGAGGCCCTAGGAAAAGATATTTTCAGGTGGATTTTCACCTCGACGCTTAAAAGGCTTAAGATATCGACGACTGAGGCCGTTAATCAATTATATTGAATTTTTGAAAGGGTTGCGGGTTGGAACTTCAGAAGGGACCAAAATGGCCGCGGGACGAAAATGAAGATCTTTCAATGTAAATGTTCGTTACGCGCGGCTTTTCTCACGATTCCGAATTTTCTCCAGCGGATTATCCATGCTCCTCGGGATTCCGCATCACGTGCATGTCGGTTTCTCGGAAGGCAGGCTATTAGAAAAAAAAAAAAAGAAAAAAAAACAACACGTCGAAATGATAGCGTTGAGAGATTAGAGGACGAGGAGTGCATTACCTATTGGAAATTACACGTTAAACGTGAACTTGAGAATACGGGAATAGAAAGAATACCGCGACGAGTATCCTTGTAATAATGTGTACGCCATCGCGATGAAGTAATATTTTATGGCACCGATTTTCGGATAACAGTCATTACGTGTACTTAGTAGGATTGCGGTGTAACAGAAGTACAGATTTTGCTAGAAACGAATCTATTAGGCGCATTATGGATACTCGATACTTTAATGCCGGAAAAAGTTCGGCCAGAACCGCGGAGTGAATTAAACCGGTGAAATTTCTGCGTTACATTATACCGCAATTATTCCTCACCGACTGGCCACTCATGAATGACAAAATTGCAGCCCCTTCCTCGAGAAGACGTTCATCTGAAAAGAAAATGACACGGTGCGCGGTCGATGTGAATTAAAATCCGAAAAATCATGCTCACTCGGAGGGGACTTAAACTAATTACGGTACGACCGCGTAAAACAATATATTTAAACCGAGCCCATTAAATCCCGGGAAATCGCAACGGTCAATCTTAACCGTGGACTTAATATTAATTTCCTGGAGCTAAATGCCCCCTCGTTAAAAGACGAAAACATTCTCTAATTCGATAAACACTAAGGAATATAATTTTCCCGCCGATTTCTCGCGTTACCTGCAATTCATTAGCGGAATTATTTTCCATCTCTCCGAGATAAACCGTGCCCCGACTTCGAGGCTTAATGGTTATTGCTAAGCGACATGGAGAGTATAAAATTATGAATCGATCAACATGCGAGACCAGGCAATAAGAAATCGACCGAGCCGGACGTTAATGAAATGTGGCTTTATGGAAGGGGCGGATAAAAAGGGGAATTTTCGTTAAAGACGACGAACAGTGACGCCATTTTTCGGGTATAAGGGGCCGCGAAGTTTAGTCGATCAGTCGGCCATAATAGCCGATTGATGGAAATTAGGCCCGGAGAGGAATGGCGGGCTTTTTAATTACGATAAAGGGGGATATATCGACGGGGCGAACGATCGCCGACCTCCGAAATAAAAGTACACACATCGGCGTGTAATCGGTACTCGTAAGATCGATTATTACGCCGCTGAGATAATCGAGAGGATCGATCCGGGGTTCGATCATCGGCTTGCACCTGTCGCGACGATTTCCGTCGGCGGTACATCAAAGTCGGATTTCCTCACCTTGAATTTCCCCCAGGAAGAAATGCCGAAACTCATCGATAAATGTCAAATCGACCGATATTATAGTAAGAGTCTCTAGACTCGCCAAGATGACCCTAGGGTATGTTCTCCATACATGTCGAAATCCCTGGAGCCGTTGAACCCGTCTACGTTCACGGCGTTTCTCTTCCGGTAAATTACCGAAACCGTTTCGCCCGACAAGTGCGCACGGGAGTCGGGTATCTGAAAAGAAGGAAGCTATTCAAATTGCAGGCCATCGAATGACCATTTGAAATGGCACTTTGTTTCTCCTCGAATCGAACAGTCGTTGGAGTTTTATGTAGCAATAACACCTTTCCTGTTGCAGGTAGGCGCTGCACGCGTCGGGGGAAAAAAAGCCTCCACCATCGCGGACCAATCGTAAAACCGGCACAAGAGAAAGCGATGCAGCCACTTTTCCCAGAAGTACGCATGCGAGTTCTGCACGAAATTATCGACTTGTAAATCCGGGACGACGGCGATCGGCCAATGGGCATCGCCGATTTCAGTGCCGGTGCAAATAAATTGCCGAAGCCGTTTCGCAACGTACGGGCCAGCCAATAAAACCGGCGAGCTCTCTTCGGTTTTAGGTCTCAACAAAAAAAAAATATATATATATCCCATTTCCCGGATGCCATTCCCACTCGAAATGCACCCTCTTCGAGATTAAAGAAAAATAGAGCCAGAAAAACTGCAGAAAATTTTATCCGATAGATTTTCAACCCTGTAAAATCGATCTCATTCTATATTATCGCTTGAAATAATTTCGAGGGACTGTATAGATGTTAATAAATATATTGTAAGTATTCCAAGTTATCATTATTAAAATATTTTCATCGTTCGTTATCTCTCGTAGTACTCTCTCGGTATTTTCATTCTTCGTACTCTTGAAGCGAAGAAAACGCGGATTAAACGTAGAGAGGAATTATCCGTAACGCCGAGGAAAAAGAGCGACGATTAAGCGGCATTAATTTTTTCCTCCCTCGATTTCTCACGGGAAATCCCGGATAATTGAGGCATTACCTCGACACGTTGTCGCAATCGGTTTTTTCTTTTTCTTTTTTTTTTCTTGGATTTTTCATAAAACTATTCCCGCCATGTTGGACCAAGGACCTATCGGCGCGTCTAGGAAAGCGATCGATCGGAAAAGGGTGTTTTAAAATTCCATTCGAGGTTTTCCTTTTTTCCCTCGGTCGCGGGGAAATTTATTCCGCCCTCTACAAGAAGTGAACGGGAGTGGGACTCTAGCGATTACTAGGATAAGGAACGCGCGATCGGCCGGTATAAAGTCGTTATTCAATCTCATTTGCATCTACACTGGATGGATTTTTACATGCGACTCGCGACGACTTGACTTTCCTCTTTTTATCCTCCCCGGCGGAGAAAAGGGCACGCCGAGTGATTCGCTGATAACAGCGCCTCACGTTCCGTGACAAGAAAAGGATTTTTCTCATAGGGGGTGACATTTCTAAGCTCGAGGGTAATTATACCGCAAGCTTGCATCAATTTTTCTCATCGAGGGTGACATTTCTAAGCTCGAGGGTAATTATACCGCAAGCTTGCATCAATGCGGCCGCGTCGTTAGGGCATTAATGCACCGAGAGAGTATCGGTAATCACCGTAACAACTTCGGGGCTAACGAGGGACACAATTTGTCCAAGTCTATTTACTTTATGCCCCACGTGCGCCCACGCGACTGGTTACGAGGTTACATGCACCGATTTCAAATTTCATCCACTCGGAATACCACCCACACGGTTTTCCGTGATTAAATTACCCCGCCTCCTACGGAGGACATAATGTGACATGTCGCCGACCAGAAATATTACCTTGGTTATTCTAAAAATTCAGAATTTATTTCCTCCCTCGAAATCAACCCCACGTGTTGATCAATCATATTTCGGCACTGTTCATCTTGACAAATTCCATGGGAAATTAATGATTATGAATTTCATACGAGGATTTAAATTAATATTCAACGTGGTTTGTCGGTAATGGTTGCAGGTGGAGTACGAGTCTCGTGTAGGACTAGTGATATGTAACAAGGGGATGGGCACAAAAGAGCGAAAAGGGTTAGAGATCGTTGCATCGGTGACAAGGGCGAGCAACATTAATCTCGATTTGCGGTGTCACGAGGATCCGTTTCATCCGGATGCGAGATATCGATCTGATTTGCGGTGGCGAGGTTTAATCGAACCCAGTCCTGTCCTCCGCGGTGCAATAATGCCGCGATTAAAGCCGAGCCTTTGGCGGAGCTTTGGCGCCTGGAAATTGTCGCGATCACTTAAATGCCCGACGGTCTCACGGATCGACAAATGAGATAATTCGACGGCGAAGGACCGAGCATAACTAGTATCGATACGTCCCGATAGTGCATCGTTGCATATATGCACTTGGCGTGGGCTCCTCGACATGCATCGAGGGTGGGCACAGAGTAAATAGACCTCCGCAATTATCCCGTACAGCGAGCGGTCAGATTTTTCCCTCCCAGCCTAATTATACATAAAATGTACATATTCATAAATAAATACATGAACAATTATACCAGGAGAGTCGTTCCTTCCCCGTCCCCCCCATTTCCATCTAAGGATTTTCCTGAAGTTCCTCCAAAAAAAGAGATTGCTTGTTTGAAAAATACAGAAAAAAAATATTCCTTGTACTAATTTAACTATCAAGCCTCATGGTTAAACCCGATGGTTGGCACCTGGAGTTAAAACCAGGAATCGTTTCACCCGGTTACACATGATCCACGGTGTAAACGGTATCGGCCTCGTCAGCTTCGTTTCCAGGAATCGAAAAAGTCGTGCGTCGGTTTTTCAAAGCCACTTCCCCGTTGCGGGTTTCAGCGTTAACGAAATAGGGAAGCAGGGATTCCAGACTCGTCCAAAGAAAGACTTGGCTGGAAAGCGGACACGCATCTTCGTGCCTGACAGGAGAGGCGAACGAGTTTGAATCAGCCTGTATTTCGAATAAGGGAACGGAATGGCGAACCCGGCGAAGGAGTGGATCGGAATCCGAGAACAAGTCGGCCCTCTTGGCCAGGGCCGGAAGATCGCGTGCTGCCGAAATATTCCCGGAATATGCTAATTGCCAGTTAGTAGTTTCTTGTGCCACTGCGCCTGTTTCTACGTCCGACGACGGCCTCTTTCGCGAACGTTTCACTCGCCCGGTTTCCTGTCGAGTTTCTTTCTCTAGGACGGCTCCCGATTTGCATTCCGCTCAGGATATCTCTTAACGAGGCTAGTTGCTCGTAAACCTCGGAATCGACTGGACCGAGGAAAAATCCTCCTAAATCTACAAGTTAAGATAATAAAAGGAGTAGAAAATAATGTAAAGAGAGGGGAGGAAGGAGTCCTCGCGACGCCATCTTGAAAATCCCGGAAAGACTGGCCCCTCGAAGGACGCGGTGAAATTCCCCCAATTTTACATTAATATCATATACGTATTTTGGCAGAGCGATGTAGTAATGAATATTTTCATCAAGGAATTCTTAAAATTTCTGCGGTTAGATCGAGCGGGGTTTCTCAGCCATCTTGGAAAATTGTCGGATTTCTCGCGGCGTGCCGCGTAAGGTCGACTCTCGGGCGGGAAAAATTGGAGAAAAATTGAAGAAAAATTCGAGAGCCCTTCCGAGGACCTCGACCATAGGTCGGTGGGCTTTGAAGCGAAGAAACTTTATCGGAAACCGGAAACGAGGGTCGAGGCTCCATCGCGTCCCGGACGACCCCTCGGCGCGGTTTCATCGGGCGCAGATTTCCAAGTACCAGTCTTGGTTTTATGGTCCAATCATGAGCGCGGTGATGATCATTAAATCCCGCCGAGTCCGAGGAGCGGAAGCTCGTTCTAAGTCAGAAGGACCGAGGCCTGATCGTCGGGAAGCTGAATCGGGATTGATTCGTCATATAACATAGGTCCACCTCGGAGGTTCGCGCGGAGGTGGCGGACCGAGAGCCGCCAGCGCAGGGGTCTGGATTTTCCGGAATATCTCGGCTTCCCGGGGTCGCAGACCGGCGATTCTAGGCTCGGAAGAAACGGGAATCTCCGCGCTTTCCAGGGAGCCCAGATTCGAGCCCTCGGGAAGGCTGGAAGCCTGCGGAAAACCTCGAGGAAGTCGCGCGACGCAGTCCGCGGTCTCGGTCTCGGCGTTTTTTTCTCGCCGCGCGACCGCCGCTACCGGGAAGAGATGGTGAAAAAGCTCGACTCTTCCACGGCCTGGCGGTTAGTTAGTCGGTTATGGCGGCCATAATTGCGGTTTACTGTCCCAATAAATATATACGACACCGGCGTGCGCGGGGGGTCGCAGGGGGGCCGGGGGCGAGGGGGCCCTCGGCCTTCCTGGGATTTGAAATCAAGCGCCGTTCGTAGGAGAACGTTTTACGGCCAGCCCTCGTACGCTTTACGACGGTTTATCCGGCCATGTTCTCGCGATGATGCTCGATGATGCCTGGCCATGCTGCCCCCACGTCTACCTTGGATCCTTCACCGCGGAACCGGAAAACCCCTCACCGTGCCAAAATCTCCCTTTCCCTCGCAAATCATACCTCGAATTTCTATTCCTCACCGAATTCCATGAAACGTCTATTTCAGCAAGCGTCAATAAAAAAAGAAACCGCAATTTTTGATAATAAAAGTTTCACTTAGACAACGTCCGTACGTATGGTATGTGTACATGTTAGGTATTTGTCGCGAGACTCTACCGAAGATATCGTACACGGCTATATGCATATACGAACGTTTAAGCTCGATTGGATGGACCTTTTTATCTTTCCAGTCTCGAGTAGAGCATCTCGTTTCCGATTTTCTCTGATAACGACTGATTCGGCGAAGTTCGCTTAATTTTCTCGGGCTTTCGACTTGCACCCGCGAGGTATGCTCCTCTCGAGACCGCTTTAGAGCTTGCGGCCTCGTGTGAAATCTCAAAGCCGGCCCCTCGTGAACGTATACTTAGCCCCGTAACGGAGATGCAACGAGCAATCACCGATATGCGCTTCCAGCGCGTCGTGATATCGCCTGCAGTTGCAGCTGCGGTCATCCCGATACGTAACTTCCTCCCGTGGATGTGGCATCGTCATGCGAGCCTAATTCCCATATGCAGGGAATTTTTAAAATCATTGGAAATAACATTTGCTCGTACAAGTCCCCCCAATAATGTTAATATTTACTAGGAATCGGTAAAAAAGAAATACACTCGACAATAAAATCCGCCAGGAAGGATCTCACGGGATGTCGATAAAAGTTCTTATAGAAGCGAAGTACGGTACTTCGAGTTCCCCCGAAGTATCTCTTCCGACAAATCTGCGCCGTTTACCCTTATCTCCCAAATAATCGTCGATTACGGTATATCTGTATCGATCATTTCTATCCCGGCACTTCCTGCTCCATTTGCGGAGCGGATCCTGCGATAACTCGGCGATCCCTTTCGTCCACCCTGTTCCCGATCGGGAATTCCCTGCGTCGAGCCAGGACTCTTCTTGCAGTTTGTGGGCGAGCCAAATTGCACCAATGGGGAACCCGATGCACCGAACTCGTGGGAGATGACACTTTGCGCGGATATCGATATTCCTGGGTGATAAGTACCCGCAATGATAAGCCGGGCAAATTGTTGCCTTGCATTCTAGAAATGTTTAATTCGTTCGTTTGTCTATCGGGCTGCCTCGAGAGCACTTTTCACTGCATTTTGCAGCTTCGGATGCACTTTCGTTGACTCGGGTGCATCCATCTGGTGCTCCATGGACCCGGTCACGTCGGTCCCGTCTGTCCTTTGTGTCGTCGCCGACGAGTTTCGGAATCGGGTTCATTGGATCGACCCTAACATTACCGGCGGACTTGTTTTCCCGTAATAACAGTCCCGCCGAGTCTCTGGAATCTCGAGCCGAGCCGCTCGAGATATCTCGAAGATGTCGAGGCTCCCTCGAAAATCGAAACCCCTTTACGCCCCTGCTGTGGTTTAACAACCTGCGAGAGAGCTCCCTCGGCTCCTTTATTTTAGAATTGCGAAATTCGTTTAGAACCGTTCCCACGAGGCCGGGCCGAAACGAGGACGCGCTTAAAAGCGGGGGAGAAAAAGGGCGAAAAAATAGGGAAAACTAATATCACCGTTCGAGACACTCCCAAGATGTCGAAGAAAGACTCCCCTGGAAGTAGAAACGGCCCCAAGCGATCCTGCTGACTTCGCGACCGACAAAAACGTAAAGAATAAAAATAAAAAATAAAAAAGGTACAATCGTCACGTCAAGAGCTTCCTAAAATGCAATAACCCTTTTAACTCGTACGTAATTCTTTAATTAACGCGTTTCGATGAACTCGGTATGACTTTTTAGGAAATATAAAAGAAATATATAGGATGTATGTATCCTGTCGAGGTGTCACACCATGGGATTCTAAAGGAAAATCCTGGAAGTGGCCGAGACAGGATCCTCGTTTCCGTGAACGCAGCCTTATAGCTGGTGCCCCGGCGGCCCCTTTGACACTTTTTACGATTCCGGGATACCGCGAGAACCTTGCAGCGATTCGGTACATCCAGTTTTATCTCCGGGCTTAATATCAAGTTTTACTAAATCTACCCGCTTAATCGGATTAAAAAAAGGCTTTATCTCTCGTTTTCACGTTTCCCCCGTGACCTCGCCGCGTAACCCTTTCCCTCGTGACCACGTGTAGCTTAATTACGAGAAACTCTTCCGAGAATTACAACTCCCCTCGGAGGTTGTAATTCCAATTTGAAATTACACATCTCATAGTCTCTAGGGGGAATTCATCGTTCCGCAAACCGTCGGGATCGGGAATTGCGATCGAGCGTCGGCACCCGATCGCGAGATCGTGTTTACGGAACGTTTACGGAAACCGCGCGATGGCGGAACGTACGGGGAGACACGAGAGATTGGCAAAAGGAAAGGCGGCAGCCTGTACTTAAGATCGGTATGTACCAATAGGAACCTAGCGGGCCCAATCCCACGTATCATAAATTCGAGATCGAGCGTGCTTTCGATCTCTATCCCGCCGAGCAGAGCGAACAAAGATGGCGGACCTCGGGCGCCCTAAGCCCAGGGAGGTCGTCGCTTCGATCCCTTTTAAAATTGAAAAACCCTCCCAACCGGTCAGTCAGATCGAAAATTTCATATTCTACTCACCAATGACTAGACATTGCGCCAATATTCCTAAGGTTTAGCTAAACAAGTGCGGATTTAAATCCCATTCATCCGGACGAGTAACTCCTCCTCGCGGGGGTAATTCCCGTGTCCTGACAAGTTCACTTATCGCCATATATTTCCCGTATTAATGAGCGCTCTCGAGACAAAGCACGCATCACTCTTCTTTGCTCTCTTTCTTGCGACAGTAAACGTCCCATGTGTCTCGGAGGCGTTAAGTAGAAGAAAGAAGAAGGGCGTGAAAAGTGAATCATGGCGGGCGATCGTCCGGGTCTTCCGGCAAACCCGTACACTCGCCATTAAATTCGACCGGTTAATCGGAGATAAACGCGGCTCGAGTATAATTCGTTAACACGCGATCGCTCGTGATGCTTGATTTACGAGACACCCAGTACACGCGTTAAAGCAGAAAAGAGAGCAAAAAGCCGGCGAAAGGGATGAGGGGCCGGTGCACCTATGCGCTAGTTCGCCGTGCATCGCAGAGATGGCGCCACGAGGTGTGCATCGGGCTCGCGTCCCGAGAAGGCATCTCCCCGCGTAAAAAACTGCCAACGACATGCCGTCGTCTATTTTCTAATTGAAAATCGAGGGAAAATTGCCCGATAAATCCTCGACTATTCAGGACTATCCAGGATCGCGTTGGAGCCCTAGGAGGTGTTAATCGCCGGCAGGAAGCTCTCCTAACCTATCACTGGTAGAACCCTCGTAAAGAAGGAAGCAACGCCAAGAAGTAACCTTGTCTCCGGAGATACATCTCGCGTTTCTTGCTCTTGACCCGTGAAAATTTCTATTGGCAGAGACTTCACGGGTTTTTGAGCGGTTTATAAGTGAAGCGGGCGAGAACGGATCTCATCGACGACGCGTTCGGATAGGTTTGGGCCACGGAGGAGGTTAGGAAACGCCAGCGAGAGGTTACAAAACGCCAGAGAGAAGAGTAGCTCCCCTCGCTGTTCCTTCAATTCAATTGAATTCTATTCCAGCGTGCAGTTGATATCATTGAGGTCGCCACTTAAATCCTCATTGTCGTCCGTCGCTCATTGTTTCACCCTTCGAACTGGACCGGCTGCCGAGTGCTCTACGTTTCGCTTCCAGGTCCGTAAACCACCGAGAGGAGGTGGCAAAACGGAATCGAATCCACTTTTGCCCTAGCCTCTAAGGGTCCTGGACGGGGTCGGCTTCTTCACCGAAGTCCACGGAGAACTAGGGCACCAGGTGCGAAACCGCAACCCTGATGCCAGAGCTCGAGAACAAAATGGCGTCGTCGTTGCGTCTACTCCTAAGCTTGATTTTAATTTCTCCAAAATTCCCTGGATGATGAAATTCTCGCCTAGGGTTACTTCTCCCAGGTTTTGAAAAATCCCAAGGGGTTAGGTTATGAATTTATGTCCTCGCTCACCTTTCGTCGACGGGGTACAGACCTGGGGGTCGCGTCCGATTTCCCGGATTCCTCGTGGGGGAGGTCGGAGGGGTTTCGAGCCTCTTAGGCAGGTACCGCCTTGCGACCGAGTGCACTACTTGCCGCGCAGGGAATTTCGCCGAGGGCCCTCGAGGGTTTTCTACAGTTTCCTACAGTGGCCGGCGTGGAGAGAACCCTCCGGCGGTCGCGCCGTTGCGGAGTCGCGGCGCGCGCCGCCGGGGGAGCCACCGGCGCGGCCGCCGCCGCGCCCGCAGGGGGAGCCACATGGAAACGAGCGCGGAATAATGGACGGAGTGAAGTGCGTCGCGGTTCCGAGAGAAGTGCCCATTGTTGGCCCACATGCTGCTGCCGAACAAACCGGCCTGTGATCGACTCCGTCCGGACACATGGGAACTCGAGGCGAGTCCCGACTCGAGGGCCTCGCGAAGATATCGAGCAATGGCCGGTGGATTTTTGCGGCCAAGTTAGGGCGGCCACCCGACATCCGCGTTCCCGCTTTTTAACCCCGGCTTTCCGAGCTAACCAAGTTCTCTCTATTTCACATGTTACAGGACTTTTCACGAGGACGATCCCTTTTTCTTGCATCTATCGCTCGCTGGGGGTGAAGCGAAGTTTCCAAGATGGCGGCGACATGGCGAACAAGGAGCGATATTCGCACACGGTGTATTTACCGACGCCTCTTGTAGGGGAGGGATCGAGGGCACATATTCCTGTCTGGAGGTAAGGTGGAAGTTCCTATCAGCGGCTATCATCTCGTTGGGGGAATCTCAGAAAGCAGATTATCCAATTCGATCATCGGCATGGTTATGATCGGCGTGGACCTCTCTCCGAGATCCCTCTTTGTCTCTGCGGACCTATGGGCTCCCGTTAACAATCCCACTTGATTCCGTCGGTGGCGTCGGAGGTTCCTGAATGAGTTCGTAACGAGATGCACGAGCAGAGGGCTGCCTCCACCTCGGGGTAGTCCGCACGTGTCCTCAATGGTCCAATCAAAGCTCACCCTCTTCTATTCTGGTCCCGACCTTACGAGGAATTAGCCTAATGCCCCGACACCGAGACACTTGTCAATGAACATCCACCGTCCTGGAAAACAAACCGGGACCTTCCAAGGGAGCTACGTGCTCGGCGTTACTTCCTAACCAGCGTTTACTTCACCGCACTGCGTCAATATTAAACCGCGACAACAATCCCAAAGAGTAGATTAATCGATTTCATATTTACATTCAGGACAATTTAATCAAAAAACACCTACGATGTAAAAAAAAAAAATATGAAGATTAATGCCACCTAGAGCGATGGTTAGAGTATAGTGGCGTTTGGTAGGGCCGTGTACTTGTCCGAGACCCTACCGCGAGGCTCGATAAGTACTTTTAATTATATGGATAAAATTAAATAATGTCTTTCTTTGGTGTTGAACGAGGATGACGCATTTTTTTTTATTTACGTCCACCGCGAAGGGATTACTTTCTTTGAGAGAGAGAGATATTTTTTGCGAGCCTTTTCTCGAATCGAGATGTAGTCGTTTCACGTGGGGCCCGAAGCGAAACATCTAATGCGGCCTTGATTGCGCAACTTTAATCGTATGAATGCCCCTCTAAGTGCATCAGGGACTTCGAACAAAAGGGGAGCGCCGCTACGAGGGAAACATTGTTCCACATAAATGGCGGCTCGAGGAATATATCCGATTAAACTCGAAAGGTGGAGGCGCGGGGCTGGAAATCCGCTTCGCATTTGCGCCCCCGCGATCGACGGGAGTGATTTCACCGAGGCTTGTTCAACGAGCTTCATCTCGAAATCAAAACGGTTCTAAGTACACACACGTGGCGGACGCACGTTGCATTTCGACATTACGCACTCGATTCACTCGTGGGAGAATTCGTCACCGAGGGAAAAGTGGATCGCGAGGTAAAGAAGAAAATGAAAATTCCCAGGATAACCGGAGATTAATTTAACAGATAAATGTTAACCAGGTGAAAATTGTAGAAAATTAATTACCTATGGACGATACGTGATTTTTTATTTTTTTATGTAAAGTACTGAATTATTGTCACGGGAGGGAAGGGACCACATTAGAGTTTGAAATCCTGTAAAAGTAGTGATAACGAGGTTTGTTGATTATCCGAGGCCCGCAAATTATACCGTTTAGAGAGTTCGTTTATATAATCAAAACGTTAATGGGGTGTTTTAATTTAAATAGTTAGCCCCCATTAATTGCACCATTCGGCGCGCTCGTCTACTCCTTCGGGTAATTGATGGGCATTGCACCAATTGGCTCGAATCCTAATTGGTCCTCTGTGGTGACAATTGTGGTTTAATTTACACACGGGATGCTGAGTTCACGGCGAATGCGATCAATCTTTCTCCCGATGTCTCTTGATAGGGTCTATATCCCCGGAACGACGGGAAAATGAAATACCATCTCGAAAGTGACAAATGAAAAAATTATTTATGAAATTTTCCCGACATGTCTCATCCTCGTTTTTGATAACACGAAGTATGAATTAGTCGAAGCAACGATCTTGTTTCCTGGCGTGGGGAAATAAAATGAAAAGGAAATTTCTTGCGCATTAAAGTGGCCCCGTAATCGGTGATACTTTTTCCTTTTTTTTTTTTCAAAGGTACTGACATTACGTACTTTGGATTTTTTCTTCTCCTCTTTTCTTTTCTTTTTTTCCCAGGCGCATTTCGCGGCCAGGGAGGAATTCCCTAATGTTCACTTTTCCCGTGGATATTTCCCGGAGCGCCAAGCGAATATCTCGAATTCCGCGGGGCCGAAAAAAGGCGAGATGGAAAACCGAGGTGCCGGACCCTCGTAAAACTCGAATTCTAATTGCAGCAAGGGGCAATGCGCGTTCGGTTGCGCCTGGCATTCGACATTATGGCAAAACGACGTAAAGTTTGCGAAATCGCAGGAGCGCGCTGCACCCCGAGAGCATTGCACCATACATTTTAACGAGCACTCTCGACACCGCTCTGGACGCTGTCGGGAATGAGTCTTGACATAGAACCCGAGTCGGTAGTCATCGCCACTTTCTCAAAAAATATAAACCGCAAAGAAATCCAAAAAGTCGTCAAAAAATTAGCGTCTCGCTCGAAATTAATTGTTCCATCAATACTTGGATAAAAGTAATTCCTTAATGGATTTAAATTGACCGGAGATAAATTTTTCATCTCCTCGGTACACTGTGAAAAATTGTGACTGTGAAAACATTTCAATGAATTTCCAATTTTTTTATTTTTTTATTTTTTTTCGACAATTTATCGGGAAATCGTTTCGAGAGAGACACGGAATGCGTCCTTCTTTGTCGGCACATAAATCGATCGGTCTACTTAGAGGAGGCATTACGAATTAATTGGGTGATCAAGAGCGAGTTGCATTGTCCGGAGCCTAGGAATGTAGATGCGGTAAGCTGCATAGCGCAAGCGGTGGAACATGTGCGGATATTGGCCGGTAATGGTAACAGTAATGGTAATGTTGCCCGAACGTTTATGCCTCCCTTCGAGCAATCCTTTCGCTCGTATCCAACAATGATTAGGTCATGTTTGCAACATAAGGAGAGAGCGTTCTCCCTCTCTCCCGACGACGAAAAACCGCCTTAGGGTGGTCGCCAAAAACCGCATCACCGCGAGAGCAATTTTCCCCAATTTCCACCGTAAACAATGAGAAATTACTCTAATAAAAAATCACCACTTCTCGATTCCTCTCAATGAAGTCCAGCTTCAAACGTTCCCCGATACTAAAACAAAAATCAATATATAAATTCCTCTTCCGTGTAACTTATCCCGATCATTAGGTACGCGCTTTAAATCCGTGGTTTAATTAAACCGTCAGTATAAACTATCGCGTATCGAGTCAAGGCACGATATCCTCGAAAGTGCGAATCGTCCAACCTCGGTACGTCGTCGTTTACACCGAGGGTTTAATAAAACTATGCCTTTAGCGAACCGAGGAGCGGAAGTGCCGAAACCGAAAGGTTGGTTTCCCTCGCGACCACCCTGTTATTCACTTGGATATTTTTCATCCCCCTGGTCCCCTTGCATATAAAAGCAATACTTTGAATGGGGACTCGAGCCGCAACGAGTCGGGAGAGATTCGGTGCTTGGAGGGTGGAAACGCGAAAAAGGGTTGAGGGCTGGTGAGCGCGACGAGGACGGAGAGAGCACCTTCGCCGATGGCATTAGGGAGTATTACGTTTAATACGGTTAAGGATCGATGCATGGGACGGGATAAGAGTCGACGACGGAATGGCATTAGGCCGCCCAATTGACTGCATCTGTTGACTGGTCACCGAGTGACCTCGCAGTCATCAAACGCGTTGATGCAATAAAAGTTGAGGGCTTGATTTCTTGGCCTAGCGGGAGGTAACGTAAAAGAAATGTCACCTTATTTCGTTATACGATACAGAGATAATATATAAAGAATTGATCATCGTCTTTTAAATGAATATCCATGCAAATAAATATCCATAATTTTCCACAAGGCTTAACTAAGCCTGGATAATTTTTTATAAACGATAGAATGAACACTCGGGTAGATGTATAAAATATGAAATGTGATTATCGAGGCTATCGAGGACTGGGAATAAAATGGGGGAACGTCTTATCGCCTCTCCTCGAGGATGGTGCGTTTCACTTCTGTTGGTCATAACGAAAGTTCGGTGATTGATCGATATTTCTTTCGGTTAATTAGTTTCGTTGGGTGCCAGGAAATTTCCTATCGGCGCGATTGGCTTTCGTCGAACGATTTATCAAATTGTAGCGGGTCTGAAAACGATGTCGTACAAGTCGAGGATTAGTCGGCTCCTCCGAAGAGGTTTCGAAAGGACATCTTTTCTTTTTCTTCCCCCCCGTTTCCATGTAATTATATTTATGCGAGGTAAAAAACCCCCCTCATCTAAGCTCATCTCTTAATTCATGGTAGAAACGTAGGACCTCCGAAATTGGAAGACTCGGTTAATTCAGCAGTTAATTAGAATTCTTTTAATTACGAAATACCGCTTTGGCAATCATTCCCCGATGGCAGTAATCATCGTCTCGAGTATTCCCGACGTAGTGTAAATATTTCCTTTTTTTTCCTGCCTTCTCGAGGAGGAGCGAAAACGAGACAAATGTCGGCTCGCCGGTAATTACAGAGGTAGAGGTTGTCTCCATTGCGCGACAATACTTGTCTTTCCGGCAAGTATGCTTATCTTCAAGGTCCATCCAATGATGTCATCATCAACGTTCGACTCGATGGTTTTCTTGCCTTCTCCCCCTTTCCGCTCCCCGCGTACGTAATCTCCTGATTTTAGAGACTAATAATGCGCAAGGAGAAAATTCAATTTCTTAGCTATGTACCGTATTATCTCCTCATTATCTCCGTTCTTTATCCGCTTTTCCCGTCGCCATTTCCATCTTCCGCGTGACCCCCTTTTTCATTCGATTTCATAATTTCCTCCTCATATTCACGATCCATTTTATTTTCCCTGATTTCATCCTCTTCGTTTCCACCATTTTTCGCGACGGTCTCGTCCTCGACCTCTCCGAATAAGCGTTGATGATCTTACGTCCGCCATTTTTCATGCTCTTCCTTTTATCTCGACCTCGATGATCTTTCCATTTTTATCTCGACCTCGATGATTTTCCCGTCTTTATCTGGACCTCGATGATCTTCCCGTCTTAATCTCGACCTCGATAATCGATCCGTCTCCACCTCGACCCCGATGACAAGATCTCTCTAGCCCTAGAAGAGCAAGTGCGGCCTGCAAAGCCCGACGTAAGTTCGCGTGCGTGGACGCACACGCGTGTGTACGTGTCGTGGGGGTTAATTGAATCAAGCAGCACGCAAGCAGCTCTGTACACACAGTCAGGTCAGTTGAGGTCAAATCGGTAATGGGCTGACCCTTAATTCACCATGTGGTCTAACCACGTCGAACGCCGATACATCGTCGTTCCTTCGCGGATCGTGCGACCTTTAAGACCCCGAAGTGACCCTAAGCCACCCTAGACCATAAGACTCCCTAGTAAGAAATAACTAGCCCAACCTCCACCCACCAAGCTTCGACAGAAAAAAGAAAAAAAAACCAAACTATCTCATCCAATATCCCAGAAACGTCGAAATGTCAATTTAATTAATTAATAACCGGATTTCCCAAATAAGGAAAATTAGCATACACAGTTTCGCAGGAGGATAGAAAATTCGGCGGAGTTAATTACTAATGCCGGGGTTTAGAATTGAAGGAGGGGGATTATAAAATGATTCCGCGGTATAGAAACGTCGTTTAGAGGGGGGCGAGGGCAGTGAAGGGGTAAAAATCGAGAAATTGAAATAAAAAGAGAGAAAAGTCGAAGGGTCTTTCCGGGACTCCTGGAAGTAGCCGAAGACAGCCAAGCAACACCTCGGCCGACGCCCCGCTTTCCGCCATTTTTCTTATTCAACTCGAGGACCAAGCTGAAGGATTATTACGAGTCTTTTTTGCCGGGAGATGGTCGAATCTAAAGTGGAATCTAAAAAGAGAAGGACTGGGGCCGGGTTCCTTGGTGACGCCGACTTTGGTTCCTCTGGTTCTTGCTACCGGCGAACCGGCACTCTAGAGGCGCTGGACGCGAGTGATTGATGGATCCGAGCAAGGACTGCTCCTCGGAATCAGATGCGATTCCAGGGTCCATTCTTCCAGGAGAGCGGCTTTCTAATCAAGGATTATTGGTCACACTCCTTGCCCCGGGGAGCGGCAGTCCGAGGACGCCTCTTCTTAAACGAAGAGACGTCCTCGCGCGAAGACCAGCCCAAGTTTGGAAAAGTCTCGATACGTGCCAAAATGTCTGGGCAAATATTCTGCGGCATCTATGGATTTTTATTTAAAGGTAGAAGATTAAAAACCTGGCCATTTTTGAGTCGCGGGTCATCAGGGGTCTCTCGTTTAAATGAATCGTCCCCTCGACGGGATTTCAGTTTCGGTCGAGTTTCGAGCCCGGGGTGGAAGAGGAGAATGGGGAAAGAGAGGAGGTCCAGGAGGCGAGGAGAGGACGCGCGACTCTCTCGGAGGCGAGATTGTGTGTTAATGTATGGCTGGCATTCGGACGACAACCGTGACAAATTGCTTTATTAGGTTGGCAGCCCGGGAGCCTTTCCACTCGCGGCTCTCGCACCTCTCAGGGCCGCCACTCATCGTGATTGTACGCTCTATTCCCCTCTACTTCGCGGGCTTCTTCGGCTTCTTCTTCCTCCCTTCTTTCCTCTGGCCGCTCTTTCAACACGAGGCGAGACAACGCGCGGGATGAATGGACGAATGAGGCTCGCCACGGGGCGCTTCGCCTCTTCCTCTCTTCCTTTTCTGAAATCGAACCGAACCTCCGGTCTCTCCTCTTCGCCCCGAAGAAGACGAACGCGCCAAGATGGCGACCGCGTCGCGGGGGAGGTCTCGAAATTAAACACCCCTCGTGCAAAAGAAAAACAGTTTCCCCGAACCAAAGAAATAAATTGTCGATTCAAAGAATTCATTATTTCACTAAGATAAAGTGAAATAAATTGAATGCGATCGTGTCAATTTCAGTCTCAGTCGAATTATTATTTTTCGAATTAATACAATTTTTTTTGGGTTCGATGGATTTGCTTTTCCTCTCTCTTAGGGTAGCTTACGAATTTCTAAGATGGCTGAAAGGGCGAAGAGAAGAAACCTGGATTTTTCGGACATTTTCCAGGAGCGCGCAAGGATCGTCCTTTCTCGTCCATTCGGCGGATTCGGACCTTGAGGAAAGAGGCTCGGGGGTTATTAATGTTGCGTCCGCCCGTTAATGGATCGTTCGAAGACGAAGAGAACCCAGAGCGAGGTCCAGCTGCGAACGCGTTATAAGGTCCTTTTTTGCTCGATACAATGTCCTGGCGACTCCCGGATGCGGCGTCATTAAGGCACTTCGACTCCTCCCCGCTCTCTTTCTTGCAACTTTCTTGTCCTCGGACTCTGTCGAATATCCCTGAAGAGGCCCACGAGGAATCACACCTCGATAAGGTCCGACCTCGATCACCCAATTAAAAAAAAAAAAGGAGGACTTCAAACCGACCTAAGCACCTATCGCCACCTCTTCAAGGACCATCCTGCCTTCTGAAGATAACCTTCACCTTCGATCCAAAGAACGTTACCGATCCCACGAAGTGGACGAAGAAGACCCGGAATAATCCTTATACGGATATGGATTGGGATTAATTATTACCATAAATTATTACAATATATATACCCTGAGGAACGGAAATTCCAACCGGGTTGTTCGGCGTCAATTGACGAGGAATGAAAATTATTTAAGTTTTGGGGTCCGGGTGGCTTTTTAAGGGTGACCGGAAACTCCACCTGGGAGGTGCCGATCTCGTCAGGATCCTTTCGAAATTGACGATCAAGGTCGAAAGGGCCTCGGGGAACCTGAAGAGAATCCACACGTGGGGCTCGTCCTCGACGATAAGTGGAACATGGGAACGCTCCGGATTTCTGGTCCACCGTCACGTCGCGCTCGTCAATGAACGGATAACGAAGGAGAATGAGCTAGTTGAGGCGGTTTGATACATCGGCGACATCGCCACAACATTCATCTGCATAATTCATTCTTGTCGGTACGACTGCACCTCAGTGATCCTCAACCGATCCGCCACCTGTCGAGAAATGATCCTTAAATCCCCATCTAAAAATTCCCCCAATAAACAATCCGTATCCAAATTTTATC
This sequence comes from Orussus abietinus, assembly GCF_000612105.2. Classification (NCBI taxonomy): domain Eukaryota; kingdom Metazoa; phylum Arthropoda; class Insecta; order Hymenoptera; family Orussidae; genus Orussus; species Orussus abietinus. The sequence continues at coordinate 889,623 of NW_019394887.1, read as the reverse complement.
TGCACTTTCTGCACTGTTAAAAAAAATCCTGACATTTTTTACGGATGTTTCATTCATACGTAATATACTAATTTAATAACGTAGTATCGAATAAAATGCATAATATGTGTTATAAATTTATTACACACATACGTGGTAAAATTAGAAAATTATAAACAACGTGTACTTCCGAATATAAAAATTTACAATTTTCACCCGGAATTGCACAAAAATACAACGATGTTATAAAATTGCACATCGATAGGCGGCGTCGCTTCTAAATATTAATTTCTATTATATTATAGGGAAATTTCAGTCACGACCATGTCGGCTCTTGAATGCTTTTTTAGAAATGGGGAAAATCGGGGAGAAATCCAGGGAGAGCAAATCCCATGAAATTGCGGGTGTCTTTGGTGATAGTAATTATCATAGGGAAATTAGCGTCGGCTCTTGAAGTGCTTTTTTTGGGGAGAGAAGGAGAGCGGAAACGCGCGGTATGGGGGAACCGGAAGAGGTACGGCATCACGCCATGGAAGATGAGGAACAGGACTTAAACTAAAAGTTCGTAAGGTCGGAGAGAACGCGTTATTCGCGGACGCCCACCGTATTTACTCGGTCTGAATTCCTTAGTTGGTCGCCCCCTCGCGAATTGTTGCGCAGCATAAACCCAAACTCTTAACTCCTTCAGCTCGGTACGACTCATGTCACGAAGACCGACCTTACACCGGGTGGTCGTGAAAGAACACCCCTAAGAAGCTCAAAACCACCGGATAAAAAATCAGCCCCCAGAACACGGCGTTACTTCACCCTCTAGTCGTCGAATTTTCATTGCAAGACCCCAAATGTCCGATTTAGAAAAAAATAATTACTTCCCAAATGACCAAAAATAATATCCCCCCATTTATGGTATTCCACATTTAAGTGATAAATTCAAAAATACGATAACTTTATACTAAAAGAGCCTAACGGCGTCCGACGTTTGGTCCAATATTGCCTGCACGGTCAGAGGAATTTCGCCCGTATGTCGAGATGACTCCGTGTTCAGAGGGTCAAGGAATGATGTATCGAGTGCAGACGATTAGGCTTATTTTCGAAAATTCAGGTTATGACTTTCGTGACTATGCCTATCAGGAAGAAAGAATTTAATGGGTCAAGTGGAGGTTAAGTCGCGCTTTATGCAAGGAGCTCGTTAATCCACTTTGTCGCGTGGTTAACGATTTTACAAAGCATTAATTTATTTACCGGGTGGAGGAGAAAGCGAAGACGCTGCTGGCAGGTCCGAGATTGAATATGGTTTCGTTAGGACGTGTGTTCCTAAGGAAAGGAGGTTTCGGAGTATCGGGCAGGGGAAGATCGTTGAGAATGTCTAAGGAGCCGAAAATACTTCGGGGACACCCCGTACTTGCACAGATGTTTAAGAGCTAAGCAAGTACTCGGAGCGAGTGAGTTGATGCGAGCCGCGTATCACGAGAAGGAAGTTCAATTTAACCCAATAAAGGACAATCAGAGGCCGACGGCGACCAGAGACGAGTACTCCTCTGGGTCTAAACGGATCAGCAGAGGGACTTCTCTTTCAGGGCTTTCCAGACCAGAAGAGACGGGACTCTTCCGTGATAAGGAGACCCTGCCACCTTAAGTGAAGAACCACGCAAAACGGACCGTCGAAAGTCCTTCTCACCTCCAATGAGTGATCCTTCAGATGAGAACAAAAAGGACCTTCATGTTCGCTGCGATCTTTGATCAGAATTAGAACCCTGGATCTTCAAGAATTATCCGAGAGCAAATGCAATTATCGATAAGGACTCGTCTAGAAGAAATGGATTGTATTTTAAGTTTGGAGAATTTTGGAGAAGTTTCGAGAATTGAGAAAATCGGGAAAATGGGGAAAACAGAATGTCGAAGCTCGGACGCCAACATGGCGGATGGCGCCGAAGAAAGCAACGCGTCAAGTGCCTATCCGCTTAAAACGATCCGAAGTATCTTAGGGGTCCCTTTCGGAAGGCGATCCCGAAAAGCGGGACACCTCATTGCGGTGAACCCTTACGGCTGTTCACTTGGTGGTCCTATTTTATCCAGAGAAGGAGAGCATCCCCTCAGGGACGCCGTGAACTCGGAAAGGGCCACTCCGGGCTATTCTTCGAGATAGAATCCGCGGATGCTGCGAGGCAGCGGCCCGTGAAAATGGTCACGAGTGGATCTCTTCTCCCGAGGAGATTTTCCCACAAAAAGACTGCAAAGTGGCCGCATAAGAGGGTCCTGCAATCCTGAGAACCACTCCCAGGACGCGTCCAGCTGCCGTATTAAACCTATCCACCATTTACCATCGATTTGGACCTAAAACCAAATTAAAGATACCACGTCCCATCTAATGAAGCAACGTGGGGACATGATGCGAAAAATAAAAGAGGAGTAATCGATGGAACTTCCACGTCTGTCGTAACGTTAAACGCCGGTACCAAAATGGCGGCGCGGCGTCGGTTCTTTCGGAGCACGTTGGCCGATTCCTCTCGTCCCCGATGGACGCGCCGATGACGAAGGAACCCTTCTCGATCTCTCCGGGGGCAGAGGGAGCCAAACAAATGCGAATACCCGCGATAAACTTCAGTCCTCGAGGTCTCGCGAGGTCCATCGGTGTCACCGGAGGGGAAGAAGGGACGCCGAGGAGGAACGGAGGGATGCTGGCTCCGGACTCGGCCCCGAAAAGGCCGTAAGGGGGCTTCGAGCATTAGCGATTACACGCACCGTGGCTCCCATACATCGGGTCTTCCCGTGTGGAACTAAGCAGACAAAATGGCCACGCTCCGACTCACCCTCGACTCCCTTTCGAGCTTAACCGGCGACGTCGAAGAGGAGGACGTCGCTCTTCGGGGATGGACCGATGCCTCCCTCTCGTCCAGCCACTCAAAAGTCTTCCTTTTCGTCTGCTCTTTTGAGAGACCGATCCAAGTGAAAATCCCGAGATCATGCTTATCATTGATTTTCCCCGATAAAAATTTCTAATTTAAACTAAAAAAAAAATAGACAGAGTTTAATCCTTCGGGTTTTTATAATGTTAATATTCTTATGCGTAAACTTTGTATAAAGTAATGATAGGTGTATGGTGTACGGTAGAGGGGAGGAAAATGTGGAATTTTTCAACGTTCTTTTCTCTTTTGACATAGTCCGAGTCGCTCTCACAGTTTCCTGCGGCGGTATGCATTACTAAGTAGCTTATGGCAAAGTACACGCCTCGATGTCATCCCCGGGGAGTAACAATGGGCGAAATCCGATTTTCGAAATGATCGCGTTAAACGAGACCCCGGCTCCCCGAAGGGTGGGACAGCCCTTGAATGGCTGTTTACGGGTCCCATGAAAAGGATTACTCGCGTCCCAACCTATTTGAAAAAGTGTCCTGGAAACCCCACGGAGAAGTGGAGGGAAGGACCTCTCCAGGGGTGCATAGCCCATGGGGTGTGATTTTCGGGCAAAAGAACCCCACCACTTACCCGGACCGAAGAAATTGTGAAAATAATTTCTCCGAAAGAATTCACGGTTGGTAAATAAATAATGGCTACCCCATCATATACAAATTAATATCTCAAACTCCCCTCGACAAAACGATCGAAGAGACGTTAATTCTAAAATTAGTTAATGGCGAAGATAGAGTCACGAGAAATGGAGATGTGCACCGGGTGATTCTACGAGTGACAAGGAATCCGTTTGCAAAATAATTGCTTTTAATTTTGGAACGGAAAGAGGGCCAGCTCGAGAGCGAGCCGATGCAACGAGTCTTCGGCCTTTGCCGGGACAACTTTAATTGTAATTAATTGTTACGAAGGTCGGAAGCGGCCTGTAAAGACCGAAGCCCACGCAATTGGCGGTCACACCACGCGGTAATATAGGGTGATTCAACCAGTCACGAACGAATTCAAGACGATCGGGAAAAACGTCCGCCTTCCTCTCGAGGGCTTTACGACATTTTTTTTTTTTTCACAATTAATTGGCATTTCTTCCCAAGACCCCGCGATCTTACAACTGCACTAACGCCGGAACGAGTCGATCTTCTCCTTTCTAAGACTTTTTTTTATAACAAATTATTGCCTTTCCTCCGACAGTCGAGTGCACTTGCAGTCGGACTAACTCCTTAGAGTTTATAATGTTTTGTCTATAATTAATTACTGGCGTTTCTTCCTAAGAGTGCGCCTTCGGGCAGCTCACGAAATCCATCCGGGGCTGTCGACCTCTTTCCCTCGGTTTCCGGGGAAGAAGATCGCATGTCTTTCGAATCTGCAGAGAGTAATCTTACGTGCGCCGATGAGCAACACGCATCGGCAATTTGCCTCCTTCGAGGGCGTCCCGATGGCGGCCCCTTTTCGGAAGACTTTGTCATTTAGCGGGCAAAAGAAATGTCGAATTTCAGCCTCCTCCCAACAGTTTCCCGAAATCGGCAATTCGGAAGCAAGTCACCCTCCAGAGGGTGCACTTACGAGCCCTTCCCGAAGACAGGAGTCATTAGCCCATCGCGAAGTCCCGCCGTTTAGTTCGACGTCGAGGAGAGCGCCGCCATCTTGCTTTCTTAGGAACCCCGAAACATCGAACGGCGTCGAAGATTCTGCGATTCCTCGAGTTTCTTCGCGTTAGCGACCCTACTAAAGTGAGATATCAGCAAAAATAGAAGACGAGAGAGCCAATTCGTCGGAGATCGGGGCTTAGGAAGAGTTAAATCTGAAATTAATTGCGAGACAATTCGAGCCGACTCACGAGGTCACTCTACTTTTAAAGTCTCCCCCATAGAAAGAATTTTTCCTACCACCCTGAGGCAATTTTATAAATCCTGCAATATTGGTCTTTGAATTGGCATTCGTTAATAATGAAAGTTTCTAAGCCTAGTCGAGACAGAAGAGGAATTTGGCCGCCTCGGAGTGTAGAAACGAAAGGTGAATCGAAATTCGGGAACGCGTGCCCTCCCCTCGGGCCTGGTCGAAGCGTGCACTATGGTAGGGTGTCGCCGGGAATATTTTATAAATTAATGTCAATGTGTCCCGCGGCTGGCGATATCCGGTTACCGGAAGTGGCCGACAATGAGCACGCGCTACGCCGGCAAAGCCAACCAGAGCGGCACACTCGCGTTCGCAGAGGGGTTGGACCGGCGGCGGGGAGAAATAAAAAAAATGGAAAAAAAAATCCCTAAGGGCTGTCGGAGAATCCCTCCCACATTGTGGACCACCCCTCGGCTCGCTGGGCGTTTTTTGACATTCCATTTCGCCTTTCTCTCGAGCCCGATTGTGCACGGGAGACGCCGATGGGCGTCGCTCTCCCGACATTCGCCTTGAGGCCCTTTTTTCGTCACCGAATTTACGACGGCCGTTAGAGCGGAGAATTTCACGATATTATCAAATAACAGGGTCAAAAACTTGACGTCTAAAGAAAAACAATTGACAAGGGAGTCGATTTATAATTGAGAATCTTTCTTATGATTTATTTTATGCACTTGGGGAGTACACGACGGTGATAAGGGAATACCGATAGAGGTGTTTAGAAGTTCCTAGGAATGTCGCTCGCGTTTTCAAGTTCTCCCTTGAGTTGGAATAAGTCCCTCGGTTCCGAGGATCTATCACTAATTCATCGGATAATCGATCCCGTCTACTTTCTTCGGCCACTTTTCCCTTTCTCGCCCCCTTAAAGGGAGCCCTAGCACGATTCCCGTGGGAGATATGAATTACGCACAAGGAGAGTCACCTCGGGATCGTCAATCGACGTTTGACCCCTCCCATTCGGTCCGATGTTTTATGCAACATTCCACTAATTTATCCTCCGAAAAAGTAACGAGCCCGAGTAATTACTTGTTTGCGCCGCGGACACTTTTCCTGCCCCGTGCACGAGCGCATTTCCACTCCCGTTGCACCCTAGGGCAATAATAGTCACTCCGGTCATGAAATATTTAGTCACGATCACTAGGATCGTTTACCGAGAAATTAACCGACTTCGTTTAATTACCCCGGTCTAAATAGTCTAAAATGCCCGATAGAAAATTCTCAAACTTTTGTCCTTACCTGGACGGTTCCGCGAGTTGCCTTGAAATTTCAAACTAGGGGCGAAATTTACAAACTCTTCACGTAGTGAATTATCTTTATGCGATTCAGGTAAAATCTTATACCGAGCAGGTTTTTTTCAATTTCTTTTTTTTTGGAAATTCCCAGTTGCAATTTTCTCCAGGTACCGGTGAGGGTTAACGTTCCGGAAGGCACTCGTCCCGAGGGAACCCTTTCGCAAGACGGGGAGGATCGGGAGGATCAGGAATCGCTGGACCCCTAATTCCTCTGCCCTCCGTCAGAGGGCGCGAGATAGGATCTAGGGTCGGCTAAGAGAAAAGCCGGGTGTCGGATTAGTCGGCGGCGGACGGCGGAGGGGAGCGGATCCCTCAGGAGTGGGTCAAGGGGTCGGCGCGCGCCCGCTGTCCAGCGGTCCCTCAATTTTCGGCTTTCCCGAGGACTTCTCGCTACCGTTCCTAACCTCTCAAAGGCTCCGGTCGTAAATCTGTTTATTTTGCACAGGTCGTTCCCGTGGGAGGGCCAACCTGCGACGACCACCGCAGCTACAGGAGCCCGTACAAGTATTGCCATGTAGATAACATAATTGTTCCGTAAGTTTGCCTCCTGGCAAAAACCCCGTTTTTCAAAACAATTAATATTTCGACCTTAGAAAATATCCCTGGGAACTTACAGAACAACCCAACTAGGACTATGCTATAATATAGAGATTATCGAGATTACTTTGTGTTTTTACGAATTATTGTATCCCACATTTCATTAATGTTTGCCCTGATCAATTGAACTGCAACGATGAATCTCTTTTAAGCTCCGTAATGGAGAGTATGAACGGCGTCGCGACGGAGCCGGATCATGGTATGGGATTTTGACCGACCCGTGTCGCGTTCACGTGTCAATTTCGTCCGTTGGGAGTCGGTCCGAAGAGTCGAGGAAACGCGACACGGCGACGCACCCGGGTTCGGTCGCGAGGGTGTGCGTCGCGACGCCACGTGGCTCCAACCCTTACGAACACACGATCCGCTGGGCGGGGCCTTTTGCTTTCGCTTCCTCCGACCTTTGTAAGGGTGCCTACCGGGCATCGAGAGTCCACCACCTGGAGGGCCAGAAGGCCCGCAAATTTCCTCGCGTTTTGTGTTACGTTGTAACGGTAATTCGGATCTCACCCTTGCGTCGACAGCACCCTGAGCAAGGGTGGAAAGGCCCGACTTTCTCAGCTTTCAGAAAGACAAAGGGCCTCCGAAAAATCTTCACCCCCCGGTTTAAATTAATTATCAAATTTATAACCATGGGACTTTACGCCAAATCCTCGAACAAAGATGTACAAGCTCGGGATGGAAAAAGAATCGAGGAGGTTAGGTCCGCAAATCGGTGCTATAACTTAATGAAAGCGTTCTACCCCTCGTGGCCGACCCCTCGACGGAACAAGGAAACAAGGCGAACATTAGATAGAATAATCGCGTTAATTGCGGGAATTTATACAGTCTGCACGGGGTAGATTGATCCGACGCGACTTTTTTCCACCCTTAACACCCGGGGGTGTCTCGTCGGGAGCCGAGGTTAAGGGCGGCTCGGTTTCGCGATCCGCGGATATCGACGAAGGGCTTGGAATTCCGAGGAAGGGCCACGTTCGCAAGAATTAACGGATAACGAGCTGAGGGGAGGGTCGTAGAAGAGACGCGGGGGTTAGGGTTGTCCGACAATGTCGCGCAAACGAGCGAACCACCCCGTGTGACTCGCCACGCCCTTCTCGCTGCGTGGAATCGCAAATTGGAACCCACGTCCCGACTGTCCTCGGTCCCGAGAGCATCCCTTTGCTGTAAGCCGCTTTTTCGGCTGCCCCGATTCCCACCCCCGCAACCCTCCCCAAAACGAACCGTGCCAGGGACGCCCAAGACGATCTGGAAGCGCGGAAAGATATTCCAGAAAATTGCCAAAAAATAATGCCGTCCCTTAAAAAGACACCCCTCATACCCACCCCCCCAAAAAAAATATAATTAACCTACCGAGGCATCCCTGTTGAAAATACGACTCCGAAGTAAACGCAAAAAGTATCCACGCAAAAAGCGAAAAATTCATCTCCCTTCGTCAATCTGGTAATAAAAAATTGCAAATTAATCTTGGAGGGTAAGAGGGTATTTAGAGATCAAGGAAGTTAACTTGGGTTAGAATCGAGTTAGCGGAAATTATGCCTTCGCCGAATTGGCAAGGGTATAGGTAAACGCGTTAACTCGGTAGATTCGACGTTTGCGCAACTATGGGGTTTGCATAAATAATCGGGCAAGTAGGAGGTCGAGAGTAAAGTGGGTTCAACTTGTCCGAGACGTTAGGGCTCCTCGGAGATCATGAACTTCCGTTTAATCGATGTTCTCACCGCCCCGGGCCGACTCGTGCAACCTTTTGACCCGACCCCGTCGCACTACTCTCCCATTGGCAGTAACTCGAGAGAACACGAGACATAAATACCCTGGTTATGGTCCTGGGACGGTGTCGCCCAACAAATCTAATATATGGGTCAAATGCTAATTGCTTAAAGTCGGCCGACATGTCGAGTCTCTTGGGACGAGTCTTAACGACATCAAGCGTGGATCCGAATGCCCCTCTGACCCGATGACAATCCCCATCGTTATTTTCTAATAAATTTCCTCGCTTTTCCATCACCCGAGAAACTGTGGGGGAAATGTTTAAATTTCCGTTTCCCGTGCTGATAATAAATAACGCGTCCCCCCCTACACCCTGAGGCTCTTTATTGATTTTTTTTATACATATCTTCAGGGACGACTTGCACTTGGTTTTTTTTTCCCCCCCTTCGATTCACTTTGATAATCATGTATGTAGATTTTTGGACTCCTCCGGTCGATGGGAATTATTAATATTAATTTTGTCACGATCGGAGGCATTTCCCATTCCGGAAGCGCGACTGGAAATCGATCCTCCGCGAACTTTCCGCTTGCCTTTTCTCAGGGTGAAATTCATCCCCCAGACCCGGTGTCGATATACCGAGACGTCATACACGACATGTACACCTCGATTGGAATTATTCATCGGATCGATTTCCACCGCGGGACGTCAGGAAAAACCGTGGAAATGCCTGCGACAGGGCAAATCAGCGGAACTCGGGAGAGCTTAACGGCGAAAAATTGAGGGAAAAATATCGCTTAATTGGAAGATCTTCAGGAAATTTTTATGCGAACCGGAGTGACGTCACTGTTCCTAAAAATCCAGGAAGTATGAATGAAACCAGCCGGCGGTTCGGGTTTTTAAAAGCGGACCCGACATGTCCATTATCCGATTTTCCGAACCCAACGGCGCGTTCTAAGACAAGATGGCGCGGCCATTGTACTCCAAGACGGGTTCTTCTTTAAGTATAAGTTTACGTTGGAAAACCACCGAATGTTTTCCTCATTCATGGCGCACCATGGGGACCTACCTTTTTCCTGCTCGTGCCCCGCCACTTTTTTCTCCACGGCTTATTCCTTTATCCCGAAAATCTCTGCCCTTGCGGCGACAAATTTCCAAGAGATACAAACGAGCGGAGGTACACGTTAAATTCCCGAGAAATTGTCGTGGTATTAATATTGTATTGTTTAAAAATTTTACACGAGGAAATAAAATAATATACCAAAACAAGCTTACGGGTGTCGAAGTACGTGGAGATGAGCAGCTTTCATGTCGTGGTTTGGTAATCTGCAGTTCCAAGGAGTGACATCGATGGAATATTTATATAAAGTCGAAGGCGATGTGTATATACGATGTTAATAAAATTAAATCGACGAAGTATTCGAGGAACGAATCGTAAAGACTAGGAAAGGAAGGCTAAGAAATAATTAATTTCTTACAATTGAAAATTGATGAAAGTAGTAAAGAGTCTGTCATCTTTTATGGGAAAAAAATCGTTTATTTTTACAATTGAAAATTTATGAAGGGAGCGAAGAGTCTTTTATATATCCTAAGAAAGTACGGTACGAATCTAAGTACTCGATCGAGTGGATAAATATGTCGATTCCCAGAGTAACACCCGTTACGTGGAGTAGTACGTGGGACTCCGGCGTCGCCGAGCGAGATATACGAGTACAGTTATCCATAGAAGTGGAGCGTGCGTATGGTCTAGAACGGCAGGTGGTGTCCGCTACTGCAGGCGAACAAAAAGAAAGGAAGGAAGGAAGGAAAGAAAGGAAGATAGCACGGGGAGGCTCCTCTTGAAGACACTGGTCTTCCGAGGCCGAGCTTCCCAGGACGAGCCGAATAAATTCCCAAGCTCAAAAGCTAAGAATAAAAAAGAAAACTTATAATAAAATGAAAACTCGGAAATTAATACCTCCCGACTACGGATCTACCCTTAACCGGGTAATCCCCACTTGGAATCGCCTCTCCATTGGAACTGGATTAAGAATGAATGATCTCTTACCTGGAAGAAAAAAATCTCATACCAACATTGTCTTCCACGATGGCCGGAACAATGTTGAAGACCCTATGTTGCGGAAAACGTCGAAGGAGGGAATTTGGTATGATGGGCATGTATATATATTTTTTTTTTTCTCCCGCCATTAGTCTAGAGTTTCTCTGATAAACACAAAGCTCGTTCTCCCTCTCTCCTTTCCTCTTCCGGTCCTAGGTACCTCCTTCGAGTAATCCACTAAAGAAATATCTAAATCCCTTGAAATTACCCGATAAGTCTTCGAAGCCCCACGGGAGGTAATGAAAATAACGCCGTATGTTAAATTGAATTAATTAGTTATTATTCATATTTTATACAATAGTAATTGTAATTAAGGTATTTTAGTTTCTCCATAGGTATCTATATTCGTACAAGGGTATCTCGGTAGAGTCGCATAAATCGGGGCTGGGGGATTCCGCCGCGTACGGTTCGCTAATAGACGATTCTCCTGGATTCTTTGTCTTTACACGTCATCTCTTATCACAATATTAATATTTTACACAGATCCACTTAATGGCTAACTCGTTAGGAGAGGGGTTGGTGGTTGTCGCACGGGACGGGGGATTCGTCCCTTGCTCGTATTTACAGTGCTCCGAAATCGATCCTCGCAGCTCGGCCGGACCTAGTAACTTCTAGTGATTTTCTACGACTCGCATAAAACGCCCTCCGCGCCGCTCTTCCCCGTTTCCCTACACCCTCGCCCACCCGTGCCTCTCCTAGAACCTCGGGGCTCTCTTCCTCTCCACCTCGCAATTTAGGAACTGAGGAGTTACGCTTAAATTACTCTTCTTATTGCACCATACCGAGCGATACGACGCGCGACCTGGTCCTCGTCTCCCATCTCAAATTTTTACCCAACTCCCCCTAGAATGCACTCGGGATTTTTATTAAATAAACAACCTTATTCCCCGTTTCTTTCCCAATTTTATATACATGCATGCTTTATCTGGCGGAAAGTGAGGTTAACCCGTCAGGGAATAAAATCGCTTATTTAATACTCGAACTAGTTTCCTTGAACGAGTCGATTTATCTCCTTTCTAGGACATGGCAGAACAATGTGACGTCTGTTCTTTTTCTTTTTATTCGTGTATAAAAATCAGCGAAACCATGAAAGATCGTTTTCTCGTGTACGATGCGTAGTACGCGTATTGTTTATACAAATAAACCACCTCACCGTGGATCATCTTCAAAGCAGAGAACCAACGCGATAACGATACCTTGCACCGGCGATAACGTTCCCTAATTCTCCCTCCCGCTTTCCTGGGCATGTTACCGTTGTTCAGACCTGGATTATTATTTTTTTTTCCTTTTCACGCAATTTTCTTCACGCATTTCCTTTTTCCCCCGAGTCGAGGGAAAGAGACTCGCATGATGGACAGTGCATCGCCTCGATGGACATAACCTATACATAAATGTAGAAAAATAAGCCGATGAAAAATAATACCCTTTCTAAGATCCGAATTTACATTGTTAATGCATCTCGCATCGCCCGCCATTTTGGAGAGGCTTGGTTTCCGTTTAAAGTGCCCCTTAAAATTCATCCCTTCTTCGGAAAGACTCGAGGTCGAGTTTTTTTTCGACGCCTCGAATAAAGCCGCGGATCGAGGAGTCGAAAAGGGAGAAAGAAAGCAGCGAAAAGACCTCGTTCTTCTGAGGTCGCGCATTGTCGAGTCGGATTTGGGTCACCAACGAGGCTCACCGGTCCTCCTCGGTTTCCCTCCCCCTGGATGGCCGCAAACCACCTTTTTCTTGCGGTTTTGCCTTGTCTCGAGACACTTCCCCGGCGTCGCGCGTTGCGCAATTCAAAATGGCCGCCGGCGTATCGCCGCGGAACCAAAATGGCCGCCCGACGCGCGGTATCGGAGAACGTGACCCGATGTAGGCCACCGGAAGAGCTTCTTTTTCAAGGCCCCGGTAAATTCAATTCAGGTTTTTAGAAATCTTCACGATTTTCTTCCTAACCGACGGTGGCTCGAGACGCGCCTCCAAAATGGAGTCGACGAAGAGGCTGCGATCTCTCGTGGTTGGACAATGTCGAGTCGAATTTGGGTCAGGACGCTCACTGGTCCTCCTTGGTTTCTCTCCACCTCGGCCACAAACCGCGTTTTCGTTGCGGTTTCGTTCCTTTTTCCCCGATTCCGCAGACACGAGCATTGTGTAACGCGAGAGGCCGCAGGCAGAACTGCCGCGGTACCAAAATGGCGGCCGACGCCACCCGAGGTGGCCTCGAGAAGACCCAAGTGGACCTCGATGGACCACCGCAAGAAACGTTTACGAGAAATCCCGTCTCTAATTCACCGTTTATCCTGTGGAGGAGAAACTTCGACGATAGAAAAAAAAAGTGAGAAACATAAAACACGGGACCAATGAAAATGATCGGAAACGGTAACAGCGATAACGGAGACGCGGAACTAAAATATCGAAGGAGCGTCGAAAAGCTCCGGCTTTTTCGATTTACGTTGCGAAGAGGTATTAAAATGCCGATTACGAGGGAATGGAGGCGCGGGAATACGTTAATTTGAATGATCGAACAATTTGAATAAGCGACGCCGTTCGAGATGGACGCCGGTCCAGGATCGCCATTAGGAAACCGGAGGATGATTTCTTTCTCATTTCGCGAGATAATTGAGGGCAACGGACGAAGAAAGTGTAACATACCAGTCTCGTTCTCACGAGGCCACGCATTGAGTAAGAGGTAATGACGCGAGTGAGGAACGTTGATTAAGAGGAAAGGTGGAAAAGGACATTCCTCGTTTACCCTCCTTGGTACCAAGATGGCGGCCCCAGAAGAGGCGGCTTCTTTCCCGCATTCCGCGCGGAAAGCACGGCGAGAATGTCGAAAAAATGGGAGGGAAAAGAAGAAAAGGAAAAAAAAAAGAATCGGAAGAGAGGTTAGCCGGTGCATCGCGGGGCGATAAATCAGGCGTAGCGATAAATTATCCACGGTGGAATTTTATTGAGAGGTCGTAAAAGCGCGATGGCCGACTCCTAGGAAAGGCGCACCGCTCGCGTTTGACGAACTTTCATGAGAACTGCTCTCGACGGAGGCGAAGAGAGACGGGGAGCCTCTTCAAGGTGGCTCCGCGGAGGTGAACGAAAATGAGCACGGGAGAAAGAGAGAGAGAGGCCTTGACGAAGAGAAATCTACGGTTAGCCACGAAGTGGCGTGACGACTCCGTGAGAACTGGCGTCTCGAGAGAGTCGAGAGGGGAAAGCAACGAAATACGAAGTGCCCGCTTTCGTGAAAACCGGCCCAGAGGAGTCGGGAGCATCCGCTGCATCCAGAGATCTGCGAGAAACGTTGATTCACATCTAACATAACCCCAAAGAGAAGAAATGCTCAATCGAAGCGCACCTCCATTTAATTTCGACACGGACTCGAGGAACCAGAGGATCTCCCTTGGACCTCCCAATTTGATAGGGAATTTTATCTAGTTTAATTAGATCTCGAGGTTAGGAAAATCCTCTTTTTAGGAGGTACCCTATCCTCGAGGACTTCCTGGGAAAATCGGAGCCAAACGAGGCCGAGGCTTCTGGGGGACGTGGGAACGTCATGCCTCTAGGGGACATTTTCGGCATGTGACTTTCTCATGATTTTTATTTAATTCCCATTACCTCCCCCTCCCCGTTTCGGGGAATTACCCGATGCGTTGCGCCATCCGGAAAGGAGGGCCTGATTGCGTCGTCATCCGAGATTGCCTCGTTTGCCCCGCGAAAACGTCATTTAGGATTTCATTAGGCCTAAAAACCGCCGTAAAGAGACGACTGCGCCTCCGTTGCGAAACGCGTCGGTTTTCTTTCTCCCTCGCGTTTTTGCTCTCCTCGACCTCCCCCTTTTTTCCTCCCCCTTTCCATTTCTTCTTCCGTGCATCCGACAGGTGTCATCGTCCATATCGAAAGGCGAGGCGAAAATCTACGTACCACCTATTTCTTTTACCGAATTAAAATATCCAAATCCTATTTCGTGCAATTTTTCCCGCTACCCAAAAATGGCGTCGCGAAATCCCGAGCGACTTTAATTATCTTTCGATAATCCCTATTTTCGTGGGATCCTCGCGACTCGATTAAACCTTGAGAGCAATTTTCTCCACCCATTCCTCGATTTATTCTCCTCACCTACCCCCTAAGGGATTCCCACGTACAATCGCCGATTTCATTATCAGAGTTACCTGCAATTACATTCTAGGTGGGGTTATCTTTTGAGTTCCGATGCACTGTCGCTCGCTTTTTCGGGGTCCTTATCGACTGCTATTCGGTAATCTCGCCTTGTAGGGCATACGCATTAGTTTCCTGCAGGACTGACAGGAAAAAACGAGTGGCCAGGTCGCTTGCATACGAGGGTGCATCTCTTGCGCACGCATTCATCTCACTTCGACGGACGGCCCCGCGCAGCTTAGAAGCGACAATTACGATTCTCTTTAGATAATTAGACGATATTAACATTACGGTCTGACGTGGCTACGTATTCACACTTTGGGCAGGGCGGCCTGGGGAGCAAGGCGACGTCTTCCTGGCTGCGAAGAGGATCTTCCCTTGGGATAGGCTCCAGTTCGCAACGTTTTCGTTAAACCGCCGGCCATACCCTGGAAAATGAATTCCAGTGTTAAGAGACATTTACTCCGTTGATAAAAAAAAAAAGAACTAGAGGAAGTAAATCCAAACCACCGACGGCGCATAAATAAATGCCAGCCATTTAGACCGCGTCTATTGACATTATCCTACCCAAAACCACCAGAAGAAGTGCTCAACTTACCCCAGTGAACGAACATTCACAGAAACGACACGTTTCTGAATCTGAAATAAATTAAAGCAGCGAACTTCTTAACATGTATGTTAACTTATTATAATATAGAGTCCCTCTTGCCAGTAAAGGAATGCAATGTTCGTTCACTGTACTTTCAAGATATCACGAGCTGGACCGCTGCCTATCATTCCATACGAGATAAGAAACGTAAGACAATGCCCCCTGATACTTGATAAATTACAATAAAAATCTCGACAGTCCCTGTCCACCTTTTCGGTGGATTATCAAAACCCCCTGATTTCGTAATAATTAAAATATAAAAAAAAAAGAGAGTACGACGCGATAGGTCATGACGCCGCCATCTTTTTATTCGGGCGATAAGAATATCCACGAGCAATTAATTTCCTTCCAAATCTCAATCGACCGGCCATGCGATCCAGATACTAAAAACTCTTTCTCTGCTCTTTCCATTTAATTTCTCGATCCCCAAAAAAGTCGAGACCGCGCGATAACCCCGCGTGATAATGACCCAAGGTGAATAAACTTTTTTTTTTATCGAAGTACAATTGAAAATGGACTTACGTCAGTAATCCTGGATTCGGATCCGCCTGATACCAGGAATACTGTGGCATGTATCCCGCGTGGTGAGGCGGGGGTGGAGGCGGCGGGGGATGATGCCCGGGCGTGTGTGGGTGGTGGTGGGTGTGGGGTGGTGCGTGGGGGTGGGGGTGGTGTTTCATCTCCCCGGGCCAAGATGGCGCAGGGGGGCTCTCGTTGTGCTGAGGTGACATCTCGCTTCCGGGGCTGGAGCTTCCGGGGGTGTGACCGCCTCCCCCACCCCCCATGCCCCCGAGGTACCCCGTCGTCGGACTCCCCGACACCGAACTTCCGCCTCCTGAAAACCGGAAGCCGATTCGGCCGTCTTAGAAACGGGATTAATGCTTCCCAAAATCCCGTTTTCCGACTTCTAGGTCCAAACTCGAAAGTAATTAAAGCTCCGCGGTTAAAAGCGTTCATGAAATTGCCCCCACACTCTTGTAATTAATTTCCTGAAGATTTGGAAAAGGAAACTAAGAATTATTAATTTCACGGCTTAACAAGGCTCTCTAGTTGTTATGCATGTCAAAAGCATGGTAGATTCTCAGTGAAAGTTTCATGAAATTACAGTACCTTTTTTCTTTACTATTAATTGTGTAATTGTACTTGGACTAATTTTATGGAATTTGAAAATTCGATGCATCGAGTTGAGAATGTAGGACCGTCGGAAACTTAGTGGGGCAAATTTTTGAGTACTCACCACCCTGCATGAGTCCCCCAGGTTGGCCAGGCTGTGGGGAAGGTCCCCCAGGTAGCGCGGTTCCACCTGCGAGAAGACTTCCGTGTTGGCCACCGCCACCTCCTCCACCCTGCTGCGCCGCCTTCATCATCTTCTTGTACTTGCTTCTCCTGTTTTGGAACCAGATTTTCACCTGCAACCGGAAACAAGATTTTCAAATTATCTCTCGATGTCTTAAGACTCCCTTCACTTCTTTAAGGAATAATTTTTAATCTCGTACACTTTTCATACAATATCAAGGCGATAAGAATCCTTAGGGCCTTCCTAATCTCGTGATGAATTTTCAAGTGATTCGACGCATCCAATTTGGAGCAAAAGTTTCTATAAATATTTTCACTTTTCCTCGTGTATATATCACACTTTCGTATCAGCTTAACGGTTTCGAGGGTTCGTCGGTTCCTCGCAGTTCCTTCGGTCACCCTGGCAAAAGGGGTACGTGGAACCAACCGAGGTGAACGTATTTTTCGAAGGACGAGAGCGACGGTACTTATGAGAATCCTCGATCGGCGCTGGCCTCCTCGCGGAAAAGAAGAGGAAGAAGAAGAGGAAAAAGGCCGGTTTCGTAATCGCTTCTTTTACGGGCACGTACCGCGGACGCCTTGCGACGCTTTACAGTCTCCGACGCCTGCGTTGTACGATTGCACACAGGCCATTTTTCATTCCACTCCGCAACACACGCGAGGCCTACACGTGACGCGCTCCTGAATCTTATGTAACTGCACCGAGAGACTTGCACGGAACGTTACAGGGTGTCCGTCGTTATTGCTCTCTGGTCCCCAGAAAAAAAAAAATCAGAAACGTCAAAAATAGGGCCCGAACTACTCCGAGGGAAAATTTTAGCCCTTTGAGCCTGTATAAAGTAAGACCTTCATCAATGGCACTTTTAAGTGAGAGGAGAAAAATTAATAAAAATGTAACAAAGTACCTCTCGGTACATAAATCGACGACAGATCAGTCTAATTAACCGCAGTGTTTGCAGGGCAAAGAAGGGGCATTCGCGGGGGTGGAGCCCGACGTGCCGGGACGGATAAATCTCTTTCTAATTGCTCTGTGAAAAAACGCGGGGTACCAAGAGAGGCCGACAAAGGGAACGGTAAGCCCCTCTCGAGGTGCTTTATTTCCCGGCCGGAGCTTCGAGCATTTATTTATTGATATTTACAGCGATACAGATGTCGAGATGGATGCGCGTTATGTGCTTCTTCCGACTCTTCTTGCCGGCGGTTTGCGGCCGAGGAGCATCGCCGGCCTCTATTATTTATTTCTATGATCCCGGATGACTAAAAGCCCCTCGACGAATCCCTTCGAGGGACGGGGGGAGGATGGAAAAAGAGGGGGAGGTCGAATCAAACCGCGGATTTCTTATGGGGAAGGCGTCGCTCCGCTCGGGGTCCACTTCCGGCGATTCCGCTCTCGATTCTCTAGCTATTCATTGTTCCGGGACATTTTTACGATTACGGTTATTTCTTCGTATCCCCTTCCTACGTCTTTTCCGAAGCCAGTTTCCACCGGCTATGCCATCGAATATCCGAGTTTCTTCCTTATGGGGTCGAAAGCACAAACCTCCCCTGAAACCGAAATTCAAGGGTTCTACCCTGGAAATTTAATCCAGACAATTTCTTATTCAAAATTTCCCGTTAAAAGTGAAATGTAAGAGAAAGAAAAATTTCCGCGGATGTAGAGGAGAGCTTTTTCCTATCTCAGGATTTTATGGCGAGTCCTGTCACCTGGCGTCCTTGTCCGGTACCGCCGGAGGGTTCCCGGGGGTCCAAAAAGTCCTCCCGAAATTTATGCAAATCAGCGTGGAAAGCCGGCTTCCCCCCGCGAATATATAAATCCCCCGAGTCCATAAATACATAAATCCATAAATACATAAATACATAAATCCATAAATGTATGACCGCGTAGAGGTAGAAATATCTACAGGAGCGGCGATTCGCGCGCGAAGGAGCGCCAGAGGGCGGCCACGCGTGCAGAGGATCCAAGATGGCGGCGCTCGGGGAAAAATGGCGGCGCGCGGGAACGCGAAGTCGCCTGTCCCCGGCTTCCGAGGTTCCTTCGGGGCGAACCTCGTAACGGCCGCTCGTCGATCGCCGATGCATACTCAATGAGCGACCGATCGCCCCGAGGTGGTACCCGGGCTCGACATTAGACCGAAATAAAAACAGCCCGAGTCTCCTACGTGAATCACCGATGCTTTAATATTTATGAGGCCCGACTCCCGGTAATCTGCTCGCTGATAAATGAAAAGGACTTTTCAATCCCGACCGAAACACCGCGAAATTACCCGCGGGGGCACTCGTATTCCTTCTCGAGCAATTTCACATATGATATATAAACATTTTATTAATAACACCGTTTTATTCCGCGCTCGTGCGAGCGTCCGGTTCCAAGATGGCGGCGGGGACGCCTCTTCTTCCGAGGATGAAAATGCAGAAATAGGTGGGATATTCGCCATCCGAGAGAGAATTTAACGCGTGGTTTAGGTGTGTTCATGGAAAATGCTTAATTCCGAGCTTTTGTGGGGTTCCTAAGGAAGAGTTAATCGACATTTTCTGATGGTTCGGCGGCAAGATGTGGGACGGTAGGAATTTCGGCCGAGCCTGTTCGCCGATTAATTCGTCGCTATCTAGATCGAGGGTAGCTATAAAATGTTCCTAGGAGCTAGATAGGGCTCTCAAGGACTCCTTCCATGTAAAATATTTCCCTCGGCCGGATCTATCGGGCAGATGCGACGAGCACCGCGGTGCCCAAGATGGCGGACCTCGGAGGGGCGGAAGAAAAGGGGTGATGCGATATAGACATGAACTACCAAACCATGGAATACGTTCCGACAGAATTCCCACACAAGTATACACGTTACAATCGCCATCGAAGGGCAGAAAACCTGGGGTGGACGCGCATGTCTAAAACGGTACGCGATGCATTTCAACGGATCCACCATTTAAGCCCTATTAAAAATGTTTGTAAATATTTGTAGGGGTTAAATCAGCGGGCATTATTTGTAAAGTCAGCCCTTCTCCCTTTTGTTACCACGAATGCATTCAATGCTTGATACTTTATTCCGATAGGCGAGGGATATTTCGGGATCCCGAAAATGGCGTCCCTTCGCCGGATCCCTTTGGTCCGTTTTAATTGGAGGGCTTTCCGTGGAAGGGCAGGACTCGAGGGGTAGATCATTCCGTGGGCGAGAATACCGCAGAAGGGCGAATGGTTTTCCGCCCTTAGGACCCTCCATTTTACTAGCACGCGATTGGTCGACGTCGACACGAGGGTCGGTTACCATTTTTTCCATGACTGCGCGCTTCTCCCCGCTTTTCGTGTTCCTTCCCTCTGTCGAGCCCTCCGAGCCCTCGAGGAGCGAGTAAAAAATATTAAAATATCTCATTAGAGAATATCCCGTATTTACTTATAATTAATATTTATTATCACGGAGAACAACTGGAATTTATTTTAATCCCGGCGCAAGGATTCCATTTCATCCCTCGTACGAGTTCTCTCGTTACGGAGTCATTACTTTCTTCCGCCGGCGAGGTGGCGGAATAATTACCGGCAATTATCAATGATCATCGATGACCGCGCACTCGTAGGACGAGTCTCGTGAAAAAGTGGTCGCACTCGTAAATCACGAGATCAAAGGAGCTCTCCATTGTGGAGGTCTTCCGCTCGTCGACCGCCATTCCTTTTCCCTCCGAGCGTCTCAATCCGTCCTCGGCCAGAAAATTAAATCTTCCCCTGGATATAAATATTCCCTCCCCCTGAATTAATAAGGGTACCCTCTTCTCTCTCCATTACATCCACGAAAAAAATCCCGCCCATGAAAAGCGCCTCCAAGGCCCTCGAAAAAAAAAAGAAAAAAATAGAAACAAACTCCAGCCCTATCTCCCCGCCGATCGCAATTCCCATCGGAAAAGTTCGGAGAACTTTTGTTAACACCGCCGCGTTATCGAACATTATTTTCAACCAGTCCTTGACGTTCCACGAAACGCGATAAGTCTGCAACAAGCTACCGAACGACGGCGATAAACGCCCTGCCCATTCCACGTGTCTTCAAGGCTCCATATTTTTTTTTTCTTCTTTTTTAAATATTTTCCCCGCTGTGGTGACAAAACGGGAGTTACATAATCGCGGTAACATCGAGTCCTTTTCATTTCTTCGCTCGCTTGCGACAGAAATTACTATCGTCGCGTTAACGCCTCGAGAATGTCACACCGAGTCCTTTTATCTGCCCCTCGTTCGCGATAGGAACTTTTCCCGCGATATCGTCTCGAAAAAAAAAAAAAAAAAAACAGAAACTGGGAATAATATTAATTTATAACTGATATTAAACTAAACCCTAACCTTCGAATGTTACACGTCGACACCCTAATATATTAGGTACAATGCCGAATATAATTCCAAAAAGCTGTCGATATAAGTGCCAACGTCGGTAGCTTATTTAGAATTCTTTTTACCGAGGTCGATGGAATTTCTCGGCGGGTTTCACTTTACCTTAAATTCCCGGTGCAGTAACGAGGCGATCGGTAATACGGTTAGTCGCGTAAGTAGTCGGGATTGCAGAGGGAGGGCTCGGTATCGGCCGTGGAATCAAGCCGTTCCCGCTCGGACCCCCCGGGACTCGGTGAATGATCCAATCTGGCCCCTACAATAAATAATCACGCGTATCGGACTACTTGGGAACCCCGCGAAAGCGTGGCAAACTAATCCGTCATCGCGGCCTTGTTCGCGGGGGTTCCTGACGGCAATCACCGTGTCCGCCCGCCCGCTGGGAGTGTTGACGTTTCCAGCCCGACGACGACGACGACGAGAAAGAGCAGCGAGCTTCAAAGGGCAGAGGACCCTTCTGGTCCATTGTCCCAAGAGCGATCTTATAGGGAAAAGTGGCCTAATTTAAAGATAACGCGAAAGGCGCTGAAGAAATTTAATCGACCTCGATAAATTGAAATTGAAGAAAAATGTCGGAATTTCAGGAAAAATCGGCAACTTTCCACGTGGCTCCCGCTGGGTGTTTTGACACTTTGAATTCACGGCTAAGAGGAGAAAGAGCATCGCCCGGTAAGGGGTTGCCCCTTGAGAGGTTCTCCTATGGGGTCCATTGTTCGAAGTCGGATTGACTCGTAGTCCTTTCGACTGGAGGGGAAGAAAAAAGAAAAAAAATGAATACGAGGGTCGTTCATGAAATTCTTCGGAAGTTAAGCGGCGTAAAGGGCAAACGGGGATTTCGACGATCGCGAGATTACATTTGAAGGAAATAATTCCCTCGGATAATTTTCTCCCATCCTCGGAGGTAAAGTGGACGGTTGGAGTTTCAGGTCGGATGCCTTCGCAGCGGTAATAATTGAACCCCGACGTAATGAGGTATGATCGTCGAAGGAGTCCTTGCAATCGCGCATTATCACCCACCCGTCGAGATTGTCTGGGTTGGCGACCCGCCACGTGGCGGGGCAAAAAAGTCGGACAAGGTTGAAAAAGACCTCCCCCAGCCCGAGGATCCCAAAAGTAAGGAGAACGTCCTGGGATAAAATAAATATCTCCGAGTAACTCGACTTCCTCCCAGGATTTCGGATCACGGCCGTCCACTCGAGCCTCAACATGGCTACTCACGGACCATAACTCTCCTTCCTCCGCAAAACACCTCTAGACCGACCGTCTCATCCACTTCCGCGCGGAATGCTGATTAAACTGAGAAAAAGAAGAAAAAAAAAACACAACTCCTTCGCCCGTGATTTCCTCCCGCGGTTCCTTGTTCAGCCCGTAAAACGCCCATCTCGGCCGCCATCTTGCCTCGCCTCGGAGGCGCCCGCAAGAAATTGAAAATTAATTCCTAAAGTTCAAACGACGTTGCACCGGGAAAATTGGGTAACGCTCGAGTTACATAATCGTAAGTACAATAACGATTTGGTATACCCGGGGAGATACACCGTAAATATCGGAAAACGAAAGCAAAACCGCGAGGGCACGCGGTAACGCAAAAGCAACGGGCGACATATGTCGCTTTTCGAGCAGCACAATTCCGGCCGGGTCCCGGGATAATAACAGCCGTGTAAATGCGTCACTAGGGCCCGTTCGTTCACATAATGCTATATAATGCCTCTCTCTCTCTCTCTCTCTGCGTCGTTTTTTACTTCACTCCCACAATGCAGCTACCTCGTCCTCCTGGCTCGGCAGCGGCCCTCGCGCTTCGTGCCCACTTCCTGCCTGGCATCGGTGATGCGCAGTGCCACCTTAACAACTACGAAATTCCCCAGCGGCGCAACCGTGCTCGCTTTTGTTATTTATTGCCGTGCTTTTTTTCCACCTTGACGTCCTCTTCGGCGGCGTCGCCGTGGCCGAAGAACGCCGCGCCTCCACCTGGCGCTCCCACCGCGTCCGAGGTCCTTCATCGTTCCCTACTAATTTAAATCCCCGCGTCCAGTTTGCATACTTGAATCGTATGTAAGCATTACCGTAAGAATGGGTCAACGCTCATGTCGCGGCTGGATACAATTACCCGGGATTAAATATCGGTACCATCTTCTGCGAGGGTCTGGTCCCTCGAAATTTTGCGGAACTTCTGGGGAGGAGGATAAAAAATGGATATTGAGAGTTCTTGACGGAGGATGTCGGGAAGGTTATGCCAAAAAATTGTTGGTGAACCGCGAGGATCCGGCATTTATTGCAGGGAAATTGAGGTTAGGAGACCGGCGCTCCCCGACCTTCGCGGGGTGGCGAGACCTCGGGGAGGGAAAAATCGAAAGTTATCGGTATTGGAGGCACGTAAAGTTCCCGGTGAAGATGACACCGTGACGACGGCCCGGACACGCCGTCTTCGCGCACCTTTGTCGGAGCGCCGTTTGTTATTTCGTCCATATTCATGGCGCCAGGTTGCGTCACCGCGTGTAACGCGTTCTCTCCGTGGCGTTTTTTTCTTTTTTCTTTTCCCTCCCTGTCGAGACTACAAATACCGGACAGTGGTTGTCATCGGTGATGTCGATCGCAGAAGTACATCGCCGACCTCCCTTCGGAAACGCCGTTTGATTCGGCCGAAATAGGGCCAAGTTAAGACGCGCCGCCATTTTGGTTCCACCGACGCGCCGCCATTTTGGTTCCAACGACGCGCCGGAAGTTTTCCCTGCATTAATGCTCTTCTCCCGTGAATCTCCGCTTGCTCTCCAAACACTGAAACTAGATCCAACGTGGCGATAGATCCAAGGATCCGCCGCGAGTACTTTAATTACCTCGATGCTTCAATTACGTAAGTGCGTGCGACTCGGCGAGACCTTGATCGCCACCACCCAAGCCGATCTCCCGGTCGACGTCGGCCACGACGACCGGTTGGCACTTGGAGAACGTCGATCACCTGGTGATTCATTGGATCGCGCATTCCTGTCGAGTCCTGGAATCCGGACGGTCGATCCCGAAGGATGACGAATTCCGCGGGAGGATCAGGGAGCACCGGGAGGATTTGCTCACCGCTGCCAGGAACACGGATTCCATTCTTCCCCGTTGATCTCCCCCGACCCAGAGGAAGCTTCCAGGAAGACCAATTCAGGATCCTCGACGAGCTACCTATCTTGGAGCCAGGCCTTGAATTTTCGTCACTACCAGGGCGGGGTCCTCGAAGATGACCCTGGATCGGAGTTTTCCTGACTTCGAGTCCTCCGGTCCGGGGTCTTGAGATGAAGAGAGCGTACCCTTGGTGCACGAGGTACGCCTAAGGAAGATACCAAAGTCATGATGCGTGGTTGGCAGCATGATTGATCGCGCAGGATGCTCGAGGCTCTCCGAAGATGAGGCGCAGGCCGGAGATGGAGAGAGGGACTCTTCTCGGTACCCAGAGGAGAAAAGATTATCGTCATGTGCAAACCCGACCATAAGCGACGCCAGACGTGCACGTGCACCTCGGCGGTGTCATTACGCTCGAGTTCTGATTAAAACCCAGAAGTCATGAACGGCTCCGAAACCGATACGCCGATCCGGGTAATTTCCCCTGGCGATAATGACACTCGACATCCGTCTTCGCGATCAATTACCATGACGGAGGATTTTACATTAAAAAAGACGTTCTCAATACCAGCCATCAACCTCCCGATGCAGCATCCAACATCTAAGGAGTCTTCATCCTAAACTCAAGGAGCTGAAGTCATCGTCAAGTCTAACACCCCACGTCACGTGGTTCGTTCTAGTTGGGCCGTGACAGAAAGCTTGATCATTAGGACCCACGGTGATGGGTCCCTAGGTTCGTTCCCATGTCGCTGTCGCGTTTCGGGGACCTCGGATCCCCGTTGCACCTCCGATATCCAAGGTACCCATCGTGCTTCTGGTACCTCGGGTACCTCTGGTACCGCCTAAGGAGGATACCAACGTCACGGTGCGTGGTTCCCAGCATGGTCGATCGCGGTGGATGCTCGGCGCTCTTCGAGGACGAAGAGACAGGCGACAGAGAGGGGCCTTCTTCTTGGTAGCGAGGTAGGGGCCGCCCGAGGAAAGGAGCGAGGGCCGGGGGGCCGGGAGAATGTCGTGCCGTGTTCATCGAGGTGTAGATCCTCGTCCCCTGGGTCGTTCCTGCGACGTGGTCAGCGTCCCACTAAGCCACGGCCACGTTCGCCAAAGACGAAGACGTCGAGTCGCTGGCCCGTGGCTCTTCGGGAAAATCACCTGGCTGGAAACTGGGAAATCGGGCGACCGCAGCCTCGGGTAGGCGCTTTCCATTCTGTGCGGAGGTCTCAGCGATCTCCCAACCAGATTTCAACTCCTACTTCCAGTCGCCGGATAGAGGAACTCTTAGCGAGCCCTGGGACGTCTCCTTTTTCCAGGGATTTGACGCATGCCGGGTGGCCAGGAAAATTCCTGGACTCGCAGTCTTGGTCCTTGGTCTCGCGCTTTTAGCGGGACCAGGACGAAGTCGAAGTCTGACTCGGTTCCAGGTTTTGACGGCAGTTTGTTAAGGCTCTTCGGGAACGGGGCTGCGGAAAGGCCCCACCCCACCTGCGATGGGAAGTACCCTGACCTCTCGTCGGTTTATAATCGGCCTCTGCTTTCCAACGCGCATCCGGGGGGTGCAGGGTGCAACGGAAGTTGCAGACCGCACGGTCGAGCGGCCCCGAAACCTCCGCGTCCAGAAGTCGGTTCCCGTGGGAAGGTCCTCGCTCCTCGGCTCCTCGAAATCTCGACAAAGGAACACTTTTCCTGCGGTTCGGCAGCTGCCGGGGAATTCGATGGCCCCCAAAGTGCTTGGACATGGTGGCTCGCGTCTTCGCCAACCCTAAAGCGTCTTCAACAACGGACTACGAGCGTTTTCAGATAAATCTAGTCGAGCCTTAGGACCCTCCATCGAAATTTCGACCCACTTCTCATGTGCAGAAGGTACATCAGGCCCCTTCGTCGCAACCTTGCGCGTACCCACCGCTTGCTAATTAGAATCTCTCTTTTCAGTCCAAGAAAAGAGTCTACGTTTATGGGTAGACAGAAATGGAGAAAAAATGCGGACTTTTCTATCCTGGTAACCGGCAGTCATGCGATAAGACGCCCTCGGTTTCCCCTTGTTGGCCCGTCGAAGACCGATAGCGGGAAGGCATTGAAAAAAAATGAGGAAAAGCGGTTTCGAGGCGTTCGCCGCGCGCTAAAACCTCTATAAAAATGGCTAACGAGCCTTCCTGGGAACGGCATTTACACGTGTGTATGGGTGTACGCGAAGGGGCAAACGAATTAAGATGTAATGCCGATAAAGCAGCGGCGCGTCTCCTTGTAGAAGGAGCCGAAGAGCCGCTCCTCTTCGGTGCGGCGGGCACGCGTCCTTCGGGACTTTTACGGAAATCGGGGACCCGGGAGCAGGATGGCATGTCGTCGTCGTTCCAGGCGACGCTAAACCCGGGGAAAAGATTGAGATATCTGGCCAGATGCGAGGCCATCCACCGGAACGGCTCTTCCTCTCGTCGACGAATTTCCGTCACGCCCTGTGACACCCTGAAGTCCCTCCCGGGACGACCGGAAGTCCCTCTTGGTGGCTTCGAAGCCTCTCCTCGGTCTTCCGCGGAGTCGTCTTCACGACCACCATCAGGTACCAAACACATAGATCGTCCCACTCGCGAAAACGATCCACAATTCACGAAACAAAACCCTCGAGAACACCAGAGGTCCGGCTGGGTGAACCTGGAATCTAGTTTGAGGCAAAAAAAAAAATTAACAGGCTTATCAAAATGTTTCCGTAATGCAGACGTTGTGCCATGTTGAGTTTTGTTTGTGGCATTTGTTTGACAAGAGATTAGAGGCGTTAAAAAAATGACGGAGGCTCTGAATTTTCCTAACGTCAGAGAGCCCATTAGAGTCGAAAAATCCAAATTTCCAGGATTTCGGAATTTCTTTATTAAAAAAAAAAAATCCCACAAAGAAACCTCAACATGGCACAAAGGTCTACATCCAGGAAACATTCCAATCAGTCTGTTCATTTTTTGTTAGGGCTTAAACTGTATTCCAGGTTCACCCAGCCCCGAGGTCCCTCTTCGGGATGACCGCCACCGAAGGCAGGAGGTTCCAGGACCCATCTTCCGATCCTGGAATCAGGAAATGGCCTCGACCTTCCAGCTTCTCCCTCGAGGTCGGACCTGATATTCCCGAAGAGTTCCCCCCGTAGCGGGCTTAAATGTGCAATTTGCAAGGTGGGGCTCGGCAGCATCCTCGGAGGTTCGCATTACCCGGCTACTTAGGCCGCGCAATTTTCGAGCAATTGTACCCCTGGTGCCTTCCCTCCGGGTAATTTCACGCTTTTACTTGGCCAGTCGGCTCGCTCTCCTGCGAAGTGTCCCCGAGGATCCTCTTCGGGGTCGAGGGGAACGACGAAGGGGTCAAGCCGAGTGCGCGCGAAAAACAGACCGAAGGAGCTGATAGTTACGGGACACGGTTTGGTTCCCTCCGACTTGGATTTATCGCGCTCTGGAAATCTCGACGTGTGTGTTACTTGTGTGCACTTGTGCGTACAGTGTGTACCCAGTGTGCGTGCACGGCCAAGCGGATTCTAGCGTGTCTCGCCTCGTGTGCCGCCTTAACGCTATTTAAGACCCTCGAATCGGTCATCGTGCCCTTGCCCTCATTCATTATTTAACAACAATGTTAACGGCCACATACATCGCATTAATTATTAAGGATTTAATGCCCTTCGTGCCAGGACTCATCCTTTTTCGACACATGAACCTCTTCAACGTAGCGAGATCCTCGATTAAGTGGAGCACCGAATTTTACGCTCTCGAAGATCCGTTTAATTGTATTTAATTAATTTTATTACGAATAGAATATCGGCGAATATTGGATTTCATTGATGTCCGCCAGGAGAGAAATTTAATGAGAAATTTTTTTTTTTCTCTCTTTTTTCTTTTTCTATCTTCCCCGACGCCTAAGTACGTCTTCCGTCCCCAGCCATTTGCTCGGCCAAAGTGACTGCAATTCCCCTGCACTTCGCGTACCTTGCCAACTTCAATTTGTCATCGGCATTTCCTGACTGGCGGTCGACAGAAGTTGATAGTAATTCCCGCAGTTATCGCATGCTTCGACGCAATCCAATTAATCATTCGCCGATCTAATCGGCGATCTCGCGCATTCCCCCCGTGGATTGCGAGGAGTCCTAAATTAAATAATTACCCGAAGAGTGGCGAGGAACAACAAGAACGACACTCTTCCATCTCCATCCCGTCGAGTTTCCAACGTGCACCCGAGATAGTAGCCTCTCTCCTCATAAATCGGCGTTACATTCTAACGACCGCGTAATAGCGAAATCCCTAACGACCCCAGAAGTGTAATTTCAACGCCGATACGAAGCGTTACCGTTAACGCCGGCGTTACGACGATATCGGCATAACTCGATTTACCGCCTTCCCATTTTTTTACGGGCCCTGGAATGCGCGTTCTCCGTTAAAATCGACTTCCTTGGCCACACCTCCAAAAAGTTCCCCCTAAAATACTCATTGCAAAATGATAAACAACCGAAGAATCATATTCGGATCCTCCGCGTTATCGTGGAATTTCTTGGCTATTCCATCAGGCCCCCGACGTTTGGTCCAATATCCTCCGCACGGTCATACGAATTTCGCCCGTACGTCAAATGGCTCCGCGTTTAAGGGGTTAAAAAATGAAAAATGAGTAATAAAATCATATCCAGATCTTCCGCGAGGAAAGTGAGGTTCCTTTCGTTAACGGCCAGCTTATTTCTCTCCTGTAGTGCGGTAATTCCTCCGCGATTATGGCATATTTTACCATAATCCAATTAATCAGGACGGTAATCGCATCGTTGATCGCGCGTTCGCTCTCGGCGCTCCGAGGTGATCCCTTTCCTTTGGAATGGAGATAAAAAATTGCGGTTTCAGACTCCCTCGTGCATTCAGGTGGAGGTAATAATTGTTATTCGGCCCGCGACAAGTACGATATACCGCTGCGTTTTCGATTTTTTATCCCGCTTCTCGGTCAAAGCGAGGTGGAAAATTGCACATCGCTCCAGTTCCTCGGGGAGTCCTAACCACGGGTTTTCGTCTCGAAGACGATTCCTTCGCTCTGCCGGTCTCTTTACCTTTTCTTTTCTTTACATCCTTCACGTCGACGCGTAACGGGGAGTACTTAAATTATGCGTGTACGATCTCGCTACGCATGCGCGAAGAACTCTTTGCGGAGAAGCGAACTCACGCGAGGAAAGAATTCCTCGACGCATCCTTAGGAGAGAGAGCTGGAGAGTCCTTCCGAGCCTATTTTC
Organism: Orussus abietinus; assembly: GCF_000612105.2. Taxonomy (NCBI): domain Eukaryota; kingdom Metazoa; phylum Arthropoda; class Insecta; order Hymenoptera; family Orussidae; genus Orussus; species Orussus abietinus. Next base: position 860,388 of record NW_019394887.1, on the reverse strand, counting down.
GGTATAAAAAAAAATAAGAAAAAGACCGCCGTTTCTTTCTTGCGAAGATTTTAATCCACCGACACGCGATCTAATTAGCTCTACTTTCATATTAAACAGAGGAAGGAATAAATAACGGCGAACTCGAGGGATTTCAACGAATTCAAGGAAATAAAACGCCTCGGGATTTTACGGCCAGGTGTCCAGAGAGAGAGAGGAGACTCCTCGTGCCTCCGAATTCCACTTCTGGTATTGTTAGTGGAACGGATATCTCTTTTTAGAAAAAAAGAAAAATACATTTTCCTCCCGCACAAAATGTGGTAACTTTCATGACGCATTTCTTACCTCGCTGACTAAAAAATTAATTTTTTCTTCATTTCTGAAAGTGGAACTTTCCACGAGCGCGTCCACACTTTGCCCTCACTTCGTTGGCCGCGGGTTCCACCCTCGACGCTCCATCATTACCGGTTAAGAAAAAATAAAATCTCACCCGAGAAAAAAAATTAATTTTTTTTTTAATTTCTGAAAGTGGAACTTTCCACGAGCGCGTCCACACTTTGCCCTCACTTCGTTGGCCGCGGTCGCGTTTCCGCGGGTTCCACCCTCGGCGCTCCACCGTTACCGGTCAGATCGCGTATCTCCGGCAACGCGTCTCACGTGAGACCATTGTTTCGCGTTTAGCGGCAAGGTGAAGTTACGTAATGCCAAAGTAGATGGTATCGCGGCCCGCGCGCTCTCGTCCTCGTCTCGGTCTTCCTCCTCTCTTTACATCCTCCCCGGGTCGAGGTACGCGTGTACCTTGCCCGGGAATCGGCTACCGAGCCGGTACTAGATTGCTACCGGCGCGAATTATTAATCCCCCGGTGCATACGCTCAAGAGTACCCTCGCGAATTTACTCGCATTTTCGTCGGAGGTCGCCCCAACCTCCCCGACTAAGAAAAAAATCTCGATACGTATCTAAACTCATTGCACTAAAATCAACGTCAATTTTTCAGAATCATGTCTAACGATAATAATTCAAACGCTTCGTATAGTACTACCTGGTAATTAATTTTTCTCGCGTTTTTAAAGAGACATGCCAAACTTCGATGAAATTAATGAAAATCATTTCTTTTCAATTGTCCTTTAAGTTGAATAAAAAAAATTGCAAAACTGGGGCACGTTTGTGTACATCGAGATGTACGTACAGAGGGAAAGGAAGAAGCTCGCGATCGTTCTTGTAGGCCATCTTTTTGCCCGGAGTCATCAGGAAAATCCGATCGACGATCGAACGCGTCTTCGATCACTGTCGCGCGCGCCGAGTTCCCTTGCGGATTCTTTTCTCCGCCGGGCGGAATGCGAGTTTTTCCGCGCCCCGAGCTATTCCTTCGGCGGTCGGCATTAAAGTCTGTCCTGTGTTTTTTTTTTTCTTCCATTCCGCTCTTATCGCTTTTGAATCGACATCGCTACCGGATCGGTACGCGTATGGTCGCAATCGGTTTTTTTTTCCCATCGCCGGGTGATTTATTCGAGGCGTCGCGCGTCTCCACCTGCGGAGAGACCTCTTCATCTTATTATCCTTCGACCTCCCCACATCATCCTGGCAGGAAGAAAAAAAAGAAAATCCTCCATATGGATAAAAAGAAATTCTTCGACCCTGGTTTTCTAATCCATTTCACGCGTCATCGAGTTTTTTTTTATTTTTATTATATCTTTTAGTATCTCCTTTTATCTTATATCCTTTTAATATCTCCCTATTGATTATTAGACTCACGGAGACGTAATCGTCCTTGATTCCGCTCTGCGAGGTCCTTTCCGCGTATTTTCCGCGAATCGGGTTACTTTTTCCACCGATCAGGGGGGCGAGGCGGAAACGCCCGAATCTTTCCGGAAACGGCCGAGCAAATTAGGCGCGTTCGCGCCGCTTCAGGACGCGCGTGCTCCCCGGGGAACCGTTAAGGCACGCCACGGCCGCCGGGAAACTGTTAATAGAACAAATTACGTTAATAAAAGGTAACAGCGGCGGCCGTTTTCACGGTAGAATAACAATGGCCCCCGTAGGTCCATTTGAATATTTCCCTAATGCGAGGTACACCGAGGCGCGACGCGTCGCGGCGGCGAACATGCGCGCGCTTTTTCCTACGCATCGATGCCCTTGCCGGTCGTATGTCGCGTCCGGAAGGGAAGGTCCGTCCCCCGGGAGAGCCACTTCCGGTGGCCGGCGGCGGCCATCTTGGAAAACCGCATTTTCCGCGCCGACCCTTCAGACTGATGATTTCCCAGCAACGAATTTTTAATGGATCAAGGTGTCGATACCGAATCGTCTCAAATTTTAGAACGCGAACATGGAAGCTATAAGGAATCGATAGCGCCATCTTGGTAACTCTAGACTCCGCAAGAAGCGGAGGCTATTTGGTTACGCCGCTCACCCCGGTGGACGCGTAAAAGGCCTAATTTCACGGCGTGACAAGGTGGTTTCGACTTTCGAGCCGGCGGCCAATCGGCGGGGCCCTAGACGAGGCGAGAAAAAAGGCTCGGACCAATAAAGGAGGCGAGCTCCGATAGGTCGAAACCCGTCACGGGATCCGAAGGAAGGCTGATCGAGCTGTGAAATCCGTAATGGCGGTTGGAGGAATAGATTCATAACCATCGGAATATCTGGAGATAACGGCGACATATAGAATGACAGGAACATCGGGAATTCTAATCTCCTCGGATAGGACTTTTCGGTACTCCCTTAACCCCTTGGCTACTAAGAGCGCCTAAAGGCGCCCGACGTTAGGTCCAATATCGCCTGCACGGTCAGAGGAATTTCGCCCATATGTCGAATGCCTCCGTGTTCAAAGAGAATAAGGTGATATGAAAGGCTCATTCTATATACATATAAAGCGTCAAAATATTAATAAAACTTTAACACGCGATTATGAAGGCCCTAAGGAAAAACCAGACGCTCGTGAAATTTCACTTTTCAAACAAGAATATGTGATCCTTGACGGTTTCATATCACCTAAATTCGGAGATAAAGTTCCTTCCGAGGAGACGTCCACGGGTGAGAGAGAGATTTTCAGGTGAGAAATCGAGGATTTTTTTTTTTAAGAAATTGCTCGAGGAACGCGGAGAAGAGAATCCAAGACGGCGCACCTCGAAGAAAGAGGCCGGGTTCCTTCAGGGTTCCCCGGGGTTCCCGAGGAGTCCAGAGGCCGTGGGTAGGCGGAGCCCGAGGGCGAGTGCGGAGTCCATAGAGCGACCATAAAGTTTCCCCATAACTTAGAGGCGGCTCGGCAGTAAAACCGCGGATTTCCATGCAACGACTGAAAACGAGCGCGAGCAACGCTCCCTGGGCGTAAAACGCGAGGCCGAGGAACGGGAGCGAGAGAGAGAGGGAGGGACGCAGCAAAAGAGATGCCCCGGCCGTAAAACCGAACTATCCGGCAGGGCCGACGTTCCTCTCCTTTTTCCCCGCATTTCTTTTTTCCCCGCTTTTCCCGCCCTTCTTCTGCGCCTTCTTCGGCCGCTTCTTCCGAGAGCGGCCAACGCCTTCGACGGCTTTCCGCGACTTTCGCGAATTCCTCCCCATTACCGCCCGCCCGAGAAGAGAACCGGCATTTCCCGAGAACCGGCGGCCCCTAGCGAAACGACGACCTCTACGAGATTTATAGAACGAACCCTAAAGAACAACATTCATTCGGGCCATTTTTCTATAAAACGCTCCGGTCACGCCGAAACGTGCCTCCAAGCGACTCGCTTTAATCCGGCGCTCGTAGGACTCCGCAGAGGGATTCCTTCTTCCTCGCCTTTTCCCACCGCGGTATCTCTTCCTCGGCAGGAAGTTTTCCATTTCTCCTCGGTTACTTTTTCCTCCCAGTGCAACCGCGTTTCCCTCGGGGTTCCCTTCTCTCCTTGCCTCGCCGCTCTCCCGTCCTTTCTTTTCCTCCTCGCGGTCTTTCTTGCATCGGCCCTCGATTACGATCTTCCCCCCTTCTCTCTCTTTTATTTTCGACTTCTTGCGAGCTCTCCTCTTTTTACCCGCAGCTCACTCTTCCTTCGACCGGCTACCGGTCTACCCTCGGATCGGCGAATCATCAGCCTCGATCTACATACGAGGCCCCTTCTCGCCGTGGAACCGTTTTAATCGGCTAATCCAAGAAAACCAGGAGAAGGAAACTCCTCGGTATACCGTTAACGGCCACGTTGAGATCGCTCTTATGCCGATCGCAATAAGATAACATCCCCGATCCGCGAAATCCCGCGTTCACGATCCCCTCCTCGTCGTCCTTCCTCGCTAAAAAATATATTTACGGTCGAAAATACCCGGAGGGAATGAAACTGACATCATGAAAATCAAGAACCGCTGATATACTCGTGGAAAAACTAGGGGAAAGAGTTTTTTTTTTTTTTTTCATATCCTTTTCTATCCGATTTAATTGAAAATATTAATCGATTAATTCTCATCCGTGGAATCGATCCCACGATGTCGTTGATGCGCGAAAATTAATATCGCGAGATCTCTGGCCGTTCTCCTTGGAGGAAAAAAATCGAGATCTTGACAGACTGATATCCCGTCGAGTGACTGTGATTAGGGACAGGAGCTGGCCAATCTCGACTGCACGTGTACATGTACCATTTCTAATTAATTAATCCGATTCTCGAGGAGAATGACAATCGCTCGACGCGAGTCACGACCACCCATCATCTCGATCGGTGAATGGAGTCAAGTCATTCAAATCTCCCGCCAAATGTCCCCACATTTCAAGATCACGTCGAGCGGCTCAAAGCCGAAATAAAAGATACTGGAATATCTGTACCAATAAATTAACCTCTCTCCGATAGAAATTAATACTAAAAAAAAAAAAGATAAAATAAGAATAGACCTCCATAAAAATCACCGCAACATTTACGAATCAAGAACCATTCGATGTCGCTGTTTAAATTAATGTCCAACGTAAAGAAACCGAGCGTCATTGGTAATATCGAATAGACCAAGTGATCGAATTTTAATCCCGGCTACGCATAGGAGAGAATCGCACCATGGGAAGGGGTAGACAAAGAGAATGCCCGGTATCGGTGCATAAAACCTGGATATTTACGAAGCCTGTTTTCACGGATGTGAACACCCGGTATGCGCCGACGGAGGAAGACAACCGGGCGTACCGCATCGGGAGTGCACCATTTATTTATTTTACCCGCGGATGGATGAAACTCATTTACGGTACACATACAGAGGGATGAGTGCACTTAGGTGCACCTGCGCGCGCAGCTAGCCCTCGTACGCGTGGAACGATTCGCGATAATGAGCCGCGACGGCGGACAAGCCGAGTGCCACTGGCGATCCATTTCCCTTTGTCGTCGTCTCTTAATCGCTCCTGGTAAAGGCGAAAGGTGCCTCCGTTTTGTCCGGCTGTTCTAATTACAATCGCATTTCGACTACCGGCAGAATCGATGCCATTCCTTTTAACCCTTCGAACACGGAGCCGTTCGACATACGGGCGAAATTCCCGTGACCGTGCAGGCAATATTGGACCAAGCGTCGGGCGCCTTTAGGCGCTCTTATGAGACAAAGGGTTAAAAAAAATTTAAAGGCGCGTTAAATCGACGAAAAATTATGCGAGGGAGAAATCGAACACCCTACGTGGGCCAAAAATTCGTCGGCAAAAGGTGTCTCCATGTTTCTTTTCCCCGGATGACGTACATTCGCCTTCGAATTACATGAATTACATGGACCGAATGCGGCATCCGATATTTATTGCGGCGGTCTTTTAACAACCGGGCCTATCAAATCGATACACATCGATCTCAACGAGAGTACTGCCGTGTTATGACCCTGGAGACATATGATTATTACCACCTTTACGAGGCTCGTTATGTAAAGCGCGCGGGAAAAATTATTTACTGTGACATAATTAATAATACGTTTTTTTCGGCCGTTTATGACTGGCAGCGAAAGGTGTCCCGATCATTGAGCCGTAATTATAAAACCCCTTGAATAAACCCGGGGATTCGTGTGATCGACTTATCGGAATGATTTCTCTATCTCTATTGCAATAATCGATAAAGCAGTCGATTACTCCGAGTAAAGACCCGACACGTGGTCGTATTATCCAGCAATTACCTCGGTTAAATATGGCCTAGGACAAGTTTAAGAAATATTACCAATAAACGCGTGTATATTTCAGATCAATATGCGATATTTCCGGCGACATGCCGAGATACGCTTTTATTATTCATTACGGATGGATGAATTTTATCGAGCTGTCCCGCACTCGGCCCGCAATTACGAGAAACTCGCACGTAATCCCGACATTTCGTTTTATTACTTCTGTCAGAGTTGTCGCGAAAATTAATCGACAATTTACGATCACTGTGTCGCATCAAAGAGCGCCTTATGTAACGCCATTTTCAGTGCATAATTCGGAAAGGTTCATAAACATAAATAAATGCCGTGTCAAATTGGACAACGAATGTCGTTTTCTGAACCTCTTGAATGAGTAAAGTCAACTTTAACAAGGCCATTGAGAGTGGACGATTTTTCTGCGTTAGCATAATTCTCGGGACGCGTAAACACTTTGGAGGGGGGCCAAAGTGAGCGAGAGAGAGGGCTGCAATTATATAGGGATGCAAATAGGCTCGCCGCCGCAAATCGGGTTTTCGGGGAGGTATTAGCTAATTACGCGATTTGTCTTAACCATTAAACTACGGGCAATCGGCGCCGATTCCCCCGTCGAGTCGCTAACGCGTAAACGGCGGCGACTTCCTCGGCATATCTCGATCGAGATTCAGGCGATATATCTCGGCTGTCCCAGGACACGTACTCGCCTATCGGGACAGGATTCTCCGTTTTAATTTCAGCCCCGGGACGCGCGATCTCCTCCGTGAGATCTTCATGGAGGCGCGTCAAGGAACTTCCCCGTTACCTCGGCCGAGGATGCGAAATCCGGAGGCATTGTCTCCTGGAGGGCCTGAATCTTCCTCGTACTCCGTCCCGTTAAGGGGACGTGAAAGCGGCGTCCGAAAGCTCAATCGTTCATCACACTTTTCATAGGACTGGGTGTCTTAAATCGTTTCATAATTTAATGCGTGAATATGGAGACCCTAAGGTAGGTCCTGAAACTCGTGAAATTTCATTTTTTATCAACTATTTTTTAAAATACTTATAAACAAATGTGAAAATAATTGACATTTCATGAGTTTCAGGACTTTCCTTATAGTCTCCCTATTCACGTTGTAAAGTGTCTAACAATTCGGTAAACCGGGTTGGGAGAAAAGTTTTATAAACAATACCTCTTCCACGCCACATGATTGATGAAACAATATTCTATCTATTAAATTAGTTACATTTGATCGTTGCGCATGGAAAGTGAACGAAGACTACGTGAGTCATGGCATCGCCATCCAGTGTATAGGTTCATGTGTTCGTTACGACTAGCGTAGTGCACCGGAGCGGGGATTACGTCCGCGATAATGGCGTCAGCGTCATAACGTAGCCTCCAATTGCGGAGGAATACTAATTAAAATCCGATTATTCGATTGCCACTTACCCAAAATACAAACGATTCAATTATTCCCTCATAAAGATCCCTCCAAAAGAGTACCTACAACCTACGCCAATGCGAACCGACTCGTCCAGCTCACCTGTAACAAAAGAGAAACATACGTTATTCACGTTATATAAAATCTCGATATACACAAACACACACCGTGCCGCGGGAAATACTAATTCACGTCCGATGAGCCTCCGCTATCCTAAGAGCCTAATATCGAGAGGCTCTTACAAGGTGTTCAGATATTACGATATAGTGAAAATGCGTAGAGTTAAGGAATTATCGCGACCGACATTGCGTTAGATCCCACCCTTGGCCGATCGCGAACTACTGACTTAGCGGTCGCCGCGGCCGCCCGCATCGCCCCGGTCCGCGGTGTTGCCGCCGTTATACCGGGGTCGCCGGCGTTGCCGACGTCGACGGAGTGTCCGAAACCCCCAGTGTCGCTCCGACGGCGCCAGACGGCGGAGCTTTCGTCGTTGGGCGACGACGTTCTCGTGGAAACGTTGCTTGCGTGTCTCCTGGCGAGGGACTCGCGCGACAGCCACCGCGGGTAATGATCTTCTTCCTTGCCGCCACCGTTGCGGATCCGCCCCGCGTCGGGGCCTCGAGGCCGAGCCTCGCGTGACACACGGCCGCGTTCACGAGAAAATCGAATCAAACCGACGAACGAGGCGAGGCTTTTCCGCCGGTCGGTTCCCAGGCGAAGTCGCGCGCATCTTGGTATCACGTAGGGCCCGGTTTTCCGGAAAACGCAACGCGTCGCCCCTTTTAAATGGAAAATATTACAAATTGGAATATGTATAAATACACGAAACATCGTATATTTACATTGTAACATTCTTTAACTTGACTCGGATGCTTAAAATGTGACATTACAGAGTGAATGTGACTTCCCTGGAATTTATTCTCGCCTCGAATTAATCAATTATCTATGTATGTACAATGGCGGACATGAATGCCTCCCCTGCAGATACGACTTGTAATTATTTTATACTCTCCATTTTGAATTCTTCGGCGGGAAGCGTTCTCCAAGATGGCCGCCGAGAAGGGAAAACCGGCGAATGCATCTCGCGGTTAGATATTACGTTAATTGTTTCCCTTATTTCCGACTCGTTGTTTATAAGTGGTATAAGTAATCGGCGATTATTTAAGAGGCCGAGCAGAGTGGGGGAGCGACTTTCGGCAAGAAAGTAAATAATTTTAAGGGCCCCCCATTTGTCCTCCCACCAACCGGCGCGGCTTTAATGGGTTTTCAGCTCGGGCCGTAAAACGCATTAAAACTCGTACCGATGACGAAGAGGGAGGTCCCACCTTGCCAAAAATCAGGCTGTGCATCAAGGGCTCGCTTCGTAAATTTCAAGCACAGTGGTACTTAATCTTCGCCGCTTTCCGAGAGGCACTCCCCTTCTCGATCACTAAATCCGTCACGTCGCGCTTTCGTCCCGGAACCGAAAAAGTGACATCGACACCGTTCCCACGACTTATCAAAATTCCTACGTCCTTATAAAAACCCACCCCCGTTAATAACGATATGGAAAACACTAGAAATAACGGAGGCGCCTCTCGAGGGGCTTCGAACGGGGAATCCAAGTCACGCGATTTATTTCTAACGAGCACTAAATCAATACAAAAAAATATCCATTTGTCTCCAAGAACGTAATTTTGAGAAAGCGGGAAACGAAACGTGGGTTGCAAGGTGCATCTACGGATTTTCTATACGTAAAAAAAATTAAGGGCGTACTCGAGATTACTTATTTCGGGTGATAAGGGATATAGGTTATCGTAAATGGCGGTCGGGCCGTTTATCGATAAATTTGAGAACCTCTGCCAAGACCGTAGGGGGCGTATCTCGGCACATCCCATACACCTATGGAGTGCACTCGCATACCCTATTCGGTGTTTTCGTGTTTAGGCGCAGTACCGGGACCGAGCATGGTATATATCGGGCTCCAGTAATCCGAGCCTAATTTTCTATTAACACCGGAAAGCGCAAAAATCCATTCACGACACGACCGATCTCGCCCTCCCCTAATCGGCCGAGAAGACCATTACGACCCCGTAACGCGATTATCCTAATTATTACTAATATAATATTAGTAATAAATTATCGCGATTATAATATTAGTAATAAATTATCGCGATTATTGCTACCCTCGTTGGCATTGTTATCAATTTCCCATTTTCTCCATTTACGAAGTCTCATGTATTTCCGATAAAGAGTGTATTAAGGAAATGTTTAAAAAAAGATAAGTCGAGGGTCTTAGGTACTCCGAAGGGGTGGGATGAAGAATTGGAGGAGCACTTTTTATCTTTGGCTCCTCTTATCAATGCTTTGTCACCTGTCGGGGGTCGCGGATCCCTCGGGACAGATTTCGCAGTCAAGTTCTCCGTCAAAGGGCGACGCGTTCTGGAGATCCTCTTCCCAGATCGCCGAAAGAACCTCCAGAGGAAACTGGTTTGGTATCGTAACCCGAGAAAGAGAGATAGAGAGAGAGAGGGCCGACTAGGTAGACGGGGAAGGAGCAAGCGTCTCGGGCCAGAAGCTATTGAGTCGTTAACGCACAATGTTATCCCTGACCGAGTATCGAGAACTTGTAATTAGCCGTACGCTTGTTACCGGCTCGTTAAACGGTAGTTCGCTATACCTTGCGTTTCCACCGACGAATTCGCCCCCCAAATCCGGCATTTCTATAATTGTAAGATCCTCCGGGCGCGAATATCAAATTATCACCTCGAGCTAATTGAAATGACAGGTCGTCAAAATCCGTGAAATTTATTCATATTTTTCATATTTTCCTGAAGATAGAAGAGCGCCCTTGAAACGATGCAATTTTTTTTTCTCTCTCATTCGCGATTATGAAATTCAAATTATCACCTCGAGCTAATAATTGAAATTACAGGCCATAAAAATTCGTGAAATTAATACAATTTCTTGCCAGCGTACCGACACCCGTACGCCATTTTTTATATTTTTCTAAAGGTAGAAAAGTGCTCTTGAAACGATGCAATTTTTTTTTCTTGTAGATTTTTCGCATCTCCCAATTTTTCTGGGGTCGAGGGTGCATTCAATTGTTCCCCGTGTTGGAGGCAACGACCCTTTCGAGGACTCGAGAGGTCCTGGAAATAAGATTCGCAGGAATGCCGGGGTGGAGAGACAAATGGATCGCGTTCTAGGTATCGGGTCGAGGACGCGGCGAAACGCAGAGGCGCATTAGCGTCATCGATCGCGATACCGATCGATATTCAGGTGCGTGCACAAGAGGAGAGAGGAGAGGAGAAGACCTCTCTCTCTCTCTCTCTCTCTCTCCCCCGAGACTCGCGGAGGAAAGGAACCCGCGGCCGCTCGTCGGCCGCATAAATCAGAAGACGCTCTTTTCCAGAATGCGCGGCTCCTCGTCGCTTATAAACAAGTCTTATAAATATTCAAGAGACAGGTCGAGGTACACGTGTTCCCGTCCGGGCAGGCCCGAGAGATCGCACCCTGTCTGCAGAAAATCTCTTCCCTGGGGAAACCATGAAACCACCCGTTCCCTCCCCTCCTCTCGCTTATCCCTCATCCGTATATCAAAAAATAACATCCTATACTCAACTGGATTTTTTCATCTCGTTAAATTCCTAAACAAAAGGCGATCAAACAGGAAAACCTGAAACGCCGGCGAGAAGGTTATTCCAGGGAAATATTAATTATTAATTTAAATGCCCTGATTTTTCTTACCGCTAAATTCTATTTTATTCCCGGGGGTGGGGGACACGCAGAGGGTGATTTTTTGGAATTGCGGATTCGACGGAGAGGGGCGAGAGGATGACGTTCCAGGGGACTGCGGAATTTTCCAGCGCCTGCGGAAAAGCAGCGATCCGAGGAGACGTCCGACCGGTCCGAGGGCTCACTTCGATTCTCCTCGTCTTCTTCCATTTTTCGCGGGTTTCTATTTCTTGCTTTTTTTTTCTTCCTTCTTTTCGTCCTTTTCTCTTCCTCTTCTTCCCGGACTCGTGCCCTCTCCGTTCCCTCCCGCCCTCTCGGTCGCTCCCCTCTTTCGCCCGGTTTCTTTTCTCGCGCGGCCCGAGAGGGAGAGGGAAGAGAAGAGAGGAGACGGCATTTGCCGGAGCTCGTTTCACGAGGAAGCGATCGATTAATCCTTGCGATAGCCCTTAGGTTTAATTAGCCCTCCGGGATTTATGCTTAGGCGGGCCTACGAAATGCGAAATTCCGAAAGGCACCCGGGAAGGGAGGATCTACCGAGCATTGTCGAAATTCGCCTACCGAGGGTCAAAATACCACAATGAAAATATCGAAAGTCGCAAATTTGGCCGCAATTTTCTAAAAAAAAAAAATAAATTTTTTTTCTTATTTTCCAAGCAAAACAAAAATAATTTGCCGACCAATATACATATATATGTATGTATATTGAGATAAGTCGACTCCAGGCAAACTGGCCACGTGCAAATTACTCGGGCTCTGAATACTTATATACGTGAAAACCGTGTAAAAATGCCGAGGTGTAAAATCCAAGTCACTTTTCCGGCCAACCGAAGAATTTCCCTCGTTTTTGCGAGGAATTACACTCAAGGCAAGACCTGCGCTACAAAGAGCGATTTCCTCTCCGATCGTTTACGCCTCGTAAGTGCCAAAGAGTCTTGCCAATTTTTACGATCTTTTTCGCGCCATACGTGCATTTTTACCTCCGAAGTTTCGAGCCTGGCGGTTATTATATAATATTCCCCGCCGAGCGTCGGTTTTGCTCTTAGACCTTCGCTTTCCGAAACTAGGACACGGTATTTTCGCTAATAAATGTACGGGGGAAAAAAGTTCCCCGAATAGGATTTACCTGCATAACCTATAAGTGCATTTTCGGCGCGCTGCAGAATTTCAACGCCGCGTGGAAATGAATGATCCAACTTAAAGGGTGAAAATTCACTGAGTGGAAATAGCGGGCGAGTAACGTTACGAGTACTCGGGTAATGTCACCTGCTAATTGCCGCGGTGAGATTAAAAGGGAGTTATGCAACGCACCCGTTGCACCAGTTGCACCGCGCAGGTCCATCTCCCCCTAAGAGGGTTCTTATCTCTCTGACTATGTTTTCCGCATTTTCATTTCTCCCATATCTAATCCTAGGTCTAATTGGTCCGGCTGCAATTAGCCGTGTAATTATGTCGCCTGGGAGGATTGAAAGGAAAGAGGTAGAAATAAGAGCATAATCAAGTAGCGATTCCACGCGCCGTTGCATCGGTCGAATAGATCCACCTAATTTGCATCCTCGATCGCACTGATTCCAGATCGATCGTTCCGAGTGTCATTACACGTGCGAGTCTCTAAACAGCTCGGACGATCTTTGCGCAATCCCGCGATGCGCCGAGATAGACCTCGCAAGATGCAACTACGTAAGGTGCACGTAAGGACGGGGTGTCGGATCGAAATAGCCCCTGGGAATTGCGCAATCCTTTCCCAGTGCTCCGAGAGTCCATTTGCAGGAGATTAAGCCATTTAGACGTCCTCCAGCGGGCCCGAATGTCGGACGACCGAGACGCCATTTTTTCCTCCGCTTTTTTTCTATTTCATTCGCGGTAAAAAGGAAAAAACCGTCTAACGAGTAATCGGAACTTGCAGCAAGTACCGTCGAAGCATCGTCATTGAGAAAATTTTCGATAGCGATAATTCGTTATCAGTGGAAAGTGAGGAATTTAAAAATGCCGCCAAAAGTGCCGCAGTACCCTCGACTCTCGCTTTGAAATCCTCGCAATTTTTCGAAGCCCGATTTTCGTCCCAGCCCTCGGCTCTGTCTCTTTTACCCGAAGAATCCAGGATCGCGGCTTGGTTGCTCGGAAAGCGCAAAAGGAGGAGGAATCTCCCGACACGGCGCGCGGGCCTTACGCAACGTCTCGGCCGCGTCTCCGCGATTGTTCCTCCGTCACATGTGCGAGCGCGTGCACGTCTCGGGGATTAATTTTTCCGCGGTATACCGGGAAATCTCGTAATCGTCTAAAAAGTGATAGGAACAAAAAGAGAGAAAAAGGAAACAAAAAAATGGGACTCGCCGTTAAACCAACATGGCGGACGGGGAAATCGGCCAGTTCGAAGAGACGCGAAACGAGCGATGACAAAGTCAAGCGATAGGCTGGAAATGATTCACCCACCGATATACAATACCACGAGGCGAAATCCGAAGGCGGGAGCCTACCACGTTTGAATTTCCCGCGGGCATTTCGCTCGCTCCTGGAGGGACGAAGAAGATGGCGCGACCCTCGCGGGTGGTTCTTAAAATAAATAATTAATATCCGAATCCCGCGGATCTCCCATTAGCACCCCCTGTCCATTTTGCACTAATTCATGGCCGAGCTCGACCGAGTGACCGAGTGATTACGGCTGGCCCATTGATTGCTGTTTACATGCGACCATAAACAAGCCATTATGTAACCCGTCGAGAGTACACTCTCATACATAATTTACAAGCTCTACCACGGATACCCGACGATGAGTCGATTCTTAGACGAGTGCGTTATCTCCTGTACTCTTAAATGGGTACATACCAGTACAGGGGTACGTACGTACAGGTACGGGTACTCATAGACAAGGGCATTCGTACACGGTATGCGTATCGATGCACGTCCTCGTACAAGAGTTCGTACCTGCATTCGTCCTGTGCATCTCGTCCATACCTGCACACCTGTACCTCGCACCGTGCAGGTGCATCATCGCGTGGAAATTCGTCGAGGCCACTTTGCAGTGATTTACGCTATCCGTATGGATTCCTGGAATTTCGAATTATGCGAAAGAACGCGCGACACGTACGCGCATGCCGACCGAGATGTAAATGATCGTAATCGATCACCGGATTATTATATAACGCGACGGCACTCGCCGGTATGGAATTAATAATAATATTCACCTATCACTCTCTCGTGACAAAGATTACGTGGAGATTAGGCAGAGATTACCCGTTAGAAAATCCCGTGGTCCTTGAACCTCGAATCTCCTCTTTCTTTTTTTTTTTCATTTTTTTTGTCATTTTTCTCTCTATTCTTTTATCGTTCTCGCGGTTTCTTCCTGCGATATGGCCAGGATTTTCGCCTCTCAAAATCCCGATCGCCCTGCGCATTCGGTTGCGGCCCTGCAGGTACTGCCCACCTGACGTCACGCACCTGTTCCCACCGCACCCTGAGAACCAGCTCCCACGGGAGAGCCATTACCCGACGGAGTCGTGGGTTTCCACCGGCGATAATTCCCGTCTCGATCCGAGGATCGCCTTTCCACGTGGCGACGCACCTATTCGCGACGGAAATAGTCCTGCTTCTTAAGGTGATATGGAAGTGTCATACAGGTACATATATCAAAACGTCAAATTATTAATAAACCTCCTCACGGCGGAAATAGTCCTGCTTCTTAAGGTGATATGGAAGTGTCATACAGGTACATATATATCAAAACGTCAAATTGTTAATAAACCTCCTCGCGACGGAAATAGTCCTGCTTTCCCCTCCGATTTCATCCAGGATTAATCCTCCCCTCCCTTTCCCCCTTTTTTCTTTTTTCATCCAGCGTTTCGTTATTGTCCGCGATGAAAGGGGCCGGCGGAGAGGAGGACTCCTTGACGATTCTGCAACCGGAAATTCTTTTTCACGTCGGTGCATTCTCCGGACGAGAGGAATTCCGCGACTTCGGATGCCTCTTCAAGGTCCGAGGAAACGGCGGAATGAGAGAGAACCTCGCGGGGAAAGAGAACGGAGAAATACGTCAAATGCTTTGCGGTGCTCCGAGTCCTCTTAACGACCGATCTATACAGGGCGATTCAGGTGGGTTCCCCAAAACCAGGGATACCTCGAATCTCCCATTTCTGGCGTCACAACCTGCTGGAGCAAAAATTCAATGTACTTAAAAAAAAAAAAGAAATATCAACACATCTAAAATCCAAGGCGACTCCCATTTTCACGAGTAATGCTACTTAACATTTTTCTTCCATTTTCATTTTACCGAGCATTTTCGACATTTTCAGGACACCTCTCTCTCGACTCCTGTTTTCAAGGCCTCTCCGGTTTTACCGCGGCGAGAAGGTTCCCGGATTTTTTTTCCGCGGCCCTCGAGGACTTAATAACCCGGGGAAGGCGTGCGAGGGCCGCAAGGGGGTTCCCGAGGGAAGTCATACCAGGATGGGAGTGATAGGGGGACGCATCGTGCGAGAAGCAATTAATGTATGCTAATGGGGCCAGCGGTGCTGCGCTCCTCGTCTTTAACACCCAACGTTTACCTTCCCTTCCCCGGGACGGGGAAGGCATTTTCTCGGGCTTTCGGGAACCGGAAGTTGCATCCATCTCGAGGAAAAGCGGGATCCCCAAGGGGAGAGGAGAATCCAGCTCGAAGTGGCTCTCCAGGAAAACGTCGACGCGGTGCGGAGAGGAGTCTAAACTTCGACGGCGTCGAGGAGGAACGATATCGGCCCGGAACTCGGGTGAAAAATGATTATATATATTTTTTTAATATATATATATGTTTGTACAATTTGACGAAGGGTAGAATGATACCCCTTATCATTTAACTGGGACGATCCTAACAAATGAGGAGTCGCCGTGTGTAATAAAATAAAATAAAAAAAACACAAAATTCCGCTCCAGACTCGTGATCGAGCTTCTACTTCGACCTTTTTTCTTGTACTATAAATTTCAAAAAACCAAAATGGCGGTCTAAAACCTAGGTAGCTGTAGTTGCAGTATTACACGCAGGAAACCTTGCTATACAAAACAATGTGAATTAAAACAGAAAATAATAACAAATTTGGTTTTTGGATTTTTTTCCAGGATTTTGGGATTCTAGCCAACCGTGGCGCCGATTCGACGGGCTCCCGATCGGCCTCTTCCGCGATATCGTTCCCTCGGGACCCCTGCCCCGCTCGTCGGGAACGACGCCGAGGTTCGGTAAGGTCTCTCGAGGGAGAGGAGTGTTGAGCAGCACTAATTGACCTCGAGGGCTCGACTGACCCGGCGCGCGTCCGAGCTGACAGCCCGGGCCAGCCAACGATTAAACTTCCCGTTAATATTATCCCGCCTCACCTCGGTTCACTCACTCTCTCTCCTTCTCTCTCGGCGGGGCCTCCAGAGCTCACCCACACCTTCGCCGGGCTCCCTATGAATATTTATGCACTTTGTAATCCAATACCAACCGACCCACGGCCCGCCGAGCCTTTGCCGAACGCCCGGATAGGAGGTGGGGAGAGGGACGTCGGCCCGGATGCTGCGTCGGATGCATCCTGCACCGCGACCAGAGGTCCGTGATCTCTCCTGCCCCGGGAAGAGAGCGGATCGCTTCTGGTGCGAGCGCCGCCATTTTGAGTTCCGCGAAATTCGTCTCGCCCCCTAAAATGGGTTTTTTCCCGCGAGAAGAGAGGACTTCCGGTGGAGGGATTCATCCTAGATAGATCATCGAGGAAAAATTTCCCCGAAGCGTTGCGGAATATACGTCTCGACTCCTGGAGAGCGTTTCCCACGCGAGAGGCGTTTCGCCGAATTCCGCGTCCGTGAGTCTAACGGGGACCGTCCGGGATAAGGTCGGAGGCGACGATCGCAATCGCTGGGCGCCTATCCGGTAACGAGGACTTCCGGTTGGCCTGGTCTCGGCCCGTTGGGGCCTCACGGTCCGAGACGTTCTCGTAGCCGCTTCTGGATCGCGATCGACTCGCCTCGAACCTCCCCAAAGGTGTGTTCTAATGAATCCCAGGTGATCGATTCTATCTAATCCTCCCCAGAGAGTCCGAATTAATCCCCGGCGATCACCGGAAACCATTCCGACCAATTTTCGACATGCCCGTTCACCCCGCAGGGACGATTTCGATGACCAACGGTCCCGAACCTCGGGGACCCATCCGCGCCAGGGCGGCTTGTCCCGATGGGTCAGAAATTCGTGAAATATCGGCCGGACGTGGACGAGCGGACGGAACGGACAGGAACCCTCTCATTATTCCGGGACTGCCGTATGTTTCTACGGTTCCGCTAGGGTGACCCCCGGTAACCCCGCTCAGGGGAGAGAGGGGCCGCAGGGATTCCGGGCCCCGGTGGACGCGCCGCGTACAACCTGTCGCGCCATGCGTGTCCGCCTTGACAAAACGGTCAAATTGCCCGTTACGTGGGCCCCGGGCCCTGACGGGCCGTCATCTTCGTCGGGGCCGCGCTCCGGAATTGCTTCCCCGGCGCAGCTGATCGCCCCTCCGGAAGAGGGGCCCTCCTCTCCTCCTCTCCGCATCTTCGCCAAAGCGCACCTCGAGGACCCGTTATAGCGAAATTTTCTCTCTCCTCCGCGATCATCGCCACCAGGTGCCCCGGACTCCGGGCATCCTCGGGGCACCCTCTCCTCTTATTCCCCGACTCCCCACGTGTGAAGAAATTCGACGAAAAAAAGAAAAAGAATTCCCTCGCACTTTTTAGGGCCCGGCTTTATCTAGAGACGTTTGATAACCCCTTCCTGGGGATCCAAGGAAGTGGAGTAACGGCACCGAGGATGTCAGGAGTTCACCCAGTGGAGTAACTTTTCTTGGCTTTTTAGGTTAGGTCGAAATGGGTGCCGGACTTGGAATGTTTGGAGGATCGGGATATGTACTCTTTAGGGGTGGATCCGAGAAACTTGGTGGTCGGGGATGGAAGAGAAATCGAAAGGAAGACGCCGATCGGTCGCCCCTCGACCATCGATCGACCTCGGCCGCCCTGGGGAACTTTGATATTCAAATTGCCGGACAGCGTCGCACCAGGGCTGGGTTATAGCTCCGGGACCCTGGACGAACTTCCTATTGACGGAAGGCACCGTCCTCGGTTACGAGGAGAGACTATAGGTCACGGAAAGTCCGACTTCCTGCCGAACGTCGGGTTCAGTCGATACCGGGGCTGACTACGGACTTCTCAAGGCCCCTGCTAAGGAAAATCCCCAGAAACTCGGGCGGGGGGGGTGGTTCCAACCCTCTGAACCCTCTAAACCCAATTTTGAGTAATTAAGTCCTCGGGGAGAAATACCTACGAGACTGGGATGGTTTTAAATAAAAAAAAAAAAAAGAGAAAAAATAAGGGGCCGTGAAAATTGCAACTGGGAAATTATCGAATGATAATTCGTAATTATTAATGTTGATAGAGGGACGCGCCTCGGTGTCGAAGACTCGCGGCGCCATCTTGGCTGGGAATAAATGTGCGTGACCACTGGCTGAGAGAAGTCCCGATTCCTCGGGAAAAATCGGAGTTACGATCCCTCCCGGTTTTTCTACCTCGAGAAGAAATCGGCGGACGGGCACACTTAAACCGGGGAGATAATTCAATAATTCCCCGATCCCCGGCCATTTTCCTTCGGCGTCCTTTTCTTCCTCCGGCCGGCTCTCGCGATCTGAGCGAAAGCGAGACCCGCCGACGAAAGATTATGCCAAATTAAATGTTCACCTCCCGGTGCCCGCCATCTCCCTACTTTTTATTCCCGCTCGCCAATTACTCGGTGTCATAACGATAAATTAACGATCCGTGAAGTCTTTGCTGGCGCCTTCGGCGCTCCATTCGGCCATTTTCCATTTCCAAGAGATTCCTTCTCTCCTCCACCTCGCCCTAATTTTTATCATCGATACACCCCGACGGAGAAAAAAAAAAGGAAAACATAATTTCCTTTCCTTCGAGACCAAGGAGTACGCCATTTTCTGGAAATTATTCCCCACATGAAAGAAATTAATTCCCAGGGAAATATTTTCCGCCTGGATATGGAAAATTCGATAACTAAGTGAAAGGCAGAAAATGATAAGAACATGTAACCCGGGACGTTGAAATGTTTCTTCGAGAGAGAGGAATAAAAAGTCGGGGGAAGAAGTAACTACTTTTGTCGGGAGAGAAGTATGATCGCTTTTTATGGGAGCGATCGATCGATCGATACACGTCTCGATACCGATTTCCTCCCGGCATGCGGTGCCGAAGTACCGTTGAGGGGCATTAACGACTTTGTTTAACGTTATTATTTTTCCTTTCGCAGAACCGCCGGACGGAAACCTGAAGAAAGTATTTTCTCGTCGGGGTTTCTCCGCCTAACCTGCAAGAAATGCCGAGCGGGTCCGCGAGATATATACCCAGGCCGTTTTATTTATTTATTAATTTTCCCGTATCCGTTACTTGCAGTTTTATAGACAGGTGTTTATTGACAACGAACGGACGGATTCAGCACGCACGTTTCTTGTTCCTTGCTGGTCTATCGCATCTTTATAAACGTCGCATAAATCGTTATTACCGTCATCCGGCGTTTCATGACGCTGGATTTATTATTTATATTCCCAGGAAGGTTCAACAACCGCCGAGGCAATTAAATAATTCCCCGTGTACCGGTGATTGCAAGAAATATTAAAAAATATATACGCTCCTAGATAATAAAAATTAATCGCCACCTAGCTTTCGTGCGAGATCGAGTCTTATATTAAAATGGGAGAAAAAAAAATTAGAATAATGTTTTAGAGGGAAGATATAATTTGTTAATGATTAATGTCCTTTAGACAGGATTGTCACGAGGAGGCGCCGGTTACATGGCGGTACTAACGATTTAATTTAATATTTGGACTGGCGATCTCGCTCTCGGGAACAAATTGGGCCTATGGCGGCCTTCCCTCGGGATCCCGGGTAACCCGATAGTCCTGCGGGATCCGATTCACGGAGAGGGTGGATCTACAAAGGAGCGATCTAATGGCTCCACAGGACCCCGAGTCCTGAATGGGCCCGAAGGTCTTGCGGTGGGTTTTTCGCCAAAGGAGTGCTATGATACCGAGATACGAGCGATTTCTAAGGACCGTCTCACTAGTCTCCCGAATCCCGCAGGACTCTGGCTGGATCGAAAAAGTGCAAAAGAAATAAATCCAAAGAAATCCCAGCGCACTACTCGAAGGTATCGCCTCCCTCGCAAGTTCGATCCCAGGTTCCTCGCGATTTTTCGACAGTCTGGTGCGTCATATCGTAAAATGCTTCAAACAAAAACCATGCATCTAGTTATGGGGAAAAAGATTTGTCCTCGGCATTTTTCGATAAGGTGGACGCGGGAGGTTCGGGAGGGCCAAAAATCGCGAAAAGTGCGGAGGCGCCGGCAACCTCGAGAGGGCTCTCTTCGGGATCTCGAAATCGGCTCACCGGTGCATCGTATCGATAAATGTTTCAAACAAAAATCACGCGCCTCGTTATCGGGAAGAGGATTCGTTTGGGGCATTTTTCGATACGACGAGCGAGTGCGGCTGTGGAGGGCTCGGAATCGCGGAAAGCGGAGGCGCGGGCAGTCTCGAGAGGGCTCTCTTCAGGGTCTCGGAGGAACGCACGAAACGCATGGAGCCCAGAAGAGAAGAGAAGAGACGAGACGGTGGGCGGGGCGCCTCTCGGGCTCCAAGGCGATCCACTCCGACCTCCACCTTCTTAGAGATAGTAAGCGCGCATCATCGCGTTACACCTTTCGCGAGATAGAGAGAGACAGAGGTAGACGGCGCGAGTCGAGGAGGGAAGAAGATGAAAAAAAAATATGCCCGATGGTCCTCACGGGTTTCGCCGGATGTTTCATTCACCTCTTTTCGGGGATTCCGGGTCGACGAGACCAGTTGATGGATCGCGCGGCGCCTCAACCGGAAATTGAATTTTCCCGCCTTTCTTTTTCATAATTAACGTCCACCCAGGAACGGGTTAACAGGGCCGTGGAAATGCCGGAGAAACGACTACACTTTACGGTATTATCATTCCGATTAATAATATTAACCGGATATTTAATTTCCCACCGAGCTCAACGACGAAGGGTAAAATCGTAAGATATGTTTTAAATCACCCTACTTGCAGATATCCATACTTCGATATTTCCTTATTTATATCCAGAGAGGAGCAGAAATACTCCAAAGTCGATCCACTCTCTCTTCCCATCCTTCCGCCTATAAAAGACCAGATCCACGAGACAGGTGCATCCCTGTGCGCATCTGCAATATTTTTTTCTTATCGAGCCATCTTGTACAAAGTATGAAGTAAAGTCATAACAACCTGCCTATGCGTCACCTAAAGGCGATTATTATCGGAGAAGAAAACGTCACAAAGTCAATTCGCTCTCCTTCCACCTATATATATGTATAATATCAATATATATAATAGAAGTCAGGACCTGGAGACAGGTGCACCTTCCCTTCCCGGTTTCCGATGACGGGCGTATCGGGTAAAGGGGAGTCAACTCGGGACTTCCGACAGACCCGCGGCCTCGTATGCGGAGACCCTGCGGAATAGTCGTCGAAAGAAGACGTCCCGCGGATGCGGCCGATCCCGATTGAGATGTACGCCCGTCGCGGCAGAAGGAGCGTCCTTTTTCCGCGGGAGGGACCAAAGCTTTGTGTGTAGAAACGCTTGACGAACGATGTGTCAGCGGTGACAACTGGTGCATGCGCAGCCTGAATACGCAATGAAGCGGCCTGCCTCTTCTCTCCTCTTCCTCATCCTCTTCCTCCACTCCCTTCTCCGCGGAAACCAAGCCGACCGACGACGTTCCCCACCTCGGGACGATTCCACGTTTCGCAAAGAATTCCGGTTAACATATCAGGATACATTCCCCTGGACCAACCCTGACCTAGGTGGAAAGCAGAGAAGCAAGGAAGGGCCAAGGAAATCCTGACAGACGTCGAGGACTCGATCCGAATCCTTGAGAGTTCAGGTTCCTGGACCAATTTCTGTGGCGCCTTCGAGGGCGGAAATTCTCACGCTGGGATTCCGGTATTAGGGTCTCGGATCGAAGATCGATAGGGTATCTCGATAGAGCCTCGATGAAAAAGCGATCGACCCTCGTGGAATCGCGAGGCACCTGATCGTTGATCCGAGGAAAATTCGTTAAAATGACCATTCCCAAGATTTTTTTTTTCTCCATGGCTCAGTGCGTTGCATTAATTAGCGCAAGTAAATTCCGGGAAGTACATATGCTCAGAATTTTTTGGGACCGATAGAAGTAGTCCTTGACACCTAGGAAAATTCAGACCCTCCCAGAACCTCAAAAACGTTAAAACGTTCATTTTGGGAATTAATTTTATATATCCACTTTTTATTTTAACAGCTCTGGATTTTATTAAAAAATGGCAGGAGGAATAGTCAACGTGGCACAAACGTCTACATCAGGGAAAGATTCCATTGGGCCGGTTAATTTTGTTTCTGCCTCGAGATGGATTCCAGGTTACCACAACCAGCGATTCCTGCTTAGCGGTGGAGTCGCGGATTCCGTCGCAATTACTTCGGCCGCGGCGGCCCTAAGGAGCGTTTTCACGAGGGGGCGCGAAGTAGCACCAGGTCGTAAAGGGTGGCCGAGATGCCTGCCGGCCATTTGGAAGCGGAGGCCGAGCCGAGCCGAACCGAGAGGAGCGGGCCCGGCGAGGGCGCGAAGTCCTCCGCGCCGAGCGGCAGCTCGTAAACGAGCCCGAAGAAGTCTTCCACGGGGAACGAGAGGACGAACAAAGGAGGGAGAGGGAGAGGGAGAGGAGGACCCGACCTCCGGCTTCCTCGAGGAGAGACGAGGAGGGCTCGCCGCGCCGTAAAACGCGAGAGGCCGCTGCGAGCGGTACGCCGCGAAGCGGAGAAAGGAGGAAAAGGAGGGAAAGGAAGATGAGATGAGGGAATGATTACGCGCGAGGGAGAGGAAACGATTAAACGTGGAAAATAATCGCGGTCGTAGGTACGTTAAGGAATGGATAGAGGAAGGAAGAGATTTTGGAAACGGATCCAGGATAAGCGTTAAACGCGAGGTTAATTCCGGAGGGAGAAGAGGAAGAAAAGGAAAAGATCCTTCCTCCGTCCGTCCTCCTCTTCCAAGGACGAGGGACGAGAAACTCGTCCTCGTTCCCAGCGCCGTCGCAGCTATGCGAGAGGAAGGAAGAAAGGGAGGAAGGAAAGGAGTCGAGTCCTCTCGGGTAGAGCCGCCGCGAAACAAACGAATACCTTAAGGGCTGCCGTCCTGGAAGGAGCGGGAAGGACGAGGCGGCGAAGAAGCGCCGAAGAGGACAAGAAAGCGAAGCGCGACATCAAACGACCCGCGCATGCGCCCCCGCCACGTCGAGTGCCCGAAGGATCCCGAGAGAATGAAGGAGGAGGAGGAGGACCACTCCGGATTCCTATAATTGTTCATTTTTGCAAATTCCCAGGTTTTTATCCACGAGGAGCCCGGCCTCGTCCCGGGTTCGCCAACCCCGAGGAGGAGGACGAGGAGGGAGCGAAGGAGAGCCCGAAAGGGCGAGGAAGAGAGAAGGATCCGGGAGGCGAAGCGGGTGTCTCGAGACACGGCGATGCCCACCTTCGGACCATCCGACCAAGGGATTTCTTCCTCCACCTCTTCCCCCTCTTCCTGCCACTTCTGATCCTCTTATTCTCGCCCACTCGTCATCGGCCGTCGACGCGTGCCCACGGATTTCCTCGGGACGACGTGGACCTTTCCCGTTTCTCCTTTTTGCTCGCCTTCCTTTATTCTTACCCTCCCGAATGACGAATAGGTCTGGAGGATGATGGAAACCGAGTGCCCCGAGGAGGACTCGTTATGGACCACATCCTTGCTCTCGGGGATCGAAGTCGGGATTTTCGTCCTTCCGGGTGGATCTCGGGTAGAGAAATGAAAAATCGTTGGGATACCAGGACTTCCTCCTCCTCGATGAGGAACGGGAAGAGAGGGACGAAGAGACCCTTTCTTCTTTCTCCTCGCATACCTCGGGAGCGTCTTCTTCGAGGCGGGTGCTTCGCAGGCGCCATTAAATATCAGTTATCCGGCCATTTATGTTTCACGGAGGAACGGCCGAGGAACGAAATGAGAGAGATATTTATCACGCTTTGTAAATACCTCCCACGTATCACCCGGGAACATCCCGCCGATCGTAGGAGGCCGAGCGCCGAAGACGCTCCTCGCGAGATCGACGAGTTGCGCAATCGTTAAAAGTCCTCGACGAAGGCGGAAGTAGGACGAAACCGGAGGTTACCCCGATAAAAAGGGAACCTACGGATAATTCCACCGCGAGAAAGCGTTTGGCAGCAATTACACCTTTACCTGAATTATTAAAAGCACAATTTTACAACGAAATAAACCCACACAAAATTCCACTCTCAGTGGAATTACCACCTTCGTCGTTCTCTTCATCGCGGTCCCCGCTGATAGGAGGGACACTTACTTGAATTACCATCGATAGATGCCGATAAAGGCCAGAGAAATCTAGTTTCCGAAAAAATGAACGAGAGGAAGAAGGTCGGGTGCCTCGAGGAGGAGGTGGCCCAGGTCCACCCTTCAGCCCTTCCCCGTCTTCGGGGTTCCTTTTTCTCTCCCGATGGCCCCTCGTCGCCGCCTCGGGGTTCCCTGGGCACACCAACGAATTGTTGGATTTATTAGATCGAGATACCACGTGGGCGGTTCGCCTTATCCCTTACCGTTACGTACTCGGGGAACCCTTAAGCCGAGGAGGGAACCTTTTCGCGGACCTAGCGGAGGGCCGGCCACTTTGCCGGGCTCGCCGAAGGTGATGGAGGAACCTCCGACTGCCTTGGACCAGCTTCTAGGAATCGGGAGAGTATCGCGATATTCGATCGTCGACCGATGATTTACGAGACGAGACGGGGACCCGAGGATGGACGGGGCCGCCTATTAGGATACGAGAGAGAAACCGAGGAAGAGAGCTCGAGAAATCATTCCCAACGATGCCTCCACTTCGCCTCTGAAGATGTCCCAAACATGGCCAAGATGATTTAAGGTGATACAAAAGAGTCATTCCATATACAAAAACGTAAAAATATTGATAAAACTTTTTCCCCACAATGGGTGCACCGAAAAGTTAACACGTGATTATGGAGACTCCAAGGAAGGACGCGACGCTGGTGAAATTTCATTTTTCACAAAAAAAAAAAAAAAATTCTTATTTAGCCTAGACTGGAAGCAGATATCGAGACTGAAATTTAGGTATTTTAGAAAAATGAATAAGTTCTTAGTTACTTCAAAGAAGTCCGGATTTCGACCAGCCTCGAAGAAATTGGACCCATCCCCGTGGTTCGAGATAGCTCCCCATAAATTTCCGCTCCACCAGGGCTTACCCGGAAAATCCGGCCTTCCCCTGGAAGCACCGAGACTTAACGAGGGAGTCGGGGAACGCTCCTCGAAAATGGCGGGCGATAAAGGAAGGAAGGTACGCGGAGGGTTAACGATCCACGGGGGATACAACACCTCGGCCAGGTTTTCCAGGGCTGCCCTCCCGGGGGATATTCCGGCACCCATTCCTCGATGTCGGGGCTGGACTTGGCGAGCCCTGTTGCAAGCCGCCGGTTATTTACAGCTTCTTGGCATGGACGAGAGAGCTCTCTCCCTCGGGTGAGCGCGAGTGCCAAGCAAGAAGGAAGTAAGGATGATTTATATCCGCTGCTACCAGCTCCCGCTCCCAACCCGCGATAATACCAATCATTACCATCGCTTAATAACAGGCATTACTGCCAACATTGAAATAATGTGTGTACCCCAACCTGCCGCTGACCTATTCCGCGCGGCGCACACACCGCATGCGGCGCACATGGAGCCCTCCCGAGGGCACCGAGAGACCTCCGGGTGCCGATGGTGGTGGTAAGGGTGGTAGTCAAGGTGGTACCAGTGGCGTTGGTAGTTTCATGGCTTGGTACCATTGACGACGGTAGTGGTACCAGGGTTTTGGTTTGGCGACATCGATGCCGTTGGTAGAGCGAGAAGGTGGCGTTGCCGATGGTGGTGGTTATGGTGGTAGTCAAGGTGGTACCGGTGGTGTTGGTAGTTTCATGGCTTGGTACCGTTGACGACGGTAGTGGTGACATCGGTGCCGTTGGTAGAGCGAGAAGGTAGCGTTGCGATAGTACTGGCCGTATCTTTGGTACCGGTGGTGTAAGAACGATGGTGGAGGCGCGAATGGTACCGGTACCATCGATGACGTCCGCGGCGACGGCCCATCCTGGATCCGGCATGGTTTACGATGTTACCAACCCAATCTAAGCCCCCCATATCCCCGAGTTCGGGGGTGGAGGTTAGGCTAGGAGGCGAACCGCTATGACGCGGATCTCCGCCTGCGATCTCCAGAGGAAGAGGAGGTGGAGGCGCGCTCCCCTCTCGAGGGAGGCGAGACCACCGCTCCGGGCGGTACCTCGCAGACTATTTTGCGGGAATTCCACCTCGACCAAGCCGTGGTTCTCCGTCATGGAAGCAAACCCCCGGGAAGGCTTCCCTCCGCTTCCTACCTCGACGTCAAGAATTCAACCCTCTGAGCGGTAACCCGAGGTAAGCTCTCGGCGAGTTTCATCAGGTCGTGCAAGCGATATTGGACCAAACGTCGATCGCCCTTATGGGTCCATGGCGCTCAAAGGGTTAAAACCTCGTCCCCAAAAATCGACTCCTAGCCGTACAACGCCCGGACCCCCCTCGCACCTATCCCACCCTATCGGACCCGATGAGCCCACAAAAGTCGATCTAAAAACTTGATCAATGAACTTCCCTGGAGCTTTGCACCCTCGGATGTGCTTTTTACGGATACCTCGAGGTTCCTCGAAGTCGAGGCGGCAAAAAGCCGGCGCTTAGGTCGGAGCCCCCTCTTCCTGCCCGCTCCTGGAATACGGTTCACTGGGTTGAACGCTCACCTGGGAGAGGTATTCGCGGTGAAACCCGCGCGGCAAACAAATCGAACGATAAATCCAATTTTTTTTTTCTCTCTCTCTCTCTCTTTTCCTCTCTCCTCCGCGACTCGAACGAGCTCCGAGTCGCGGCCAGGCGTTGCGTCTACCTTCGCCGAGGAGGGAGCCGTCCACGATGGCGTTGCACGCGTGCATACTGCGCCGTACCCGCTTATTACCGCATAACCCATATTATTTCGAGCGTGCATACCGAGTTGCGGTAATCCACGGGAGGGAGAGAGAAAGAGTCCGAGGGAACCGGACAGGGTCCCCGGGTTGAAATGCGGCTCTCGAAGGAGGCGGATCCCGAAGCGGGAACGCTCTCTCGAACCTCCGCAAAACGGGAGCGGGGTTTCGCGAAAAGTACTCCGAGCCATTATTTCTGCCCCTAAGTGGAAAAGGATCCGAGATAAAGAAATCCCGAGCATAACGCACGCGGTGGAAATTCAATCGTCGCTGCTACTAACTTGAGAACCGCGAAACACCGTCGACATGGGAATAGGCGCTCGCCAAGGGCTCGGTGTCTTTGCATCCTCGTTAGAAATTATGAAACATTACTTATCGAACGGGATAATTGAAAGAACGAAACGACGTTCCTAATTCCTGTCACTTTTTACCTAGATTTGCCGAATTTTTTTATCGAGAGGGGCGACAAGGCGGCGTTCTCCAAGATGGCCGCCGGGGTCTAGGAAGCGAATCGATGACGCTCGTTTAAGCTGGTTATTCTTGTACCAGGAGGGCCGAGTCGAGTTTTTCGGCAACAAAAATGGCGGAAGTGGTTGCGGCGGGGTTTCGCGGGGTCCCGCAAAAGCGACAGGAACCGGCAAGGAAGAGGCGTGAGAACGGGCTTCTTGCACGGCGGAAGGCCTCCTTTTCGTTCCGCCATGCTCGTTCTCTGCAAACGTCGAACTCCTCCCGGCCGTGCGCATGCGCGTCCCAAGCCCTCCGTGCGTAATTATTGGTATTCCGGCGAGCTGGGAGGTCCGACGAAGCCACGGTGCGTATGCACCCTAAGCGAAAATAATCGAGTGCCTCTCCCTCTTTCCTCCTCAATGTCCCGGAATATTTTCCGAGCCCTATTTCCCTCTCTTATTTAAAAATACGACTATTTCCACCAGCCCCGGTTACGCGGTCGGCCCTTTGAGGGTCCGTTCGCCATTTTTGTTTTTTTTCTGATATTTTGTTTCCTCGGAAAGGATACCGGAGGTATCCTCCTCGCGCGTTATGCAACCGTTAAGACCTCGGAAGGCTCCAGGGGTAATCGATAATCGTAGGTGTGATTACTTTGGAGTAGGTGTTACCGCGCCGATCGTATAACTCATCGCCTCTCGAAGGGGGTTCGCCGGAGGATAATTCGCCCTCGCGTTCGGCAATTTCGACATTCGGCCGACCAGCGTCTCGCATAACGTCTCCGCTCGTTAATCGCGTCCGGTGATTGGGAAAACAAAGAAGAAAAAAAAAAAGTAAAATCGCTCGTTCCTCGCTTTTCCCGCGAAAAGACCCCCGGTCGCGCCCCACGTCCTGTCCCTTGCTAAACCCCTTCAACGCTAAGCCCTTTCGACGTATGGGCGAAATTCATCAGGACGTGCAAGCAATATTGGACCATATCGAGTTTGGACCGTAATCGAGAGGGAAGAAATTCCCAAACTGGGGATAAAAACGAGACCAGCGCATCTGGAAAACCCAGGAAAGGCCTCCGGGCGATATTCCGCGATCTATCCCCGACAACGTCGGTTGACATGACAGCCTCGTTAACTCTCTCTCTCTCTCGCGCGCGTTTCGCGGATATCGCCGGGATATTAAAGGCGAGTCCGTACGAGCAGCCGCTCCGTATCGCGATCTGGAACGAGCCTCGACGGGCGTGTCCCCGAAAGTTTCGCGACGTCGACGAGTGTAACCCCCGAGTTACCCCGGGAACTTCGAAATACTTGTCCTGCAAGCTGCACCGACCGTCTGCAAGCTGCAACTACCGAAGCTGCACGCAACTTCGGACCGCCGCATGAAAAAGCAGGACTATCCTTCGTCGAGGGATGATACCTCGTTATTACCAGAAATTGATAAAATAAACATCGTACGGATAAGGATGATCGCACCTGATTATTTCTACCTGACGTTTCGAGAGTAAAGAAAAAAAAAAAAATAGTAATACCGAGAGGGAAGAAAAAATAGTTAAAAAAAAATTCCAGGTCACTCATGACTTCGCCCCGTGAAGTGCACAAGTGCAGAAGAGTGCCCCACCCGGGTCAGGCTCCGGGGAGAGGAAGTTAAAACGGAGGATAAAAAGTAAAGAGGGGTGGAAGGAAAGTAAAGGAGCGGTCGAACTATCTTGGAACGAGTGACATCGAAATTACACGGCAGTCCGTTTCATCCGGGGAAAAGGCCGGTGAAACCGGGGCCGGTTTTACTCGGAAACGAGGGAAGGTCCAAGAAAGCGTTCGAGGAAGTCCCCCTTCGCAGGATAACGTCCAGGGTGTCCCGTGCGTTCGTGTCGGCCCACGCGGGATCGCGTGTCGCGCGAGAAGTTTCCCATTTGCAGCCGGCAGATGGCGGCCGGCAGATACAAACCCGATAGCGACATGTCGGTCGAGGTCCTATTAGTTTTATTGCCCGCCGATAATGACGGCGCTGCCGTCCGCGAGGGCCGAGCGCCGGCGGGGGCGGCCGAAAAGGTACGAGCGGGCCCGAGGTCTGCCGAGGGCGCCCGAGCGGAGGCGCAAGCCTTATCTGGACACGCACGAACCGCCACCGATAGGATAATGGCCCGATAAGCCGCGCTCATGGGTTAGGCGGCCTCGCGGACGAATGCGAGCGCGGGGGAAACGCAAACGGAAAGAAAAAGAAGAGCGAGAGAGAGAGAAAGGGTGAAAAAAAAACAAACAAAAAGGAGCCGCAAGGAGGTGGCAACGCTATCGGCGGCGCTCCCGGTCATTCCGACCAGTTCCCGACTTCGCCCCTGCGTTTCCGGAAAAGGCGAGGTCAGGACACCGAGCTGCTTCCACGAATCCCCATAACTTCGAGAAGCCACCAACCCTGAATTCCCTTTTACCTCTCCAAAAGCGAGAACATGGACTCCATAAAAAAAAAACATCGCGATTCAAATTAACACCATTTCTCCCACGATTTTGTGTACACCTATTTCGACTGAAAAGTTTCGACGAGCTGGAGGAAAATGATACCGCTAAATAAATTCAACAATTATTATACGAAAACTCAAGACATTAATTGAGAAAAAAATTATTAAACTTTGAAAATAATTTCAAGTTACAATTTTAAAAGGTGCCTTTTTACACCTTTGGTAGAAATAGTGTTAATCAGAGGTACGCGCTTTATTTGGAACTTAACCCTTCCTTTTTTTTTTAACATCCTCATATATCCCTTTTCCTAATTTTACGATGTATCGAGTCTTAATTTTTCGATATATCGAGTCCAGGTGACTCGGGGGACGGAAGTCGAAATATTCGAGGCAGGACAGTGGCAGGGTCGAAAAATCTTTATCGCTCTCGTCTGGATCTCCGGATCGGCGCGTCCGACCCGAGCTAACCCCTTCTCGGATCGAATCGATTCGGTTAGGCTCGAGGGAACTCGGGAGCGGCAGCTAGAGCGGCATTAAAGGCGGCTTTTCTTGAATATTTCAACACGAAGCTGCAAAGAGAGAGAGACCGCGCGTCTATTTTCTGCACGAGTGTATACGCGTATCGACACATGGGAGTACGCAAGTGCGAGCACGAAAGCGTTTATGCATGGAAAATAGTTATCCGCCAGTCCATCTACAGGGTCGGGACATTTCGTAAGGCAGAAGGACGCTCGCTTCGCTCCAGCGCGGCAAACTAGCGAAAACTGCTCCCCTTTACGACATATCCGTAGCGAAATTCCCCGCAAATGGAATTAACTCGTAAACTCGCGGAACGACCGAACGAAATCGCGATCGGGATCTTTAAACTTCATTTAAATGAAAAAAAAAATATATATACGGGCTAAATTAATATTCATGTAAATACCCATCCAGAATGTCGCTCTCGAGGTACGAGACTCTAAGGTGTGCGAGGTATCTTTAAAAGAACAACCACGACATATAAATAATTTAACAAAATCACCCCATCGCATCGCGAACGGACGCAGACGAGCCCGAGCGCCTTCCCGGTAATATCGCCTCGCTTGTGCAGAAATCAGAGGCATCGATGTCCCCCGGTCCCCGACATACCTCGAAGACGAGCGACGTAATTCGCACCTGCTGCGCACTCCTAATCAAACTCGTTTTACAATCAAGATGCAATCCAACAGTCCGCGTCGTAAAACACAGGCCAACTACAGTCGTAAGCTGAGCTTTTTCCCTATATCGCGGCAATGTCAAGGAAATCCGGCGGCGGCGGAAAAAAAAAAAAGGAGGAGTGAAGGAAAAAGAGAATAAGAACGTGGTCGGTGAAAATGAAAATCCAGCCAGGAGGTAGGAGGAGGAATCGGGCCCCGGCAAGAAGGATGGAATCCTCGTCCTTCCTTTCGGCCAAGGAGCCGAATCCTCGACGGAATCCTCGCGGAGGAGACCGAGACCGCGGCTACCCTTTGAGGGAGCAAGAAAGGCATCGGCACGTTCGAGGAACGTGGTAGGCACGCCGAGGCACACGTACGATAGGTCGACAAGTCGTTGGTACCACTTTTATTGGACCGTACGATCGATACCCTCGTCCACGAATCGGGGATGTAGGTCTTTAGAAAAACCGAACGATGCCTTTACCTTGGACTCGGTATTTCTCCTTCTCTCTCTCCTGGTAGCGCTCTCTTAGAGAACGTAGGGCTCGGTCTGAGAACTCGGCACTCTCGTATGTGCCGGTTATCGCCGGGGAGACATAAGCAAGTAACATCGATACCTATACTTTGCGATTTAAAGCCACACTCCCTGGCCCGTTGATACTTAACCTCTCTCGCAATGTGTCGTTTCACAATTCGTCAGGAATTCCGAATAAACGACGCGTCCAATCTCATGTCTCGATATATATATATATATCGTCTGCTTCCGGGAGATTTTTCTTTTCCTTACGGCGGAGAGGTCCGAGGGGAGATGGAAGAGACCAGCCGAGGAGGAAGAGGCGCCATCTTGGTGGCGATGACAAGAAAAACCGGGGACGGTAGCTCGCGGTCGACCGGACGCCTTGATTGGCCGATTACGGATTATGCACGGTACCTCCTGAGGAGCCTCGCAACGCCTTCGGTACCCCGGGGTGTACCTCGAGGTATCCGTGAGCACCTCGGGCGCCACGGGTACCTCGAAGACGTCGAGATCGACGCCCGATCGACCGATCCCCAGGGCGATCCCGGGGCTCGATTTAATATTTATGAAGTGCGACTCCCCGAGACGGGAGATCGATGGCCGATCGCTCGAGATCGCTCTCTAGAATCTCTCTCTCTCTCTCAGGCTGCGGAAATTTTCTCTCTGGCTATTTACCGGGGACGAGAAAAATCCCCGATAGGCGTTCCGATATCCGCCCTATACGTCGGCTCGGTCGTTACGACCATCGGGATTTTCCGCACGATTTTCCGCGGGGATTTTAATTGCGCCCGTTAAAAAGTACTCCTCACCGTTTACGAAGAAAAGTATTATAATTTTATAACTACAGGCGTGGGAATTTTATGAATTTTTTTTTTTTTGGCTTTCTCAACGGTGTCGAAAAAATCGATAATAATTTTAAGCGTCGCGTGAGGTGACTTTTTCTCGTAGATCCTTGTTTTCTGGATCCAAGGTGTAAATGTGGGATTTCTCGAGGTGCCGCATAGTAATAAATCCCGAATCGCGGCGATTCTTTCCCCGCCACACACCGCGAATCTCGGGGCCTCATTACCGTGGGTAAATTGCGCGGATATCGGCGATTATCCGCGGCTCGGCGAGCTCGTGTCTCGATATACTGCAAATATTACGGACGGTAAAAGAGGGGATATGCCCCCAGATGAGGAGAGATCTAGTCTAATGAAATTATCCGGTCCGGGACCCCTCGGCCGGTCATCGGCAACTACTATCACTGGTTATCCAACGATTACGCTCACCAGTTATCTCCGAGTTCGCGAGCATCATCTGCTTCCCTACGGGTTATTATCGCTCGTTTCTTTTTCCCCTCAGACGAATGCACCCAAGGTTATTAATTTCCCCAGTTATAACGAGTCGCATGCGCCCTCGTAAAGCCGCGGCCATGAATTGATCGAGGCAAATGGGAAAGTAGTACCGGAATAAAGAAAAAGAAAAAGAAGAAGAAAAATCAGAAACGACGATTTAACGCGCTTATCGCCATTATTCACGGGCAATATTTCCTCTCCCTGTTAACCGTCAGCCTATCGATTTCATCAATCTCGACTCTAACCTGCAATAAAGTGTCCGCACTTTCCCGCGAGTATGAAAATTTTCCAGATTCTGTTGCATCGACCCGCTCTCCCCATATGGGCGAAATTCCTGGACGCGGGCAAGCAATTGTGGACCAAATGTCCCCCGTGTATATATGAAATTCATAAGGTTAACAGTTCCGATTATACGGAGAGTCGGTCTCCCACGCGGGTGTATTTAGGGAGGAAATATTCCGGCATACTTGTTTGTATTTAAAATGGCGAAAAAGGAGTAAAAAAAAAAATGGCGAAAACCGTGGAGGCCCGAAAGTGGAGCAAAGACGGACAAGGTTCCGGGGCGTCCTTGACGGGGCCCGAAGAGCCGCGAAAGGCCGCAATCAGCGTTTTCGGGCTTAATTGGCAGTCGAGCCATAAATCGCTAACCGGAAACCGCGTCCTGGGAGAGGGTGACGATTCCAAAGGTGGACCTCTCCCGACTCGGCGAGAGACCGCTCGGACGAGCGCCCGGGAGAGGTTCGCCAGGGCGAAATTTATGGTCGCCTCGTTAGCCCGAGCACTCGCGGTCGGCGCACTGGACACTTCGGCAACCCTATCCCCGGTGTCCAGGGCGTGGCGAATTCGTGATTTAGTAAGTCATTTGTGCCGATAACGCCGACAGATGCCGTCCATCCGAGGGTCCGGTTACTAGACCTCGAGAAAGCCCCGTAACAGGACCTGGCTGGACCCGGTTGGTCCCATTTACTCCTGGTCGATAGTCAAAAGTCCGATCCACGTTGCGAGACCGATCCCAATAAATGTTACCTAGGGCCCCTCTAGTCGATAAAAGTCCTTCCATTCGGTCTAAGTCTACGAAAAGTGGCAGGGACCTTCCCTGGCTCTCGGCGCGCCTATTTCGGTGTCCTAGGGTCAACAGGATTTTCCGGGTTAACGAGGCCTCGCCCGAAAAAGTGTCTCCAACAAAAGCCGCGAGGCACGATCCGGGGAACGAGTTTTGTCTGGATGGGTTTTCGGTACGACGGATATTTATGGCGGAAAATTGGAATTTCACCGAGTATCGCGTGTCGCCCCTGGCTAAGGGACACTCGCCGACGTTCTTTTTTTCCCCGAGTTCCCGGAGAAACGGCTTCGCTTTGATCTTTGCAACCCATAAATAGTCGAACGCGCCGGCGTTTATGTAATATGTACGGTTTACGTGCCCACGTTCACAGAACCGTACTCGGGTAAAAAAAAAAAAGAGTAAGGCGCGTATGTACGAAACGTACGTCGGGTTAACATACCCTTATCGAGATCTCTCCAAAGGAGACTCGCCTCTGTATATACACATAATTCATACAGTTCAATATAAACGTGGAGGCTATTAAGAAGGTCCTAACCCCCGTGAAACTTCACTATTTAAAAATTTAATTTATAGACATTTTCACATTTTTTTTTTTTTTTTCCATATAACATAAAATCTCATTCTCAGGACCTTCTTTAGAGTCTCCACATTCAAGCGATAACTTACTCATCGCCTTAAGGAGCCATACCACTGTGAACGATTTTTTTTCACCGCTCTACGTTTGTAACATTAAACGAATAAATATGTATTTCTTACTAAAGAGAAAATTTCCCCTGTATTCTCCTAGACCTTTCATGGAGAAAAAAAAATAAAATTGTCAAAAATGTGTAATTTCTTCGAGGTCCACGGTGGTATAGCTCTTCAGGGGAGCTCAAGGCGCGGTACCAAAATGGCCGCCGTCCAAGAGGTGGACATGGAAAAGACGACTCACCTGAGTCTGCGTGAGGCCCAAACTCGCCGCCAACTCGGCTCTCTCCGGCAACGCGAGGTACTGCGTCCTCTGAAACCGCCTGTTGAGCTGCTGGAGCTGCAAACTGCTGTAGATCGTCCTGGGCTTCCTCATCTTCTTGCCCTTCCCGTTCCTGAGGGAACCGCCGCCACCGCCGCCCAGCTCGTCGACGAGGCTCCCGCTTTTGTCGCCCAACGGCGAGAGGTCTGCGAACATGCACCACCCTGACATCAACTTTCAGAATCCTCGGCTCAACAGGCGCCGGAACTAAAGAGAAATCAACTTAAACCCGACGTTGCACCGCGAGGTCGCCGAGAAAAAAAAGCGCCCCCCAAAAAACGAGAAAGAAAGAAAAAAAAATAATGCATCCAGAAAAAGTGGACGCATAAAATCCATCCAAACCCGATTTTCTCGCTGATCGGGTCGTTCTTAGAATTTAAAGTGATGTGAAAGTGACGTCGAAGGGGTTTTCTTTATAAAACTTTTCTCCCAATTCGGTTTACCGAATAGTTTGAGACCTCGAGGTAATCGCTCTCTGATAAATGAAAAATTAAAAAAAAAGAAAACGTAACGTCAATTTTATATAAACGGGCCCAGGCCGAGTCTTCGGGGATCTTCTTGTCTTTCGGACTGCATTATCTTGCTTGAAATACATTTCGTCATGAATCCAGTCACTAAACTCCACCGTGGTTACTCGCAGGAATGTTTGTACGGCCGCGTTGTTTCTATTCAACTGAAATCATCTCCTGCATATCCCGTCGCCGTGGGACTTTAACTGCTCGCCGGTACTAAATTACGACCTCAATGAGATATTGCGAGCGTAGGTGAAAATTTATCGGCAAAGTCGAAAATTTACTGCTACCCGCGGTGAGGGACTCCCGTCAGGATCATCCCAGGAGGAGCGATCGAACGGGAAGGACCCGGTGACGATAAATCACGGGCACTCGTTCCGGGAGAGGGGGTCGAGAAGTCCGTAAATCGCGGGTTAACGCTCGTTAATTAAATCCAATGTTAAGCTAATGGTTAAATAACGCGCCGACAAAGTCACGGCCGATAAATTTTTCAGTGGCTACTCCGCCCGGTGTCCCCGTTTATTTCGGAATATTCCCTCGGGAACCGCGCCATTAATCCCGATGCCCGATCGCCCAGCATTGGTGTCGACCTCCTAATTAACAATTAGAATTTAATCCGTCACTCGATTGAAGTAGGGCTGTGACGTAGAGCGGCTACCGTGTCCTTTGTACGCGTCTTCCCTTATGATAACGCGGGTTTATCGGGCCCGAATCGTGTGTAATACTTTCGCGGCCAATTAATTAGCCAAGTTACTCCCGGCTCCCCCTTTCCCCGCATTTCCATTCGCTTTTTGGCTGGTATACATTTCACCTGCACCTGACAGGGTAATGCACTCGTAGGTGCATCGGGCTCGT
This sequence comes from Orussus abietinus, assembly GCF_000612105.2. Lineage (NCBI taxonomy): Eukaryota > Metazoa > Arthropoda > Insecta > Hymenoptera > Orussidae > Orussus > Orussus abietinus. The sequence goes on along the minus strand of NW_019394887.1, from coordinate 823,714 downwards.
GGCAGGGCGCACTGGTGTGCACTTAGGTTCTCGCGGCCCGCACGATTTAATCGTGCTTACTAATTAATTACCGCTCATCACGAAAATTAGCACTCGGCCAATTACCCGGGATTACCGCGTACAGTCGTTAAACTCTCGCCGCTTACGAGGAGCCAATCGCCGATCGGGATTTAGAAATCGATCGATTTTAAACCCCGACTAGTCGAACCGATATCTCGATATACATGTAATTACGCGGTCGAGGTTGTACACCCTGTTAAAAAAATTCATACACATTCGGTACATGAAGTTGTAACAAGATTATAAATCTGACGTCTTAAAAGTGAATACCGTATATATTTCTTGCAAACTTCTGAATAAATTCAGAATTTTATAACATTTTGTTATAATTTTGTAAATGTGCCTTGTAATAAGGAAGCTTCCTTTATCTAGGATCTCGAGGAAACACGACTAGGAGGGAAGGCAAAAAGGACCATCGGAGTCCTTGGGGGCTTAGGCGAGGGTCCTTCGGGAGGTCCCGCTCCCGGTCGTGGACCTAATCCTTGTGAAAACAACCGTTTAATGTCTAATCCATCACCCGGCCTCCGGGCGGCCATTGTCTTTCGGGCGTTCACGGATTAATTCCCGGTCGGTCCTTCTTCCAGGGTCCAGGGTGACTAATGTCGGATGCCCCTAACCGTGCTCCCGCTAATTGGATCCCGTCCTTCCAGCTCCTAGTCGACGACGCGTCCTTAATGGACCGTCCACATGTCCGCGGCCGCCATCTTGGATCCCGCGCAAGAAGATGGAACGCCGAAGGCAGCAGGTGCCCCTCTTTTCCCTGGACTTTCTGCGTCCTCCCTGCTCGCGGAAGTCTCGCAATTTCCACCGGGATGTAAATCTCGCTATCATTCGAGTACGTTACACACTTTTATTCACCCAATGCCCCTTACCCTTCTACTAGAAGCGTCCCTGAATGCCGACACGTAGGGTCATCGAGGATGCACGCGTGGCGTGCCCGGCGGCAATTACGCGAGCCGTCATTATTAAACAATGTTTATTATTTCATTAATTAAACAATCGCGTACCGACGTCACAGGTAAGCGGGGGAGTCACGAGTGCGTATATAATCGCGTTATCAATTATCCGCGAGTTAATCCACCCGCGATAATGGCTCAATTTCCCCGAGTCGCGAGAATTAGAGTTCGCCATTTAATCGACACCCTCTTGATAAGCGATAACGCTGAAACCAAAGAAGATCGTTCAACTCCTTGTTAAAAAATAAAATCGAGGGAGTCACCCTTGAATTGCCTCCAGGAGTAATTCAAGGTCCTCGAGGTTACCTCCGAAGGAAGAAGGATCCCCTCGAGGGGGAGGACCTCCTGGGGGAAAAAGTGGCGGACCCGCGATCTAGACCGTCGACGACCTTCCAGGCAGTGATAGGAGGTAATGAAAAGTAGAGGCTCGAATTGTCTTTAGACGGTAAGGCCACTGATCCTGATCACATGAATCGGGGTATAATGACATAATGACTCCAGGCACATTATGTCCGACCGCGAGTGGAATAACCGAGGAAATTAAGGGGTTGCCCCGGTAGGACCTGATTCCCGTTTTGTCAATGCAAATCTCTAAAGATAACTCCTTCCCGACCGTCAAATGAGATGTCACGAAGCCTCGCCGCTTCGTTAAGGTTTTCCCCCCAATTGTTAACTAAAACGGCGAAATAAATGTTATTTCTTCATCTAGGACGAAATAGTTGAAATTCTCTGATTGCCGTTTCGTGAAAATGGCGACGCAACGTATCGCCGGGGGTATGTTTAGACGTCAGATTGTATCAAGGCGACTGTTCTGAATGGGCACTCCTATCGGTATTCAATTGGCATGTCGGCGATTAGCAGTAATCAAGAGAAAGATATATATCTTCATAAGCCTACGGTCTTGAATTATTGTAAGGAGTAAGGTCGTCGATCCTAATCGTACGAATCGGCCGCACATTGCGAGGTAATTACTTCAGGTGCGGTACTTCAATGATAACGCAGCGATCGGGGATGCGCAATTAAACGATCCGCAAAACCGGGGAAAAGTTTTCGATGCACTTATTATTTCTTACTTTCTTTAAATTGGAATTTCGTGGAACTATTTGAACGCGGATGGATTTCGACATATGGGCGAGATTCGTCCGACCGTGCAGGCAATATTCGACCAAACGTCGGGCGCCTTTAGGCGTATCCTCGTCGAAGAAATGAAATCTCACGAGGATCCCCTCAACCCATTGGCTACTAGGAGAGCCTAAAGGCGTCCGACGTTTGGTCGAATATCGCCTGCACGGTCAGAGGAATTTCGCCCATATGTCGAAATGGCTCCGCGTTCAGAGGGTTAAAAAGGCGTTCGCGCAAACTCGTCTCGCGAGACTGCATTACCGATAATCCTTGGATAATAAGAGCTGAATAATTCCAAGGAGTAAGGCAATTCCCGATCATTCGAATCGGCGGCCAATGAGAGAACTACGTCGTTGCATTATTCCTGAATGGGATAACCGAGGAAATGAGAGGGTAGACCCCCTAGGCTCGTCGGTACCTCGGGGTAGCCGTTCGTCCAGGATGCACCCGGTTATTTCCACGGCGAGATTACCCGAGAGGAGGCCCCTATCGGCGATTTTCCTCGGGATACGACATTAACCCTGCGGAAACCGTCCACGGGAGTCGGCCTCTCCTCATCGGGGATTAAAGATTCACTAGAGAAAAGGGTTGGCGGTCGTCGACGTTCCGCGGTTCAAGGACCGAGGAGAGACCCGGCCATTGTCGGGCCTCTCCGGTTAAATTAATTAATGCCTCCTCGTTACTTTACACCTACGTTACCAAGACCGGTGGCGAGATTAACGTCGGTCGGGATCGATCGCCGATCGATCTTAAGGTGATGCGAAAGTGCCGTCGAGGAGGTCTCTCCATAATGAAACCTCCATTGGTCTCCATAATCGCCCGTTAAAGTTTCAGATAATTCGGCGCACCCACTTTGGGGAAAAGTTCAAAAATCGTCTCGTTTCCTTGTCCCTGGAATATTCCCGGTTCCCAGGTTCCCCCGAATCCCGGGTTGCGTCTCCCGACGTCCTATGCCCTCGGTGAGGGATTTCTCTCCGCAGAAATCCGGACGGAACGCGGCCTACCCGGTCGGGGCCGTCCGCGGAATTCCGTGAGAAGAAGAGGCCCCGGTCCGGGACTTTGTTCCTCGGCGAGAACCAGAGCCCGGACTTTTTGTTTCCGTCCTGGCAGTTTCGCGGGACCCGGGGCTCTCCCTCCAGGTCGTATATCTCCTCCCTTTGGTGGCATTGTGCTCTACCAGGCCGACGACCGACGATCGGCCACTACCTGCTACTCCAGATTCCGTCTCTCTTCCGTTCCCTCCTTTTTCTTTTTTTTTTTCTCCTTTTTTCCTTTTTTCTTTTCACCTCGCCTTCCCCGAGCCGTCGAATCCGACTTCTTCGTCCTGGCGCCCCTCTCCAAGGTCCTAGATTTCCGCGTCCTCCCGCTTATCGCCATCCTTCGATATCGATCTTACTTCCCCTCCACTTTTCCGTAAACAATTTTTCACTAACAACGATTACAAAGTCCCTCCATCTCGGAGGAACGCCTGGAATTATTTCATCTCTCTTCCCGTTTACTTATCCCGGGTGAGAATCTTATTTATTATATTTAAAAGCGATACCATTGCCGAGCGACGGTTCGCGAAGTATCGTCCGATTGAAGTGATACATTAAAATCGACGTAATTTTTTACAATCTTCAATGCTCGCAAGAAGCATCGAATTCCCAGAGTGGAACTTTCCCAAAAGGGGAACCTCGACGGTTCTAGTTGGACTTTCTTTCAGGGTACCCTACCTCCGACGGCTCAAAGTTCCAAGCAACAAAGTGCACTTATCGAAGTTCTAGGTGAGGAAAAAAAGAAAAAAAAAAAGAAGAAGAAGGTAACCTTTCGCTTAAAATTACGAAGACATAACCCCAGGATGCATTTGTTGCACCGAGTGCAGGTCCGACCGCACACCGCGGGTCCGACGGTTCCCCGTCCCCGAGTCCGACTATCCTTACAATTCCGGTAAATAGTCCAATATTAAAATCGAATATCGAATTGCAGATCCGTATTCCCCGTTCATTGATTACCCTTATCAAATTGCGCCGATTACGGGCACCGTGGCGCAGCCGACGGGAGGTCGGCCATGACCCACCCCAACCTGCAGAAAACCCTGGAAATCGGCCGAATTTCGAGTTTCGATATTTCCGCCGACTTACGGAAACAATTCCGCACATATTTCGAAATATCCTCCAAGAGACTAAATCACAATCCACGTCCAGGAGCATCCTAACAGGTGCCACCAAAGACTCGGCCATGCGGCGGCGCCCCGAAGAGAGGCTGCGTTCTTTCCGCGCGGAACGAATTTCTCTCCCCAGAAAATTCCGCACCCTTTCAAATTTCCCCTCACCCCGGCGCGAAGAAAAAAAAAGAAAAAGGCAATTACGATAGCCCGAAAGCATCGCGACGACGAAAGTAAGAAAAAGAAATTTCCACAAACTTAGGAAAATAATTTCCACGGTTAACGCGTTCATTGTGGTAATAATGCAACGAACATATATAATGGAAGTCCCCAGTCTCCGGAGTGGCATAAAGTAGGAAAAATAAATCTCGCAAGGAAGCGTCCGAGGAACGACCCGAGGAGGAGGTTAGACCTCGCGCTTACTCTAGGCCTTAACCCTATAATAGTAATTAAAAGCATGGAATACATACAGTTGGGGTACTCACCGTCCTTGGGCGGCGAGGGGCACTGGGGGGCGTAGGACCCAAGGTGGTACCCATAGGCGTTGTGCTGGTGCATAGGAGCGAAGGGGTAGCCGAGGGCGGACCTGGGGCTGGGGAACCCGGCGTCGGCGTGCTGCTGGTTGCCGCCGCCAGGAGCGGAGCCCTGGTGTCCGAGGGAGCCGACCTGGTGCGGGAACTGGTGGGCGCCGGGGACGTTGTGGCCCCCGGGGTACCCTCCCCGGAGGCTGGCGGGGTTGTAGAGGTTGTTGTGCTGGAGCTCGATGAAGGCCGACTTGCCGGACTGGCTGACGGGGGTGCTGGAGGCGCTCTCGGCGCCGCCATTGGCCCCGGGCGGGCCGGGGGTGACGGACCCGAGCCCGGCGTGGTGGAGGTGCTGGTCCATGTCGGAGCCGGCGCCGGCGGCGCCCCCGCCGCCGGCGGAGGGCCCGCCGGACATGCTGTTGGGGGTCGGGGTGCTCGACGGACAGGGGTCGCCCGCCCCGAATGGGCTCCCCAGGTCCGTGAAGTTGAGCGTCGTCGTGCTGCCCGGACGCTCCACCTTAGACGCGACGTCGACGACGCACTCGGATCTCGCCGACGCCGCCGACGAGACGCCCGGGGGGGCCCGAATCTTGGGGCCGGGGCACGCGCGTCGTCCTCGGGTCGCTAGAGTCCGAGTCCCGGGCACCCCCTGGGAAGGAAGCGGGACCCACGGCCACTGGGAGCACTGATCACACCGCGTCACTTCACCCGCGTCGGCCCAGGCTTACAGTCCGCTCCCCGGAGGTCAGCTCGCGCGCGGGCGGGCGCGCCGCCGCTCCGGCATCGCGTCGACCCAAGACCGGCTGGCCGCGGGGCCGCGGCCATCCACGCGCGCACGCGGTCCCGGGGACGACTCTCGGAGACGGCGCCCTGGGTGTCGCGACCGCGCCCGGGGAAAAAAGTCCGATGCCCGCGCGCGCCGGCTGGGCTCCGCACGGGTGCGCGACGACGAGGTGCAAGGTAGAACACACACGCGCTCGGGCCTTAACTGCAGTGCACACCGCGCGGCGCGGACCGGTATAATGATACATAATGAACGGCGAGCCTCTCCCCGAGCGGCGCGGGGTTCCCCGACTCGCCGCCGCGGCGCCACGCGCGCCCGCCACGCCTCCCGAGCCCACCGAGCGCGCCAGTTGGCGCCCCACTCCGCGCCGCGCCGGGCGCCCCGTGACGTCGCGGCCGCGCGTTGGCCCCCGGGAGGCCATTATGGTGCCGCTGGTCGTGGCCGTCGGTCCCCACACCCACCCGGCACCGAGCGCGCCCCTCGCCGACCCCTGGACCATGCCGAGCGACGACTTCGCGGAATTCTCCCCGATCGCCGACCTGGGTCGCGCGGACCGTGTTTTCGTCCCCGAGTTTTCTCCGCCTTTGTTTATACCCAACGGCATGTTTTCGTCCCGATATTCTCCGCCTTTGTTTATACTCACCGTTTGCTGTATGCCGTAGGTGACGCCTGGCGACTCGTCCGAGGAATTTCGATCCCTGGGATCTTATCGCACCGCGGAGGAATTCCGACTACCTTGTAATATCTTTAAGTCCGATTTTAGCACGCCTAGGATTTCAAATGTATCGTTTACCGCGTCTGGAATGAAAGTAACGTTTGTATCCTCCCAATAAAAAGTCCACCCGAAGCGAGATTTTTCTTTTGATTTTTCCACCGTAAATATATTTATGTAATTTAAGTAGATAATGAGGAGCTCGAAGACCCGGTGCATCGTTTTCGACTCCTTTCCGTACCTGGACCCAGGGACCCGGGGATCTCCCGGATTCGATCTCGTTCATCTTTCTCGACCGTGGGTGGCGCACCTCGACCGGGACCATTGTAAACCGATTTTCGGAACAATGTCCCGAGACCCGAGCGGCGACCCTCGGCGTGTTTACCGACGTGTCATCGATTCGAGTGGCCCACTTTGCCAGGTCGGACCAGCCGTGGACCGCGAAGAGGTCCCCGAAGAGGCCCCCGAACGACCGCCACCCTTCCCAGGACCTCCATGGCCAATTAGGACCCACGGCGAAAGGACAACTTGTTGACTTTGCGCCGTCCTATCTCGGCCTGGAATCGCGTTCCTGAAATTTATACGCGACACTTCGGCTTCCTCGGTCCTTTCGTCACCCTTTGTCGAGCCCCGAGACATAATCGCTAATCCGCTACCGGAGTGCCGTCACCTCGAGTGCCACTATTTAAGGTTTAATTTTCGAGCCGCTCCCTCAATTTTTTGGTCGTGAAAAAAATTACACATTTTTCAACTAAAAGTATGAGTTAAAATTAAAATTTCACCGTGATCGAGGTATAGCTGATAGCCACGTGTTTGCTGAATATAGTGCCAAAATTTAAACCCGATCGGTTCCGCCGTTTTTGAAAAATCACCTGCCCCTACTCGAATGTGCATTGGCATTTATTATTTCCAGAGGTAAGTAATGGCGAGGAATGTTTTAAATATCGGGAAAGTTATTTATTTGTATTTATTTGTGTCGATGGCCCTCGCCGGAGGTTTCGGCAGAATACGTCTCAAGTTTGGACGAAGGGGCCGTTCCCGAGGAGATGCAACCGAGCTGGCTCGGTACACCGGCAAACCGAAAGAGCACGCCGCGAAATTACGGCAAGGGCTAATTGCACCTCGGGTGCAGCGCAAACACGTGTCATCAGAGGCGCACCGTGGCACCCGGTGCAACAGCCGTGCAACGGCCCTGCAACGCCGCGGTGTACGCGGAATTACGTAATTGTGGTAAATGCCGGCTATCCCGAGTGCAGGGAACTGTGCTAAATAAAATGCCATTCAATTAGACCAGTGGAGGTCGGGAAGGAGGACGAGGGTCCTCGTGCTCCTCGATTCAACAGCCCCAAGAGCGAGGTCCTCCCCTAAAGAGGATGGCCAGAGAGACCTCTTCCTTCATTCCCCCGACGCGAAAATTCTCACATTAAACTTGGGACCGACTCTAAGCACCGATATTCCGAATTAAAAATGATAAAACAATCGGCGTACAATTTCCAACCTTGGATATCCTTAAGTTTGACAGAAATTAAAATGGCGGTTCGAAAATGTAATGTGTAGTGTCGGTCAATATACAATTATCGAACGCTTTGATATGAGAAGAGAAAGGGTGAGGACAATTTTACGACAATTTAAAACACTCTGGTAATCGGAATATTTAATATATTTAACGAGTGGCCATGTTTGTCGGTAGTCGATCGATTCTTTCGGTGTAAAGTCTTGTTTGAATTTTTCCGCCCCAGCCATTGTGCCGGTTGGCTCTCCTCCGCAACATCCTCCGGTACTTTTTTCCTCCCTTTTGTCTTCCTTAGCACCGGTCACCTCTTACCGTAAGTGGTTTAGCGTGGCCGGTCGACCGGGCCTCGAAGAGAGTTTCGCACTGCCCTGGAGCAGTGACAAGCTCGGATCATAATTTTCGTACTTTACTGCCCGGCAGTAAAAGCCCGGCGAATATGGGTGGGCGTCGCCGGCAAACATTGTGTTTGACCGCGTTCTATACCGTATTATCGCGTTCCTGGCCCGAAACCGTTTCCTATTTTTAGTACCACCCTGCTCTCGCATTAATCCACCGGCATTTTCTTGCCCCCAAATACCGAATTTTCACTAATTAAATGCACACCGACCACTCACCCACAGCTATTATTAATTAGAATTAAGATTAAGTGAAACACGCCGGGCAACGTTTGATCGACCTAGGTTAAAAAAAGGCTTTTTTAAATACCTAAGTTGCCGACCTAGGTTTTTATATCGACAACTTTGTCGAATAATATTCAGTATTGTACTTTTTGGTACTAGTTTGGGCTAAATTAATAAATTATCGTTGAAGAATCCAAACTTTCAAAGTGTCAGGATAATCCCTAGGTGGTCAGGAGTCACGTGTCAAAGTTTCGGGCGGTTCGATCCGACAGCCTTAAAAAAAAGGATCTTTCTCGAATCGACTGACTTGAAGGGTGGTTTCACTTCCCCTTAACGTCACGTAATAGTCTCTCTCGAATTTTAAGAACGGTATATACCCGGGGATTTATTTCCTCGTTTTCTGAGAGGAAGAACGGCCATCGCGAGATCTGTCTCCTCCAGGTGGAAAAGAAAAGATCGATCGCGTGACGCCGATCGACTGCATTGTCGAATCGAGCCCTTTCTTCACCGGGTTTTAAAAACCGAAGCGCATTGATCTTGAGTGAGTCATGAATATTTAAATAATATCTACACGGAGAGTTTGGAGATCGAGGCGGGTGGTCAGCCGCCATATGCAGAGTTCCCCATGAAAGCCTGGAAGAAAGCGCGATAATGGCGAGCCCGTTGCACATCGAATCCCCGTGCCCGTCCGAATCCATGTTCCCGGCACCCCGTCAAACCGTCGAGAAATAATTAATGCCCGATTTCGTACCTCGCGAGGGGCCTTCGAGATTTCGTCGCTCTAGGTAGGAAAAAAGAGGAGCCATCGCGTGGTCCAGATCGAGCGATCGTGTCGGGCCCCTGAGTAGAATGAAAAGTGGAGAAAAAGAGGAGAGATAAAGGAAGGAGGCGGATTTCATCAAGAATCGGATATCGGGGGTAAACTCGAAGGCTCGATATTCTATTAAAATTGAAATTATTAATAATCAGGATTTTTTTACTCGAGATTAATGACGTTTCCGAGTCCTTTAGGATTCCTTCGTGGTGCGCTTCGGCCTTTCGGGCCATTTCTCATCCACGCTAATTTAGGCCCCGATTGGATTTTCATCCGCCCCGGGGGAAATTCAGGGACCAACCTGGAGAATTTATAGTTTTCCACCCAAGTTGCATCCCGGGTCAATTTACAGAGAAGAGAACTGCATCCGGCGCCTTTCATCCAACGACCGGAGGACCCCGAAGAGCGGATCCTCCGTTTCTTCTCCATCTTTTCCCAGTTTCGCCCCTTTACGCCGCTTTGATTATTTCAAAACTACCACCGAAGAGCTCGTCGATGCTCGTAATTCATTAATTAACAGGTAGCATTGTATGTAGGAGCTTACCTCAGGGTGTGTCGGAGTTCCCATGAGGGAGTTAATTGTGGAAGTCGTCCCTCCGAGGCAACATCCGGTGGCGCCCATTCATCCAGGTGAGGGTGCCTCGGTTGCCCACCCCGAGGTCGCATCCTTCCGCCCCCAGGACTCGTCAGGATTAGACAGGAGCAAAATCGCCCATCGGTCCTCTTTTATTTCGCTTCCGCACCTGAGCCCATGTCGGACCACCTTAAAGACGAGTCACCCTCTTGCACCCTCCCTTAAATCCCCGGACGCCTCCCTTCCGTCTCCTTTTCCCAGGGTCTATCTCTCTCCGTCTCTCGTCGCCCCCGATTTCCCTCTCCATCCCCCTTTCCCGGTTTATCGGAGAGGAGGGCGAGAGGACGCGAGTCGGAAAGTCGGGAAGGCAGTAATTGCAGAGGGCAAACGCCCTACCCCCGATGAGTGACACTTCGAGGAGTCCCTCTTTTTCTAGGCCCTCTCGAAATTCTCCTCGGGTCCTAATCGTCGTAATTATATTTTTTTACAGATCGAACCCGCCGTACTTCCTCGAGGCAGCTGGGTCGAACGGGGACGACCTGGTGAGCTTCCTCGCCACCCAGGAAACGAACCTCGAAGAGGTCGCCGAAGAAACCCGACCTGCTTTTTATTTATTATATATTATATACTATATATTAACTATTACCGTCCTCATTACGGGATCATATTTGATAATTTCCACCTGGGGTCATCTGCCTTCCTCGGAACTCTCCATGAAACGTCCATTATCGAGCCTGAACAGGTACGGCTTGAATTGTTTTTTTTTTTTATACCGTCCATTCTGCCGGCACTTCCTTGAACCCTTTCCTCCCTAGACCTACCCCACTGTGTGGATTTTCCAGAGACCTCGACGACATTCCGGATTGGCGTTCGTCAGGGCGAAGGGGCTGCCAGGAACGTCAGCTGGTCGAGTTCTCGCGTGACAACGGTCGGTTTTCCCTTCAGGGTGGAATCCACCGAGTATCCCTGTCCTTCATTACTATTCTACTGTCCTGGCCTAGGTCTCTCTCCGGACTCGTCGCACCTGACGTGCCCTGCGAGGTGCCCCGCGAGGTACCGAAGGTGCACGCAGGACACACCTCTTCCACGGGGAGGAATCGAGGAGCGCGTCTGCGTGTTCCCCAGGAGGAGGCAGGATGTCAACCTTGCCGTCACGCCATTCGGATCGTCCACCTCCAGGATGGTCCCAGGATTTCCTATCCTGGCATGCTTCGAAAGGAGTGCAGCACCAAGGCGCGTTGTCGGCCGTGGTTTCCGATGGATTTCGAGAAACGTTACGCGAAACCTTTACATATTCATTAGGTCGTGGTAATTGCCCCAGCTCGGCTTTACTTTCGCTCCGGTATTCGAGCGAGTGCGCTCGTTTGCCTCGAAAAGGCCAGCCGGTGAGTTTTTCGAATGGCTCGGTACCTCCCTCGGGAAAGGGCGTCCTTTTTCTGGGATAGGTGTCCTTATTCAGGAGGTAGGAAAATTTCTCCTATGACGAAATGTCGCTTGGTCCTTCCAGGAGGGAGGCAGGGCCAAAAAGGGGTGGCAAGGGTTAGTCGACGGGTTTCTGGGGCCGCACCACCTCGCGAAGGGTCTCGTCGTCCTGGACCCTCCTGGCAGGATAATTGGCGGCTGTGCGCTCTAGTCTGGTGCCAGAGGGATTTCTAGGAGTCGGCCGAATCCAGTTTCGGCGGCGTTTATGCCGGGCCGAGGTAGGGTGCCCTGGGGCCTGCGTTTACGGCTGATCTAATAAAACTCTCCGCGGTTTTCTCGGACGTTGTAAACGGGACCGCGCACGCCAGTTAACGCCGAGGATCGTAACGGGCCCAGGATCATCGCGTCCTGTAAATTGCACCCGAAGATCCCTCCAGGGTAACCAGGACCTCGGCTATCCTGGTTCCTGATTCCTCTCTTATGGCAGGATCCCCAGAAAAGTTGCCCGGTCGATAGAGTCCTGGACAAGGAGACCAGGATTCATAAGTAGGGATAAAATCTCTTGACTTCCCACGAGAAGTCACCGGTTATTTGGACTTAACCTAGGGAAAATGGTGGCATGCTCGAACGATTTGGAAATTTCCTCCAGGGATATTTAAGGGCTCCGGAGGAAGGACCTTAATGGAGGGAACAAAGGACATCGGCGGGAGGTGGCAACGAGAGGGCGGTGGAATTATTTAGGACGAATCCGAAGGTCGGGTTGAAGGTTGCAGGAAGCGGCTGGTAGGTCCTGTGATCTTAGGAAGTCACGGGTCAGCCGTGTAGGTTTTTGTCGAGCTTTTTGCCCAGCGATTATTGCCCAGGACCTATTAGCCAGCGGCGTTCATTAGTTACCGTCCAATCAATCAAGCTTCGGAGGATGGAAAGGACCTGATCGCCAGGACTCCGCGGAACCGCAGGTTCCGCGTAGGAGGCCGAGTCGATCCCCGATCGGTATCGATACGATATTGCCCCCGGTACTCGCGATCTTATCGGTTTTAATTGAGAACGAGTGCGGCTAATGAAATTAGAAAATTACCCCCCGTCCTCGGTGGTACTCGGATGGAACGGGATCGATCAAGGATTTATCGGCTCGATCGATTCTCCGCTTCTGGTTGCATCGATCGATCGTCAGGAAATTCCATCATCCAAGGAAATGGAAACACTTTCCCCAGCGATACCGGACGTTTAACGACGATCCCCCGTTGTCTCGGCGATCGACTTTCTTCCTGTCGACTTTCCGTACAAATTGGCGTTTCTGCACGAGGGAAGAAATCCATTTCCCACGATGGCCGGCAGTGCTTTCGCCGGTCTCCCAGTTTTTGATACCCCGGCGATTAATGCTCCACAAGGAAATGGTTTTTAAACGCGTTTAAGACGTTGCCGGAGGTGGGGCACTTCGGGTTCCCGCTCGAGAGTCTGGATGGGCCTCTCGATTTCATCCTTTCCAGGATCCGAACACCACGAGCGGGTTCATCAATCAACCCTGGACGAGCCCTGGGCTGAGTGAGCTGTAAGCGAGGAGCTCCTCGAATCCTGGATAGAACTCTTCTCCTGCGATCCCAGGATGACGCGCCGTCTTCGGGGTCGACCCGTGATCCTGCAGATTCGCCGTCCACCGGTCCTCTTTCCGCGGGCCGAGTGCGAACCGGCTCCGGTAATTGCCCGTTTAAAAGTCAATTAATCTCGCGGGACTCCGAGTGACTCCGAAAGTACTACCGCGTCTACGTGTCCTCCTTCCGGAGAAACTCCTCCGGAGACTCTTCCAATCTTGTCACACCTCACACACATGTCCACCGACTTGCAACCCTTCCCCACTTTTTACCTCCACTCCGAGGCCCCAATGCGTGAATAACGTAATTCACGGGTAAAAACATTAAAACCGCAAATTAAGTAATTCCGCAATGTGGATATGTCGCTTAAAGGTAGACCTTGGGTAGTTACAACGGTTGATTATAATTCCATTAACCCGCAGTTTAATTAGGTAAATAAACAAGTTAAGTCAGTATGTCGCAGCTGTTTATTACTTAATCTAGATACATTTCATTTAATTTTATGTACATAGAGTCTAGGTACAAAGATACGTCATTTCCTTATATCTACCTTAGGGAGAGTACTTACCCCGGCGACGTCTTCGCGGCTTCTGCCGCGCCACCCTCCGCGCCCAGGGATGTCATCTGAATCCAAGGTCGCTGGACGCGGGGTTGCCACTCCCGGTTCCCGTGACGCGGCGCTCGCGCGTTTGTCGGTGGTGGTCGCCGAGTAGCTGGCCAGTCGGTGCACCGGCGGCGCTCGCGCATGATGTATACGGTGTGCGGGCATGGGGGCGGAGCGGAGACAGATGGGCGTGCGGTTGATCCCTTTGAGGCTGCCGCACGGCGCCAGGGCCCCGAGACTTCTTTTACTCTCTAGCCCGAGCCCGAGAGGCGAGGCTGACCGGCCGCCCGTCGACCCGAACTCGGCGGAGAGGTTAGAAATCTGGGACTCGAGGCCCACAGGTAAACTCTTCGCGCACAAGTATCCAACTCCGGACAATGCCACGCTAGTTTATTATAAACACATTTCCTCTGCCTCGTAAGGTTCAAGAAAAAACCACCAGGGGCGCCACGGCCGTCCTCTAGCGACTTATCCACACTCTCCGATGGACGGGAATACCCTTTTTTTCGATTCTCTCGATCGATTTATCGCTATAATTAGATACCTACTAAGATTATGTAGTTAAATAAAGGAAAAAGGCTCTCCATGGAGTGTCGAAAATCCAGAGACCGGGTCGCCGTGGACGGACGCTCGCTCGCGCGCTGTCGGGGTCGTTCGGCAATGTTCGGCCCGACGCGACGGGAGCCGATCGGACCTCGTCCTCGGCCGCCTCGAGGCTACGTCCTCTCTACCGAGAAGAGGGAGCCCGCTCGGCTCAGGAATTTCCCGCGAGGCTCGCGTGTCCCGGATTTCGTCGGCGAGCCTCTCCCCGGGGCGCTCGTCCTTTTGCGCACCTTCGCGGACCTTCGAGGGTTCATCGGTTCGCTGGGCTACCCCGGAGATCACGCGAAGCTGCCGCGGGGGCGCGCCCCGGGCGCTCGCCTGAGACCTGGTCTAACAGTCTCGTAGGAGTGCGCCATTATGCCAGCGCCCGAGGTCCGGGCGAGTTTCTCCGCAACTCTCGAGACGGATGTTTCTTGCCACTCCAGTCTGATCCGATCCCAACCGGACATCGATAAAAGATGGTATGAACGCAACGGAACTTCCAATTTTCCAGGATACGTAAAAACACGTAGAGTTTCGCGCCAAGTACATCCATATACACACAATGATTCGTAAACGCACCAAACACCCTATGTTACACTGTTAAAAAGGATATTATAATTTTATAACATCTTTCTTGGAGGGTTCATTCAGTCAAATTATACTAATTTCATAACACGAATAGAACGTATAACGCATGTTATGAATGTAGCATGTATGTGTAATAAATTGATAACGTATGTACGGATCGCAGGGCGGCGCCGTTTAATCGAGTGGCGAGTGGCTAGGCGTCGTTTCCGGGTGTCGGCGTCTTCGGGTGGGGTCACGGAAGGTGTCGCGTGGCAGAAGAGCCGACCACGAAGCCCGTGAAATAAACACCGTACAATAAACCAACCGGAGAGCCGTGCAAGTCGGGCTAACGAGCGAGCAACCGATCCTCGGATAAGACGGCGCTCGGAATGGTCCGAATGGGTTTAGCACCCAATAAAAATGTGTAAATATTTGATGCAAAAAAGGGGACCACGGAGGGTCCATTCCTGGTCGGCACCCAGAGCGGCCAACCTTTGTAGTCCCGGACTACCCTCGTTTGTGGAACGAGCCGACAGGTTCTTAGGAGACAAAGACCCGGTCCCGAAACCCGGGTATTTAGGAGTCGGTTATAATTGCTTCCAAGCTTGAGGCCAATGATATCCCGACCTCCACCTCGGACCTAATAACACGATTGGTCCACCTTAGCGTCTAATTCATGAATCCTCGACGTGGTGCGATTCGAAGAAATCAAGGGTTTCCGGCAGATCGAGTTCTCTCCCATTAATGGGCCTCGCGTAATCTCGAAACTCATTTCGGCCTGAATGAAAGGACATCGTCCAGGATTCGAGTTAAGTGAATTATCAAACCAGGGGACTGTAACGCGTCCGAAGCTCCTCTCGTTTAATTATATCACCCCAAGTATCTCCTGGATTTTTTTGCCGACCCAAACAACCGTCCTAAACGGGACAAGAGGAGGCACAAAGGAGGTCCTTGCTGATGGACGCACAAACCTGGAGATGATACAACAAATTATGCAGGATGAATTCCCCTGGAATTATTTCTTAAATGCAACGACTTATCGTTTATTAACCATCGTTCTTAAGGGACGTTACGATTATCCGTCCGGAGCGGTCTAATTATTGCAATACGTATTTTCATGTACGTGCGCAGGTTTATGTTGTGCTCCTCCACCCTTGTCGAGGTAGTCTTAGCCGCGGAAATGCCGTGAAAGGGTGCTTCCCAGGTGAAATACGACTAGGGAAGCCCGTGAGAAATTTCTCGGCTAAACCGTGAAGATTCGTTATGCCGTAGGACGAATAGTTGCAGGGTCATCCCGTTTTCATGGTCTTCACTCGAGGATCGCCTTTTCTCGAAAGGCAGACCCCTTTTCCTCCTCGGGGCGCCGGCGCCAGAGTTTCACGCCTCCTCGGTCGTCCGACCTCTTCGGGTTCTTCCTCCCGTCTAAATCTCCCGACGACCTGCTCCTTCGATCGAAAAAGAAACTCCAAAATTATAAACAACGATGGAAAGGACGAAAAATTTGCAACTAACGTGCCGCACCTCGAATCTCCATAGAGATCCTCTTCCGTTGAGCGGTACACCTGATCTTAATACATGCCAAGTCCTATTATTTTTTTTTATTACTAAACTCCGGGTACGTAAATTTCTCTGTCATAAGGTTAATGTCATTATTGGTAGGGATGTTTTATATGGGATAATATTTTAGTATATTTAAAGTACCTGGAAATGTGTCAGTGGACGTCCCTGCCGAACCTCTTCTCTCCTCTCGACGAGTGGCCCACCGTCCCTCTCTCGCTTTCCTTTCCTTTTCTCCCCGCTCTTTCTCTCTTTCTTTCTCGTCTCCTAGCGGTGCAAGTCATTCTCGAATAATTTATAACCCGAAGGATCGGTTAAACGGGCTGACTAACTTAACTAAGCGGCGCGCTAATTTCATTTAACGCTTGGCCTCGTCTTGCCCCGTGTTCACCGTAGGGGTTGTTTATCGAGGTCCTTTCATCCCCTCTTTTCTTGCCGTCTCCTGGTTGACAAGCGAAGGTGCACCTGCAGGTGAGCTTCTCGATGACACACACGATCCAAAGGATGGATCGAGGGGATGATCCAAACTCTTTCACCCCTTTACATCAATGACGGTCGATCGACTCATTTCATGACTAACCCTTTCGAGTTCCCCCGTTGAAAGTAGAAGAAAAACCAAAAAAAAATCCAAAGCCATTTTCTTTTCATGACCATCGTCATTGCGAATGTCATCCGCGCGTCTGGACTTCTTACGATTAATTCTTAGGATTAATCTTGGGTCATTGGATTAAAAATCATTGGATTAATCTTCGATCTTCGATGGGTGATCTTTTTCTTCTTGGGGTTTCGTCCGAGTCTGGGGTCTTTATTTTCTGAGCTTTCCTCCTTCCTTCCAGCTGACTCAGGTGCATAGAGGTGCACCTGCAGGTGGTCTGCTCGATAAAAGGTGACGGTTTATTAACGCTGGGCGTGACTCGATCGCTCGGTAGCGCTCTCGACAATTCTCGGCGGGCGTCCTTTCTTTCGACACGCTACCGAAATTAACTAAACGCTCCCGTTAATGTCCGTTTTTATCGATTTGGGACGAACGTAAATCCGGAATCCTCCGCCTAGCTGGTCCTTGATGAGCTTCCCGAGGAACGACCCCGGGGCTCGTTCCAGACACGTTTAGAGCTTGCAAACTGCCTCTCCGAAAGCTTGTGCCCAAAGGGCCGGATAAATGGAAGGTACCTTATTACCGCGGGTAAAAATCCGGACAATATATCCCACAAGGCGGAATCATTAGCGGAAATCTCAGCTATCTTAAAGCATCTAGAAACGCATTCACCTCCGACTCGAAAAAATGAATCGTGCGGAATTTCAATACCGCGCAATTTCAATTCCGATTATATACGTGTCGGCTTTTTGTCATTTGGTAACGCAAGTTCAAGTGCGAAGACGTAGTTAGATGCAAGTACGGCGCATGCAGTTACCGAGGAGCTCACCTCGCACCTAGCTCCGGAGAAGTACGTCATTTGAAGAGAACTTGTTAAAGTGTCATTTAACTAAGTACGGTTTCTTCGCCGTGCCGAACGCGTTACTGCAGCTGTACCTCGGATTTCATTTAAATTGCAGCTGTAACCATATGCCGGGAAATTACTTACAGTGGCGGAATGCCCGCAACAGCCTCATTGAACGGCCAAAGTATACGCTTTAGCGCTAAGTGTTTTATGCAGGTATTAAAGGTACGCGTTATGAACATGCACGTAGATAATAAGTATCTCCAAAGTCCCGGGCCACTTCGTATCCGCAATTCGAATAAATCCGCGGATCCGGGTCTAACTTTCCACTGAACTTCGTTTCCACTTGAAATTGTAACATGAAAAAAATGAACGGCTCCCTTAGTTTTCATTCGACTTAGGATTTCATTTCGTACACCTTTTTCTCTCCCGTGAACCGAGCGACTCTTGCTCAATGCTCCTCCGCGTTTTTCAAGATTCAATTACGAGATGAAACGTGGCGGAAGAAAATAGAGGAAAACTCGGCCAGGCTTGTTTTCCAAGGAGGGAAGAAAAACTGCATTGCAGCTGGTTGGGAAATTGTAGTTGGCGTGGAAATTCGATATTTCGCGGTGCAAACCGATGTTAGTCTACGTCGAGAGCCAAGGATAACTCCTCGAGCATGCAGAAGTGCGAGGCACATCCTGGAAGCGTGCATTCGTGACAATCGTGCGGATCTCTGGCCCCCTCTTGGCAGCCGTGAGAGAGGTACCTTCAAGGTACCGAGGTACCTCCTGGGGTCAACCTCGAGGTGCTCCCATCCCCGTGAACCCGGCGATACCGCAAACCTACAAAACAAAACCTGATGATACCCTGCGCGGCCCGACTCTCTTTGCAAATTGTAAATATCACCACCCCTGGTACAACAAACACTCGGGGAGTAATCACCTGCAATTCTTTTGTATCGAGCCGAGGTACGTGCAATTATTCTAGGTCGTTCCCGGAGAGATTCCCGTTTCGAGGAAGGACGGCCTTCCGTTGGGACGGCGCCAAAGGATGGCATCGAAACGGATGGTCCTGGCAGGGTGCGAAGGAAGACCCTCTGGAAGGCAAGGAAGAAAAATGAAGGACATTTGCAACGCCTGATAAAACGTGTACATAGGTAAAAATCACCTGGCACCATGACCGGGATCAATATTTATCGATTATCGAGGAGAGGTCCTCGTCGGTTTACCCAGGTCCTCCGAGGATGCCTCCTTCCGGTAGAGGAATCCGCCGTAGATCGCGTCGGGACGAGGAGGAGGATCCATCTCGATCCTGGATCGGCGATCCTGGCGACCTTGCTACCGGAGTCCCGGGTCGATCGACTGGACATCGGCGTGTGGGAGCGGAGGTCGTTCTCGCTCGAAGGGAAGCAAAAAAAGGCTGGAAGAGGACTCGGTCGAGTCGAGCTCTCGAGCCCCGTCATGGCGCGTAATGACGGCAGAAGTGACGCCCTCCTCTTGTCGAGAAGAGGAGGAAGGGAAAAAAAGTCGGCGGAGACTACCGTCCTTTATCCTGGGCCCAGGGGACGTCCAAGTAACGGCATGACGGATCTGCTACCGTGCCTCTCCTCTCCTCCCTTTTCTTCTCGTCTTCCTCTTTGATTTCAGCTCCGCCATTAAGCCGATGGCGCAGTGACGGAGACCCGGTCTCGAGCTGCTACCGTACGCCATTATCGAGCGGTGCCAATTAATCCTCGCGTGAAAACACGAATCTTACGAGACCAGGACGAGCCGCCTATCGCTCCGAAGTCTGCCCTGGAACGCATCGACTCGGATCGTCCTGGAAGAATTCAGCACTTCAAAGATAGAATTTTCTCATTAAATGGCCTGTTAAAATAAATTCATAAAATTCATACGCTTAGTACGTAAGATTGTAGTAAAGTTACTAATTTGATGTCTTAACAGTGAATCGGCATACATTTATTAGTAAATTCTAAATAAATTTATATACTTGTTAAGATAATTATTCCTCTATTTTCTAGTCGTGCCTCCAGGCGCTTCCCGTGAAAATCAAAGACAAGCCGGACTCCAGCTCCTGTACGGGATCATCGGGAGGTGCCTTGCAGCGTCGTGACCGGACTCCGCTATTACGACATCCGATGCCACTCCTCTTACGTATCCATGTAATACATATGTACCTCGTGTACCTACACGAAGCGCCGATACTCCCGTCTTCGGCGACCCCGAGGAATCCCGGCCTAGAAAAAAAAAGAAAAGATCCTAAGAATATTGTAACCTCGAATTCACAACTTCATATGCTAGGAAATCTCCCGGTGGAATAAAAAGGTACAATAAAATTTTTTTCAGTTTTTCCTCCGCCACGAAGGAGGAATCTCTCTCCCTTTTGCTTTCCTACGTCTCTTGCCTGCTCCCTGACGGTGGAGGTACAGATACAAAGTCTTGGCATTTCTTTTTTTCAATCCACTCTTGACGTCATTACTCGCAAGATGTTCCGTCCAGTCGCCTCGCGTAAAGTTTATTAACAATATTCATGCAAGCACCTTTAATTAAATTTAATCATCGAAATAACCGGCGCGTGCAGGACATCTAGAAGTGCTTTCGTTTCAGCTCGAACCGGAACCCGGGGGAAAGGGGGGAATCCTATTTCACTATGACGGGCAAGAAGTTGTATGACGAGGTGCACTTTTCCCACGAGGTATCCTCGACCAGTCTTCCAAAAAGTCGGAAAACGTCCCCGCGGTAGGGACCATTTTTCCTGCCGAGTACCCCTCCTCCAGGTAACGAGACCACCACGTCCCAACTGGATCTCGTCCACCTAATCGCGCGTGTCAGGGCTGAAGCGAGCAGGACGAAGGACTCCTCCTTTTGGCAGCTTCCTCGAAGGACGGCGAGGAAAAATCGGAAGAAAAGAAGAGGGTAACACCGGGGTTTAACGAGTGGACGGATCTCGGCTGACTAACCTGCTCGTTATCAGCGGTGATTAGCTGTCTCGTTATCGTAGTCATTCTTCACAACGCGCGTCTCGTTATCACAAGACCTGAAGAAGGCGGAAAATAATCCGTGACAATCCTCGGATCTGCAAAATAAAAGACAAAGACATACTCTAAACAGGAAATCCGGCAGAATGCCACGTCAAGGTGCTAGGCAAACCTGAAGTGGTTTCGCAAAATCGCGAAAAGAGTTCTGCCGAGGAGTGGTCGCTTCGCTTTGTTAGGAAGCCGCCTTGATATTAGCGAACTTTCTTCCCAGGTGGAAGCTGGACCTACATGGTCGGGTCTACCTGGCCCACGAGGAGGAGAAGGCGCCACTCTCATGGGCGAGAGACAAAGACGGGAACAGAGGCGTCGGATGAGTCGTGCCAACGTGATTCCAGGAACGCTCATCTCTCGCGCTTGCCAATAACGAGACATCCGATGATGAAGCGAGACCCGAACCCCTCGACGCCGCGCCGAGGACCGCCCTTGCTCTCCGGTATCTTCCCTTGCCAAACCGGTGACCCCTCCAGCCGAGAAAGGCGAAACTCTTCCAGGAGGTCCACCTTAACGTCTGCAAAAGAATCATCGCTAAATAGTGGAAGACCATTTGACGGAAAATGATTTCGACACCTTTCCCGACAGTCTAGGAAGGCCCGAAGGATATTTGGGGTCTGCAAAGGGCTCGCAGAAAAGCCAACGCGTCTCTAAATGGACGAAATATTGACCGAAGCGGAGCCTGAAGAAGACGAGGACGAAACCTGGTGCAGACCCCAAGTAATAGCCCGCCTCGTCGTCGGGGTCGAGTGTCGGTTGCATGCCACAAATTGGCTCAAATATTTACGCAATTGGCATGATAACCGCATTACATGATTATGTACGGTCGTTGCGCGCGATCCCATTGCTTGCGCATCCCCGGGGCTCCCTTCGCCATCCTCTTCTGGTATAAACGGCAAATCAGGGTTATTAAACGGGAACCGCTCTCGTTGGCCAGACATTATCCGTGCGGACCAACTTCCGCTTTAACGTCCAGCTGACTCCGTCTGGTCGGGTCTATTTCCTTGGAACTTTAGGAGAACTTCCTTCCGAAATGCCAGCACCTTCCTGGACCCTGAAACAAGTACCCATGAGTATCGTCGGCACGAGCACGATGTCTAAGTACCTGGCAGGGAATCCCCTCTTAAGAGGCTCTCGGTGGCTAATTTTGCAGGAATATCCCAAGTCGCTTGTAAAGAGGATAGGAATAGCACGAGGCACGAATCGTTACGAAGGATTCCTCGGAAAAATACGGTACCGGTACTCGCATCGAAGCGCCGATCTCCGATCTCTTCCCGGTATTTGGGTCACCGTGGCAGGAGAGCGAATCGGCCGCCTCCGTTACCGCATAATGAATTAAAATTACCGGCCGGCGGTGCGAGGCGACGACGTAAACACAAAGCATTGCTTTAAACACCAGAATTATTGTAATTACAACAATTTATTGTTTCTGGGAGCAGACGGCGGAGGGGAAAATCGTTAGTCGGCCGGGCGGCAGCGCCAACTCGGAGAGACGTCGTCGTTCCGAAGCGCCGGAACGGAGCGAGTGGCGCCATCTCTGAACTACTCGGCGAACCTCGTCCGCTACCGTGCGGTAAAAGGAACACCTACCTCAGATAACAGGGAAAATTGATGTTCGCGTGACTTCGCTCGATAAAAAAAGTCACTGGATACAGAGATGAGTTGGGAGATTGCTCACGGGAAGGATCGAGCGACCGCGTCCTGTGCGACCTCCGGTGGAGGATGCAGACGGCTAATGCACTTGCCACATGTTATAACTCTGGGCAGGGCATTGGGGAACTTCAGAGTATGCGTTGGGTCACGAGAAGAGCAGGAGAGATACTCGAAGACTCCTCCTAGTAATTCTCGAATCCACCCACACCTATGACGTCAGTGGTAAAAACGGTCACGTGGCGAGCCGAGGCTCTGCCCCCTCATTACCATAACCGCTTTCGGTACAGTCCTACCAGACATCGGAAATCATTCCAAAACGCAAATTAAAGAACTTACTAAGACTTAATGTAAGTATAATCCCCATTTGATTTTCCAATAAACACCCTGTAGGATAATAAACCGGGAAGAAATACGGGAACTCCATGTATGCCCTTCTATATTTTCCCAACACCTTTCCACAGTTTCCAAACACCGAATGTTGCTTTCCCGGAATCTTCATTATAGAATTTAACTTCTCCCGATTTTTCCTTTATGGTTTTTCCTTAATAAATCTTTTTTTACATTAATATGGTCCGCCTAGGGTCCTTTGCCTAAGCGCTTCTTCCACCTCTTATTTGTCGGTCCTCTTCTGTCTCCTCCATTTATCATCGTCGTACCTTTGTTCCAAAGATGCCATTGTTTTATCATAATTCGAATCCCATAAAATGTTGCTTGAAATCGAACATATCTACCCCTCCATGGCGGAATTTAAAGATGGCGAAGCTCTTGAATTCTCGGCGAGGGCTCGCCAGAGTTCCGGTGAACCTTCGATTGCGTGCATCATGTTATCCCAAGACCAGGTGTCAGTCTCTGTTAATTAATGAAACGTCAACAAATGTCCTAATAGGAAATCCAGAGATAGGAAAATTGATTTAATAATTACCTGCAACTGGGGAAAATTCAAGCGGTCTCTTAGATGGTTGAGCCATTGCGTCGTTATTTTCATATGACGGCAAGGACTCATCGGATTCTCCACCCGACTAAAAAAAAGAGAAAACAATCAGCGATTTTCTAAAATTTAATTTCCAATTAATTAACGAGAAAGATTAATCCGTAGCGATACCGGTTGATATTCCCGTCTTCCCATTCTTGGAATGCTCTTCGTCATCTTCAGGAAAAAGTCTTCGAAGTTCCCTCCTCTTCGTCCTATACGTGGGATGGATTTGACTTTTGTTAAAAAGTACGATGGGAATAATATCGTCTTTTCTGTCTTCTGCTCCTGCTCCGAATCACTTCCGTTGATAAGGAGAACCACGAT
The DNA here is from genome assembly GCF_000612105.2 of Orussus abietinus. Taxonomy (NCBI): domain Eukaryota; kingdom Metazoa; phylum Arthropoda; class Insecta; order Hymenoptera; family Orussidae; genus Orussus; species Orussus abietinus. Next base: position 800,160 of record NW_019394887.1, on the reverse strand, counting down.
TGCGAGAAATGCGACTGGAAAATTGAAATTAGAGGAACAGATTAGATTAATCTCTTTGACTTTTCCCAGGAATTCTATATTTTTTATGTAGGTTTAACAGTTTCTCATTGTTATCGAATTTTAGTCCAAGTTTCGCGTCGACTTTGGGGGCTTACAGCGTTCTCAGAAGACAATAAATACCTCCGGTAAATAAATTTATCCTTGGGAAGAGAAAGTGGTTGCATTTGAATGAATAATGTCCCTAGGACACCCTTTTAAAGGCTGCAATGGCTTACCGAGTCACCACCCGCGTTAATCAGTAAATGACCGCCATTACCATAATCAGCCAGTTGCAGTGCTCCCGTATATTTTACTACATAAGCTTACATAAATTATACCACAGCAAGTATAAAAATCCCGGCACAAAGCAGGAGAAAATGCTTACCCGATCGCATGAACTCGATCTTGGAGAACATCACATGTGCCGCCATCTTGACGTAGCAAACAAAACTTCACCGAACAATTCCACGTTAATAATATTTCCTAAGCCAATATATAAAATCGACACTACTTTTAAGATAATTAGACTTACCTGACAATCTTCCGTCGGTGTCAATGGTAAAGTTTGGAAGCGGTGCCCTTATTTATACCGGATTTGCACTTAATTAAGTATTTTCATCCTGTCGTCGTGTAACCCGTGTACGACTGAACAAACAGAGAGTAATCCAGCACAGTCTGCTGCGAAACTATCGACCACTTCCAGTCAACGATTACTCGAAAAATACGAGGGCAGAATGGACTAAATAATTTGCAAGATATTTTACACGGTTACTTGTTTATTTATTCATCTACGTCGACTCTTATTATGACATTTGACAGGCTTACAATGAACGGTAACATTTCCACGCTTAAACGGACCATCGACTACGGCATGACCTTCGCATATGCGTATACTCATTCAAATTGATAAAGATGAATACATAATTAATTAATATATATATAAACTAAAATTGCGTCCCAAAGAATGTCACCGAAATTCCCTTCCTCTAACTTGGACGTCGGTTTGCGTCAATAGTTCTGCTTTCGTATGCACACGTGGACGATCGCATTTTCATTTACACGTAATGCGCGGCCCTTATCTCGGCAGGTGAACGATACGTGCCCGAAATGCGAAATGATTACATCTAAGTCATCGACATTCGAATAACGATCGGTAAATTCGACAAGAGTCCTACCATGCGAAAGGGGGCATTTTACCTCCTCTCTCAACCCTGATTAAAATCCCTTAATTCCCCGTACCTTATCATTAACGCATCCCGCCTTGCTACAAACTAAAAAATAATTAAATGAAATGACATAAAAGCTAAAGTCTTGATTACATTTAAGGGTAAATTCCTGCGAAGCGTGAGAGGGCCATTTAGCGAATCTTTGCTCGTAGACGAAATTAAGGGGAGATTCGTTTAAAGCGTCGCGATTAATCTCGTTTAATTAAATGACTAATCTAAGCCGGAGGATTTTCTTGTGGATTAATCGAGTCGATGGGAGCGGTTTTTATGGGCTTCAGTTTGAGTCCTGATGAGCGAACCAAGCGTTGCAGGTTTCGCTGGCGACCTCGCACATCGTTGTCAGAGCTCGGCCGGTAACTTCGTAATCTGCTGTTGGGATTGAAAATAATTTAGTAAATTGCATTTGGGTTAGCCTCTCCACCTACAATATCGTGTGAGATGTGGTATATCAATCGGACCAAACTTTCAGCCAAACCGTGAAATGGCCCGATGTATGACCGACATTTTAGTTGTTTATGGCACGCGATATTGGAATTTAAATCGCAAGGCAGGGGTTAAACCGAAGCCAGAGAGATACTTGGAGGTTTACCCGTAATGGTGCTGGATCGCTTCCCGAAGATGCTGCCATTGAATGGCGGTTTTCTGTAAGCCGCCTCTGCGCCAAAAACTGCCACCAGGACGAGGATGGCAAAGAGGGCGAAGACGATATCCTTGGATGCCATTTTGTCGAATTTTTTCTGGAAATATATTTCGACGGATATTTCAATAAAATCTATCGGATATTCCGAAGCGTAAAATAAAATATTCCGATTATCAAAGAATACGACGTTAGATTTATTCAAGATGAAGCTGCATATTGAAATGTTGTCAATTTTGCGATGTAAAGTCCTACCCCATTTTTTGCTCACGTGCACCGAGGTATAGATCGCTGGTATTATGAAATTAACGAGTGTTATAATTATAAACCCATGCAATTGTTTGGTTGGGGAGAGAGGGAGGAGAAGTAGTGGCGCCATCTCTGGACGATCTGTTCAAACTTCTCGTCAAATGCCTCCGCTACGTATCATCGGGTAACGAGTAAGTCTCAAAGCGCGAGAATAAAAAATAACAATGAACTTTCATGATAAAATCGTTGAAGTTGATGAAAAAAAATATATATGTAATATCGGTAAATCTAGGTCTACCTGGAGGACGGAAACAGAGGTTAGTCGATGGCGAGTTTCGAGGAGCACTGTTCAAACGAGAAAGCTCCGAGCTTTTATATCCCCGAGAAAAAGCTGCGGTCAAGTGCTCCTGTCGAGGGCAAGCGTCCCTCATTTGTCAGGAAAGAAATGTCTGCATAACTCGCTCGTGAACGAAATCGCCACTAAATTATTATAAGTTTCCTGTTTGCAAAGCTCGGATAGTACGTAACAGGAGCGATACTCGGTGGCATTTAAAAAACCCCAAGCTCCTTTTGGAATTGCTTAAAATGTCCGGGGGCAAAAACAGAGATTGTTTGAAATAAACCTGGGCGGCGAAAAGGACACGTAATAGAGTCTTAATCGACATTTTGGACGCAGACACGTAAAGGAAACTTTAATCATCTTGTCGACTACGTACCGTGTGCCGGGGCTTGGAGAAGAGAACACTTGTCGAGGATGGACCGAGAACTGACTCTTTTCAGGAAGAAGATCCCCTTTTATAAGAACCATAACTCGCTACCACATAAAAGCTGAGGCAATGACATCGTAAAAGAACCCTATTAAGAGACCTAACGCGATTTGAACCACCCCTGATTGTCTCGAATCCACTGGGAAATAAATTCCGTCTCGTATCTGTAACGAAATGCCCGAGTCATAATACTTCTATACAGAACGCCGCCTAAAAAATAAATACACGTATAAATAAATAAATCAATCGGAAAAACCTCCGAGTACGACCGTCCAATTAGCTATCTTGAAATACACCCGCTAGTTTCTTGTTTCTTTTCGCATATTGCAGCGTTATACAGCTTCGATAAGGGAGTATGAAATTATGCAATAATCTGTTATCTTGCGTATGCTACGAAAATGGGCCAGTTATGATCACTTTCGATTTACTATTATTCGTTCAGTGCGAACTACGGCAAGAATTCAACATTTTTGTCATACGCTATTTCGGAGTTACCGTGATCGATACGTTGATATGACAGATATTTTCAAGGGGTTATCTTTGGGATTTTTAGACTCTTTCTACGGTATTATCGACAGAAGGAGAACTCGGCCCGATGGTAACAAGAAGACAGCAGGAATCTGCTACCACGACTGAAGGGAAATATATATTCCGCGGGGATGATTTCTCTTACGGTGGATTGCAGATGGCGCTTCTGTATTCCTGTTCGATTGCGATTGTTAAAAAAAAAGAAAAGAAAAAAGAAACGTAAATATTCACGAATATGAAGAAAATTCAAGCTTACTCGGTGATGCGATTTTTTTCGGCTAAGATCTATACACTTAAACATTGAATTTTATATGCCAAGACGTGTGTCATTCATTGTAATCTAATCCACTTAATTGCACGTGGTGATAAGGATAATTATCTAATCATTTGATACAAACAATTATGCACGATCATAACTCTGCTTACTCGATCGAGCACTATACAGATCACGATTACTATCACTAATGGTTCAATAAGATATGAATCATGTACCGAGCAGTAAGTAATAATGATTTACCCGGTCTAATGACTTTTAGACTTTCCTTTTCACGTTGTTATCGCGGTCGCTCTTGTACTGTCAACAATTAATTAAAAATTTTCGGTGATTAAATCGAAGATCACGATCAACGATCCCGAGGAAATGATACTCGATAAGAGAGATTGATTATTTTTTTCAGAGATTCCTGGTGATCGATGATCCAGCCGGACATTTTGCTGCGAAGTAATTCATGGAAGATTTCAGGGTAAATGATGAAAACTCGACTTCCAATTACCACATCCTTTATTATACAGGGTGACAAAAGATTAGTAACGGCCTCGATACCAGATAATTATTTATCACGTTATTTACACGACTCGAGTGATCCCTGTCACATAAAAAAAATGAGCATATAGAATTAAAAAGTCAGAGTGACAGTAAGAGGGAAGCATCCCTATTATTGAATCCCGAGGAAGACCCTTATCGATTATTATGAATTATCGTACCCTCACCAAGAGTATAGAATAAATTGTAAAATGGCATGACTAAATCTAGTATAGTATAAAAATCCAACGCATGCAACTTTATGATATTCGGGCGACGATGTTCCATCTTAGAGTCGCATTTGCAATCTTACTCTCTAATAATGATATTGTCGTTCCGGTTGTTCTTTTTTTCTCTTTTCTTCTCTTTTCCCATATAAATATTTACAGACAAAAGTGCGCTTACATCCGCGACCTTCGCAATGAATTATCAAGGCTCTTAAGCGAATGCCCTTCCGACATCGAGAACCGCATTTAACAAAACTGCATTGTTTAACAAAGCTATCGTCTAACCCTTTATTCACCTTACGTGGACAATCCAGGAATAATGTTAAGGGGATAAGTGAAAATTCTTTTCGCGTTCGAGGCTCGATGTCGAAAAGGCACGACACGCGGATGGAATGATACAGGAACGATTGTTTAAACATTAAAAAATTCTCTGGACCGGTCTGTATAATTCCCTCCGAGTAATCGACGCTTCGCAAGGGCTTACTAAAATCTACGTTTTATTGTCGCGTCACAACTTGTTCGGTGGCGTGGCCTTATTAAAAATTAAAATATGCAAATCGGCGCCATATTGGCCGCCGTTAACTTATTAACTAATCGCTACGCCGATAGGGATTACGAGGAATCGCAATCGACGTCGCTATGTCAATCTGGAAGACTTGGATTTTGTGTCTCGCGTTTATTAACATTGTGCAAAAAGGTGCGCGGTTAATATACTGCGAAAAGTCTTAACCTAACCTAACCTTAGCGACCACTCGCGAATACAAGTACAGAGCACAATTGGTATATGCATTCGCGCGTGGATAGTACATGTATGGTTTATTGCATAATACACATATTGCACACCCGCGGTCGTGTTAACACGCTAGGAGATATAGATATACAAAATCGGACGACTTGGTCGCCATTAATCTACGGGTTGAAATTATATCCTAACTCCCATTGTTAAGGTTAAACATTAAGGCTCGACATTTCTCGTCCTCGAGAGACGCAAAGTATAGACAATTTATGAGACACTTACTTATAATCCCTTGACGTAATTAAATAATGGCGCCAAGCAGCATAGATTCGCTAAAGTACCTTAAAACTACGCTAGACGTAAATTCAATTGCAAAATGGATAACCATCTCCGGCGTCGGTTTTGCAACGCTAAGCCTAAGTAATCAGGGAAAGTAATGATGTTTAATATTCACGCTCTTATCCGCTACCTCTTAAAAAGATTTCAAGGTATGAGTTGAACATAAACAATCTACGATTGACGAAGCGCAGTTTACGTCCGATTGGCAAATTTCTCGAAGCCTTGAGAGCATTTTTTTTTTTTATTTACATGTTAATCCAGATATTAATGATCTGATGAAGAATCTAACTTGTGATAACATCCTTGCTATCATTTTCGAGGATGATGGACGTTGTATAAGCGAAGGTAATTCCAGTTGCTCTATTTATCTATAAGCCTTGAGATTTCTTGAAAATCGCCTCCTGTAATTTTAGCTTGATTTTGGTACTTCTTGAAAATAATTGCAACACTATCGAACGAAATTTACCAATCGACCCGGCGAACCGACCAGAACGACTCCTAACGCTAAAAGGATATGTAAATTCATTTCTGACGAATCTCCATTCCTGGGTATAATGTCGCAGTCGGGTCTTCTACTGACATTTCCATTGTTATCCTGGATCATACATTACACCGTACTCCCAGTAATAATCGTCCCGCTCGCATGTCGATTCCGACCCGCAATTCATTTTTTAAATAAGTCAACATCGGGCCTTGCGGTGTTTTCCTTCTACAGTTTCTGCAAAATAATCCCGCGACCACTCCATCGGCCTCTGATATCTCCATCATATATTCCAAGTATCAAACTCTTGGAAAAAAATCAATCCCACCGATATGCAATTTTCTACTATGATATGCATATCCCAATTGGTCCATAAACATACAAAGCCCGAAATACAAGAGCATCACCGAGTTGAATTCCGCCCATCGTGTATCAGATCCAAGCAAACGATATTTCATACAAGCCACCGAAACGTTACGATAAGTTAATCCACATATTCCTGGTTCAAGGAATGATATCGCAGTTGCAAGCACTGCCGCCATTCCCGCTTCCGCATTGGACCATGCACCACATTTCCCAGTTGACGCCATTATCGTTTCCCGGTGGTTCGGGAGGAACGATGCCATTTCCGGCAGCATCTTCGAGCAGATTCTCCCCGACCGGCAGATCGGCGTCCAGAATGTCAAGGAGACTTCCACCGACTCCCAAGTTATCCCTACCGTCTATTTGGGAATCCAGGTCCAAGGATTCCGAGGGCGGTCTCCGCTCGCGGGTCCTGGCGAGGCCGGAGACCTCAACGCGTGGGTCCTCGAACAGGCGAGATCGCCAAACCCTCTCGATGGACAAGAACCGCAGGACGCGCTCCATGTCATCCTCCCCGGCCCCCAGGACGAGGTTCAACCCGGTCTGCTCTTCGGGGTAGGTCTTCGGGGTCGAGGGTCGGTTTTCACCCCCCGGACCCAGTCGATCCAGGACTCCGAGTCGGTCCGAGGACGCTTCGAAGGCGCCGCAAGGACATCCCTCTCCGGCGAGCCTTACCCTCTGCAAGCGGCGACACTCCTCGGCCTCCTCCACGGGGACGCACCGGCACAGCTTCCGGCAGTCCAGAGAGGAGATCTCGCCGTGGCCGAGGTCGGCCCCAGACTGAGGAGCCTCCGAGACGCCGAGAGTGCAGACGGCCCTGCACAGGGTGCGAAACTCCGCGGCGCAGACGTCCACGCAGCCGGCGTCGCGCAGGCGCGGGGACGTCGTCCTTCCGAGGGTGGACGCTCGTCCAGGATACGTCCCTGAGGCCGAGCCCAACAACCCCAGAAGCAACACCCACCGGCGACCTGGCGTCATCTGAAAGTGATGGCAAATCAATACCCCGCGCGGCGACTCCACCGGGCGGAAATCGAGATCTCTGATACCCCGGAAGTGCATTGCGATGCTGGGACCCGAGGATGAACGGAACCTTCCGGGGTCATCGGAAGAGGACGACCCACTTCGGCTGAGCTGCGGATTGCAGACGCGTTATGTCCTCTAGCCGATAGGGAAATGGAGCAAAAACGAATCACTAGGCTGGTGGCGCAATGGTGTCTCTTGGAAGCTATCGAGAATAATTCAAATCTCTGGGAAAACTATATCAGGACGTAGCTAATTTTGGTTCTTGACATCAAAGAAATGATATATCTAATTAATAGAAGGATCAATCACCGGAGGGAAAGTCCAGGTTGAGGGGTATCGAAGGCCCGAGGACGACTGGGGACTTTTTTATATCCTTTTGGATGATTTTTCAAACTCACTTTCCGTCCTATCTGGACGACGATTACCGGTGATTTTGAGAGAGGAGACTGTCTCGCCGAGGTTTACATCGGGCCAGCTCCCGGAGCGTTTGATTGCCGTCACTTTAGCTTATTAATGCCCAATCAAGTCGAGCAGTCCTGTGACACGTCGAGTGAGCACCCCGAATAAGTCTCTGCACGATAAAGTCCGCTCTCCACGACTAGCTCTCACCGATCGGCGGGATTTCGCGCAGAACCTCGATGGCAGTGATAATCTACCCAATTTTATCGCCCATCCTGATAACGCTTCTCCGTTTCCCCCTCCGGATTTCAGATCCCGCGATAACGCGCTCTCGTTACGCTACCAGCTAGTAAACGTGACGCTTTATCGAGAGGACGTGGGGTATCTTGAATTTTTTTTTTCCCCGATATCTGTCAATCGCCATAGGTCAGGTGCAGTTGGTCATTACGATAAACACTTTGCGCAAGATGCCTCGATAGAGTGGAAAGCCTTATTAAAAAATTTCCGGAATTTTTTATTTATTAGAAATTTCTATTGAAATTAAGTTTCCCTTATTTTCACTCAGGTAGATATGATTAATTTTATTATGCACCTCAGAAAGACCTTGCATTCTCGGATGGACGCGGTACATACCGCGGTGTAAAGTTTCCCGAGTTTACGGAATATTCAGAGGTACAAAATGGACCGTAATGCGGTATGCACTATAAAGTGGAAATATTTTTCCTTGCAAGTGCATTCCCGACCGCGTCCGTGAAGTCTCTCAAAGCGATTCGCAACAAAAGGCGAAATGCGACGTCCGCTGCATTTCCGGGGTAGGAGCACGTAACCTGTCCGAAAGATGGAAATAACGGATGGAAGGGTGATAAATATCTCGGTTATCAGAATTCCGGACATGGCGGGGATTTATGCTTCTCTCTGATCGAGTCGGGATGCAGATTTCGTGGGTGCACCTGATGCACATAGAGTATTTATTGCGGTAGTTGGACGGGCTCCAAGACGTGACGTTTTGCCTGGAACGAGGGGAGGCATTAGCTTCTCCTTTGCAGCAGCTTTATCAGAGGCTGATAAGGTGCTGATTTTACAAAACGGCTCCTTAGAACATGCCCGACCTAAATTTGACAGATAGAGCAGGTACAGGAAAAAAGCTTAAAAAAAAATGCACAATTTACCTCACCCTCAAATATCCCTAATAAATGTCATTACGATCATCTATCCCCGCGCGATGATTCTCTAGAAAATGATCCACGTGCATCTGCAATTAAAATGCAATTCATGAGTAAAATTCCAAAAAAGTCCTGGTTTATTTATCGGAGGCGAATCGGACGACGAAAGATTTTCATTTTTTAAACACACCACGAGTTCCTTTCGTAATCCTCCGGTTGAATTAACACCCTGGGTTAGTTAAAAACCTCGGGGGGAAAGTTCATCCCCTCTGGAGTAGCCACCGAGATGCAACGATGCACTTTTCCTTGAAGGAAATTCGGAGAGAGGATTCCGAGGGCAAGTCCGAGAGAAAAGGCGGAGTTCCCGGCACTCGAGGGAAATTTCTCCCTGCCGCCTGGAACAAGTGGAGCAATTTAAAAAGTTCGCCCTAAAGTACGTCAGCGCCTGGGTAAAGAGGAGCTTAATTCATCCCCTCCGCGTTTCCCGCTCTGAGGAGCGACGAGGGGGCGGAGTGGGAGGTACAGAGGATCGATTCCATGCCGCGCATTAAATCACTGTACCCCCCGGACCCCCTTGGACCATTTCCGACCACCAGGAACCATTTCGCCACCGCCGATCCGACCCCCAGAAAGGATTTTCTTGCCTCGGAACTCTTGTCCCCGCTTTCTCAGGAGACCCTTTCCTCCGGCTGGTCCAGATAGGAGCTTGCCAGCTGGAAAAATCTGCGGAGCTTAATTGACGGGACATAATGCCGGATTTATGGAGTTTCCTTTTAAGCTACACCACTGTGGACGTAGAAAGAATGACACATTTTTCAAGCAAAAGTACGGGTTGAAATTACAATTTTATCATGATTTAAGGTACATCTGATAACCACGTGTTTGCTGAATACACTAGGGTTAAAATGTCAACCCGATCGGTTCAACTATTTTTGAGAAATCACCTGCGCCAGGTGTAAACAATTTCCTTCTACGCTGCGTTTGAAATGATCCTCCCTCGAAATGCAAAGTAGTTTCCTGGAGGCAATCCCACCTCGTCCCGGAAATAAATCCTGAAATATGGAATCCCGATTGATATCAAACCACCTTCGAGCCAAGCTCACCAGGAGCTTCCCTCCCAGGGGGTGAAAACCCTGGGCACCTCTCTCCTTCCGGTACCCACCGCCACCTTGAAGGTCGAAAATTCTAAAAGCCTGTCGATATCAATTTTTGATAACGAAACTACTATAATTGGCATCGAGTCCGAAGAGGAGTCGCATCCCGATCACGGGTTGATATGAAATCTGCTATCGGGGACCATTTGGGCAGGGGGTAGATACGTTCCTGGAGGTCCGAGGTTCTCGCCGGAGGGTGCTCCTCCACCCCGAAGGACGGAGGAGGTATTGATTAAATCCTCCGCCGGCCATTTTGGACCGGGACGCTATTGGCCGGCTCCCATTTTGTGCCTTCCACCCTCTTCTCGGCACTCCCATCCGGCAACGCGCACGCGTCGCGACATTTCCGCCCGAAATTATCCGCGGACGCGGATTCTCGGGGTTCGCTCCGATGCTCGTTACGCGTTTCCTCGGGGAAGCCTTGACAGGCGCCGGGCGTCGCTTTGTCTGCAGGGCCGCGTCGCCCATGCGTACCGGGGCCGTTAATTGAAATGTTTGCACAGCCGGGAGGTACTTTTCATCTCCCGGAAGAGGAAGCGTGCCCAAATACCTCCAAATATCTCCAAATATCTCATTTCAGGTCCCTATGTCCGCCTCGAGGTTCGACTCCGAAATAATTATTATACCCCTAGATAGGGATTTTTAGTTCATTTATGCCAGGAAATGACGGCTCGGAATATTGCGTTCGGTACGTGCACGCAATGGAACTTTTGCACCGTAAGAACGTCATTCACCGTGAAAGCTGAAATACGGCTGTGATTTATTTTATGATTGTTGCAAGCTCTAAATTTCAAGTAGACAGGGGTGTCGCGCGATAGGCAGTGAGCGTGGATTTTTGGATGGATTCATGGGCTCGGGATTAATGCCTTTAGTGACCCGCTTTGAGGATCCGGAGGTGGAGGCGCCGGTCGAGGCCGGGAGGGCACTGGAACAATTGCCTCGTCCCGAAAACGAGTAATTCGCCCCGCTGTCGATCTAACGGGGCCAATTTGCTCCCAGCCATTTCGAAGCGCTTCCCGAAATTCCCGAAGGAACCGACGGGCTCGGAAACACAGGATCAGGACCGCCATGGTACAAATGAGGTTTCTCAAAATGAGAAAAATCACCCTCAACGATGAATTTTGGATTGGATTTAACCAAAGTGCAAGAATGGGGAAGATCGTTAACGTCTGCCCCACGGTTAACCCGTTAACCGAGGAATTAATATTTGTACGTCTCGCCTTACAATGAGGACTTTTTTCGTCGCCTAATTTCCACGATGAAAAAAGTTACGTGTGAAGAAGAATTCCGTCATACCCGCGTTAAGGGGTTAATAAAATACGTCAATGGGGATAAGAAATTACAACTGCAATTCGTAACGGCTTTATTAGGCGACTAAATAACGGTTACAATAATGACGTAGTCATCTCGCGAGAATCCTCGGTTGATGCCGTGCCAAGGTTGCGTCATACGTGCCCCCAAAGACGAGCGGATTTCCGTAGATTTTCCGAGCTTCCTTTTTCCCCCGTCCGGGCGGAACATGTGGCGACATGCCTCGGAATGTAACCTAGGACAAGTCCGCGCGAGGGGCGCTTCGTCCGTCTCGAGGTATCGACCGGGTCCGCGGTCGTGGCGTGGGTGCGCCCCCGTGGGTGGGTGCCGAGTGCCGCGGGCACGTCCTCGCTCTTCGGCCGTCCTCGGCGCACTGACGTCACGGGCCGCCGCGCCGCTATTGGCCAACTATGGGGTGGCCTCCCCTCCCCTGCCCACGTGGCTCGCAACCCCCAAGCGGGACACGCCCCCGAGACACCCCCGCAAGCCCGAAAACTGGGTCAGACGGAGCCCAGACGAGGCGACGCCGCGACTCGAGAGACGTCCGCTGGGTTGCGAGCCAGACGAGGCAGTCCCTCCGAATCCACCCCGGACTCCGACACCCTGCGAGACCGACTGCACCAGGCAACCGTCCGGAGAGAACAGGTACCGCAACCACTCCGAGGAACCTTAAGGTGGTATGAAAGTGTAATATATACGTACCGAAAAGTGAAAATATTTATGACTTTTCTCCAAACTGGGTGCACCGAATTATCTGATACTTCGACACGTGATTGTAGAGGCTCTAAGGATGAACGCGCTGCCCGTGAGATTTCATTTTTTTGCAAAGTAGAATCTCTATTTTTCGTTTTCGTCTGAGGTAAATGCAAGATTTTTTTTTTCTCGAAAAATGAAATTTCAACACCAGCGCGTTCTTCTTTAGAGCCTCCATAATCTCCTGTTAAAGTTTCAGGTAATTCGGTACACCCTGTTAGGAGAACAGTTTCATGAAGGAGTCCTCTTTGACGTCACTTTCACATCCCCTTAAACGAGGTCACCGAAAGTTTCATGAACTTTGAGGCCACTTTCATATCCCCTTAAGTTTCTTCAATTTTCGGATATGTAAGATCCGAAGTCCCGATTCGTCTTTTTTTTTTTTTGAGGGAATTCGCAGAGATCGAACATGCTGTCCATGTCTTCTTTGGTCGGTCCTTGCTCCTTCGGGACACTGAGGTCCTTAGCGACTGGTCCTCTGGTTGTTCGGCTCGCCTTTGACTCCTCGGGCTCTGAATCTGGACTGAACGGTGCTGTTGTTGACTGTTGTAGGGACTGAGGCGAAGGGCCACTGCTGAGACATGGACAATGTGCAAATGATCGGCACTAAAATCACAGCGATCAAGGAATACTTATATGTAAGGCTCTCTCGCACGCATGTCACTCATACTCTGTCTTTCCTTATCCGTCGTCTCTTTGCGTTTCTCTTTCTCTGCCGGCCGTATCGATAATGCATATTGTGGAGTAACTTGGGGCTATTCACTTGGAAATCAATGAAAACGATTTTATTCATTGAGAACCGATTTTACCTTTCATTTCCATATCCCGAGCAACAATCAGATTCGATAAAATTAAAATTCTGAGAATCTATCGGTGATTTTTAACGATTTAAAATGATTTCTAGCATTAACCCTTTGAACGTTTCGAGCCATCTCGACATATGGGCGAAATTCGTCGGACCGGGCGGGCGATATTGGACCAAACGTCGGGCGCCTTTAGGCGCTCGAAGTAGCATAAGGGTTAAGTTTCATGATTTCATGAGTGAATAACCCCGTCCCGCGAGCACCACGACCCGTTTCCGTGGCGGAGACTCTCAGGCACCTTCCGGTTTGCTTTCGGATTTCAGAATTTCGCAAGGACGCACTCCCCGACCAGACTGATGAGCTCCGAAAACACTTACGCGCTCTCCAAGGAGCACTGCAATCTCAAGTACGCGGGTGAGTACTCCTTACACGTGTTCACTCGTCGAAATCGATGATCGATGATCGCCAACTAGGTAAATCGTTAATCGATGCCCCGTCCAGGGACCTCCGTTCGAGACATGCAAATTTGGATTTGTAGTGCTTTAATAAAAGTTAATTAAGGGGCTATACCACTGTGAACGTCGAAGACATTACACAATCTTGCAGGCAAAAGTATGAGTTAAATTAAAATTTTACATTATTAAAGATGATGATAAGGGGAAAAAAAAAGAGATTGTCAAAAATGTGCAATTTTTTCGACTTTCACCCTGGTACAGCCCATTAATTTTTTTTTTTGCATGCCTAGCTCCATTGTGCACTCAGTCATTGTATAGAGAAATGCTGTGAACGTCAATTGCCGGTAAATGAGATTATCTTTCATGTGTACAGAGTTGGGAAAAAGTTTGTAAGGAAATGTCATGAAATTTGGATTTTCGTTCGAGAGGGTGGCAAATTACTCGAATGGTCTCCTAAGCGGATATTTCCCTCCCTCGACTTCTTTTCTTCTTCATTTCGCCTTTCCATCCTTTACGGTGGTACTTCGAAGCGTTACGTCCCTTTATAGGTGTCATTTTATTATTCCCCTCGTCGAAGGGAGAACGGGTCCGTGGGGTACCCGGTAGAAAATCTATAAACCGCAATATTTTTCAGATTTTCCGGGCGAATAGGGGGGGGTACCTCCACTTGGGAACAGAGGGTGCATAATAATCGAGGATTTGGGATTGGCCCCGAAGAGTTTGGTCCTTGACGAGTGGCTGAGGACAGATTACACGCCGCAGGGGGTCGGAAGGGTTCATCTCCTCGCGTGTATTTGCAGTAGAGCAAGTGTCATCATACGATAAGCGTTGGGACGTGTCGGGGGCGCCATTTTCCATAGGCAGATGAAATTACCGGTTGCTTGTTTTACCGATCTGATTTTTGACATGAAGATTTTGTGCCCCCGGAAGAGCACATAAAGTTACACAAAAGGTCGCGAATGGTCTCGGTACGAGAATGACGTTTTTGCTGCGTACATATGACACTTTCTATCCCCTCAGCCCATTGGCTACTAAGAGCGCCTAAAGGCGTCCGACGTTTGGTCGAATATTGCCTGCACGGTCAGAGGAATTTCGCCCATATGTCGAAATGGCTCCGTGTTGAAGGGGTTAAGAGGCGGGTCTTGGATTTGACGGGGAAACGTGGTTGGTCTAATGTCTATTTTAATTCGCCGCTACGGAAGAATAGCCGGTCTTCAATTAGCCCAAATCACCCCGTAATCCCGCTTATAAATCGGAGGCAATCCCTACGAAACAACCCCCAGAAGACGATGGGGCAATTAAAGCTCCGTGCACATGCAACGAGGGCGCATCTGGCGAGGAATACCATGGCCGAGCTTTAATGCGCCATTGGTGTGGAATCTCTTTAATCCATATTTTATGATTTACTACCCTTTACATCGGACATAAACATTACCCCTAGGGAGACTGAAAACTGCCCGGAGAACCTGGAAAGGTTGGGAATTCACTTTCATCCCCCATAATAGAAATCCATGGAAAAATGGCGAGATGTTAATTACCACGAGAATAATTTTTAATGACACGGGTAAGTGGTTGACTGCGAGAGTATCATCGAAAAAGGGAAATCCTTAGCCAAATTGTCGGGCTTATTTTTGGGGACCTTGAAAAGAATACCATAAACTCGAGAAATATCGAGGCAGAGAGCTGTTAGATTGATGGGGTGGGATTAGCCGGATCGGGCAGGAAGGATTTCGAGGATTTTCCTTGTCTAACCGAAGGATCAAGGCGATTCAACATACCTCCTTATTCCCTCGGTACTCCCCCATTCTCTTTCTTTCCGAGATACTCATCGTTATTGAAAAAGAGAAGAGGCTATTCGATTCGAATCATCCATCCCGTATTATCTGATCTGGACCAAATGAAATTCAAATGTTAATTTTTTAATGTTAAAAATTATAAATGCCCTTTTTCCGATTTTTTGCGCCGTTCACCTCTCTCGTATTTTCTCGCGTTATTTATTGTAATAATTATTACGATAGAAAATACTCGAGGTTGCGTGCGTTATTTAATCTAATTAAATATCCAACCACATGATGCGATAGAGATATACAGGACTAGTCTCCTTGCGGGGTTGGCTTTGATTGCGGAATTAAATTGCGGAATTAAATTCCGGAGCTTCGGGCTGGGAAATCACGGAAAGTGCGAAGGAACTAACTTTTCTCCCCTCTTGTTTATCCTCGGGATCGAGGTAATGGACAAGGGCGTAAGGGCGGATTTCCTTCGGGATTCTTTATGGCTGGCTCGTAGATAAGGGACAGTTCAATCTAACCAAGGATTTAGCCACGTTGTATCGAAACATCCGACCGCCATCCCTGGAGTTCGAAAATTCTCTCCGACTTCTCCTCAACCAGGGGAAAAATTTCGACTCCATAGGGACTCCCCCCATCGTGGATTTTCTGTATTTTTTTTTTTCTAATTTTTAAATGTTTTGTGAACGATTGAGCTTTCGGATGCCACTTTCACACCCCCTTAAAGTAATTGCGGGATTATCGTATTTTCCTGGGATCCGGAATTTGAGGTATGTACTGCATCTTGGGGTATGCAAGTCCAGGAATTTCGAAGACGTGCATCGATCGGGATGCAAGGATGGGACGAAGTCGTCCTCGACGAAGAGGCACCACCGAGAGACCAAGATGGTGTCATCCCACCAAACAAGTGAGAGTGTGTCAATATAGGTCTATACTTTCAATTGTTTGATGAGGTGAAATCATTTATAAAAGCCGAACTCATCCGAACGAGAACGCCAGTTCCCTGAAGAGACGGTAGGAAGTCGTTGAAGAGGCTTAGAAGCCTCCATTTGTATGCAGCTTCAAAAATATCCTCCTTGTCTCATCCGGTACAGAAGATTTCACTTGATTGACCAATTAGAGGGTTGCTCCGGGATTTTTTATTTATATATGTATATTACAGTTATTATCATTTTGATTTTCAGACATCCTGCCGCAGAATGCCGAAGGACTCCCGGCAACCAGGGAATTCCTGATGAAGGTCGTCGACATTCTCCTCGACTTCATCAAATCGACCAACGATCGCAACGCCAAGGTCCTGGATTTCCATCATCCTGCCGACATGATGAGGCTCCTGGACCTGGAGATACCCGATACAGGAGTGACTCTTCAGCAGCTGCTGATCGACTGCTCGACCACCCTGAAGTACCAAGTGAAGACCGGTAAGAGAACCACTTAAAAAAAAATCCACGAATAAGCGTCGTGTGAAAGAGGAAAAAAAAGAAAAAAAAATTCAATTCGAAAAGCGACGGTCCAGACTTTCGGCACATTTCGGCGAAGTCGACCCTGAAGACGGCTCTTCGTAAATGCGCATCAGGAAAACCTCCAAATTATTCACCGTCCTTTATCGGCGGTCGTGATAAAACGGTTAGTCTGGATCTTGATAAAATATATATTCAATTTAGCATACGCACTCCCTTGGAGATAAACCGGCGAGGAGCTCTTCAGGGTGGATGTCCCCCCGTAACCCCGTAGGATCCTAAAGCACGTGATAAATGACCGAGGGAAGTAGGATTTATTAAAATAAAAACCGAGACCTATCGGGAGGAATAATTTCCCGGCCGCGTCCACAGGATGTCCTGGACCCTTCGGGGGAAAGATAAGGAATCGAAAATATGATCGAGCGCTTATCAGCGCCCGAAGGGAAGACCATTCCCAGCGTGCTTAACTCGACGCCCTTATTCATCCACCATACTTTATCCCCTGAAGAACCAACGTTAAAAAAAAAAAACGTTACAGTAGATAACACGTTATCGTTATTAAGGTGAAGTGAAACCCCCTTCAAACCCAGATCAGAACCAAAATGGCGTCGAGCTCTCATATCTCGATCGATATATAATAATAATATAATATACCGATCCCCAAACAATGGAAATGAGGCCCTTCTCTTCCTCTTTTCTCCAAGGATGCACATACTTTGCATTAACCCCTTTCACCCGTGCATAATTTCATTTTAATTATTCTCGCCCGCGATAAGACACTCCTCGTGCATAATTCAGGGTACTCCAGGGTATGTTTAACTTCTCGATAGAAACCGCCCATTTCCCACGCGATAGCGGCGAAACCTCGCTATCTCGGCTGGATTCGATTACCGGGTTGAATGGATGCTAATGCACAATGCCGCCAGACATAGGGCCTGGTCCAAGTTAGGCGAAATCACGCCTAACTTAACCGACCACCCTCGGTTATCGGGGCACGCGTCCTGATATACGTGCCCGGACGACAAAAACTAGTTATTAGATCATGTACCCCAGAGTCAAGCCCCAATCTGCCCCTCTTTGGCTCGGGATATCCGAAGCCTTCTTTTCCCCGTGCATTGAAAGGGAAATTGAAAGGGCGGGCCACCCCCGAAAAGTCCAACCAAGAGTTCCTTCGCCGGTCTCTTTACTCCTCTCTCCCGTATTTGTTAATAAAAAAGTAGACAGCACGATACCACGGAGTCCTAAAAATATTCCCCGGCTTATAAATGACATTTAAGACGTCTCCAATGTTTGAGGTCTGATTAGAAATTTCTTCCAGTGTTTTTAGTTCCCGAATTATCTCCGGGAGTACTTTTTAGTACACATGTTTATACATAGTTCCTTTTATCATACCTGAGTACCTTGAGGAGGAATTGGATTTGCAAGTTTCTTTGTGCCGATGAAAAAAAAAAAATAGCAGCAGACGCCGACCACTGTTATACGTCGAGTATCGATCTTTCGATATCTCTTCCCCGAGTTTGGCACAGGGCGGATATTTCATCGGATGCGAGGGGGGAGCGATATTGTTAGGATGACCAGAGATTGCGGCTTCGACAATCAGGGGGTAAGGATAGGACCACCCTGTGACACGTGTGCTCTGACTTCCTCTATTTATTTTTATTTTTTTTTTTAACGCGCTCCACCCCCGACATCCAGATAACAGATACCCCTGATGGATAGTCATAATCTAAGTTAGCTATACAATTTATCTAGAGGGTCACTTTCGGTAAAGAAACTCGTGGAGCGTGCACTTGGCGCGAAACGCAGCCATGCGTTGGGAACGATTTCGGTAAGCATCCAAACGGACGGTGTTGCAGTAAACTCCAGACGCTGATATCACGGATATAGGAGGGTTAGGGGGGGTGCAGGCTTCAGGGAAACGTCGAAGGGTCAGGAAAGTCCTTGTTTGTTACGGCGATTATCCTCGAAATAGGAGGGAATGTCCAGGAAAATCCTAGAGAGGATATATCCAGCCCGATCGCGGGAGAAAACACTTTTGCGGGGTGCGCGCACGTGGCTCCCTGCCATGGGGCGGCAAATTCAATGGGATCGGTGTAATTAAGAGCCATTTCTACACGATTTTCCCCCTAGGGTCCGGGCTAAACAGTAAATAGGGGTGCGTATTATGCCAGGGGGTGCCCCATGCGAGGGAATTCCCCCCAAGGGGTCGGCCCTTTCGCGGAGTGACGGAATTTAAATTGGCATCCTCGCGATTCCTGGAATTTCTTTCCGAGAATTTTTTCCTCGGTCATCGTCGAGGGGACGCACGCTTTTCCAGGGGATTTTCATTCCTGAAATTCACCGAGTCAGTCGGGACTTTTTAACCCATCGATTTCACCAGCTGTTGTAAATCTCGATTACAGGGTGCATGGATGGAATTCGAGGGGGACGTATTTTCGGAAGGGCTGCGATATGACATGTTTCAAATTATTTCTTTTCTGTCTCTGTCGCTCTCCCTCGTCAATAATAGTCGAGGTGTTAATGAAAAATTATGAGAATTGATAATCATTTCGGGATAACCTGGACACCCGGTACGTCGACTTCCACCTGCAGACTTTTTCCCTTCTTCCGGTTCGCATGATCGATTGCAGGGCATTAACGTTGAGCCGGGGTTACACACTTCTCTTCATACAAATCCTAAACCCCTAATTTATCACCAAGTGGGGTCTGCGTCGAACAGGTCTTTCTCTTTCTCTCCTCTCCCTCCCCCGGCTCTGTTTCGAGCCAAATTAGTCGTGAAAAATACCCTCGGCGATCGAAGGTAATCGATGATCGAGGGATCCATCCGTGTCCTGGGATCAATTCTTCCTACCATTTCTCCCGAAAGCGTGGAAAATTAATTCCTGGGGGAAAGAGAAAAAGAAAAATCGCCGAAAAAAATGTCCACGACCACGAGAGGTGTCCTGGTATGAATGTTGTCTACCACTTCTAGAAGCACTTAATCGGGATTAAATTAATTCCTTGAAAAAGTAGGACTTTAAAATCGGGGGTCAGGAAAATGGAAAATCGACGGGGGGTGGTCCTGGGCGGGCATTTAAATTAACATCCCCTTAAATCCGCATAATGCGAGCCCGCTTATCTCCTGGACGAAGCCACTCTCCTGTTTGCTCGACAAGCAACCCCGACGTGTCCTTTGGCCGTGTTTGAGAGCCTCTGCAAACAATCTAGTGGAGCAGCGACGCGTGTGACGCGCAAAATGCGGGATCCTCGGACCCCTAGAACTCTGCCCTCCATCCCCAGGAGTCTGCGGCATCCCCTTCGAGGTCCAGGAAAGAGGGCACGCCGACGCCGGACGCGTGCCACGACTCGGCGACCGGGATAATTGCGAGTAACGGCGCGACAAACGTCAGGAGACACCCCGAAGAGGTCCCCCAGGACCCTCTCCAGGGTGACTCGTGAAGAGCGAACCTCCTGAGAGGTTCCTTTCCTTCCCTTTACAAAAAATACCAACAAGTGGTCCGGTTAACCCATCTACGCGTTCACGTCACTTTTCGACTAGCGATATGAGAAACAAGGAAATGATAAGGGATGTAAAAAGAGATAGAGAGAAATTTCAGATAAGTACCACTGTGCACGAGGAGTCCCCGAGGAACCGAAGAGGCCTAGGAGCCATTGGAAGTCTTAAGAGTCCTTAAGGACCGAAGGGTGTTGCCGGAGAGGAAGGACCTATTAGGGACACTCACCTGTCAGGAGATTAGGGATTAAAGGAACATCCTCCTCCGGCGATCTGCCCGGTGGAAGGGAGAGGATCCTTCCCCAAATTCATCCCTGGACGAGACGACCTCGATAAAGACCTCCGGTAGATTAAAACCCGCGAATGTGTCATCTAATGGGCTCGATGCTTGTCAAACCCAGCTGATGCATCAAGGAACAGGGTTTACTTAACGCAGAAATCCTGGGAGTAAAAGTTAGGATGTCCTACTCAGATTTTTATACTTAGAGATGAGACGGTCCAAGGCGATTGATATTTTTCCTCGGGATATAGGAAAGTCCTTTGCAGAATTATCCAGCGCACTTCCTGCTCCCAGGACCCTCCTCGTCCTTCCGGCCTCCACCCTGTACCCTGAAGAGGTCGCTTCGAGGCCGGATATTCAATGAGGAATATCCATCAGACACTGTCCGATCGATCAAGCTGAAGGTTCGCCTCTTAACACTCCACCTGAAAATCTCAATTATTTCCCTGGACGGTATCTCGATAAAATTTCCTCCTCTCATATTAATCGGCTTATCATTTTTTCTCCCGTTTATTACCTCGCTTCTTTATTTCTTGTTTGGCCTGGTGGAGAGAAATCCCTGTACTGAAAATAATTCACCAGCTCCATTCCGTTCTCGAGGCAGCTTTTTATTTCGACTCCGAGCTCCCCGTGGACGATAAGGGAGTCATAAGCCTCCTTCGCCCCCCCTCGGTGCAGGGGTCAGGGTTCCATCAAACAGAAGCATTAGACTTGATCCAAGCGCGATGTTCAGCCGACCGGATGACAACATACTCGGCGAGCTTAAAGCTCTTCGCCCTGAAGAGCCTCCTGAAGTAGCCTCCAACAGCGGCCCCTGAAAGGCGCGGCTGAAAGGCCCGGGACAGATTTCGCGACACGCATTTCGAATTTTCCAACACGTGTCGGCCCCCTCCCCGGTTATTAATTACTCCGGAAAGTGACGAGGAAGTCGTTTAACCTCGAGGCGGGTAAAACCGCTCGGTTGGTTTTTCAATAATTAATAACCACCGAATCGCAAACCGTACCTTGGAACATTTCGATATCATTTACATATCGTATGGGTCATTTAATTAGAACGACTTTTTTTTTTTTTCCTACATTTAATTTTCAGGCCACCCACACTTCTTCAACCAGCTGTCGTGTGGCCTGGATCTAGTTTCGATGGCTGGCGAGTGGCTGACGGCCACGGCGAACACGAACATGTTCACCTACGAAATCGCCCCCGTGTTCATCCTGATGGAGCACGTGGTCCTGGAGAGGATGCGAGAGCTGATCGGATGGTCAGGGGGCGACTCCATCCTGGCACCTGGGGGTTCCATCAGCAATCTCTACGCCTTTTTGGCAGCGAGACACAAGATGTTCCCGATGTACAAGGAACGTGGGTTGGCTGCTGTCGGTGGACAACTGGTCATGTTCACGTCCGACCAGGTTAGAAATAATTAAAAAAAAAATTAATAACCTTACTACCGTTGGTCTTAATTGGTTAAAAAAAAAAATTAAAAAGACTCAGGGCAAGATTGAAAAATCCTGATGGGGTTTTTCTTTATCCCTTGTGTTTCTCTGCCAGTGCCATTATTCCGTCAAGTCTTGCGCCTCCGTTTGCGGTCTGGGGACCGACAATTGCGTGATGGTACCGAGCGATGAACGTGGTCGCATCATTCCTGAGAAACTGGAGGAGCTCATCCTGGAGCGCAAGGCCAAGGGCCATATTCCATTTTTCGTCAATGCCACTGCCGGCACCACTGTCATCGGGGCCTTCGATCCGATCCCAGAGATCGCTGACATCTGCCAAAAGTACAAACTGTGGCTTCACATAGACGTGAGTTGTCATCAAATCTATATTTCTTTTTTTTTTCTCCTTTATCGACGCATTTCATTCCTCCGATCTTTCCTCCTACAAAATTGCAAGGATTAATTATTACCAAAAATTACCATTCCGATTCATGCGTTGCATTTTAATTATTTAATTATCTTTATTTCTCCGCATGACGTAGAGGATTTACGTGGCCGTCCATTTTGCTGAGAAATCAACGCGTATACCGATCTACCTGTTAGAGCTGAAAATCCCACCTTAATCGTTCCCAGCTGATCGATCCCATTCACCCGAATGTGGAATTATTCAAATCCGCTCACCCTTTGTTAAGTGCAATCCGTAAATGCCAAACGCGTAAGGACCTTACCGTAAATAATTAATGTGAGAACCTACCCGACGCCTGGCGGATTCCGGCAAATTGCAGGGAAATTCTGGAAAATCGTCGGATTTGAAAGTCAGACCATGGCACCGAATTGTTCGGTCAGGTTGCCGAAATTATCCGCGACGATGATTTATCGCTCTTTTTGGGGATTTCATCGAGAAATCGATATTTCAGGCGGCCTGGGGTGGCGGACTGCTTCTCTCGAGAAAATACAGGCATCCAAGACTGACCGGCATGGAACGGTGAGTTATTATTAATTATTTACATTTGTCATACAAGAGCGAAAAATAATTACAAAGTTTTGCAATTATTTGCGATCTTACAGGTGTCTTTAATCAGGATTTATGCATCCTTGCATCAATTATAGTGATCTAGCGCATTGCAAAAACCCCATGTCATTCGACTATTATTTATGAAAATTAAATACCGCGTCCTTTAGGTCTTATTTCCGGAAAATAAGGATCGATGGTACTTTTCATGCAACGTAGGTGCCGAAATGAGGCAATTTACAGTACCAGCGATGGTCTCCCTTTGGTGCACTTCTGGATGTACATGCAAAGGGCTTCAGGACCGACAGGGGCTTGTGGGCCAAATCCCCGGTTTTATAGTTTATTGGGGCTTACTTTGATGGACTCGGAGGAAAAAAAAACCCACTTTGGGGTCCTCCTGGTCTTACGTGGGGAAATCAATACGCTCCTGTTGGAATGGTCTTCCTGGCGGAGCGACGCAGGAGCTAGACGTCGTTTTACATGACAATGGTCCGTAGAAAATTCCCAGGATGATAGGCCGGGATGGATAGCTCGCATAATCCTTCCCTTATCTGCACCGCGAAGGTCCTTAAAACTGCCCGTCGTGGAAAGTTGCGGGGAAAAAGTTTTCTTCTAAACCGATGGGAATGGAGCCACTTTGAAAATGCACTGTCCTTCCTCGTAATACCTTCAGGACCTCTTCGGAACTTCTCAAAGTGTGACGGGAGGGGATTAAGGATCTCTCGGGTTAAAAGTGTTTTCCTCCCTCGGTACTTCCTAGACTTCTTTCACGCTTTTATACTTCGCTAGTTTACCTCGCCAGCCTGAAATCCAATGATAAGAGAAATCAGGGAAAACTTGGAAAACCCTTTCACACATCCGAGGTCCAGATGAAAGTTAAAGTTGAGGCCTTTAAGACTTACGTGAAAATAGTCCTCCCCCTAAAAATGATTTCCTCTACGCGATTTTGCGCCAGTCAAAAGTCTCCTCAAATTTTCCCAGTATATATTCCACTATTTTCTTTTTTTTTTTTTTTGGTCAATTCGTAACCAAATTCAATTTTCCCACTTTTGGCTGGAACTTTGTCAAGAGTTTGGGCTAACTCGTTCCACCGGTCTGGCTTTGAAAATAAGGAGGAAAATCCCCCGAATTTCAGGGAAAGTGTTTAGGGTAGGTGGATTAGGTCCCGGGGGGTGGACCAGGATTAAGGACCTCGAAAAAGGATTCCGGGTGGAGAGTGTCGTAATCTGTGACGTGGAGCAGTCTGACTCCTGTCTTCGGCACATGCCGACTCTCACACACAGAGGAGGTCCCCTCGATGCCGAAGCCACCCAGGAAGAAGAGGGTGCGGAACTCGGACGGGGACTCCTATGGGGTCGGCGAGATTAATCCGCGATTTGCATCCCGGCGCATCTGCTACCCCGAGAGCCCCGGATGCGGACAGTCCTGACCCCAGGAAATTCCCCCGGGAGCGATCTTCCCGAGCCAAGGGCTCATTTTGACGGCCATTTCGATTCCTCCACCGCCGAAAATTGATTCATTAATTCCCCCTCTTCCGACGTATACCCCCTAATCGCTCTTTAAACCGCGAGAAATTACTTAAGGTATCATATGCAGTTGTCATAGGAGAGATTCAAGAATTATTATTTTTTTTTCATAAGTAAGATGCATTTTTTCATCGAAAACAGAGCGTGATTTCATAGGACAATTAAACGTGTTTTAACGCGAGCGACAAAAATTCAGATAAATCAAAGGCACTAATTTTGAGTATTCTCCCAAGGACATTCTTGAAACAACACTCGGAGTAATTTCATTCTCGAGATATCTAATTTGACCGATTTACAATTTCCTTTTAACAATTGTTCCCGTCGTGGTGTATCACTTTATCGAGTGCCCAGTGTTATCGTTTAGCGACGCGTTCCGGAGGTGTAAAAGGCCCATGCCGGGGAGCTTTTAGCCGGGGGACAAAAGAGACAGGACTTCCTTCCCGAAGGAAGGTCTTGATTAAAATGGCAAGCGGAGAGGCGAAGGACGGAACAGTCCTGGGCAGGAGCAACAGCTGGATCGGTTCCCTGGAGCGCATTTGCGGGACAGAACTCTCCTCTTATATTGACGCGCTTGCGAGCGTTCCGCGCTTTGCGAGCTTGAAATAAAGCCCGGGCCCCGACAATGCCGGATTAAACTCGTACAAAGGGATAGGTCTCCCCCCGGGTGCCTTTTCTGCGCTTTGCTCTCTCTTTCTCTCTCCTCGCTCGTCCTGTTTCCTTTTTGCCACGTCGAAAGTCGGCGAGGACTCCTCTCGCGTCGCGGCCCGATGAGGCTCGATGATTGCGAGAAAAGGTCCTAAGGGCACGAGCCGAATATTTCCAGGACACCGAAACATTGTCCCCTTTCTCATTGTCCGACACTCCGGGGGATGACTCAAGTAATTTCCAATTTTCACCATTTTTTTTTTTCTTCTCCCACCTCAAAGCGCCGCCACTATTTCCTACGGACCTCGAGGAGGTCCTCCGAGCGATGTTCAGATTTTGTCGAGGATCTTTCATATCGTCTTAAGGGAATTTATATATTCCTCTTCGAGGTCCCTAAATGGAGGAGAGAGGTCGAGGCCGAGGATCGTAAATGGCGGCGGGCCCGAATTCGGTGTCGAGGCGCCATTTACGAGGGTTGGAGTAATTAGCATGGCTGGCAATATATATTGCGAGGGTTTTGGAGCTGGCACCTCGGTCGTCCTGTCGAGGAAGGGTCCTGCGAGGAGGCCACGCGCCAACCCCAGATGCGAATCGCATTAATCACTCCAGCCTTCACTCTCGGCTGTTACATCGGCGCCGAGATCGTCCACGAGTGCCGAACCCGATGAAAACCATCCCCGAAGGGATTTCCGAGGGTTCATTTATTTTTGTTTATTCGGAAAGTCGCTAGGAGTCGGCGGGGATTTTTTTCCGAATTTTTTCAAGATTTTCTCGCTGCCCTGGAGGTACGCCCTGAGTCCTCCAGGAGTAACTAATGGAGGCCGCGAGTGTCATCGACAGGGATCTCTTGAAGGGCTCTTCGGGCTTCGAGGACCCTGCATCAACTGCAGTGTCAAGATACAGGGGGAGCCTCAATACGTGTCACTTGCCACGTGTCGATGACGTTTGTCATAACACGTGCTCCGGGATGCTCCCTTTCCGGCCGCAACTCCAGGTGACGTCGAACCAGCTCCTAAACTGCTGGGAAATATGTATAATCAGTCAAATGGAAGGACACAAGGATTAATGGGATTTAATTACTATGGCTTGGGTAATGACCGCTAGAAGGTTGACGCTTTGATTATTTAAATTTCCCGCAATTTGCGGCGCTTTGTCGGGGCGAAGGGGTTGGCTTGTCAAGAGATTCGGGATTTCCCAGGGTCGAATTAATAGCTGTTGCCGAATCCATGGGCCCCCGGGGAGGGAGGGGATGCGAGGGAGGGTACCTCATATTTCATCCCCCATCACTCCCAGGGGAACGGATAAGAGTTTGACAAGCAGCTGAGACTTTACGTACCGCTCGATGGACCGATCCGCCCACGATGGGAGAAAAATGGTCTCCGGACCTTGGATATCTCCCCCAGGCCCCGAAATCCCGGGTTCTCGCGGTAGAAAGGGCCGAAAGTGAAAATGAAAATGAATCAATTGTTTCAGGGCCGACTCCGTGACCTGGAACCCCCACAAGCTCATGGGCGCCCTGCTGCAATGCTCCACGATCCACTTCAAGGAAAACGTACGGAATAGGATTAATTTCCTAAGCATGCTTTAGCATTCTAGACATTTCATTAGCATCCTTACGATGTCATCCGTTCTTCTTTGGGTTCCTTTTAAACCCTCGGCAAGGACTGTCTTTTAATTCCTGAAAAAGGGAAGGAGGTTGACTCGCCACGGGACCATCATTGGCAGCTCCTGGAAAGATAGGAAAAATAGAGAAAAGTCAGGGCGAGAAGGATTAAGGAATTCTATCGGGAGGGAAAAGAGAAAGAGAACTCGAACGTCGAAGGAAGAAATATCGAAATCCCCCGGAATTCCGATATGCCGAAGGGGGCATAACGTCGCCCAGCATTCCGAAGGGGTGGAGGCGCCTCCGGAGCGGGCACGGCACTGCTGGAATTTAATTAAACTAAGAGATAACATATGTTACCGCCAGCCAACCCGGCTCGGCAGAACTGGGGGAATGCCCCCCGGCAGGGTTGTAGTTATTGCTGGCCCCGGAACGCCCCTTGGATATTAAAATTCCGGGAGCACCGGGTGCGCGCGACCCGGCTGGGGTGACGCCGCCGAGTTTTCCCCCCTTTTCTTCGACTTTTATTCCCATTTCCAACTTCGACACGAGCTCGGAGTCTTTGCGGGATGCGGGGAAGGAAGTCGGCACCCGCGGGAGGTTATTCAGAGACTTCCGGCCGGATATACAACCGGGAAAGTTTCGGGGAGGCGACGCCAAGATGGCGCCCGCGGAGACCGCCGCCATTTTGGTGGCTCGATACTCGCCAATCCTGCGCATCAGTTCGGGCCACCGTATCGACCGCATTCCGACGTGATAAGACCCTGGCCAACGAGAATGTTAATTCGACTGGATGGATTCCCCGGGTCGGGCAATTAGAGCCGACGAGGATGGAAGTCGGAAGTTGGGAACTTCGAAGCGGTCCCCAAGAAGGACGCGCACTCCGAGTCAACTTTGATATCGTTAGATACTTTCTTTTTTTAAATTGTAATAAAAAGTCCTCGAGGATGGGAGGATGGGGAACTTGGAAGCGGTCTCCGGGAAGAACTCCGAGTCAACCTCGAGCCCAAACCTTGATATCGTTAGATATGATTTTTTATTTCTTTAAACTGTAAAAAAATCCTCCCTTCTTTCTAATATCAATTGGTACTACTTCCTGATTATTCAGGGTCTGCTTATCAGCTGCAACCAGATGTCGGCCGAGTACTTGTTCATGACGGATAAACTTTATGACGTGAAGTACGACACCGGGGATAAGGTCATACAGTGTGGCAGGCACAATGACATTTTTAAGCTGTGGCTGCAGTGGAGGGCCAAGGTGGGGAAATGTTGGGTTTATCGAGGCTCCTATTTTTCTGCCATTTCTCACACATTTTCCGGGATATTTACCAGGGCACGGAAGGCTTCGAGAAGCACATGGATCGCCTTATGGAGCTCACCGAGTACATGGTCAGGAGGATCAAACAAATGCCCGACAAGTATTACTTGATCCTTGAGCCGGAATTGGTGAACGTCTGTTTCTGGTACCTACCGACGCGCGTTCGGAACATGCCTCATACTGCGGAGAGAGTGAAGATCCTTGGAGAGGTACGAAAAATCTATATTAAATCCTTCTTAACCCTTTCGTTAGGAGCGCCGTGTGAAAGTGGCTTTCCTTGCAGATCTGTCCCATTCTGAAGGGACGGATGATGCAGGCCGGCACGTTAATGGTCGGCTACCAACCCGACGACCGCAGG
Source organism: Orussus abietinus (assembly GCF_000612105.2). Taxonomy (NCBI): domain Eukaryota; kingdom Metazoa; phylum Arthropoda; class Insecta; order Hymenoptera; family Orussidae; genus Orussus; species Orussus abietinus. The sequence continues at coordinate 771,792 of NW_019394887.1, read as the reverse complement.
CCGAACTTCTTCAGGAACATCATCTCCAGCGCTGCCGTAACGGAAGCCGACGTCGACTTCCTCCTCGCGGAAATGGACCGCCTTGGTCACGACCTTTAAACTGACGTCCCTGAAAGTAGGTAGCGTGCAGACAACCGGAAGTCCCTGGAAGAGTCTGCCTCGACCTGTACAAAAAAAAGAAAAAAACAAACAAACAAACAAAGCAAACCCTGAGGCCAATTCACAACCATGAATATTAAAATAAGACATATGAAGAGGCGCCCAGGGTGCACCGAATCCTCTCGGGTTTGTCGACTCCTCCAAAAAATGATTAAAAAGAAAAAGGAAAAAAAAACACCATAAACTTTGACAATGGAATTATGCTGCTCTTGGATGAACATATTTCTTATCGATAACAGGATGATTACGATTGGGCTCTTGGAAGGATTATTATTCCTATCGACTTGGATTTCAATTTGCAATTTTTTATTCATTATTTTATGGTTTTCATGAGGCGTCCACCGTTAGTAGAGACTTCGGGGCACCCCCTACGGCGTTTACTGTTGATTAGGGGTAAAGGTAAATTCTAGATTAATTATTAATGTTAAATTCATCCGGCCTCGTGGATGTTGCGAGGAAGGAAGGATGTGCCGATTGTGATCCTTTGACAGGATTCTCAGTTCGGAATGGACGTTTATTTTTTTTTCTCTTTTTTAGCCTGGTTAACTTCCATTCCTCGCGAATCACCTGCTGAATGAAGTACTAATGTCGAGAATACTCATTGGGTGTTATTTCACCTCGTAGGCTTTAAGTATAAATTCCTGGCATATATGAGAAATAATACTCTAAGTTGCTCTAGAGGGAACGGAGACGTCTTCGACCTTTATGCAACTAGTTTTCGTTTTCAGGAACAAGGAATTATTCCAATCGTTAATTAATTAACGGTGTTGATGCCTTGGAAATTGATTTTCGCAGGTACCTTTGAGAAGGACAATAAAGAAGATGCGAAAGGAAATACGCCCAGGCATTTGGAGGTAACTATTGGAAATTCTTTTGTTTATTTATTTATTCATGATTTATGGAGGAAAAAAATTTGCCATCTGCGCGCGGCCGCGCAAACCAAAACTAGTTGACAAAGGTCGGGGCTCTTTCGAAAGTGCAATATTTTCTAAACTTAAGGACAACGGCCAAGAAATTTGTTAAACAATAGCCAGCTTAACGGGAGGGTGCGATGCAATTTTTCCGTTTTAATCTGAACGGCTTCGGATTAATTGTACCAATCACAGGCCTTGTTAACGGTAGTTAATCAGTCAGAGCTTCGCGTCGGAAGTTTCGTTGAAGTTTTAACGGAGTTTATGACAATAGATAAAGTTAGCAAGAGACAATTATCGATAGCGCTTCGCCGGTCGTATGATTTGCTGTTGAACAGTTAGGTCACCGTCGGAAATATCAATCTATATACATATATATATATATATACACCACGATATTGAGCATATAAATATATACATATGGATCTATGATATATATATATATAAAGTAAATATCAAAGGTATATTATATTAGCGTTGGAGATTTTAATGATAACGAGGACACAAACCCATGAAAGTACATGCTTATTCCAGTATATATCGTTTCCGGAGACTTCCGGTCTCCGTTTCGTTACTTTTCGACTGCCATCGTCGAATCGAATAGTTAATTCCGTTCCTTTGCGAGTCTTGGGGGGAAATTGACGATGTAATCTAGATATTATTATATACTATATATCGCCGACTATGTCGGCGTGGGAGGAAGAGCTGTATCGAAAAGTCGTTTCCTTTCGCTATGTCTAGCCTCGAACTGTCTTTCCTATCGATTAGTCTTAGATCGTTTCCTATTTTTTTTTTTTTTTTTAATATATTTCCCTTTCGGTCATGGCAGGGATTTCTTGCCATCTCCTATCGGGGAGGGCCGTGATAAGGGAATCCCACGTGGACGTCTTCTCGCGAGCTCTACTCTGCTTAGGTTTCGACTCACTCGCCACTATTAAATAATAATTTAAATGATTAATGATAACTCGATAAGGATAACCGAGGATCTAGGTGTAATTATAACGAGGAGAGATATGTAAATGTATTTATGTACACTCGCGAGCGGTTTCCTTTGGTAGGGCTCATCGTTAGATCATTTTCTTGCATTTAGAACGGAATTCAGTGTGATGGCATTGTTGGCACGGTTTACACCGTTGATCGGTGTTGCTGGTTTACGAAGTGCAACACTTTGTTGCAAGATGCATTGTACCTTCGAGACAGGGCTCTTTCCGGATCTATCGCCCGAACGAAATGTCAATCCAATGTATAAAGACAGATGATATAAGAGGAATGGTATATTTCTATGGAAGAAGTATCATTTTTAAGAGCGAACGATATTACGGAGATAATACGTACTCGTAGGATTAACGTTCGGATTAATTAGGCGCGTGCCAATTTCAGATTCGGATAATGGTAGGACTACTATGACGCGATTCCTCTATTTTTTTTCTTTCCTTAGTAAAATTAGAATCTATTAAAACAATCTAATCTATCGCAATTAACGAATGCACCCGCACCTTGTTAGCGCACTTTAACACGTTTGTACATAACATTTAGGATATTACATCGGGTCGATGAGGAATATTTACAACTTGCATTGAAGCGTGTCAATAGCACTTCCTCTTAGAATTCTGCAACTTCCACTATGCCCTTGTTGTCAATTTATCCCCAGAAATGTCGAGGTACAAGGGAAGATTTTTAAATTCTCCATTTGCGGGTAAAAGTTAATACTATATTGTTTTATTCTACCGTAGCATTGTATCAGTTGGAGGATGGCTTGAAGAAGCAAAATCTACATACAACGACGCGGTGGCGGTCCAAAATTTCAGAAAGTTATATTTAGATAGGGCTTTGAAATATATTTTAATAACTCACACTTCCTCCGCACGACCGTGTACATAAGTGATAACAAAAGGTGACAATAATACACGAGCGGAAATTGGCACGAGCCTGAACAAGAGACGTTTGAAACGAAGTATAAAATAGCGAATCAATGTTCATGGCCTCGGGTCGTTCTTGACCCTGAAGAAAAAAAAAGATAAAAAGGAGTCGCATTAATTACGGAATTAACGTTAGGATAGCGAAGGGCGAGTCGTTTAGGAGGCGACGTGACGAACAACAAAATCTCATGTCTTCCAATCGAAAGGAGTATTAATTAGGACTTTAGCAAGGCTAACGTGAACTAGTCACAATAGCTTATTCACTTGTAGAGGAGTACATACATATGGGTACCTAACTTACCGAAATCTCACACACGTGTACATAACGAGCACATCATTGTTACTGTGCGCAAATTGCGGGTCGGCCATGAGCGTCATGAAACGAGAAACGCAAATAGATGAACATCGAGAAAGAGAAGGAAAATCGAGAGACATCTCGACAGTTGCGATATTGCTTTTGTTGTGACGTAAATTTGTGGTATCATAACTGCAGGCTTACCCACCTAATCGCCATAGTTATCCACTGTATATCAATGTCTAATAAACTGTTATCCCTAAGTCATCATATATCACCTTCTGGTCCGCAGTTTAACGAGTCGTTTTCCATTCCCGTAATTATCATTTGTCAATCTAAACGAAATATCCATCATAACAAAAAATAATATATACACATACACCCTGGAATATAGTTCATAATAAATATACTCGACGTGGAGAAGTGTCATGGACTTGAGAGTGAATATAAAAATGTGCTTTACCGTTTAGTACTCTTCGGGGACATATTCCAAACCAGTCCGTGCATAATTCTGTTAATTTGTAAACAGGCGTATAAATTAGAAGCCTCGCTGGCCTTGAGGAGTCTCCGCCAGTTGCGAGCCGCTTTCTTTCGTGGGTCTGATTTTAATCAGAAGAGTACCATCCATTGCAGCGAGTGCTTCGTGTCGGTCTTCCCGTTTCAACGATGAAAAGTTTCGTTTCCTACTCGGCTGACTGCGATTTCCCTATAGAAAATCTCCCATTCGGCGTGTTCTCAACAAATGACAACGTGAGTTGCGTCATGCTATACTCGTAGGAATAATAACTTTACCTTGGCATTTGCTCCGTCACTTGTGATAAGAAATTACGCAGGCGATAACAGAACTTCCGAACAATTTATGCGTTATGTAGCTTGCTTTCATCTCGTGTTCTTGCTCCAACCGCTTTACCATATTGTTAATCATTAATATTAACGAAAAAAGGAAGCAGAATGTCGAGAGTATTCTCAGACTTTCCGCACGCTCGCGCCATCTGTGAGGACGCTTGTCAACTATACGGCAGCGATCGATGACGAGTTATCATCTATTGGCACATAACCCTTTACCACTATCGGATTCTAGTTACTCATTGCCGTAATATTTAACAGCATTCATTTAAAATACTTTATGAACGGTTTTAATGGGGAGAAATTTGTGAGATCAATTTGGAACTTTTCTTCCAGCCAGAGAAGAGGATAGGCGTGGCGATTGGAAATGAGATTTTCGACTTGAAGAGCGGCGCGCATTTCTTCACGGGACCTATTTTAAATGAACACCAGGATGTCTTTCGAAAGGACTGCCTCAACGATTTCATGGCCCTTGGAAGGCCCGCTTGGGTGGAAGCAAGAATCACTCTCCAGCACTTGCTCGCAGCTGATAACAAAACCCTACAAGAACCGGGAATTCGATCCAAGTACCGATAACGAACGCACATGCATTACTATGAATGTGTTAGCAACATTACCATTAAGTATTATTTTTCTTTTAGGTCTTTTGTGTCTCAAGAATCAGCAACAATGCACTTACCGGCAAGAATCGGCGATTATACCGACTTCTACTCGTCCATTCATCATGCAACTAACGTGGGAATAATGTTTCGAGGGAAGGATAATGCTCTAATGCCCAATTGGTAATAATTCATAATTGATAGCGATACGGAATATTTGATATATTTTTTTTTTGACAGAGTATTTAATTTTATTTTTTTTTAGGAAATACCTTCCAGTAGGTTATCATGGGAGAGCCAGCTCCGTTGTGGTTTCTGGAACTCCGATAAGAAGACCAAGAGGTCAGACACTTCCCGTGGAAGGTGAACCTCCGGTTTTTGGTCCATCCAGGTTAATGGACTTCGAACTGGAAGTCGCCTTTTTCGTTGGCGGACCTCCAACGAAACTTGGCGAGACCGTGCCAGCTTCCAGAGCTTACGAGCACATTTTTGGGATGGTTCTGATGAACGACTGGAGTGGTATTAAAATCCCGAAGCATTAATATATGAATATTATCTTGAATAAATTTAGCGATAACGTGGATGCGTTGTTTCAGCTCGTGATATCCAAAAGTGGGAATACGTCCCACTGGGGCCCTTTGGGGCGAAGAACTTGGGAACAACTATTGCCCCCTGGGTTGTCACCATGGAAGCATTGGAACCCTTCAAAGTCCCGAACTATCCTCAAGACCCAAAGCCGTTTGAGTACTTGCAACACGAGGAGTCCTGCAATTTTGATATCAAACTGCAAGTAGATATTAAACGTACGTTGGGTTTAACATTTTCCTCCATTCGAAATGTTCTTTTTAAAGGTACTCAATCCCTTGTTTCCTTTTTTATTTCAATAGCGCCCAATGGTGTGGTCTCCACCGTCTCTCGCAGCAACTTCAAGTACATGTACTGGACTCCTCGGCAACAGTTAGCTCATCACACCGTGACCGGATGTAACATCAATCCCGGTGATCTGATGGCTTCCGGGACTATCAGTGGCGACGTTAGTATTAACCTTCCTTCCCGTGTCATTTCCCAAGACGTATAACAATATTCAACATTTTTAGACCGCCGACTCTTACGGATCCATGCTCGAGTTGAGTTGGAGAGGCACCCAGCAAGTGTCGCTAAAAGACGGAACTACCAGGAAATTCCTTCAAGACAACGACGAAGTGATTATAACGGGTAAGGTGACAATAAAAGATTCACCATTCTCATCTTCTACCTGATCTCAAAATTAATTCCATTTCTTTATTTCAGGGTACTGCCAGGGAGAAGGTCTCAGAGTTGGCTTCGGTTCTTGCACCGGGAAACTCCTTCCACCAATTGAATAAAGAACTCCATTTCTTCCTCCTAGAGCCACATAAAGTGTGTCATCTATCCAAAGTAAATCCCCCTGGAAATATACGAAACTCCTGTTACTTTTCTTACCTCGCAATAATTTAATGACAGTTGGGAGAGGAGAGCTTTAATTTCTAACCATCAACCGATTAACAATTTATCGCCGCAGCGTTGGCGCAGCTGGTTGCTAAGTTGGGAAATAATGAGGCATCGATTCGCAGACCTGCAGGCCCGATCAATAGAGAGAACAGTCCAGGAACAACCTGAGCCAGGTGTCAAGGCTTTATGGCGCTTGTCCTGCTCGGGTAGGACGACTTTATTTACACGATATCCTCTATACCGAGTCCTGTAAAAATTCGTTCCCTCTCGCAGAACTCTGCGAGCCCTGGAAATGCCCGCGAACGAGCCCACGGCGAAATGGAGCGTTCCTCTGAACGATGGAAATCATGTAATCGAATTCGAACATGGCACTGCAACTGGACGTCGGGTTGTTAAAGTGGATGGAAAAACGCTGGTGCATCGGGATTGGATGTTTCGATTGGTGGGCGACGAAGTTGTCATGTTTGGCGACACGAGATTCGTCATCAGGGTGGATCCGATTCCAGGTAAATTTCTGGAATATAATTAATAACCCTCGTAACGTATAGTTGTTTTTTTTTTATCTTTTACAAGGCCTGAAATATTCCTACACTTTGTGGGTCAACGGGAAGAGCTTTAACAATTTCGTCCAGTCGCAGTCGAAGATCTTGGAGTCGTGGCTGACCAACATCGGGGGAAATCAATATCGAATTGTCCTAGGTATATTTATACGTGCAAGAACCATTATTTCAATTAGTCATATCTCTACTTGTAATCCTACGAGTACGGTAATGCAAGGAGTACCAGCTGCACCTATAGTATAGATAATTATTATTAATTTCAGCAAGACTGTAAATTTATTAACAATGCTCCGATAGTACCATTCCATTATTATAACTGTACCTCCGGAATTCCCTGCAATTAGCCGTATCGCTCTTCCCAAGTTAATTGCACTTGCTGTTTATAATTAATTTCCTTCCACGTGGTCTTACTATGTTACGTGTTATCACTAAAAATAAGCGCATTTTTTCAGATAAGAGCAAGCAATCGGTCTGGGTTAATGGGGAGCAAATCGAGGTGGAGGTACTTCCAAATCTCGTTATTGGAGTAATAGTTTTAAATGTCCAATTAACGCGATCCTTTTTAGAACGAGTTCGTGGATGGAGGAGCAGATATGATGTTTTCGTTGGAAGGACTTCCTGTTGTCATCAGGTCATCGAGTAGTGGAAGAAAGGACATCGGCATCAAGTACACTTTGTACGTGAACGGGGTTCAAGCCGAAGAAAGGGACTCCTTAGACGAAGACACATAAATCTCCATTTTCTTTCGCTAAAATTAAACCTTAAGAATAGGGATTTTTATTCTCACTATCAGTCTAATCAACGATTAAGGTGAACTGAAACCCCCCTCAAATCAGTCGATTCGATTAAGACACTCATTTTTGAAGGTGTAAAAACCAACGTCGGCAACGTAAATATTTAGAAAAACCTTTTTTACTGACGTCGATCAAGTTCCTCGACGTGTTTCACATCACCTTAAGTTTGTTAGACAACTTTTCGAGGAACGAAGGAACGACGTTAACTTTGGCGCTCTGAAGGTATCGATTTAACAATACGTCTCGAGGGAGGAAAACCTTCGGAGTTCCTGTCATGGAATATCTCCAGTCTCGGTAAATCGCCATGGAGGCAGAAATCTTTCGGGGGACTAGTTTTTATTAATAATTTTAATTTATACATGACTTAGAAATGTCGATACGTCGCGGAAGTGTGGCGAGCGTGGGATCGCGTCTGACGCTCTTAGGTTTACAAGAAGAGGAACCGCGTTACGATGGTTTGTAAATAACAATTAGTTTTGAAAAATAAGATATAATAAGTATTTTATGGTAAATAAAATGCCGCTCGTGTATAACCTTGGGGATTTCCAGCAAAAATGGAAACCCACCTGTTGATTGTGAGTTATTATTTACCTTCGGTAGCTGTGCCAAGATGAATTATTAAGTACTACATTGAAATGTATTATCATTTAAAGTCATTACTTACAATTAACGTAACACGAATCGTTTTAGAAATGTCCGATGAGGATCTGAAGGAATTACTCGAGCAGACTTTGAGGACCAATAGAATGCTCGCCTTGGAGAACGATGTCTTCGAAAGGTATCTGACTCGTTACGATCCTCAGTGCTTACAAAGTGAGTAACAAATGATATCTTAATGATACGGGGAGATAATGGAAATATTTGAAATGGCTAAGCTATACCGGAAACCAATTTTCCAAGCAATGGCGCAGATCTTGGAGTCAGCGAAACAAGCCCAGATGGTTGCTTCTCAGCTTGCCCCGATTTCCTCAGTTCTGAGCTTAACCGGAAGTGGGGTAGGCCCTGCGATATCTCGTGATAAGAACGGGAAAGCTTCCCCGAGTATCAGCAGCTTGCAGACTTTTGGAAGTCGACGTTTCACCGGAATCCAGACGATACCTACGCAGAAGGGTTTCAAGTGAGGAAAATAATTGCTCTTATATCCATCCACGTATGAAAATCCATATTAAGAATAATCCATTCTGGGGCGATTTTCACGGGAGTTTTATAGTGCAACCAAAGCCCGGAAACCACCTCGGCAAAAAATAAACGCTGCGTGTCTGTTTTTTTCTCTCGAGACCGGCACCCGAAGTTCCTCTTCCTCCTTCTCTTGACTCAACACCAGTAAAGAAACTCTTTGCAGAATCACTCTGACTCATCGGATGGAAATGGCCTCCCGGGAAATCGAAGAAATGAAGAGGAACCTGCTGAGCCTGGAAAAAGTAGCCGCGAAGAAGAGGGCCAACTTGGCCGCAGAGATCGAAGAGGTCAAGCTCCGCATCATGGAGACCACGGATGCAGCCCTGGAATTAGACCAAGTAGTAAAAAAAGGGCTCGACCCCATAAGTGGGAAAATACCCGCGGAAAAATTCATCAGGTATGCCGTAGTCATTTAGGAATCCCTTGGAAAAAATTCTTTCCCAAGGATTGGATTATTCTCAGATATATGGAAGACTGGCTGAAAACGGCGGACAGCATCGTGGAGAAGCTGAGGCTGAAGAGCTCCACCTTGAAGAGTCAGATTAAAAAGGCGAAGCAGCAGTTGCAACAGAGGGAAGAAACAGGGGAGACCTTGCGTGCCATAGATTTTGAGCAGCTGGCTATAGAGAACCAGGATTACGTGAGGAAAATCGAGGAAAAGAATCATTACCTCCTGGAGATGAAGAAGATCAGCGGTACTTATCACGCGAAGGTCATCCTCGATTTCCGGAAGCTTGTCCCCCATTTAATAGTCATTTTCTCCGTAGGTCGTTACGGCTTGGAGCTCACCGATCAGAAGCAAAAGCTCAATGATCAGATGTCCACCTTGAAGACGATCAAGAAGGACATCGAGGCGAAGAAGCAGCAAATTTCCAAGCTGGAAAACCAGCGGATCAACACCGAGACCGAAGTGCAGAAAACCAGTCAGCAAGTGGCCTCCATTCTTCAGCTGATGGATGAATACACGGTAATACCAGACAATTAGTTCATGGAATTCCTGGAAATCAATTTTACCCTATTGGCCGCGGCTTCGGGTGCGCCCATTCGTCATGGTCCCACTATTTCCACCGTTTACCAAATTTTCCTTTCCCAGGCCCCCGAGGTTCTAGACTTCGTGAAAATTCAGGCCGAATTGCGAGAGATGCAGAAAACGTACAAGCGGCTCGACAGGCATAAAAACATCCAGATGATTACGATTAAAACCTGCAAGAAGAGATTGGAAGGAATTAAACAGGACACCAAGCCCTCTACGAGATCCTGAATTTTTAAAATTAATTTAAACAATTATTAGCAACCTAGTTCTAGTCAAGGAGATATTAAATCCTGTAAATAAAATAATACCATTGTCTGGTATTTTTCATTATAAAATATTCTATTTCTGTAAATATTGGAGATATGTTGTGCCTAAGCGGTACTTTCCGTTCAAGATAGTTATTTTCTATGACTAATTCCATTTTCCCGTTAATGTCCAGGACCGTTGCCTTCTTTTTTCTAGGTTTTGAGATTCCAGGGAGCACTTATTTCCGGTGGAAACGGTTGAAAGTGCAAACACCCCTCTTTCTCTTTCGTTCCCGTAACTGTAAAGCTTCCTGGCTTCACTTGGAAGCTCCCTATTGCCCTTCCACGAAGCGTCCAACGCCTTGGTGATCCTCCGGGAGGAGGAGAGTCATCCGAAGAGGAGTGTACGCAATTATTGTCAGGATAATTACCGTGTGGCCGCACCGTCACAGATTGCGCCACGAGATAATTGGTCACTACGGTCACTCTAGCCCGAGAGAGTCGAGTCGAAATCGTAATATTTTCCAGAATACTCCCCTTGCGACCTCGAAGATGCTGAATTAAACTCTCAAAATACCGTCACGTAATATCTCGTGTTAATATTCTCACAAGAAGCCATAACCGACGAATGGACCCTGGAAAAAAAAAGAAAGGAAATATTAAAAGCGATACGAGGAGGTCCCGAAGAACGTGAGGAATTTCTTCCTTGGAAGACTTCTCGGTGGCGTTATTTTCTTTACCTTCTTTTTCCCCGGCACTTTCGTGAAAGCAGGAATTCGGAAAAGCGGAGGATCGGTCACCGTTCCCGAAGACGATAGCCATCGCAGGCGTAGAAGATATTTTGGCGTGTGCCGGCGCGCGTTAGGTGGTCACGCTTCACGCACCGGCGATGCCTGTCCCTTCCTCTGGTTTTTGCTCGGCACACTCATCCCGGAACACCGTGTGTACCTCTCGTGCAATTCAGTTCGCCTCTGCCCAGTCCGCGAGTAACGGGTCTCCCGTTAGAGAGTCTGAAAGGGTCTCCAAAAGGTCGAAGGAACCGAGGAACCTCCGAGACTGGCCGCTCGTAAGGAGGCGCCGCCGCGCTCATCCGAGCGTTTCCGAAATTTCGGAACCGTCTAAAATATCGAAAAATTCGTAAGTTTCTCTTTTGCTTTCGTTCTCTGACCGTGCATACACGTAGTTTGTGGGTACCATTGGCCACATTGGGATAGGATGAAATTTCACCGAGATTTTAACGCCGAAATGGGATCGTCCGCTCGCCCATGCATCACCGAACGATCTGACCCGCTTCCGGTCTTCGACGCAGGATTTGTTCGACCTGTGTAACTGTACACTGTCGTGAATGATTTAAAACACCGTGACCGCGGCTGATTTAATTCACTGTTTCAGGCCCCGGGATGTGGAGCCAATAATAGTGGAATAAATCGGGAAAGTTAAGACCCGTTTAAGGAATCCGCGAGATGTACACGGAAAGTCGAAGTTCTCCGCCTCTTTAGTCGGGAATTCTCACATTATTGTTGATGGACATTTGTTGAACGATGACAAAGACACGAATTGCCAGAGAAATAGGAGTCCTGGCGATTCTCTTCGTCGTTGTCGGGAACCACGCTCGATATTTGGAGGTAAGTCTAAAAAGCCTACGTACGTCTCGGCGACGCAATTGGTACCCTTTTCTGTTTCCCTTAACGGTCTTCCCCGAAGATGATACAATTCGATAAGCTCTCTTCAACTGCAGAGGTGCTTGGCAAACGTTCATTGTTCTACACCGAAGGTATTTGCAATTCTAATGTCCCAGCTTAGCGTCCCAGGAGATCCCAAATCTACACACCAGTATTTTGTTGCACCATGTTCCGTTTACGCGCACCCACGTTTTTCCTTTTCATTTAATATAGGTAAATATGCCAATATAATTAATCTAATTATTTTAGAGGTATTTGTAATTATTTTCAGGGCCTCAACGTGAACCTGGGCGAAGCGCTTCAATTCCTTCGAGAATACGATCGCGAAGCTTCAATAATGTGCAACAGAGTCATGACGGCACAATGGAACTTCGCGACCAACATCACCGACTATAATCGTCGGAAAATGGTAATTCGATGAAATGCCAAACTTTAGTCAACTAGGAGGTATACAGAGGTACTTGACAGTAAAATAATTCCGTGAAATCCTTTCCATAGTTGGAGGAGCAAACATTTAAGCTAAAATTCGACCGAGCATCCTGGAGGAAGGCGGTCACCTTCGCCTGGAGCAGGGTCCCGGATCCTTTGACAAGAAGGCAGCTGAAAATGATAGCAGTCAAAGGAAGAAGTGCACTTACTGACGACAAGTTCAACGAGGTAAGACGAAGGAGCCTCCTACTTCCTCTGACCCGATGCTTAAAGATAGAATTCAGTTCTTAACGATTTCAGATCCATCACTTGATAGTCGAGATGAAGGAGCTCTACATGAGGACCAGGCTTTGCCCCTACAAGAAAATGGGAAGTCAGTGCGACCTGAGTCTGGACAGAGGTACACTTCATGAATGTACTTCCATTAAACGACGCTTTGGCTCCTAAGAGCGCCTAAAGGCGGCCGACGTTTGGTCGAGTATTGCCTGCACGGTCAGAGGAATTTCGCCCATATGTCGGACTGGCTCCGCGTTCGAAGGGTTAATAATTCTATAGACTCATAATAAAATATTTACCTTCTCATTTATTTAGAGATCAATCGAGTTATGGCCCAGTCGAGAGACTACGAAGAGTTGCTACACTTTTGGAGGTCTTGGCACGAAGCTGTAGGTCCTCCCTTGAAGAACAAGTACATGAGATATGTCCAACTGGCGAATCAAGCTGCAAGGCTCAGTGGTAAAGAATATTGGCATATTGCCCATTAACAATGAAATTTCTTTTAGTACGGCCAACGAGGTAATTCCGTTCCTGCGGTTTCTTTTAACGATTACCTATTTATCAGGGTTCGCCGACGCTGGGGACCACATGAGAGAAGCCTACGAAGACGACTACTTCCAGCAGAACATCGCGGAAGTCATTTCCGCGATCAGCCCATTGTACAAGAATCTGTTCACCTACGTAAGGGCGAGACTAATCGAGAGGTACGGGGATAAAATCCGGAAAGATGGTCCCCTGCCAGCCCATGTCCTGGGGAACATGTGGGCCCAAAATTGGGAAGGTATCTTCGACATAGTTCAACCATTTCCGGCGGCGAGAAGACTCGACATCACCCTAGACATGATGCTTCAAGGATTTACGCCATTGAGGTAGAGCCCTAGAATTTTCCACAACGGTTAACTCGCAATTCCCTGGTATATAAATATTCTCCGCACTTCCAGGATGTTTCAAATGGCGGAAGAGTTCTTTACGTCCCTCGGGATGAAGCCGATGCCCCCAGAATTTTGGAGATCCTCCATATTTGAAAAGCCCATCGACAGAGAGGTGAAGTGCACCGCGAGTGCGTGGGACTTTTGTAATAAACTGGATTACAGGTCATTACTTTCTACCGCTTATTTCTTCGTGAAGGGTAATTAATCTTCTATTTGTCTCTCCTCTCATGGTTCCTGAAACATTCATTTATAGGATAAAACAGTGCACCAGAGTCACGATGGAGGACTTGTTGTCGACGCATCACGAGATGGCTCACATTCAGTATTATTTGCAGTACAAGGACCAGCCATTGTTATTCAGGAACGAGGCACTTCCAGGTAAGTAATTATTAACACCAGGAAGTCTTCAGGTATTTCATTGGAGTCATTTTATCCAGGCTTCCACGAGGCAGTTAGCGACGCCATTGGTCTCTCCGTCTTCACTCCTCAGCATCTTCACCGGATCGGCTTATACAACAACTCTACGGATGACTACGAGATCAACATCAACTTCCTGATGTTGATGGCCCTCCAGAAAGTGGCCTACATGCCCTTCGCCTACATCGTCGATCAGGTTGGCCACTTAAAATCCCCCTGGAACAAAAACACCTTTACATTCGATTCGCTAATTAATCCAGCACTATCATTAAACCTTTTCATATTCACCCGAAAAGTGGAGATGGCGGGTTTTCAGCGATGGCGTAGCCGACATGACGACGAGATGGTGGGAACTTAGACTCCAGTACCAAGGAATCGTTCCTCCCATTACAAGAACGGAAAGGGACTTCGATCCAGCAGCGAAATATCACGTCCCAGCTGATGTACCTTACGTCAAGTAAATTAATAGATTAATTTTTCTCCGTGGCACTGATTAACATATATATATAAATCTTTTCATAACACGTAATGACTCCTCTTCAGGTACTTCGTGGGAATCGTGATGCAGTTCCAATTATTCGAATCACTCTGCGATATATCTGGTCACACCGGAAATTTGCATACATGCGACCTGTACAGATCCCGCGAAGCTGGACGATTGCTATCGTGAGTTACAAACGGCGCATAAATTGATAAGAGTATGTTTGCTTAACGATTAAACGTTAACTCGACAATCTTCCCTGGCGGTCTCAGAGATGTACTGTCAACCGGCGCCTCGAGGAATTGGAAGGAGGTCGTAAGAGAAATGACAAGAGGAAGGACGAACAGAATTGACGCAGGTGCCATGTTGAGGTACTTTGAGCCTCTAAATCAGTGGCTGAAGAGGCAGAACCAGATGGAGCCGGTGATAGGGTGGATCACCAGTCAAGAAGATACAGGTTCAAGAGATTAATATTCTTGCCTCCTATCGCTGCCTTTTCCCGATAAGTCAAGAGAGCTCGGGAATACTCCGTAATCTTAGAAATCTTCGCGTCTGTTTCAGCACTCTTTGCCCACTGGTACACGGGCAATGCAGAGGCTGCGACGTCTTCAAAGGTCACCTTAATGATCTTCGTCCTTATCAGTTATTTAGTTTAATCGCTCGCCCAGAAGTGACAGCGGTCAAGCTACGGTCTCCGTAGAAGTCTAGCATTGACGTAGCTTTTGTCAATATTTGTTAATTAAGTCGAGCTGTCACTAGAAAAATGAAAATGACAAATCTTTTCGTCAAATCTTTTATTTGCGAGCCCGAGCGAGAGGTGTTGAAAATGCGTTTCTTCTTAGTTTAAATCCATGATACGAGGAGTACTACGGAACCGCACAAGCTTCTCCTTCATTTGCCTTGTAACACGAGAGCTTTTCTATCTCGTTAATGTCCACCTCTCGCTCGGTTTGATCGCCATTCTCGTCTACGCAGAAGCACTCGTTCCTTCGACACTGCCAAGCTTGGAAATTCCCAAACGAGCAGCAGCTTGGCAAGTCCACGGTTCTTGATTTTGCCAGAAGCCATCGAGTCCGTGCACACTCTGCAGGTATAAATGAGATTGTTAAACAAAACTCAAGAAAACCTAGAAAAAATTAAACATTCCCTGCTTCGATGACTCACTGCAGTTCATAATGTTCGATTCCATCGAGTTTTCCGCAGCCTCGAAATTCTCTATTTGCACTCCACGAGGGTCGACGCAGACTTTTCTAAAACGAGGAGAATATTAGGGAAAAAATCAAGAGAATGTAGAATAATGCATTCATGGTATGGACTTACTTGGACATCATACTTTGAACTGGAGCGTAATTTCCATCGGGTTGGCAAGACGGAAGTTTAACGTCTGAAATGCCTTTAAGTCCCCCGAGATTCTTCATTCCTTCGTATAAGCTGTTGAACTCAAACTCGCATGACTTTTCGTAAGAACCAGGAATGTGAATCGATGGATCGACTGGGCAGGAAATAAATAATTTACAAATTATATGTTTAAACTCGTTTGCATTTTCAAAGAAAAGGAAGCCTCGACGACACTCACAGCAGAAAGGATTGCTTTCTTTCAGTTCGGAGCCAGGAACAGGCTCGGTGTTCATTTTTGGAGCACCACTCACGGTATCCACGCAAAAGCAAGTTGCATTTATCGCCGAAGTGCATTGAAGAGGATCGAAGAGGCCATTTTCCAGACATCGAGCCACTCGGATCGGAAACATGGGATCCAAAGTGTTCTCAGCTTTCCAGGCATGCAGAGAGCAACCTTAGCCACCGTAAGGAACTGTCAGTATTCCTAAAGATATTCAATAAGCGAAAAAATCCAATATTAAATTACCGCAAGACATTTGCTGGACGTCCCAAGAATTTAAATACGGAATCTCTCCGAAAATCCTCTCGCCGGTTGGAGCGACGCAGTAACATCTGCAAATTTTAATACAAGGACATAACATATGGACATTACATATTATTAAGAATATTATCCTTTCTTCAACTTACGTGAACCCTGGAACGCAATGTTCAGGGACATAATGCCCATCGTCGTCACATCGAGGACGAAACTCGAAACTTCCTAAAGTACCATCTTCTTTGCGCCTGTCGAAAGCATCCTGAGCTTGCGTGCACTTAGATGAGACTAATGTATTTATTATAAATTCTTTCTAGTTCTTCATCAATTTCTAGGTTAGAATGAAAGAGATGAACGGACTTACTGCGTTGACAAGTCGCATGAGTATTTTTATTCGGAGTGCATGCTAAACTTGGACCACACATCTCTTTCGGCGTTAACGTTCCTGGATAACCAATCGAACAGATTTCTCCTTCTGCCAGATTTTTCAGACAGTAATCGCAACAATTGCAAAAGTCCGGGTACGTGAAAAATGTCCCATGGTGGGTGGCGTTCATGACAATGCATTCGATAGGCAGCGAAGGACAACCTTTTTCCTCTACGTATTTCTTCGGTGCATAAGATACTTATAAAATTTCGATATTTATTGGGAAGGCTATTTTAATTCTGGCATTGAGCATTTTTATTCTTAAAACCTACCGCGCAATATTCGGCCGTACATCTTGTGTCCAAATCGGCTTTAATTCTTGCGATACTTAACACACAAAGAGCCGTGGGTAATATGTAATTCATTTTCAAAAGATTAAATATAATTATACTGAAAAGAGGATTTTGAGGAGGTACGTTAATATATTTAACACGCTCCGGTATGATTTCAAGACCTGTCCGACACACCTGAACACTTGTTCACTGATAGGTGACAATTCGAGGGACGTGATATGAGTTATATCTTGATCAGTGAAAAGAATGATAGGTACAGATAAGCACGATTCTACGTAAAATGAATGATCGGATGTTCTTAGTGTAAAGAAAATTTAGAAGCATCGATACAAAAACATCTGTTTCCTGTAAAGATAACAGTAGGGATATAATTTGCTATTTTGGCGTTATACAATTTTTATTATGTACTACTCACATAAAACAGCGAATATACCCCTCAGTATTTACAACCTTTTTACCATTTGGTATAATAAAATGTGAAGTTCTTTTTAAATCGCCAACCAAGTAAATACGGGAATATTAAAACCTATGCGTTAGTGTTTAACTTAATCTTGTAAACATCTTAGAACTTATATGATACAAAACCATGGAATTACAAACGGAGCTTGTCTAAGAGTCAATACTTTTTCCAGATTAGAGTTTTGTTATTAGCTGGCATATCAACAGCATTCAATAGTTGTAAACCACTTTCCTTGGCCAACTTTTTCAAATCGTTAATATCTCGCAAACCCCATTCATGATCCTGCATCCTCAGAGATTTATCAAATTTAACGTTACTGTCCGGAGTAATCTTGCCATCCACTGCGTAAGGTCCATAAGTAAAAAGAATACCATCTGATTTCAATAATTTCCCTGAGTTCTCAAAGAGGCCAATAGTACACTGGAATGGTGAAATGTGTATCATATTCGCGTTGTAAATATAATCAAAACTCTTTTCTTTGAACACCCCATTTCCCCAGGTCTGATAGTCTTTGGTAACATCGATTCTTAAAGGTTCTTCGATGTTGTTAAGTTCGCTGGCATAACTTGCGATACTTCCTAATAATTGACGATCATACTCTGATGGGTAAAATGTCACTTGTGGAAAATGCGGTGCAAAGTGAGCAATATGTTGACCGGAACCTGATGAAATTTCGAGAAATTTTTGATCCGGTCCAGGTCTTATGTACTGGCGAAGTACCGAAAGGATCGGATCCTTGTTCCTTTCTGCTGCTGGGTATACCAACTTCTTTGCTGCTATGGAACTGGCTCTATGGCAAAAATTTAACAAAATTATTTAAGATAAATATTGGTAATTAGAATATAGCAGTGCTATGGTATCAAAATTGCACCTAAAAAATAAGCGCACCATAAGCCGATAGATACAGCAAATAGAATAATCTCACCTATGACTTGCTGCAGAATGAATAATGGCATTCATGATTTTCAGACTCCCAAATCTTTTACATTGAAGACACTGAAGATAAAGCAGGATCTGAAAATCAACAGAAACCTATATTTTCTGGATGGGAAAAAGAAATGAACAAGCTTTGGAATTGGAGTTTAAGAAAAATACGAAATCATGTTTTGTGGATGATTGTTTATTAATGAAAACTTCCTTCGTTCTCTAGTTAAGAGTAATAAATTACTCAAACTTTCTAATGTTTCATGAAATTGAATTTCAATCACTGCTTTTTTCAGCTTTCTTCCATCCTTTAGTTTTCTGAGAACTTTTCTTCTTCTTCATTGCATCGGGAATATACACCGAATGTCCTGTTGTCTTTAAATGTTCAAACAATTGATTCTTGCTTTGAAATTCTGCTTTGCATGTCACGCAACAATGCTCGACATCAACCATCACCCCAGTACTTTTAGCATTGGATTTTCCTTTACTTTCTGCCACTGACTGCTTCTGAGCTTTCTTCATTTCCTTCGCCCTCTTTCCCTTCGTTTTCACTTGCGATGGTGTTTTAGAATTATCTCCTAAAACAGCACTATTCGATTGTTCGACTGTACCTTTATCGATAACTCTATTATCAATTTCCTCTTCTTTACTCTCATCTATGATTTCACTTTCATTTTCCTTTACACCTATATCGGTTAAAGTTTTTTCATTATTGACTGTAAGCTTCTCTAACGTTGCTTTCCTAAACTGCTGCTTCTTACGTTGCTTTTTTGATAATCCAAGCAGATTATCCAGATCCGCGTGCTCGTCGCTGTCATCATCTACCACTACTTTTTGGATAGATCTTCCCTTTTTCTTCTTCTGCTTCTTTGGTCTAACAATTTCTTCACCTTCTTGGTCCGATATTAATTCTCCTTCCGAAGTTTTAGAGTCATTTTGTGCATCGGATGGTTTTGAAATTACAAATCCAACATTGTCCATCTGTGATTCAGGTACAACATATCCTTTTTTTGTAGTAAAATTTTCTTTACTATTTCCATTATAATTAAGATCATCGCTATTGGACTCCGACCCTGATATCCTTTCACCTTCCGAGGTATCATTACATTCAATTTTAGATGTAGTTTGAATTGGATTAATAATAAAATCTGGCATTTCTGGACCTGTAGCCAGCTTTACATTTTCTGAACGAACATTACTAGAGTTTGAACACTTTAATTTATTTTCTAAATCCGAATCACTATCACTGATATCACCGGTAAACTCATTGTCATCCTTGATCAATGATGCTGTCATTGTTGATACATTATCTTTATGTTTCTTTGAATTCTCATGGTTAGTAAATGCCTTTTGAGTTTTGAAAATTTTATTACATGCAACACAGTAGAGAGCATTGTTATCTTGAATAGAATCCTCATTTTCAGAATTTCCAGAGGAAGATAACTCTTCGCCAAACTCGGCAGCTAGATTTGACTCAATATTCTTCAACTCCTTTTCAATATTAGAAAACTTGGACCACTCTGACTCGGTATAATTTTTCATCTGCTGTTGTCTTTCCAATAGTTGCTGTTTTTGGCGCTCCTGTGCCTTTTTTGCATTTTCTTTTGCCCGATCTGCAAGTTTTTGTGCATGTGCCTGTACCCGTTTATCACGCTTTCGTACAAATGCTACCAAATTTCTGACTTGTTCGTTCCTCTCTCTCTTTGCTTTTTCTCTCACTTTCTTGTTCTCCTTCTCCATAAGCCTTACCACCCTCCTATTTTGAGCTTCCCGGATATCATATAAATCCAGCCAAGCAAATGACCGTTTAGTGCTATAACTTTGCCAGTAAGCATAAAAATTATGAACTACATCTTCGTACGAGCTGGTAGAATTACCAAAACCGGGGACTTCCTCGTCCGAATCTCCTTCTTTATGAAAATCTGCATCCTCTGCAGCTAACTTCTCAAAAACGGTCCTATAGACTGTATAGAAACCTTTTTCATCATCTCCATACCCTTTGAAACAACTTGTCGAAAAATACTGAAAGAGGTCTATAGAATCGTCCTTGTAATCCTTGCCTATACCTCCTTTCAAAATAGCTTCCCGATGATTGTCATACCAAGCCCTTTCGTGTGGATCGCTCAATACTTCCCATGCTTGCTGAACGAGTTGAAATTGATCCTTAGCTTCTTCGGGACAATCTAAATTCTTATCAGGGTGCCATTTTAGTGCAAGCTTCCTATAAGCTTTCTTCAAGTCTTCTCCGGAAACATCTCGAGGAATTCCTAGTACTTCATAGTAGCACTTCATGATACGTTAACCTCTTCAAGTATTGGTACTTTTTGCACTCGAAGACGAGGTTGTACCGAAGATCTTGGTAGAGTCTCTTTGAAACTTAACAATACTTTCTTGATGTTTTTAATTTGTTTACAATTGTTCTTTAAATGACGTTTACTCACTACCTCTGGCAGACAGAACTTAGAGGTTATGAATGTACGAACGCTCGTGAATTTAGCATGGCGACATGGAACTCCTCCGATTAAAGTAAAATAAAGTTTATTACGTGTAATTCTACATAAAACTGATGCGATCAAATCTAAATATAATTGCAAGTATGTATGCAACAAATGTGCTCTCTGACCTGCCCTTACCGCAGTACTTAAATACAGCGCCTACCTCGCATGCAAAATTGAGTAAGTAAAATACCCTAGGTAATTTACGTAGTTCTCTACAGTAAATTACTAGCTGCTAGGTATTTTATTTCATAAGTTTTGCACGCGATGTGAATTACGTGACAACGGGATTTTATGTTTCTGAAATTCCTGTACCATTTCACTTTCTTATTTTCCAATTAATTGGCGATACATAGCATAGTGTTTTAATTGTAACAAAATTATGTCTGTAACTATGTTATTCAAGAAGATGTATCCATTGATTCTGGTTCTACTTTGCGTACAACTTCTTCTTCGATAATAATGGGCCGGACAGTCTTGGTCAGAACAGCGGTTGTACCACGTTTGTAACGATACGAAATTTGCCTCTCTCCCCTAACACAGGATTCCTGGTATGGCCGGTAGTAATCAGCGGAACCTTTCCGGATAACACAAAGATCGACATTGGCTCCGGATGCTAAGTCATGAAAGATACCAGCCTGTATAGCATTCACGACTAATGCCTTCCCCTCTTCTTCCTACAAAATAAAATAAATGGGTAAAGAGAAAACCTTTAAGGAATCAAAATTCATTCTTTTACGTACTGTCATATCAGGTTTCCACTGACTCTCAATGACAGCCATTGCTCCTAAAGAACCTGAACCCATAGTTGCATACATTAAATGATCGCTAGATCCATGAGGAAAGATACAATAAACATGTGGTCCATCCAAATCATATCCTCCAAGAATTAAGGCAGCACCAATATGACCCTGATAACGGAAGAGTAGCTGCTTAAGCATCGCGTTTGCTGTGCAGACAGGGACAATACGTCCTGTATTAAGTCGATGTAACTCTAATTGGCTGGCTATCATCTGATTAGTCATTTCGGTATCGGCAGCAGTTCCAGCACCACAGCAACTATTTGAAAAGAAAGAAAATTAAGTTATCAAAATAGAAACGTATATTCTACACAATCATTTGTCATCTATTACGTACTACATATTCGATGCAAGGTAATGAATCTTCTTTGAATATTTGTCTGCTATAATGGAATCCTCGGTTGCTCGGGTATCTGCTCCGAGAATGACACCATCCTTGTAAATAATGCCCACAATAGTTGTACCAGTTTTCGTCGCCTTTGGTAGTGCAAGACCTTTCTTTATCAGCGTTTCATTTCTACAATAAAAATTGAAATTGAATCTAATTTTATGAACACCTAATTGTTAAAAAGTGACACAGCATTATCGACTCTCGTACAGGTTATGTATCTGTCAAGTATTTATTGCGAGTATAAGATATCGGCGTTACCTGTACGCACTTATTTCACAAAGAAATTAGCTTAATAAATATTTTACCTGTGACAAAGATCGAAAGAAAATCCGGGAGCCGGAATTTCAGGCACAAGAACCGATGACATGATTGTACGATTTTTGCGATTGTTACGGTTATTCTGTAGTGAAGCTTCTGGACTAGAACCACAGAATCTGGAGATCTTTATAGAAAGGTGACACAAGACACGAGCACGTGTACTCGAGGGCTGGGTCGTTTTAGTAGCGACGCCAACGGCATGGCGACGCTGAAGTCACGTCAATTTGTATCTGTGGTGAGAATGCTCACTTCTCGCACTTTCACCCCGATTGAGTTTATTCACCTGATTTTCTTCTCCAAAAACACGAAATCCCTAGATTTGCTATTTCGTTTCTTTCGACATGTGGAATTTGTCGTTCGCATCCTAACCATAGACATTCATAAGTCTATGATCGTAGCCGATTTCAAAATATTTTGATAATTTATTTCGACAATTTTTTTCATCGTTACTAAGTTATTTAAGAGAGGAAATTTGCTGAACGTTTTATACAAGCCTATTCGTAAAGAATAATCACATGATTCTATGAGAAGGACAAGTTTACGCGACTTAACCTCAAAGTGGTAATCACTTTTACTGGTACTAGTTTTGTACGCTACTGTTCATAATGTCTCGTGTTTGTGTTCATACAATTGCTGCAGAAAGTTTCAATTTATTGATGTTCTACGTTCTTAGATTTTAGATTTTACCATTTACAATTGAAACTGGTACCGAAAGTCCAGCAATTTATTGATAATAAATATCGTACGATGCCATTTACTGCTGATGCAGCTGCTCATCAAATACAGGTATTCGTTATTCAAGCTGTTTTACAAGTCTTTCATTGTGAAAGAATTAGCATGGAATAATATTTGGTTATTGCTTAGGATCGATTGAAAGATATTTACCAGTTGGTGCACAAGATAGAGGATGCCCGTAATCGTTCGGAGCACAATTTGGGTAACATCGCTAAGGTCCATGAAAAAGTAGCACCCGAGGACAAGGTTTCTCCTTATTTTCAACAGAAACTAAAAAACCTTTATAGTACCGCCGTGTCGGACACTCAACAAGAAGAAGAATTATTACGCAAAGCGCTTACAAAGATTAATGAAATACGAGCTATAAGAAATGAACGTCGGATACAGGTAAATTATAAGATAGACGGAATTTCAAATAAAGATTTAAACACGACCTTATTCTAGGCCAGAAATGCCGGGAACAAAGAGACCATCAGACGTGGTGCTCTGATGAAAATGTTATTAATTACTGCTCAAACGCTTCCTCTATACGTTGGGAAAACACCGGAAGCCAAGGCACCTCCCTTATGCGGTGCGGTTCCAGCTGAACCAACTTATATAGCAAAGGTTTCTTCATACAATGTCGATGACAAAAAAATGTATCGATACAACTTTACAAAATTATATTCTTGGTCAATTGTAGATGGGAGATATGGTAGCGGCATTAGTGAAGGTTTCAGATGAGGAAGAAAATTGGATCCTAGCTGAGGTTGTTCACTTCAATCCAATCACGAACAAATACGAAGTCGATGATATTGACGAGGAGCAGAAAGATAGGCATGTCCTTTCTCGCCGTCGTGTTGTTCCTCTTCCTCTAATGAGAGCCAATCCAGAAACGGATGGCCATGCACTGTTCCCTAAAGGATCAATAGGTAATCTTAACAATACTAAAGCATTCTATCCTATTTCTTAATCCTATCTTAATAAATCCGAAGGCCCATGAATTCATGTTGTAGATTTATAATTCAAATTGTTTATGAAGTTTTTACTAACTCGTCCTCTTAATTCGGTCTTTCCAGTAATGGCACTCTACCCTCAAACAACATGCTTTTATAAAGCTGTCGTAAACCAATTACCAACGACTGCAACTGAAGAGTACGAAGTATTATTCGAGGATGCGACTTATGCCGATGGGTATTCCCCTCCTTTAAACGTTGCTCAGCGTTACGTGATTTCCATTAAAGAAAGTAAGCGAAGCAAAAATTAATCGCCCATATTTCCAAGATTCTATCGAAAGCACGTAGCCCTCTGAAAGTATTTTTCTAAGTAACAGATTTAGGACACGAGTTGGTAGAACGTCGAGAATTTCTCAAATAATTTATTGTATCATAGGTATTATATATAAACTTAAAGTGTGTGTGTGTTATCATAGTTACTGTACAAATATAATGAATTCAGGTTTTACGACAATACACGATGTTAAACCACGGGAGATCCAAGCGAGTAAGCCCTCGTATCCGCAACAATTTTATCGATAATTCTTTATTTATTATTTATTTAACCATCCGCTCCTTTGCCTGCGATAAGAGTAAACCTTATGGCACCGTTACGGAAATGTGCTGCACGTGGAATATAATCGTTCCAATCGTTACTACGCATTCCCACTCGCGTTCGCTCAAACACTCGTAGCCTTTTTATACTACAGTACAATTAATCGAGTAATCAACTAATCAGTTAACTAGTAATTTAATCGGTGAATTCGTTTGATTCTTACAATTTCCTTATCACCCGTTAAACGAGCAATTCCTAATGCCCATCAGCGCTGTCCTCTAGTTAATTCCCTCCTAAATGCAACAAAACTGTACAGGGTACTGGACTCTTATCCCCTCGACTCTCAATCCTCATTTTCTCCCTCCGTCCTTTACTCTCGAAAGAAATTCAAACTGAACGATTACAAATTGTTAAAACGCGTGCAATCCACACCGCAGAGACAGCAGGGTTGGGTATTCGAGTTGACAACGAATTATGTACAATGCGCAACTGTTCAATTCCTTAATCGTTAGCATTAATTTCCAACTACCTCACAAAGAGAACAATGGCTGTACAAAAAATATATGTATGTTGATTTAATTTAGCTGGCTATTTAGCATTCGATTGGAGATAATTCGTATTCTCTCGACCTAAGGTACATTACATCAGCACTGATCTGTTTACATTTGGAAAACATACACCGTACTATGCATTTCTGTCCCGATATGATTTAAGAGGATCAACTGTTATTCAAAGCACTGAAAATAATACAAGAATCACCCCTAACTGCGAAGTAATACTGAACATAACCTCTACGCATGGAGATATTGCAGTTGAGAAGCGTTCGCTGACTTAAAAATGTCACGTTTTTCCTTTTCTCTCCTCTTTTATTAACGAGGAGCTGCTTCGTAACTCTTATTTCATGATTATTAATCATAATGCAGCCTACATTATGCATCGTTGCAGATCTACCCAACCCTGCCGGGTGCAACAATAGCGACATAACAAACGTAAGGTTAAATAAAATGCTGCTTACTTGGTTGATATGTAAAATCTAGACGAAACGATATGTGCGGCGTGTCCGATACTGCAATTGAATTCCACTGTTTACAACTAATTACATGCCCGCAAAGCGCATTTCACGACACCTCGAGGCCATTCGCGAATAATCTCGAACACGCAACGATTACGAATCTCGCAATAGAAAATAAACTTCCGAGTGATCGTTCCCCGAAAAGTCGATCAATCACGTATCGAGCTATCGAATTCTCGTTTAAAGAAAAACTGAGAAACCCATTAACCCGTTAAGTAGCGCGATAAGATATGGCGCCGAAATACGAAATTCCCGCTGCTCGCTGATTGGCTGTTCCCGCCGTCACGTGGTCAAACATAGCCGCGAACCTTCAAATTTACTCTCTTAGTTAATAGAAACGGAACGTCAAAGGATGCATTTCCTCAGAAACATGACATCGAATTAGACTTGAGGATGAAAATATAAAGTAGTAAAGTTTCTCGCGCTCGCTTAACGGGTTAACACTCGTCCTCACTCGTAGGAATCGTTAGTGTTAATCGGATAATTGCTCCCATTAGCGGATTCTCAGCATCCCTCGCCTGGCCGATCAAGAAAATCCGAAAGCCAGGTTCTCGGACGAGGTTATGTGAAAAACGGTCTTTCCATCTTATCACGTACTTAACGCGAAAAATCACACCGCCTGGTCGAAGGAACGTTTCGTTTTGTATTCATCTCCGCCTCCCACGTCCTACCTCTCGATCGAAAAAGAAGAGAGAGAAAAGAATCCCAAAGAAAGGTGGAATTAAACCTCCCGTTAGTTTCCTCGCAATTTAACTTCATGTAAATATAGAAATCGCCCATTCAGTCTCGAATGTGTCCGTCGAATCCGACACTAGTGTCGGTAGTAGGATCGGCCGAGCTCGTGGAAAGACAGAGTGTTATCTTTATCTCTCTCTCTCTCTCTTTCTCTTTCTCTTTACACCCATTGAAGGACAATCGCAACGATCCTGTACATCGTACCTAACCTGTACGGCCGTATCGAAGCACGAATTCGCCGGGCGAGACACGCCGAGTTTCGCCGAGCTCGAGTTTTCACTTTTCGCAAATTCACATTTCACAATTTCACATTTCGAATTTGGCGCCCCCTTCGATTCAACCATCGTACGAATTCGGGCGAAACTCGTAGCGGCCTTGCGCGACGGTCTGTCGTATTTAGAGTTTTAAATACATAGAATGCGTCGAAGCTGCTACATATTGTTTCTCACGATGTACACATTTATATGTGGTTACGAATGTGGCTTGCCTTTGGAAGGTTCCTCTGGAATGTCCATTAGGTGTAATTATTAGCTAGCGTTTACGATTAAAAATAAGTTCAGTCATTTACATGTACTGCAGACTCTTCCGAAAGGGTTACGCATGTCTCGGTATAAGAATGTCCCCGATTTCTCGATCCCCGCGTTATTTTTCCGTCTACTCCGCTAGGTTAGGGTCCGTTCACAACGCGCGTTGCGAACGGGCCTTAACCCTCCGCTTCGTTTCCCCGCTATCTACGCGATCACCGGTGACTTTTCAGGAATCCCCTAGGAGTCCTTGGCGACTCTCCCTGCACTTTTGTGTCCTCGGTTGCACCCGAGGCGGAGATTTCCCATTTCCCGAGTGCGATTAGGTAGTTCGATATGAAATTGCGGGTTTTTAATCCACAAGGAGATGATAAAAGTCCGGAACTCCATATCGAACCCAGGGGGAATCCCACCTCGGGCTTAGTTTAGTATAATTAAATCAGTCTGTGTAACATTAATGTATACACGCCCATCACCTGTAATTAGGTCGAGCTTACGATTACCTTACGAGAGAGAATATTGTGCCACGTCGATTTGTGCATAAGATCACCGGTGACATGTAACGCGTCCCACTAATCTCGGTACATTGTACCCGATGTCGTGACAAAAATTCTCACATCTCACATTTAGCGTTAAAAAAAAAAAAACATCCTTTATCTGCAGATGGCCAAAAGACGTCTATTAACGCTAAAATTGTAGCACGAGTCCGAGCCAAAATGCGTTTCTCGTTCATATCGAAGCGAACTTGTTAAGGTACTCGGCGCCTTCGCGCCTAATCAGTGATTTGGTGCGAAACTCTGCCGAGTCCCGTGATTCCTTTCCCGAAGCGCACGAGAACGAGTACTTAATCGCTAACGTCGTTCCCGTCATTCCCCATTAAACGTAACGAGCGCAAATTCCACGTAATTATCCGCAAGGGATGTGTACACGGTCTCGCCGGAATACATATCTAAAATATATCCTATTAAATATAGATCTCGGAACGAAACGAATGATCCACCGCGTTGTCTGCAAAGTTCCCACCCGAAAGCCTTTCAACACGCGGAATTGGGCACTCTATTGTACATTGATATACCCAATTATTATCGGCGCGCCCCGCGATATCGGGGAGATTATCCGCGAATCCTGGAAATCCCATCCCGTAGGAACATCGAGTTACATTCTCCGATATCGGGAAGGGCGCGCATTGATATGCACAATCTACAGCAATGTACAACGGCTAGATATTAATATCGAATGTCGCGGCCTCGCCCTACAATTAGGTTCAATTGTCTACCGATCAAGAGACGGCCAAGGAGCGCATAATTACAAAGAGTCGTTCTCGATATACATTAACATTAGAGTCCCAAGGTCTTTGGTCGAGATTATTTGGTACGTTTGCGCCCGTTCGGAAGGTCGTACAGAGGCGCGAGGAGCCACTACGAGAGTCCATGGCTTGCGGGATTCTTTGCAGGGAAACAAACATCAACAACAATGATTCCTCAAGTATTAACAACATTAACAACATCAGCGCTCATAACTTATAGTTCTCCGTTATCTTTACCGTCGCGATATATCGGTATAGTGTGTGTTTTCTCGCGGTACTTCCGTCAACGTCGACGACCCTCCCGCTCTTATAATCCCTTTGAAAAAGTCTCACACGATCCAGGAGTTACAATTAATATATTCTACTGGCAGACATTTCGTCCAATCGATTTCCGAACGCGCCCATACTTTTTCTTAGTTTTCTCTCCCTCGTTATCAAGGCGTTATCGCGCTTGACTTTATTTTATCCCCTACTTTGCTAGACGAGTTGCGATACTCCGAGGACGCGCGTTATGGAAAGTTGCAAAATTCGGACCAAATAGTTCCTTATAAAATGATATATAGTAGACTCGCGACTATTCTAGCTCGTGTGATGTCAAGTTCATCTCGAGTGCACGCGACAAATAAACGACAAAACATTTTACGGAACGTCCCTCCGTATAATATACGTAATTCCGTGGTCATGGGCGCAACTTTTCCATATCGTGCATCCCGCGGCGAAACCACATCCCGATGAGAAAATGCCTCTTCGTGCAGCGCAATGCGCTCAAATTTCACCAGAGCTTCCTTTAAGGTTGTGCGAAAGTGGCGTCAGATCCCGTTTGACACTTTCCTCCCAACTGGGTGTACCGAATCGTGTCAAACTTTTTAACGTGAACGCAAAGATTACAAGGGAGGTCTCGACCCTCGTGAGATTTTCAATTTCTTTAAAATTCGTTTATAAATATTTTCTAACTTTATAAACCACGAAACTTCAAGGGCGTCAGGACCTTCCTTACAGCCTGCATGTCCAGATTGTGAAGTCTGTAAAGTCGGTGCACCGAATTCGGTGATAAAAGTGTCATTTACCGCTTCCACAAGCCCTTGACACTTGGTTTAAATAATTACAAAACTCCGAGACACGCCATGCTAAAATGTTAATCGACGCTCGCCTTTAACACCGAGAGCCGTCGTCACCGCCGCGACGCTCTTATCTCTTCCATTTACAATACGCACCTCTACAAGTATTAATAATCTACAACCATCGACCGACCAAAACTTCTGCGCATTACATTGCAAAGCCATTGTGCGTGTGGTTCGCGTATTACGATTAACGTCGACATAAATAAACATCTCTACGGCCACGTGTACGCCTCGAAACGTCATTACAAAATGATAAACCGGAGAAAAAGGCGCAAAAAAGGAAATAATTAGCCAAACGCGAGACAAGACCCAAGTGACGAGTCGATTGTCGCTCGTGTATCGCGAACGTACAAACAACGTGAAACCAATTGAAAGTACATGTACCGTAGTCAATACATTAACATCGGTAAATCGGCATACCTCTTTCTCGTGTCCTAAACTCGAGTCGTACAAATTCATCGAAAGATACGAGAGACACGATGCGCGTGTGAGTGTGTATATATATATATATATATAATATATATAATGTATATATAATATATATAATCATGTCATATCATTAACCGGCCTCGCGCGTTCTGTATTTACAAATTACAGTATCGTTATAGTAACTTCCATTGAGTAGCGTTACGTCGACGACGCGTATTCTTTTTTCTTTTTATCCTGTGTACTGCGAGAAGCATCATTTTTTTTTCCCTTTGTTTCGTTTTGTTAACATATTCACACAAACGCGCCGGTAATATCCGCCGAATCAATGCCGACATCCCTAACTAGTTGTCTTTCATTTTGACGAAAAGGAAGCCTCGCCCCGGTTATTAATTCGTCAAATCCGAAGCTGTACGACCGCGGATCTTGCGGATTTTACCCAAAATTGGGCTCGATCTCAGATATAAGACCTACTATATCCTTATAGTTGTACACCGTGCAAATATTTTGGTATAAAATGTCTGGCCTACGTTCCCCGAAAGCGAAGCGAGCCCTCGGACACGTCTCGGAGAAAATAATCTAAACCTAAATCGATCCGACGACGTCTTCGAAGACTCGGATTATGGTTCCGGTACAATTTAATACAAGACGGCGGCAGTCAATCGGAAACGCCTAAATTCGTCCCTTGATTTTCGGAGGGAAACGCATTGACAAAAATACTAGGAAGCGCAAAGTATCGGGTAATCTCTAGACATCGTTAATTCATCAGCTCGCGTTTTCGATACTCCGAGCTTAAATAAATCTCGGACTCGGGACAATTCATACTAACGCGGCTCTATTTTGAGAATATAATTGTAAATGAATATCGGAAGGGTTTGCGCAAATCTGCATCGGTACTAATTTAT
The DNA here is from genome assembly GCF_000612105.2 of Orussus abietinus. Taxonomy (NCBI): domain Eukaryota; kingdom Metazoa; phylum Arthropoda; class Insecta; order Hymenoptera; family Orussidae; genus Orussus; species Orussus abietinus. The sequence continues at coordinate 741,230 of NW_019394887.1, read as the reverse complement.
AAAATAAGCGTTCCCAATTGCGGCCGCCATCTTGTGCATAAGATCTCGAAGGATTAGCGGTACAAGAAACCTACGGAGACTCGAAATGTCCAGTAATAGAAGAGGAATAACGATTAGTCTATGAATTCCCGCGAATAATATACAAGTACGCAGAGTTTACGTATACGTTTATGCTTTCATGACGTGGACGCGCGTAGTAGGCGTGTCAAAATTCGGGGCCTCATCTCGAGTCGCCCTCCTATAAACACAGCAACATAGGACGCAGTTTCTTTCTTTCCGATTTCTCATCCATCCGGATTCAGAGAGACATCGAGTCCACGTGCCCAACGAAACTTTTCCACGTTTTCCGGGTTTTGGATTCGCGTCGCGCTCGAGATAAATCATTCGCGCGTCATGACGAACGCGTTGCGACAAGACATACGAAACGTCGACTCTTCGCCATCCGTACAAATATCCGTCTATAAATCAGTTTAACCAACGCAGAGGAACTTTTTCTTCGATTCGATTCTTCCGGAGGGCTTTTACGGAATGCGGTAATTCTCGTTATTTAATTTTTTCCTTGTCGCCAATAAAGAAAATTAAAAAACAAAAGAAATAAGCAAGTAGGTACGGTATAGCTCCCGCGTTTCCCGCGTCTCTCGAGAATGGCGCGCGCGTCGATACGCGGGAACGTCGAACCGGACGAAATTATTGTCACCGCAGAAGTCTATAGCTGTTGTACTGGCTCTCAAAAATCTAACGCTCGTCCCCAGACCATTTGGCATCCGTCGGAGCCCTCCAAGTCGGATTTGCGTACTACATTTCGGTATCTATACGAAGGATTCGAAGAACACTCGGATCGTCGCGGTACAATGTCACTTAGGCGTAACCGGTAATCGTCACCGCACTCGATTAGCGTTCCCTTACCACGCGGAGAGTATAAATACCCTCGGAACGAACGAGAGTGCAGGTACCCTTAGAAACGATAGTTAAAGCTCGCACTCGACTGATAGTTATGACACATTTGCGCACGGATAGTATAGTAAATAGCTGGGATATTCGACTAGACGTGATGGGGTTGGAGATGAGGCAATCTACTCGAGGAGCTCGATCAAGACTTCATGCTGTTCGACTCGTCGGATCGCCTTTCAGTCCCCACCGCCAAGAGATTTGAGAACTCCATTTCTAACACCTGCCTTGCCTAAAATCAAACTCTTCGATATGGATCTGCCTGACTACGCAGTCACTTCGAGCCATGATTTGGGCTACGCAGAAGGAATCGATGCTGCACCGAATGGATTCCAAGAGACCGTACCTTTATAATTAACTAACATTAGATACAATTCACTAACCTGTGTATTCTGCATTGGGATTTGTAGAGCAAGTGCTAAGCTGTTAGCATCGAAGCTCTCATCCAGGGCTATAAGGGCTCCGTGGACTCCAGACTCCAACAGATTGTTCCCGTACTCCTTCGGAGAGAGTGATATTTTAATGGAAATGTAGAGAGAAGGGTTTTAGTTTAATCGATGAGAATTAGCAGTACCTTTAACCCGATCGACTGTACCCATCTAATCACGCGATCGTTACTCCACACGAGAATGTCAACGTTTGCAGTCTCTGCTATTCGTCGCCTCTCCTCTAATTGTTGCCTATCGTAGTTTAGCCTTTTCAAGCACGAGATACCGTATTGTAAGCTCGTTCTGAAAAAGATTATCCTCCATAAGATGTGTATTCCTACGAAGATTAATTACAAGGTTCACGTGAGTAAAATACGCACCTATGAAAACTATCGACCATTTTGAGTTGCCCTCGAAGATCCTTCTTATTTAGATGGTCCAGCATTCTGGCATCTACAAGGCACTCCATAAAAGTGGACCGATACTGAGGTAGACCCAGACTGAGCAGCCACACGTTTCCAATCCATTCATGGTTCATGTCACCGAAAGCCAGGGTGGTCCGGGAGGTCTTTGGTGCGGAGGGGCTAGTCAGCGAAGCCATCTCCTGGATTGCCAATCTCAGTTTCAACCGATGCAGTGGATTGCTAGGAAATAATGCCACGATGTAATGTCAAGGTACGAATTTTAACAATTTCTTTAGAAAATTTACAATTTATACGAATTTCCACGCGCAAAACTCCACCGAGTTTCTTAATGAGAATAGCTATTTACCTGATTCCAATCTCTCGTTGTATCTCGGTATCACTGAGAGCACTCATGATGGCTCCGCTCTTGACATTGGCCCTACATGCTGCTACGTACCACGCAGGCATTCCCACCCAGAGCTCCAACCAGGCGACTATCGTCGGTCCATTCCACAATGCAAAAGGTGTGCCTGCTTTCATTGCTTCTGCTAACAGCTCGTGCCTTGACGAGTCCAACATACTGCATCAAAAAATAAAATTGACCAGAGCGAAGCAGAAACCTCTAAGTGTCTCTAATGACTTGCACCTCCGAGACCTAAATTTCTATGCTTCGAAGGTGAATACATGTTTCTTGGATAAATAATTACCTTTTCTTTTTTCTTCGATCAAAGTCACTCTTCCCACCAAGGGTTCCAGCGAGGGACACATTGTCACCGTAGTCTGGATCAGCTGGTGTGCTTACTCCGACCATGCCTGGCATGTCTCCTGAGAGACCGCTGTCTTTCCCCTTGATCTACCAACAGAAGTAAGATGTTTCAGTTCAACCCTTTCATCGGTAATAACGTTCGTTTGTTACCTTTACCTTTTCCTTTTTGCTAAAAAATCGACCGAGGCTGCTCTTGAGGCCCTTCTTCTTTTGGGCTGCAGCGACTGCAGCCGCAGTTGCAGGACTCATACTCGATTGCATGTGCAGATGGGAGCTGGAGAGCTGTCCGATGGGCAGCCCGACGCCGGAATAATTGTTCTTGTGCAAACTGTCCTGGCTGCTGTGGCGTGAGGACAATGGGGAAGGAGGAGTCCCAGAATTGAGTGCCCCGTTGTTATGTTGCCCATGCCTGCTGCATGGAGCGCTAATCTAGTTTCTAGTTCTACTCTAACGACGGCTCGCTACTACTAAAGCCTGATACTACGAATTTTTCTTTGACATTCTCCGTCATTTACTCCATTTACAATGGAGGCCGTTAGAGTCAAATAATTTAGAGCTTAATTTAAGGCGACATTAAATGTCCCAAGTGTCGAGAACATCGCACGCGAAAGCTGTTGAATATTTCTACGAGATATTAATTACCATGCAGTACAGTACTTCCACGATTAAATCTCCTTTATGCGAAGTCGAATTTCTTCATGATTTTCATCTAATGTACACAACACTAAACAGCATTGCAACTTTTTTATGCATCTTTGATCGACACCGTAGAAGCATACACCCTGAAGCTGCCGATAGCTTTTTTGTTTAAGACTCGAGAACTTACAGAAACTGAGAGGCTGGCAGCGAAGACTAACTTTAATTAACAATTACAATTTACAGGAAGCTGGCTGTCGCAGCACCACCATATAAATTAAGTCTTACAAGCAGCAAATGTCTAGAAGTATTCCGGAATTAAGCGATACACATGAATTCAGAAGTCAATGAAATGACAAACGACTTCGATGAACAAATGGGAGGGGGTATCGATACTTCTGATAATTACAATTCCCTGTTCCAGGGACATCCAAAGAAAATTAAATACGTTACGGGAAGACAGCAGGTTTCTTCTGTAACTTTTCGGTTTGATAAAAGCCATGTATGAATTGACTAACTGCGGGTTCAAAAAGGAAATCATAGAGAGAGAAAAATAGAAGGAACATTTATTCTAGTGGTGGAGCAGCAATGAGAATATTATTTACAAATGCTCGTCACTGGTAAGAGACTTAGCTGGACATCATAGTCGAATGTTTCCTTGAGAAAATCAAAAAGTTACAGATACTTTTTGGAGGAAGAGAGAAGAGAAAAAAAAACGTATGAATAATATACATACTCATCGTAACACGCTAGACACAGTAACCTGAAAATACAACTGATTACTGCTTATGAGACTGTTGATGTGGCTTTCAACCTCAAAACGGTAGACAGAAATGACATAAGTGAACTTTCAGTACTCCTCAATTGACTCTTCGGTACCTTTGAAATCCTTCGCATAAGAACCCTGTCTGTGCGGAAACTTGTAGAAACTCATGCACCTCTCTCGGACCCATAAGTTCCCTCGTCTGTTTGAGACAACGATGTCTGTCGTGTACAGGGCAGTACGGAAGCTGCAAGGAGCTAGTATCGATTGCTTCCAGGGATCTATACTTATCGGTCTCTTCGTCCGTGCCACTGTGTCCAAAGGCAGAGACCATTAGCATATGGTCTATCGTATCGTCATACATACTTGCTTCCGAAAGAGACATTAAAAGAAAACAAAGAAGAAGTTAGGAATAATGTCACAATTAATTGGTTCCTTAGGGTCAATATTATTTCGACAGTACACTTAAAATAAAACAAAAAAAAAGAAAAGAAAAGACCGAAACACCCTGAATACTTTCAATATCCCATTACCATCGGTATCGATATGACTCTGCCAAATGCTGTCCGATTCGCAGTCATATACACTGCTCTGACAGGAGGTACACAGTGGCACGTCGCAGGTATTACATGCAGTATTATAATTAGTTTTAAACCTTTGTGCGGAGAAGTCACAGCTAGGAAGTCCACTTTGTCCAGTACGTCTGGTAGCACGAATAATAGAGAATGATAACGATGCACGAAACAAATATTTCATGCTAGCTGAATATTATAGCTAATAATTTTGCAAAGGAACCTTCTCACATACTTGAAATATCAATAGAAAAATTTTCTTTCGCTTCAAATTCATCCTAAACACTTGCCCAAATATTGTATCATACCTTCTCAATTCTTCTTGGCTGTGTGCTAAAGCTTGGACGACTCGTTCCAGTCTGAGTGATCTCGCAGTCAAGGGTGAGGCTGCGTCACTCCCACTGCCTGCTCCGACAGTACTGTCTCTTTCGCTCACCGAGTGCAACTCTTCACCGGACAGCTGCAACTGCCATAGGCAGAAGGTTTTACTCATCGCCTGTCTTTGCATAGGCGTTAAAAAAATAATTCTGGATTGGTAACTAACCTGGCTCGCAGGAAGAGACTCCGACAACTGGCCAGGACTAGCTAACGAGGCAGCGTACTGATGGAGGTGTGCAGGGGACATCGAGGCCGGTGCCTAAAAATTGACAGCCACTGTTCACTGCATTACTTGCCAAAGCCAAAGCACACTCACCGTATGGTATTTGTGCAGGTAATCTCTGTTAGGACTATGGTGAGACTTTGGCGTGGAACGTCCACTGAGAGGAGGAGATGCCCGTTCCAAGCTTCGGCCTCTGGCTAACAAATTCATGTGTTCTAAGCTGCCGACTCTGGACTCCAGCTCTTCTGCTCTAGCCTCCGTGCTCTGCTTCTCCTCCTTTTAAACATAGAATTTTTTTTTAAAATAAAGTATAAGAGAAATCCACATATTCATACGTATTTATAATCTAGCAACCTGAATCAGTCTGATTTCTGTATTAATAGCGTCCAATTGTTCCTGCAACATCAGAGCTAGAGTCTGAGCATCTGTGTGACCCGTTGGACTTATGACATCAGCAGCGGAGCTGAAGATGCTCTCATTGTCTCCATCTCCTTCGGCATCGCTGGATACATCGAAAGCTTGTTGAACATTCGCGAGAACATGCGCTTGCTGCAACTTTTCCCACTCTTGTTCAGCCAAGGTGCGCGCCACATAGTTCTGAAAAACGATCAGAACCAATTGTAAATATTTCACTGGTATAAAAAAAAAATGATTTCTTTCTAATTATCGACACAATTTGTTAACATAAAATCAATATACCTTCGCGCTATCATCTTCCATCGGCCTTTTGGCTGCTCTCCTGGGTAACGAGTGCGTATCGAAACTGCTGTAGCTTGCACTCCTGGAGAAGGTTCCTGGGTCAACAGCATTCGGCGACAAACTTCTGGTCAAGGCATCCGTTTGTTGGATGTTAAACGCGATCTCTTGTTGCAACATTTGCCTCTTCACGTTGTCGATCTCCAGTCGAGCCTTCCCCAGCTCCTTCACGATCTCCGCCTTCTCGTTCTGCAGGTCCTCCGCGATTTTCCTTGTTTTCTCCAGTTCCTGGGTAAGTGCATTCTTTTCCTCCAGAGCGTGCATCCTCTCCTTGAGATGCACTTGCAACCTTTCGTTCGATTCTGGGAAAAGTGCGATTGCAAATAAATCACTTGGCTTCCGCGTTCAAATGGTGTACACATTAGATCTCGTTCTCGGTGGCATAGTGTTATACAAATTAATCGAACTGGTTGTAATTATTTCCAGGCGTTTTAGAAGAAATTTAAGAGTTACCAGACAAAAGTTTATCGACAGTGGTGCTGAGACGAGTGTTGTGCTCCTCGTTCATCTTCAGCCGTTGGGTCAATCGCATCACTTCTGCGTTCTTTTCGTCCAACTGAGTCTCCAATCTTTGGATTCTATCCTCCGCACTACCATGCCTCTCCTGAGCCTGCTTATTAAATCAAACCGTCGGTGAATTAAACCAAGACACAACTTGTTAATCAATGAATCGGTTGAAAATGTCGATCGGCAACAATGATCACGATTCCTTGGGATAAGAAAGAAAAAAAAATTCTACAACTTTCCGGGAAGACTATCTAGTTCGGATAAAAAAATTATGCATTCACTTTTCAAGTACACATTCGGAGGCCACAAGTGAAAAACAGATCAAGCTATACTTGAACATGTTTTAAAGATACGCGAAAAGTTCGGTACTTCGATTCGATAAATATTTATTTCTCAATTCAGGAAACTTATCATGGCTCCATGTTTGGCATGATAAAAGTACGCTCCGCCGTTTGGAAGAGTCTATAATTTTTCTTGAGATTCTTGTCATGATAACGAGGGCGTAAAGAGTTATCGTTTTCTCCGTGCTCCTTAAATTTGATGACAACGATTAAAGGGACACGCAACCTCGTCTGTTTTTTCCTTGTTATCTCGCTTCTATATTAAAATTATTAAAGATACCCATGGGGACTAACTAGATATCGAGAAGTTGAAGGCAGAACCATCGAGCAGAGAGCAACGAAGGCAGAAAATAAATGAAACTGTTGGAGATACACTGTATGTCGTAATTTCTATGCAAGATAGGCGAGCATGGGGTGATTAGTAACTTGTCGAAATCTCTGGGTAATGACTCCCGTTTGTGGTGGAAACGTGATGGTTGTGGCATTATGTCGGAGAGTAATTGGATCTTGTAAGGATGTAGCACTTACAACTGTCGAGAGCAGTACTGAGAGGGAGAGAGAGATAGAGAGTTTGGCCTGAGAGTAAGTTATGCATATTAATAAAGAGAGGCAAACAGAGAAGGGTAAACCGACAGAGATAACTGGCGATGCAGTGAAATGATTTCGCCTGCGTACCTGGTTGGGCCTCCTCACCTGGGTCAGAGCCTCCATCCTCTGCTTCAACTGTTCCTCCATTTCCGGTAACTTTGCATATTGCGCTAGTTTCTGTTCGGCCAGCTCCAGTTTTTCCTGGATGGCCGCAATCTTCTCTTCTTGCAGCTGCGGCATTGTACAACCGATTTAGTGGGATTACTCGAGATATATCTCATGAGAAATTCCTAACTTAGCTTAAAATTAGACCAGGTCGTGAAATGGATCCCAAGGCGAGTTTAAAAGAGAGTAAAAAGGTATTGAAAATATCTGCCTTTTGAAATCAATTTCACCCACCGACTCCATTGAAACGTATAATTCTATATTTTTTTTCCTCTTATCCATGAATTTTTTTATCTGTTAAAAAAAATATATATATTAAACAGGCATCGTAGATCACCTTGAGTTGAGCCTCTTTGTGCTGCAACTCCTGTTCGAGTTTTTCGTTAAGATCGTGCAAACTGGTGGATTCTCTCTGAGCGTTGAGGTATCGTTTCTCGAGAGTCGATATCCTCTGTTCCTGGTCTTCTTTTTGCGCGGCATTCTCACGCAAATCCCTTTGCAGATTGACATTCGTCTCCTGGGTCTTAAGAAGGTCTTTCTGAGCCTTGGATAAGGTTTCCTCCAGCTCTGAAACGCGCCCACTAAGCTCGGCGACACGACGTTGCCACGAGCTGAGCTCCGAACTCTGGAAAACGAATGGAATGAAATTCACTAAAAAAATTCCCCATCACCGATGCCCAATATTTCAAAACTCCCGGATTTTTCCGATAACCGTACACTACCGTACAACCGTCTAAAACAGGAACAAGTCCTGCATTTTATACGGCGAAATTACCAAATCGACAATTCCGTACATACAAGCCGTCGACCTAGCAACGAATAAATTAACATCGAGCCTAAGGTTTAATGGCTTCTTTTTTTCATTACCCTTCTGCCGAATTTTTATCCTAACAATTTCATGGGTTTACCCCCGAACAATAAAATTTCCCGTTTTCTACAATTCAAGACGTCACTTTTTTGCAATAACAATCACACCGTTAATTCCTGACATTTCAATATGAGAGAAGCTAGGTACATGGTGTACAAGAAGATTCTTGTAAATGCCTGGAACGATATTCTGATATCTCATAGCTGTACAAGAAACTATATACGAAGAATATAACTCTGTTCGGTGTATAATGTTGTCTTCAATTTGTACAGTTATTTAAAAGAATGTGTGGCAAGGCACAGTACAAAGGATAGCGAACTAGGATCAATGTTCAGCCTTAGACACAAATCATGCCAGTCATATAATAATATACAATGAACATGAAGTCTCATTCCATACATGCCACTATACCGAAGGTGCCATACAATGATAACAGCACTTTAATAGTTAAACGGTTTCTTCTCTAGTATCTCGTTTACATAAATTTGCATGTTAAATCCCTCTCCTTTACAATTTCTCGGACATGTACGGTATAACATCTTGAACAGTACAATACAGGAATGCCGAAACAGTATAAAGATCTAAGCATGGCAAAAGCGTGTTAAACATAAACCTCCGAAAGCGACGTTTCCTCAGCTCTCGTAATTATTACTCAACGAAGAGAGATTAAAGAGCGACGTTTTACCTTAAGTCGTTGGTCCTCTGGCGAAATAGCAAAAACGCATTAAAATAAATCTCTCTCTAAAACTTGAACATCTCTAAAAGTCGTGCTTCGAGACCGCCCCGAAAATGTCCTCTGCTCGAGTCTCTACCTTCTAAGGTGTCTATCGGAATACCCTCGCCGCATTTTTCTTTCTTTTTTTTCTCCATACACATTTTCTCTCATTTCGTTACAGAAACGAGGAGCTGGCGTTACTGCAATTTCATACCTGCTTGTCGAGAGTAGCTTGTAAGTCAATTACTCGAACGTCAGAGTCCTGATCGGTAGGATCTAGGCTGCCATTGCTCAGTCTGTTCCCCACCTCGGGCTGCTTCTCGGTACCTAGCTTAATCGGGTGCTGTTGCTTTTGTTGCTGCTGTTGTGGCTGTTGCTGGTTCGCCGCCTGCTCGGTCTGATTCTGCCCGATCACAACACTACATTCAGAATGCCTCGTTCGGTCCGGCAGGCTTGCATCTCGCTCGCGCTTATCAAACACTACATTAACACGACTACTGAATCTATCAGCTGACTACCGTGCATTGCGAACATAATCCCGGATGCCCTCCTAAACGGATGCAACGAGCGACGCCGGATTCCCCGGTATATCGGGGCCATTTAAATCGTACCGTGAATATATTCCCGAGATAACGCGAGTCCCGAATTATCGGCCAATATGCGCCAGACTGTTCGGAAATTCCCGTCCGAAGAATCGGCCCCAAAGGGAAAAAGAAATCGTAACTGGACTCGGAGTTGTTGAAGTAGTTAAGTTACCTCCAGGATAATCCGAACGAGCCGCTAAATTTTTCCCGAAAATTGGAATAATTTCCCCTATCGAGCCCGCTCCTTGCATCCACCGAAACGCATCCGGGGCACAATCATTCGTTACGATGCACTCGTTTCCCTCATTCATTGATGAAGTGGCACTAGATGGGACAGAACGACATGATCAATGCCCGGCGAAACCGACGTGATGACCTTCCACACAGATCCGCGAGCCGCGCATTTCATAGGACGGCATTTCCTAGGACGACACCAACAGAGACCCAGAATTTCTCGCGGGATTTATCGCCGAGGGAAATGAAACTGCTATCACAGATCGAGAGGGGGGGATATACATGGAATACATACGTACAATATACGTATACATAGGTTAATGTGTATATAGATAGATAAATAATGCTCTACCTAGTGATCCTACAATGAGGCTAAAAACATGGGCATGCAAGATGATAACAAAGTCTCGCATTAACACTTCCAAACTCATCCCTTCCCTTGACGGCGATCTAAATGTATAAATTCGGCAGTACATAAACATATATACCCGATGGCGATGGACGAAAAAATGGCGTGTGAATGGACATGAGTGCCTTGTATGTGAGTGACCTCGTTAAAAGGAAAAATGTCCACACATCCGGAGGGGAAAAGGAAAAAAAAACAAAAAAGGTACCTTGCTCTGCTGTTGGGCGTCATCAGCCTGCCCGTTTTCTTTGGGCCTGTCCTCGATGACTTTGGCGGGGTGTCCGCCTACTTTATACTGCTGGAGCTGCAATCAGACTTCCTTTAGATCGGGCATGATCAAAGGATTTCGAGAGGCTGGGCCTCCTCGTAATCAGCCCGACACAGATTTGACTTGGGTCTCCATCGAATGACTGAAAGATTAAGAGGTTGACCGAGGTCAGTTATTCCAGACCTTACCTCGTCTTTGGTGTGTGCCAGTTCCTCCTCCAAGCTGGTGTTCCTTTCTAGGGCTAGTCGTAATCTCTCCCGGACCTGCACGAAAATGTCACACGATCAGCGTCGATAGAGATACCTCCTCCCGTCACAATTAACTCGGCTCTAAGACTAGAAATAGATCTCACAGCAGAATAAATCCGGCCTGTCACCTTTAAGGTGGGGCGAAAGTGGCGCCACAGATCTCGTACGTGAGACTTATCTCTGAACTGTTTGAACTCTATTTTACCGGGAACACTTTCATTGTATCGGTACAATTAAATGTTTCCCCGTGTGTAGGCGGGGTGTTAATAGTACCTTCTCGTCCAGAGCCTTGTGGTGCTCGAAGAGGCTCTTTAAGGCTTTGAGTACTTCGACCTCGGACGAGACCCCGGATTGCGCCGCAGCCTGCCTCTTGACCACGGTCATCCTGAGGGACCTCTCGTGCCTCGCAACCAGACATTCGAGGTGCTCCAGCAGAAGCTGTCGAGGGTTCAAAGTCGGGCATTAGTCATACAAATATCTAATAATAGTACACGCATACATCACGACCTAAGTAGCCGCCAGCTGATCGAGCTTTTGCGGGTATATTTTTATGCGGCGGTACTCTCGGTACGGCCTTGCCAGAAAAAAAAAGAAAAAAAAAATATGTATCGCCGACTCTCCTTGCCGTTGTATAAACCAGGAAAAGCGTCGTGATCGAAACGGCAACGCTCGATCGACAAATGTTACTTCGATATGTATATAAATATGACGGCTTTCATAACGCCTTAATTGGTCTTCCCTGATCACACATTTACATAGCCCAGGACATGCGTCGTTCCCACCGCTCACGTCTAGGAAGTGATTCGTTCTTTTTCTTTCCTTTTTTAATTCCACCGTATTACGCATCGCCGTGTAATTTAATCCGACACGGAGATGCACATAATGCAACCGATGGTACCCGTTACTCTTTCCGATCACGAGAGGCTGATTCCACGGTGGGGCTCTAGATTGCATACTGATGATGTAACAGCGCATGTCCTTTCTACCGGTCTTTTCTTAGGCGGCTCTCGGGAAGTCGACATGGGTGTGGGCCATTGCGAGACTCCGGTATCGCTTTTCAATGGTACACCTGAAAGAAATCGAACTTCTGTCCCATCCGAGAGAAGCCTCCGGCGTCATACCCGCGTCACTCGGGTTCAGGTCCTGGACAGCTACTCTTGGGAACATGCAAAACAGACGGTACAAAGCAGTCTCCCGACTTCTCCACATAGGATGACCCAATCGTAATACCTTAAGTCGCTGGGAAACAACTTGCGGTTAGTTTCAGTTATTTGGGGGTCGATAATTAAGAAATTTACCCGGGTATTGTTGCGCTCAGCCTTCAGCTCGGAGATCTCTTCCTCCCTCTCGAGGATGCTCTCCCTCGCGGCGGTCAGCTCCTTCGTCAGCTGTGAGAACTCCTGCAACAGGGAAAGAGAAAATTTGCATAAGTAACCGGGATTTTCATTCCCCCCCCAGTAATGAACAATTGTAAGACCAGGACTCACATTGCTCTTAACGATAACGATTGCGCCAAGATATCGATCATTAACAAAATAATAATCGCTTTGATATCGCCTTAAGGCGTGCCCTTAATCCATTTTTACGTTTCCCTCTCAAAGGAATCATCACGAATTAGTCTAACCGTGTCGAGCATAAAATCTGGGGAACAGCGGGGATATCTCGGATGCACGTCGGAGGAACGTCCATCCGAACCAGTCCCGGTGGTTTACGACGATGACGGAGTCGCCAAGGAATTAGCTAGGTTCACGGCGAGTGCACACCAATCCCTGGAAACAGGTGTGTCTATACTCACGAGCAAGGTAGACGAGGACAACGCAACATCTCTCTCTTTTCCCTTTTTCTTTCACATTTTTTTTTTCCTCTATCCCTTTATTTATTTCCCTGGTTACTCCTGTTCGTTCCCCTTCGTCCGAGTTTGGCCATTCGATAGTAGCTCGGATCGTAGTGGAAAAGGCGGCCAGGAGTAGGAGAGAGGTGCCGAGGTTCATTCATGGAGAGGTAGTAGTGAGTGGGTGGGTTTATTGATCGACGCGTATTGCGTACACCGTACGTTGCACCGGGTCTTGGTCGCCCTGCTAATTTTACCGATTTTCCTCCTCATAAACAGGACATACTCGAGTCTAGACTCCTTTTCGATCTGCAACTCCGACCTCTAGGCTGAGAGAAAAAAAACCCTTCTTTGATTCGATGAAAATGATTTCATCGAGCAATAATCATTTCGGCCGAATAATAGGGTTTTGGTAGAGAGAAAAAAAAATGAAGAAACATCCTAACTACCCCTAAACAAATATTTGTTTTTCATTCAGAGAAATGATAATTAATGATAATCCAGTAATAAATATTCCAGCAATAAAAAAGAGATTCATCGAACCTAAGAAATATCGCTCTGAACGGTACCAAAGGAACATTTTGTTCATTAAAAGGAATTCCACTGAAATAAATTGTCATAATTCCAAAGAAACTTTGCATGTAATTCATTCGAGCTTGTTACAGTGTAATAATAATTTTTTTAATCGATAAGATATTCCTTAGGTACTATTAGAATATTTCTTTGGTTCGATGATTATTTCTTTCTCGGTGCGCGTCCTTCTCCCCCGATCTTCGGATTCGATATTTTTTGGCCGAGCTCGCCTTACTCGGCCAACCAAGGGGAGGCTAAAACTGGGTGAGAGAATAGGGAGAATTGACGTAACGATTCGGTTTCATGCATGTGCCCTTCGCACTCCAGTTGCCGCCGACGAATCGTGTATGTACCGCCCCGTGTATTGGGCATGTATACCCTGTACGTACACACACGGTGGGTACACCACACAGGGTTGCGTCACACCACGTACTCGGATATCTATCAATACCCGTGTGCAATCGATCGCTCGGTCAATGGCAATAGATTCTGTCACTTCGATACGCTCCCCATTTACGGCCGTAACTGCGTTTCGCTCGTCTAATTGCGCGTAATTCGTGGGACGCGCCGTAACATTATTACGCGCTCGGGTAATACAATTATCACGTATATCGTACTCGCAATAAATAAATGAAAAAATAAAAATAAACAAAAAAGTATGAAATAGAGAAAAAACGCGTGACGCGCCGTAATATTATTACGCGCTCTGGTAATATAATTGTCGCGTATATCGTACACGCTTTAGATAAAAATCACCTCAAGGTGATATGAAAGGGACGTCCGAAGGGTAAATCGTGATAAGTGAAACTTTTCCCCAAACAGGGTGTATCGAAGGTTTTCATACTTTACCCTCCCCCCTGATAACGAGTTATCACCTGTTCGTGATCGGCGATTCGCGTCCTGTATTTTTATCAACGCACGTGATTTGCGATTAAGGACTCCCGTGGATTGACACTCCCTGTGATATTTACAACCCTGTTCTGCTCTTTACTGTTCGCGTGGGGGATCCTTTTGTCGAGGTAAACACAATGCCCGAGTGAAATATCGCGGGACTGCGAATGAGTTTACCGTCAGCCGTTGACTGGTCAGCGGTGTAATTAAAATGTAAATTACAGACCGGAGGGAAAAAAAAAAAAATCGCCATATCCGAGGAGATCATTTTTTGCCCAGATCCAAGGAAACGGAAGTCGGAGCGCTGGCTCGATGCGGAAAATTTTGCAACTATCTGGAGCGGAAGACTTTTCTTTGGAACGTGAACTTTCGGATTTAATAAACCGCAACGCGATCAGTCAGCGAAAGGATTTTTGTCGATGATTTAAAAAATGTAACTGCCTGTATCAATTGCAGTTATTTCATTGAAGCGTAAAGGCCACTTGTTGAAGGTTTACTCCAGTTTATTTTCAGATGATATATCAATTTCGTTACTTCTGTATCACCTAAAGACATGCCATGCTTAAGTAATTTCTAGGCTTTCCTTTGGAAGGAATAAATTGTTCAATTTGTCAGAGCGTGTCGTTTTGTCACAGGGTTCACGTTCCTGTCAAATGAGCGTGGGAGTGCACACCTTGCGGTGCAATTAACTTAACGAGCCTTGTCGGAAGGCATAATTGCAGTGAATTAAAGAGCAACAATTTACCTGAGGAATGTTGGCGTTGATCTGACGATTGAGAGCATCCCGCTCCTTCTCCAGCTCCTGGAGGCGGGATTCGGCTTCCTGCAGTCGTTCCTGGCTCTCCCGCAAAGAGTCCATCAACTTGTCTCTTTCGTCCAGCATCGACACCATCAGCTGCTCGAAGTTCCCGTCCTCCGCCGAGAACTGCGAGCTCCGCTGACTGATGCTGTCCTCCGAAATGGTAGGCATCACGTCGCACATCATATTCCACATTTTCCCCTCGAATTTCTTCGAGCCAAGTTGACGTTAATACTTAGATTCCGCCGGCCCAATGTCCACGAAATTATAAGCAGTGGAAGCAGATCTTGCCTTTCCACCGAATTCACTATTCCCCAAATTCTTCTATTTCTTCTCCAACATAACCAACTTCCTCAGGCCAGGAATAAGCACAGATTTCCCATCCAAAGTTGTACAATTTATCGACCAGAGACTCAGTTCCGATTCCACTCGTCACGGTTCATATAAAGGTCCTTATCCGACAAAGATCGAGTGATCTCGTCGGCACTATGACCAACCGCTAATGACATTCCCGGCATGATCAGAATTATGCGTTCACAGTCGATCTCATTTCCCAGGGCTCATCCACCATTCTTAAGTTAGTGAATAATTCTTGCTTTACAACCAATGATTACGATTAAAGAACCGATTATTCTTACTCCAGCTCAAATCCACAAAGCATGGACAAACATCGCACTGCAATTTCTTGGTCAACTACCGATGAATGAGCCTTGACGGTCCATCGATCTCTCCGAACGTGGACCTCATCTAGCTCCGATAACTCACATTACCCTATCGCCACAAATGACATAACCTGACACAAATTGCATGGCCTGCATCCCGTTTTTTTTCTTCATTCGTGGAGTCCTTGGTGTGGCAGAATTCTGTGCACAGCGGTGTGCAGGGAATTTTCTGCAGCCTCGCCTTCGGTTCGTCGGCCTTTTACTTACTCAGGAAATCACTGGCGTCGTTCTGTCCCCGTAGAAGATGCGGTGACGAGATAATGCGACGAAGCGATGACGGGATGATGCGATGATGCGATGACTGGGGCTGGGTCCTCTCCCTCGGCGAATATTTCCGGTACCTGTGCAGTCTGTACTAGACTCGGGCGCGCCGCGCTGCACTTCTCGGAAGCCGAGGCGACGGGCGCGGCGACGCAAAGTCGACGGTCGGTGGGCATCCGCCAACCGGGTCGAGCCGATGAAACAGTCCGAGCGCCGAGCGCCGCTCCTCAGACTCATGCGTTCTCCCCAGCACTCGGCGATCACGCTCCTCTCACTGGCCACCCGATACACCTAACCGCACCTAACCACGGGCGCAACGATCGGCATCTCGATGGCATAATCAAGGAAGAGCCGACACTTGACACACCTACGGTCCCTACCGCCCACTCTCCTCTCTCTCACGCTACACCATTTCCGATACTGACGGCCATCTTGGACGTCGCCGAAGGGGCCACCGAAGACGCCCGAGCGCTCCCGAGCCCGCCCGAGCAGCCCGCCAATTGGAAACGAACTTCGCGAATTTTTTAAAGGGTGCGTTCCGAAATGTTTAAGGATTCCCAGAACATGATTTCAGGTTCTTGACTACTTTTCATACCTTCTCAGGTAAACATTTCTGGAATGGATGCTTTTAGAATAAGGATCCCTTATGGGGTGGATAAATGTGAATTGAATTAAGTATGTGATTTACAAGATTTTGTACAGGCTGCCTCATCCGTGGTCCTCCTTAGTTCCGCGAGTGACCATGGTATCTCTCTCTCTTATTCCTCCTTTATATGCAAGAGCAAGTGAGATATAACTATTTGAAGTTACCTTGCAGTCTTTCTCATATCCCGGTTAACAGTCAACGGAGTGAACCTGTAATTGAAGCAATAATGTGGTTTACTCAATTGGTCGAAAATTCAGAAATTCCGAAGACGGGGGAATCCTCTAAATTGTTCATCCGTTCACACACCGTACAATAATATATTTACAAAAAGGGCCTACTTATTTTAATTTACATTGTTCTGTCTTTTTTGAAGTCGAGACCAATGCCGAGCTCGGGACGAGCTCGATTATTTCTTCATCCCTCTTTTACGTTTGTCTTATTAAGTATTTAACACGATTATTCGTACACAATATTGGGTCACCTATTGCCACATTTTTCGGGTATTTACATTCCTTATTGTTACAATTGCTTGGGCTGTGTATCGATTGTTCGTTTTTTTTCTTTTTCCCTCATTTCATAGTCTTGAGTCCCTCGTTAGAGTTCCGTATGGCGTGAGGGGAACTTTTTAAGAACCGCGTGGTACAAATTGTAAAATGCATAAAAGCTGACACTTAAAATAACGACAAGAGCCGAGCCGAAAATCCAGGATAAAAAATTCCCGTCGATAATATCGGACGACTCCTTCCTTTTCCGAGCACTCAGATCTCCCAAAGTACTTCCTTTCCTTTCTTCCATCAACCTCTTCATATTCGCCAGTTTCATCCGCAGCTCGTCCACGGATTCAGCAATTTCTTCGATTGATTCATTTCCTTGAAGCTCGCCCAGAACTGAGGACAAAAAAAGGAAACAGTTTCCAGTTAATAACGCCCCTCTGACTTAACATAAACAATGTCCTCCATTTAATACACAATCCACTCGAAAACATGACAAAGATGATCTCATGCTGTTTCTCTATCCGATTATCATTTCTTTATCAAGGAATAAATAACGGCAAATGAAATATGAAGTGGAAGTGAAGACGTTCAATTCCATTCCGTTAAATTCTTCCTCGCGGGAGGGGAAATCTTGAGAGCGAGCCCGCTGTTCCAGAATTCTAATACAGCTTCGTGGTATAGGAAACTAAAATGAAAAGGGATATTGAAAAGCACAGATGGAGATGAAACAAACTAAACGATTAATTTCGACTTGCTCACCGGCGCTCCCCGGGATGCAGGTGTGCGTGCCCGTCTGCATGATGCTGCTCCGCGTTGCTCTTCTCCGCTCCGCGCTGGACCAAGGAGTCTGCCCACCTGCAATGGTGTAGTATTGATTATACACCGTCACCTACTCTCCACAAGCCCGCGCAGTCTCGATTCTTCCGGAGAGGATGCTCTCACACATCTCCCTTTCCGAGACTCACGTCCATTTTGATACGTCCCATGCACATAAATGCAAACATAAAATCTAACAATAAACATAATTATTAACCGCCAGAACAAGAAGAATGTAAATATGCGTCCTAAATACGCATTTCGGTTTACTCGCGCTTACGATACGATAAAAGTAGGTAATAAAATTATACTCCTTGAATTGGAAAAATATTTCTTCGACTCGATAAATAGTATCGGCTCGGTCAAGTTACGGTCTTTCAAATTCACGGATGAAGATTAACATTCAAAAGATTCATTTGAAAAAAAAAGCGCCCACCCGTGGCGCGTCGCTGATTGGTCGACAGCGTATCGACGGAATTTCTAGACCGCTGATTGGTTAACGAATCGACCTATCAGAAGCCGAGGATTCACTACCAGTATCGACACCTATCGACTGCTAAATTAACCTGTACACTGAATTCAAAAGTTTTCTAATAAATGATCGCGCCAAATGTTTATTTATGAAACGTCTCGGACCATACTGTTAGGTAATGAAGGATTCTTTATTTGTTCTCTTAATCAGTCTTTGTTTTAAGTATTATACAGTTAAACGAACTTAACTCTAAGTATTTAGTAGAATTAAGACGTATCGAAAGTTATAAAGTATCACGAATTTATTATCCAAATGTAATATCATAAGCATCAGGCATTAGATAATTCAGCGATTCAAGTGTGGCAGTGACACCGATTGTTTCACCTGATATATAGCTTATTGTCTGTACAATCTTGTAAGTGAAACATCAGAGAAGTTCATCCAGGTCTCTGTGTATAATTGATTTTACACCGTGTACCAGATTAGTAATTGACTCTTTGGGTTTCTCTGTTTCCCTTGCTAGAAAACCATAACCCTCGTATGGTTGAAACTTGAGAAAATCTAGAGTCTAATGTGATTACAAAAGAACAGGCTTCTTAATGCTTTTCATAGTATTAACGAACAAAGTAAATATAAAATGTTCCTCGATGGTTTGGGCTTTGTGATGTCGATGATTGTATAAAGGTCATGAACAAGTGAAATCATTGATTACTTTTTATCAAGTAATTATGGTATTCCACGACTGACCGAATGTAGGTAAAAGTGTCCGGACATCCAAATGTTGGTTTACACCTATTTACGACCACATTAAATGCTAACGTTATTCTCCTATAAATAGTTGATCTAGTTTACTATTCTCTACGTACATAAAATTGAATATTTCAAGAAATATCAAAAACGGATTAATACTTTCAATAAATTATAACGTTACTTCACATACAAGCAGCTGGATTCCAAATGAGGTCGATAAAAGTACATTGCATTTGGCTTTCATGGTAACTGACTTCACGATATTATGTGGTTCTACTTCTAGATTCTATTAAGTTAATACCAGTGCTTGTACGTTGCAAAATAACTGCGATCTTGTCACTGCTGTTGTAGGTTGCACATCAAAAGGCCATATGTAGTTTATAACATTATACATAATGGCGATTCAAGTAGTAAACATTGAGTTTGTTTACTCGTGATTAAACATGATTTACCATTCATCATCTTCCCTAATAAATGCTGACATTTTTACAATAAAAATGCTACTTTTAAATATTTTCAGTCCACAATTGCTTATGACCTGATTCATTTAGTCATCGGTGGATTTACCTAAACAAAGCTTAAAAACATCTCCATATCGAAATTGGTCCAACAAATTGATACGATAAAGAAATATGTATAAGTTTTCAATATATAACTTCAAATGCATAAATTTAGCAAAGAATTCCTTAAAAACAAGTATTAATTCTTTCAACGTATTAGTATATAAAAATTCAAAGACACTTCCAGGCTTTAAGCAATGAAACTTTGAAAATAAATAAAATGCATCCCTTCTTTTCTACAGCTTAAGTACTAGTCACTCCTTTGCGAGCGACTAATAAATTTAGAACCGGATGCTTCTTAATATACCCCACAGCTTTTTTGTGCGTGACCATTGTAAAGTCGTACCCATTGCACTGTAAAATTTTATCGTGTATCCTTAACCCACTTTTTGCAGCGGGGGAACCTTCGTGCACATCCGTAACGTATATCCCCTACAACAAAGATAGTTTTTAGGAACGATCCACTAAATCCTACAAATATTACTTCTTTATCACGTACATTGTCCGTGTAACCTTGTGGACTCTTTCTAAAATCTTGATCAATTCCACCGCCTATTTTGAAGCCGCATTTCATAACCTCCTCCCCGTTTGCACTTATTTCTGCTTCTTTATGAAGCGTAATAGGAATCTGAAACATATATTGACATAACTTTATTCCGTTATAATATTAAACCAGAGTGTATTGTAATACTTCATGAAATGACATGCGCAACCTGATAAAGTATCATTGGAGAACATTTAAAGAACCAGAGTCTGATAAAGTGTATAAATAAAATTTGTGGAATACATACGCTGAGGCACTGCATAGCAGTGCCCGCCTGGTGTTGAAATGCCATTTTTGCGCACATGTTGACGATTTTCTTGTTTCAACAATATATTAACAAGAAATCTGGAAGTATCACTTACAGGACACCTAACCCAAAAAATCACGACTTTGTGATCGAACCTTATTGCGATTGCTTGCAACTTAAAATCGCTAATCAGCACGTAAAGCGACGTAAAAAAAGTCGAACAGATTCTCAATTTGTTCAAGCCGGTGACGAATCTCGATAAGAATCATGTAATGACAATTTCTAAAGTGGGTGGAACCTGCATAACCTTTCCCGATGGTTACAAACCTAACTCAGACATCCCAAGATAACCTTAAATTCGTTATAAAGTAAAGCTCTAGGAATAGTTCCTTCTAAGTAGTGCTGCTTTATATGGCATTGAGTTTTGGTGCCATCTACCGATTGGTAGAATTAACTTGAAATTTTCGAAACGGGACACTCTTCGCTGAGGATTCACTTAATTTAATTTCAGTCATTTTTTTAACAACAAAAAATTCATTGACCAAAACGTGACATAACCTCACAAGTAGACAGAGATGACGTAGTGAACAGAATTCCGGTTCAGTTATTCTTCTCTAGAAACAGACAACAATTCAGTATGATCAAAGCAATTCTGGTGTTCAATAATCATGGAAAACCACGACTTTCAAAATTCTACCAATATTTCGTAAGCGCACATTCTAGTAACAAATGTATTTATGACGAAGCTCTACAAGTCTATTTATTTAAATTGTATATCTGGTAAATATTGAAAGTAAAGTCGCTGGCAGGGCATAAATTTGAATGTTATTTTCAGAACGAAGACATGCAGCAGCAAATTATCAAGGAGACTTTTCAGTTGGTCTCCAAACGGGACGATAATGTTTGTAACTTCTTGGAGGGTGGGAGTCTTATCGGAGGCTCCGATTACAAGCTAATCTATCGACACTACGCAACGTTATATTTTGTGTTCTGTGTCGACAGCTCCGAGTCCGAACTCGGAATCTTAGATTTAATCCAAGTGTTCGTTGAGACACTGGATAAATGCTTCGAGAATGTGTGTGAATTAGATTTGATCTTCCATGTCGATAAAGTTCATTACATTTTGAATGAACTCGTAATGGGTGGCATGGTTCTAGAAACAAACATGACTGAAATACTCACAAGGATCGAAGACCAGAATAAACTGGAGAAACAAGAGGTAATTTCTCATTTTGCTGACCACCCGATGTACTTGTTAATTTGCACCTAATTTTATAATCTCAAAATCTTTGACCGTAAATTAATGAATGATTAATAATATTTGAGTTTCATATAAAATCAGTGCACTTCTATGAAATCCCTGTTGTAGGATCTCACGTATCTCTAACATATAAATCAGATGAAGCATGGTAATTCGAATAACATATCAAATAAAATTTTTCATTTGATACCATTTTGCCAATGATTTATCGACAAAGCATGTTTGGCATGAACTATTAACTGGCTCCAAAGTAGTAGCTAACTGATTGAGCTGACGTAAATTTTAGGTAGTGTACAGAACGAGACAATCATGTTCGCCTCGTCCAGTCATTCTTCTGGGACCTCCTCCCTAAGCCTAAATTGGCATGAGGCAAATGTCTGGTCATCTGATGTATAAATCTCATTTCTATTTCTATCTACTAATTTTAATTCGCCCGTACAATCGGGCAATCATCTTGATTTTTTTACATACGCATTATTTCTCTACAATAGCAACACCGAATTTTTCGATTTTTTCAAAGTCCAACTGCTAGGTACTTATGTTTTGCATGCTGTGTCGAGTGTAAGATCTAATTCCATGAATCTCCTTAGTGCCTTATATGCAAATGTATATATCGGTGAAGTTTAGAAAGGAGCTAGAAATAAAGTTATTGCATTAGCGTTTGGCTACCTGTATACCATCCTTTGATTACTTCCTACGGAGACTACAGAAGGCTTTTCAAATTGCATTTGCACTGTCGATGAACTATAAATGACTGAAAATAGTGTGTCAGGTATCGATTGTTGGTATCAACAGTTGGTTTTCCACGGTCTCATCTCAACGGATGAATTCTAACATTCTGTCAAGGGAATTGAATTTACTGACTCGAAACTTCGTTTGTGTGATTCCACAGGCTGGCATCACGGCAGCACCGGCACGTGCCGTTTCAGCTGTCAAGAACATGAACATTCCACAGCAAATAAAGGATATGAAACTGCCAGATTTACCGCAGGCAATCAAGGATCTGAAGTTCTGACCAGCCGTCTCCTCGTTGGCTCCCAGCTGACTGGTCTCGTCTGCTATCCCCGAAGCAGACACTGCTTCGAGGTCACTATTCCAACCCCGTCGAGCTAGTGAGAATGCACCGATGCTGCCTGGCATTTCTCCTTTCATCATGTCCTCGACTTCATCCCATCGCTACCAAGGCTAACCCCTGAAGACTACAAAGGATCGATTATGGTGAACTGGTTCGCTCTGTCATGGAACCGATGTGCTATGCTTTCTACAAATTAATCAGAGCTGAGTGAAATTGTGCTCAAAAGACGGATCAAGTAATTATTACTCTTCTATCGATTTAAATAACATTTAATTAGCTGACATTTACGTAGAACATTGAATGCAATGTGTAAATCATTGTGATTATTTAGGTAAACTTGATTTGAATACGTTTCGGGGCATGCAAAGTGGCTCAAGTTTCTAATTGAATGGTTGTTGATTATATGGTACAAAAGTAGTGGATAATTACTTTTGATTTCAGTGGAAGGGAATTCAATGACGTCCGCATTCAGTGACAAGCACTCGAGGTTACATTATTATAATTTAACATTTCATTCACTTATCATTCAACTCATCTTTAACCGAACTCTGTCAATACCTTGTTAGTTTACTAAAAGATAGATTTTGTAACCATGTCCACATATATATAACTGACAGGATTTAAACATTGCGATTCAAAGGGCGTGAAAGAAGAATGATTATCTGAAATTTCTTCTGAATGACATCGAAGTCATGTAACATAATTTATTTCGCACTGAGATAAAATGGTTCTAGGGAGGTTATATTCAGATAAAAATATTCTTACCTTTGAAATTGTCGTTAAGAAATCGTGAAGCATTACCCAAGTGAATATTCCGAATGATTGTAAATTGTATGATATAAAAGTTATACATAACGAAGAGCACATTGTGAGCAACATTCATATTATGTGTCAGTATAATTGCTCGATTATTTACATTACTCTATCAATCACGTAAAACTAGATCGACGTAAATATTATGTATTATTCTTAATAATATTACATATTATTTAATCTGTTCCGACACCATACATAATATTAGACATTAAGGAGACCTACCAATGAACGTACCTATTGAAAACATTGAACATGAATGTTACATCGTATGAAAGATGTATTTAATAAATATTATATTGTTAAATAATCACTGAAGTGAGTTTACAGAAATAACTTTATCTCTTCTTGCGGAAACCTACATTATTCTAACACCTCTTTTGTTTACCGTTGCCCAATATTTTCACAGGGTTTAAATTTTTATACGAAATTAAATAAGCCCGATCGAGATTCGTTGCACTCCTTGTAATATTAATTACCTTTCCCCTGGCAAAACTAGAAATGACCAGCACTAATTACACTGTAGTGTAATAACAATGGTATTATAAATTACATTTATAAAGTACACTATATAGTTAACATAATTTCACAATTAATAAATAGAGTTAATAAAAATAGAATAGATGCTACTTATTTTTTTATAACTCATTAAGTTTCCCTAGTTCACCAGTTATAAATGTAATCATTGCTATCCACCCTTTGTTGCGTTACGATACTCGTTAAATTTTTTAAGAAATTATTACTTTGCCGAAAATTATTAATGTCAGATATGAAGCACGAGAACCAAAAATAATCTAGTTTAATATAAAAGTGTGAGAGTCTACAGTTTCAAAACTTGAAAAAATTGACTTGTTCTGTCTAACCTTACTTTTTTAATGATGTGATTAAAGCAGCTGATTTTGAAAGATATAATTGGAAACTTATCAGAAACGATTTTCGTTGTACTCTGAATTGTTAGGTACCAATAGGTAGCGAACATAACTTAACGCGTACCCTTGTTATCTAAATCGTCACAATTACGCCCTGTATCATACTTCACTTATCATTAAAATTTCGTCCTGATAACAGAACGAGTTAGTTTTGAGCATTACCTCTTTTATCAATTTCCAGGTACCAAATGCAGTAGATGTATTCGTCTTAATCTATCAATAACCCAAACAGGAGAATATCCCAAATGTGCCATAATTTAACACACGTTTCGTTTTTTATGTACATTATTTAAGGGAGATGGGAATTAAACTAGGAAATCACTTTTTGCCAGCAATTAACTCATTCCGTAATGTCGTCCATGTATAACCAGCACCATTTTCTGTGAGTGGAGGAGGATATGGAGTATTCTTCAATTTATAGTAATCGGATGGTGCATGCATTATGAACTCCATGCATTCCAGTTTACGGGGCAAATCCTCTTCCGGTCCGATAATGTACGTTTCCGGACTGAAACCTTCTTCGGGTGGTGGGCTATATAATAGTTTCGGTTAACAACAAAGCAATAAGACCAATGAAACGTTTCACTATTCTTATCAGAATAACATATACAACATTGATGCTATTTATGAAACATACCTCGCGGTCGTGGGCAGTAACCATGTTACTGCTGCACTCTTCTCACAATACTGATCCGTGAGGAGGCCTCTGATTTGAGCGTAGTAAAGACCTCCATCCACGTCTCTCATAGAGACTATATCACCTATTTGAAAGTACGATCCTTTGTAAAAGACAAAATCACTGGTAACTGGCGTAGCCACAGCTGTTGGTGCTTTTATGGGCTGAAAATATAAACTCTGGCATGAATCCTTGCTCGAAACATAAGGGATCTAAAAATTGTTAAAGATACATTCGTTGCTACATGGATGAACATTATAATTGTGAATTTGACTCATCTCGAGCCAGACAATAAAATTTAAGGATTACGACTCTTAAAGCTGTCGTTACTATGCAATTATAGAGAACTGTAGACATCATACCGTCTTCTTAAATATGTGACGACGACCTTTGCCTTTCGGCACTGCTTTTACAGGGGCATTAGCCTTCGGCTTACAATATCGCGTGACCCTGGTGCTCTTCCTCGCAGGCTTGGACGATCCAGCTTTGTCTTCCTCCTCGGTCTTTGAAGAGGAATTTTCGCTCGTATTTCTTTCATCTTCAAGGCATTGATTGCACAGGTTACCGGCCTCAGTTGCATGCCACAGCGGGGTTTCGCGAGCCCCGCACTTTACACACTCTGGCTTCACCCCTAAAGGCATCGGATTCTAACCTCTTCGTCGGTCCTCAATTTCCATCTACGATACCAAGAGGCCCGCATCCATAGAATCTGCATCAGCTATAATAAAATTGTCATTACCCTTCATATTGTTTACAAGCATAAACCAACAAACACCCGCGAGACGCGCAACTCAAGATACTCGACGCGACATAACCTAAAAGAGCGATCTACTAACCGCAACACGTGCGCCACTGTACGGAATTCCCCAGAAACTTATATACTATTTTACAAATTTAATCTTTACCAAATAACTACTCTTAAAACTGTGCATGTATAAATTATTTTTCTAAATTAGGAGTAAGTGAAATTCTCTGAACAATTTTTTACCCTTACCATGTACATGGCACAAGATTTATTCTATCTTGGAATCGGTTGCGAATGTAAAGATTACGAAAGAGTTTGTCACTCATTTTGAGAAGTGTTTAATACATCTTTAATATTTATATTTTTTTATATATCTTACTTGCCTTTCGATAGTTATGTGCCATCTAGCACCGTCACTGTTAACTAGTAGTGGACTCTAACCTCAAAATAACGTTCATCGAAGAGAGGGCAAGATGGTCTTCGATTCCTGATTAAAAGTGGAACCTGACGAAACATATTAAGACGATGATGCAGGATGAACGCTTTGTCGTTAGATACATCGCTGTGAATAACTGTTTCGCCCATTTGCCGGCAGTTTGGTTGAGGAGACTGTCAAAAACGAAGGTACTCTTGTTATCCTGTTTTACCATACAACATGCACATTCAAGATGGCGAAGTTCTTCGCTGCCTTAGATAGGAAATATAATTCTACTCTACCGCGTCAGAGGGCAGTTAAATTTTCTTGTCGATAATATAGATAGTAAACAATTTTCCCATAAATTAGAACCAAAACTTAAATGATAAATCGCAGAAAAGACGTATCCAAATGAAAAAAAAAGAAAATCATGAACGTATGCAAAATTCATGAAATAAAATCAAAGGTATCATTTAATTTACCGAATAAAGAGGAACTATAAGCCTGTCTTATCTAACCTTACGCTTATAATACAAATTCCAATACCTTTCTCCATGTCTTAATTTAAATAAGATTTTATTCTTAGTCTTTAGGTACCCGAGACAATAAATAAATAGAAGACTTTTACATTCGACTTGTTCATATGAGCCGTAAAATTATTTCGAGCATAAAATTCTTTCCTTGCAGGCAAACGCGATAAAGTTGTCGCACAATGGAGAGGTTTATTACTTGTCTTGGTTCCCAAGACCGAGTGCAGATACCAATGTGTGTTTTAGTGCAAAATTTGCGCATTCTTTGGGCATAACAGAGGGAGATGAAGTTTTCGTATCAAGTCTACCTGATTCTCCAAGTGTGAGCAATATCACAGTGACTCCTAAAAATTCTCAAGATTGGGAAATCGTGGTGCGTTTCAGATAAAAGTATTAAATTTAAAAGACATCGATTAGAAATTAACGATTACAATGGAGATTTAAATATTCAAGGAACTGCAAGCTGATAAAATACAATCGACATTGTTGGATCAGATCACTGTAGTTGCGAAAAATCAGCCTATTGTAGTTTGGGTGTCCAAGTCACTTTGGGTGATCCTTACAGTGGGTCAGTATAATTAATTCCTTGTCAATAATTATAAAGAATAATAATTAATGACG
This sequence comes from Orussus abietinus, assembly GCF_000612105.2. NCBI lineage: Eukaryota > Metazoa > Arthropoda > Insecta > Hymenoptera > Orussidae > Orussus > Orussus abietinus. The sequence goes on along the minus strand of NW_019394887.1, from coordinate 713,761 downwards.
TCTTTCAGACTCGTTGGAGCCCAACTACGTGTACGGGAAATTAGAACAATTTACAGAAGTTATGGTGTCGCCGGTTTCCTCCTCGCGAGGAGATACGTCTTTAAAAAGTGCGAAATTATTAACAAATTTAGAACCGACGTCCGGAGTATGGAGTACCATTAAAAATTTATTTCCCTCTAATAATGACTCGAATCAAAGTGTTCCTTGTAACGACGTTCAACCGTCATTGGACGAGTATAAAAAGAAGAGAAAATTCCTGGATACGTTTCGGGTTATCAATTTGCCAAGACTGGACATTGACGATTCTCTGTTTATGCAACCTTATCACGTCTTTATTCACGAACGAAATTTGATGAACGTTTCATCTAGCAGAGAATTTCAAAGTATGATTTTTAAAATGAAAAAGGTCCGGGAGCATCTTCAGCACGTTAAAGTGACGAACACTAATTTTTTAAAAGAGGACTCTTCGTCCCTTCCGAAAGAGTCTGTAGAATTAATTGTACAATTTTTCGTCATCGAGGATGTTTTGAAAAAATACTCGAACGATCTCTCGAGTCATTTTGAATTAAAGTCCATTCACAAGAGTGTTTACGTGTCGGAGGATTTGTTAAAAAATTTGAAACTCCGAACAGGCAGTAAAGTGCTCGTCGAAACTGCAGATTTTCAGGAAACTAAGATAAACCTTATCGAGGTCTTTCCTTTCGACGAGAAAATTACCGAAGATAGTTTTAGAAATTACGTGCAGAGAAATTCGAGGTTCGAGAAAATTTTGCTCAACTCAAAAACGGCTCTGTCTCTCTATGGCACTCGCGATTGTATTTTAAGATTTTCGCCCGAAAGTCGCTCTTACGTTTTCCTTGACGAGGACATTTTGAGAGGAATTTCCGTAAAAATTAATAACGTACAAGATAATCCATATCAATCATCGACCGAACAAATTGATGACTTGGGAAGCGGTGAAGAATTCATTGTCTCTTCTTTAAGGTGTTGTATAATATTTCGATGATGAACTAGTTAATTTATGAAAATCAAGAATGGTAAATTTTTAACGGTAGAAATAAATGGCAATTTCAGCGGACTTCAAGATCTCCTTTCAAAATGCAAATTCTGCTTAACTCTCTCTTTGGGATTACATGAAACAAGGAATTTTCTTCACGATAGAGAGAACATTCTTATCTATGGCGACGTGGGGTCGGGGAAAACGACATTTTGCAAATCTTTGTTAAGGGTCTTCCGAGAGAAACCCTATTTTGTGCATACACATTTTGTCGACTGTAAGGCACTAAAAGGCAGGTCTTAACTCTGCTTTGACATTGCAAAATCATATCACTTGTCCATGAATTTATGGGCGTAATAATAGTACAATTTAACGAGGGACGTAATTTTAGGAAAGAAGGTTGAGATGATGCAGAAAATAATGTCTTCGGCCATGTCTGATTGTTCTTATCACGAGCCTTCGATTTTGTTTCTGGATGGACTCGAAAGTGTGGCGAGCAGTCCTCCAAATGACGAAGAAAATACCCCAGACACAATTAATGCGGCTCGGTGCGTACAATAAAAAAAGAAGTACCTATAAAGTACAAAAAATTCATTAATTATTGTCAACCCAGAATTGCAGACATGATATTCAGCATGACTTCGGAGTATCAAAAGTCGCGCTACATTTCCTTGATAGCAACTTGCGTCGATCCTCGAAAATTAAGTCAAAGATTAAGAGCAGCTAAGGGGACACACTTTTTCCAAACTGTCCTGAAAATACCAAATTTGAAAAAGGTAAAGATTGAGTACAAAAGATTGCGCGAACTTGTGGGAAAACTCAGCATAAAAGATCCGTGGCCTTTTTGTTGAATGCAAAGTGCATTTTGCTCACGAGTGTGTTCCTTTTCATCCAGGAAGACCGAATAGAAATTTTGAAATCGATCCTGCGAGGAAAATTGCACATTTCCGAGGAGATCGAGTGGGATAATTTTGGAAATAAGACCGAAGGTTGGGTGACACAAGATTTAGCAAATATGGCAGAGAAAGCAGCATTTGCAGCTTGGAAACGACATGGTAAAGAATTTCCCAACAATCTCGCTATGACTTTTCAATTTGTCATTTTTAATTTTTTCTTATAGTTAAAAATAAATTAATTTCCCCCTTGACGCTCTTGGAAGAAGACATGGCCAGCAGTTTCCAAAATTCCCTACCGATGTCTTTACACGGCGTAAACATTTATAAAGGACTTGGTCATTGTTGGTCGGATATTGGCGGATTAGAGGAAGTAAAGAGAGCCCTCACGGAGATTTTGCACTGGCCTCTGAAATATTCAGAAATATTTAAAAATGCTCCAATTAAGTACCAAGGAAGTGTTCTATTATACGGAATGCCAGGAACCGGGAAGACGATGTTAGCTGGAGCAATCGCCAAAGAGTGTGAACTTAATTTAATCAGTGTCAAGGTAGACCTGTAAATCTCGATAAACTTCGATTATAAACACACCCTGATCTTATTTTTCAAATATGAAAGAAGAATGACCTGAAATAATGAAGAATTAAATAGAATTTATTAATATAGAATTATTTCTACAGGGTCCGGAATTATTGTCAAAGTATATAGGAGCGAGCGAAGAAGCGGTGAGAGATATCTTCGAAAAGTAGGGAATTATTTACTTAACATTTTTTAAACACTCGACAATATTAATATTAGCGCAAAAATATCTTTTATTTCAGAGCCCAACGCGCTAAGCCGTGTGTTTTATTCTTCGACGAATTTGACAGTCTCGCGCCCAGGTTAACAATTTCGCATTTATTGCTTATTAAAAATGGATCACTTGAAGATATTCATTTTTTTTTTAATTCTGAATTTTAGGCGAGGTCACGATAGCACAGGTGTGACAGATAGAGTCGTGAATCAACTTTTGACACAGTTAGATGGAGTTGAAGACAGAGAAGGAGTTGCTGTTGTTGCAGCATCTTCAAGGCCCGATTTATTAGATCCTGCATTGTTAAGACCTGGAAGATTAGACAAGGCATTGTTGTGTCCTTTACCCTCGGAAGTACGTCCATAATCGTTAATAAAATTCCCCCCCTCCCTTAATATTTATTGTGCATACTTTCCGTAAAATTTAATGTTTATAAATTTTAGGCCGATCGCGAGGAGATCCTGCGAGCATTATGCAAGGATCAAAACCTTGATACAAAGGATTTGGATTTAAGGACATTGGCAGAGATGTCTTCAGGATTGACAGGAGCAGATTTAAAGTCAATGTTGGCCCAAGCCCGACTAACAGCAGTGGAAGAAGTCCTGCAGACTCTTTCTCCGGTAAACAAGGAACAATGAGATATAACATCTACCATGAATTAAACATTTCCTTAAAATTGTCATTTTCCTCGACTGAAAGCTTCTTCGCGAAATCGTCAGGTAAACTTGGATTTTTAAAAGACTTCCCCAGCCCGAATCCCCGTAAATCAGAAATACGGTAATGAAATTCTCGTCGGACATTATGAAAACCATAAACCGGATTGATTAATGCACATTAGATGGTAATGAAAGGCGCTTTGGAGGATCTTGGCGAATCGTCCCTAGTGAGTTCCCGAAGCAAGATAGGGTGTAATGACGATAATATCGTTAGCTACCTTCTAGCTACGTAGGTTGGTAGGTGTGTAATATAACTGGGGAAACCGTTGCCAGGTTTATTAGCACACGCCAAGCAACCCCATCTCGCTCCACTTCATCTCTGCCTACGCTTCACTTAACGCCGAGGGGGTTATTATCTTATGCCTTATATCGATGGACTTACATAAACGACTATATCCGAGATTTTTCCACCTGGGATATGAACCCCCTTAACGAACCCTTTTTCAATTACCAATGCACATTTAACGTGCGATATTAAAAAAATGCATGATATTGAAAGTGGACCCCTCTACAAAAACATTTTACATTCACCGATACATATTTAATACATGATATTAAAAAATATATTACACCCTCAGGGAGAGCAAGCGGATTTAAAGAGGGTAAAAATCACCCAGGAACAATTATGCAACTCGATGAAATCGACACGACCATCTCTGACGACCGAAGAAAAATTGAGATACACGAAGATGTAAGTCATCTTCATTCCTCTTAACGTCTCATACATGTGTATTAATATTTCTCCATTGCAGTTACGCGAGGTTCTCGAAAGGAGACACATCTACAGATGACTTCATGCAGAATCAACGATCAACGTTGGCCTGAAGGTAAATGGCAAGAATAGGGGTAATTTTTATAAATCAACTTGGACATTTCTATGAATCACTTGAATTTTATACAGTGTCTGTTTGACGGGAAATAAATTCTTAAACAAGGAGGAATCCCTGTTAAAAGCTTTCGGTCTTATTAACGTCCGTTTTTCTGCGGTGACGCTTTTCCTAGATTAGAGATTAAAATTAAAAATCGGTAGTAATACATATTTTTATTATTAATGTCGTAGTGAAATTGAAAGATAAGTAAATTGTTCATTGTTTAGCAGACTCCTTCGGTGCGATCGTTAACGTCTCTTCCTGTAGAGCGACGCCTTCCTCGGTTTTCGCATTGGAAACCGTCTCGTAGTGCATCGCTTTTCCGTGCTATCTTAATTGGCTCGCCTTAATTGGCAAGTTTATAATGAATTATAACTAAGCGTTATTCTAACTAAGCATAATCCGGCGCTCACGGTTTAGCGAGCTCCGATGGCTCGACTAAACTTGCTTCACCAACAGCCGAGACACCCTGCTCGCTGTGGCATAAACTTTTCGTATTAATAATCGGTATAATAATTAGTATTTTCACGCGCGACTTAGCAGGAAGGATGCGCCCCCACCTAGCTCCCAACTTCGAGGATCTTGATTTTAAGTTCTCCAGAAGGAGGGCATATTTCACCCGCTAATGTCCCCCTAGATAAACTACAATATTAGCTGCCTTCCCTGTGATTTAATTTAACTTTGCCCCAAGCGACATCCGCCATCGCTCTTTGGCAAGAGCACATGCATTACCATCATTTTTTACTCCTCTATATAAAGTCAATTCCGACACTTTCGCTCATTACGGTCTCGGGCCGTAAGGACTAATTCCCGTGGAAAAATGAACTTCCGCCCTCCCTTTTAATTCCTTCTTCCGGAATTACCGGAGGGGTCCTAGCGATTAAAAGCTCGCGCATTTCGCGCGAGATTTCCAAAAGGAATTCCCAAGGAGGAGACCTTGTGCAGCCATCTCTCTCGAAGCTTCTTCCCCGGTCCCTGCGAAAGCTCGAAAAGTATATAATCCCATTTTCCCTCGCGGAGACTTTTAAAAACGCGCGATTATTCGGGAAGAATTAGGCGGCATTCAAGCCGTGAGAAATCACGAAGACATTGTCGAGACGCCGCGCCGTGTCTGCGTGGGAGTGAGAGAGAGGGGACGAGGGGGAATCGCGGGAGCGCGAGTGAGACACGACTAGCTAAACCGGGCCGGCGAGGAAGAGAAGCTTTCGGGCTTGTCGCGAGCTTCGCAGCCCGGGAAAAGAGTCAAGTTGCGACGGTAATAGGATTAACTTTTGGAGAAACGGTAATCAGGAATAAAAATGCGAGGACTAGCGGCATTTAGCTTAACTAATGTCCTTCAACCCGCTAACCGAGTTAGCCGCGGGTTTTACGCGCTGCAGTTTGTTAGCCGGATAATTGGCCATTTTTATGCTAAAGACCGGCTCGTGAAGGAGCGGGATAGAGACCCTTGTCTTCGTTCATCGTGGACCATCATCGCCTTGGCTGCATCCCCGAGGAGATAAGATCCTCTAAGAAGTAAGGCGATTATTCTACCCCGAAGTGCACCTCGACAATGTACTCCAAAAAGCGGCATGAAAGGCAGAAGAGGGTTAAAATGTTTTCCATTCTTTTTTTTTTTCATGATCCTTATTTAATAAAAATTATATGTAATTATCATTCTAATTTTAAATACACCGTAGAAATAACCTCGAAAAAAATATTATCAACACGGTGACATGCTTGAAATGGTTTTAGGGTGGCAAATCCGATGTCACTTGACGTCTACACTGAACCGTGAAACGAGAGACTGATCGACACAGGAGGGTTGCATACAAGAGGGTCGATTGTTTACAGAGGGTCATACATGCATCGGATGCACTTCACACGACAAACAATGATTTTTACTCGAGTGGTTGCATTAAAACATCTCAAGATTAATTTCCCCGTGTTGAAATCCCTTCTTCCAAAATCAAATTACGATTAAATCATATACAGCGAAGAAAAGAAATTACGAGAATATCGATCAGCTGATCGCCATGAAAACTATACCAATGTACATATATATATATTTTTGTTTAAATGAACGGGGTTGAATGTTTTTTATTCCGACGGGATCATCGAGGCAAATGGTTGTTTCCGACAAAACTCCATCGAAACAACGAGGCAAAATCCATCTAGTGATTTCACAGGCAATTATGCAATGGCGCCAGAGCATGCCCGGGGTAAGGGGGCAGCGAGGGTGGGGGGCAAGCCCGTCGGGGGGTGGGTTACTCTTATTTAACGCCAATGTGCGTCGAGCGCATGCCTCGTCGAGTTGCACCGCGATCCTATTTGCGCGAAATTGTCAATGATAGAATGCCAGATTGAAAACTCCACATTCACACCGTGACGTTTACCGGGCCGAGGTTTATTCCGCGATGGAACCTTCCACGGGGAAAACGTTCCGCCTTGGGACATGGGGAGTGTTCCCACCCATGAGCAAGCTGAAGAAAAAAAAATAACCATCGAAACCCATGCCATTTGAAATTCGTTACAATTTTTGTAATCGAGAAAAAAAAATGAAGGAACATGTTTACTTTGTATTGTTGCTTTTTGCAATTATCGATATCGAGAGGTGTCTTCAGTTAGGAAGAAAGCGAAGATGTCCGAAGTTACTCGAGAAGAGAGTCGAGTGTAATGGAATCGAATGGTCATGGTGTATTTACGTAGGCCGGTGATAAACGAGTTATCTCCCGCTTACCAGTGCTTTCTTTTCATTCCATTCAGGGAATGGAGTCGGCCGGCACATTCGAGGGTGGTCACTGACATGTCAAGGATGTTTTTTGATACAGGACCTCTCCGAAATATAATATTTTTCCCCTAGCCGGACAAATAATAACTCCGAGGTATCATCGATCTCGCTTATCAATTAAAATCCCGAATCACCCGAAAGTCTCGGAGTTATTGCAAGTACATCGGGACTGAGGATTACCAAAGTAACGTGAAAATCCAGACCCCAAAGAAAATCATTTCGAATTTTCCCTCTTAAATTCAGAATACCTGGGATGAGATCTAATCTCTCCCTACCAGGTGTGAAGGAAGGTACCAAAGATAATGGATAACCGTAGATATAATAAATCCATAATCACCGAGGCTATCTAATCTCTCCCGACCAGGTGCGAAGGAAAGTACCAGAAATAATAAATAACCATGGATAATAAATTCATGGTCACCCAGGCTATCCTATTGTCCTTGATAAACGGAGAAATGGTCATAGAGTTGGCGGGACGTGAGTAAATTTATTCGACCATCGCGAAAGTTTGCCATAACCTCCTTTTCGGATAGCGCTTATCGGGCGGCTCGTCTTTTAGTCCTTTCAATCGGTGCGCCCCGACGGTCTCGTCATATTTACGGGGCGTCGAGGCGTAGGTAACTCTGTTTGCGGCAATTTCTTGTTTCCATTAGGTTGGCCGGCCTGGAGGGTAGATTCCGACCCCCCTGCAGCGGTAACGTCGTCCAACTTGAACGGCGACGCTCTTGCACGGTGGTGTACAGTGGTGTACAGTGGTGCACACTCGTGCGCGACCGGCCAGGGGAGGGGGCGAAGCCCGCAAATGGCGCACACAGCCTTAGCTTGCCATCTCACTGTGCCGCGATTAAATGACGCGCGCCATCGCCCACAATAACGCCGCCCCTCCTCTCCTCCACCCTCTGCGTCGCCCTTCACAGTATCCGCATTTCCTCCGTGGTTCCGTGCGCCATTTTCCGGAAAACGGGGGTCGCCTAGATTCCGGATCTAACCACAAGCGAATAAAAGTCCACGGAAGAAATGACCCGTATCCATTTTTTTTTTCGACACCCTTTCGACCTTCTTTCGGGTAATTGTAATCATAGAGCGACCCAGGTGGGAATAATCGAATTCGTGGGTAAAAATCCAGTCGAAAAGTTCTGTATGGCTTTTTCCTAAGTTGCATAGTTTGACTCTGGTGATTAATTGAAAAATAGCCAGGTGCATCGATCAGCGACCTAGCCACAAACGGAGGAGAGGCGCGCTTACAAAGTCCGGTGGCGCGGTTTTCTTTTCGAGGGCAGACAACCGGTAAAGCTCTTCAAAGGTTCTTCCTTCCCTCCTTTCCCGATTCTCTCGACACACTTTGACGTCCGCCGTCCCTTGGTTCCCCTCGAAAACCGATCGGGGAACTTCTATTTCTCGGCGTCGCGTTGCGGACGCCATTTGTATTCGAGCCGCCCATTCCTCCGGGTTGGCTCTTCGCGCTCTTTTCCCCGATTTTCCGCCAATTTTCTCCGCTCTTCCCAGGAGTCCCTTGGGAAGAAAATCCTCCTAAAAACATGTATAATGGATGCCATTTCCTTCCGCCATCTTTAAACGGAGGGATTTTAATTAAATTCCCCTTAAGGCCTGTCGAAAATCAAAACTCGGACGTGATAGAGGGAAATCCAGCGATTTCCTCGTTCTGCTCGCTTTGGCTGCAGACTCGGAAAGTCTTTTCCGGTTTATTCTGCGCGAGCTACCGCAGTGTCGGGACTCGGGAAAAGGGCCGCGAATAAAGCCGGAGAAACGGGAGGAAGGATGAAAGGAAGAGTTCAGGAGGGAAAGAGAGGGAGAATGTCTTTGCAAACTGCAACGATCCCTTCGTCCATGCTCGTCCGCGGAGGTACAAGTGGATGCTGCGCTTTGTTCCCTGCCCTACATTTCCCTTGTTGCGACGTTTTTGGATAGCTTTTTCCGCGATGAGAAATTCACGGCTAAGAGTTTGCGTGCCGGGAACACCTCATTGCATTATTTTTACATGTGCAACGTGTAATTAATGTTAGGTGCGACGACTCAAAAATTTGAGGTCATACAAACAGAATGAAATTATATATTATTAAGGGAACCAATGTTACTCTGAAATTTGTACTCGCGACGGTGTTAAATAATTTCAAGGAGGTCGACAAAGTGGAGAGATGAAAGTAACGCAGGCGAGACAATTCCGTGTAAGTCGTGTACATAGGTGGTGAAGCTCGATGCAAGCTCAGAGAGCATGCACGGCTGGAGCGCACATAAAGGAAGTCTCTGGTGACAAAAGAAGGATTTGTCGAGCTCGTTCAAGCTTCGCACCAGTCCTGACAAAACCCTCCTTTGCTACGATACTGCACCCACGTGGCGTCGAATCTCGGTAGACATTGCACCTGTACGACAATCGATACCCGGGAATTAATCGAGAGAAGATTTCCTATCGACGCCTCGAAAGTTGATACAGGAAATCTCGTTTAACGTACCCATGCCCTAAAAATGTGCAATTTCTGTTTTTAAATTTCCCGGCCAGCGCCGACTAATCGAATCTTCGTGAAGATTGCTCGAGTCTCCTCTGGAGTTTCCCTAGTCCGTGGTTTAGCCCCGGGCTTATTTAAGATAGATTATTCTCCGGCAAGGGGCATCAGCGAAAATGAAAACGCTCCCGTTCACGACGGGGGATTAATTCCCTGAGAATCACTTTCGAATTACCGCTTTTAACTACCCCGGGGATTGTTAGTGTCTGGCCATTAAGTCGCCGACATTTATCCCGAAGACATCCCCGACAAGAGGAACAATGTGCATTCATCGTTACAATTTAACTCCCAATTCCCGCGAGCCTTCGCAACCAGAAGGGCCATCCGACCGCCGCCATTTTGGTACCTTAATCACAGCCATGTATATCCCAGAAGGAAAAAAATAAAAAATCTCCTGGGTAACTCCTGGTTAATGAATTAGAAAAGAAGTACATCAGAATTTCACGTAAGCGAGGGAAGCGTTTACGCACCTCCCGTGCGGTGACATTAGGAGGAATTATGATTATTATCGTGCGTACGCGAGGCACGCATTTGCATACGGGAGTTCGTTTGACTTTATCGCGTTAAGTACCGAGAGCTTGAGCCACGTTTCCCGTACATCCTCCGTACGGTGTAATTCAACGTGTCGCGTATTTTAAGCGAATGAAATTTAATCATTTCTACTTTCAAAGGAACCCACGCGCTCGAAAATAAACCACATTTCGAACCGAATGAATACTTACCCGAGCTTGGCTCGTCCAATTACTCTAACGAGTTAATTACAATGTCCTTCGTATTGCAGAATCTGGACGAATTTTTGAATTTGTCATATTTTAAATATTAGTTACATTTTTTTTCATAACTCAATGTCAAAATTTATATGATCGTCGTGAGAGGCAATCCAGGGGAATTTTTTAATTGAGCATATTTTAAATATCAATTACCACATTAATTTTCAGAATTCACTGTAAAAATTTATGTGGTCCTCGTGAGGGGCAATCTAGGGGAATTTTTTAATTTATCATATTTGAAATATCAGTTACCACATTACTTTTCAGAATTCAATGTAATAATGCACGTGGTCATCAGAAGAGGAGCCAATCTCGGCGCATTCGTATGACTTAATTGCACGGCTCGAGCATCGAGGTCTTTCCATTCGCGCAATGTTCTGGGCGATCGTCCGATTGCGGAAAATGACGGATGCGGTGGGAGTGGAAGTTTTGAGTGGGCGCCGCTGCCACTGACAATGAGGCATTCAACGGGGCATTGTCGAAGAGGGTGCTCGGCAGGGGACAACTGCGTTAACGTAGACAAACCCGAAATCACCGGCGCTATCGCCGCCCGAGATCCGATTATGCGAATCATAAAAACCGTATCTGTGGGGATAATGCCGACGAGACCCGCCGCGAGAGATACATATTACCCTAGGATTTTCCCCGTCTATTCATCGATTACCCATCGTAATACATCGAATAATAGGAAAAATAATGGATCAATTATAGCGGCGCATAAATTTCGTTCGAGCTGGATTAACATGGTATAAGGGTACCAAAAAATTCTCCGAGAGGGAGGTTAGTTTCCCACGTGGAGGAGATGTTCGATCCCCTGACCGGTCAGCGCCCCTTGGAGATCTCCCAGAAAATAGTAAAATACTAGGCGGGCCACATTTCACGTACAGATTGCCAAACCCGCAGATAGGATCGCCGCATTTCCCGTGGACGCTCATATATAAGGCGAACTTATGCCAAGCGTAAATTCCCCCGCTTTGGCGAGATATCTTATCGCGAGGACAGTTTGCAAGGTGCCGGTAAACCAAACTGGACATTATTCGAGATTGAAAAACCGAGAGGCACGTCCGACGACGATGGACGTCCGCGACTTCCGGTCAGAGGCGCCCTAAAACCCCCTCTCTTGATTCCCAACGCGAGGTCGAGCTCGATCTTGGATTTCAAGTCCCCTTAAGGCGATACGAAAGTGCCCTCAATCGTGGAGTGGAGTTAAAACTGAGTCCTCTCAAACTTGACAGAAGGAAATCGTTTTCCCGGACTTTCGAGTGAGTGGTCCATCGTCATTTCTTATTGTTTAACCCCGGGAAAATTTTAGCGAAAGAAGGAGCAATCCAAGGTCTAGTGTTCGCAAGTTGGCGACAGTTGTGCGGAAAGAGGGGAAGGACTATGGCTAATGCGGAGTCACAAGCGAAAGCGTCGCCGTTTGTCTCTGGCCGGGCCTGCGATAACAATAACCCCATTGAGCTTGTAGGCATTTGACAGTGGGGTCAGAAACAATGAAACAATGAAACAATCAGCCGCTGCCGCGGGCGTCCGCCTGCGTTTCCGCGGCCCGGCCACCGGAAGTCAACAGTACCGGACAATACCGGCAGCGTCTGACTACCGGTCCTAATTGACCAAGTTCGCCAACTTTGTGAGACTTGGCTCTGTCCTGGAGAGCTTTGACTTTTGTCCCCAGCAACAGCGCTTTCGGGACCAGGAACAATCGCGTCGCGAGGAACCGCTCCGGAACGGCCGCAGGACCATTTCCGTCGCCCTGCGAAGATTTTCCGCTCATCTCGAACATATGATCGACAGTTCGATTCTGACTCCTCGTCGTGATAAGAAATGTTCACAAAACAAAAAAAAATAGAAAAAATGGTCTCGAAATATGAAACTCGAATTTTTATTTTTTCCCGCTATTATTAAGGGGATGTGAAAGTATTCTATGAATTGTAACAATTTCTTTGACATTATGTCACGCGCATTGTCGGGTGGTCGAAATTTTCATGTTTGCATCCAGCGGGTCGATAAATAGTCCGAATCGTTTTTGCATTTTGTTGAAGTCGGGAATATATCCGCGAGAAGGGACGCGGGGGAATATCTCGATAAGCCTGGATACGGATTGGTAAAGGAAATAAAATGAATTCCGGGGGTTGGGGTGCAAAATGGCGGACCCAATGAGGGTGTAGGTCGAGCCGTCCAGAGAAGCTCTGACGGCGTGCAGAGCGACTTTCGAAATATCTATTTGAAACAGCCGGGTATGCGTCATACTTCCACCGCTCCATAATGGCCGGCTTTCCATTTTTATTTATATTTACCGAGCCGTATCCCAAACCGCTCGGGACTTATTCCGCTCGTTCGATTTTACACCGATCGCCTTGGCCCATCCCCAAGAAAGCCTGCCGGGGAGCTCGATAGTTTATGGCATTTTGTTTTCGATTTTGAGCCTCGAGATTGCCGCCAGCGCGGCTATCCGGATTTTCGACTTTTATTACCTTAAGCCGTGATGAAGTGCGCTCAAAATGGGACCGAACGCATTTTCTTCTCCAGGGAGACGCGATATCCGGAGCACTGGCCCCATGAGATGACAAAACGCTAAAGTCGTTATTTTTTACCGTAACCGACGTTCTAATACAAAGGAAAGTTTAATTACCTTCTTGCATTTCCACATTTCACGATCAAACCAATTTTAGGTAGTTTAAAGTGTTACCGCAGCTTAAGATTGCACATTTCTTTTGAAATAAATAATTGTTTTCCCGGTACGTTAGAAATTAATACTTAAAACGCAAATTCTCGACAATAACCTAATACTTCCTAGGACAATATTTTCTTGATTTCATCGTCCTGGCGGAAATCAGTGATGGCCGTGCGCATGTGCCAAAATCTTCTATTCAGGTTGTTAGGATAGAATAGGTTAGGTTTCGTGTATTTTTCACAGCAGACTTTCTAAGTTTACATATTTAGTTTACATATGCACCAACGCGTGCCAAAGAATAGGACAATATTTTGTTGACTTCTTTGGCCCCGCGGAAATCAATGATGGCCGTGCGCATGCGCCACTCGACGTTCGTAATCTTCGAGCAGGAAGATGCTACGACTGCAGCTCATCGGCTGGCATAATGCTTTCGATTCCATTTGACATCTCGAACGGCGTGCGCCTCCTTACCGACGGTCAGACACGCCGCGACGCCAACGAGGACATTCTTCTCCGACAATGCCGGGCTACAATCGAGCGAGCGAGCACTTCCGCGCATACTAATGGAGAAAGCCTCTACTCACCCTGTCCCGTCCCGCCTCTTCGTCCCGCGGTCGGGGGTGCACTGCGTCTCGGAAAACTTGCACGGCTTCGTTCACCCGCCGCTCCCGCCGGCCGCGCCATCTTGCGAGACGCGAACAATGGAGCGCCCCGGAAAAGTTAAGGTGATATGAAAGGATCACTCTAAATAAATATACCGTGAAAAAAATATATAAAACCTTTCTACAAATTGGGAGCGCCGAAACTTGAAACTTTAGCACGTAATTATGTAGGCCCTAAGGAAGAACGCAATGCTTATGAAATTTGATTTATAAAAAAAAAAATATATTTATATGTTCTTAATTCAAGCCTGGGATAAATAAATAAAATCTGTTTGGAAAATTAAATTTCACGAGTTCTTCCTTAGGGCCTCCATAATCACGTGCTGGAGTTTCGAATGATGCGGTGCATGCAGTTTGGAGAATTTCATGACCCCTTAATTGCTCGTATAGCGCGTTTTTTTTAACTAGGATGTGCATGGCCCGAGGGATATCTTGTAAACGTGGAAAAGCACCGTGAATTTAAGTTATTGAAGAATATTTGTAAGCGGCGCATAAGCGTTCCCATTTTCGCGAGTTTCGCGTGGAAAGTGCAAAATGGCGGAGGTCGAGGGCAGGATAGGTAGGCAAAGATACGGCTCTTCGTTCTGCCGTTATCTCGGCTCGGAGAAAGCGTGATTGCCTTTATAGGGGAAGAAAGGGTCTTTTGCGGTGGCGATAATGTCCCGTCCGCGGCGGCGTCGCGACGCTATCAGAAATAAAGCACGACGCCTTCGAGGAGGGCGCTCCGGCAAGGTTGAAAGAGGAGGGCAAAAAGGCTCCCTTCTCTCTTTCTCCGACTGAAAAAGGTTCTCTCTTTCGCCGACCTGCAGCCTCCCAATCTTTTCGCCACCCTTGCCGAAACCACCCCCGACTTACGCCCCTTTTCCTGGGGACGTGTCAGCAAAAAACGTCCCACTATTTCCCCCAATAGAGAAAAATATTCTTGTATCGAATAGCAATTTTTTTAACACTGGGGAATTATTCGTAACCACGTAATTATCCGACTGGACAAATTTCTAAAGGTTATCATCTTTTGCTGCGAAACAAACCACGCGTTAATAGTGCATTCATCTTGTCACCCTGTTAAAGGTATTCATAAGATTTTCAACACATGCATATATGTTATTTAATAATTTCTTGATTAACTTATGGAACGATCCAACATACTAACCTAAATATGCATGCACGACGAACTGGGAATCGGTTTATCAATTTATTCAAAGAATGTGGTATTTACAAATGGCACTTTATGTTACAATATCCCAAGAACGAATGGAAAACGTTGCGATTGTCTACGAAAGAAATGAAAATTCATGGTAGAGTGCACTTGTAAATTCGTGATAACGAGGAGATCGATTTTAATTAAATCCTCTTCGGAATCGGCGATCACGCGATCCTGCAAATCCCTTTAAAGTGAATTAAATCAATAGAACGTCCTACGAGGATCGAGTAACAATTATTAATACATAGATTCTACTTAATATTAATTGTATGTACATCGGATAAAGATTCACTATCAACAACTATGATATGCGGCCGCAAATGGTATTTACAAATATGGCGGCGGTTTCATGGCTGGTAAAATTTGGAAATTATCCTACAGATCAGCCACGATTGTTAAGCTTATTGTTAGATAATTGCACGTCTACTTGAAACACTTCTTTCTCGCACCTCGCAATGTAATTTCTAAGTGTGCCTTCTCTTTTATATCTCCTTCTCTTTCCAAAGATTTGCTTAGAAATTATTGCAAGCCCTGTGGAAGGTGTCAGTGATATGTGCTTCGCGCAGTTTACATCTTTCCCTTGATAAAAAAAAAAATTAATATTAAGGCAATGCAGTTAGCTCCACGACCGATAGAGTCTCAAACGAGTTAACGCGTTTAATATATGCTTTATATTGCACTTATTCGCATGTAAAAAGATTTTTATATATTTCATTTACTCGTACTTAAAGAAAGTCAAATCTACTGACGGGACTTCCGTCATTGTAGTAAACAATAAATTTCCAACAGAATTCTAGTTTGTCCTGTACACTTCCTGAAAAACTTCCAGACCGATTCGAGACAAAGGAAATACTTTTTTAGCCTAACTTTAAATATTCCTCTTTTCATGGTCGCTCCATTTTGTAATTTCTATGGTGCTTTCCCGGTTACATCACCACCCCCTTTACTTTTTCCATTCGGGGTTAAAAACGCGTCCTCGTCGTGCTAGCCGAAGAGGATTGCATATCCTAAAGAATGATCAACATTTTATATTTTATAAGGAGATAATCGTAAAAAATTAAAAACAAAAAATATATATATAGTGATCCCCTTGAGTTTAGTTAAGTCAATTATTTTCCGAATTAACAAAATACCACAAGAAAATATTATCTTGGTTGAATGAATTTCTTTTCTTTTTTTTTTGTTCAGCATATCTAGTTTCCCATTTCTTTTTTCGCTGCCCGAACTTCGAGATTTTCGCTCGTGGGAAATTCCCGGAGTCTTGAAAACGGGCAGGAAAATTTCGGGAGAGGCGAACACTATCGATGTCGAAAGGGGCGAAATAAAAGCGATTGGTCGAAATCGAGGCCCGATGTCAAGCTTCCCATCGGCGGTGCAGCGCGCGAGATCGCTCGGCCGTGCGTTTAGCATTCAGAGCGTTTGGCTTATTTCACATGGGCGATCCGCAAAGAAGAGATTTGCTTCCGTCGGGAGGGCTCCTTTTTTCTTCGGCTCGGTTTCGTCGCCGATGCGGAGGCATAACGTACGAGAGGGTTGGCTATCTCATCAAAATTGGACTCTCCAGGTCCCTGGGCGTATATCACGTCGCCAAAGGGGGAGTGAGGTCTCTTTGTAGGATTTAACCGCGGCCCGGTATCGATTCGATTTTCCCGTGCATTTCTCTGTGTCGACTTATCGAGTGGTTCCACCGAATCGTCCGTCTCCCTCTTTCTCTTCCCTCCCGCGGAAACGTCCCCTTCCGCGGATTTTCCCAAAAGAGTCTTTACATATTTTTCGCGGCCCGGGCATATCGCCCGACCAATCGCGGAAAATCGCTTCCCGGGTGGAAAAGGTCTGGATACCCCCAAGGATGGAAATCGGATGGTGGAAATTAACCCGCAATGATTTCCACAGAGGAACTCGCACATTTTCCCAGATACGGAATGATCTTGCTGGAGGGCCTTCGGCCCTGCTGATAAGCACCATGACCTCCATAATATACCTCGAGGACTTTTTACCGAGAGGCTATTCACTCGGAAATCAGTGATAACGATTTTCTTCATCGAGAGCCGACTGCCTTTGATTTGATATGACGGACAACAATGCGGTTCGGGGACAAGCGACGTCCGGCCTTAAGATAGTGACAGCGTTTTGGTGATTTCCGAGCATTTCGAGGTTAAAATCCACGATTTTCTGAGTGAATACCTCTCCCTTCTTGCAATTCCATGTAGACGTGGACAGGGATCGATCTCACTGGACCACAGCCGCCACCGTGTTGGTCCTCGTCACCCTGGTATCATTCCTCTCCCCGTCATCGTCATTCCCCGTGACACTGGCCCCGGTAACCGTCGACTGCGGGATCGGCGACAACATCGGCGGTACCCTCCACCAATCAGGTGCAGGCCAGGTGGAGACAAGGTTCCCCCGGAAGTTGAGATCCGGGAGAACCGGAAGCGGCCTTCATATGACATGACTCCTGTTGGTCCCAGCCCCCCCAGTCAGACTCTGAACGGAGAACGCAGTGTCCTGCTTCCTGGGGACCTGTGGGAATTTATCGAACCTCTCGGCGAAGAATCTCCTGTCATCCGCCTTCTCCTCTGGTCTGAATTTGCTCTCCGCCCCGGAAAAGGCCTCCTCCAGCTTCCGGTACCGCTCGTCCCTGTTCTCGCCCTCCGACTCCCTGGCCACCCTGGACCCGAATCGGTCCTCGTCCTCGTCCTCGGGTTTGCCTCCCATCAGGAAAGGAGACCTTTTGGGGTCCTTCGGAGGACTTGGACAGCCGCAGTTTGGCTGAATGCAGGTCGGGCTGGGCAGAATCGGCGGCCATGCAGCTGCAGCTGCAGCTTGGGAGTAGAACGTACTTCCGTATATCGCCTGCAGGGCCAGGTCGGCAGCCAGTTTGCCTCCATTTAGGTCATCTCCTAGTTTATGCTGCAAGGGGTAGAGTGGGTAGGGGAATGGAGGGAAGAAACGCGGGATTTTTAGGTCCTCGTGGGATACCAGGGGGTGGTGGGCAGGAGGGACCAGGGGCGGTAGGAGACCTCTGGAGATGTTGCTCAGGGTGTCCCCTGGGGACATCAGCGGCGACAGGGAGAACCCGAATTTGTTCTCCTTTTTTACCAGCGATTTCGGTTTCCTCCGAGGTCGGTACTTGTAGTCCGGGTGCTCCTTCATGTGCAGCGCCCTGTAAATGAAATTCATCCCTGATGAATTCTCCCAATTGAGAAATATATATTTAGCAATATTAAGTACCGAACTACGGAGGATTTTCCAGGGATACAATTTTAAGGGTAATGCTTTTAACAAATGTCAATGTGGCTTTTCCATGTTTACCCCCCTGTGTACATTCTGGAGTTAAAGTCCCTCGAGATAAAACATTCGACAAGTCAGGAGGAAGGTGAGAAATATCTCCTGTGGCCGGGCTCGAGATAAAAGTAATCGCGCGGAGTAAAGGGATTATTTCCCAAACGGAAACGGAACTTCTCGGAGCCTTCTCGGCAGACAGCAAATAAGACTTATCAAGGGGCCTCTTCACGGCTATCTTCTCATTATTTGCCTTCGAATCCTGTCGATAGGATTCCCGATAATAACAAATTGCACCTCTACTCTCGGCTCCATTGACGGCCATTTGCTTGGAATATATCTCGCGCACTGGATGCAGAAAAGAAAAAGAAAAGCAACCGACTCCCGTAGAGAACGAAAGAAACCCAAATATGGGAGGAAATAAATACAAAAATTGATGGGGGGGACTCCGAAATACAGCGAGGACGGACGCCATTTTATGGGAACAATGTGCGCTCTCATCCGATGGAAACTCTTTAATCCGCAGCTCGCACAATTCCCGCATTTTTTCGCAAATTTCTCCCCGAGCAGGAGGTGCCAGATTTTTCCTACCATAATTTCCCCGCCGTGTCGGAAATTTCGAAAGCCCTTTCACGGGAATAATATATTCAAATTTTTTACTCCTCCGCGAAGCGGCGCAGCGACCGCCATTTTCTATAATTCGTTTCTTTGAAATTCCCTCTCAAAGTCCAGGTTAAGAAGCGAAATTCGTGGAAATTGAAATGGAAGGGCACTATCAGGGCGTCTTTAGAGCCAACAAAGAGGTGCATTATCAAGGTATTTTTAAAAAGCTGACAAAGAGGGGTTTTATCAAGTCACTCGTGTGATAGGACGAGACACCATGGGCATTCGAGGTAAATATCTTGTGCACACAATTAGGTCGACAGGGGGCACCCCTCGTATCTCCAGTATATAATACCCCATTATGTACCCACCACCGTACAAACCCGCCCCTTATTTATGTCCGACTGCGGTCTGATAAAAGAATACATGATAGGAACAAAGTGCCTTTAACCTCTTTCCTGATACAGGGAGTTTTCTCGAAAGAAATTTTTTTTTTCTATCAGTTGCCAGGAGCCAATTAATTTTTGTTTAAGAAAGATCGGTGAAAGAATTTAAGGATCGATATGTGAATTTCGATTTGGGGAAAAGTATCGAGAAAGTGAGTATCGAGACTTCCTCCCTTCCGGAAGGGTCAACGCAGGGAGAAGAGCGAGATAGAGGGCGGAATAATAATTCTGGGACAATGTGTCCCAGCAGATAGCATAAAGCGTAAATCAGCATAAACATTGGTAAAGCCCCGACAATAATTCAGCATAAATGCATAAACACCGGGCGTAATCTTTACAATTCACATTCCACGCGATAAACAGGGTATTCTGTCTTCTCTACGACATAAGCCACCGGCAGTCGGCGACAGCATCGCGGACAATAACTGTTAGTTACGAGCTTCGCAAGTTCATCCCTTCAAGTGCCATTAATTCCCAGATCCTCGAAATTTTCGGGAAAATTGGGAATGGTTTTCTCTAGCTTGACACCAAGGCATGTAGATATCAGCGGTGAGGGTGGCGAGGTGCACATCGTTATGATAAAACCTTCGATTCTTAATAACATATTCTTAACAAAGATAATATTGCCAATTGTTGAAATTTTTATCGTAATCTGTAATTTGCGGGAAAATTGGGAATGATTTTTTTCTAGCTTGACCCCTGACACCAAGGCATGTAGATATCAGCGGTGGAGGGTCGCGAAGGGCAAGATAGTGGAAACGGAGGCGGTGGCGAACACGCGTGTGCCGTTCCGCGTCCGTGTCGGTGTCACCCCTTAGTCGGTGGGGTGTGTGCGACTAGAAACCGACGCGGAGGCAGACAGAGGGAGAGAGAGAGAGCGCGAGAGCGGGGTTGAGAGGCTAGGCGGAGGAGCGCCAGGCGCAAATCCTTTTAAATCCACACAATTGCGACAATGGGGCTTTATTTGTTATCTCGAGGGCCACATTGTGAGTCGCCGTGAACGAATGGACAGATTACCGCGGGCCACTGACAACGCGGCTCCAGCGGAACGGCGCCCTACGGCCGGCCGGCTCCAACGGAACGACTTTATCGGAGCGGCCCTTTTTCGTTTTACGACACCTCCACCCGTAAAAATGGATTTTGCATTAACCCCCTCCGCATCTCCTCTACTTTTGTTTCAGACGAAGCTGTACAACCTCGGTAGGCCCCCCGTTCTTTTCTTCGAGGCACGTAAGCGCGACTTTTCATTTTTTTTTTTTGCGGTTTTTCCTTTAACAAAAATTTCTATGTAAATTCTTATTTTCACCCAAAGTGTGTATCCACCTTTAGGAGGGAAGAAGTTCCCGATAACGTTTACTTAGGGAAAAGGATCTGCGAAGGATAATCATACCCCGAGTTTGAAGGAGCTTTAGTGCTCGTTGAACTAAATAAACTCATAACAGTGATTAAATATTCAGGGTCGGTAATAAAGATGTCCGTCCCCCTGAATATCGAGGCGCTCAGCAACGCCACCCTCGGAGCTTAGCGCAACCCGCCCTTAGCTTTATCGTACAATGTACCGTATTATGAAGTACCGAGCCACCCCTAGCCCTTGCTACCCCTTGGTGCAATCATTTCTCCGATATAGGTGGCTAAAGGACAATTACTTGGGATGAAACGATCGAAACGATCGAAACGATCGAAACGATCCCTCGCAGTCGGCACTTTCGCCCGAAGGGGATTTACTAATCCGTCAATGGAATCGATTAAAACATTGTTATATACAAACAAGGTTTTATTTGCTGATTTTTTTTCTTCGCATAATTTAAAGTAAATAAAAAAAAATTACGACCCAACGTAGGACTACTCAATTGACCGAATAATGAAAAGTTCACTATAACCGCAACGGAGAAAATGAAAATTTGATCTCTTGGATATGCAATTTATTGATATAAAATAAATGTGATATTTTATCGACTCACCGCAATCTTTTGGCCTCGTCGATGAATGGGCGCTTCTCGCTCTCGCTGAGAAGTTTCCACTCAGCTCCCAGTCGTTTAGAAATCTCGGAATTGTGCATTTTCGGATTCTCCTGTGCCATTTTCCGGCGTTGCCCCCTGGACCACACCATAAACGCGTTCATGGGTCGTTTAATGTGTTCATTGTGAAGCGCCTTGGACGACATGTCGCTAGCCCGGCACTTCGAAACTTCGCGAACTTCGACAGTCAAAAAATGATACCTTCTTCTAATTTGATATCGCTCATTTAAAGTCCCCTTACCCACGAAACCACCTTACCGAGGGCTCATATCCCGAGCGTCAATTTTACGTATAATAAAATAATTAAAAAATCAACCCGCAATCGGATTGCCACTGCTTATCACTTATCAACATGCTCAAGAGATGCACCGATAAGAGCCGCATCGCGTGAACTTGAAAAATCTACTTGAAATCCGAAAAAGTCCAGAAGTGCACCACCGGGATCTTCCTTCTTGGGAGTTAAACCGGGATAAGAGTCACACTTTTCGAGTATCTTCACATTTCTTCAAGTGCCGGATAATTCGAGGCGAAGCGAAAACTGGCTAATCAACCGACAATACCCCGAGATTGGCCTTCTTGTTTCAACTTCGTGTCGGAAATGAAGTTTCGGGGGAACTTCAACTTCGGATTAGATGGGGCTGGCGAGGTCGAAAAAGTCTCGCTGCGAAGTTGGAGGGCTCCGTGAGGAACTGAAGTCGGGCCGGAGCCCGCGGGAATGCGTGCGCGGTCTCTTTGAGTCCCTAGGGAGAGCAGGGAGAGCCGGGAGAGTCCAGGAAGAGCGAAGACTCGCGGGCCAACCAGACGAGTTCTGCGACTCCCACCAGAAACCCCTGCTAATGGACACCCACGATTGGCCCTTTCGCCGACATGGCGCCCGGGAGATACAACCTACGCAACAGGTGTGGCCCCCGGTTACTCCTCCACCCGCGAGGAATACCCTTCTCCCGTTTCTTTGCTCTTCGGACTTGGAGCGTTCCCGTGATACTCAACACTGAACGCAGGGGAAAGATCTTGAGTGCGCATCGGTCAACAAATTCCTATCCCGAAATATTTTTTAATATGCTGATTTCCTAATTTAATATTTAATATGAAAGATGTTGAGTGCGCATCGGTTAGTAAATTCAGTATCCCGAAATATTTTTTAATATGCTGATTTTCTAATTTAATATTTAATATGAAAGACGCTGCGTGCGCATCGGTCAGTAAATTCATTTCTAACGGAGATAGCGAATTGAAAAATCCTTTTCGAAGGTGGAAGACCCGAAGAAGGGGGAAAGGAGAATAATCGATGAAAAGAAGGCCGAGAGAGGCCAGGTTAGTGCAGATACAGGGTGGGAGGTAGGAGACCGTTTATGGGGATGTATTTACAGAGAGACTCGCGCCGAATAGAATGCGGCCACCTATCGATGCGTCCCACCGAGGCGCATAATGTCCCTTTTATGTTGGCAAACGTGCCTCGTAAAGTTCCTATCGCATGCCGGCAGCGACCACCGGTGCCTTGGAATCGAGCAAACCGATGCGAGGCCACTTAAATATTTGTCGTTTCTATCACTCCAGGACCTATGGTCCAGGCTGGAGATTAAAAAGGGAAAAGAGGGGCGATAACAAATTGAGCCGCCGGAAAAAGGACCTCGAAAGGTGTTGACGGAATAAACTTTTTAACGGAGAAAAGTTTTTACATTACCTCCTCTAGGCTTAAGGAGAACCCTAATCATAGCTTAATAGCTTAATCCTCCAAAAACTCCAGATGTAAACGTACCAACACCCTTAAGGTGACGTGAAAGTGGCGATAGAGGTCTGGTCTATAACACTTTTTTTTTTTAATTGGGTGTCTCGAATTGTCTGAAATTTTACAATGTGAATATCAAAGAAAACATCCCCTTAAGGCAGCGATTTGCGATCCTTGCCGTTAAATCGAGCCTCTTCTTATAGACGTTCATAAGACGTAAGATGAGGATTTCTTTTGCGTTAATTATTGGTCGTGAAATGTTTGTAAAATATTGTTAGATGAGAGAGAGACTCTTCGGTTCACTCTTTTTCGCGCTCTCTTAACTCCTGGCTCCTAAATCTGGTTGATTTGATCTCTATTTGGGCCTATCCCTTGGATCCGCCGATAGGAGAGGCGTGGATGGATTTTGGAAATGGGGGATGGTAACAGGGGATGGAAATAGGGTGCCACGCGACCGCTGATTATACCATTCATAGGATGCCGGACGAAAGAGGGTGCGAGTCATAAACGCCGTCGCACCCACCGCTCTTCAATGCTTGCTCATCAATGAAACAATCCCGCCTTTTGCCGGGACACTATCTCTATTTGCAGTCTTCTCCCGACAATTTTTAACAAATTATCTCGCCTCTCTCCAAGACGCCGGGAATTTCTTCAAACGACCCTGCCACGTCCTAGTGACTCATTCACAATGTGCGATTAAAAATGATCTCATTAAATGTTACGAATAATTTAAGACTGAATTACTTCTCCAAAAAAAAATAAAAAACCATCGTAGACGTGGTGATATCTCTCAAGTAGCGAAATTTCACATGGTGAGATTTTTGAGTCGAGGGATATCATGAGAAATCATTATCAAGGCGATCGAAATAAGAGTAGATATCATTATACAGTCGGACAGTGCAACAATAGGGAAACAATGGTACCAACATCGAGGCATTGTTGCGATTGCTGAGGTGACAACAACGCGTAGCTGGTTCAGGAAAAGCTCGCTGATTACTCCATTGTTAAGCCGATGGTTTCGGTTAATCATGACGTCCGCCGAGCCCCATTGTCGATTTATTCCGCGACACGTTTCCAAATTATATTCGACTCCCACGCTCTTCGATTTCTGATAACGTGCTTCGGGCCCAAGAGACCGTCATTCCCTTTATCGCGTATCATTCGGAGATAACAAATTCTGGCCCTACGCTCCAAAATATAAACCATACAAAAATTAATAAAAATAGGACCTGCACATTAAGGTGGTCAAACTTTAGACGACTTCATCCCGCCTTAAGTTACCCTATCGAGTCTCGCGAAGCAAAGGGTTGATTTAGAAGCGCGGGTGAAAATTGAGGGAACGCGGGTAAGTCCGCAAGAAAATCCGGAAAAGTCCGCGCCGGTTCGAAAACTAGTCATTGTTTGCCACGCCAATAGAGTTTTCTTCCGGCAAATCGGATTCCGCGTTTTGCTCGATGCGGCCCGAAGTCCGGCCGACGAAGTCGCTCTGTATTCTGGACCGGACGCGTCGGCGTTGCCGTATCAAAATAGAGCACGCCACAATAAGTTATTCGCCCGAACAAAATGGGGTAGTATTTTATAGGAGTCCCGTTGGGTTACATACGACGAATACATCAACGAACGGTGACGTGTGACCGGAATATCGTAATCCCTCGCTTGGAAATCCTCCCTTACGGCCACCCCTCTCTTTTTCCCAGCCCGTTCATTCGGCACTCGGGAATTCGCACCCTTTGCGCTCACCGTCCACCCAGGCCTATTGTTGCGAGTGCCAATCGGTTCATTATATGTCAATTAAGGTGACGGGGAAAGAATATAATAGGTATTATTCTCAATTTTGTTAAAAAATAAGGACAATTGTACATTGGTCACTCGAGAAATCCCATCCCTTGCGTCCCCTGTCCACCCTGGATTCTTATCACGAGTGCCAATCGGTTCATTACATGTCAATTAAGGTGACGGGGAAAGATTGTCATTGGTACTATTTTCAATTTTGTTAAAAAAAACAAAAAAAAGACAATTGTCCATTGGTTGGAGGATGAAACGGTTTATTGAGCCACCCTTAAAAACCCTGATTTATGCCATAAGAGTAACCGGTAGGTGCGTGCCGTGATTGCGTGCCACGTGTGAAGATATCTGCAGGCAATGGGACACAATGGTGGACTGTCTGCTCTATGGGGGACATTGTCAAGATTCGATATGAGCCTCGTGGCCTCGGGTATACAAGCGGCAATATCGGGGATTCTTCTCTGTGCTCCCCTTTACCATTGACTTTGGATCAGCCCGCGGCTCCGAGGCTGGCAAAACTCTATCTGGCAGGAATACTTTGTTTATTTTCCCTGCCATTCTCCCGAGGAAAGAACTAATCGATCGATCGATCGCGGTATCCGATCATAATTGGCATCACCTTGCAGAAATGTCGGAACGTCTCGCGGAAACGTCATAGGCGTCATATTTATATCTCAGTTTACCTTCATGAAAATTCTGGCTGATCAAGCTTCGCTTCCTCCACTTCCTTCGATTTATAATGAAATAAAAAATTAATGCGATTCGATAAAAAAAAATTTTATTCACGCGGTTGCAAGATCATGAACCGAGACGCCGCGTCTCTTTACGTCACCGATCGCTATAATGGCTACTTAATTTTCAACTGAGCGAATGAGCTCGACAATTAGATCTCGGGACTCACGGTGTGCATTGTCGTGACAATGGACAAGAATGCGCGAGTGCAATAAGGCAAGGGAACATCCCTTCAGAAGTCAATACACGAGTTTCGAATCAACAGTCGATACAGCCCGCGGAATCATTTCTCACAATTAGAGTCGATTCAGTGCCGGCATTGAAACCCCTCCATGCGAGATTTGGTGACCCTAATTATTTTCCGATTACGATTAACAATTCGACTTACAACTAACCCAATCCAACGGATCCCAACTTCGGCATCGTCATTTGTTCCAGTTCCCCGATTATGGATAACGCCCCTTAACAGCGATGAAACTGCTCCGCGTTACTCTGACAAATCATTACCCTTGAGCTAAAAAATTGTTTCCTTCATTCAATGAATTCTCTATCGCGGTGCATAAATACCACGTAGTGGTATACAAAAATGGGATGGAAGAATAAAAGGTGAAAAAATAAAACTGTCAAACCAGAAGTGGCGGAGGCAGCTGCGGCGCCTAATTCTCGGAGTGGAGTCCTGGGTGAAAAAGGCGAGCGAAAAAAGGCGGAACGCAGGGCTGTCGGCGGGTTAAAAGGCTCCTTTGTGAGAGGAGGGCACCGGCGCGGCGTTATTCAGTTATCGAATCACGGAAACACGGCCGATAATAATACTGACGAAGGATTGTGACCGGGTCCGTGACGGGAGCCGGTAGGGACGAGGGGAGGACGTTGCGGCAGGACCTCCGTGCGTCGCCTTTCATCCTGCGGGAATTCGATTACGTTTACCGCTCGATAAAGCCGACTGTAACGTTGTTAGCACGATTGTTTACCTTTGAGGACAACTAATTGTTATTAAGGATCTCCCTCGTTTGGGCGCGATTCAACGAATGTCAGGAAACCGAGCCTGCCGAGTCTTCGGCGTGGGTGGACGGTCCTGTCGATTTTAAAACCTGACAAAAGTCCCGTGACTGGCACTTACCGAACAATCCCTAGATTGTTGCTTGAATAATAAGGAAGTTTCGACAACGGATCCGCGCGGAGAGAAAAAATTTATCATTCGACCAGAAGAATATTTTATCGATTTAATGAATACTCGGACTCGAATGAATTGGATGGACATTTCTTTTTTTCTCTCTCTCCAATTGCGACAGTTTATTTCTAGAAAAGTTCGATAAATAAGCGGGAAGCTTATTGGGGGTGACTTTCTTTCTTGCTTTGCCGTTTAATTCGGTATAATGCGACTTAAGCCGAGCACGATCGCGAAGGGGGATGGGGCGAGGAAAATCACACTTGAAGGGTTAAATTACGGGCTAATTACACGGTCTTAGTTCCGTTTCAAGTTTCTTCCCCGAGCCGACTCGAAGTTCACTATCTCGAAGACACACACCGAAACTCGTTAACAGAGATCAGGGGTGGTGTACCGTGTGTACGTACTCGGTAATGATTTCCCCGGAGATTTTCCCATCATACGAATTTTCCTATTTTTTCATATTAATTCCTCAAATTCTAGTCAGAAGGGATTTCCTGGGGATTTTCAGGAATGCGAATTTCTTCCCTTTCTTGTTAAACCTGGACCTATTATTTATTAAGCAAAGTGGCTTGAACGGTTCTCTTCCCGTCGTCGCAAAGCTCCCGAGTTACGACAATGGTTTTTAATATAAGAATCCGAGGTCTTATAATAATTCGAGATAATAATTATTAGCGGACAGTAATGCTTCTTAACGGTGGTCGCTCCCTTGACTGTTTCGCCCCCGAAGAAGCGCACCTTATAAGAGGGTCCGAAATTGTAAAATATCTCGCAAAAAATAAAGGGACAAAAAATTGATAATGTAACATAAACAACAATCCTAATATAATAATGGCCTACAATATTCATTAACAGACTCAATGTCTCTGACTCTGTCGTTTTTTCGAGATTCACTTAGCTGGTTAATGAGTCTTGCCACGTTAATTTTTCGGTGATTTTTCTTGCGACGATGGAAGTTTTTGGATAATATTCCCCAGTCCAGTAATGGATTTATTCTATGCGCGTAACTTGGGATTTCATCGGAACGTCGAAAACAAAATGGCGGCGGTGCAACGGGAGACGCGACGCATCAGGAGATAAAGTCGGTATCAGAGAGTGGTAAGAGCGCATAAATGGTACTCCTATCGAGTACGTACGTCGGTGCGGAAATGAAGGAAATCGGCTGATAGGGCCGAGGAACATTACCGCATTATCTGCAGGAGAGACATTTAGGAATTACCGATGAAACACCGCCATCTCCACCTCTCCAAACTGTCGCATTAGGCAGGGCCCCTCGTAAAAGAAAAGTTATAAAAAAAGGTAACAACGGCGCCGAAATTCGACGACAATGAGAACTTCTTGTTACAAGTGGTAGGTTTTCATAAGTTTTCTTTTAAACGAGGGATTTCCCTCGGAGAAAGGAGCGGGGAAAATATAAACCCCGTTAAAAAAGCAGCGCCAAAGCCGCCGAATGACCGCTTGGACAGGGAAGAGCTTAAAGCTCCCTTTTGTGCTTTTGTGGTTAATGCGATCCAATTCAGATCTCCCTACACTTTAGCACGAGAGTTGTGCCGTGGTATCGGAATCCTTAAATCCTGTTTGCCGCCATTGTCCGGCTTTTCGTCCAGCTTTGGCTTTCCTGGAACCTTCGTCGCTCCGAAAATTTTCCCGTAACATCGTAATTATTTAAACCCTTTTTGCATCCCTTTCATATAGATCGCGAGATAATATTTAAATAAATCATTTGAGACCCTAAGTCAATTTGTTGCCGGCTTGGAAAAGCGCTCATTAAATATTTATCATATGTCTACATATGATATTAAAAATATCACCTTAAAATTAATATATATGAAATATTTCATTACGCCTGCGTGACTGTTTGAAATTTCTGCATTTTTTTAAATGCTTGAAAAAGAAGAGAATTATTACATACCGACAGGTTCTAATGGAAACATCTACAGGTTTATGATTCACATCGTAAGGTGGCAGCATTTTAGTTTCCACATAGATTCACGGGAAGGATCGAGCGACCGCGTCCTGTGCGACCTCCGGTGGAGGATGCAAACGGCTAATGCACTTGTCACATGTTACAACTCTGGGCAGCCGGAGAACCGGCTGAAAAAGCAGAGATGAGTTGAGAGATTGCCATAATGGTAAGCCCCCACCGTCAACTGTCGCATGGTATTACCATCAGGAATACGTGAGCCGTCAACGGCAACTGATAGATGGCACAGCCATCGCGAGTGCGCAAGCCCCTACCAGAAATTCGTTGCGCCGCCCTTGGGGGTAAAAAACGGTGAAACCAAACGTACGAAACCAGAGGGCAGCACACGATGCGATCGCGCGACCCTGCCCGTGAGCAATCTCCCAACTCATCTCTGTAGTAGATTGCACCCCAGTTGAGGAGAAGAACAGAAGATAATACGACCTCGTCGGTAACCTCGTGCATAGGATTGATGGACTTTGTCGAGAGATGGCGCCACAATATAAAGTTCTCCGAAAGTGCATTCGATGCATAGTTCCATAAAATGCACATGAATATATATATCACTTCATGGTACACCATGATACCCAATAGGACCAGCTGTATTTAATTGGCTCGTTACATTAATTGAATTCGTCCTGATAAACGGTCATTCGTTAAACGAATGATATTTAATAAACAATCGGCATGATGGCGCGTATTTAATTGTTAAACTATTTTACACTCTTTCGCTTGTTTCGAAACAGAGACCAATTGCCGGAATGATGGAATTTAGCACAATTTAAAACAAACGGCAGCATAAAACTGTACAAATGGGATAAACAGTGAAGCATGAAATATTTTTTACAGGGGCGAGGCGCGACCGTACCTGTTGATCTCATTCTAAGACAACAATTGATGTTTTAAAATTCAGAGCAGGTCTCCGTGCAATAATGGCGACAGTGGGAGCCATTATGCCGGACGTTTTGTTTCTTTAGTCACTTGTGAATAGATGTGATGGAAAAAGGCATATTTTCATAAGGACGCCTTAAGAAGGAGGCGACGAAAATGAACACGACATGGAGAACATATAATGAAGGTGTGATATAATCGCGGAAAGAATGATTA
The DNA here is from genome assembly GCF_000612105.2 of Orussus abietinus. Lineage (NCBI taxonomy): Eukaryota > Metazoa > Arthropoda > Insecta > Hymenoptera > Orussidae > Orussus > Orussus abietinus. The sequence goes on along the minus strand of NW_019394887.1, from coordinate 684,064 downwards.
TTAATCAATTGTAAGATGTCGGCGTGAAAGATGGCATTTTCATAAGGGCGGCTCGAGGTGAGAAATAAGAAATGGGAGGGAGAAAAAAGGGAAAGAGGAGACGCATCGACAGAGGACCATCCTTCCCGGCGACATCTTGCCGAAATTGATTTATGCCCCGGACGGCCAACGCCGCCATTGTGCCCTTCGGCATTATTGTCCATTGAACAAATTGACCACCGGTGACCGAATCCATTGTGTCGCTCGTTGAACGATCCCTCGAGAAAAATGGAAAACGCGCTTTGGCCAGATGCAGGAGCTCGTATAAATTTCCTTGCTTTCAATAGGCAGTGTTGGCACGTCGTGTGTCTTTTAGTTTTGTCCGGCGTACACGGCTGGCACGATTCGTGTGACTTCTCTATCACCCCAAATGACGGAATCGGCAAAATGGGCGACTCCTATTCGGAGGTAACGATTAAATATTAATCTTCCCCCCTGGAGTGGAAAATGAATTTCGCCCTTTTCAAAGAGGAAATTAATTCTCGTGGCTGCAGTTCGGTCCACGATTCCAGGAATCGACCGGCTATTATGTCGCGCACAATTCTCTATATCCCGTAATTCTATAATTACAAAGGATAAAAATCCCCCATAATAAAATGCGTCCTCCGAGCACACGCAAAAATTAAGTTAATAACCACAGAAACGTGAAGAATTATTTATAAAGGATTTTTATTGAGATCATCCGATATATTCCTGGAAAGGCAGGTTCACGTCGCGGGTTAATGAAAATCAATATTAAAGCTAATAATCGCAGCTAATAAATGGTGCATGGAAAGGGTACCTATAATCCATTCCGTTGTGGTTAGCTTTTTGAGAGAAAAAAAAAAAATGTTCGAAATGTAGGGGAAATTGGAAATCGTCTCGTCCCAGAACAGAACGCGACCGCTAGGTAACACGACGGGAGGGTGTGCAAACATATTCATCGGGAGGAAATTCAATGCCGCGCCACGCGGAATCGTCGAGGCACGGAACAGCAGGAATCAATACGGCGAGAACAATGGGCACAAAACAGTGTTGTCGACAGTCCCACAATGTAATTTGTGTCGTTACGAACTAGTGCCGATGAGCGAGAGCCGTTCGATACGTTTCAGGAGAGCAGGCGTCGCGTGGCTGAAAGGCCTCGCTTATCCACCGACACATAAGGCTACCCCTCTCCCCTATCCCCAGCACGTTGCACCATTTTCCCTTTTTCTCCAGGTGGATCAAAAACAAAAGCGCCGTGCATTAAAGAAAATTGATCGAGCACCCCCCCGTTTCTCCAAGTAAATGGGAACCAAAAATGGAGAGGGGTCTCCTCGTAGAAGGGAATCCAATGATTTTAAATCCGCAACAAGGAACTCAACGGTTTTTATTTCTTAAATCTACTTATCAATTGATTTACAAGGTAACAATCTAAGTATAGATTCCTAAAAGTGTTCTAGTGCTCTCGACGGGATTGTTCCCTGGAAATTTGTCAGAGGCTCTTGGTACTTTAGGCTATGTTTGCTTTTATCGAGGATACAGGAGATAGTTCTTGGGATAGTCTTGAGGTCGAACGAAGAGGTCCTAAAATTGTAATTAAACAATGTTATAGCGTTTTTCAAGATACTCGCGGTACCAGTTTCTGGGAGAAATCTAGGAAAGCGTCCATCGATTCGGGCGGCGCAAGGTCGCGCCGATCTCGGTGGCCACGACTGCCGATCCGCCGGTCTCGGCGCACGTCCTCCCTCTTCGGCGGTCTGCCTCTCACTCCCGACCACGGCCGCCCGCTCGCGCCGTCCTCGTCGCTCCCGACTCCGACCCCCCCACCCCTCGGTCGGCTTCCCGTCTTGCACCGTCGTCCCGGCCGGCCCCACCATCTTTTTCTTCGCCGGGGCTGCTTTATAAGACGACAAAAGAACATCGCGGCGGAGTCAAGATGGCGGAGATCCAGGAGGCAGCGACCGACTGTGGCCCATTGTTGCCGCGAGCAGAGAGACAAAATGAACCCGATTGTTAGTCCGGGAGGCATCATAATGAACGCCCATTCACCGCGAGACACCAAATGAGCTCCCGCGTCTTGTCTCGCGGCTTTGTCTACGATACTTTTAATTTTCTCGTTTCACCGCGGCGTCTCTCTCTGGCGGAGGCGAACCCCCTTAATGGCGTCTCCCTCGCACCCGCGCGCGAGCCGGCCTTTGTCGCCGTTCCTCCGTCGGCTCTTCCTCCTCGGAGAATGAAAATATTATTGCTCGATCCGCGTCATGCATAAATGCATCGATGGCCTTCTTTGTCGCGCGTCACCTCCTACTGGCGGCTGAACAAACAATGATATCCATAATATAAAGTCACTCGGCTTATTACGGGAGTAGAAGGCCTTTCTAGGACTCCAAACCTCCTGGACGAAGGACCAGGTGGCACCGGGACTTTGTTTATTGTACCTGGTCACTTGTTGCTGTCAATTCATCGAGGAAGGATCATCGATCTCCTCCCTGGGTTCGATAATTTATGCTATCCTCGATACCTTGCACAATATCTATATGCTATGAAGGAGAAAAAATCAGCAACGTGGACCACGTGCGTCGCGGGTTCCATTATTAACGTTGACTTAACGCCTCTTCTTGTCCTCGCGTTTAGGCGTCCAGTCGTGCGGATCAGCTCCTTGCCGACCTCTTCGTAGATGCAAAAAGCGAGGTGATCTCTCCATTGACCTCCGCCATTGTTGCTGATCGCGCCGAGGTAAATCGATCCACCCAGGTTCGTGTTTCCCCGCAGCCGGCATTTTCCTAGATCCTAGTTTTTGCCCAGCCGGGAGCAAACGATAGAAGGTACTCGGTCACGTTTTCAATTAGTCTTGGAAGGTTGCCTGCGGCATTTAGGAGCTGGATTTCTTCTGCAGGTCTTCTAGATCTAGATGTGGAGGATGAACGGTCCAGTGGTCGCTGAAACACGGAGACCGGCCGCATGGCCAAACGATTCGTTCTTGACGTGGCCATCATCCGAGTGGTCGAACTAACCGAGACTAATCTTAACGCGGAGCTGGATGGGGCTCCAATCCTTTCCCGTTTGGGGTCCAGGAATCCCATTCAGAGACGGGGTTGGTCTTCCACCAGCGATCGAGGGTGTGACCTATCAGATGTAAGGGGAAGATGGTCCCGATGCCATGCTCAAATAAATCCTAAATGTAACATAAGGAAGGTTCCTACACCCATGAAATGGATCAACGAAACTTTCCTATGAAAAGTTCCATCAACGATTGATCCCTCACATCCCCTTAAGACTGTATCCCTGGTATTGCTCATGTCGATGACCATCGCGTTCTGTATCTGCCGGAGTGGATGGATGTCGAGTGAAGTACATATCTACACTTGGAGTTTTTTTCCCCCCACTTAAACGGTGTAGCGGCGCCGCCATAAGAATGGGAAAAACGTTTGGAAATGCGTAAAAACGTCCCCCCATCGTCGCAGAAAAGACACCAGGCACGACCCCTCCGTTCCACGTGAAGAGCCATGGCGCGACAAAAAGACCCATGAATCCCGATTTCCGATGGCACCGGGTGAACCCGGCGAATGAACACGACGCCGATTGTCCCTGCGCGACGCCGTGGCCAATCGGCTAAAATCGGTTCGAGAATGATCGATACCCTAACACAGGGGTCCTTCCAGAGACGCCTAGGAACAACTCGGGGTTGTTCCGCGCCGGCCGAGCAAATTGATGCCGTTCCCACAATGGCTAATAAATTGCCTTCGATCATTGCCGAAGCACGAAATGTACCCTAACAAACGCGGCCAGGATCCGCGAGAGATCGATCTACTCCAGGAAGTCGACTCTAATCGACAAAGCCTGGTAGGGCTCGTCTAGAATCAGGATCAGCCGATACAATACCGCCGTGATTACAGAGACACGTCTGCCTCGACGCGTACTTAAGGTGATACGAAAGTGGCGTTAGTTTTGTTTATGAAACCATCCTCCGAACTGGGTCGTACTTTCGCATCATCTTAATAGTCATCCGTAGCGATTGCCGATGTCGCGATCATTGGTCCCATCATGACGGAGTCCGCGAAAGGCGGATGCCCACGTGGAAAGCCCGGTTTGGGAAAATGGCCCTCACCGAGAGCGACGGTCATCGGGGCAACGGATGCTGGAGGAGAGCTGGTGGTGGTTGGTGGTCGGCACCAGCGCGGACGAGCATCGGGGCTGCCACCACCAATAATGAAAACAGCTGCGCGCTAATAGTCGGATACTGTCAACACGGACCACCTCCCCTAATGGAAACAGGCTAGCTCCACGTGAAAACGTGTAGTCACGTCGTTATATTGGCCAGAGGCTCTCCATTCCCTGCAGCCTCCCACCTCCGACCTGCCGTGACTCTAGTCGAAGTCCATCCGTCGACGGAGCACGATAACCTCCACCGGATGCATGGAACGTAAGACTTGTACCTGGATAAGATTTCAAACTTCACCACTTGAGTATGGGGACCCTAAGACCCATCACCGACGAAATTGGATTTTTCAGCGGGAATCTTAAAAACACCCATAAAGAAATTTTGTTAAAAATTGAAATTTCAGGGCTGTAGGGACCTTCTTTATGCTTCTACGTTCACGATGTGAGGTTTGAAACAATTCGGTCCACCTAGTTCGGGGAGAAGTGTCGTCACTTTCATCCCGCCTTAAGGGTGGAGAACACGGTTAAGTCTGGCCCTGGCTTCCCTCGCTAGGTCGAGGCGACTTCGTGGGAAGATTTCGAGCCAGAGCAGATGTCCCCAGGTCGAGGGGTCGCGGAATCATTACCAGAGCTCCTCTGGATCTGGCCCGATCGATGGGAGATCGATCGGGCACGGGGAAGGGAGCGATCCAATCTTCGGGCCGACCCTTCTTGGCCACTTTTTCAGGCTCGCCACCAAAGGGTAAGGCGCAGCGCCAACCCTTTCGCTCGCAGCCCGCCGAGAGGGTATTAGCAGAATGGCGCCACTTTCCAATTATTCGAGTGCCTCCTGATTCCGTCCTTACCCCCGCCATGTTTATTCCACGAGGGACTCGAGCGAGTCGGGGAGTGCTGCCTCTCTTTCCCACCTTTCTCTTTCCCTCCCACTCGCGCGAGCGGTCCTCCCTTGCGACAAAGTCCCTCCCAATGGTGGAGGCAGTCAGCCAGTCAGGCACTGAGGCGAGGGAGCTCTCCTCCACGCCAAGGAATCGACCCTGAAATTTAATTAATCCCAGCCTGCGGTATGATAAATGTCATGAAATTAATGAACACCTTGATATAATTTAAACGGGTTAAGGTGTTAAGCAAGAGTCATCCCGTACACATTGAAACGTAAAAATATTGATAAAAATCCACCCACACGTGTGCCAGAAGTGATGCCAATTGAAATTATTCTCTGCGGTGTCCACCCTATCTTTCCTGCAAAAACACTGAATTTTTCTTCGCGAATCCCCACTTACTCGTTACGTGTACACGTACACACCTGGATTTACACTCTCCGAGTCCACCCACACCACACCCTAGGATCCTCTGATCGGCAAACGCTGATTCCACCCACGTGGCGGATTCACCGACTCTAATCCAAATCGGGCAGAATGTGGTTTTTGCCGAAGGCGCTCGAGACGCAGCCTGGCCCCGGAAGTCCCGGGTGGATTCGCCCCAGCCCCAGCATCCGGGATGGTCTTTCTCTCCCGATGCGGCCGAGTGCGCGCGAGTATCGCGAAAAAGGCTCTCCCAGGGTCCCGAGGGACTTCGGGACGCCGGGATCGGCCTTGCCTACCGTGTCACCCGTGGAAATCGCGACATTGTCAATGGAATCGGCGGCCCGCGATTAAAGCACTTCCTCTAATAGAAACCCACTGACGTGCACCACACGCCCGCCGCGACGCGCACACACAACGAGAAAGCCGACGCCCGCTGGGCGTTTTCATCGTGCGAGACGCGATCCAAAGTGCCGTTTACCTGCAAGTCGTTATTTTAAGGATGAATCGACAAGCTCGACAATGTTCCTATCGACGAGCAAGCGCGATTATTGGGCGCGGTGTTCGCGATTAAGGCCTTCGTGGTTGCCCCGCGGGCACGGTATCACCTGATAACAATATCAATGCGCCCTGTTCATTTCACGAATTTTTTTTTCCTAATTCTGTACCTACTGAGTTTTTGGATTTATGAACTATCACCGGGCAGCAATAAATTATTGAAGAAATATCCGGATGCAGATCTTGAAAAATTGCAATCGGTTCGCGATGGGGACTTTGCCTCCTAGATTCTCACCATGGATTTTCCCCAGATTTGGTAACTTCCATTTATGGGGAAGGAACGAGGGGGTAGTAATCGCGCACCCTGTCCCGACAGGGGAAACTTTCGGTCTGCAAGGAATTACCTAGCTCACCTGAAGACAAACAACGGCTTAAGGCCGATTCAACCCTCTCGTGTGTTCATCCACTCCCCTGCAAGGGAGACCATCTCCAGGATTGTCCTCCACACCATAGGGCATTAGATTGGTAAGGGGCTCGTAGGAAAGTCGTTAAAGATCGCTCGGGACGTTTCGGGCTGTCAATCACCCTTCGTGACATTATCTCGGCAATCCGGCTCGTATTAGGTGTATAAGTCGATTTTGATGGTTGCCGAGGTGGAGCGCCCAGAAGACGGGGCTTCGGAGGAAGGGAGAAGGGTTCTCGGATGAAAGAGACACGGAGGGAAGGGACCTCGAGGGTGAAGATCGAGGACGAGGTTAAGTGCAAGGATGACGGGGAGAGACGTGCAGTCGGTCCTGTCAGAAAAGTACCACCACTCGTCCTCGATCTCTCCCTCTATCCCAGACTTTATTAAACGCACCCCGGAAACGTCATACTCGCCCTCGTCCTCGAATCGCCGCCATTAGTCCTGCGACTAGGCACCCTTAACAAATGCCACGATCCTGATACTTTTTTATTCACCGCCGTCAAAGGGTTAGAATTTTAGTTGTCCCCTTCATCGCGTAATTCTCCCCGACGACTAATTTCAATGCAGACACCAATGGACCAGGACAATCTCCCCATCCTGGCGTTTGTATCGACGTTTCGGTGTCTCTCCCGAATGGCGTCTACCGACGAGGCGCGCCGGAAGGAGCACCGGAAGCGGAAGGAGTTCCTCCAAAGGGAAAACGTAGGGAAGAGATCGCGCGACGAAACGGCCTCCCAAGAGCAGGAGGGTGGCACAGGGGCTGACGATAAATCGGCGAAAAATCGTCCACCGTGTCTAAAAGCCACCCCTGTAGAGAAAACGTGGTCGCGTGTGCGGAACCCCCTCTGCGCGTCCCCGCCCCCCGCGCGGCGTCCCGTAATGTGTATATTATGTTAACAAATAAGTGGTCGCGGTAATAAAAGCGGGGCATAATGTATGCGCGATGTCTCGAACAATATTCCTCCTGGCTCCGGTGATATAATGGCCTCGCATAAATAATACCTACTCTCCTTAACTCCGACGGAGTCGCGCCACGAGTGGAGTGGAAGACGGAGGGGATGTCGCGAAGAGGGGCGATGTCGTCAAGAGGAGGCACCCTAAACGATTAAAGAAAAGGGACGTTTCCCTGGACTATTTTCTTTTTTTTTATCTTGCTCTCTCTTTCAACTTTTCACTTTGCCGAGGAAAATTTAAGCCGCCGAAGATGTGGGGGAAATCCTGAAAAGACATCGACTCATTCGACATCCAAATTCCACCCCCCGGAAAATTTGAATTTATTCTGCCCCTCCGTAAAATAAAATGATCCGGCAGAGAAATTAGTTTTCCTGATAACTGTATCGAGAGGATCCGACATCAGACTACTCCGTAGAATGAAGTAAACCGAGTAAAGGAATATCGCGAGACCGTCATTTCGGATTAATTTCCCGGATCCAGGGGAGGAAATAAGTGGAACGAGGGAAAGAGGGAAGACGCGAAGAAACTCGGAGGGGTGAAAGGAGAGGGAATGGAAAGAGGGAGAGAAGGAGAAGCCAGGGGTGGAAACGGAGACAGAGGGTGGGAAGAAATTTGCCCGGTGGGGAGGGGACATGTCGCGGAGGGGGGTTGAAATATGTACAAACTTGCGGCTCCTTGTTATGAGCGGTGATAAATTACACCCCGAGAGATCCATTATAAATACCGTAACGTTATCGTGCCGTATCGTACCGAGGTACGTACACGTAAGGCAACCTATGCTCTCGCGTGCCGCCATTGCGGAAACCGCGCGCGGACGAAACGCCGCGGTGATATATCTCGCGAGATTGTCCTCTTATGTCGGCCAGCATCTCGGAGAAAAACCCCGCATATCTCTGGAGAAATGCGATTAGGCTGCGATATTGTTGGAAGATATCCCCAGGGAAGAATTCCTTCTCCGCGAATGTCCAAATTCCACAAAAAATAAGAAACTGATTTTCGCTCGTCTTCTCGAAGAGTGAAATGTAAAAAGCTCTGTAAAACACTTTTTCTTGCTATACGATTGCACCCTTGGTATCAATTATTTCTTGGACGCGTTTGTAAAGGATAATAAATGGATTACTGGAATTATTGAATTATCGAATCGACGCGTCTTCCCGGATCCTCAGAGGCGAAAGAAGGGCCTTCTGTTGCGGTAACCGCGACCATAACTGCTCGAATGGGAACCAAACTACATTACGGTCCAGCTTGTGGACGAGTGCCAGTCACCGGCACAAATGGCCACTTGTTACGTGGTCCCTTCGTTATGGCCATTGAGCTCGTCAAGCTAGTGACAAGGTTGCCATTTCGCTTAGGATCGTTCCCGCGAGATAATAATTAGGAACTGATTCTGACCATCCATCAGCTCGGCACGTCGAGGCAGTAATCATTCGATAAAGAAAAATTACCCGGAGGCTTCTTCGACAAAGGGACGCTAAGGCACTCCAATGCACACTTGCAACACCTGAAAACAAAATCAATGTCCACTGTTCGCCTCACAATTTCTATTTTTTTTTTCAATATCAATTTTCTACGTCAGATTTCAAGCGCAGCGAACCTGCCGAATTATGAACGGTCACCAGGAAGCCATAAATTTAATATTAAAAAATTATCCGGACGCTCTTCCCATTCGTGCATCTAATGCACACTTGCAACATTTGAAAACAAAATCAAGGTGCACTGTTCGCTTTGGGAATTTTTTTTTCATACCTGTCCCGAGGTACCTTAGAGAGCATTGTTGCACTGGGCGGTGCATAAATCGCAAAGGGTTACCGATTAGTTATAAATCAAGGTCGTAAAGATGTCCGTAGTCTTGTAGGAAACGGGGTGAAAATGGGCCCGAGGTCGTCAAAGGGGGTGAATATACGCGAAACGCGTCTGCCATTGTTCCGAAAAATTTATAGGGACCAGAACACGCCAGCCAGGACTGAGCTCTTCATCCGTATCTGCGATAGAAATTGTATCGACATATAAATATAAATCGGCGATAAATAAAGCGAAAACCGTTGAATATCGAAGTGGCCCCTGGGGGGAGAAAAATGGCTGCGAAACTCGAACACAACTTACGGTAACATAAAACATCCCATACAGAAAAATGTATGCCCTAAATGTGAAAAATATAAAAATATAAAGCATTTACAGTGACTTAAAAAAAAAATGACGTTCGCCATCGCGTTCTCGCAGGGGATGAAATTAAAGGAAATGGAAACAATCCCAAGAAACTCAGGAGATATCCATATCTCGAATTGGAGAAAGTATCGACGACAAAATGGCGTTTAAAGTTGCGCTGGATTTATCATGGACAATGTTCGTCCGATAGGTGGAAGGGAAAACGAAAATCGTCAGGCGGTGCCCCTTTTCCTCCCTGAAAAGATAAACAAGGAAAATATTCGGGAGAAAGGCGAAACGTATTATGAGAGCGACAAAGGGAGAAAGGGCCATTGAAAGTGGTGCACCGTTGTACACGGGAAGGAGACGTCGACAGGGGTGGCTACCGTGGGCGAAGGAAGGGTGCTCGTCGAGATCCTGAGGGCCAAGGGAAGGCGGAGGGATGCACGACGTCGCGTTTAAATTAAATTTAAAGTGTCGTCTCCCGGCGGCATATAGGCGGCCATTGTATGGCCCCGGCGATCCAGGACTAAGACCTCTCCTAAGGGTGGAGGCGCCGCTACCAAACCTCGACGCCGATTACCGGAAATGCAATTGCAACTTTATCAGGGGCGTTTGCTCGAGTTTCCCCCGTCACGTTGATTGCAAGACTTATGGTTCAATACGAAGGTGACGGTATGTCTTATCAAGAGTGATCGTCCGATGTGGGGTACTTTCCATCTTCCCGGTGATAACAGAACTCGTCCAAGAAATAGATGCAAGTCGGTGCACAAATCGACAGTGCACACGAAAAATGTCGGATCGATGCCCCGCAGAAGGCATCGCGTACAGTTGAAACGACTGGACCTAATCTCCCACCCCAGAGCCGATTCTTATCTCCCCCTCCCGCCCCTCTCGGAGTCCCTCCTCTTCCCCTCCTGCCGCTTTTCCCACTCATTCTTCCTCTCTTTATTCCTTCCTCCCTCCTCCCCTCTCCACCGACTCTTATTCCCGCCTTCTCAACCCCTCCGTCTCTTTCCGATCCCCTCCTTCTCATTCTCTTCTTCCTCCTCCTCTCCCTCCAAACGGCGTGTCCACCTCCATTTGTGCTTTACCTTCGTCTCTGTCATCGACAGCGCTTGTGCCCACCCTGCAGGTGCTTTACGCGCCTCTTGTGCGTATATCTTCTTGAACGCATCTTCTGGTACACCACTTCTTGCGTTCCACTCTTAAAAAAAGTCAATGGTCGAGTTTAGGCGACCTTATCCTTTTTTTCTAACAAGTAAGTGTAGGATCAAAGTTTCGACTCGGGAAGATAGTTCCAGTACTCCAATCGATCCTCATCCCCCTCGAAGGATTTTATTCCGCGAGCTGTAAATCCGCCCCTCAGGAAAGCGAATTAATTCGCTAGACAATGCTTGTTTGCCCTCCTCGTGTCCCCTTAACGGCAGACCGGATATGCGTGGCATGTGGCAGGGCCAGTATTTGTTCAGGCCCGACTATCAAATAGGACTCTAGGACCTGGGTACATACGAAACGTGCCCTCTGCCCTCTTCGACGGGGACCACACTCGGAACCCACACGGAATCCACCCGGAATCCACCCGCTGGGAAGAAAGTGCCACTGCCGCGCCACTGTAAACTCCCTTAAACTTCGAGGTGGAGTCTACTCGTTCATTTCCATACATGCCAGAAGCACGACCAGCCTCGAGTCTCGGATTTCCTTGAATCTCGAGTAACGCTCGCGTTCGCAAACTGTATTACCACACACATGGTCTCGATTCTCGACGCACTGCGCGCGGCTTTTAAGTCGCCTCGTGGAGAGGAGCGAAATGCCGCCAGAGACACCGAGGATTGTGGTTGACGTAACGAAATTAAGGAAATTAAAGCCAAGCTTCAGATGACACGGTGCACCCTATTTAGAAAAAAATTATATCAATATTTTGACGTCTTGAGGGCATGTGTGGGTGTGTGGAATTGCGCGGCTCGGTTCTACGAGGGAGAACGGAAACGACGCGTCCATATTCCTATCCAGAAACAGTCTGGGGCAATAATGGCGACAACACCGCCAACAATGGCGGCGCAATATGTATTTATTCGGTGCGCACTCTCGTGTCCGTCTCATCCGCTTTCGTAAGCGAGCAAAGCGAAAGCGCCGACATATGGCGGCGGGTGTACACGGCATTCATCGAAATTAGAAGTGCGCCTGTCGTGTCACGCAAATAGGTACTCGACCCGTGTTCCTCTTTTCCACCCACAATGGCCGCCCAAACCAACGGAGCAATTGACACAAGTGGCGCCGCAGTGCCTCCTTTTATGCGGGAAAAATAGCTCTTGCTTCTCTTCCGCTGCCTACATTTTTCATTTCTCTCTCTCTCCCCCTCTTTATTTTCTTTTTTTTTTTTCCTACAGAGTCCGCATAGGATGTGTACAGACTTCGATAACGCGCGAGTGAGCAATCCTGAACGAGGCCAGTGCACTCTTGCACCGCGACAAGTGCATCCTTCGAATTGCCATCCCACAGGATTCGGTATCAACCGAAACTCTTATAATTCTCACGTAACACCAATAATCCAAGGTAATGGGATAAGTAGAGATTTTTCATTGAACGATGAAATTTCACGAGCACCGTGCCTTTCCTTCGCAATCACGTGCTGAAATTTCAAATTACTCGGTACACCATGCTCTATGCCCAAACTTTTTTTACGTTAATTAAATAATACACGTTTATGAAAATTATCACCTTATTTTGAGGATCCATTTTTATAAAGGTTGAAATTGGGATTCGCTAAACGATCGCGAATGGATTAGTCCTCTCGTTGAACGGGACAGTAGTTTATCAGGTAATTGGAAAAGTGCGATGCCGGGTGTAATTACACAGTAGCAGCCCGTAAAATCCTGTGTACCCGAGCGATTCACTCGACAACTCCTTTGCGGGTTTAAATTGGTGTCTGTTAAGCAATTATGTGTTCGCGCATTAATTCGCTCCCCTGCAGCCTCGAAGGGACGATCGGGATTTACAGCCGGCTAGAATAAACGAGTTATGGGGTGCAATTATACGGTCTCAATCTCGGCCGAAAATAATGGCCCCCGTCATCCCGGATTATCACCTGCGAAACAACAATTCATCCATTAATTCGCCCTCCCGTTGCTCGAAGGGATGACACGGATTTACCCCCGGCCGAATAAGTCCTCCAGGGGTCCAGTCCTCAACTTTGTCCGGAAATAATGGCTAATTGTTGAAAACTGACGGAAACACTTCGATTTTATTTCCGCACCCGCAATTTTTAATACCGTTCAATTTCCTTCAATGAAATAACCCTCTAACTGGGCGATTTAAATTTCGGAACTAATTATTCCATGTCTTTTTTTACAATTCGAATTTTTTTTACAATTCAAATTTTTTTACAATTCGAAGCGAGTCCTTCTCGATACAACTTTCATCTCGGCTTGAATGCATATGAAGTGAGACTTTAATTGGTCGATTTAAATATTCAGGGTAATAATTGTTTCTTCTGGATTGATCAAAAGTTCGTTCCAGAAACCCGGATAATTTCCTCGGGAAATAATTATTCCGACATTCGGGACGAGGTCGGAGCGAGTTGCATCCACCCTTTAGGGTTTGCACTACCCCAAAGTTCCCTTCTCTAAGGTTGTCGCTCCCTTCCATTAGCAAGGGTGCACCCTCCTCTTACCCACAGGGAGGTGAACAGCGATTCGGTATTTCATGGGTGGTAGCATATTGCTGGCCGCGCGTTAACATAGAGTCATATGTGCCGCACCGATTGCGCTAATGGGGGCAAAAGTCACTCAATGCCACGTGCCCGAGTAGTTTCTCCTCCGAGTTTACCTCAAACACCAGAGGGGAGCCAAGCGCGATTCTTAAATGGCTCGATTCGCTCTTTTCTGCCCGCGAGGGAGCGACATTTCCACCTTCTTCCCCATAACTCGCTGTAAAGGATTTCTCTGAAAATTCGATTAAGAATTAATTCCCATACGGATGGAATTAATTGCCACATGCCAGAATAATTCTTCCCGTCAGATTTTTCTAATTTGCTCATCGTCGACCAGCAGAATATCGACTTCATGTTAGGACGCTGCCTTAAATGTATTTGGCGCGATACGCAGCCGCGTCGCTCGAGAACGATGAATGGATTTCATAATTATTGTAAATGTATCTCAAAAAAAATATCTGAATGTCGAAAATGTTCAATTCAAAGTTCCCTAAAGTATTTTCGGCGACCTATTCCCGCGCATCGAGTCGTCTTAAAACATTTTCCCGAGGCCGCGAACAGGGTGTGCTAATTACGCCGTAATAAGCGAATACGTTTGACGGGTCTTGGCGCACTGGCGCGGAGATTTCTTTGAGACTTTCCCGGTAAGGGAAGGAAAAAAGAGAAAGAGAGAGAAGGAGAAAAAAAAGAAGAAAAATCCTTCAGCCCTTCTCGCGACGGAGTTCTCGTCTCGCTTTGCTCGGCCGAGCGACGCGTCAGTGACACCCTCTTGGCACTTTAAAGAAAACTACACGCGACTCCGCGTCTTCCCCGACTTGGCACTCCAGAGAAAACCGCATTCGACTCCGCGTCTTCCTCGACTCCTATTCCTTCGACGAGTGTCGTTCGGCGTCTAGCTTAGCGGGAATAATTCGACCTCAAAGTATACCAGAGAGTCGGCCCTGGTTTCTCTCGACTTGAAACTACAAAGTGACCCACATTCGGACCCCCTGCGACGATTCGCTCCTCCGTCCCATGCAGCCCGGCTATCCGAACAATTCCATCCAAGATCGGACGCGAAATTCTTCCTTTCCCAAATTCATGCCCTCGGAAAATCCTTGAAGGAAACTTTGAACACACGTTTATTCAATTTTGGGGATGAAATTTTTGAGAATTCTCGGGATTGTCGAGTTACGTCGACCCCCGAGCGCGGATCATTAGGGCGAAGCGCGAAGTTGAGTCCGTCGAAACGCGATCTCTCTCGACGGACCCCACGTGGAAACGAGAACGCACCGTGCTCGAGATCACAGTATCCAATTAGTTTGCAAGTTACCAGTCGGCGCTGGCTGAGCAGATTCTCCTCGGCCGAGTGAACGCGGAGTCCTGCGACAGAATGAGCGTTCCTCGGGCCGCGAGTAGTTTGCCGTCCCGAGGTAACTACCCCTTCTAGTGAGCCAAGGGCGGGGAAAGAGCTACAGGCCGATTCAAACCTCGCTCCACGAGAGGGACAATGGCAAGCGCGACAATTCACGGAGTCCCCCGAAAGTAAAACCGCATCTTATCGCGCAACTTGGAAGCCTCGTAGATGAACGAGGTCATCGGTACACCTCGACGATGATTTCCTGCCGGAATTATTAAGCGGGGAGAAAAACTCTTGAGATAAAAGTTACTCCCCGGAGAATTCCGGTGAAATTTCGTGGGAACCACTTTTGCTCTATCTCTAGTCGTTTGGGTGGAAATCGGGTCTGAACGAATGCCTCTCATCGAGCGGCCTGTTTAGATTAGCCCCTTGAGGCGGACATCTTTCTCGGATAAATCGGGCGCGGGCTGATCGCGATTCGCTGCGGCCGATATTGCCTCGAGGGGCATTCGATAATCGCTCGAATTAGCTCGCAGATTTCGCCAAGTGGGATTTTGAGATCACGGGGAAGCCATTAATCCGGGAACCGTGTCTGGGCGCGACATGAACGAGGCGCCTCCACCCAGGAGAGGGGAAGATGCTCCCGATATAAGTCGAGAAACGAGATTCGTTTTCTCACGAGCGCACAATCCGTGCCCGTTAACGACACACACCTCGACGCACTCGAATCGAGTGCACAACAGATAGCTGAAATATGCGCGTTAGCTACGTGCATTGTGCTCTGGAAGCGGAAGAGGGGTGCCCATTAAAGTACCACCGCCATGCAAAATGGATTACACCGGCTTTGCCCTCGGTGTGCCGAGTAATGAATGAGGAGGTCTTAATACTAGAACGCACAGATTCAATGCCGCTGCCTCGCTGAGCTCGATATTAATATAATCCCGTACACATTAATTAGAATCTCGGAACCGGCGAAACAATAACCGGCTTCCAGATTCGCGGTCACCGAGGAAAATAAGACGGGAAGATTCCGCCAGGAATATTCGGAAGTTAAGACAATATTTTTAAATTTTGAATGATCCTTTAAAAAAAAAAATAATGAAAACCAGGGAAAGTGTTTCTGGAAAAAGAGACATGTATGTAGGCTAAGGGGATGTTTTATGTACAGGATGTAACGATGTCTCCTTCAAGGAAGGGGTGGATCCTCTCCGCAGGGGGTGGACCGGTAATCGAAGGACTCTAAGAGGAACTGGAAGGAAGTGGTCAAGGAATTGGCCCCTCCGAGGGGAGGATGCATCCCTGCGGTCCAGCGGATCGATGAAAGGACTCTCGAGGCAAACGGATTACGAGCTGTAAGATGTTCGAGTGGCCAATTCGCGCGAGACGGTCCTCGGGGTCGTCGAAGACACGGGATGCAAGACGACTCGATTGCCAGGACGAATTAAGGGGCGAATTAACGGAGTTAATTCGTCCTCCTCTCCTGGAGTTGGTTCTTCCCCGGCCAGCTCCTCTTTTTGTCCTCCTCGCTCTTTCAGCTCCTGATCACCACAAGTCGTCTACTTTCCTTCACTTGGGTCAATTGGTTGAATTTCGTGTAATAGTACAAGTGGGGTCTTGCATCAATTAACCAATAACGCGAAGAGATACGTGATAAAAAAAAATTAAGGTGGCTCGATTAGGCACCTTTTCGCGATAAATCGAGACGAGGACCTGAAATCCGGCGTTTCCTGGTTCGATTCCCAATAAGGCGGGTTGGCTCCCCGTTCCCGTTGGAGATCCAGGGGAGGGATCGGAGTCGCAGACGCAGTCGGAGTCGGGGCGTCAATTGATGTCGTGCTCCGGGTGTACCCCGGTACAGGAGAGGGGCGTCGGGCGCCACATTGTTTCAGCACAATATCATCCCCGACTACCCGGGAATCTACCGGGGCGCCCTCGGCAGCCTCGTTATTTTAATCATCCCCCATTTTATACCCGCAACACTCGGCGCAGCCCTTCCGCGGCGTCCCGACCCCCCGCGAATCGCGCGAGGTCGTGGACAACCGACTCGGAGTTCGATGGCCAATAGAAAGGGGTGAAAGAAATCGATGGTTAAGAGCGCAAGGCATCGGGAATCATGCCAGTTAATTCCTGGATTAAAAGTTTCATCGATTTCCTTCCACCCGTTCTACAATGAAACGACAATGAAAGCTCGAGTCGGTTGCGGCCTCCTAAAGTCGCTCGATGGACATAGTTGACGACCAACTCCAAGTTCGATGGCCAATAAAAAGGGTGGATAAAAAACAGATCCCGAAGAGTGCAAGCCACCGGGAGCCGGCTAATTCTCGGCTTAAAGGCCTCCACACTTTCGGCGACCAGTGAGCAGGAAAATGCTGTTACCCTGGCGATGAGGGTGCGCGAAAACGGGGTGGATTTTTCGCCCGGGTTTGCAGACTACCAGAACGAGACCCGTTGACGGAAACGTACAAATGGACCACGTGTAACGATAAACTGTCGCTGGTGATAAACAAATTCGGCCTTGGTCTTGCAATATTAATTTTAGTCCTGCAAGACCAAGACCAAGACCACAATAGTCGTGATCTTGCATCCGTTCATCACTGATCACCAGAAAGTCCCTGGAAACCATCCCATACCGATCTAACCTCAAAGTTCCTAGGTCGAGGAATAACTTCCCGCCGTATTTAACGTAACTTAACGTAATTAAAACCGCGGGAACTTATTCCTCAACCTAATAAAAGAAAATTAGGCAGACGCGGGTCTTTTAGCCGGCGCTATACAGCCATAAGCATTGTCTAGATTTCGCCTGCAAAGCAGGGGGAAACGCCAGCCAGTGTCTTGGTTGTTTTCGGGGGCAATTCCCCCCGCGCCCCGCTTAACACCGGAGAGGAGCGTTTTTAATCATGGATGCGTTAATAAAACCCACTTTGTCCCGTTTTGCAAGGACCGGAAGGATCTCTTCTGTTCTTGGTGGGTCCTGCAGGAACGGCGGGAGGCGTCCCGTCTCCATTATGACATTATGTTCCCGGCATTGTCTACGGCTGAATGGCCCGAACGTTGGCTACATTGTGGTGCCACATTGAAGCCCCTCTGGCGAGGACGCTAACGCGCTATCGGACCGATAGCGACAAGGACCTTCCCATTCTGCACCAACGTGCGTTTCCCCACCTCTAAGGACTTCTTCACGGGTTCTCCGGTTCCCTTTTCGTGTCTCCGACTGTCCATTTTCTGGCCAAGCCAAATTGAGGGGCCAAACTGGGACAGGTTTCCCTCTCTTCGACTAAATTATTCCTGCAATGAGCATAAGCATACGTCCTGCAATGAATTTATAAAACCACTACGATAATTGACAAAAATTGTCTGGTACACCTATTGTTTGTTTTGTTGTATAATGAAATGTCTCAGTTTTTGGGACGCTCGAAGTTTCACTTTGACAGGGATAAAAATGGCCGGAAGTAGGTGTATGAGATGATTATCAGGGTCGTTGGGGAAGACGACGGAGTGTGTATTATCAGGGGGGAAGGAAACGAGCAGAAGGACGAGAAGACGGGGAGAAAACTAGGCAGAAAGGAGAAGGCTCGTTACGCGAGGCAGGACCTTTGCGAAAGCATTGTCTTGGCGCTTTATCGCGCGACAATGTCGCGACAATGGGAACAAAGCCGGCATTACAGCCGACTGTCGGCGAGAGAATAGTTCTCCGTCTCCGAGGAGGCAGGAAGGACGTCGGGAAAGAATACGGGGGACAATGGATTTATAATTAAAAGGCCCGTCCCTGTTTCTCGGCACGCCGCCATTCTCGTCCCCGTGGACGCAGATATCCGCAAAGGCGATAAGGACCTTTCTCATCGCGCCTGTTCCAACCTCAAATTCCGACACCCCTCTGGAAAGGATACCTTTTCTGGTATTTTTCAATATCGCCCTCGTTCCAAAGAACCATCCGTGACATCCAAACACAAGCACCAACGCTTTAAAAGTGAATCAGCCAAAGTAGCGTACCGATAAAATTAACCTTTTAATTAATTGTCGCGTTGTTAAGCAGTGAAGATAAAAGCCCAAGTACTTCAATTTAACCGTTACATTGTGAACCAGGGAAATAAAAATGTATGTCATTTTATCCGGTCGATTTTCTACCCTTTCGTTAATTGCGACACGTGGGTCTTGCGTAACGTGGAACGTTCAATCTACGTTGTACGTTGAAAAGGCGTTGCAGACCTAGGAAGAAGAGGATGCGAAAAGTGTCTAACAATCCGGGGAACATCTTGGGGCGATCGATCAAACAAACGTGATCAATTATGCAGAGCGTCCCCGGGTGGTGGGTGGTGGGTGGTCCCGGGCGGCCTCCCTCTCGAACGACGACAATCGACAAAAACTGACAGCGGAGCGGCCGGCCATTATTGCGCACCGAGTGGAGACAGTAAACAGGCATTGTTGTACCAAACACATTGTTGCTCCGCCGTTCAATTCCTTTTACGAAGGTACGTCGGCCCCTCTTCCCTCTCGTTTCCGCCGCCATCTTGGCGACTCGCTGACCCGCGTCTTTTTCCCGCCGTGTGTGATTTGTCGCTCGATCGCGTCCCGAGATTACAGATATTTAATTACCACTAACAACAAACGGTTGATATTTCGTCGGAGCAATCTGTAATATCATATACCGAACTTTTCCGCCATCTTGAAAATTTCAAGACGCTCATCTTTTTCCCACCATCTATATTCTAATGCAATTAACCCTGAAAATAGATATGAAAGATTGCCATGAAATCCATGGGAAATCGTCTTGAAATTTTCGAGACGTTTCAGTAACGATGAATTTCCGTCACGAGTGGTTCCTGCTACTTCCGGAGTCGGGGACACTTATGGGGGTCTTGCTTATTGGGCTAAGGAAAAATGGATATGGGGAATTAGTATGCCCCCTTCCTCCGTGTTTACCGTGTCGCATGTCTGACAATAGCCGGATAATGCCATTACGTCCCCGTTAACATCCATATCGTGGAGCGGCAACGGCGGCGGTAGCGCCGTCGAATGATAAATGTCGTCGTTGAAGCGGAATGGGAAGGGGACCCGCTGCGGAGATACGAAAAGGACGAAACTCCCCGAGAGAGAGGGAGGAAGAGAGAGGAGACTGCAATTTGACAGACACAGGGGCTGCCCTGGAGAGGGAGAGAGACGGAGGCCGTTAGAAAAAAAAATACACGCGACCCGGCGGAGCGCACTAAATGCCACTAAACGGGGGAAACTGGGGTAAAACATACGTTTCCGCTTTTCCCATAATACATCATAAGCGGTCGCGGAAACCAGGGGCATTGTGCCCCATTGTAAGGATAACGAATGGTTATTCCCCGTGGGATGCAGCGGGATCCTGTTTAGTGTTTTGATTCCCCGATTTTTATGCTCTCCGAGTATAGGCAGAGGGTGGCGACAAATACATCGAGGTCGAGGACTCTTTACTGACCCCGACTGATGCTGGACGGTCCTTAATGGATGTCTCTGGCTATGAAACCTGCTTCCGGGGAAAAAAGCAGATTTGCAGAAAAATCTAGAGCCGTCGCGATGACGGAGGCGACTTTTCCCCCGGCAACGACGCCGGAAGGTCGGGCGAAGGGGCGCGGGAAAAGTGCGGAAAACCCGGGAAAAGACATACCCGGGGAGAATTCGTTCGTTAATCCAATCGGCCCGGTTGAATATTTAATCCGCTCTTCCCGGCTTGATTTCCAATAGGTCGGCGAGACTCTGTCTCCAGGGTGGATCCCCGTTGGGACGCCAGTCACGAAGAGACGTCGTCGATGAAGATGCCATCGGGTGCAACCGCGACTTCCGCGGCTGAATTTTTTTTTCTTTTTTTACAGCATCCATAAAATGATACCATCACGCTCCTGGAGCATCCCTTAACAAGAAAATGAACGACACATTCCCCGGGAAAATTTATTCTACCCCCTCGAAACTCGACGCCTCTTCAGGACCCCCGAAAGCGTTCCGCGCCAAGGAGTTATTCACTTCGCTACTATAAATAAATCGTTTTCCCAGACATTCGCAACGAACAACCCCTCTAAAACCTCCACCCACATTCGCGATCACCCATCGACAATGAAAATATGAATTCCGTCGTCTCAGTACCCGAGTATTCCGCGTTTCCGGGCCGTCTAAGCGCTTCGAACAAGAGAGGCGCAGATCTCGTTACGATTACAGGAGGTACACCGACGCCGGTAGAGACGTCGACGTCGTCGTCGTGGTTGACAGGGCAGCGCGAACGCCGGCTCGGTTCCTCTCGTTCCTTTTTATTTTTTTTTTCCTTTCCCGGCCCGGGGAAAAGGGGCGAGGGGAAATAATTTAAAAGCTGAATTGAATTTTTTTTTCCTCGGAGTCTTTCGTTCGGGCATTGGAAGGCGGACAATGGCTCAATGGCGATGTATCAAGGAAAGTCGACTCGCGGGAGAGGCCAGCATTGTATCGGCCTTTCCTCCAGCTTCCCTCTCTCTTTTTCGCTTTCCCTCTTTCCGTCCTTATCCCGGGCGCTCCTTCTGCGTCTCGCCCTCTCCCTCGGCCGCTGTTCATAGTTGCTCCAAGAGCGACGCCACTATACACGTGGCAGGTGTAGTAGCGCATAGTTGCGGCCGAAGCGAGCTCCGCCTGTCCCGGAGCTTGCACGATGCCGTACATGCTTTACATACGCACACACGAGGGCATGTTTTCCCGTATACAGGGTGTCCCTCGGGATCCCCGTCCTCGTTGCGATCATTGAAACGAGCGATATCCCAAATCGAGCCGATAAAATAAAATTAATACCCCGCCTATACAACTATTATTATAATTAGAAATCCCTCTACTCTGAAAATTTTTCCGACAAATGCACTTGGCGCGGGACTCTGCCGACGCTCTTTATCCATGTCCAAAACTCAGGAGTGTGGAACTCGGTAGAGTCTCGCGCCAAGTGCGTTGCGATTTGCAGATCCTTTCCGAAATTCGCTCCAGATAAGTAAGGAGGAATTTCGGCTTCGCAGGACACCCTGTACGTGCATACGTGTTTTCGGGCCACCTAGGGGTGTATTCCTGACTCCAGGGTGTGCGTCGTGTACCGACACCGGCCTCGGTAGATCGGTCTAGCAGGACATTACCATATCGCTCCGATTCCCATTGTAGGGATCCCAGGGAAGGATTTGCATCGGATTCGCATTCGGCCCGAAAGTGGACCGTCGTACTTTGTTCTACGAAGACGAATGGCGGCGTTATTCAGCCCTGGCCGAGATCCTTAGATCTTCCCGGATCGAGGGGACGCCGAAGGACCTTCTACGAATCGCCATTTCGAAAAGGAATCTGCAGTTAGAGGGAGAAAAAGAAGCCGTACCAGGCCCCGGGTTGGGAAATTCAGAAAAGACCGGTCGTCCTTCTCTCTCTTCCCTCCCTGATCCTCCCACGCGCGACTCTCCCTCTCTCTCTTCCTCCGAGTTGGGTCGAAACCAAGCAGGAAGATGCGAGAGGATCCGGCCTCGGTGGGTTACAAAGGGTGGAGGCAAAGGGAAGCGCCGCCCCCGAGGTCCTGAAACAATGGTGGAACGACAATGGGCAGCTACTGGAATTTTAATCGATCATCGGGAAAATACCCGCCAATGGTTTTGCCCTGAGAAAATCTCCCGAGATCGGCCAACTCTTTTCGCTGGACGCGCGGTAAATCGATTAAATTCCTCAACTAAATCAGCATTTATCAAGGGGACGGGAAACCCTGGAAGCGGTGAGTTGGAAAAAGCACTTTTCTGTTCCACCGAACTGCTCGAAATTTCAGTACACGACTCGCGGGCACTTAAGGAATGTCCCGACACTTTGGAAATTTCGATTCTCGAGAGCCTCCGCGGTCACCTGTTAAATTTGGAAATAATTCCATGGGAATTGTTGAAAAGTTATAGATTTTCGTTTCGATGTATGTGGAATGACTCTCTCCAGGGGCGGAAAATAACAAGGCTACGTGAAAGAAGTGGCGAGCGTCGTGCAAAGAAAGATGGCCGTCAAAGGCGACGGCGGATAGAGCATAGCCGAGGTAAGGACGAGCGCGACCGCACAATGGCGCTCGCAGAATGTACAAACACAGTAGGGCCAAACATGTGAAATCGATTTCGAGCAAATAATCGGATACTCGGTCCGAGGGAGCGTGGGGGCGAGGGTGCAACGGGTACGGGCGGGCCGGAGCGTAGTCGCATAATTCAGAATCGACAAAGCGGCAGATTATGGAAATAGAGTCCCGGAGTCGACGTGCCGTCTCTCTCTTTCTCTCGAGCCGCGGGTAGCGGCGTCCTTCTCGCTCGCGCCGGCACAGCCGCGCTGCCTCTCTCTCCCTCCGCCTCCGCCCCTACCGCCGCGCGCCTTCCCCCTCCACCGCGCGGCGCTGCAGTGCGCGAAGTCGCGCGGTGTTGCCATGCCGACCATTGTGGCAGTCTGCCCCGGCCCCGCGCCGCAGCCACTGCCACCTCGCGTCTCCGCATCCACCTCCGGCTCCTCGCCCCCACCGCCGCCGCCCACCTAGCCCTCTCTCTCCGGTGTACCTCATCTCTCTAACGACTTGTTGTTAATGTTGTATCAACTCAACCCTCCACACAGACTCGCCCCCTGTAACTACGCGAGCTGCCGCCTCCGTGGCAAGCGTGCACGTGGCGCCGGTGCGCACGCGCACTCGCAGGGGGATCGGTAAGGATATCTCGCGTAACTGTAATTGTAAGTTAATGAGAAGGAGTGGCAAATTAATTGCGGGGAACTCCACCTGGATTTTTATTTCGACTGTTTATGAGTTTATGTATATTAAATCGTCGAAATGTTTATAACGCTTTTCTCAAAAAATAGGTTCGTGACTTTTTTCCTTCTTTATAATTTACTTTAACGGATATAATCGTACGTGTAATTGTGGGGGTTATCTCGGTTTTAGGTGACGGCGAAAAATTTTCGCACCGCCGATTTTCCGCCAATGCGACGGACTTTTCCTGCACACTCGAGCGACCCTCCGGCGATGACCGTGCATTCTGGGGGATTAGTTCCAGAAAATCACCGCCGAAGGAAAGTCACGTCCGACAGGATAATTAATGGCCGTAGCGAGCTCGTTTCCCTAGACAAAAGGCAGATCGCCGGGTTCTTGTCGACGCGGCATGTCCCGGGTTAACTTTTTCCCCTTTAACCCCGTTCTGAATCATCCGGCGGAGGTTAAGCCGCCGACTCCAGGGCGCTTCTTCGAGCCAGTTTCTGTCCTCCGGGAAGAATCCCGAGTAACCAACGCAATCCGAAGGGGTAAGACAATGGCCTCTCCCTTTCATTGAGAAGGCCTCCGAAACTCTTTGAATCCTTGATCCGAGGGGTGACTTCGCTATTCGCCATTCTCTCCCGAGCATAGCGGCGATCGCTGCGAGCTCCGACGGCTTTCGGCTCTTTTCTGGAACTCTTCTTTCCAGCAGGGCGCGTGACCAAACTCCGGGCACAATTCAGCCCTGGAAGTCTTTCACAGCCGGAGGTAACTCGGATTCCTTTTTCGCGGCCTTTCGCCCGGTGGAGACTAACTGCTTTACGTTTTTAGGGGAGGAAGACGAAGCATCCCGTGGAAACCAAGGCGACCCGACAAAGTCGTGAGGTTTTCTAATTTCAGCACATTTACGCCACACTCCACGAAGAATCGCCTATTGCGAAAAACGATCACATTGTGTTTTGCTATACCTAGCCATTAAGGATTGCAAACCTACCGTGCAATTACTTATGCATTTTGTGTACGGTGCACTGTAATCTAACAGTAGGCGACAATCATAATATGATATTACAACAAAACGATTTTTCTTTTTCACCGACACTAACCCCATTGTCGTTTCGGGGCGCCTGAAACCCTGGTGGGTGTCACCGATTATGGTCCCAGTGTCCACACGAGGTTTTGTCGACCCACACCTTCGGTGTTCCAATGTCCCCCAGCAAATAACTAGGTACTTGGTACGCGCGTCTTGCCGGTGTCACGTGCGACAAAGGGCCCCGGTGAATTTGATCGATTGTCACCGGGTGATACCGAGCAAATCCTCGGAAGAGAGCGCGGAAAGAAAGGCCGAGGGCCACGAGGGGATCTTTTGCATTTACTTCATGGAAATGACCCGGAAAACCCGCGGCCGTATTTCCCTTTGAACGGCCCTCCACCATTTTTGAAATCCCACCGACAGGGTCGCCCTTCGATCCGCCGCGTAAAGGACAATTCTGAATCGAATCCGAATCAAGTTCCGAATGCAAAACTTCCTCAAAAATGGGCGAGTCTCCCCGTCGGGATTTTTAGTCAAATCAGGAGGCTTTCCATTGTTCCCGACGCGACTTTGCAACAATTTAACGTTTTTCATGAAAATTTAATTACACGCGAGAAAAAAATCCTGTGACTCCGAAGTCCAGTCCCTGGCACGAATGTACGTATCGAGGGATACGCAATTATCGATGAATATTAATTACGGGTAATTATGAGTTCTGAAGGTGGAAGGAATTTCTAGGTGGAGGGAATACAAGAATAAGGGGCAGAAGGGGGCCGAGGAGAAACGCCGTTCCCTCGGATAACGGAGTGCTGTGGGTTTAAAGTGTGCGACATAATGGACAATTACGCGGCTCTCTGGGCCCAAGGCTTAAGGGAGTGGCACGTGCCAGTTTTCGACGATGTGAGAGAGCGCTATGACGACGCCATTTAAATCCTGAAAATATGTAAATCCGGTGTTTATAAAGCCATACGTCAAGCTCGCCGGTGCTCCTCTCTCGTCGAGGTGGAAGGAGCATTGCAAAGAGTGCTTGTGCGCACCATGGCGTCACTTCCCCATACCTACATAACCTACCTCTACATACCCAACCTCGAAATCACCATCAATTCGCACATTAACTATAAAAAAAATAAATACTTTCTTCCCCGAATTCATATATCAACGATCCATATCTTGACTTCAAAAAGGGGAAAAATGCATCAAGTCGCGCGTCAAGAGGGGATGCATTTTTTAAAAATTTCCATTTCTCGTTATTTTTCATATTTAAGGTGGTAAGGTTTCAAACTACTCGATACACTCGGTTTGGAGGGAAATATCATAAAAGAAGTTTCGAAACGCCTTAAGGGAGGGTTAGAAACTGCAAAGAGGGAAAATGTAAAATCGAAAAGGGACGTCCATCGCTCACGCACGAAGCTCCACGGCGAAGCTCGCACTTGTTCGCCGGTATGTAAGAAAGGACCGGGTTCGTACGTAATGTACATATGTATGTGCTCTATGTACACGGGTGTGTACATAGCGCGCCACGTAATGCCTCGCGGACTTCCGCGCGGGCGAGCCCGTGTGCGGAGTACAAAACACCTCGCGGGGGGCGAGGGACGTAAACGGGGTAAAAGGGGTAAAAGGGGTTTGGAAATGCGGGAGAAAGAGGAAAGAGGAAAGAGGCGAGTGCATCGAGAGACAGGGGTAGGATCGAATCTGCATGGCAAACCCATTTCCTGCAAGCCGCAGCCAAACGGGCTTCTCTTCTTCGCCTCCACCCCCGCCGAGCTTTTGCCTCTCAACTTCTCTCTCCGTGTCTCCACTTCTCTACCTCGATGCGAAATCTTCCGAAGTGCCCTCCCTCCCTGCAACCCCGTGTGTCCTCGACGAACTTACGGGACAAAGACATCTTCCCGGGATTCGGGTAAGACGCGGTTTTCCCCTGTTAATTACAAAGAGGCTTTACTTTTTCGATATTAAATACTTAAGATGGCTCTTTCCTTCCCGATGAAATTTCTAGACTCGAGAAAAATCCATACAAGCTTACTGGAATAATCTCAAGAGTCCGCCGATCAAGGGGTGGATCCATAAAACTCCACTTCCATATATAAAAAATAATTTTATTAATTCTTCGAAGCCTTGACTTCTCTAGGTAATTGATTTCCAAACCAAGGCGTTTCATTAAGAACCGTGAATTTATTTATCTAGGGGTAACTCCCTAGACGAAACCTCTAAGTTCTGCAGTTGCGCGATTAGAACACCCGGGAATGTTTCTACGAGCTTTTTTCCCCAATTGTTTATTAAAATCGCGCCGATTTTAATTGAACACCGGATCGCGCGGCATCCGCGAAGACTTCTTCCGCGGGGCGGTTGAAAATTCGCAACAATGCCGCTCCTCGGAGCATTGTTGGCTATTTGCGGGGAGCCGAAGAATGGAAGCATCGCCGCCCCAGTTCGTAGATGTCAAACGCATAACTCACCTCCATTGAGTCGGGGTTAAAGAGGGGTGTGTTCCGCCAGCGGCGGTGCACCGAATAAGTCCGAGCTACGCACTCGTAAACGCGCACTTCGCCCTTTTATTCACCGTGTTTCCATCGAGCCCACGATTACATCCTAGATTTTACACGTCGCACGCATGCACGGGTGTTGTGACGGGCACGAGGCCCGACAATGCTCTCGCAATAACCCCGCGAGCCCGCAAAACGCGGTCTCGGCTTTGCCGAATTTAAACCGACGGACCCTTCGCCCGAAACCACCCCCCGCGACACGGATTTATCGGGAAAAACTGTGAAAAAAAAACCATCTCCTTTTTTTTCCCCTCCTATTTTCGGAGATTTTCTTCGACGCGTTTCGCGACCGCGAAATAAGCCTCGGTGGTTTCGACGACTTCGGCACCCTGTTAAAAAGCCATTGTTGTTTTCTTATATTTTCGTCGGATTACGTGGGCATTTATTTTATAACTAACGTGTTGACATTTCAATAGGGAGGGATTTTCTGGACGATCCTAGGGAGTTAGGGAAATTATTTAGAGATTTCTGGCTTATAATAAATATGTATAACACCGAGTTCATGGTTTTCACTAGAATTTTATGCACTAAAGGTGCATAAATTATGTGAATGTAATTAATGATGCACCCTCGGCAGTCTCGATATCCCCGAGATTGGACATCCCCTGTATAAAGAATAGCTGAATTAACCTTGACGGCGGGAAAAGAGTGCAGGGGGAGGGTAATGAAATAAATTAGCCGTTAATTCGGGACCGGCTTACTGACTTCCAGTAGGTCAAGTCGGGCATTCGCTCGGCCCGGGAAATCTCGGATCCCTCGGGACCGGGCCCGCTGGTCCCTTTCTTCCCGAAGAATCGGCTGCTCGTCTTGGGTTTTTATTAACTCGCGCCTGAATGACTTTTCTGCGTCGATTCAGCTCCCTGAATGCACGGCGTTGCTCAATAAGACGTTTCGTTATTCACCGGCCCGGACGAGGGGGGGACGTATCGCTCAGTCGATAATTATTTACCGAGTGGCAATAATTGAGAGCCGAGCCGACGGTGCTTAAGGTGATATGAAAGTACGATACATACATACCAAAAATTTACAATATACATAAAACCCTTCTCCAAACTGGGTGCACCGAATTATCTTAAACGTCAACGCGTGATTATGGAGAGTCTAGGGAAGAACCCCGTGAAATTTAATTTTTCGGAAAAAAAAAATATATATCTCTTTTTAGTCCTTGTCAGAAATAAGTACACCTTTTTTGTCGAGAAAAAAAATTTTACGAGCAGTGGGTTATTCCTTAGGGCCTCCATAATCACGTGTCAACGTTTCAGATAACTCGGCGCACCCAGTTTGGAGATAAGTTTTATCAATATTTTGTATTAAATTGCGTTAGGTAATCGTCAATTGATTAGAGATTGGAATATCAATTACCCATAATTCTCGACGGCCGATCGTGGAAAAATGATAATCGTCCCGTTTCTTCGAAATATCGTCGCGACTTCAGGAAAGCTACCTGGCGCCGTGGAATCGAATGTCGGCGATAAATCCCTCGATAATGATAAGTAAAATTGCTCTTTTCCGAGTTTGCACTGGAACGCGCGAACCCACCCTTCCGTATTTACGGCCGAGGAATTATTTGCCATTGCAAAACGATTGCAATTCGCCGTGGAACGACGAGGCGAGCGAAAAGCTCCGGTCGAAGGTTCCGCCTTTGCCGGTGAGAATTAATTTATAAATACAAAGTGCACCGGTGCATAGTACATAGGTACTATTTATGCATAGCTAGGCCAGTCGAGGAGAGAGTCGAAGGCGTCGATAGATTCCCGGGGATCCAACTTCGGGAAAAGGAAAGAAACGCCCAACGACCTCGGTACCAATTTACATTTTAATCTAACAGCCAACCTGACGCGAATCGATATGAATTATAAGAGGCCTCGGAAGCCTGGAATTTATCGCGCATTTATTACCATTAGAGATTACAATTTATTACTAACGACGTTGCCCGTGACACTCGTATTAACGTGTCAATGAAAGAGCTTGAAATCCTTACACTCCGCCGTTAGAGCAGCCTCCGGGCGATAAATCTCCTCAGGAAATTTCAACATAATTGATAAGTGCCGGGTACTTCAGCCTACAGTACATAAACAGCATGGATATGCATTAACTCCTCCTCCCCCATATTTTCCGAGCTTATTAAGCCATAAATTAATGGCTTGCTACTCTTTATCTCTGAGTTTAGAGTCGACATCTCACGCGAATCTCCTATTTTATTTCCAATCAACTGTCGCGATTTTCATGATCTATGGGTTAATATTGGAAAGGCAGGGTGTAGAAAGCGAAATTCATAACCAGTGTTCATCGAAACAATATATGAATATGTATCTGAGAAATATGCAAAGGGTTGCCGGAAGGTATTTTTGCATTCTCGATAAATGAATAGGGGTAAAAATTCCAAATTCATAACCAGTGTTCATCGAAACACCATATGAATATGTATCTGAGAAATATGCAAAGGGTGGTTGCTGGAAGTTGGGTCGGCAGATGCGCGAGGGCAGCACTGCAGCTATTCCCATGCAAGGGCCGGTTCGGCCGAGCTCGAGGGGCAAAACGAGTTTAATTTAGTGTCCGAGTGCACGCGGCCTCGGTATAAATATTTTTATTTATCCGGACACTGTCCGCGGGAATAAGCCGGTAATTTACACCCTCGATCGTAGCTTGGCACCGCGACGCCCCGGCGTCGCGCGCGCGCTCCGAGGCCCGCTGAGAATTTTCGGGGATTTATGAGATTCCCTCGGGACGCGCCGGGAATTAAAGGACATTGTCCGTCGACAGTATGCCGAATCGCATGATCCCGAGCTTCCGAGCACCAAGAGTCTATAAAAATTCGGATTAGGTGTCCCGAGGGAACCCACGAGGTGCAAGGGGTGCAAGGTGATGTCATTCTTTCCCAGGTACACATGGGGCCCATGCACCTTTACAGGATGCACCGGACGAGGTCCTCGGACCGCCTATTTCGAAATTCCTAACAATATATCATTTATTTATTACCACGGTGCGAACTTGTAGGGAGGTCCGGTTAATTTTCCTGGCTTTCGTCCTTATCGACGTTGTATAGACGTATCTCTAATTGCAACGATTTAAATTACGATGATCGCGTAAGAGAAGAGAAGCTCATAAATAACGATCATCTCGAAAAGGGGACTTTCGTCGTTTCACCTCGACGCGAGGATAGGTACGGAACGTGATTGACACATTTATGAGTAATGGTCACCGATGAAAGTGGAGGCCGCGTCGAGAGCTTCCCTTCGAAGCGTTTTAGGGGGAAAGCTTCCGGTAGCACTTTTCTCGACAAATGGCGGACGTCCGATCGGAAGCGGCGTTATTGACCAATGGAAGCCTACTTCCGGGTTTTTCTCGATAAATGGAGGCTGTCAAACGCGTCGCAGGAAACTGAGCGAGGCTAAACAAAAGACTTCTCAGGTTGAGTTTTCCCTTCTTTGCCACCGACGCCATCTTTGACGCGGGTGGAGGTTTAGGTTTATCGTATCTCCAGGGTCGTTTTGGGTCGTTTTCGCGGGATCGTTGGTGCAATTTTTAGCAAGCTAAATCCACTCCATTTTCGGGCTAAATTGCGAGCCCCGCGAGGCAGGGTTTTCGCACAAATTGTGTTTCTGCGGAGAGCACGGTAACGCATAGATCACAGGGCGCGTTTACGTGGGCCGCGACGGAAACGCCATTTCGCGAATGAATACTTGAAATTATTGAAACGTGGTTGTAGTCTCTTTTCGGTATGCTAATAAGGCAGAATGAGTACCATCGGGAAGAATTTCTCCAAGGTATAGGGAAGATTCATATAATGCGATAATCCATCCTACACCATCCAAGATGGCGACGGCGTCAGGGACTCAATCCTCGAGTTTCTAGGCAGGGTTTTTATTCTCTTACTCTTTTTACTCAATTATGATCACGTAGGAGAATTTATCCTTAATAAATATTCCCGTATATCCGTGTTTAGTAACACGGAGGCGCAAGTACCTCGCATTCTATATTTAATTTATGTACCTTAAGGATCTTATATCATCGGTACGTCCCTTATAAAAATTCTATCACCGTTGTGTACCTTATAAGGATATATCTACAGGACGTCGACAGGGATGCAGGATCTCTAGCGAAACAGAGTAAGCATCAGTGGCATGATGGGATTCCTCCAAGGTACCAGGAAGGTATTAATTTAACGCGATAATCCATCCAAGATGGCGGCGGCGCCGACGCCGCGCCGTGTCGGGCGCGGACTCAACCCTTGGGTTTCCGGGGCGCGTTTTCTCCCTGTTCCTCTCTTTTACCCCTTTCCATCCCCCTTTAGCGTTTGCTCGCGGTCTCGCCAAGCGGGAAACAAAGTCTAGAACCGGCGCGCGGCGCCGCGGATGAAAGCCGAAGCTCGGCGTCGATTGGGTAAAAATTGCGGCGCCTACTCCGATCCGACGGGCGTCGTCGGGACGCTTGAAGGGTCGCCGAGCCTCTCGTTCATTAATCAGGAAACTCCGCTCCCCTTTGGTTCCATCTACCAGTGCCACAGGGATATCGATTGCCGTCGATGCGACTACGGCTACTTTCCTTGCGACGCGTTTTGACTAACCGTTGCTGCGCCGCCATCTTGAATTTTCCTCCGGTCCCCGGTATTAACTTCGATTCGTCGAGAAATTCCCAAATATCTCGCTGGTAACCGTAAATGTAACCGGTATATTTTTAACCGAGTTCCGAAACTCGTCGGCATCGTCCGTCGAGCGAGCCGATCGAACGGCGGGATGAAATAATTGCAGCGATCTTGCTACGGTCCCGCCGTTATTTCGAGGGATTTCCTTCGGGGCGTCGATTGGCGCTCGTTAGGGGCGAATCGCACGGTCCGGCGCGGCGATCGCAAGGGTTTCGCGCCCCGTGGAAACGCGGACTAATTATTTGCATGCCCCCGGGCCGACGACGAGAGAGTCGACCGAGGACGGCCACTTTCGGGCCGGCTTTCTGCCACGGAGGGTGGCGACAAGCTTTTTTACCGCGCGACCGATTACGCTTTTCGTTTTGTTCGGGGCCACCACCGTCGGGGCTAATTACCGTCAGCTTTTTCCCCCGGGTCGACCTAACCTCGGAATGCCTCGCCCTTTACATATTTGCGCCTCGATATATAAGAATTTCCGCGCATTCAATAAATGAGCCTAGGTTAAAAGTTCATTTCTATCCCACTCCGCGAGAGGAAAATGACAGACCGTACTTATTCACGGTAAAACTCCTGGTAATTGTTGAACTATGAAATTTCGTTATTTCGCGCATTCGTTGTTGTCGCCTTATTGTTTCACCAGGAAAAATGAAGAAAACGCGAGAAAAGATCTCCCTTCGTTTCCGCTGTCGGCATGGATCGTATCCTACGGTCAGGACTTAAACCTGACACTTGAGAGTCTTTCGAGAAATGGAGACTCTTTCGAGAATTCCGCGCAAGGAGGGCATCTTTCTCGTGGTCGGCCAAGGTAAACCAAGGAAACGGGTAAATTTCACGTAAACTACAAAAGATCCCCCGACATCGGAGTCGGTATAACACCATCGCGAAGTTGTCGGGATATTATTCGCACTCGGCGCGTTAGTAGGTAATGACGGGGCGTTCGTTGAGGGCAGACAATCGAGCGCCGGCATCCGAGGACTTGGACCTCCGGGAGCCGAGACTGCTCCAAGAGACGTCCTTCCGCCGAGATGAATCTAATAAAGTAGGGCACGCCCTATCAAAGGCCCGTTTCTCGTTCTCCGCTCGCGTAGCTGGCCCTTTTCACCGGGAGCTATTAATTTGAAAATCCCCGGGATTCATAAGGCGCGGCGACGCCTCCGTCACTTACGTCCCTTTATGGCGTCGCGATCCTCGATCCCTTTGCCCTTCGGATACGACGCTCGAAATTAAAATACCTCCTCGTGACGAGCACTGACGGCGACGTGACCCCTTTTGAAAAATTATATCACTTCCCGTTGGGAGCCTAATACGTTTCCTCTACACCTCGGGTATTATTTCCGATAACGTCCGAGGGATTTCGAAGATTCGCCACGATTCGATAATTTACATGGAAAGCGTCGTAGTGGCTCTTCCGGCGAGGCGCGGCGCTCGGCACTCCAAGATGGCGGCGGTCTCGGGATAAAGCCCGCCGAACACCGGTGGCCCATAGACACCCACTGAGAGTTATTAAACGATCGACAATACTTGTTGCCAAGTCACCCATCTAGCCGCGTGGGGCTGGCCGACGTCTTCGGAAGCCGTAATCAAATCCGTGTCAGGATTATTCAACGATACCGCGCTCGCTCCTGATTACTTACGGGGCCGCCATTGTGCCCTCCTACTTCGCCGATTTCCGCACTCCCGTTCGGCCTTTTCGTTACTCTTTTGTGCCCGCCGCGGGATAGATGATTTCTCTATTCGCCCCGGCCGATCGATGCCGTTCGAATTGTTCCCTTTATTGCCCAATGTTTCGCCCTTGATTAGGCTCATTGAATACCGGGGAGAATGCCGGCAGACTCGAAAGGAAAGCTCATCAATGGATAAATAAGGAAGAGAAGGGACCGCTTATCACCTGATATATACTTCACGTGGTAAGCTAAGGTCATTTTAAATAAATTTAGTGGAATTAAAGGTTACGTTAGGGACGGAAACAGGGGGAAGAAATTAAAGACGAAAAATGCTCCGGTGAAAGTTATTAACAAATTTTGTCATCGATCGACAAAGTGCACCGTTGCATCGGGTCGGATCTCCAATGGCTTCTAGCGAGCCGTAGAATTACCTCGGCAAGGAATGCGTTTTCAAGGAAAGCTTTGTAGCTTTCTTCTGGCCTTGGAGAGGGAGACTTCGGTAGCTTTGCTGTTAATTAAACGGAGAATGGGAGGGAGAAAAGAAAGACGCTACGGGGAAAGAAGTTCCCTGGCATCGTTTGTCGGCGGCCACCTGGGAGAGTGCAACAATTGGACATCGAACAATCGTAACGCGAAGTCATGATTGACTCTGAAAGACTGACGCATTATTACGGTAATGGCGGATCACCGCCCGGCACCGGAAAACCGCGAGCGACCCCGGCGGAACTAATTATCCAAAAAATTTCCACGAATGGATCGACCTTTAATCCAGAATCCATCGGATGACAAAAGTCGTCTCTAATAAAATTTGCACATCTACACCGGTGGTCATTGAAATGACAATACCAAAAAGGACGGTCTATTGCACCGGCTTAACATGAACATCAAGGGTACTTTTTGCCAAGAGATGAAATTTCAATTTTTTCCCGAATTAAGGCGTGGCAATTAATTTTGGGGAAATTCGGAATTACTTGGGCTCAATTCATGGTGTCGTAATTTTAATCACCACCAAGTAATTGATATAATTTTCATTTCGCGCGAACGTGGAGGTGTTGACAAAGGTCGTCGCCCTAGCCGGCGAGCGAATGACCCGGGGGATTTCCTGGCAATTATGACAGAGGTCTTGCATCTTGCATTAACTTGGTAATTTGTGCCTTGTCGTCGAGTTGCTCCTCCTTGCCCGACACGACCGTTTGCTCACTCCGCTGCGTGAAAGCGCATCGCACCGTGAACGTCTAATTAATTAACCTCCTAATCGCTCGTCCGTGGTCATAAGGATATTTCTCGGTTGGCAGACTCGTTACAATGCCACTACCGACTTTACCGTGATAACGATAACCTCCTGCGGATTGCATCCAAACTGAAGAAACATCCGACAGCGATGGACCACCAAGATAGCACGAGGAGAATTGAAATCCTCTCCGAATCGAAATTATTTGCCAATTGGGCTTACAAGAAGAACCTATCACAGGCACAATTGAGCATAAATTAAAATTTGTGCATTTAAGAGAAAAAAAAAATTATTTGGCGTATTTAGGGTTATAAGGACCTCGACAATGACCGCGGTACCTCGAAGTCGACTTTTGCTCCCGAAGGAGGTCCATTCCAAGGAGCACACCAGCCAGGACTCGGCCACACGTGTTTTCCCGGCAAGGAGCACAAAGCGACGCAATTAGATCGATCGATCGACCGATAGGCAAAGAAAGCTCCTCGATATCGGCCCTCTCGGGCCCGGGTCGCCGGGACGCCGGCGTCGTTTGTCATCCTTGTCACCCGTACGGCTATTCGCATTTCGAATAAAAAAAAAAGAAAAAAAGGAGGCAGCAGCCGCCATTGTGGCGTGGCACAAAAGCCATAAAGGAGGACGTGTGAATCAGCAGTAACGGGGATAATGCAAAACTCCGGACTCGAGTTTTGCGCGACGAGGGTCCTCCGCGGGTGCACCGGCTGCACCTATATTATCGATTAGGGTCCTCGATCCGACGTTACGAGGTACTTCAAAGGATCCTTCGGCCTGACTTGAATTAGCAGTTCCTTAAAAAAAAAAAAAAAACCGTCCCGAGTTGTCTCGCGTAAATTGGACGCCTAACAGGAGGCAGTTGCACCCGAAGAGTGGCGACCTTAAAATTCATACGGGAAATATCTAGAAGAGGATCGCAAATGGGAATTCAGGTGGAGGGCGAGGTGGGTGGACCCCCGCGAAGCAACGCAGGAGGCCGCAGGTCCGCGTCCGCGGTTGCGGCCACAATGTACGAATTTCCCGGGAATTCCTCCGGCAAATATACGCTCCCGGGTGCTTATTTACAACGCCGATTTACCCGGGTAAATAGAGGCCCCCGACCCCGCCGTGGCGGAGCGTCTAGTGCGTAAATAACCCTGCACTTGATACGGCTCCTCGGTGGTATATTCCATATTAAATGGCGCGAGAGTCACGTGTGTACCAACGTGCCCGAGAGCGGGACTTTTTCTGAGGAATTCACGCACTCCCCAGACCCAGGTTTACCTCTGAGAGAGAGACGGGGGTGCCGCGAAATCGCGCCCTCTTCGCGCGAGGCCCTATGGAGGCTCCTTGCAAGTCGCCCAAATAAATTAAAAAAAAAAAAAATCAGGAACCGATCCTTAGCCAACATAATATAGTTATTCAGACCCGAGATTGCTCCTCGCGAATCCCTCGGTTGGAAATTATTTATTAGGCCTTCGTCGCCTGTAATACCTGGGTCAGTAATTGCTGCACAACGGAGATGCATTTCCGGCGCCATCGAGACATTATCCACCCGACCCGATAACGTCAGGCTTTGTTAAGCGACAACTCGATAGCCAGCAATCCGATTGCTGGCAATTGCGACGTCGCCACAATATACATATACTCGCGTACATATATATATATGTACCTACATATATCCCATTTAAATTAACAGGGTTCTCGCAATGGTCGGTCACGTGCATAAGCACGATCGATCTCCCTCCCTTCGCTTTATGTCCTCTTCCCCGGCAGTTCTCCTTAAGGGATGAATCACTATAAAGCGACGTTGCTAGGCGTTTGTCGAGGCGAAGTAAGGCACCCCTTTTCCCCATCGATCGCGAAAAATCCCGTCGGAATCAACCGCGCAATTGCATAACCGCAGTTTGATCGCGGTGCATAATTAATTTCCATAATTCGATCGAAGCCTCTTAGAGTCGCCCTGGGAGATGATTGGTAGGGAGAGAGAAATAAGTAGAAAGGGTGCTCGTGTACTCCCGGAATTTCCGATAAATATGTCCTAGCCACATTGTAAAATTTTTTATAAAACGTCTTTTCTGGGGTACGGAAGAAATTGATAAAAGAAAAGAAAATTTAAATTTCATGTCAGGACCTTCCTTATAGTCTCCATACTCAACATTGTGAAGTTTAGGACGATCCGGTACTCCCACCTCGGGGAAACGTTTTCAACTTATCTTCACGCCACTTTCATATCGCCTTAAAGAATTAATATCTCAGACGTGGCATCTCGCGCATTGGTATCGGCGCACTCGTTTATTACGGGCGAGCAACGGTGGGTTTTTAATTTTTCTTCGAGTTTCTCTACGTGAGCATTATTCGAAATATCCCTCGGCGAAGAGAAACGCGCGTAAGGTTGCCGTTGTCGTTCGCGTTGTATGGATTCAGGGCGTGCCGAGGGAAGAGAGAGAGAGAAAGAGAGACGAAGGGGTCCGAGGAATGCAGCTGCACAATGCAGCAGGTCCCCTACTAACACCTTCTCGCATATTAATACGTATGACGTGTGTGGAACCGGCCATATATGGCCAGCGAAAGCTTCGAGCTGGGCTCGTTTTCCACAAACGATCGCTTTGCCCATCGACGACGCTTCCCAACTTCGGGACGATAAATCCAAAATCGACGCCGTAAATTATTTCCAATAATTAATCCGACGAGCGAAATTATTCCAGAATATTTTTTAAGCCTTCGGGCGGTTTATCCTAACCGTGAGATGTATGGTTTATACCTCCCACGCTTTAATGAGACTTTTAACCGTGTTTTTACGATGTTGTAAAGGCACTTTAACGCCACTTAAGTCGTTGTAACGACGGTACAACGGCATTGCAACGGACTAAGGTGCCACGAAATGATCCTAGAACAGTTTTGCAAGGAATTATATCGCTCAAAAACGGCGCTACAACAATGTTGCAACAAGCTAGGTCGCGTCGTATGGATTTGCGTATCCGTTTCTTGGCAGGCCCTTCCGCGTCCCCCGACAAATGGATCTCGTCCAAATAACCCGACAATTACGGCGGTGTTGCTCACTCGTAAATAACTCCGGAAAGTGGCCGAAAAGAGCAGAGTCGCTCGAAGGAACAGTCGGAGATGAAGTAAAAGTTCTTCGAGCTGTACAAGCGGAACTGGCTACGTCCAACTTGGAAGCTACCCACCCAAGTCCTCAAAACGTTTCCACCGGGACTTCGAACTTGTAAACTTGTCAACGTCCCCGGGGACCGTGTAATCCGGGACTCGATCCAAGTACTCGCACTTTCACGGATAACTTCTCGTTGAAACACCCTCGAGAGCGTTGTCAGGATTCGAAAAAAAAAATCAAGTAACCCCCAAACAAGCAAAAAAATTCTCTACAATTATTACGTTGCACTTTAACAACCTTTGTTTTCATATTGAACAACGGATCGGCCTGAAGTACGTCCTTAGAAGCGGTAAATAAAAAAAAAGAAAAAAGGGGGACACCAGCTTCCGAAGCAACTCGCGCGAGGATTAAAGGAAGTCCTCGCGTCGATCCTTTGCGGAAAAGGGACAGCGGTATAATTTACAGGAGGATGTTCCTCCTCGAAATAAATTTCTCGTTCGGCCGTAATGAATCGCATTATAAATTACATTGTGGCGTACGAGTTCGGTATGAGTTACGGTAAGGCAAGGGAGGTGTTAAAACGCGACGTGGGGGAAGCACGGCCGATAATAATAAACCGCGACAAAGTCCTTTTTATCACGAGTTACCGGACCATCCGATAGTCCCTTATCACGGGATAGTAAAGTTACTCCTCGGGATTACTTTCCAAGATTTCCTGGCCGGTTTACCCCCTCATTTTTTCTCGCCGGCCAGTTACGTTACCGTTTCTCATTCGGTCCTAACCCGTCATTATTAATACTCCTGTAAACGGGGAAAATAGCTGAAAGCTAGTGTGTCCACGTGAGCATGGATTTCTCCCGCGGGAGGCCACGACCAGGTGCGTCGATGTCAATGTCGGTATGAATGGAGCAGCGGCTAATTTGCATACCGAAACCGCTCTCCGGAGTTCCTGGTAACAGAGGTGTATTATCCTTGAAATATGTATTCCTCTTCTCGGAGAAACGGTCCCTCGTGCCTCGTTCCATCTCCGAGGGACATTAATTTGTCGATGAAACGTGGCAAAGCAGTCCGGGAAAAATGCCATCGTACCAGACTTCCAATGAAACGTTCACTCTACAATTTGACTAAACGACAAAGTTCAATTGCAGTTAAACCTTATAAACTTCAATATCCCCTTACTTTAAATGTCCCAATAATGAAGACGCATCGTTTCTTTGGTTAGATGACATTTTTTTATCTTAGCATATCTTAGATTAAATGACGTTTCCATTGCAACAAATCTTAAAAAATAGTGATATCATTTAATAGAAGTACCGGAAATTGGCGTTAAGCATTCGGTGCACTTTTAATGTACTTGGCGCGAAACTCTGTCGAGTTTCCTGATTTTCGCGATTTACAAGGGGCATTGAAACGAGTGCCTTCCTTCCTGGGCTCATAATTTGTGTGTATGCCGTGTTTAAGGGAGCGCATTTCTGTCCATCCTTTTGAATAAATTCCTCGGATGGAAATTCAGCTACGGCAGGCGCGTTAAACAAAGCCACGTTACTACCTTTAAACGGCTCCAAAGTGTCGGGCTGACAAGAGGCGCGACTCATTCTACGTAATTGAAGTCCGCCGGGATCTTTTTGCTGGAAGGGCTCGTCGAGTTTAGGAAAACCCATACTTATCGGGGAATGCCCCGCAATTAAGGCGGAGGGGTTGTCGCAAGAGCGGCTCTCAATGCGGATAAACAAGTCGTACATGCGCGACGTCGACGTACGAGTAATTCCATTGTAGGAATTTAAACGTGCGAGCTCCTGCAAAGACGCCCGATAGACCGGAAATCGGAGGACGTCGCCGACAAATGGCGACAAAACCCCTCAATCATCTGCCCGCTCGGCAATTCCCATCAAGCCGGACTTTTTTTAACAAGCTGACTTGAGATCCAACAAACGCGACGGCGTAAAAACTCCTTCCCCCTCGGCACGCCCCTTCTACTAGTTTATATTAGAAAAACACTCGCCCCAAGACCAACGAAAAGCATGGAGACATCCTTCCAAGTCTACCTTTGTAACGCTGATACGTGTAACCAGAGAATAAAAATAATAGGATTCACAGAGTCTGGTTTTATTTCCCTGGTTATGGAATGAACATAGGCGATCCTAAAGTGGGAGTTCGTCAGGAGCTGCACTTTCATTAAGACTACTAATCGGAAACCCCATGTAGACATGCATTCCATGGGTTTAGACCCCGGTTGCTAATGGAGTCCCTCGAGAGGACTCACCAAGCTGGACCCTCGAAATTACTGGAATTCCTGGGGTACAGAAGGTGACGACTCCTTCCTTCGTCAAATGACATAAACTAACAACACCCCGGAGCAATTTCGACGGAACTCCCTCCTGCAGGGTTACCTTTTCCCAGAATCGACAGGACGCCGCATCGATCCATTATACCACACAAATTCTAAAATCCGATTTTTAGCCAAGCCAATGATCGAGAGTTACAGTAAGAAGTGTAGTAAAGCAATTGAAGCAAATTACGTGGGGCTATGTGGACGTCGTAGGACGTGGGAAGACATGGGAAGGCGGGACGAACGTGGCGTGGCAGCGTAATAGCCCTTCAGAGATCAGAAACAATGGCGGCCTCTCGAGAGGATAATGACGGTGAAAATTGTCAGTTTGTCCTGTCAAGAGGCGTGCGTAAGTCGGTAATCACCGTTCTCGAGCACCCCGTTATTGTTGGCGATCGTTAGCCAAGCCAAGCTACCGTATGCTCTTTTTATCAGCCTACGAGGGGCCGCCTTCCAGTCTGAATGCTCTAGTCGCAAGACGCGGAACTTTCGACGGCTTTTAATCGCCGCCGACTCCGCGTCGGTCTTCGAACTCCACTTTTAATTGCCGGCATTCCTTTTCCAAGATATTCTCGTTATATACGAGGCGCCTCTCGTCGAGAGGATCTTCCAAGATGGCCGCCAGAGCGGAAGGTGGCCAGTCCAACAAAGTGAAACATAATTCAATCGTTACATACCTCATTTCTGTAACCAAGGAACAAATGAAAGAACTAGGAGAGAAAAGTTCCCTATAGTGAGCTTTTCATACATATACATATAATCCCTAGGGACACGATTCTAGGGATTTCCTAGGTGTCCACGGGCACGAATACCGAATGGCGCGAGATCGCAGCTGCAGCTGATCACAAAGAGGTCCACGGAAGCTCGAAATATTACCTCGCGAGGGCGGGTTGTCGTATTTCAGGATTGTTCCGCTCGTAGAAATATTCCCAGGCCGAAGGAATTCGACTCTTTAGGTTTCCCTATACAAAGGGGGTCCCCTCTTCCCGCGCCGCCCGGGAACATCCGTAGGAAATATCCCGAAAACCCTTTTGTGCCCTCCACTCGTGGCAAGAGACATTTGTCCATCGGCCGACGCGACAAAACGACCCGATCATTTGTCCGAGGCATTTGCATGCATTAACGAAAACACCCTTGACCCTCCACAATGTGTCGTTAAATGCGTTAAAGCGGGCCTTCGCGTTTCACCCAATCCGGTGCACACACTGTGTACACCCAGGTCTTGAACGCGTACTTACACGTTACTTTCAGTGTCGGAAGACGTCGTAAAAAAATTAAAAATCGATGTTCGGCATTAGAGTCCGCTTTTTAGTCTCGTCCACCCTGAAACAACCGATAAGACACCCATGCATATCAAACACTCCTCTGAGGACACATTTTCTCCCACAGAACACCGACTCGGGTTTCGAAGGATAATACTTAATTTTTATTTGAATCTCCACTTACGGTACAATATTTATAGATATATCTTTCGTATGTAACGTGTGTGTGTGTGTCTGTGTGCGTGTCCGCGTGTCTGTGTGCGATATTCGAATAACCGTTTAAAGTTAATGCATATCGTAACGATACAAGTAGAAAGGTTACACACGCCGTAAAACGAGGCTCGATGTGAGCCACGTTCCCCATGGATCGACATTAAATCCCTAGGAGATCCGAAGGTGGTCCATGGGATCTTGGAAGGTTAACGAGACGCTCTTATCCTACCCTCGACTTCTGTATAATACAATATACAGCGAGACGGCGCAGTGGACCCGATCATCGAACAAACAAAACATCCAACAACAAGAAACAATCTCTAAAAAAAAAAAAATTGACGATTTACGTCGTAAGTTGTCAAAAGGATAAAAACAAACTCCTGGCGTTCTAAAATAAAAGTCCGCAAATTACCGATCCTGGGATGTTCCATTTGAAAGTGGAAATTAAATAGAAGAAATTAAGAGTTCAGGTCGATTGATAAGATGATAAAAACGAGCCTTCCAAAACGTCAGCGGGTTGCGAGGAACGAGAAAGAAACATTTTTCTTCGGTTCAATGGCATTTTCATCCCGAGGTAATGTCGGACCATTACGGCAATAAATGATCAATGTTCGTTGTTACATGGGATGGTCAGATTTCCTCAAATTTCCGCCCGGGCGGAAAAGTGTCCTTATTGCACTCCTGTACTGCGCCGCGCCGATCGACTTCACCTCATCGACAGGGAGATCCTTTTACAACGACGGTATGCATAACGAGAGCTAACTGTAATATGTATACGTAAGATCTATTTACACCGAGCAAGACTATGTATATGTATACATATATACGCGCGTCCGCGATAACAAAAAAAGTCGCCATCCACCTCGACGATCTCGAGGTTCGACATCTTCTACGACGCGTCCTGGTCCTTCGACTATGCTATTTACACGAAGAGTATGTACATTTTTTTTTTTTATAACCCTTTCCGAG
This sequence comes from Orussus abietinus, assembly GCF_000612105.2. NCBI lineage: Eukaryota > Metazoa > Arthropoda > Insecta > Hymenoptera > Orussidae > Orussus > Orussus abietinus. The sequence goes on along the minus strand of NW_019394887.1, from coordinate 641,795 downwards.
CCGCTAAGTAAGTACTGGCCTGTGAAATAAATACTTCGGCACACATAGTGTCCCATAAAAAAATGATCCCGGTTTGTCCCCGACCAGAGACCCATTTTATACACCAGAGTTGCAGAGATCTCGCAATGTGTCCGATAAGGACCTCCTAGGACATTATCCAAAGTAGGGAATCAAATTAGAAAATAAAGTAAAAAAAAAAAAATTGGTGATTGACAATTACAAACTGCGGGTGAGTTTGTCAAGGAAACATATATAAGGTCCTTTCAGACAGATGACCGGATGTCTGCAGCTGGGTGTCAATGGTCCAATGGAAGGATTCGACGACCGCAACGTGGGACGCGAACAGGACGTAGGATCTCTTTGACGTACAGGTTGAAAGTAAAAATAAAAATAAAATCCTGCTGGAACGGAAGGACAAATGTAAAAACAGTTCCGTACCTATTGATTCGTCGCACCCCTGGCATCCTTTGAAATCAACCTGGAATATCTCACTGGCGAGCTCTCTGGAGATGAATATCGGACGTAGCGTTAGGATGAGAGGATCGGAACGAAAGGTACTGGCGAGGAGGCAGGACCTGGACCTGGTGTCCCAGGATCCTGGTATCCGTTTATCCAATTCCAAGGAAAGGCTTCCAGGTGCTGACGGGGTCTTCCGACTCTTCAGCCCATCCCGATGGCATCTCTTCTCGGGAGAAAGAGAAGCCGATCTCTTAGCCACCGCCGATCCCACCAGGGTGCGAGGAGACCATCGAGCCCTCACCTGTCCACGAGCGAGCCACTCCGACCTGGTCCCACGTGGAGCAATCAGGCCGAACGATACTCCTCGAGGATGGCTCAGAGCTAGGCTCTGTCGGGTCAGAAGATGACGGTGAGGGGTCGTCGAAACTCGTTTCCTGGGGCAGGGGCAGTCTGGTAGCCAGGGTACTGGCCCATCTGCGGGGCCAGGAGCCCGCTGGCCTGCACAGGTCCTGGGTAATACGTCGGCAAGGACACTCCAGGACTCGCTGCCGACGAGGTGGAGGTCGAGCTAGCGCTGGAGGAGCCTTGTTCCGTTCTTTCGGCCTGCTTGCTGGCGTCTGGTGACTCCGCAGCCGGTGACCTCGTCGGGGCGCCTCCACCTCCACCCGGACTGGACTCTTCGTACAACTTGTTCGGCTCGTAGCTTGGTCTCCCATAGTCCGCCGATATCGACGGTTTCTGGTCCATGTACAGCTTCGACTGCTCGAAGTACGCCTTTGCGGAATCCAGGTAACTGCGGTCCAGGTAGGACTTGGGACTCGAGTCTAAGTACTTGGGATCCGAGTACATGCTCATGGCCAGGGTGCTCGGCGGCATGTACGCTGCCCGGTACTTGTCCGCCTCCATCGAGTACTTCATCGCGTCCATCGAGCTGACGACCTGCAAATGCAAAAATGACAAGTTGATAGTTAAAGTCAATGTTAACTTCCCGGAGGCAAAACTGCCGGTCAATCCTCGCCGGATAACTTCCCTCGCGGATTAATCGGGAATATCTTCTGGGCGCGATCTCGGACATTAAAATACAACTCTCGCGGACTCGTTATTCCGCCGCGGGGCCTTCGGAAATTTCGAGGGGCCGCCGTATTTGCATATGGATATCGCAGGTAGGTGAAACTATTTTTGTTTATTGGTCGTCTCTCATATTCGAGGATGCGTCCCAGATGGGCCGCATTTTCGGGGCCGGCTTTTATGGGCCGCCAGGACTAACTCCTGCGAGTCCCGGACCCAGGACCGGGACTAAAAAGGTAAGAGAAGAGATCGCGCCTTTCTTCGCGATAATTAAAGCGCCCCATGCTGCGATCCGGCCCGCTACCGGAGCGCGTTTAGTCATGCCGTTAATTATAATCGAAGGTTAAACGGGGGGCCGCTACCGACACCTTCTTCTTTGAGCTCTTTGCGCTCCCCGAGGCCGACGCGACATCCAGGAATATCCTAAGCCTCTCTTTATCTTATCCTTCGATTCCCCCCCCTCGGTGGAAATAAAATCGGTTCCCGTAATTGCCTTGGTCGCGGCTCTACAAGATGCCGCGACGAAACGATCCGCACCAAATTTGGATGAAGATATTTCCCTCGAGGAGTTCCGAGACTCTCGAAGGACTTATCAATACGCCGACGAAGAAGATATCGTAATCTTCTTCCGAGGAGTTTCAATGAATTTTATGAATACTTAATAAGAAAACGGGGGTCCCCGAAACCCCGTCGAAGGGAAGAAAAATTGCCACCAGGTTTTATCCCCCGCGGATTAAAAAGGACCAAAGGGGGATAGAAAAAGTAGCAAGAGGCGAGGACGATTTTCGAAATTGGAGAAAAAACAGTCGCAGGACCGTCTTCGGCGGAGGGGCGATCTTATTCGCGGACAAAGGTGCCAATGGCTATAAATCCGGGGTCCCGGGGGGTCCGTGGGGTCCATGGGGTCCCTTGGGAGAGCAGAAACAAGAAAAGTACGCGAGCCACGGCATATTCCTAATTCTATAATTCATGGTGCGAGGCCGCGGGGCCTTTGTCGGGTCGTTAAGCGGCTTTGTCCCGATGATTTACTCTAGTCTTGGCTCTCCGGCCGTTCGTTCGTCCCTCTACGTCCAATTGATTATTCCTCGGTCCTCGCCGAAATCCCCCCCCTGGACTTGTCACCCGGCGTCATCTCGCGAGTTCCCCAAAAAATAAAAAAAAAATAAATAGAAAACCGTGCACGCCCTTCCGCCATTATCCAAAATCGTATCCTCGACCTTATCGCGATCCTTGCCGAGCGTTTTGTCAAGCGTCAAAATTCAAAGTGAAATGAAAATCCTTGGATCTCCCTCGTCCCCGGATGTCGCGTAAAAATTCCGCGACTTCAAGTTTCGAAGGAGCGATTCAGGAAAAATTCTTGGATATTAATTTTGACATCCATCCCGAGGCAACGTCACTTTTGTCAGGCAAGCGAGAGGTCTCGAGATTTCAAAGGAACCACTTCACGCAAGTTCCAGACTATTAATTAATTTCGACTTCTCTCCATTTTGGGGGAATGTCACTTCGGGAAGGATGCCATCTCGGTATTCGGGAAAAGGGAGGGAGAAGGAGAATAAAAGAGACCGCGGACTGGCTACCAGGGACGGTTGCGGAATTCTTAGGGCCGAGGTACCGCGCGGCGAATTCGCAGCTCGGCCTGGCCGATCTCCGTGGGATTAAAAGCCGAAAGAGAGAGAGAGAGGGGAGAGGAGGCACCTGTCGTTCGCCCAGGAGATGTTCCCCGGGGTTAGGGTTCCCTTTCATCCTCCTCGCTTCCCGCGTTTTGTGTGCCGGGAGAAAATAGACGAAGGCGATGACGTGGCACGAGTTAATTTGGAAGACCCGTTTCTCCGGGACCGAGAAGAAGCGCGCAAAGTGGCCGCGAGAGAGGTCGGCCATCCTAATCGGCAAGACCGAGATCGAAAAATCCTATCTTGTCGCATTCCTCGTCAAAAATCGGGGAGAAAACCTCCTTTCAACGATTCCCTAACTCCGCGAGTTTCCGAGATATTCGGCGATCAAGCTGATCAACGGCGAGATAGGCAGATCGGGTCCAGGGGAAATCAGGAGAGAAATGAGCAATTTGCATATTTTCTCTGTCTGTGAATTTCCGAAATATTGAAGATTCACGTTGAACAATTACCGCGGAAAAATCTTTTCGGCCAAACTCACCTGTGCAGGAGCTCCTAGTCCGGCTGACATCGCTGCTGCGGATTGCTGCGCTGCTGCAGCTGCAGCTGCAGCCATGCTGGCTGCCGACAGAGACCCATAAGCTGCTGCAGGTCCATAGTATGACCCCATCCCTGCCTGTCCCATCCCTCCAGCCATGCCTGCAACAGAAAGTGCAATTGCGACATTGAGTACTTTCGCCTCCAGCAAGTCCAAAGCATAACCTATTTCCTTCCCAGCGACGATAATCAATGATTATTTGCCAAGACCGATAATCATCCTAACTCTCTTGTGTTTCTCTTTTTTACCTGTAACCCCAGGGGGAGGCCATAATCGCGAGGACCATTCGAATTTGCGGCATTAATAATAAACGGTCCCTTCCCAGACGCGCGCCTCCACCGATGACACAGGGACGTCAATCACGCGGATATTGATGGACTCTTAACGAGATATCCTCGGAGTCGCGGAGATCGAAACTGACGGCACTTCCGAGGCCGATGACGAGACGGAATGAAAAATAGCCCCATGGATTCTCCAGGACGTCTCTCCTCCGGTTGGGCCCTCCATTGATGGACAATGGTTACTCGAAGACGGTCTGCCAACCCCGATGGATCATTGACATCGAAGATGGGTATGATCGCGAGATTCCCACAGGACAAGAAACTCGACAGAGTATCGCGCCAAGTACATACGCGCGACTCAGGTGCATCTCACGGTTTCTATACGTAAGAGCGACACACCTTATCGACCCTGTTTTTTTTGCTAAAAGTGCAAGTGTAATTTTTTTCCGTGGAGTTATCAAGTTTAATTCGGAAACCTAGGGCTAGCCAGAGTTCGGCCATGTTCCCTCTGACCCGGGACAATACTAGGCGCGAAATAAAGGGAGACAACGAGAAGACGCGCCGGGCAAACAAATCCGCGCAAACCCTACGGCGTGGCACGACTCATTGGACATCTGTTCGCGTAATTTGGTAGGGCCTCGGAGATAAAGGCAGATGCCGCTCTGTTTGCTCTCCCGTAATTAAAACTGAGTACCAGCCGACAAAGACCGAGTTAACTCGCCCCCGCCGACCCGGAAGCATTGTCCGAGTCCTTTCCTCGAGCCCCGGAGAAAAATCAACCCAAGGGGGGAAAAAAAAAGGAAAAGGAACGTAACTGGATCATTGAGAGCACCATTGCACCAGCAATAATCCCCGCCAGGGTGTAACGCCACTCTCCGAGCCATTCCACCGTGGCGATAAATGGACAAATGGGTCCCTTATCAAAATTTCTCCGGCTAGCCAAAAACCCAGCGGGTAAGGATAAACGTTACGAGTCGTTTAGGACACCCTGGTTAAATGGATTGATTAAATTAAGACTCTTTCGGTGGAGTGGCGAAGTGATTAATCCGACGTCCAAGAGTGAATTAGTACTCGCATCCGCTTCTTATCAGAAACGGAGGTCGTCCCGATGCTTCGCCAGGGAAGGACGCGTCTCCTGGCGAAGGAGCTCCAAGGATTCGCGTTTCTCGTCAGGGCTGCAGGATGAAAAACCGGATTTTGCCAGAGCGGCGTTAAACGGCGCCGGATTCCCGGCAACGAGAGGAGGGGGAAAATATATCCAACGGCTCGGGAATTCATTGGCGGGACGCACGCGAGCATAAACTTGTCGCGGGCCCATTATTTATGGAATTGTCTTAGCGGGTTGGGAATTATGCAGGAAGTCGGCCCCCACGATTGTGCGGCCAAGACTTATCGTGTCCGGCCCGACGCGTCGCGACGCACCGAGGAGACGTTATTTCGCAAAGAGAAGCGCGACGGAAGAGTCGCGTGACCCGCGCCAAGAACATTCTGCGCGACTCGAGGGTTCTATACGCACCCGGGGTCCTCGGGACTCGACGAACCCCCCTAACTTGATTTTCCAAAGGTCCTATCGGGTCCTAAAATTAATACAGCTGACCGTGGAGAATTTGAAATTTCCCGCCGTTAGCGGATGTCGCGGCTGTTGGTGAACAGTCGAGTATAGGACACGCGGTGGGTGCCCGTTCACCCTTTGGCAGCTCGATCGAATGGAAAATTCACCTGTCAAAGGGAGTCCTTCGGCGTGCGTATCGGGTGCCACTTGACCCTCTCTATCTCCCGGTATCTCTGAAAGCGAAGTGCCTCGGGCAGTCCGAAGTGACATCGGCCGAGCGGGGCCTTTTCAAACTTTTCCCTCCCCGTCCCCTCTCTCCTCGCGTGTGCTACACGTCGAGCTCGTTGAGGTCTTTTTCACGCGAGCGGCCACTCGGTTTTTCCCCTCCAGTCCCCGGCATTTTCCCGGCTCGTCGCCGCGACGTCGGCGAGTCCCGAGGAGTCGTCCTGGGACGTCGTCGAAACTCCTCGCGGGCGTTTAACCATCGATTAACCGATTTTACCCTGTACCATTAATATATGATCATTTTCCGCCCCATTCATCCGTAGATGATTTTCATCGCGTGTATCGATAGGCGATCATTTTGCTAATCGCCATCCATAGGTGACCATTTTGCACATCACAATCCATAGGTGACCATTTTGCACATGACAATCCATAGGTGACCATTCCGACCGACCAAACGAACCATCATCTAAGTGGTCACTCTTCGTCCCGACCCTCTTAAAATCGAGGAGCCTGACCCCACTCAACCCCATCATCCCTCCAAGATGGCGGAGTCCCTTTTCCCTTCATCCCCACATCCGGGGTCCGACCAATGGTCCATCGCGAAGATCCACGTTTCCTGCCTATAAACAGGGCTTATCCCGGGAAACGGCGGCATCCAATTGGGCGGAGTGCCACACCTTTAAGCCACACTTTACGTACACCCGCCTCCTGGAAACGGGGTAGTAAAACCGAGCTCTCCCCGAGCCGGCAACAACGACGGCATTATCGGGGGGATTTGCAACTTTGTACCGGCTTAAGGTGTCCGGCGATTTGCCCGCTGCTTTTGCGAACAACTCCCCCCCCCCCCCCGGGATGTGCCATTCCCCCTCTTCCTCTATCCCGAGAGATGCCGAATACAGCGGCGTTATTTCGCGTTAAACGAGTGCCCTGTCGCGGGGGTTCCTTCTGCTGGAAACGCGGACCCAGGCGCGTTAATATCCTACCCCGGATTAAGGGACGACACTTATCCTCCCGAGATAACTCGCGGATTACTCGTGATCTCCGATTTATCGACCCTGGCGTGGGCGGCAGCGAGCGAGCCAGCGCGGGATTCCCCTTTTTTCTTCCTTCCCTTTCTCTCCTTCCTTTCAGGGAGGTTTAGCTTACACACGGTCGTAAACGGTATCCGCCCTGGCGAGTTTCATCCGCGACAAGAGTTGTCTAAATTCCCGGCCCGACGTCTATCGATCGCTGTCGATATATCTAGGGTGCCGTCTCGAATCGGAAGACTCATTCCTCGAGAGTTAGAGGCTCTAGTTCGAGAGTTAGAAACCCACCACGGTATAGAATCTCAATCCGCTTCGCGACCAGATCAAGGAAGAAGGGATCAGCAGCGTCCACACCCACGTGGCGCTGGAGCCCAAGATCGACGCCGACTTATCGTCGCCTACGATCCCCGACTGCACGAAATGCAGCTCGCGACTGGTCTTAGGGTCCCAGGAGATCCCAGATGCATTTATCTATCGACTTGTCCGTTGATTTATTAATCACTGACGGCGCAAACTCACCGGCTCGAAGGGCGTCCATGGGGACGCTGGGGTACGGGATGCTGTACGGGTATCCCTCCTTCCGGAGCGTCTTCGGCTTTCTTCTAGGCCTGTACTTGTAATCCGGATGTTCCTTCATATGCATGGCTCGTAATCTCTTTGCCTCGTCGATGAAGGGACGCTTCTCGTCCTCGGTAAGGAGTTTCCACTCGGCACCTGCAACGTAACACGCGAGTCAAGGATTACCGGGCCGCGAGTCAAACCACTGGGGATGAAACAAAAAGTGAAACGCAAACGAGATCCGCGGGCGAGGTCAATAAAAAAAAAAAAAAAAGAATCTAGCCCAGCCTACTCAAGGATGATAATCCTGCGTCACTTGCGATGCGCATAAACGAGGGTACCGCATCGGTAACACCTAGCGATGCGTCGTTTCAACGCACGTTTCAACGCTCGGTGTAAAGTGAGGAGAGATAAAAACCAGGGCAATCGTCCCAAAGTGAACCAAAAAAAAAAAACTATTCATTCTAATTTGGCCAAAAGTGCATACGATGGAGCGTGACCAGGTTAGAACGTCGCATCACCGGGTGTTGACTGAACCCCAGGGCAGGGGAACGCCATGCTCTGGTATAAAGAGAAGATCCTCGGTAGTCTAGCAGTCAGTAATCCCCGGTGCCCTCGAGACGGGTCCCCCAAGTGTTCATGAAGATAAATGCATCAGGGCCGTCGAAAGGCGGCCTCGGTCCTCGAGTTGCAATTAGCCGACCGAAAATTAATCCCCGGCATTTTCCCGTAGAGGGTTAGACAGCCCCAAGAGCCGAGACTCCCACGTCGGGAGCCAATCGAAGGAGGACCACACCTCCTCCCGTGGTCCATCGAGTGCAGCTGCGCGCTGGATGCTGCCCCCCATTCACCGTTCCCGGGGGAAGCGCGTCCCGGAGGAAGAGGACGAAGGGAGAGAGAAAGAGAGAGAAACCCCGGGTCTCGCGTCTGGCAACTGTCGCGGCAGTCTTCCCGCAAATGCGAAATGCCTTCCCCTCTCGCTGTAAACGTCTCCCCCGTCTCGTTACTCGTCGTAATTGTGCTCGCGCCACGTCCAAGTGGCTACGAGGACGTAAATCGCGAGTCGATGCCCGCGGAAAAGACGCCCGGCCCGGGAAACGCGGAGGGACGCGACCCTCGAGATCCTAACCTCCAAAATGGGACGAGACGAGCGGGGGCACTTTTCCTCCCAGCGGGGAATTAAATCCTCCCGGGGACATTTACGCGGAATGCTTTCCACGGATTAACGAGAGAAACATTGCCGCGGAGTTTCCTCCTTCGAAATAATCACCTAGATAAAAATCCCAAAAGTGATCAACGCTGCCGGAGGATTCGTTACTAATTAATCCGCGGTTCCTCTCCTCGGGGGAAGGAAAAATAAAAGGTGAGCGTTCGAACCTCCGCGATCCCGTGGCGATCGTTTAATCAGGCGATAGTTAGGTCGCGGTCGGTCTCGGAAGCCGATCTTCCCCAGGAACCCGTGCACCCCGTCGTCTCCAACGACGCGGCAGATATCGCGCGATTGCCATTTTACGGCGAGACTCGGTCGTGCAGAATCGAGAGCGGCGTTCACCGACGCGAAGAGCGACGGCTAACGCGTGCACCGGAGGGTGCCCCTCGAGAGGACGCAAAGGCAGGGGTCGACCTTAGTCGTCGAGATGCCCCCCACGAGGCGAGCGCGTTTTCGACTGCCGGCCGCCATATACCTTGGATCCCAAACAAATTCCCCAAATCTCGCGTTTTTCGAGGATTTCCGACCTACCTTACGTAAACCAAGTAATTCACCGTGGATTGCGTTTCAAATATGAAGATGCCATTAAGAGGTTAGTGATAAAGAAAATTAAAAAAAAAAAAAGGAACATCTATCCAGCGTCGCGGATCAAGAGGTTAGCCGCTCAGGGCGTCATCTTGCACTGCCCCAAAAGGGGGGACGGCATTTTCGCTCGCGAGATTTCCTCCCTAGAAAATTCCCTAGTACTCCGGGGGGTGGTTTGATTCCAGAGACGGTCGCTTCCGCGCCTCGACGGCGTCTCGGCGGAGCATTGTTGGCGCCGCCGGCGTTACCTCTGTTCCCCTTTGTTCCCGGGCCACCGGAGCACCGCGTTCGCGCTCAGTCCCGTTCCGCCCCGTTCCGCTCGGTTCCGTGCCGTTCCGTGTCGTTCCACTCCGGACGAGTGGCGGTCGCGCGGCCCGCCGGTGGCGCCACCGTCGCGGCGCTGGATGCCGGGCTTCTCTCTCTCTCTCTCTCCCCCGCTTTGTCCGGCGTTTCGCAACAACTGGTAATTAATTCTTGGGGAAACAATCCGCCGGACAACTTTCCACCCCCCCCGTGCCCCCGTGCCCCCCAACCCCACCGTGGGGGCCAGACCGCGGACGCGCGACGTCGCGACGCTTCGTCGGTAATGTCTTAATTCGGATCGGGTAATCACCTCTTTCCCATTACGAAATGAAATCACATGACCCCCCTCCAGGGGGTGGCACGTCGGGTTTTTCGGTGACACCCCCCGAGATCTCGGACATATCGGGACCGGGGCGCGGAGAGAACGCGGCGGAATGTCCGGGGGAATGCGAGGCATAATGCAACGGGCCTCGCTCCTCCTCGTAGCCGAGGGAGAATAATCGCGAGAGTCGCGCCCCCCGCGTTGGCTCGAAACGGCGGACAATGCGCGCATTCCGAGTTTCGTGACGAAAACCACCCCCCAGTGGGCGGGGGTAAACACCCCCCCTTGAGGGAAAGGGATCGTACTCGACGTTACTTTCCCACCGACAAGGAAAACATCCCAGGTGTACATCGCCCGTTTCCTTGCTCGACATGTACACGGAATACAGGGTGAGAACCACCCCCCAAAATAAATTCATCTCGATAATTTTCCAGTTAACTTTACAACGCGAACGCACCTGCTCTGAAGGTCCTGACACCCCCGTGGAATTTCACTTATTAAAAAAATTTCCCTATAGTTATTTTAAAATCTCGAGGGGGTCACCACGTGCCCCCGCGAAGGTGCACCTTCGCGGGGGGTCGCGTTCGCGATCGATCTGCGGAATCCATCGGCGGTCATCCCCCCCCGACAAGGGACGTCTATTTATATTCGGGGCTTATCCAATCGATGGAGGTTTTCTCGTCTGAAAAGGTCCGTATTTGTTTAGAACAATGGCCCCCGGGGGCCGGTGTGGCGTTGGCTCGCGGTATTAGTAGGTGCGTTCCCGGGCAATACTTCCTCCCTCCCTCCTACCCCCTCTTTCCTGGCTTTCGGGGACCAACCGAGCTTAAAGCACAATGCCGCCTGCTTTTCAGTCCTTTCGCCGGCGCACAATGCCGTTTATTTAACATCGTTTAAAACTACAAAGCCTGTTAATTAATGGATGGCGGGAGAGGCGGAGAGGTGGCGCCTCCGTCGCAAGAATCAGGAAGAAGTGACCCCCCACCCCCGGGGGGAAACGAATGACTTGTAACAATCGAAAAGAGAAAAAAAAATCCCCCCTGAAAAATTCCCGGGTTGTTCAATGAAATTATTGTCATTTAAGCGACCCACCGAGGGCGGTAGAATTAAATCTTGATTCGCCCATAAGGCGAGGAAATGACGCCTCGCTATGATTTATGCATAAATGAGATATCAAATAGAAAAGCACCCCCGGAAGTGCGAGGTGCACGCCCGTCCGGGGACCGGAAGTGCCGCCATCTCTCGAGGGCTCTCGCGACGTCGCGAAACCCGAGGCCGACGACGCCTTTACGGCGGTTCCCTTTCTTTTCTTTTTCCCCCCCTCTCCCTTTCGTTTTTTTATTACGCGCGGACAATGCAGCCCCGAGCATAGAGACACGTTTTCCCCCCCCTTTACCTCCACCCGGGAGGCGCCGCGGGGAAGAACGTCCGTTGGAGGTGGACGTCGATCGTCCTGCGCGAACGTCGCCGCCCCCTGCGCCGTTGTCGGGGTACGGGGGGAAGGGAAAGAGAGATATTCTTTTTCTCTCCTCTACACTCGGGGAGCCTCTCGCGATCGCACCTACGCGACCATGCAGCCCTTTGTGCCCCGTTTACGGCGCCTTTTACGTCCCTTTTACGCGCGGCCCCCGCCGCCATTTTGGATTTCCACGGACCCACGCGTCCTCCGCTTTTCTCGGCGAGAAGTCTCACGAAAACGTTCCCCGACAGACTCCACGTATCCGAAATACGTGATCGTGACTTCCAGCGAAATATTCGCGGACTTGTAATGAATTTTCCAGGTATTTTTAGTTAAGTAATCGCGATTTATCCGGGGGGTTTAAGACCGCGGCGGTCCGCGCGCCATATATCAATTCTCACCATTTTCAAGATTTCATTTCTTCCCTTCCTCGAGAATCAACGGTTTTAGAGGAAAAGTGTATAGAACATAAAAGATGTATTCCCTCGCGAGCTAGAATTTTTATCCGACACTTTTTCCTCTTAAACCTATACTAATCGAAATGACGAGGAGACCTTTATCGGAGAACTTGGATTCGCGAAATCTCAGATCCCGACGTCCGGCTTTCGGTTTGAGTGCCGCGAGCTTTCGAGAGGACAACAATACTTCATTACGATGAAAGCTTCTGCCTTCCTCCTGCTCGGTGTCTCTTCTTCGAGCGCCCGCCTCGCCATGGCGTCGGCGTCGGCGTCGGCGTCGGCGTCCTCTTCCCTCTCCCTCCCGCCACCTAACAATGCGCGAGGGTATTTTCGACAGGGGATGTAGCTAAGTCCTCGACTAAACACGAGGAAATAATTGCGCCCCGCGTCGCGACGCTCCGAGCGATTTCGACGTATCGAGACTTGGGAGGAAAAAAAAAATGGATCCCCGAGAAATCGACAAATGTCAATTATTTATATTTTTTTTAAGTACTTTCAAAGCTTCTGCTGATTAGGTGCACTGGACGTGCAATCCGCGCTCTCGAGGCATTTTCAAATATTCCACGGCGCGGGGAAATTGCATTTATACGTGTAACGAGCATAGAGGTAATTGGAAGGACGCGGGCTTAAATCCCAGACGTTTTAGTAGTTGCAAATTAATTGCGCCACGTAATTTATATTGAATGTGGCCCATAATTCGCACATAACGAGTCAGCCTTCCGACCGAGATTCAACTTTGGCCGGGTCGACAATCGGCGGCGGGACGACTTCTAATTTGAAAGCACTCCAGCAAAATTGCACGGCACAATTCCGCAGACTAGCGCGACCGAGTACTAACAAAACCAACAACAAAAGGTGGAAAAACATTTCACCCTTCCAAGCGATCTCAACGTAAAAGGAGAACAAATAACCCACGAGTAACCATGATTTTTTTTTTTGAAGAGCGAAATTTTTTCTAGCAAATTTTTGTCATATCGATAGTTTCCGGGATATTCGAGGATAATCAGGTGGTGACATTTCTGGCCCTAAAAGTGCCTCACGTGGATTGGTCGACTTCGTCGTCGAATATCTCGGAAACCAGAAGTCCGATAGAACTTCTGCTAGGGAGAAAATTCTAATAAAAAAAAAAAAAAAATGGTAGCTTCTTTGGCGCCACTCAAAAAATGGGGAAATTCCCTAGTTGAGGCCGTGAACTTCGTTTCAAATGAATGCAACGAGAGGGGTCGTGTCCCCGTTAAAGGGGCAATGGTACGAAAAAGCGGTCGGTAATCGCGGTAGTCGTTTAACACTGCCAGTTAACAGGGACTACCAATAACCAGATTAAACTTGACCGCCTCCCTCTCAGCGGGATGCTGGTGAGAATCTCTGCAGGGGTACCAACAAACCGTGCAAGGTACCACAGGGGATAAGTACCGAAACCCACCCCCCGGGGATCGGCATCTCGGTCTAATTGAACCGCAAACAATTTTTAGACAATTTTTCCTGGACGAGTACTCCCTACCTAAGCGTCAAACGGAAGCGAACCTAAGCGTCAAACGGAACTCTTCATTATTCCTAACGATTCTTTAACGAAACGAGAGCTAAAGGGGGGAAAAAAAAAATTCCAAGTCAAAGGTTGGAGGGTACACCCTATTACGGTCAATTTACGACCCGATGGTCCGCCCTTGGCGTTACCTTCTCTCCATAAGAACTAACAAATCACGGTACAAAGCCAACCCTTTAATTTTTTTTTCCCTTTCTCTCGGCAAACCTTGGCGTCCCATTTTTTTTTCCTCCTCCAAGTGTTTACCTCCAGCCTTCAAAGGGGAAAGCGCTGCAAACTGGAGGTGATCACTCCAGAAGGCGGTATTCAAATCGCCAACGTTTCCGCCCGAGCAAAAACTGGCATCCCCGTTGACGTTGGGGAAAAAAAAAAGAAAAGAAAGGAAAGGAAAGAAATTCCTTCGGAAAAGTCACCACCCGACACCGTTAGGACGAATTTATAACCGAGGAGGCCCCTCGGGATTGCCCCTGCTATTACGCCGACCCACAAATCACGGGGGCAAGGTCGTCGTCCTGGGTTTTTCTGCGAAGGATGTAGGGTCCTGCCGAAGGTTAGAACGTGAAATTGGCTCCGACCACGAGGAAGTGCACGTCCCTAACTGTCCAGGAATTTCGCCCGCTAGATTACCCATGGTCCCGTTTTCACAAATTCTCCCCAAGGACCGTGTCAACGTCAAAGGCCAAAAGACAATTTCCCCAGCCCCCAGAAATATCCCGTCATGAACCAATCGATTCCTGGAAATCATTCCGGTAATCGAGAATCGGTAAAATGAAAATTTCCCCCGACTCGAATGAACGTCAACGTACCCGACCGTCGCGGATAATTAGATGCCAATTTTTGACGCCTCGGTCACCGAGTGAAAAAAAAAAATAATTCCCCTCATTGACAATCGGTACGATCGAAGCGACCGGAAGCCATATGCGAATAAGAGACAAGAGGAAGCCGCGGAACCGGAGCGAGCCGAGAGGGCGGAGATATCGGTCTGCGCATGTGCGGAAGGCGCGTCCCTTATTCGCCGTCTACGGGGACGGAAGCAAAGGAAGCTGGGGGGGGAGGGAAAATAAGGCGAGAAACCGACGGGTCACAAAGGGAACGCCGAGCGGAGAAAATCCCCGCGGATTTCCCTCGGCCATTTAAGGAAATACCAAAGGAGGACGCGGAAATACCTTAGCGCCGTGTGCATCGCCCTGGCGACCGATTCCGGGGATAAAAATCCGACCAACCACCCGTAATCGCGTGTCCACCGCCGAAAGAATACCCACCCACAAATACATCCGCACATCCCTCTCTTTTATACGAGTTTATCATCCTCCCGCTCTCCACGATTCGACGAGAAAATTAACACATCCCTGGTTGCCGCTGACGTGAATTCACGTCCTTTTAAATTCTACTCCTGACTACCGCTGACGTGAATCACGTCCATAACGATACGCGATAGAAGTTTGCGGCAACCAGTTTAAGAATTTCATACGGAGATACGGTAATATATGCATACATATGTAAAGGGGAGAAAACTCACCGAGCCTCTTTGAGATCTCGCTGTTGTGCATCTTGGGGTTCTCGTGGGCGATTTTCCGGCGCTGCAGTCGCGACCACACCATGAAGGCGTTCATGGGCCGCTTGATGTGGTCCACCTGCATCTTCTTGGCGGCCCCCAGAGGGCTGCCCAGGCCGACGCCCATGGGGCCGACGCCGGCGCCGCCAGGCGGCGACGCCCCCGACATACCCTGCATGCCGCGCAGCGTCTCCGTGAAGGCGCCGTCGCACATGTTGCCGCCGGCTCTAAAAAAAAAACACCAACCGACAATTACTCCCCAAATCGTGACGTGAAAACAAGAACGAAATATATATATTTTTTTTTCCCAGGAAAATCGGGTGCACAATTTTTCCACCATCGACGAACGAAAGACAATGTACAAATGTACAGACCTCGATTTAATTGCACGCGATATAAATCGCTACGACTGATCGTTGCATATATCCGCGTTAATGCGCTTCAACGACTACCAGAGACAATGCTAATAAAGAAAGTAAAAAACGAGAGCCCTCTAACCTCCCTCGCAGATAAAAAAAAATAAAAATAAAAATCAAGATAGAACCGCCCTTCATGACCATTAAATCCAAAATTGCAATTTGAAACGCTAAAGCACCGCTAAAAGCGAAGGGCGAGAGAAGCTCAAGACCCCCGTTTGAATTTCGGGACCCCCCCGATCAAAAGGACGGCTGAGGAACCCGGTGAATGAAAAAAATCTCCCCCAGCCCCGTTTCGCGGTTGCCCGCTTCATAAGCAAATTAATCAAATCCTTTCCTCGTATCAAAGCCATTAACCAATCTCAGGGTGCGTGCCCCCTCTCTCCCCCTCAGGAGAGAAAAGCGCCCCTAGAGGGTGACGACGGTGGAGGCGTTGCGCAAGGCCTCCGGCACTCCAACTAACACAATTACCGGGGATATCTCCTTGAGGATTCGTTAAAAAAAAAAAAAAAAAACCTGTAGTGGTCGAGGGAGTCCCCCTCGAGGTGGTAGTTACGATTTTGTAGGGTTAGACTCGCCCTCGGGAGAGAGCCTCCACCCTCGAGTGTCATTCACCGAGGATTAATAGATACGTATACACACGTATACACGTCCACACACATCCGTATATACACGTGTATACTGTGCGCGGGGGTTAAGGAACCGGCAAGAGTAGGGGAAGGGACGAGAAAGAGCGCCCGGGGGACCTGGGGAACCGTTCCCGTGGAAGATGCTGGAAGTAATGGCTGTTGACAACGGGGGGGGAGGCCGGCCCTGTCGAGGGAGGATTAGGAGGTGCTAATTGAATGTTTGCCCCCGAATCGTCGGGGCTATATCTCTACGTCTCTCTTTCCTTCCCCCCCGCGATTTATTACCCTCTAGCCGCGCATCTCGCGCTCCCGATCCGCGCGGTCCGGCGGTCGCGAGGCGAATGATGACCCGCGCGAGTGCGAGCCCCTCCTCTCCCCCCCCTGACTTTCGGAGGTAGCATGCACTTATTGACATGTGTATTGTTGCCTGAATCATACATAATGAATTATTTTCTTAAGAAGAAAATAACCATTGACGTTCGTATTTGATCGTGGACTTTTGTACTGTAGAAATTAATGGCGACATTAGGGCGAGATCGCCCTAATGATTTTCATTAGCTCTCCTATTTAGGAAGGACTCGCACGAGGTAAAACGGACCCCCGACGAGGAGTGACTTAAGGAAAGGGGGAAAACGCATAGAAATGGAAATCGCGAAAGGGGAGGAAACGACAGAGGAGCCGCAGAAATTCCCATTGACATGCCGAAGGGTTCAAAGCTATCAGAAATCGTCGATAGAGCCTCGAAATTAAGCCTCGTCCTCGTCGACTTCGAATCCCGAATATCCTCGTCAAAGTCCAAGGACTGACAACGAAGTAATTAATCGATCGACGTTTTCCCATTAAAATGGCAAAAAATCATTAATCTTAAACACGGTGGTGCACAATGGAAAATGGTCGATAATCCAAGAGGACGATACCTCGCGAGGCAAAAATACGATTTACAAGTTGCCGTCGGTCGGATCATAATTCGACATAATTGCAAAAAAAAATCCTTCACGTCGATCCTATTATCTTCCGGGTTCGACTATCCTCCAGGTGATAATTTATCTCCCCGTAGGTTGATAAGACGCCGGTTAGTCGAGTCTATGGTGGACGGGGGCCTCAAAAGGTGTGCGGGGGAATTTAATTGACCACTCTTAAAATACAATAAATACAATAATTACAGGGGAGACCTATGTGCTATTGTATCTGCCGCGCACGTTCTGATAAGCCGTTCTGATAACCGCCGAGATTTCTCGCCGCGCGACGCCCGCCGGGACGTCGGCGTCTCGGTTTGCGGATCGTCGACCGGCGGCGTCCGTCCCTTGGGATTTGTAAACAAAGCAGGCATCCGAGCAAAACCACGGGGGGGAAAGGAAAGGGCTATTTGCGGACGAGTCGAATCGAAAAGTGCTAATTACGTACTTGCGCCGACTGCGTAAAGACATAACAATGTATCGCATAATGCGTGCCGTGAGAATGTGTCGCCTAATGTGTGGGTAAGAATGCGTCCTCCGATGTGTGCGGAAAAATGTGTCGCCTACATTCAGGGGAAAAACAAAAAAAAAAATTGGCTCACTTAAATAAATATCCATTGCTCCGATGGAATACGTTAGAAGAAATGTCGGAAATTCGTTTCATGCATGCTCAATGATATTCCCAGAAACTGTGCTCTTGATTTCACGTTCCAGATATTACGACAAAGGATTAACTGATCGGATCTTCAAACGAATCTAAGACGTAGAACGCAACAAAGTCGCAAATTACATCAGCCTTTACGAACCGTTTCCAAGAAGGAATTTTAAATCTAGAGTATCCACGGCAGCCACATTTACATTCCATTCCCGAAAAAATAACACGCAAATTATCCCGCGACTTAATATACAACTCTTGCGAGAATTTAACAACGGTAAATAAATTTTGAGGTTATCTCGAGTGAATTTGAAAATCCCCTCATGGAATAATTTTTTCTGCGCACTAGGGAAAATACGTTTACGGTGATTTTCGGAAGCGCAGTCGAGTCCGTATATACCGAGAATAAACGTAAAGGTTAATAATTCGAGGCTTAGGAGGGGGCAGGTTAAACTAACCTCATAAAGTGGCCGGCGGCGCGTTGGTGCAAGTCCAGGTCAATTTTGGTGCCGTGGTTGAGACTCGCGTCTCTCCTGCGGTGATCTGGAAGTAGTCCTCCTTGGCGGTCCCTGCCGCGGCAGGGGCCCCTAACCTCAAACCGCGTCAAGCCGCGTGCTCACTGCACTAGAGGAAGGACCAGGTCCGTCGCACTGTCACACCGCGAGATATCACAATCCGGGTGAGAGGTCACTCCGGTCGCCGGGAACAGCGCGTCATACCTCGGAACGTGAGATCGTAAGAGGCGAGTCGTTTCGGGGCACTGCGGGCGGCGCGGAGGGAAATCTAACCTAAAAGTCGCGGTGAGAAAGCGCTCTCGGGCCGATGAGTTTCCGAGTGCGCCGAGCGGTCGGAGCGCGGCAGCGCGAGCCCCCCGGCCGCCTGCCCCACCACCGCGCGCGGTGGGCGTGGCCCGACTGGTCGGCCGCCGCCGCCGAGCCTCCCGATTGGCCGGCGCGCGATCCAACGGTAACGAGCCCGCGGCCGGCGGAGGACAATGAGCGCGCGCCGTCTTGCGGGCGCGCGCATGTGCCGGAGGTGGGACTCAAGACGCGGCCACGGAGTACGTGGTGGGAGAGGCGAGCTCCACTTCGCGAGGTGGGAAACTCAGCTGGAATTCCGCGGGTTCGCGGAATTCGGGTTCCGATGGCGAGGATCGAGAACGGGGTGATCGGTTCGATTGCTGAGATTTATCTCCGGTAGAATTCTCGGTTTGATCTTTTACTATGGAACCATTGACCAGTGACCATTTAAATCCACTTTATGGTTAATATAATGTAACCTCCTAAGCCCACGTTAGCGTTTATTTTCCTGGGAGGAGGAACCCAAAGAGAAGGACAGAGATACGCGCACTCTGAGGTGCGAGCAGTGGCGACACCGGTGACTGCCGAGCGAACCACCGCACCGTTGCCTTGCCAGTTCGCCGCCAGGTGGGGGCGCAGTGGGTGGACGCGACCAGAAGGCGATGGTATCACCGGCTAGAGAATGGTTCCCGGAACGGAAATAAGTGACTTTTCCAAGCTGCGCCCTCCTCCTCCCGACGGGGGCTCCTTCGACCGCCTCCACGACTCCCCCCTCTCCCGAACTTTCTCGTTTCATTCCCTCTTTCGCCCCCGCACTCCGCATTGTGCCCTCGCAGGTGTCGCGGTGTCGCGCGACCCGCCCCGCCGGATTGCTCCACTACGACCTGGAACTCTCTCGTTCTTTTCTACGACTCCCTCCTAGGAAATACGTAATAGGCGAGGTCTTATCCACGTTTCTTCGTCGATCCCGGGGGTTATTTTCTTCCTTAACGGAATTTCTAACCTTATTCCCCTACCCTTTCTTCCTTCCCTGCGGACTTAGAAGGGCGCCCAGGTTATATTTTACATATTTAAGTTATATTATATTTACGTTTTACCATAAAAAAAATACCGAAGGTATTTTCACTTCTACTCTAAAATTGATATTCTTTCAGGGAAACGCGGTGGGAGAGAGCATCGTTCCTCAATGGATTTGTAGACCCTGCTTTAAGGAGTTATGAAAGTCGTTCTGTGTGTATTAAAACCTGAAAATATTTATAAATATTTAATCATTATATTGTGGTGACGCTTCCACTGGCATACTCTGCATAATGTCTCTCCCTGGTGGAAAGACGGAACCGAAATCGAATCGCGAGCCCGTAAGGGGCGACAATTCGTAGGCAACGCAGCCGGGCGTTGATCGGGGTTTACGAGGCGTCGGCAACGATCCTGAACCGGCCAGGCGTTCTCCTCCTCGTCTTTCGCTCGCACGAGCTCGCCCAATGCGATCGCTTTATTCGCCGTTAATGCGATGCCAATTACCGGAGGGGACGACTGCGTCGGCGTCGATTCCTCCCGCTCCGACGCCCGGGACCAACCCCGTCTCCGACGGAACTACCCCTTGTTTTTCCACGGACCGAGTCGCTGGTCCCCGCACCTTTTTAACCCGGGATTATCGCGCGCTCGATCCTCCTCGTTAAATCGACGATTGCTTATTGCTCCCCATTGCCTCCGAAACGGCAAAGACGGAATTATTATAAGACATAATGAGCACTCGTCCATAGAACCTCCGGGATTCGAGGGAGGTCGGAGCGAAGTTTTCTTCCGACCAGGCTTGCTCGCGATTTACAATGGGAAATTCAAAGTAGTTCTTTTGTTTCTCATTTAAACTAGAAAATGGCAATTTACATTTTAGATAAGTATATCATATGAATTCAATTAAAATGGTTCCGCGGCTCTACGTGCAGTTTGGAATTTCATTTCTGTAGTTATACTCTGCATTTTAATTTTGAGTTCCCTTTGTTTGCGTGCAGTGTCGATGGCTTCTCGTGAATGAGACGTTGAACAGTAATCCGCGGAGTAGCCCCTGTATTGTTGTTTAGCGCGTTTGCCGGAAAAGTTGGCAGCTCTACTTAGGAGGGAGCCCCCGGGTATGTCGGAGGGGGCCCGATATCGTTAGACGCATCATGGAGCCCGCAACGTATGAATATCTAATGTCCCCCTTCGCAATTAAATTCGGACAATATGTTTTGTTTCGCTCGACTCACCCTCGGCAGGGGATGAATGCCGCCGAGGGGTCGGCGCATCGACACGGTGCACCCTCCGTGGGGCGAGCCACTCGATAACTCGCTAAGTGTAAATCTCACGCTGGCCTCGAGCCACTTCTAGGGGTTGCTGGACTTAGGCCACTTCTTTCCACACCTCCGGGCATTGACTTTCCACCCCCTCGAAGGAACGATCTCTCCCTCTCTCTCTTAAAAAAAAAATACAGGGATCCTAAGAGGCTTTTATGGGAACTTCAATTAAATTTCACGGATTTATCGCAATCGACGGAATTGTTCTGCGTTGATAATAAAAATTGATAATCCTGTCGCGAGGTGGTAGATTGCTGAGAATATATCTTTAAGGGTGGTTCGCGCTCCATTTGGGATTCTGATACTTGGCAGCTTGTCAAAGGAAATGGAGGGTGCACTAAATAATCGCCTGTATATTTTCAAGGCGACCCTTTATCGATAACAGACCCTTAAGAGCGTACTTCAAAATGTCCTGATTTTTAACATCAAACATACGTTAGGCGGATTCGGAGCTCACCAACCCCGACTTTTGCGACCGGAAGGCAGATTGGAACAACCCTCAAGGCTTCCTTGAGGCTCGATTTAAGGGTGCGTGTTCTTTTCGTCAGGTGAAAGGTCGATGCCTAAGATGTCGAAAGAAGAGGTCGCGGATTCGGTACTAAAACCGATTTAAGGGTGCGAAGAAAGGGGACCCCAATTTTTCCAACATAGGGTGGGATGAAATTCGACGTTGTACAATGGAGAAACAAATCTAGAGTTTGGAGATGGCGATTTATCTTTCCCCTTGAGAGAGCTCCCTCGAATCCAGCTTTAATCCGGAAACTCGGTGGGGTTTTATGAAACTATCCAGTCGTAAAGTCTTAGAGGTAATCGGCGATCGTAAGTACGCGAGTACGCATAAGCGTACGCACTTAATCGCCCTTCGGTCCTCTTCGTTTTATCGATGACGCGCGTTTAAGCGTTAGAGGTCTTACGGGATTCAATTCCTTAAGTTCAATTTGCCTGAGTGCTCCAGCCCTCTCCGATTGGTCGTCGAGAAACACTATGCCTGCAAATTGCGAGGGCCTGCAATTCATCTCGCCACCCTTTCCCGTAAGGGCGCCAAGCCCCTGAAAAAAAAAATATATATATACGATGCCGACAGTCATTCGAGCAGACCAGGCGGAAAATTCTCGCCCTGAAGGTGTGATTAATGTTCTACACCTTGTTCCCTCATGCCGAAAGCGAGTACCGCGGTGTTAAAAAAAAAAGTCATACGCGCTCAGAGGGAATCGCGTTGCTGCGAATTAATTAGCATTAGATGCCTGCCAGTTAACGCAATTAACCCCCGTGAATGCGATAAAAATTCCCTCTGTCACGGAAACACGTTTAGTTGTCCATACGGTTGAAAAAACAGAAATTTTACTGACTTGGCCAAGGATTTTTGGTTAAAGGCCCGAAAATTTATTTATAATATCCATGGCGTATCTCAGGATGGTGGAGCGCATTCGGGACCGATTGTATCGATTTTCCCATAAAACGTCTCCATGGTGTGGCGTTCTTTACAGTGCAAGGGACCCCCTGCAAGAGCCCTGTTGACGCTGCGCGAGTCCGGAGTCGAGGAAAACTTCCTTGGAATACGTCGAGGACGCCGACGACGTCGTCGGCCGACAATACGGCGATGTTGCCGACGTAAAAAGCAGGAGACGAGTGCTCGAAGTAATAAGCGAGAAGTATACGGCTCCGGGCATTATGTGCGTCCCTCCGAGAGCACACAGTGCTCTTATGCTCTTTGGAGCGCGTTTATACCCCTGGGGTTCCGGCACGTGCTATGGTTTAACTAAACGTCCGTCCTAATTACGGCAAGACCACTTCAGGCGGATTCTACTCCTTGTTTGCCGTCGTTTAGCCAACGCAAACCTGGCTTACCGTAATTCCTGCAAACCGTACCAAATTCACACCTGGACACGGCCACCTTCTGATGTAAGACCTTTGACTCGTAAATCCGGTATACGCCATTTGCGTTTGCATTTCTTCTCGGTTTAACATTCAATGAGTCCCTATCATGCTGGAAAGTTAATAGAATTCCATTTACTTGGGCACTGCTGATGAGAAGCTGATGGGACACTGTCAGTCGGAGCACCCACCAATGGGTGGGAATTCTGCCGAAACCACTGACGATATGTAAATATGGTTCAAACAAAAGTTGTCCCCCGCAAGATGATGGAGAAGTTTTGTTTGGGACGTTTTTCTACGTCGGGTACCGTTTCGACAGGAAATGGAATTTTTTTCCAGTCTGATTGATGGTAGTCTCCAGTAATGAGGGTCCAGAGTGACACTTCTGAGTTTTTTGTTATCGCTAATTGTGCTGCATGGCCGAAATCCATGAGAATGGCTCGGTGTTAATACACATGACTCGGAATCAAGTTGGCGAGGAGGAGTGCTCGTTATTTTCTATTTTTAACCCCGTCCCGACATCTTGCTCGGAAGGACTCGAGCGCTCGTGACATTCGTACATGACACACGGTCGCACGAAGATCAAACGATCGGCCCCTGGGTTTGTCAGTGAAAAGACGTATCGAGCGATCGATCGCGAAGGGGAGCCAGTGTCGCGAGGCTTTTTGTCGTCCTGTTTGAGGTTGAACGCAATACGATCGGGGCTCAGTCGCGTGAAAACCCGTGAGATTCTTCAAAAATCAAGCGGACCTAATCGCCCTTTAAGAGCACGCCGGGAGGAACTCGACTGATCTGGAAACCTCAAAGACGTACTTCCTCTTCATGGCCCTAAAAATTCACTATATCGTTCCGATTTTGATCTCACCTCACCCTATAAAATATACTCGCGTAGTACATTGCAGCACAATTCCCATCTCAATAAAATCGTTTTCTTGATGCAAGGATTAGAGGCTTCCCCTCCAGCGCATCCACGTGCGAATTTTTCTGACAAATGTAATTCCTCCTTTATTGGATACAGAAACAATGCATTTTCCTGGGTCATGTTGGGGCAGTCCTGATTCAGGAAGCGGCGATGCTGCGACAAATCGTCCTCAGGGGCATCCCTTTTGGGAATTAATTGCAAGCCCGCAAATAATAGCGACAGTTTCCGCCGGCTAGTCCCTTTGATGGGCGCCAGCCTAACCGATGGATGGACCTCGGTCCCATTGTTGGAGCGGCCTCATTGTAGGTGCAAATTCCCATGTAAGTAGGTGTGCAGAGAGCCACGCGATGTGTCCCGGGCGATTTTAAGGGGCTTACCATCGGCAGGCATTAGAGGGGCATTATTGCCCCGTTTGTTCTGGGGTCCATCCCGGGTTCCCGGCGCGTTTTAATTGTTCCGCGGCAACGGACCCAGAGGACTGGGTCCGGCAGTTTCCGAGCACACCTGTGCGGCTCCCCGGGATGGCCTTCCAAACTGAGAAGAGCTTCCAATAAGAATAAGCTTCACGAAGTGCATTGTGCCGCATCGGCTTCGGTGGCTGATCTCCCGCCACGCGGCGGCATTGTAACTGGTACCCCGAAAAAGAGCCCTTGCGGCTTCTAAAATAAACCAGGATGCTTCCTGCGAATCCTTGCGTCGTCCTGGCCGGACGTCCTCCCAGTTTCCCTGGCGACCTCGCTCCTGGTGGCCCGGGTAAGCTCCAGAAAATTTGCGGATCCCTCGGGAATCCTGGTACTTGGAAAGGTGCTCCGTCCTCTTGGTCGGGCCTTGCAAAAGGCACTCTTTTGGAACTTTCATATCACCTTAAGAAGAGGAACCAACGCCATCGGGGGTCCAAGACGCAAATGAACGAGGTAGACGATGCAACCCGATGGTAGCCTACAAGGCGAGTAAAGTTTTACCGGTGGCCGTCGATTGTCACGGCATTGTCCAGTCGGCACCTGCTGCCCCCGGAGAGCGAGACAAAGGACATGACGGCCATCTTGTCGAGATTCGGATCCGCCCGAGAAGACGCGGTCGAGGCCTTTCCTTGACTGTCAACGCGCTTTGTGGTGCCAATAAAGCACCCTCCCAGGATCCGACGTCGAAGAAGAGGCCGAAGAGGAGCCAGAAGAGGCAGAAGAGCCGAAAAGAAGGAGAGGGGCCGCCATTCGCGCGTTCCAAAATTTTCGTAAGCTGGTGGCCGGCATTGTCCCCGGTTTTCTCGGCCGATGCGACAAACAGCTGCTTACCTTTTAGACCCCAAGACAATGGCACCGGCTCTTCCGGACCCGCCCTAAGGCCGAGTCCTTCGAGTGTTTGGCCCACGCTCTGCGTTTTCGGCGTTTCGGCCCCAGGGGCTCCTTTCCGGGTACTTCTGGACGGCCGCACGTGTCCCAGGGTGTAATTATTGCCCGGGGGCACCTTTAACGAGCCGTTTAGACACCTAGGGACATTCTATCCCTAGGGACCCCACCCTTCGCAGGGACTTCCGCGAAGACGCCAGAACTCATACCCATCTTGCGACATTCATGCTCCGTGACTGCACAGAATTTATGACGATGACTTTGGAGACATCCAAATCCTGGGATTTATTGCACCGTGTAAATGGCTTTGTTATGCAAAACCGATGCTTTCATATTTTCATTTATTAAGAAATTATTCAACCCTCACTCTTGGTGATCGACGAGATTTTCATTAGATTTAATGCCGGAGGTACCCAAATTTTGTGGTTTTGTGGTGCGGTGTACAAATCAACCGTTTTCATTTTTTTTTGTAATTAATCAGCGCAAATTGAGGCTTTCCCAGGATTGTAATTAAACATCTGTAACGACGTAGAGGAACTTTTAGTTGGTGCAGTGAAACAGAAACCTTGTGGAGTGGTTTCAATGGAGGATCGGAGGAGTCCTCTCTCTGGCGGCGTCTTTCCGCTGCGGAAACCGAGGATGGCAGCACGTGAAGTACCGGCCTCGCGGCGACAATAGTAAAAAGTACTCAGCGTTCTCGCTTAGGTACGATCGAATTGATGGATGAGAATGCGCGGATGTTCTGAATGAACCCTGAGTATTCCCTATGCGAATACGCGGACCGCTCTCAAGCTCTTAGCCCAGGCAAATAAATCGCAAGAGCGCCGACATTCGCGACAGACCCGCGTCTTTTGCAGGGCGTCTCCGGCGCCATTTTGCCGACCTCCAGCGGCCTCTTCCTCTGGGATTCGGGTTTCCGGGTGCTCTTTCCTCTTGACAGCGGGATGATAGGAGATACCATGTACGGTTGGAAATATTTGTACCGCGAAGCGAATAACCTATAAGTGATATAATATTTGATTCGACGAAAAGGGATTCTTCAAATTTAAATCCTCCAGGTTTCCCCTCTTCGCCCTCTTCGTCACCCTTAACCCGTTCACGGAATATTTTCCAGTGACCAAAGGAGAGCCAAAATCCCGGAAACGAGAAACCCTCCGTGTTTTAATTACCACGCAGTGGTTAAAACATTTCCACCGAGTTCCGCTAAGGGGTGGTATTTTTAGGGTCATCCTGGATTTCGAAGGTGTTCATTTTCGGGGTCGCGCACCTCCTTTAGGGCGTCCCCCTTTATCCCTGGCTAAGTCGGAGGAAAGGAATCGGATTCCTCGCGCAAAGACACGTGCTAACGTGCGCAATGAAATCCGGGATAAGCTCGGGAGGGTCGTCGGTTATTTTAGCTACTGGTCACCAGGAACGACCTCGCCGGTGTGGCGTCTTCCTGCGAGCTCCTCGGCCTCCTCGAGGAAATTAAGCTTATATCCTCTGGGATCCTCTTACGCCATTATCGAATCGAACTTACAATTCCCTTTATCCGGCGTTTGCGGATCTGGCCTCTTCCCTTTGAATGGCGCCGACCCAAAGGACTTGGACTCCTCACGCACAAATGGACCGCCGAGTGGACCGGCGTATTTTACGGGCTTACTCGCGTAATTCCTATTCTCATTCACCCACGATATTCCTCCCGACTCGCCTCGATGCTCTGCCTGGACTCTTTCCCGTTTCCAACCCCTGAGAGAGAGGAAACCAACCTACGGATTCCTTCGCCGAATTTTTCGCGTTATTTTTCTTTCTTTTTTTTCCTCCGCAAAATTGAGACGATATGAAAAATCCCGATAGAATTTCAATGAGGATTAACCTACTGATGTCTATATTTCTCTGATTTTTCGTGTTAGAACGCGACGGTAATAATAAAAAATAATTAGCAATAGCGTCTTATATTTTTGCGGTCGTTTGTTCAAAGTGGAGAAAGGAAATTTCAAATGAGTTGAAATGTCTCATGGAGAATTTTAATTATTTTTAAAAGGATTCGTTGTTTCAGGGGAGGAAGATACGTAACGGGTCGAATTAAGAAATGGAACTGGATCCATTTTCATTATTTCTGGAAGATATCGGGAGAATCGAGGACGCCAACTCCTGACCCGAGGAGGAGAGGAGCGAGAGTATCTGTTATTTAGGAACGGACAATGGAGGCCCCTCTGGTATCCGATTGTTTGGGAGGTTTTCCGACAAAGGAGGGGAGCCGATGCCGAGGGGAGTCAGAAGAGTCGATCGCCAATTGACTGACGTTATCCGTCCATCTTCCAGATTAGGAAGATTGCTTCGAGAGGAGGAAGACATCTCGCTTCTATCCCGATCGGCTGTTCGGATTGCGATTCGGAAACCCGCGACTCGGGAATCAATTACTGATCCATTAGGCCTGCCAGAAAAAAGAAAAAAAATATCTCGACTCCGGGAATTACCTCTACCAAAGTTAAACGCAATCCAGGTACCGTCCCTTAAGGTGATGCGAAAGTGGCGTCGAAGAGTTCTCCATTACGATTTTCCTAAACCGAGGGTACCGAATCGTTTTAAACCTTATAATGCGAATATGGAGGTGATAAGGAAGGTCCTGACAGTCACGAAATTTCAATTTCTGACGTACGATCAACCGAGGCGAGGCTTATTAAAAATCCGCTATTGAAATCCCCGCATAGGAGAGTTCCTTTTCTCTCCCCGGCCGAATGAAATCCGGGGAATGTATTCGGGATTTCGATGGGACGAGCACAAGGAGAGTTATTCTTTCGCAGATCTCTATCTGTCTAGATCCTGCGGAAAAGCGTGCATTGAACCGGCAAAGTCTCTTGGCCTTTGTGCTCCCCTTAGGATGGCAACCTATACACGACGGTAATCTTATTTGCGTTGGATCCGCCATATTGTCCGGACACCATGGGAACGCAAATTTTCGAGCTTCCGAGGCCGTCCAGAAAACGCGTCGACTTCCTTTCAGAATAGTATGCAAAGTAAGCGTACAACGCGAGAGTATCCTGCAAGCAACCAGCAAAATTGCCAACGAAAAGAAAAAAAAAAGTGGAATTGGAATTTTTTACACATATTTTGCATTAATGCAGAAATTTATTATTTCCGCATTTGGAGCGAAACTCTGTCGAATTTCTGGACATCTTTGCCACTTTCCCGGCGACTAGGGAAAACAGGTCGTCCTTAGGGTGTCGAGTCAAGGGAAGGTGGACGTGCTTCACCAGGTAGCAAATAAATCCCGCCATCTTCCCAGGAGCGACAAAAGTCAGGGATCGACTTAATTCACGGTTCCCGAGGGTTCTTTACAGAGATTACGAGAAACGCGTAATTCGGCGCCGAGAAGAGATTCGGGGGACGAAGAGGAGGAGGAGCGGGGAAGGCGAAAGAAAGCCGTGGAGGAATAGAGATTTCGGAAAAGAGGCCGGGGGCGGGGAGAGGGGTAAAAAGTGACAATGCCGGTAGCCGAGGGTAACAATGCTTAAGCTGGCTTCCACAATAAATGCTGCAAAGGGGCCGCCTTCTATCCTCCTCCATCCGCCCCATTGTGCCTCCTCCGGAATCCCCTCTTTCGCTCTCGCAATGGGATTTATTAACACCGCGACGAATTTATTGTTGCCCCGTTATACGAAACTAAACCTATGTCGTTCCCTTTCAGCTGCCAAGGAACGGCAGCGGGGATTTCAATTCGCCTTTTCGGCCATTAACAATTCTCATCGCCTCGTTACTCGCTGGAGATGATTTCCCATGCACCAAAGCAGGTTGCCCTTGGTTTTATTATCATCCACTTTGGGCAACGATGAGCAACGCGGATGACATTCCACTTGGTGGGTGTCGAAAAGTGAGGCGAAGGAATCGCCAAGCTTCGAGGGGATAGAAAATGGAATATCGTCGCGTGGTTTATAAAAAACAGCGACTAGGAATTTATTCCAACGAGTCGTCATCTCGGGATAGTATTTTCTTCCCACGTGCCCCAGTCAATCGCCATCCGGCAAAGGGCCGAAAGGCAGAAAATGGGCGCCCATCCGTCTGCGTTTTGGATGCTGGAATGCGGGGGTGGTCCCTTCCCGGAGTTTTCTCCTGGCTCCTCGGATTCCCCGGATTCCCCGGATTCCCCGCCTCGGGCCCATCAATGAAACCTGACCTTCCCCGAGACTGAGATATATTCTGGCTGCAGGTAGGATCCAGTGGACACAAAGAAAAGGCATTCTCGGCGTCACCTACGAAAGAAGCAGGTGTTAGTCAGCGCCGAAGTCCTCCCCGGGTGGAGTTCTTCCATGGAACCCCGTCAGGCCGGCCAACCGACCCCTCAATGGGCAGCATTTTTTCGAGAAACCCGGAAAGAGCGGATTCCCTGGAATTGCGAGCTCCTTTTCTCACCTTCGGAACCTTCTGCATTGTATTAACACGTTCCACCTTCCCTACCTGGCGGATTTTCCCTGGGGTCATTTTTAGCCCACGTGTGCCGACATACGAAGGACATGTCAAATTTCCGCTTTCTGCAAGGGAAATATTTTCCTGTTGACAAAGAATGTATGGACGTTATCCAGGACATGTGAATTGACGTACGTAAAGATGCACAGTTCCACTTTAGCCCCCAGCATCCCCCATAGGGTACTGAAAGTGGAACCACGAGGAGGCGCGACCCCCTCCCGCCTAACCAGTTGGCTCCACGTGACATAACCCAAAACGGTCGACATCCCCATATCCAGAGTAACTCTCGAGGTCTTTAGAAGCAGATTTCACGCGTTGCATCCACCTCTCCCGAATCTGGGTACAATCGTCCATTCTGTCGATTCGTGCCGAAAAGTCCCTCCCCGAAGAGGGAGATCCTTCCCAACCGTCACGTCCCTCCCCAGACGCCAAGGAAGGATCCCCAGAAAAGCGCAAGTGGCTTAAGAACGTTTAACGGTCGATTAAATAATTCATATCGCGATTCTCCATGTCGGCCAGCCAATTCGGGCAGGATGCAAGTGCGATGCCGACACACGTCGGGAAGGAGCCGGCCATTTGCATCGGCCGATCTGATTCGCCGATTTGTAACAGCGGCAATCGCCTTCTGCCCGACAACAATACTCGACAAAGAGCGAGAAAGATCCCCGGTGGCGGGTTTGCATGACACAGGACACGGCTCTGCCTGCTGACGTCGAAATGGCGCCGGCGCGAATTGATTTGATCGGTAGCTCTCACTCAACGGGCCAATTCCACATACGGATGCAAATCGACTTGCATTCGAATCTGCATTCGACGCGTTCTGGGCCCAGAAGGGGCCCACAATGTGGACCTGCCTCGCGGCCGAATTAAACGAGCAATAAATATATTAAAAGCCGGATTTTCCACGGGGGAAGGACCCTCCGCCGCCATCTTGGAAAGTCTTTATCCCGCCACCCTTCTCGATGCACCCGATTTCGGATGCAGGGGCGGGAGCTCGTATGTCGATGCGAATCGATGACGATTCGCGATTCCGTTATAAATCTCGCATTTATCGAGAGGCGGGTTTTGGGCTCGTTCGAGCCAGGGGCGAATCGATTGACTCGTTAACGGGTGTCGGCCCGGTTAACCCCTTCGAACCCTGCGAGGGATACTTGTCACGCCCTAATGTTACGTGGGATAAGTAATGTTAATGTTATTTGAAACGAATCCCGGGCTTTTTTACCGGAGGGGCCTGGATGGGCGGGCATTATGGCATCGGGTTTGCGAGCCGACCAAATCTAAATTTGCTGGAAATGAATTTTCCCTCCTGACGGGGAGAGCTAAGTTTGACATTTAATTTTTTTGCACGGGGGAGGGTGCTGAAAAAAAATCAAAGCCTGGGATTTTAACGTCAATGGAGAAAACAATTTTTCCGAGATATTCAAACCCTGGCATTATACATTCAAGTGAATTTTTTTTAGGCAAAAAAAAATCTGGAATTTCGGAATTTACAGGGAAAACTTTCAATTGTAGAGTTCGCGAAAAAGTGCGGAACCATTAGAGGCATCCCAGGTTGGCGCTTCGA
Source organism: Orussus abietinus (assembly GCF_000612105.2). Taxonomy (NCBI): domain Eukaryota; kingdom Metazoa; phylum Arthropoda; class Insecta; order Hymenoptera; family Orussidae; genus Orussus; species Orussus abietinus. The sequence goes on along the minus strand of NW_019394887.1, from coordinate 611,036 downwards.
GGAAAGCTTCTAGGGTCGAGTCGGAACTGTCAAGTGCGTGAAATTATTGGAAGGCCCGCCATGTTGGGATTTCATTGAGACAAGGTTGCGTTGGTGCGTGAGTCCCTGAATGAAACGGCCCAAACCTGGGGCCCACCTGAACGACGGGGACCTCACCTCGCGAGGGCGCGTCCCTCTCGGCGTCCTCAATGGTCACCGCACTCTTCCTCCGCATTGTGCGATTTCTCGTAACAAGCCTTGCAACAATGTCACTGTCTTCCCTCCCACGCACAATGCTAGCCGCGGCATTCGGCCCGACACCGTTCGCCGGGACAATGCCCTCGCCGATGCGCTTTACAATGCATCGAATGCCCTTAGAAACGGCCTTTGTCCCCCGGCGGCCTTTTCTGCCGATGGCGGAAAAGGTTTACGCACCAAGTTACGGCCGACGTCTCCTGGGTGAGGACGAGGAGCGAAAGCGCGCACCTGAGCGCGAGTCCGAACATTCGAGCGTCCCCTAGAACTTTAGGAATTATTCCTACCTCGTCTCTATAATTCTAAAAGCCCATTCGTAACTGTAAGGGGGGAATTCTCGGGGGAAATAAGTTACTCGAAATCCAGAGTAGTGGTTCTCAGGATTCCCGAGTTTAATGGGAACTCTCTCTCGTACGTGGTATCGCCCGAATCCTTCGCTACCACCGACGCCAAGCAGTCTGGGAAATCGGTTGACTTTGGCGATGGCGCACCAGGGGCAGGACGAATTTGTTCCGGTCCTGCGAGTCCTGGCTGTTTTCTCGGATCATTTTTGTCACGGTCTGGAGACGACGTAGGGCATCTGGTTTCGAGATTTAAGCTTCGAGGAAGCTTCCTGGAAAATTTCGAGGTGCGAATCCTTCTCGCCCCTGAGGCCTTTCATGACACAAGTCCTTCCCATAACCAATGACGACAAGAATGATTTCCTAGATTTCATTAACCCGAGATATTGCTCACATTCATCATTTCATACAGTATCTTCCGACTGTCTAGGATACATAACTGGCTAGGAAATACATAAGCGATATCGCGAGTCGGATTAGTCGAAACGAAACAAAGAGGGGAAAATAATCAGGCCGCGTTTCTAAGCGTTGAATCAGGGAGAATTCCTGGACGGGACCCCATTCACCCTCGAATCTTTAATTTTTTTTTCCCTCCCTTGAGATTCGGAGGCCTCTCCCTTAGAAGAAAGCTCGCTGTTAATGGTCCACGTCGGGCGGATGTCAATGGGAATTGAAAAGCGAGATGCGGCGTGAATGGCGGCAGCTTATTAAAAGATAAATCCCTTTGGGAGGAACCAGCTCGGGCCCTTCGGGGATGACCAGGGAGGTTTCGTCCCTGTATGGCTGCCAGCCCCGTTGTTGCCATCAATGGCCACGATGACGACGGTGGTGGTGGCGGTGACTATGGTGGTGACGATTACGGTGGTGCCGGCGACGAGGGTGGAGGAGAATACGCATATGCACGCGCAGATATTTACGAGTAATAACGGCCAGGGGGATGATACTTCCAGGGGGTCGGGGTGACAAAAGCGATATTACTTCTGACACCCTTGACAGGACGCCAAACATGCGGCCGACCCCGATTACCCGATCTGATATGGTAAATCACTTGGCAGGATCAACGAAATCCTGGGAAACCATCTTTGCCTTTGATTGCAACGAGGGGAGTGATTAAGGATGATCCTGGGTACTCGCGTCTTCTAATAGGTCCTAATACCGTGTTTCTTCAATTTTTGCCGTGAATTATTCTCCTAGATAAATAATGAAGAAATGATCATCAGGGGCTCCTTGAAATAAGCAACGCGAGTCGTCTGAAATCACTTTCCCGGGGGCGTTTACTCTGGTTACACCTCGTTACTCTTCGCAGATGTAATCCCGCCTCTCAAGGAAGTCGGGGTTAAATCCCGGGTGACAATCGCCCGACGATCCGTCAAATTGACAGATGTCTTGAACGTCCCATCGGCTCCGCGATTTAAGTATCGCGGTAAACAGGATTTTAATTTAGTCCGTACAGAGGTTCCGCCCCGACAGGGTGGAGGCGCTATAGAGGACGCTCCGCAATACTCGCTGCGGTGTACCACCGACTTGAGCAAACAGCCTGCGAACCGGGGAATAATTATCCGGTTTTTCTCCGGGAGATCTCTGTTTGTCGGGCACTCGTGGCCGGGCTCGTTCTTGCGATTACTTTTATTCGGGGGCCCGGTCCATTGTGGGTCCCGGTGCTGCGATCCGGGATCGCGCCGCGCCGATTAAGATCGGCTTCCGAATCGGCCCCGCTCGTTTATTTTCCCCGAGACTCGATTGTTCGACACCGACGGACGCGATTTGCATTTACGATCGATCCGCGACTCGAGACTTCCCGGCCCGAGGTTTCGCCCCGACGTCTTCCGCTCCCATTGTGCGTGCCAGAAGTTTGCGGCGGCGTGCCGGGAATTAATTCGATTAACCCTGCCCTGATCAAGGAATTATCCTGGAATTATTTTCACCCTTCGATTTTTCATCTTCCATGGGGAAAGAAATCCCTTAATGCCTTTGGCCGCTCTTGTTCCTAGCTAGCGGTTGCGTTTCGTTCTCGAAGGCGTTTGCAGCATTTATTAACACGTCTGACAATTTTTTCCGATGCCTTTAACAAATCTCCAAAAAATCGTAATGGAGTTGAAAATCAATTTGTTCATAAACAGTGTATATTAATTTGGATCGTCGTGTCGGATTTGCAATTTTCGCGTAACTTTGCATCCTAAGCATGTACGGAATTTTCAGTCATTTTTAACAGGGCATTCCCGGCATTGGCAGTCCATTATTTGGGAGTAAAAAATGTCTAAACAGGGTGTATAGGTCGGATTACTTTTTTTAAGCCTGTGACGAGGGGGTAGCTCTCGTCGGAGCAATTTTGGCACGCGGTTGACATCTTTAAAGCTATTCCCGGAGTTGAAGAGAACCGCGGCTGCGTTGTACGTGTTCCTGACACTTGTATAGTTGTATACTTGGTCCGCGTCTCGGAGTCTTAGGGGTCGTTTGCTTCTTCGACATCTCCGACGCTCGTCACCCTTATTTTTCGGAGTTTTCGCACGATAATGGCTGCCAGGGACGTCCTCCCCCTTGTCTACCTCACCGCACTTTGTGCCACTGTGGCATGGTAAAAAGCTCAGAAAATCCACAGAGGACGACAAAGTACCGACACAATAAGCGCTTCTTCCCGGCTTTCTGTTAAAAGTGAATAAAAAAAATAAATTATTTTCGCCCTTGCAGAGGAAATGCACGCGCAAAAAGTGCACTCAAAACCGCTAATGTAATACGTGCAATGCTGACGGGGTTTTTGAAAAAAAGAGATTTTTAGTAAGGAGGAAAATCGAATGAACAATCGAAGGGCTGCTAATAAATTTTAATACAAGGTTTATTGTGCTTCGACACGGAGGATGTCGATCTTTTGTCAAAATTTTGTTGGGGGGTCTCTCACGCCTTTTAGTTCTCACGGTGTGACGATCGGAAGCGAATCCTTCACGATTAACCGCCAATGATTTGATATGCAAATGTCGATCCGTCGATCGTCCTGGAAATACTCCGCCTATGAGGCGCACTTTATAATCAAATTCTCCGAGCATTGTAATCCTCCAGGCTTTATAATTCATATAAATTCCAGATCGAAAGAACCTAAGGTGACTATCCAATTTCTGCACAGAGGAAACCTACTTCGCCGCATAATGCCCTGAATTAATTATAATCCAAAATCGGAAGACGCCCTTTTCGCCTCATAGCGTTCCATTCCCATGCAGGCGTTCGTCCCCCGTTTTTGCCTCAACGACAACTTACACAAAAAAATCATCCTTACAAAACTTGTCAAGAACAATCCAAGGAACAACTTTCGTATGAGCCATTTTCCGATTCGACGGGTAAACTTAAAGATTCGAGGCCCCATTCAGCGCGGCGTCGCGTTTCAGCGACACTACGCCCCGCAACTATCCAGGATTTCTCCCTTATCAGTACGTCAACTCAAAAATCAGTTCCCGTAAAAGTTTTCGAGAATGTCACGCGGAACAACTTTCATTGGGGCGATTTTTTCGTCACATACAAGCTCGAGGCCCAGGGTGTGGGGAAAAAAGAGGGAGTCGCGGCGGATCGGGGATTTCACGCCGTTCCTTCGACTGTCCGATTATGCAAAAATAATATTTTCCAACGACCGTCAGGTGCTTTATGGCGGACTCTTTCGGGAGATCCGTTACGGTCGGATCGCCGAGAAGAGAAGAAGGAAGCTGCGCTGCTCCGAAACGGCACCATTGTGCCCTCTCGGAGAGCTCATCTTTGGGAGGCACCTCCATAAGGGACACGTATATAGATCCATGTCAAAAGGGAGCCTTCCGGATGCCGGATATTGTGCCCGTAAACGCTCGGCATTGTGATCAGCGCGTGTTACAAGTTTCCTTTGGTGCTCGCTGGCTGGGAATAACCCCTTCTTTAATTAGCATTGTATCGAATTCTCTGGCCCAGATCGCAAGGATTCGAGCGGCCATAATGCGGAGGCTGGGGGCACGAGTATCGATATCGAGGCTCGATTGTACTCTGACTTTGATCGATACCACGAGAAGAGTTTCCCAAGGAAATACCACTTACCACGAGTGCCTTTCGCGACAATTAAAACCTCCCATGGAACATTCCCCGTTAACGTCAACTGCGAATCGGAAAATCTTACGATGTCAAAACGAAATCTTGGCAATTTTGTAAGATTTTTTCCTCGATAGATTACCGTAGATTTGGTATATTAATTTTATAATACAATATTTATGTATTTTGTGTCGGGGCTTTTTGGGGAAAATGGCGGCGCTGTCCGCGCCAGGGTGTCTGAGGGCCACCAGGGGAAAGGGGAGTCGGCATTTACCGCGAGTTTAAATATCCCGACCCCACGCGATATCGCTCCCGCTCTTAGCCAACTAAGTGGCCAACCAAGCACGTTTCTCGCTACTCGTAAACCGCGAAAAGGGCGAGGGCGGGGAGGGTCGCCGCCCGGAGGGGAACCCTTTTATCATTGGGAGTGAGCGACGCGGAAGTTTGGACGCCCGACAGAAATGCACGGGAAGTGGATGCCAATTAGTTCGGTGAATCGGCCGCGAGGGGGCAGGAGTGGCGCCCCGCGCTCCAAGATGTCGGCGCTTGGCTCTCGCGGATCCGCAGACGCCGGCCGAAGAAAGCCTCGAAGCGACGGTGCGGACTGCCGAGTGCCGAAGCCGGGGCCTTTAAATCCGACAAACGACTCGGACAGGGAAGAGGGAACGGAAGAAAGGACCCGGAGCGCCCCGAGAAAAAGGAAGGAAGACGAAGTGCAGAGGTTTTCGCCGGGACAAAAAACCCAGACCTGCCATGAGAAAAAGGACTAATTGACTGAAACTAATATATATATATCTTCTCGCCAGAATTGTATATAATTGCTGGAAACAATATAAAATTCTGAAGACTCCCTAAATCTCTTCATTTTTCCGTCTTTCTACTCATTTCTCTTTGGGTCTCGTTTCAGACCTTTTCCACCCTCTGTACTTCCCTCGAGCATTTTCCTCGGATGGAGTTCGTGCCTCCCCTTTACGTCATCGGTCGCTTTGGCGTTCGACCAACAATTCGGATAGTCAGGGAGAAGAGCGATCGGAAATCCCATCTCTTAACTAGATGGACGCGCATGTGGCGGAGGTCGGCGATGATCCGCCATTGTGAACCGGCCTTGTCGAACGAGGCCGCCGAATCAAAGGGCTGTCTCTTCTCCGACACCTTGGGTGGCATCCGACCACGTTAGCAGGGATATCGTTGCACCAAGATGGCCAATCGAGCGAACGGATCTCACGGTATCATGACGTATCTGACAACTCGGCTGAAATCTCGCAAGATGGCGTCCCCCGTCCATTTTTCATCCGGCCGTCGAAAAGAGACTGCTAGTGTCTTTTTATTTCCCCGAGACTTAACGTGGAGCCTTAACCCTTTTTTTAGATCCCTGGGAAGATCGCTCCAATAAGAGCAAACGTCTAACAAGGAGAAAAACCTGGCTCCTGGGTTACCAAAAGGACAGCAATAAATTATTGTAGTTAACTTTTAGTTTCTTGTATAATAATGTATACTTTGAGGGCGCACTGTAATTATTGAGAATGATCCTTTCGTATCACCTTAAGTCTTCATCCCTGGTGCTCCGGTTAGTAGAATATTCACGCCCTTCCACGTGGGAGGCGGAATTAGTTTGGGGCACTTCCTTTGAGGTTAGGTCGCGTTTCCGGCGCGGATAAGTGCCCCCCTAGCTGCGCACCACCTGCGCGCCAATCAGATTCGTCGTCCGGCGAGAAGGTACATGGACGACGATAAATCAACGGATACCTTTTCACGTACGGACCTACGAAAGGGTATTATTTATGGCCGTTCGTTAGCGGGCAACAGTTCGAAGCGCTTCGCGCAACTTTAGGACTTCGGGCTCGAGCTGGAGGGTCGTCGGACTGAGAAAACCACCCTCGAAATCGATATTTCGACTTCGATTGCGCGATCAAATTGTTTCACGTGAAATTATCGATTAATTTGTAACAACGAACTATGGCCAAACTTACATATTATTATGTACACCGTTGAGATTTTTTTTTTTTCACTCTTGGCAAGCCATTTCTCTGTTTTCTTTTTTTTTCTCTTTCGGGAGAAAACCCAAGGAGGGAAGCAAGGGTTGACTTTCACAGGAGCTGTAAAAAGGGTGGGTCTCCAACCGAACGCGCCAGATCGATCGAAAGGGTTGGCTTTGAGAGGCCCTTAAGCAGGGTGCGGGGAAACAATAACCGGCGTTAATATTCTCTTTACCCGCGGCAGCTCGGATCGGAAAAAGGGTTTAATTTCCCAATTACTGCATTACCACTGCCGACGGATTCGAGTCCGTGTAAATTCCCGGGGGGTCTGGAGAGAAATCACGTCTTTGCTCCAACCCCGAATTTACGGCTCTCGTAAATTTTAATCTTTAACCACGAAAGAAGGGAAATTTGTTCGCAAATCGAACGGGGATATCTCTCATTGATATCAATCGCTAATCATGGAAGAAGGTAAATTTCGCCAGGGGGGAATAATTTCAAGAAACACTCTCGTCATCCTGGAGGAGGAATAAGTTATCGGCTTGAAAGGACCATGTCCATCGATAATAAGTTAGGTCCATCCTGGCACAATGCGAATACTTTCCACCCGAGTGTGCCTCCATTGACGGGGAGCACAATCGCGGATTCCATTAGAAGGTGTCGGGAAATTCGGACATGGGCTATCCATTACCATTCCTGCACCTACGTGAAATCCTAACCTATCAATCTTTACAGATCGCCACGGGACCGCGGGTGTAGGAGATGCGTTAATGCACGCCATTGCCGAGCAGATGCCAAGAAAAATTAATAGTCATTCCCTCTTCCCTCCAAAGGGAGAATCCGATTCGGGATTCTTTAACCAAGGGGTCCTCGTCCACTTCCTCCGAATAGAACTTCCGAATCGCCGAAATGTCTAAACCTTTGAAATGAAAAAAATAAAGAAAAATGATAATAATTGCGCGACAAGGGATCGACGCGTACGTGAAAAATAAAGTGGAATCTCGCCGAGATAAGTCGTTGCTTTTCAACATCTTCGTGCGTGTCGCGAAAGGAGAAAGGCGTGTTTTTTTCCCCCTTTCTCTGTTCAGCAGGCTCGAGGGTTGTTTTTGAGCTAGCGTGAAAAGTTGGGGAGCGCGAGTTGGCCAGTGAGTCGTTAAGCAGTTTGAGAAAAAAGAGAAAAAACTTTCGTCTCGAGTTGAAACGAGGTGAAACGATCCCTCGGGACCGTAGCGGTGTGCCCGGTGAAGAGATTCGCTACAGGAAATATTCCACGCCCCTTTGTATAATGCGGATCTTAAAGGAATCGTATATGTATAAGGCAAAATGGCGCGCGACCTCGAACATCACGCCCGAGCTGCTTTCAATGCTCTCATAGTTTACGATCCCGCTTCGTTGCTTTTTTTTTTCGACGCACCCGATAGAAGAGCGTTCCTTTGTCCCCCCTGCGTGCGTTAAACTATTTCACTTTCGAGCTCAGAGGCGTTAAAGGGCGTTAAAGGGTTTACGACCCCCAAGGAATCGCAAGGGCGACCATAAGGATTCGATCGCTCGAAGGTGTCGAAAACGCGTCGTTAAAGTCAACATAGCGAATTAAAACATTCAAATGGGTAATATAAAATAATAAAAAATTTTAGCCCAGTATTTATTAACGAGGGTGTTTCTATAATTTAATTTGAATTTTCTTTAATGCGGAGGAAAGTCGCGATCAACTACGAAGAAGATGGCGCCTATCCGCACATTTAGCCAATCCTAATTCGCCAGAAAGTATGAAATCCGCACCCCGGGAGGCGTCTCTTCGAGACAAAAGTCCTAGGGTACGAATCGCGCCGATTTCCGCAAGTTCTCCGCCGAAGGGTGGCTTTCAGTGTGGCGCGACTCGGGGCTCGCATTCGCGCCCGGGCGAATGGCCGAATGTGCGAATGCGCGAATAGCGGCTGCACACTCGGGCCGGCTCTTTCCGCGAGAGGGACTTTTTCCAGAAGGAATAGGAGGGAAAAAAATATTCAGAAGCCACGGTCTAATTATGAGCCCCGGGGGAAATAAAGCGCATTATGGCCGGCGACCGCCCCCCGTTCGCGGATTCGCGCATTCGCGCCCAGGGCGCGAATAGAGAATCTGCCGCATAGAATTCGAGACTCCAGAATTTCCGGCCGACGTCGATGGATGGATGGATGGATGGATGGATGGACGGGATACGGCGCGCCCACCCTCGCACCCCTTTACACCCACGCACCCCCCGCGAGGGCGCCGCGGGTGCCGCGAATGGAAACGCGAAGAACAAAACCCAAATGTTATTCGTAGAATATTTCGCGCGCAGCTGGCGGACAAGCCGGATGATACGCCTCCGGTAATGCGGTAATGCCGTAATGCCGTAATACCGTAATGTCGTATCGTAATTATGCAGATTCCGCGCGATCCCGAAGACCCGTCGGGGGTGTATGGCGACGAGCGGGATTTTCTCGCGCCCTCTTTCCTCTTTCATTTAACCCTTCCGCGCCCCCTGCGCCTCCTATACGTATGAATTAATACCTGCATCCGCGTATACCTCGTATAAACGTACACGAGACGTCGCATTTCTATATGCGCGGATAAACCTACACGAGGCACGTCGCATGGACGTTTATTCCCATTTCTATATACGTATGTGGAATGTATATAGAAATATATCAACGCGTATAGGCGGATCGCGTTTTCTTCCACTATTTTACGGATTTATACGGGCATCCCTTTCGCCGCGCTTTCTCTCGATAAAGCTTTTTCACGCGTCTATGTCGGACCGCGGACAAAGGACTTGGTTACGGCCTTACTGTCCTGCACCCTGTGCTTTCGGTGTACCTCGTGGTGTACCCTCGCGAGACCTCCCCGAGGCGCGCTAACGAGTGCACCCCCGACCAATAGGGAGGTTAGATTTCTTTGCCCTTTTTCGACGCTTTCGCCCGGGTGCAAGGAACTCCCGAGAGGGTCTCGGAGTTCCTAAGGGATGTCAGCGACAAGGACGGAGGAAAATAAAACCGATGACCCCTGGTTCGCATCGAAATCCGAGGGCGACTTAAGGGTGTAAAACCGACCTTGCGATTCGCAAAGAGCCTCCAAGGCGTCGCGGGCTTGCTCGAGTTCACGGGATTAAGTATTAAGGACCCCAGGTCCTGGGTCCTCCTGCATCAGGCCCGGTCGCTCGGAAATCGGGAACAATCGTCCCTCCGGGTGGAACCTCGCCCTAAGCCTCTGCCTTTTTCTCGGCCCCTTGTTTTCCCTGCGAGCAGAGTCTCCCCTTCGGCCCCTTAGTTTCTTTTTCCATTTCTATGTCTTCCTCCCGACGTCCTTCTCGACGTCTTTCGACCTCTCTCCCTCGGTGCCCACTTGCGGGACTAATTGTTCAATTAAGCGCGTTCTCGCACTTGCGGAAACTGATTTTCCGCGCGGATTTTCCCCGCTCGATTGTCACCCACAATCGGCCCCCACTTCCGGCTCGCATTTGCGAAATACGCCGCGCGGAATAAGCACGCGTGGTTGTTCCGCGCGAGGGTCGCGGCCGCGTTTTCCGCCCGCGGGGATGAGTGGCTAAAGTCACCGAGCCCGTCGATTCGACGCGACAAAGTCGGGGGAATTGATTGCTCTAATTGATCCCGATATCGGCCGCGCTTTGCCGAGCCTGTCGAACGAGCTCTTTAGCGCGAATCGTGATTCTTCGGGGACGACTTTTCCTTTTTTTTTTTTCTCCGCGAAAAATAGTCCTGTTAAGAAAATCAAGGCACTGTCACGACCTTAAATTTGTAATTTTACGAGAACCTTCTTTATTTTTCCGTTAGTGGCTTGAGGTGGAAAAACGAATTTCTATTTAAAGGACGAGGTGGGAATTATTTGTTGATTTTTTATTTCCCGGTTAATGGTCGCCGTTCCGAAATCGGCAATGACGCGTGAGCTTGCGGGGGGTCGCCCGACGCGTGCGAAACGCAAGATCGCTCAAGGGCGATTTTCGACACGGTTTGGCGCGTTTTCAAAGACCCGGTTAGGCACCCCGAGAGATCATGCTCCGGTTCCGATGCAAATCAGGGGTCAGTTGTGCCGATTGCCCGCGCCCATTGAAATAACATTAATCCGTTGTGCCATGAGGCGAAACGCGCCTGTCGGCTCGCATTATCGACCCTTCCCTTCAAGGGTTTCCCGAGGGTGATAACACCCCTGAAGGGTGTTAATTTATCCGCATGATCTTACGAACCATTGAAAGTCGCGTTAAACAAACTACGGCATACGTAAGAAATGAAAATTACAGTCGCGAGAGAATGATCTATGTGGTGGGGAAACGCAAAATGTGCCTCTTGAATTTTATCTCCGAAATGGATATCCGGCAATTTCCCGGACCCACTCCACGAAAGTCGCTTAAAATGACGCAGAGTCGCGGGAAACTTAAGTGGATATATTTTAGCGGAAGAGATCGCTCGAACCTTTTGGAACAACCATCGGTCACCCGGAGTGCATCTTCATCTCGAGAAACTTGAAATGAAATTTTACGCGGAAGAATAAATTCCTGACTAATGGTAATGAAGTACTTTATATAGAAAAAGAGGAAAAGTGTTGCCATATATTTCTCTCTTATTCCGACTTCACCGCAGCTGCCTCGCAGATGCAGAACTGGATCGATCGGCCCGAAAGATGAGAATAAACTGGGATGGCGATTTTCACACGGTAGGGAGAGGGTCTGGCTAAAACACCGGTTTTCTAGAAATTCACTTTCCAGCCCTAAATTTCACCGTTAGAGGGGTAGGATGCCGTTAAGGGGTTGGCGAAAGGGTTTCGGCAAGGAGGGAAAGAAATCGAAAATCCCATTTTCGGATCGTTCCAAGGTACTCCCTCGTCTGGTTTTTCTCAAAGGTGGGTCCCGACTGTCAAACTTCACACGGGAGAATTTTTTTTCAAGCAGAAAAGATGTCGTAAAATTTATTCCCACGGACGAACAATGCATAAATTGCTCACGGAGCCTTTCTTAAACGAACGACTTAATATCTCAAAACCCAGAAAATGGCGAGAGGTGGTACAACCAGGTGCGCCCACCCCAATTGTGGAATTCCCTCGGCGAGATCAAGATGGACCAGGAGGCAAAAGGGGTAAGTTAGACCCTAAGTGCGTGTACGCAATGCGTCAACCGTTAAACCAAGTGTCCTCTCAATCCCGAGGCCTGTGTGGTCCAGCCATTGAGTCTTAACTCTTTGAAGCATCGCGCATATATTCATTCGTCCCCACACAATGGGTACAGTGTCCATACACGGCATTGTGCCCATGCGGCGAGCGTTAAACTCCCCAACACGGTTGTGCCCTCCTCGTGTGGGTGTATTTACGTGCCCCACCGTGTGCGTACCCGTGTACACGTGGAAATAGGTGCGCATAGGTGCGTTCACGCCCGAGCCACACACCTGAACCACGCGTATCGCTCACCTCTGTACAACCAAGGCATTTGCTTACGTCCGTAAGAGCATAATGCTCGCAATAACTCATTCAGGAGTAAAACATAACCACCTCGCCGAATGAAAGGTACCTGATCTCGACTCCTAACAAATGAGCCGAAGTTTGCAAGTACCACGGTTGCGCCCTCGATCGGCAAAGAGGCCTCCCTTTCGCATTTGCCACGAAAGGCCATTACACAATGCGTCGATAGGGAGGAAAGAAAGAGGAAGAAATCGAAAGCCACTGGGAGCTCGGAATGCCCGCAAAGTAGCGTTCTCACATTGTTGTAAAGACCCCACACAGCAACCACTATCCACGACATGGGGAATTTCTGGTCAGCTGATGGAATTAATAAATCCAAGATTGTAGGATGCGTACCAGGTGATAGGTGTACCCTAATCAGAAGTGGGACACCCTGGACATCATGGCCCACCCCACAGGATTTGGTTTCTGGTGCTGGGAAATAAAAATCGGTGGGAATTTCTACGTCCCAGGGTGAACGAGATCGCTCATCATGGGCTGGAATGCCGGATATGATTTTCCGGGTGTTAACGAAGTTAGTTCCGGATCATCGGGCGGGGAACGCGGGCACACTCCGTTGGCTGGTATCCCCTTGAAATTTAATGAAAATCCACCGGATAATGGCGATTTTATCGAGTCATTTCCGTTGGCCTCGACGCTCCACCCTATATACCGCGACACAACGACGCCACACAGAAATGGGATGCCGCCTACGTCGTTCACTCCATTGCACATTGCTGCATCCTGCGTCGTGCTGCACACGGATGTATTGTGCAGCACGCAGCACTGTGCATTTGAATTGTGCTGCACAGGAATGCTCCCACCTCGTCCATCTCTCTTTGCACGGTGGACCAAGAGCCTCGGCAGGGTTCCGCGCCAAGTACACACGTAATCCCAGGTTACGTTTGTCTTAGGGACTCGTCTCAATAAGCTTTTTACGCTACAGGATGACTTCCTAGGGAAAAGGTGGACGAAGAGGGTGGAGGGCGGCAGGGAGTGTTTCGACACAGGAGGGGAATGCAGTCTTGGGCGCTTCCCAGCAGGAGGGAGCCGGCACCAGGCTGTCTGCCGGTCCGAGGTCGCCACCAGGAATGATCCTCAACGTGTGTGGGGAATGGCCGGACCTGACACACACAAGTCACGGTATTCCAGGGCTCGGGCCGAAAGAATACATCCTCCGAGAAGGAGAGTCGCGCGCCTCGAGGGGCCCCCTCGTATAAAAATAGAAAAGCCAACCGGGAACCTGTCCAACTGCATATTATCTCGGACATCGGAATGCCCGAGGTGTAACCGAGCGGTAGGAGCCGAGGGGACCTGGGACCGAGGAGGAAGAGTCCATCCTCCATCCTCGCAGGAAGATCGGGCCCATTTTTACTAGATCGAACATCTCGGGGGGAAATCAGGCCATCGAACACCTTGCACAAAAATCGGGCCCATTTTTACCAGATCGATCACCTTGCACAAAAATCGGGCCATCGAACACCTTGCACAAAAATCCACCTTGCACAAAAATCGGGCCATCGAACACCTTGCACAAAAATCGGGCCATCGAACACCTTGCAGGAACAATTTCAACGGATTGAACTGAATTATTTCGACAGATACCGTAATAAATCCGCGACAAAGACGTTTTAGGAAATGCTCGGGGACCCTATCAATTAGTCGAATGACGAATGCTTCCTTCTGGGTCGCGAAAGCAACAATGCCGGAGAAAATTGCGCCGAGAGCGATAATAGCTGATTCAGCAGGATCGATGGCCCCGCATTAATGGCGCGAGTGATCAACAGTATTCAGGAAGCATTATGCGGAATTCTTCACGCCTGCCAATCGTTTCCGGGCCTCCCGACGTCCCACAGGAAGCGCCTTTGGGAATCTCATACTCGACCGGAATAATCTCCTGGAAGAGCGAAATTGTTGCGGCATATCCTGTGCTTTCGAACCAGCTCGAGCGAGAGTTATCGGGTGTTTGGGAACAGGCTTGGTTCTTTTTCAAAATGTGAAAGAGGGAGGAAACTATGGAGTTGCCTCGGCAATTCGCTTTAATTTCGTATTTAAACCTGGCGTCGGCAAAATGCTCCAGGAAACAGTGCCGGCGAAACTGGAAATTGGGGAATTAATTCCGAATACGAAGATGGAACTCGATAAAGTTGTTTTAATTCAATTTTCAAATCTGATGTAAAAAAAGTGCTGGGAAAATGAGAAACATTGGATAATTAATTAAAGTATATTTTAATATACCGAATTCGTTGCCTAATAAGAACCATTATTAAATTTCAATTTCCGCAGCATAGAACGTTGAGTGCAACTCCGCGTAAATCGAGCGGCACCGATCTTTTTAGGAGCCATTCTTCATCTCGGTAGATCACCCTCGTTAGGATTCTTTACATTTACAGGAAATGGCTCGTAAACGGGTGTAGCGATAAAAAGGAGATGACTCTCCTTCCGAGGCTGAAGGACTCCCGGGTATCCTGGCCCTGAATAACGATACCTCTCCATCCTGGCATCCCAAAACCGAAAGCAAGACCAATTCCGTTGGCGACTCTTCGGCACCCTTCTTCCTTCCGCCTTTTCAACAAGGACCTGCACTATTTCCAAACATCCAATATCTCTCGCTCGAGCGGGCACCATCAAAGGACAGGATGTGCCCGCAACAATGTTGCTCCTCCAGGACATTATTCCGGTACAAACCAGGGGCCTAAACTCGGTTCCCCAGGTGGGGCCAAAACACCCGGCCACGCTTCCCTCTTCTCTCTGAATTTTAATTTTTCATACGCTGTTCAAAATTCTCCACGCATAAACAAGATTCAATATATTTGTCCCGATAGAAATTGTTCGCAATTTTTCCTCGTTTTTCTGCAGAGAGACGAAATTAAAACGAGATATCCGATAAGGTCCTCATCGCCTAAACTTTCTCATGAAGGGGACCACAACGACGTAACGAGGGCAGAGATCAGGAACACAAGGTGTGCTACCGGGTAAACGCATCCTCGTGGAATCCGATACTCAGGACTTGGGAGCTGGTGGGTCCGAAATATAAAGAGTGGAGGTTGAATTCGTTGGCCAGTAGCCGCGGGACAATAAACTCGGCCCTGAAGATGGTATCTGGGTGTGCGGAATGGATGCCGGGATGGATGTCGAGATGGATGCAACCCTTCCCCTGGTCCAGGGCCGGTAACGAGCTCTTTCTCTCTCCCCAGGAGACGCGGATCTTTTTGAAAAGCGTCTCGAAGGCCTCTTCAGGGATCACGGTCCGCCAACCCTTGCGGAGTCCCGATGCGCCAAAGTATCGCGTATCGGCAAAAAAGTCTCCATTCATCCCTTTTATCATCCCGTTGCCCAGGAACTGGAGCCGAGATCGTTACGGTCGCCTTATTGTCTGGCAACTGTAATTTTCATTGTGACCGGATAGGGTCCAAGAGCTCGAGGAGCCGATCAACTTTTTCTCGGACTCGGTCCTCACGGTCCTGGAATACTTAATTAAACGTGAGGACCTCTTGGATCCCCAAGGGTCGGGGTCATCTCTTTATCCTCTCAGGAGGTCGACCTCTCGAGACGGAGGCTGGGACCGGATCGCAGATGGCCGAGAGTTAAACAGTTCTTGGATTTAGCTGCTTAAATGGTAAACCGCGCGGTAATAACGCATCCCTTTGCCTGCAGCTTCTCCAAGGGGTGGATTTTTCCAACCCTCTTCAGGGTCTGAATCCGTTGCGCCGATCTGTCTATAAAAATTGCTCCACGCGGCATTTTTCAGACTTAACCGTAGAATGAACATTTGACAGTGACAATGACTATATTTTTTTTTTCATCGGTAGTTACACCCTAATTCTTGGAGATTTTCTCCACGGGAAACTTCGTACGAGGTCCTCGACAGGGAAAGCAGGAAAGGATCTGGCAGCTTTCGGAGCTCTTCGACATCTCGCTTTCGGTGTCTCGTTTCATCTGGCCGGCATTGTTCCCTCGCGATACTCTCCTCGACAATGGGAATCGTCTCGAAACAATGGCGGCTGCGTCTCTAAGTGTCGAGATGTCGCTTGTCCCGATAGCCGAGAGAGAAGAGATCTCGCGATCATCTTGACACAATGCCGGGAGGCTGGGCCGCGCCATGGCTAATACAAAAGGCGTTCCTTTCACGGTGTCTTATGGTATTCTTTCGTTCGATGGTTTAGACGTCGCCAGAGAGATCGCCTCTTTCGATACCGCCTGATCGGTCCGCAGATCGATACGACCTGAGAGATCGCGAATCTATTGTTTGCGCGACCCCGAAGAGAGTCTCGGAAATGCTCTTTCCTCTCCTTCTCTCTTAATCTGCGGTTTAAAAAAAAAAAATATTCATGCTAAAATAAAATGCAACTCCAGGAAAATTATTTACGTTTTCTTTCATTTTTCAAGAAATACACGATACAGTCGATGCAGATTCCCCAGCATTGTTGCAGCCGTCGCGGATGCTGCGTCCTCTTCAAAGGACTCTCCAGGGTGCGCAAGAGTTGCGCGTTTCCCAGAGGAAAGTTGGGAGGATCCCGAAACTGGCTGGGTGCATAATTCAAAGGCGAACTTTCGAAAATGCGTGCCCATTGTCCGAGGTGATCTCTTTGACCGGACATAAAAGGGATCTTAGGAAGGAAGTACGGGGTTTTGCAGCGTCGCTCCTTTGCTTTGTTCCTGAAGATAGCACGGCCATTGGGAGGAATCTCTGCTTATGGGAAAGACGAAAAGGATAAAAAAACCTAGCCTACGCAATGGTTTGACAAGAGGGTAAGATAATATTTTTCTTGGCCAGCCTCGCCTCGAATATCGTGCCCAGAAGAACTTCATCCCGGATGAACACGACGACTGTCACCTGTCGTCGAGAGGAAACACCTTTTGGCTGTTGGTTCGACATGAGTACGCTCGTTTATGGTAATCCTCGTAATCTACCTGCGCAAGGATTTTTACAGGTGGAGAGGAAGACGGGAACTGTTTTTTCTTCACCTTGGATATCTATTTTGTTGAATATGTTGGACCATTCCGAATTTGTTATCCCCCTTTGGGTACGGTTTTATTTATTCATTATATATAAGGGTATTCAAAATTTAACTTTTTAGGCACTTCGCGAGGTCCAGAAGATGTACGAAGAAAAGGAGCGTGCTCAAGGATTGTTATTAAAAATGAACATCGCCTGGAAGGATGTCAAAGCACGGCACCATAATTCAAAGGACGAGGACTCCAAAACGCGTTTCGAATTCGTGGTGCAGTTGTAGTGGTATTAACACCGTGGAAGGACCTCGATGGAAACGAATCGGTAGTTCCCTACTGTGCACCGAGTAAAGGAGCGGATGATATATGCCGGGCCGTTCCAACAATGTCAGATATAATGCCGATAAGTGGTATCACGAGCGGTGGTCCCTGCACATCGGGGAATCCTTTGTGTCGAGGAAAAGATGTTAGTCTAATCCCGGATCGGCTTTCGAGGTGCCCGGTTTTTATTTCCACCGTGGACGTTTCCGCTGCGATACGCCGACTCCTTGACGTCCCTCGGAGACATTGTTATCGACAAGGCTATTTAAAAAAGGAGACTAAATCGAACCACCGAGAAGAAAAACTTACTCCGACTCTCGCCGCATGCCTCGGGATTTAATTTTACCGAGAGTTAGGCACAGCGCTAATTATCGCAATTTTTTAATCGGACTGGAATATTCGCGATATTTATTTTCACTACATAAAATCCAAAATTTCATGGAATCCCATTTTACCTGCACTTTTGGTCGCATCGGTAGTAAATTCGGCAGTCCCGAATTTTTATCCTCTCATTGACAGAAAAGAAAGACAAGGAATAACCGAAAACGCGTAACACAGGGTGCAAAAACCCGTCAGGGTGACAGGTGAACCTGCGACGACTGCAGCGTTTCCGCGAGGTCGGAAATCGATGCAGGTCGAACGACACATCGGTGCATCGGTGCATCGGTGCATCGGTGCATCGAAATCGCGGAGTGCCGGCACTCCTGTGGACACGATCGGCACAATGCCCGAATGCGGAACCGAGCCTGTATAACGCGGGGCGTAATGTAATTATGGTACGTAGCGCGGAAGGCAGTTCCCGCCATAATGGGCAATTGTCCTTTCGAATAATGTCACAATGGAGGATTCATTGCTGTTAACAAGGACTGTCCAAATACGTCGCCAGCCGACAATATTCCCTGTCCGAGTCAGGTCCTCTCATCGTTCTCAATCGCGGTCGATCTACCTTTTTTCGAGCACGGAAGATCGCATCGAGATTGAAAAATCGAGATGGAGGGAAAAATGACGGATGAGAGCGGTTGATTAAATTTACCTATCTCGATAAGGTGGGATTGGAGTTTTCGCCGTCGACGTAAAATAATTTCGCCCATCCCGATCCTCTGGACGAGACGAAGTCCGATGACCAGGTCTAAGGGAAACGGTTTCTGGCAAAGTTCGAGCGGTGTTTCGAGTTCGAGTTGGAGTCTCGAATCGCATCCCAACCAGTTTCGACGCCGAGGTCCATTGAGCGACACAAAAGTGGCTGCCTCGGCTTAGGGACGTCGAATAACGCTTTTAAGAATATACCGACATATGCCGCGCACACAAATCACTCCGAGGAAAGGCACATCTCCAGCGATAAAGTCATAGGTACATACGTGCTCCAGCCCATAGTGGCCACAATTCATGGGGCGTTTTTTCCCCCCTGGTCCGGACGAGTGACCCATAATTCAAAATTGCCAAGACCGAGGCCCGGGGGTCATCCTGTCGGGTCGTTCTCTTGGGGTCGTCACCGAGAGTGACCATCGGCGAGCTCGAATGCCCATTTGCGACCGGCCACACAAAACCCACCTCTCGATGGACTCCACCTCGTTATTTTATCCCAACGACTTAATTCCACCCGGAATATTTTATTTCGACCATTCTCCCTCTCATTGTATTCCTCCACTTTCCAAAATCAATCGCGCTTTCTTCCAGATTCTAAACAACGGCTACTTTCGGTAAGCCCTTAACGCGTTATCAAAGGGGGGCGATAATTTGTCCGGTTTATTTCCCTTCCCCGTAAAGGGGGAGCCGAGCAGGCAATAAGTTCGCACTCGAGATTTAATATGAAGATATTTAATTTCCACGAGGTTTATTTTCCATCGTAAATTAGCGGCCCTTTTCTATTACGGGGATAGACCGCGGCTTCGTTTTTCTTCTTTTTTTTTTTTTCATTTATTCCTTTCTCCTCTTGTTTCTTTATCCTTTTTCGCCCATCCTCGTTCCCTTTTCAGAAGAAGCCCGAGAGGAGACGTCGAAGCGTCGAGGCGTTTTGCCACCTCCGGTGGACCCGCGTCTTGCCGCATGATTTACTTCCCGGACCGTGGGTCAGGGTCAGTCAATTCTACCGGTGGACTCGTAATGGCTGTCCGTCTTCTCGGTTGGCAAGCTCCGAATAATGTCCGAAGGAGGACGAGAGAACAATCTATGCTCTAGTCCAGAGTCCGAAAGCGAACTCGAAGTCTTCCAGACTCGCGACCCGGAGTTTCGCCTTCACCGAACGACCCGGTGCCTTAGTGACGACCACGTACCCAGAACACCTCGAAGAGCATCCACGAGAGCAAATTAAACAAAGAATATCGTAACGATTTCCTTCCCCCCTTAAAATAAAAATTCGTCAGTCGGACCCAGAAAATTGAATACGGCATCGGCACAGTTTCGCACCAAGTACCGAATCGCATCTCACCTGAGTCTCTTTACTGCAAGCATAGCACTAACAGACGCTTAATATATTACAACATGTTCAAATGCTCCGACTTATTTGGAAAATCCTCGACAATTACCTGCTTTCTATATTTCAATCGCAGAAATGTCTTGAAAAGGTAAACGGGACCATTATAAGTTGTTTAAAAGCGACAGAGTGGGCGGATTAGCGTGTTATATAATTATATCGCGCGCGTTTAACAGAGTAGGGTGGCCCAATGGAAACGAAAACCGGCATTGAGCATTATTTCACGTGGGTACTCGAGTCTTGCTTCGAGGTACTCGAAGGTCTCGAATGGCGGGCGCATTTAATTCGGCTCGTTCACGTGCAGATTCCAATCTTATTAACATTTCCTGAACGGCCAGGCATTGCTTATTGAGCCTGCAGAAAGCGAAGGAGTCTTGCCGAACATTGCGTTTCGATGTGCCAGAATGGAACACCGCCGGTCAAGTGGTCCCTTGGTTCTGTTAAGAGGCTTGCAGAATTAACCCCAGCTTTTGTGCGGAAAGAGAGAAAAGGAAAAGAAGTCGCTTTGCCTTTGCTTTTTTCCTCCTGCCTTCCTTTAAAAAAAAAAAAAAAAAAAAAATGGACCGAAAGGACCGCAATGTCGGGGCTCGATCGAAATCGATGATTTCGCCTCCACTGTTTATCGCCACTTCCAAGTCGCCTAAAGGAGACGAGATTTTAGGTTATAAATAAATAATGTTAATTCAGATCGAAGGCTTCATGCCTTGCGAGGCTCTTTTCTATTTCTCGATTACGGGGGAATATTCTACGGCATTAAAGGTGCCGGCAACTTCTGCCTTTCGACTTCTTCTCCGGCTCCGCCATTATGGGGCGAGATGAATAGCAATAACCGCGGAGTAATAACTTTTTAATAAGAGGGAGCCGGCGTTCCCCTCTCTTAGTTATTCAAATACAATTGAAATAGTGCCGGGCATAGGAAGCGGGTCAACGGAGAAGCAACGATTACGATTGTTGGCCCTCTTTGTTTGACTCGTTTGAATCGACGCGGGTTTTGTATGGCCATGTCGAAACAGGAAATCCCTGCTCCTATGTCGGGCCGTGCCTATTCTCTACATGCTAAAATAGTGTCGACTAAGTAGCACGTGTGAGGCGAACTCGTTTTCCTCGACAATAAACGGAGGGCTGTGCGGACATTAATCGCGCGTACACGCGTCATGAATCCTTATTAGACGTTTTTACCATTTTATAAAACGCCCGATAACGACATTAGCGTTAATACATATATTTTTATTTATTAGCGATTATGAGCTCTACGATTAGAACCGCTAAACCGAATTATTTTGTAGGTTAAAAAATCAGGCATTACGGGGGATGTCACGGCGACTAGATTCTGGACATTCGCTTCTAGATTCTCAGTGGCGACTCCGGCTTGTCGAAGGAGAGGAGGAAAACTGGTATTTTGACAATGGCACCCCGCCTCGGGCATGTATCTTCTGGTACCAGCGGAATAAATAAAGTCGATTATCGCGGACAAGGAAGCTGCCTGGAGTAGCCTTTGAAGCTGGATCGGAGACGCCGGACCCGCCTTTTTCCCCGGGACCAACAAAAACCGAGAGCCTCTTTGTATTTGGGGAAACTCGAGGAATCCGAACCAGGTTTAAGACACTCAAAAGGAGCCGGGTTCTCCAGCATTGTTTGGTCCATTGTTGAACGGTGCCAAGCAGTCTGCCAGGCTGGCCGGAGTTCGATCAGCCCTTCGGGCGACACCCATGAATGGCTCGAAAAATCAACAAAAAACCGCCTAATGGATGAATGGACACTTTGCATAGGATGTGACGTCACAACCATCGCCAGATTTTCGATGATTAATGCCGGGACCGAGGAAGGAAATAATGAAATCGGTGGAGGCTGTCGGGCGACTTCTGGAAATATATGGCGGCTCGTAAAGAATTTATAAGGTGTGTATGGCCGGGATTAATCGGTTTGTCCCACAGGTGCCGCCTCGAATTAATCAACGGAAATAGGTAAATCCTGGCCACGAGTCAGGTATTCTCGAAACGGGAAGTATTACCGCCAATGATACTGATAAACGGTTCGATCGAAAATATGGGGGACTCGTAACTCACGACACTGGTAGATAGCCTCAGGAGTGCTACTTGTAATTAGTCAAGATGATTTTAACGTGTAGAAAATTGCCAGTGATCGATCTGTCCAATTGGTGCCTAGTCGAGGGAATCAAGATGTTGGAATATGTATAAGTGTGAAAGAGTTTAGAGATGGATGCCTCATCTAACCTAGCCAAATCGGATCAAGAAACTTTGAAGAGTTTGCGTCAAGTATATTGCATTTAAACTCAAGTTTATCTTAATGTTCTATCTTAGTTTAAGTTCTATTCCAAAATGCTGCGAGGAGGTTCACCGACCGAGGAAGAATTTTTTCGAAGGGGTCCTCGTTAGACCGCCTATCGAAAATCGAAAATTCGATACGCTGTCGGTCACTTCGACGAAATAATCTTCGATCGGTGGATTAGTTACACAATCGACGTGTGGTATACGAACCTGGGCACCGATCGTTCCCACATAAGGAAAGAAAGTAAAAAAAATGTCAAAAGAGAGGCAGAGAGAAAGTCCGTACCTGTAAAGATGACTCTTATCGACGACAATAATTGTGGATCAAATGAGAGGTACCAAGGTACATTCACGAAAGCTATAGTACCTGGACACGTAACGAATGGTAAATTATAGTTGTTAGGCCGATCGTGGAATTTCACAGATTGTGGTCAGATGGAGCGGAAAGGGTTGGTCGAGGTCAGCGAACACGTGACAATTAGGTTTAAAGCTTCCTATGACAAATCCAGGGTACACAGAGCATACTAAATTTCTATAGGCGTGTGTATCAAGTACTATATAGGCAGTTCTTATCAGTAACCAAAATGTATTTCGGTGAAAAAGTGAACAAACGAAGATAAGGTCCCGCGTGATAACGCCAAGAAATTCAATATTGACTGCGATCGTGTCAACTTTTCGTTGATCGTGGAGCACCAGGTCGATCGGACAGGTGATTTGCGCCAATTCGCGATCCTAAACGAAGTCATGAAGAAGAAAGGGGCAGCGAGGACCGACCCTGAAGAGAGTCCTCGAAGTCCTTCAGGCTGGTCCTTCGGCACGGTGGAGGCCCCGAAAACGCATTGTCGATTGTAAACCGCGATTACGAGCGTACAATCGAACAAAGTGGATAATTCACCGGGCGCAGAAAAGATTTTCGTAGACGGGAGGAGGAAATTTAGGGGAGGAAGTGACTTTGCGAACGACTTGGGAAACAAAACCCCGAGGGCGAGCCGGGCTGCGCCCTGGCAAAGAAAACAGGCTCGCTTTTAATTTTCGTATTGTACGTCACGTTTGGACGATACAAAGACGTTCCCACGAGCAGCCAGTGAGTTGGCAGTTATAAGAAAAACATTGCCTCTGGATCTTCCTTTCTCTCGCCTTATTGAGAGCGGCCCGTCGAAGAGAGGCTTTCTTCCCAGGAGAAGATCCCGAAGAGCAGCCAACACGTGGTCGGAAATCGGACCTAATGTGCGCAAAAGGAACAGCTAATCTACTCGAGGTGTATCAAGGGACATCAAACCTTGGAACTTGAATAGAGGCTAATTCGAGGAAGAAAGATACTTTCTCCAGGAGAATTAATTTACAGAATTGCATCCGCATGTGCGCAAAATGCATTTTGTTTGGGACATCTATAGGCGATCTCCTGGCCATTTTTGGGGAACTGGTGGACGACTTTGTCGATAATTGGACCTACGTTGGAAATTCGTCGAGTCCATTAGGTGTCAGCAGTCATCGTTATCGACGTGGCGGAATAATGACGGAGGAGTCGTATACGCGAAATTGTGGCCGGGTCGAGCGACGGGTTGCTTAAATATGCAACGAAAGTAAACGGATGTATAGAACGGTGATCGACTCCCGACGGGGAGCCTTGGCCAAAAAACACTGACAAACTACTCCGAGCTCGGCCCAACGCCCACGGAATTGTTCCAACATTGCGTTCCGAGACAGGTGGAGTTTTGTCCGAGACTAACTCGAGGGTCCTCTCGAGCATAATTCTCCCCATAAATATAAAAATACAACCTCAGACAGGATTTAAAAAAAAAATTCACGTTTCGTCAACCCCTCCGTGGAAACTTCTTCCGATCCTGGAGTCGTCATTTTTTGCTCCGATTATTTAATCCCGGGTAAATAATTTCTTTCTTCCAGATGCAAGATGAACTTCGAAGAAGTAATTTTTCGCTCCGATTATTTAATCCTGGGTAAATAATTTCTTTCTTCCAGATGCAAGATGAACTTCGAAGAAGTCATTTTTCACTCCCGAAGGTGTCACGTCGCAACTCAACCTAACCCATCTATTTTCTCTAGGTGCAAGATGCAGTTACAGGATCATGCAATCCTCTTTCTAGCCGCGTTCACGTAGCTTTTCAATTTGCCATCGATCGGTTCACACGTCCCGATGTCGAGACCCAGGATGCCTGCTCGTTGACGAGTGCAGCATCTGGAGAGCTCGGAGATGAACCGACGTTGATGATCCACGTCGCCGTCCGAGAGAGCCACATATGATTTTTCATTTTTCACGGTTTATTAGTCGGGCCACGGGGTCGCATCCATCAAACACCATCAATCCGATTGTTTCGTGACCGTGTATGCGTCCCGGGCCGTTTCGCATTCGCAACTCCGTGGGTGCATCCATCACCATCGTGCATCGTTGCAATTCCGATGGAAGACCGAATACGAAAAAAAAAGAAAAAAAAAACCCAAACCCAACGAGAATTTTTCTGAAATTTCCAGATCCTCCAGAAACGTCGAAACTTTACTATCTAGGTAGAGTTCTGTATTTTAATTTTTTTAAGGAGAGTCGCGAAGAGACACGTTGCATTTATACTTCAAGTATCCGAGTGCATTTCCGATTTGGATTTCAAACAAACGTCTGCCCACGAGATTTCTTCTGGTCCATGGCTTCTGGATGTGGTCTTGTAAGTTAAGCATTCAATCTCCATGCCACAATGGCACAAGACGCCATGGAAGCGCAGCTATGCAGCTACCATATGCACTCAGTGACGTCGAATCAAAATATGTAATCCGGGAGATCAACGAGGTGCATCAGATATGCAGGTTGCATGCCAGCGTGCACCAAGGCTAGTTATTTATTATTCGAATACTAGAGCACGAGGAGAATAGGGAGAGAGAGAGAATGCGACACAATGCACGTCTCTCCGTCCCCGAGAAAGTACTTGCATTTCATGTCGCTCATTACTCTCCGTGCATGAAGATCGCGATTTTTAGATCGCGAATCGCCGGAAGCGTTCGATCGGATCTTGCAGTATCGAGTCCATTGACTTGATCGAGTCCGAAGATAAAATCGAGGAATCGACATTGACAAGTAGCTTGACAGACACGCGGATACAGTAGACGCATTAAAAAATGTTAATAGCCTCATTTCGAAGACACTTCTAGGTTCCAGAATTTTAATTTCAAATTTCAACACGGCGGACCCTCTTCGTATATTTTTGTCCAGAATTTAAAGTGCGATTCTGATAAAGAAAGTTGATAACCGGAGCGTCGTATCGATTAAAGAATTAATGTTGACATGTACGCCATTCTGGGGTTTTTTATACCGTGAGAATTAAATATTGAACATGAGTCGGTAATAGGATTGGCAAGTGAGCGTTCCCTTTGACATGACGTCAAGTAAATGGTACTTTCTTTTCCTGGCAGAAGGTTTGACATTCCCTTGCCGAAGAGAGCCCCATGAATGGGTATTGTGTAACCGGTATCACGGATCGATCGGTCCATGTTATCCCGTCAAATTTCCATGGCGATCTCTAGGTCCGATCTCGATTTCGGGAGCTCGCGAAAAATCAAGGACCACCGGAATGCTTTTAACATGCTAAAACGTCATGTCAAGGAATCCGGGCCTAAAGGATGATTCTAGGCAAACGCGCATTCTCTCCTTCGATGTCAAACGTCAAGATACAATGTCTCGTCTCTTTCTCATCTCCGAAGGGCAGCCCTCGGACGAAAATATATTCATATTTATATAAATACCCCATTGGGATATAATTAAATTCCCAGTACATCTCGAGTTGGCTAAAAAGTCTCGCGGCGCTGATATGACAATTTTTATATTAACTTCTATCATACTCGGAATGTTAAAAAAGTAAAACCCGCCGCGAGGATCTCCGTTTGGAGTCACCCTCGGAGGCTGGGTGTGATTCCATTGTGGACCAGGTGGCACTCATCTACGCGTCCGCATTCGGTTAAAAGGCCCCTCATTTTTCGAGCTCAACAGGGATATCAGACGCCCACCTTACGGGAGATAAGATCTGACCGCAGCATCCCACGGGATGCCGAGCTCGCAGGGGGTCCAGCCCTCGCGCAGGATGCGAAGTCGAAAGGACCTCCACTTTCGGAGGTGCACGACGATACCGATCGGAGATGTCGGACAAAGGCACCGACCAAAGGAGGTCGAAGATCTTTGCCTGGCAGGAACGGCTACCGAAAGGCTACCGTTAAAAAATCGACAGAAGTGCAGCTTTCTTGCTCTTATCCAGATATATGCTACTATAATTTTTCACCCTCGAATAAAATCCAGAATTTTATTTTTCTGCCAAGGCGATGTTCTAGTGTTTTTTTTTCCATAAAAAAAAATTGATTTTTCTTGGCCGGTTTTTTTCAAAAAATCCGTGCGTTAAGGGGTTAATCAACATCCTTGATTATAGGATCCCATGCGTTAGAGGTCTAAAAGTTAGCCGAGCGGCCGCCAGAGGCGCCAGGGGTAAACGGAAGGCAGTTTCGCAGTGAGGTGAAAAATCGAAGGCTCGACCCAGGGAGGGCAGGGATAGCCGACATAGTTCGGTGTCGCGTGAAATTCAATTATGTCATTCATTGCTCCCTTGGCTTCTACGGGGATGCTGCGGCGACCCTAACCTCTCGGGCCTCTTTGGACCGCGCATCCCCCTATCTCCTAGATCCCTCGACCGGATGATCCGCAGATGCGTCACAAGTGTCCCCGATCGCTTTCACGACCTTACCGCAATCACTGTCCCGTTGCATTACCTTAAGCCTCCGTTTGTCGGGCCCGTGCGTGTGCGCGTGCATCGGTGTGGACAAACACCCGCGTGGGGGCGCATGCGCGCAGCGCGACCGGCTTTCCGCAAAGCCGACGAGAGACTGCGTGCACGCACGACCCCGCTCCGGGTCCCCTAACCCTGCAAAGGCAAAGGTCCCGAGGACTTTTCCTTCCCCGGATCGGAGCTTAGCTTTATTGCCCGGAGTATCGTTTAATTGGCCGATTTTACGGGTAATTTCATCCGGCCGATGTCAGCCTCCTTAAGAGGACATCCTCCAGAGGATCGCCGCAAAGGGTTCGAATCGACCTCACTTCGCGGATGAGGTTGGAACCTTCGACGGGTGGGAACGGAAAATAGTGCAGAGTGCATCCGAGGGTGCGGGGACCGTAAGAATCTTTGGAACTTCATTTTACGATTTATTTCTAATTTTTTTTTTTTAATTAGCCTTCAGTTTTATCAATATCTTCACGTTTCATGTGTATGGAATGACCCTTTCATGCCACCTTAATATCTCACGACGCGGCCATTCGACGAGAGGTTGGTTTTTTCAGGGCTAACGAAGTGGTATTTTTATCCGGTGTTGGATAATTACGGAGGAGATCCGAACAATGGAATCCGCCACGGAGTGCGTGGTGAAAATAACACGGGTCCGTCCTAAGGGGTTTCGCGTTGGCCGATTAACGTCGCGGATGACGTCAATACCGTCGAGGTCCCTTTCGGCGTCCTCGACGTCGGCGTCGAGGAGGGGCCGTCCTGAGAAAGGAGCCGCCGGGACACTCCTCCCAGAAACGTCGGAACTGGTTCCCCTGGTACCGTATTTATGTCTGGCCAGGTTTACCAACCCTGAGGTGCGGACCAACGGAATCGCACAATGAGAATTGAGTTTCATAACCGGGCCGGGGACAATGTGCCGAAATTGCGTAACAACGAGGGTTCGGATTTATACGCGGCGGAGGGTGGCGGCCCGAGGGGCGACGATCCAGAAACGACGCTGGGGACGCCGAGGACACCGACGTCCAGGATCCCGAGGGACGCGTGTTTCCCGAGGACTTATAAGGGAATAATTACCTCTTGCCTGGCAAAAAGTCGAACGAACCGTTTTCGTCCTGGCAACCCTTCGAGGACCTCGTCCCGCCCCCCAAATTCAGGATTTGCGGATCTTGAGGGCCTAACCTGGAGAGGGTTACCCTAAAAAAAGACCCCCTTAATGTTACTAAATGCACCTGGTTAATGATTTTTAGCTATCGCACGTTTTGCAACGGCAGGGGGTATGTCGAGGACACCGAATTAGGGCGGATTTGCGAATCTCAAGAGCCTAACCTCGAGAGGGTTACTCCGAATGAAAAGTTGCCGATGAAAGGAATTGTTAGATTTTTTTTTATAAACATTTGACACGTCGGCAGGAAATGTGGTACCACGAAAGAGCGTCGACGAAGCCCCCGTAGATGAGCGCGAAACGAAGGATCCCCACGAGGCGGAAATCACCCGTCTCGGGAGATTCGTCTCCGCAATTATTAATGTTTGTTCGAGGCAAACGAATTATTTATAACGGGTCAGGTCCCATTCAGGGCGGATTGCTTTTTCTGGGATTGAAGTACCCATAAAACAAATCCCCTCCTTCTTTCCCACTAGCATTGAAATTAGAGCAGTCCCGCGACTCCATAGAAGACGCTCCCCCCGTTCCCTTGTACGATACAATGTCCCGTGAAACTAACACTGCGCATTACCATGACAATGGGTAGATTAAAAGAGGGAGTAGAATGCGCCCCGGTTCCCTCTTTCTCTCTCGCTCTAAGGGGAACCGACGCGTTGGACGTCTGACACGTCGGGACGAGGAATAAGAAACGCTTATGGACGATCGTGTAGATCGCGAAACAACCTCCTTTTATCTTTTCACTCTTTCGCCCATAGTCCACTCTTGTCGACGGAGCCCCACGTCGAACAAAGCCCTCCACGAGGCAAAGTTAAAAATAATTCCACGCCCGGGCCATCCCTTTCAGATTCGCTTCCCTTCAGAATTTCGACCCTCTCTTTTACCGGAGGCTCGTCGAATTTTTCCAAAATGAGGATTTACGAGATCATAATGATCAATCTGACATTTCTTTTGATTTTGACCTCGCACATTTCTTTGAGTCCATTGTTTTCTCAATATAGGTTAGAGTGCACGTGGAAAAAAAGTTCAATTACATATCATCC
This sequence comes from Orussus abietinus, assembly GCF_000612105.2. Classification (NCBI taxonomy): domain Eukaryota; kingdom Metazoa; phylum Arthropoda; class Insecta; order Hymenoptera; family Orussidae; genus Orussus; species Orussus abietinus. Next base: position 581,981 of record NW_019394887.1, on the reverse strand, counting down.
GCTTCTAAATTTCTACGACAGTTTTTCCTGCACGGGGACAAATGTCAAGAGTTGAATTCCGCGATCGGTGGAGTTAAATCTCTTGCAACGTCGATTTACATAAATTTGCAGCATCCGCGCCGGTGCATCCGCTCTCACCTGACTCGAGAGATGACATCGCGGTACTCATTCGCATGAGGTACCTGTTGCAAATTTGCATTTCGACTTCGGCATCGGTAACTTCACCCCGAACGGGTTCCGCCCCTGTAAACGTATCACAACCCAATTAACAATACACTTACGACGTTCCGCAAAGCCGACAAGAAACCGAAGCACTCCTCTCCAGCCGGAAACGGCTCCCACGTAACGTTCCCACGTTAATGACAATTTCCCGCCTCAATGACACGTCAACTGAAAAAACCCACGGAACAAAATCCTCTCTCCACGTTATTGCCAACAACTTTTGAAGGAATCATTTTTCGATGACACGCTCGGTTAAGGCAGTACATTTAATTTATTACCGCAAAACGAGCTGGATTTCATGAGAAATTGAAATGTCGATACTCCTTGGTAAAAAAGGCGCAGATGCTGAATATTAGAGGATTATCGACAGTCGAGCGGGTCGATATTGTTAAGAAATCTAGTATTGGAAGATCAAACGGTTATTTCGGAGAATCTCGACCGAAAGGAAAGTGCAAGTACCCGGAAAAGACCGTATGTTTGTTCGTATTATACGAGCTCTCGGATTCGCATTGATCGGATCTTAATCCCGCCCTGTACGTTACGCATTTCGGGTTTCATCCCGCCTATGATTCTAAATTTTATCTCCGAACTGGCATCTACATCTGTTTGTTCAACAAACAATTTGGAAGCATCTTGGAATGACTCTTCCTATCGTGGGTGCACATTCATGCAAATATTGCAGTCTCTCCCAGGACCCTTAAAAATGGACCTTAAGTGGAGTTCCTATTCCGCATTTCGGTCAGGAAACCTAGGGTAGAAATTCCCCCAAGAGTCGTCGGTGTTCCCGGCACGAGGCGAAGGTCCAGCGTCCATAATCTGGGAATAAGTGGCGGCCGCGACAATTGTAAATCCGGGGGTAAAAAGCAAGCCCGGGCGCAATGGTCCCGCGCACAATGGGGTGCGCGTGGAAAAGCGTCCATAACCGTGAGCCCGGCGACAATGGCCGTTCGAAGAAATATATTTGGGGCCCACAATGCCGAACAAAGGGGCGATCTAAGTGCCTACATGTTGCACCACCGCTCTACAAATGCCCGGATGTATGTTCAATGCAACGAGCGGACTCGAGTCAACCCACCGTCGCAAATCCTTCCGAGCCACTCGAATGCCTGAATTCCGCCCCAAATATTTTTCCTTGCCCTTTCCTAACTGCGACTAAATGCTTCCCATCGATGGGGTCGACCGGGAGAATGGTAAGGGTTAAGGCGATACGAAAGGCGACAAACTTCATCGACGTCGGCCAAAAAATGAAATACGTCCCGCACCACAAAGTACGCGCTTACACATCTCGTGTACCCAGTTTAGAAAAAAATAGAACAATTAATTCGAGGCCTCGCTTTGGCATCGCCTTAAAAATCGCGAGTGGATTTGTGTCAATTCCTGGATTTGCAGAAAGTCCAGTCCGAGGAAAGGTTGTTTCGCCTCTGAGAAAATTCTCCGGGGTGAACGTCGCCATAAAATTTCCCCCGATATTCGTCTCCGGTCATATTTCCCTCGGAAAGTCAGGCCAAGCCACCCCCAAAGGTCAACCCACCCTCGGAAATCCTTTCGAGGTCCTCGAGTCCCAAGTCCCACCGTAAAAACCCGTCCTTACCCATCCACTTTAGGGTTGAACACCCCGATTTCCCGGGCTCGTAAATCGAACTTCCGGGAACGCGACTGCTTTTTCCTTCCTGCCGGCTCTCGAGACGCGGAAAGGCGCGGGAGAAAAACTCCTGGCAAGCCGATTGGGTACCTGCGAGAATTTACAGCCAATAAGGGCGCACTTTCGAGCTGTGCATTGTCGCGCTAAAATCCCGGAGGTTAAGGTGGCGGGGGCGCCGAAAGTGCAGCGCTCGAAATATGGCGGCCTCTCCCGGGCCTTCGACGAAGGATGCCCTAAAACCGAATGGTCACCGTAAAAAAAGAACCGGGAAAACAAGGATTCCCAGCAGTAAACTGCGAGCGCAGCCATAAGTGCGAGCCATTTCGCCCCTAATCTCGATCTTGGTGTCCTAAGTGGCTCCTGACTTCTTGACTCCGGGGTCTCTTTACTGCATTTCACCGGAAAATGGGACCGTCTAGGACCGATTCGGGAAAATGGCGAGGAACACCCCCAGGGCTCGACAATGTCCGACTCGTTGACTTCTGGCCGAGTCCCATTGTCGGGGCGATATCTCCCAGGAAAAGAAGGACCTTATTGTCACCCTCGGTACCTGATCCGGCATAGTTACGGTGCCGTTACTTGACTTTCGTTTATTACCGTTCCTTGGATGGTCCTTGGTACTCGGATCTCGGCGAAGCCATTTGTGTCGCCTTATCCCACGAATTGGCGCGATTCACGTGAAATCAAAGTCAATCGGCTCTTATGGAAGGAAATTATCTCACTTATCAAAAATGTACTTGGCGCGAAATTCGGCAGAGTTTCTTACCCAGGGAATCCTCGCGAGGAGATGGGTCGGACCGTCGATTTTCCGGGGAATTGACGGGGAAAAGATAGGAAAAGGGAGGGTCGCCGGAATTACGCGAAGCGAGGGCAACCTACCGGCCACGATGGCGAGCCTTTATCCCGCTGTTAATTACTTTGCGAGCCGCGAATTATTCCGGCGAGCAGTGGCTCCGATTAGAACGCGCAGCCGGCCAGGAACAAAGCGGAATCGAGTCGAGCTGGCTCGACTTTCGACTCGGTCTCGGAGGGAGTCGGGCGCGCGAGCTTTGGCAAAGCCCTTCGGCAAAGGACGAAGGAGCGGGGGCTGCTGCGACGCCGCGTACACCCGGCTCCGGTGTAATAGCGCATTCGCTTTCGCCTCCCGGTGGCTCGTTGCGGGAGAAAATGCCCGTAATTAGCAAACTAGCGGTGACCGAGCTTCCGAGCCGCGAGAACAGCTTCCCCAAACTCGAACGCTTTGTTCGGCCGAGTCGACTCCGACTGCGCATCGCTTCCGCGCAAGATAGTCTCGCTATCTTGGAGTACCTTAACAGGTACTTTCCGGCTGTCAGAGTTTTTAGACACGAAAAAGACTGTAGATACATGAAGCGAGAGCCATGACCGGGTCTTTTCACGGATGAACTTCACTAATCTCAAGAAAATATCTTCACCGGGAACAACCCCAACATCGGTCCCCCAATGGACAATATATAAATCCAAAACCAAAAGGAAGAAAATCCGAACGAAATAATTCCCAAAGAGGGTGTTCCACCCCCTGGGTGACGGAAGACCTCTCCAGCGTTCCGCGGGGTAGCGCCGCGACGCCGGACGCCGGCGCACTCGGCGCCCCTTTGCAGGCGCCCTGGCCGCGGCGTCGCCCCTCCCCCTCCCTCCCGTTTAATTAATTACTCGCGTTTTGGGCTCGGCACAAGATTTTTCACCTTTGAGTCGTTCGCGGCGTCGTTTGTACGGGGGGGTGGGTGCGGGCGGCCACGCCCCGCACTGGGAGTCGCGGGGGTGGCGGCTCACGGTAGGGGAGGTAGGAGCAGGGGGAAAGGGGCAGGTGGTACTTAGCCACCGTCAGCACCTTTTTTCAATGCCAATTAGCGCCGCGGCATCGCCGTAAGCCGGTTAGTGCGACTCGGCTGCGGCCATTCGGGCCGCGTGTTTGCGCACTGTACGTCACTTTGTTCCGGGAAAATGACGAATTATGCGCGCGCGAGGTCGGACCTCTCTCTCTCGCTCGCGCGCGACCGCCGCGCGCGCCCTCTCTCTCGCCCGCGTGAATACTAATATATATTCGAGCGCGAGCGCGGCGCGAACAGTCGAGGGCGCGCCGCCCACCCGCGCGCATCATGCGAGAGCGCGCGCTTTCTCTCTCTCTCTTTCCTTCTCTATCCCCGCGCGCGCCCTGTAATTGGCGTCGGGGCTTTGAAGTCTGCACCGCTCGGCCGCTTTGTCGCCGAGTGTCGAATGGGCGCCGCGATTAAATTACCATTTTCAATTTACCGGAATTATTATCCGGAAACCGATGGTCGCGGCTAAAGGGCCCCTGCTTCCGGATAGCGCCGTCTGCAAGGGGGCTCACTCGGAAAATGGACCCCCGTACCTTTGACGAGGGGAAGGGGTCGTTTGATTACCCGACGATAACTTGGAAAGGACTGCTTTGTTTTTAGAAGCCTTAGGGGGAACGTGTTCTTGGCGCGGGACTCTGCCGGCTCGGATACTCCCTTCAGCCGCTACCGTGGGTTGTCGTGGGTTTATATTGTTTCTCACTCTACCACATTACATTCTCAATGTTCCTTCTCAGGGAAATAATTCTTTCTTGCGATCATATTTGTTTCGGTCAACTGATTCTTTTTTTTTTTCTTTTTTTATAGGGTGCGCCTCGTTCTACCCTCTAGGCGGGGTGGACGTTTGCACGTGTCGGGAGACTCGGTAGAGGGTCGCGCCAAGTACGTTGAAAAGCATGCGCTTTTCGGAGCGAATGGGTTAACTCGGACATGATTCCAGGGAATCAGGAGGGGAATCATCCCGCCTCGGAGGAGGTCCTGGAGGAGCGCGGCCTGGCTCTAATTAAGTAAATGCCTCCCAGCCGCGGCTCGGCGACAGACAATGTTCACGGCGTCGCACCCTCGCGGGCGGCGGCCCGCTCCTGCGCTCCCCAGAGCCCGGTTTCCGCCTCCGTCGGAAGCGCGGCAGCTCGCTTTAATTAAATGCTTTCACGCCCGCGATTTTCGAGGCAGCGAGCGAGCCCGATATAAAAGCCGCCCAAGAATCGCGAGGTGTCAGCCCGGAAGAGCCGCGACTCGCCGAGCGAGATCACAGGGCTCGACGCCTCCGCGAACGCATGGCCAGCTCTCTACTTATCCCGGGGCGTCTTGCGCCGCGACGGCCCTCCACCGGAAACGCTGCGGCCCCGGGCTTTACGTCCTACCGACGTTTCGCGGCCAAGGGACGCGAGCTTAGATCTCCGTGCAGGAACGGGACGGCCTAATTGGGCCTGCTTTAAAAGCTAGGTTAGATGGGACATGGATAAGGATATGTCCTTGTAATGATTAAATGTGCACAAGTTGCCAGCGACGATATTAATTCGTATCAGTGATTATTTATCTATATATTATGTATATATATATGAAGCTTTCCTCTGAGCTGGATGTACCGAATTGTCTGAAATTTTGCCGAATCGATCGAATACGAGCATACGTTATATCTGCCATCGTACGTTATCGGTGACGTCAAATCGGGGGCAACGAAACTGGCATTGTCCAAAAATGTGTTAATGTTAGGAAAAAATCGTTAATAAAAATAAATGCAGGGAACTCATTCGCAGGAACAATAAACACGGATCGGCGGAAGGGTTCGTCAAAATAAATTCAACCCCGTTTTACGATTCGAGTAGAAGGGCAACCTAAATGGACGTTTCTCTTTTTCTCAGTGCATCACCATCGACTCCCATTATTTTGACAGATTTGTTTCCCATTAGCGCAGACCGGTGGAATTTAATGGAAAACCCTCGGTTTACCCTTCTCGCTTTCGGAAATAATACTTCGGAAAAGTACACAATCGCAGGAGCCGAAGGAACCCCCGATCCTCTTCGAAGCGTCGCCCCTTCCGTCAACAGAGAGGCGGGGCGCGCCTAAATTAAAGTGAATGAAAACACTTTTCGAAAATACAATCGCGCGAAAGTGCAGGCGAATCCGACTGTGCGACCGTGAGAGCATTTCCGATATAGGAGAGGGACGTAATCGCGAAAGGGATTCCAGGCTGGATAGGCGAACTCCTCGCGAATTGCGACATTTCGGTCCCTCGACTCCACCTAAGAGAACTTTTAAACCGCCTTAATTACCGTGCCAAATTAATCGATCGAGTCGACTCGGGGTACTGTGAGAAAAAATCTCATCCCATGGGAATTCTAAGAGTCGGGAGAGAAATTCGTGGGAAAGCAAAGAATCGGATATAAAACGGAAACTATGGTTATCGCGATTGGAACGTTGCTAATTAAATGTTCCTCTCTGGATGAGAGTGGCAGACGATCCCGGAAATGATCGATGCTCGGGTCCAAATGGCAACTTCCGGTCTGCGAACGGTCCTTTTCCTGTCACCCCTTGCTGGCGTTTGTTTAAGCCATCGACACAACGTTTGCGGACGGCGACAGGAATCTTCGCCCAATGGGTGCCGAGGCATCCTGCGGTGCACCTGGGGGATCCTGAAGGATCCTGGTGGACCGAATGGCATTATGGCCTCGACAATATCCTAAACATGTACCCGCGCAAATTCCCGGTTTCCTTCTATCTTCGTCCCGACCAGAAATGGCGTCTCCTGATCCTTTCATCGCCCGCGACGCGGACCATTGTCCACTGACACTTTGCGGAGGTTCTAGACTTTCTTTCGGTCCTTTTCTCCTCTCTTTCCTGGTCCTGGATGTCGCAGAATGCGCAGAATGGGTCTCGAATCCTCGGGATAATTTCCTGCGATCCTTCCTTCCGGCCACCCCTAGTGAACGCGTCGATGTCGCGTCCATTTTGCACCTTTTGTACCACCGGGGTGTCACCTTGCTCGTAAGCATCAAGTAATGCCCGATTCATTACATTGTTCACGAACCCCAAGTAATGCACATTGCGCATAACCCCAACACCTTGACGGACCACCCTGACAACGACAACCACCCTCTGAAACGATTTAACGACCGCAATAAAATGATGCCCAGAGTCCAGGAGCTCTCGGCAAAGGTCTCTTTTATCCGAGGAATTTACTTTTGTGGTATCTGGGTTAATTAAGTGACGGTATAGGTCGACGGATGGAAAGGAGGTCGCCAGGAACGAGGAACTCGAGGAGGGAAAAAATGGGGTCCTTCGGAGTCGTTCCGGGATCGGAGGACAACCCTTTCGGTCCGCCTCGCAAGGACGCTCGTTTCCCTCTCTCTTCGCCCCTTTTTGTCCGCGAACAAAGCGGCCATTAGGATAATAAAGGAGCTGCGACAAATACAAGGTATCCCCGGCTGGCGCAGTCGATATCCCGGCTTACGACTTCGCGGAAAGATGGATATTTGCGCCCGTCCATTGTCCCGGTCGCGGAGTCGCGCCTCTCGGCCCATTATGCACAAAGTGGAATTAGGAAAGTCTCCGTTTACTGTCGGGGGATTTATTGCGATTACATATCTGGCCCCTTAACGACCCGCCAATGGCGGCGGAGCTGACTGCGACACCGGGCCCACTCGTAAACCAGCCTTTGCCCCGTCACTTTTATTTCTTTACGAGCTCGGACGCAATAATTCCCGTCGTTTCCGCGTATCGCAGGCACCGACGGTCTCGGCTGTCAAACTGGAATCTCCTCCGCGACGGCGATCAGCTGATCCGTCGTGGAAAGGCCCGAAGAGAAACCTAACCTCGGATTCGACGCTTAACCCGGGTTTTAAACGCCGATCTTGGATCAATCCCTGAAGTTAAGCAACGCGAGCGTGACCCCAACCCCAGTTAATCGGAGTTTAATAGACTTACGAACGTTTAAACCGGGTTTAAGGGAAAATTTCAGCGGAGGAAACGAGCGATAGCGGCTCACCGCAACCTGATCCGAAACTACAAGAGTGAGCGTTCCGGTCCCACGGCGCGTTACCGGTTAACAATGGATTTTCGGCGTTTCAAGCGTTGACCAACTTTTCGAAAACCTGTCGGATATTCATCGACCTTTCTCCCTTAGACCCGCGGCCCGATTGTTGGGCCCGAATAATCTCCGCGCGAGGGAACTCGCGACGAAATCCGAACCCCGTCGGGCGTGCCGATTATTCCTGCACGTACATTCGAAGGCACTCCTCTAACGAGGAGCGAGCCGATCCCTTGTGTCCCCGCACGTCCCTCTGTATTATCGAGCCGAGGTTCGATCGGCATCGAAATTGAGATTCCACGGCTCGCAATGCGTCCACGCAATTCGCCCGTGAATGCGCCTCGACGCGGCGAGCTTGACGGGTTCCCGATTTTCCCGGGGCCGGCATTGTCCATCCGACCGGCTCCGAGGAGTCCGGCATTTATTTAATTAATTCCCAATTTTTTAACGGCTTAATAACCCGCCTCGCCGGCCCGGGCAACAATGGCTGCCCGGCGGGAACGTTAGGAGGGAAACGAAATTGTCGGGCGAACTGCCGAGCCCGTTGTCGCCGAGATCGATTCCAACCCTCTCCTCGTAAACGCCGCGCAATTCCTGGAAGACGCCCTTTTTATGGCTACTTTGCCTCGATCGAGCCGGCCGAGGTTTAAAAAGGACAAGCCTTCCTCCTTGCTCGGAGCACCTAACCTAAAAATTAACTCCCGAGGAGCCCCCCCAAATTTCCAGGAATTTCGTTGCGCGTTCCTTACTTTGGCCGTGTATGGATTTATTTTTTCATTCATTAATAAGGAGTTCCCTGAGAGAATTCCTATAACATCTTCATGTTCATTTGTCGAGATGTAGAAATCTCGGCGGAAGGTTCAAATTCTTGGAAAGAAATTCCTGGAGAAAGGGGATGAAACACCCGAGGCGCGACTCGTGCCTATCACTACGTCGGCCAACCGAGCCGATAATGACGGACAATGGCGGCCGTCACCGACGCCCTCGCGAATATGAAAAAGGGAAAAAGAAAGAAACTCGCTCTTTGCATTCTTTACATCCTCGCCCCGCCGGTTACATCGACGCCCGTTCCATCCGACAATGGAAGCCACCCCGTCGGAATCTTATCGGCGGCGATCCCGCAGGAATTGCGCGCGTTCGAAATTCCGCGACGCGGAATTGGACCGTCGAGTTCGAGCAATTGGGGGAAAATTGAAGAAGGGACGAGGATAAGAGGCCTTTTCGAGAAACTAATTATTCCTAATCTCGTTAATTAAAAAATTCTGCCGATCGATCTCCACGCTAAGAACGTGCGTACACGCGGAAAGTAAATTTCATTTGTTTAACGAAATCATGCACCCAGTTTGGCGAAGGAGTTTAGAAATAATTCCACGTTTCGACACACCCAAAATGACACCTTGACTATTCTTATCACCCCGCGATAACCCTTTACCTCCATCTTCCGGGTGCATTGATTCGATCCCAGGAAGCCGTCGTATCTCGAAAAGGAAGGAGACCTCCGAGACATCTAGGTACAAAACGGAGGGAGGTATCGAGGATTATCGAGAATCGAGAGTCTCCCCGGTGGTCGAGAGGATGGTCCAGGAGCGTTGTCATGGCCGACAATGTCCGAGCTCTCCGGGGGCAGAAGCCGCGCTCTCTACATCCCGCAATCGGGGTGGGTTGAAAGCGTCTAACGAGGGCTTTCTAATTACCCGTTTATCGGGCAGACGGGGCCGAAGGTAGGGCTCTCCTCTTTGGACTCCTCCTGGGATAATGGACCCGCGGACCGCAGCTTCCCGTCGCGGGGATGGGGCGTCATCGACTTCGGCAATTCGAGAGGTCGCGATTAAACGGAGTCCTATACAAGTAGCCTTTCTTTTGACCGGCTCGCTCCCTCGCGCGACAATTCCAATTTGGCCCGAGAGAGAGAGAGGGAGCTGGACGGAGGGAAACAGAAGGGCCGACTTTTGGGGGTTTCAATCGGAGCCCGGCGTCGTCCGAGCCGAGATGGACCCGGCTACTCGGTTTCGGCCAATTCGTCGGCTCGAGAGCGGGATTCAATGCATGTTTTAATGAAACACCGCTGGCCCGCTGCCCATTGTCGGCCTCGTTGTTGCCTGGATGACTGGTCGATCGAAGGTCTCGCGCTTTTGTCGCGGGCTCACCGCTGCGCTGCCCATCGCGACCAGTCCGCCCGGCCTTTTGGACCGGGGACAAAACGACCAAGACATCCGACGACGACGTGCCGCTCTTCCTCGGTGGCGATGCGCAAAATTGTTGCGGTAACCCCGAGGGGACCAGCGAAATAACGGGCCTCGGAAACCTAACGCTTATTTCGCGGCTTCGTTGCGCCGCAGTATAGACGGGACCACCGGCCGCCATTTTGGAGAACGGATTCGGAACCTAACGCTCATGGCTAACCACGTGGTCTTCGACCTCATTTCCGATTATGGCTTCCGCACTTTCGATTCACCGGGAGAGTTGCTCCTTCGTCGTTTACATCCTCAGGGAAATCCGTAAATCCGCCATCTTGGATAATTCGCTTATCGCGCGAAATTCATCCCCGAGGTGGATATCAACGCGGATAGATCGTTACGTCACGTCCGGCAGAAGGGGCTCGGGAGGAGAAATCCGCATTCGAAACGAAGTTCTTTGTCCACTCGGAGGCAGACTGCCCCCAAGACGGTCCAACAATGCGGTTTTCTCCCTGGACACCGACCTCCGTCGGTTTTCCCGGCGACAATCGCCGGTCTCCGGACCGCCGGCGCAATTTTGTCCCCGATTTTGTTCCACGTCGTCTTGCGCCAACAATCGGCAATAAGCCGCCCAACTCGGATCCAATTTAAACCGTTAATTACCAGGGTTCCCGTCCCCCGACGCGACGCTCTCGATCGCCCTCCGCTCTTCCCCCCACACCCTCGCGCACCCCCTGGCCCCCGTCACAAAGCCCGGTATTTTTTCCAATTTCAAAAGCTATCTTTTAATTTCCTACGTGTCACTTTTACGTCTGGGATTTTTACGGAAACGCGATCCTATCTCTGCCTCTCTCTCTCTCCCTCTGGCAGTCTCTCTTTCGCTCTTTGGCTCCGGCCTCCTGGCTCGCTCTGCAAATGTCGGAGGCGCCCATTTGTGCGGTTCATATTCCCGTTGTTCTAATTATTCATTGTCTCCCACCTATCGGCGAGCTAACTGCGTATTTCGATATCTATTAATTAATTACGTCCTCTTCCATTTTATGAGCGTAGTGGACGCGTCATGTTCCCACGATCTAATTGTTAGTCGTAGTCCTTAACTCGGCACGTGATAAGGCAATCAATCGGAGGAATTTTAATATCGATAAATTACCCGAGAGGTGAGGAGAGTCCAGTCTGCCGGAAATTAGGCATTCTTTTCGGGGGGTGGAAATGTAGGGCGGCCGGATAAAAAATGGCGTCCGGGAGCCTTAGGTAGCCCGATGCGTCCAGGCCGGCACAATCGTAGATTAAATGCCTTTGTGCGGGAGTATCTCCTCGAAATGTACGGTTGCGGTCCACGGCTGTGTCGCGATGAATGGACAATGGCTGCGAGTCTGTTCACCGACCCAAAGAGGTATTACCGACCAAACAACCGTACACAGTTTGTCCCCATTGTCGCCTCTCCCGATACGCCCGGAATATCGTCTAGTGAATTGTTCGACGCGGTATTATTTCCCCATTTGTTTGGCCAATGGCGCGCATGCGCCGCCGCTACCACGACGGAGCGAAGTCGCGGAAGACATGATTACATATTCATTAACGATATTATTCAAGTATATGCAAAAAAATCCATATACGAGTTTAACTAACGCCGATCGATCGCGGTAGAGTCCCGAGACAAGTACAGAAACGCCGCGACAAACCCCGGCTCTTTAAAAAAACCCCATGAAGATTTTCCAAATTAGTCAAGTGCCACAAGGACCCATAAAAATTTGCAAGAAAATAGTCTTTTTTTCCTGTTTTTTCCCTTGAAATTCAGTCACTGACCTTCCCCAACTAGGCATACGTCATGGACCACGTGGCTCGCGAGTTTGACAGGAACGAGTCGGTCATCTTATGGCTGAGTTTCGAGACAAATACAGAAACGCCTCCCGTTCCGGTCGATATGCCGAGTCGAGGCAAAGTGAGCGGATCGTTTGGCTGAAAAGAAAGATGGCCGCCGGGCTTTGTCCCCGATAAACGATTACGAGCCACTAAATATTTCCCGGCTGATCCACTCGGGTCGAGACGACTCGCCCGGTGGGACTTTTAATCCCTGACTAGAAAGGCGAGCGCATCGGGGGAAAGGAGAGAGAGAGAGAGATTTTCGATGCGCTCGATGCGCTCGATGCGCTCGCACGCGCGTACAAGCGCGTACGCACGTATACGCCGATCCGCGCACAATAGGCCGAGCTTTGAACAATGGGCTACAACAACGTCACAAAGCGAGGATCAACGAAACAACGAGCGGTTTGCACTCCGCTCCGCTGCCGGATTACGGACAGATGCTTCATCGCGTGGACCGCGCGGCCCAGGGTGCGTTTCCGCCGCGGAAAACGCCCCCGGAAGCCCCGGAAACGCCGGCGTTGTCGACCCCCGCGCGTTTCGGTTACACCTAACTTAATTGCGCGACAATTGATTATTTTAACTGTATTAAAATTTCTGCGTTACAAAGAAAATAAATTCCAGGGTTTATCAAGGTTTATAAAAAAAGAGCGTAAAATCGCCGGTAATTGTTCATCCAATTGTTACGGTCCCTGTTACTCTGGTTTAAGGGTTATTTTCAAGCCTCGGGAGAAAAGAGAGGTTCGCCGGAAGGCGTGAAAATTCTGTGTTTATATTATATTATTTATACATATATTAAAATGATATAACGAATGCCGTTGCGAGGAAATTTATTTCTTTATCTGGTATAGCAGGGATGTTATGCGCAGGGCAGGAATAATGTCCTCGGTTGCTCCCTTCAGGAATTTAATTCCTTTTTCGAAATCCCACAGTTTTCGGGATGCACTCCGACGCCCGAGGAGGGTTCTTTGAGAGCATGCAAAACTCGCTAACGAGGGGGAGGGAAATTAATCGAGACCTAGCGAGACACATCTATAAAAGTGACACGACGTTCGAGACATAAAGCCCGGCGAGGAAAGGTGGGCACGTTTACAAGGCCGCGGTTTTATAAATCGCCCTGGCTGTAAACTCGCCGATTGGCGGGGGGTTTCGGTTGATCGTGCTCGCCATTGTACGGCTCTTCGTCACCATTAGCGTGACCATAAAGAACGGGCGAATATGCGCGTGCAAACACGATACACTTAACGACCACTTAACGAGGATCGGATGCATCCGAGGAAGACCGACGGCCTCGTCAAATCCCATAACGACTTCCTACCGGTCGAAAGCCCTCGTGGAAATTAATTCATTAATTAACCGATCTCTTTTCCAAAGAAAAAAAAACATCCCCGACTTTGTACCTACTCGTTACAATTCCGTGGGATTTCCAATATGCGCAGACAGGGACTGTCCGACAAGTGAAGACAAATTCTCCTTGACCCCCACATTAATTTTTTTTTCTGCCATTTTAAGCGCTAATTTCACTAATTGAAATTAACTCGACAAATTAAACGGACTTATTTTATTACCAGGGATTTTGCGATAAGGGGAAAGGTATACGATAAAGCCCTTTAATTCTGTAGGATTTTTTGACGTTTCGATGGGTCCGATAGATTCGAGGCGATCGATTCTCTGGATTACCACGGTTAGGAGGCGCAGCTCTCCTCGGACCTTCGTCCCAGAGAGGAGAGGAGGCCCTCGAGGGTGAGAAGAGACAACCTTGCCCCGTCTGTGCATAAACAAAATGGGCCATAAAACCTCGAGGCGCTAATCCGCGGAGAATGCCGCGCGAGGATATTGTCAAACCCTCCCGCAGACCCGTTCACTCCACGGGAAGACCGGCTGATTCATGCGGCCATATTTCACGTCTTTATGTATCCGCGAGTATTTCAGGACGAGCGTGGGGGAAAAAAAAAAAGGCAACCCGCCATCGCCGATTCCCCCGTGAAATTTCGCATTAATGTTTATCACAACAACGACACCTGATAATACGAGGACACCCTCGGTGGGTGAATTTTTCCTGGGGTGGATAACAATTAAAAAAAATAATGCCCCATTCAAAATTAGCAACCCCACAAATTCAGCCTCGTTTATGAAATTTCGTATTAATCCTTATCACACTTGCAAAGTTTGACACGATTCGGCAGGATTTTCATTTCTAGATATTGCAATTTTCTTATTAATTTTTTTTTTTTTCTCCCGCGAACAGGGTCACCGAGTTCACGTCGGTGTTTCGTTATTCCCTTCTCGTGGGGTGAAAGAATAAACACTGGTAATTGGGCGTGACTAATTAACCGCGGTTTAAGAGAGAGAGATCGGGTGAAAAAGTAACGGGCAATTTGTACGTTTATTAAGAGTCGTTAACGAGCCGCGGATTTGGCCGAAACGTCCGCGAGAATCGCGCCCGGTGACAATAAACAGCGGATCGATGAATTTCGACCGAATGTTGAATTTGAATGACAAAGCGGAAGACAAACAGGGCCATTGACACTAATGGAATTCACACGGCGGTGTAACATTTGACACGTTCATGCCACGTAACGCGAGGATCACTTTATTTGAGGAGTTAATAAGCTTAACGAGAATTAACATTTCTCAGCCCCTCCACGGTAAGATTCCCTGAGAAAGAGTTACCCCGAAATTGCTTGGACTTTCCTTTTAAATTGAATCCAGCCATTTAAATCGTTGAAATTCACTGGAACTCAATTTTTTTTCCCTAAAACCAGATATCGCGATACCTCGCCACGTGGGCGTAATCCTTGAAAACGTCCTCCCAGAAGGTCCTGACTTTTCCTCCCGGGAAAACCTAGGAGGAGCGCGCGCCTCCACCGGTTTGTCAGCATTTAAATCCTCGCCATTGTGCCTGGGGTTTCCTTTGTATCGGCGAAAATTTCTCCGACCGGCGAATCCCCGCGTTAAAACTCGCGTAACGTAATGATACTTTATAACACCTCGTAAAACGGCCGCGAGCAGGATGGCCAGCAGGGAGTCCTTTCGGGCCAGGACTAACATACGGAATCCGTGGCTCGTTATATCCTGAACTTGCGTAAATATCGTCCCTTGGTTCCGAGGACTCGAGGCCCTTCGAGACCCTCCAGGACCTTTGAACCGTGAACCTTTAGGTTGTCAGAAATACCGCAATGGACTCGAGGATAGTCCCGCAGGACGCATACTTAAATTGACTTTATTATTCAATTTATCGTATCGAAAGGACCCGACAGTGCCGGATTTGTTGCCGCTATTAGTTCTCTTCTGTCATCTTCTACCCTAAGATCCTTAGGATACGTAAAATTTGTAGAATCTTTAGAATCCTGCGGATCTGTAGGGTCTCTACCATGTAGCGGGCAAACACAAGACGGAAGCTCTTCTCGTCGCGTCGCTAAGTGGAAGAATCATCGTCCCTCGGGCCGAAGTTCTAATGGTCATTATCATTTACAAACATCGACCACAACCTCGTGTTTGCGCGCGTCCGTGTCAGGATACGACACTCGTTTGCATAGCCCGAGAACTACCCAGGATAACTGATCCTTATTCACTCGTCGACGAGAAGAAAGTAGCTTCCCAAATTTCTTGTCACGAGCAATAAGTAGGATTTTATCAGGACTCCACGGCTTTATCAATTTCCACAAACGTTACAGTACATCGGAAACTAAAAGACACGTATTTCTTCACATTTGCAAATCTACGAATTTTTTTATTCAAAACCCACCCCGAAAAATGCACTTTTTTCGCACGGGCGATTTCAACGATATATCGCCCTAAATATCCTGAATTACCGCGTATAAAAAAAAAATACGTGTCCCTTATTTTTGGACGTCCTCCAACATATGTCGGAAGCAAGAAAATCGGTGAGATAGATTTGGGTCCCATGTCGGTATTTCCCATGGAGACCCCCTCCTCGAACCTCCCCCGCCCCATCGAGGTGCCCGTTTGATCGCGGAGTGCATTATGCAGATGCATGCGTCCTTTCCTGGGTGGATTTCCGATTGAAGGCCGGATATATCAAGTATAAGATGGGTTACCTCTGATCGCGACATAATCACTCGGGTTTTCAGCGCGGCGCCCGCGCCGGCAAAGCCGAAGTGAAGCCAAAGTCATAATTACACCGTCCAATTAGCATTAATTACCATCCCTCTTAATTAGAGGTCTCGTTTGAAATATCGGTGATTTCAGTTTCTGGATTTACGGGGATAATGAAGCGTCGCTTTGAGCGCCACCCGGCCCTCATATCTGCAGACCAACGCCGTTTCCCCTAGCGCCCGTTATGCCGCTAAACGTGGACCCGTTCGCTCGGAGAATCGGTTAATTCCCTTTTCTCCGCCTTTAATATCGCCCGATTTAGTTGCAGACGAGAGATTCACTCGGGAAACGAACGTGGCGTCCAAGCAAACCCGCCAAATCTGCGCCCTCCGACGCGAAACGGCATCCAAGATGGCGGAGCACTGACGCACGATTCAATGGACATTTCCACAAAATTCGGCGTTAAACCTACACTTGCGTGCTAAATTAACGAGACATGTTTGAAAATGTTATAAAATTACATCGTTTGATTAAACGTAAATGTACGTTTCGTCATTGATAAGCGCCTTTGGGGTAAAAGAAAGAAAAATGTATCTGGCGCCGGGCCCTGTCGGACACCTCGAAGCGGGCACCGCGTCGCGTCGTGCGCCGAAGAGGAGTCATCTCCAGGTAGAAAATCGTCCTCGGCAGGAAAGCGAAAATGGGACTTTGAGTGGAATTACCCTTTGCCCGAGGTTTTGTCACTCGTCGTAAACTCGGCGACCGACGGCCGTCCGTCCGGTCGGAGATTATCGGTCGGTTCGTCATTTCGTCCTGTTAAAAGTCAAACTCACAATCGGCCGCTCAGTCGTCGAGAGGGTCGAAGGGGGACGCGACAGAAACGGCGCCATTGTCCCGGGGTCATTTCCATTGTTCCCTGTCAACTGTTCCCTTATGTCTCGACGTTATTGCAGGTACAATGGATTTTCATGCCGCACAACGACCGTTCAAGTAATGAGATTATTCGAGGTGCAGCGGGACTCGGCAAACATTAAACGAGGAGAAGAGAGGCCCGAGTTACGAGGGTGTGCTCGGCTGACTTATTAACGTCTTCCTCGCGTCCCGTCGATGCTAGCACGTGCCAAAAGATGCCAACAAGGGACTCATCCGAGACAACTGTTGACCCTTATCCGTGGGCGCAAACCGATCGATCTCACGGACAATTAATCCCGACCGGAGATTTTCCCCGATCGGGATTAAATCGATTGACTGGAATTATCGTTTCACCCCTTTATCGCCCCCACGATCCCGGAACAATTACATATACGTTACATATGTCTCTGACATATGCAACGTTTCGCGTGTACTTCAAATTTATCCTATAGAACGTAACTTGAAATTTGCAAATATTTCCGATACAGATAAATTATCGTTTATATTTATATTCCTTGTTAATATCCGTGGCACGGTAGAGACGAGCTGAGAACCTCTGTCGGTGGATATTGAGAGAAATATCCGTTGTACCAGTTCAGCTAGTAATAAACCAAACAGTCGTAAAAATGACATATTAAAGGTCACATCGTTGCAGCCCATCGTAAGGATTAGCCGAACGTTTATGGGGGGTAGTTGACTTTTTCCCTTGGGTCCATTATAGGGCTGTCCCTAATTTGCTCACCCTTAGTTAAGTATTATTTCCAGCTTTGGGATTGCAATCCCGTTCTTAGGAGTAGTGAGTACCTGCCCGTCGACTTTCGAATTCCTCCTCGAATTTACCTTTCCGGTATGCCTCCACTCTTGACAGTAAATCATCTCTCGTTTTACCGATCTCGAGTCGTTTTTTTATTTTTTTTTTTTTCCTTAAGAGTATCCCTATGTATTCGTATTTTTGCATGTAATCGAAGTTGAATTATTTTCTCGCAGATATATAACATTTATTTCTTTACCTTCGGATCCTCCTCTCAATTAACACGTGCACCATTTCTCGCAAGGCGAGGCAGGGAAGGTATAGTAATTTGATTTGGCATTTAAATGGTTTAATTAAGGGCGAAGAGAACGACGAGCATTGTGTTTTAGATTTCAAGGAGGGAACCGAGATCAACATTTACTCCCTGAGGGTAAGTTAATGAACTCTCGTTACGTGGACAATACCTCGGTACTCTAATACGGCCGGACCAGAGGAGACCCCAAACGGGGTCGCTCGCATTCTTGAAATTGTCCGAACGGGTCCCAGAGATCCCGATGGACATCATCGCCGAAGAGCGACAAACGCATTGTCCACGACGGCATTCAACAGAAATACAGAGGAAAAGTCGGTTTTGCCATTAACGTAAATAATCCCCCACGTTAAGCTCGTACAAAGATGTTAAAAACCAGGAAAGTTCAATTTATAATGAGAATGTCTAATTACATCCTCGTGGGAAATAATCGAAAACTCAGAAGGACAACGATCAACGACTAGCTGCGGAGCTCCCGACCAGGGTATACCGTCCAGCGCACCTCGGGACTCGATAATGGCCTTTGAAAAAAAAAAAATAAAGGAAAGAAAAAGAAAAAGAAAAAGAGTCCTCGAGTGGCCCGCTCTTATTATGTTAAGCCTGCCGCGATCTTGACTCGCGACCGTATTCTCGAGTGGCGGCCGCACAGAAACCCAACCGCGTCCTCTCCTCCCTTTTTATTCCTCTCCTCTTTTTAAGGGCCTTTTCGCCCTTACTTCACCGAGCATCGATACTGAAAGAAACATTTATACTCCAGGCCCTCGACTGTTTTACGCGCGTCCCCTCTTGCGAGCCCGCCGCGAATACGAGCTGCACGCACGAGAGGGGCGACTCGCCCCCCGCGAAGCGGAGAGGTCCGCGCGCCCCCGAGGACGCATTATGCCGGAGCGGAATCCTCAAAAGGACGGAGTGCGCGCGGCCCATTAAAAGGCCGCGTTTAAAGGGTCGAGGGTCAAGGGATGCTGCGACGCGTTAAAGGATTCATCCCCCCGTGTCCGATCACGCGGGACTGCGGGGGTGCTTTGCGAATCGCGCTCCGAGGAGGACGCGGCGGCCGCCATTTTGGTACCCGACTCGCGCCGACAAAATCTAACTCCATATATAATAATGAGAAAAACCTCCCGAAACTGGAGCTCGTAAATGCAAGTAGTTCTCTCCGTGAATTTCTATTTCTACGTGTGAAATATCACCAGATTCGATATTTCATTTATTTACGGAGTGTCGGGATGAGGTAGCCGCCATCAGGACCCTGGTCTGGAGTCATCGCATAATTTTCGCATGAAAAAGAATGATCCCCCCGCAGGCCGGATCTCGAAAGGGTGAGTTTTCGCTCCTAAAGACGCGTTCGCATTCAGCGCTCCTGGAGTCCTCAAAAGGACGACGAGTGCACGGCCCATTAAAAACATTTTCCATTTCAGAACTCGAGGGTCAAGGAATATTCCCGGCGAGGTGTTAAAGAGCTCGCCGACGGTGTCCAAAGATGTTGCCGCAGAATTCTAGAGTGTCCTTCGCGATTCACCCGAGGAGATCCGCCCTTGGCGCTTTTCTCCCCCGAGTTTCAAATTTACCCACAAGAAGGGATAACCTGATTTTCGAAAGGAACATTTACTCACGAGCCATGTCCTCAAATTTCAAACAGTCCAGTGGAATATCCCCTAACAAAAGCATCTTACCTCGAAAGGTGGGGCATGCAATCAAATAATTTAAATCGGATTACCCTTCCATTTAAGGGAACGCGTAAGTGACATGCAAAGGGTCAATCGTTCATGACTTTTCTCCAAATTGGCTATACCGATTCGTTTCAAACTTTACACCGTGATTACGGAGACATTAAGGAAGGTCCTGACGACCATGAAATTTCACTTTTCATACAAAAAATGTAATAACACGTGTAAAGAAATTTTTAAAGAATTGAAATTTCGCGAGTGTCAAGACTCTCTGTACACCCTCCACATTGATATCGTAAAGTTTGAGTCGATTCGGTATACCCAGTTTGGAGAAGTCTCAGAAATGAGCACTTTGACATCGCCATAAGCTCCGCCACCGCCCGAAGACGCGGAACGGCGGTAAAAATTCCGCCTGGCCAGGCCGAGGTTAGATGATACATGCGATTCCCGGTGTAATTTTAAAAAGGAGTGATTTACTCCGCGGAGCCAAAAGACTCCGCGTTCTTGCGGCCGCGGGTGCATTGAAGGGAGAAACGGAGCTAACAAAAGCCGAAAGAAGTGCGCGGCCCATTAAAAGCTCGCATTCGCAGACCGGAGGGTCAAGGAATGCCAGGCCCGTGTTAAAGGAGTCACCGCGAATGTCCATTGACGTATAGAGTGTCCTTAGCGATTCATGCAAGCCCTAAGCATTGAGCGAGCTTACCCCTCGGCTTCCCGCAAGCTCTTGCGAGAGCCGCCGCCATTATCACCGAGAGACGGCATTCGCAAAGGATACATGTTAATCCTTTGAAACGTTTAAAATGCACGACTCGCGACGAATTGCGGATAAATTGCGCTCGATGCGGTTTCCGCGAAGCCGATCGTTATTGTCTGGCTTGGATAATTGCAAGCTCTGCAATTACCATCGCGTCTCCGTAGAATAACGCGGTGCTCATGAAATGTCATCTATCAGGCAAAATTATTTATTTATTATCCTTTCTCTCTCTTATCCCGGTAATGTTACCTACGTAACAATTTCATATGAAACGAGAAAAGGAGAGAAAAAAATAAATGAATATCCTCCCACTTTAATTTTTGATTCCACAGTTAAATTAGATTTCGGAGTTCCCATGTCCCACATCCATGCACTATCAAAAGTGTCATCGAGCCGAAGAAATATTTCGTTAATTCAATTAATCCAATTCAATGCATCCATAAGGGCTGCCTAAACACCAGAGGAACGGAAATTCATTTTGTAAGTCCCTTTTCTACCGGGAAGGAGAATAATGTATCGGCCCGCAAAAGTGAGGTTATTGTATGGAATTGCAGGAGAACTGGCACTTTTGACTCGGGGGGGCACAAACGCCTGTGAATGCCTCACCTATGTCAAGGGTCAGGATTTCTGAGGGGCGATGCAGCGACACAAAAGGCCAAACTTTCATTTCGGACGTTATGGCATACGGATTCAGTTTTGACGTTTCGATTCCACGTCGAGAGTCGCCAACGACGGCTAAAGCCAAGTGCGTTGTACATCCATACTTTGTTTAACCAGGAGCGCATTTTTCTTTTTTCTCTCCCCCCCAAAGTGCGTATTGTTTCGCCTTTCAACTTCGCTCTAAAGTATCGGTGCTGAATGGCCACGAGTGGCGATACGTTAAAACTCTCAGCTTTTAAAAGCTCGACGAAGAAAAGCGTCGATGAAGGTTCGATCGAATTCAAGCGGATTTCTAAGCGCTTCTTGTTAGGCTGGAGGTTGAAAAAAAATGGTCATTTCTAGCTTAGAAACAAGACCTAGTTCGAAAGTTGTACATATGTACTTACCCCACCCGTCCTCTTCATCGTGACACTTTTTCGCGTCGCGAATTAGGCTTACCCCTGCCAAAAGAATCTTCCCTTAAAAATCGGAAAAAATCTCGGAAAAATCCTAAAAAATAAGAGATCCATTCCGAGGCATCAAGGGTCGCGAACGGAACATTGTTTACGGTATTTTTATGAAAAATCCCGGATTTGCCACCTGCGACATAAGGACCTTCGAGGAGTCCTTGGGCCCTCCACCCCATGGGAGTCGGTAAAACGCTCGTTAGGGTGGGAAACGTCATTGTGAACCCCCGGAATGGCAAAATGGTCGTTCCCGTGACGTGAAACTCGTAGCCTTAAATTTCCATTGACATTCCGTCGACATTCGAGTCTCCCTTCGGGGCAAAAAGTATATCTTGGCGAAGGGTTTGCCCCCCCCCCCATACTTTTATTCCCGCCTCGAAAAGTCTCACCATGGTGGACCTCTCGTGGAAGGTGACCACCCCGTGCTTTCATGGGGCACCCTGACTCTTTGCTTCCCTCTTTTGCCACAGTCTCCCCCACGTCTCGCTCTAACTACCCTCTGTTTAGAGGCCAATTGTATCGGCACAGGGCCCCTTTACCCCTTTCATTATGGGAAACCCCGCCAGCCCTGTTGGCAGCCCCCTTTGAACGGTGCGAGCCTTACAACACTTTTCAACCTCCTCATCTCCTTTCAATTTGCGCTTATTCTCCATCCATCGCTCTTTCGATACCTGCCACTCTTTTCTCCGATCGAACCCTGGAATCTAGATTTCTCACCCGGGGCTGAGAGTAATTATACATTGCCTTAGATAATAAATAAACCGCGCGTATGAAGACCCCCAATAGGCGAAACGCGGGAATTATTTCCGATTTTTCCCGACGTATAGAATTTTCCTTACAAACCAGGCGTCGTTATCCAGTCTTAGAGTGCGAACAGATGATAACAATTTATTAACAAACTTAATGTGCAGCGTGGCCGAGAGCCTAAGAACGAGGACGCGTTCCCAGTCTTGCTAACGCAACGAGATTCTACAAACAATTCTACAACGACGAAATTAAAATTGCATTTCGTTATCCTGAGCAATGTTCCTGCAACGAGGGGCTCTTCACTCAAAATCCAATGAAATCGATTCGATTAAAATTGTGACAATGATTTTCAATATTAAAATCCATCATTTCCTGAGTGAACAACCCTCCACCTTTTTCGGCACAGAAAAGACGGACTTTCGAGAAGTCAATTTCCTTGCAAGTGCGAGGCACCGTCTTCGACAGGTACGACTATCTAGATGGTGACGATTACAAAGTTGATATATAAATTAATAATACGATAGCCTTAATCTGAAAGACGCGTACGCATAAATGAAATTCATTGAACGATGCAACAATTAATTTACTACGATCACTTTTTCGGGGCGTTAAATTAAAAAATCTTCCTTCGTTCATCTAATTGTTCGCGGCTTGTCCGGTTTTCATTTGCAGGGTAGTTTTACGTCGATTGCCATCGACCGACGCCTACCTACATAAAAAAAAAGAAAAAAGATCGAGATCTAAAACTAGAGCTCGTCGCCTTCGGACGACGGCGTTCCCATGTGCCGGAAACGAAAAGAGAAACACGGTAACGCAAATCACAGAATATCGCAATCGCAATGCGGAACGTTAAAAACCGTTCACGATGGACCCATCCGCCATCCTTGTGCCCAGGGAGAAATCGAGCGACAACCCTTCCCCTCTGCTAGTTACAAGTAGTTACCATGAAGTTAATAGAACAAAGTCGACGTGCACGATTACCGTTACACCATAAGATAAATAATTACTAACAAAGTGTAACGCTAATGTTGCACGGACCGAATAAAAACCACGAAGGCATGAGCCGCGCCACGGGGCCTAGTATCTAAAAAATGACGGAAACGGGTCTCCGCAGTTGGTCGAGGTCCATCGCGGAGTTGTTGGAGGAGGTCATGCCCTGTCGATGTGCGGAAGAAACCGGCGTGGACCTGGGACTGCTTCCGGGGCTGTTCCCCGCAGCCCCGGCGAACACAAAGGACCCGGGAACGCCGCTGGAGGATGTCGGATGGTGTCCAGGAAACAACGGCGAGAACTGCGAGGCCGCGCCGAGGTACGGTTTGCTGGTCGCGGTGGTGGGATAAAAGCTGGAGTAGAATCCACTGACGACCGCGGCAGCAGAGGCCGCGTTGTTGTTGGCCGCATCGGCGGAGGTCGCCGCATTGGTCCCGGCGTGTCCCCCGGCGACGAGTTTCCCCAGATGAACGGCATCGAAGGCGGTCCCGAAGTACGGGGGCAGGGGTGGATAGTCCAGGGGATGGCGATGGGGGTGATGGTGATGGGAAACCGGAGCAGCGGGGGTCGCAAAGTACGCCGGAAGCGGGAAGCTGGGGAACCCTCCGGAGACGGACCCCGGCTTGCCCTGGACGCCGTTGACGGGGGTCTTCGGCTTCCTCCTGGGCCTGTACTTGTAGTCAGGGTGCTCCTTCATGTGCATCGCCCTCAGCCTCTTCGCCTCGTCAATAAAGGGTCTCTTCTCCAGATCCGTCAGCAGCTTCCACTCCGCTCCCAGGCGCTTCGATATCTCCGAGTTGTGCATCTTCGGGTTGTCCAGGGCGATCTTCTTCCTCTGTATCCTGGACCACACCATGAACGCGTTCATGGGCCGCTTGATGTGCTGCTCCTGGGAGGCCTGCACCTGCTGCTGCACCCCGGGGAGCTCCTGCGACACGTGCGACATCGAGTGCAGGTCCATCCCCGAGAGGAACCCATACGCTGGATGGTGATGAGACGTCATGGCCCTTTTTCTCTCAAACGCTTCTCCCTGTCCTCAAACTATTTCCCGATGGGGCACCAAAAACCGCGAGTTCCGGACACGTGCTCGGCATCAACCACGTGACCGCTTCTAGTCTTTCCTATCCCTTCCTAAGCCACGATCTTCCCTTAAATCCCCTTCTTCGATTACGCTCTCGCACTTCCTATTCCCTCCTTTTCTTTTTACGTTGGACCCCTCGAAGCCGGAGTTTCTCCCTGAACCTGGTCTTGTTTTATTTTCAAGTTACTTCTCGAGAGTTTCGGGATTTCGGTTCGACACTTCCGTGGGAACTGTTCGCTGCAGGGCCAACAGCTGACGCCTCGCAGGCGGCGGGGATGGCGGTAGAAGCGTTCGTCGAACTCGCTCAAAGGGAGTACCGTGGCAGACTGAACATGGACTGGCTCGGTGGAGGCACCGATTTGCCGCCGGCTTTCCAGGCCAATCCTCCAGGCCTGCTCGCCACACCCAGGACCGCCCAGCGCTCCGCGTTGGTCGTGCCAATGGGGTCTTGCCTCCCACCAAAGGGAACCCCGCGGCTCGGCTGCCACTTATTATTATCGATTACGTCAATACGACTAGACCAGAAGTACTTGCTTCCGTTGGCTGGCGAGGTGCATCCCTGCACCGGAGGCATTGCGCCTCCTGAGAGAGGAATCCGGGATAATAACGACTACGCTTCCCGGATGTCTTCCGAGAGGAGGACACTAACCTAACTGTGGCACGAAAGGGCTACTTTAACTATATTAAACGTCTAGATATTTCTTAAACTATTATGCAAACTGGGTGGACCGAATCGGTTGAAATCCCCCCACGTGATCGTGGAGAACGCGATGCTCGTGAAATTGATGTTATCGATAACTTACTTGTTAACTGGAGCAGCAGAATTCTCGTACCACTACCGCGATGTATTTCCGCCATTAGGATTTACAGACTTAATTGACGAATCGCTCGGATTACTTTATTCTTGCGTTTCGGTGGACCGACTGGCGCCATCTGTGAAACTATCCGCCAACTTTCGGGCATTGGAATAGACGCGTTACTTTTATCTTTACGTATCGACTTATGAGCACCAATTTACTAGAGATAACCGGAACGACGATCTAACGTACCGACGATAGTTGAGAGTTTTACGATTTTTTCACTTTCATTTACCTACTGCAATTAAGTACCTGTCTATCGCAATCACAGATGGCGACATTTTACGGTCGCCTTGGAGATATGTATCAACAAAAAGGAGATAGGATGAGTTCAGACGTGACTGAAAATTATTTTTTAAAGGAAAAGATGGGCCCGTCGGTGTCCGATGATCTGTTGGCTAAGGAAAAGGAATATCACAGACAGAACAGAGAGATCGAACAGAAAGCTCAAGAACTTATGAGGGAAGTCGACATGGTTATTAATTCAGGCACGAATGATAATTCTCTTCGCACCCCCAAATCCAATTATACAAATTCAGATCCACCTTTGAAAGATGTCGCAAGGAAACGGTCAGATAGCGTTCAGATAACAAAGGTGAAACCATCGGACTCATTTTCACATAATCTCTTAATAAGGAGGAACTCGATTCAATCTATCGTCGAACCTGCACCGCGTCCTCCGACTAGACTGTAAGGTTCCCTACGTAATGAGGATTTTGTAAATGTTTAAGAATATCCTTACAAGTTAACTTATATTGTACATTTTCGTGTAAAACTTTTTCTTAAAATATATAATGCACATCCGTGTAAAGAATCTAAAAATCTTGAATTTTATTTACCGTTTTAACATAATCTGTATTTTAGAAAAGTAGACGGAGATTTGAGGATCGATGAGATTCCACCAGGCTGTGGAGACAGTTTGGGAACCGAAGCGATAATAGAATTTTTGAAGGCAAAAATACGAATGCTACATACCGAGTTACAAAGCATTCAGCTTGAATATAAGAAGAAGGTAAAAGAAACTCTGTATTTTATCTTTCTTGAGAAACAATTTGAAAATATTTCAAATAGTGTTTCGATCTCAAGAGTAATTTTGCAGAGAATCATTTCTCGTATTCAAATTTTTACTTTCATACAGCTTATCGAGTGAATGTCACGCATCATTTACACAATTTATTTTAAAAGATACGTAAGATAATGATTATCCTTACAAGAATATTTTTATAGTGTTCCTACTGCAAAGAATTGGAATCAGACAGTAAAAAACTGGATGAAGTGAAAGGTAAGCTACAGAATCAAGTGGCTTCACTAAAAGATACAATTTTGAAGTCGGAATCTACTAACACTAGTCTGCAATCAAAAATTCAAATCCAAGCTACTGAAAATAGTGCCTTAAGAAAGGTATGTAAAGTAATGAACGACTTCTAGTGGAAAACGAGATTCTTGAAAAGTAAATGTAACGTAAACAAAAAGCAAAAGTTTTAATGTACAAGTAATTCATTAATTACTGCTGAAACAAAATTCCTAGATTCTGGAAAAATTCTTTAAACATATTTTGCCATTTCTTTAAGGACATTGAAGGGTTACGGAAAGAAGTGAAACTATTAAATCAACAATCAAGTAGTTACGATGTTCGATTAAACAGATCGCTCGAGGACAATGAAAAGCTGCGAAACTCATTAAAATTCTGCCAACATGAAGAAAAGGTGTGATGAAAAAGATTTCTTCACTTAAAATAATTTTCATTCCGATCACTTGTCAAAGTAATTGGATAGAATTAAAACAATAACAATTTATTATTACATTTAGGAATTGAGGGAACAGATTCGAAAACTGCAAGACGACAAGGTTGCAGCAGTAAAAAATTTGGAGAAGCAACGCTCGGAACTCTTGCAAGCATTTAAAAAACAAGCATTGCTAATTGATAATTTAAAAAAGCAAAAAGTAAGATAATTATTAAGTTACGTCAATTTCTTTTTAACTGACGTTGGTTCCCTTTTCACGCCATAGCACATATTCTTTAACAATTAACTCTAATTTCTTTCGATTTGTGAAACACTTTTACTGAAAATTATTGCATTATTACTTATGCAGACAATTCTTACAGACGTACTTGGAAGCGAGCAGACAAATTCAATTAACGGAGGAGGAATTCTCCAAACTGTTGGAATGGAAGCCTGAAAATGTGTAATCTAAACTTCCTCCCGAAGGACATCGACTAGTAATATTTAATTACCTCACAAAATTTCTATGAATTGTTTGTTTATGAGATATTTTTACTCAATATATCAGAAACTGAAATCAAGTATCAAGCACACTTTAAATTAAATGTTTCAAGTCACGGAAAAAAAAGACTATCCCAATGTCAATACGAAAAATCAGCAAACAAGAGAATGTTCAATAATTTGTTACTTCTAATTATTCCAATCGATTGCGGGATTATTAGAAGAAACACCGACGTATCCCACGTAATCAACGAACTCTGATCAACTCTTGCTTCCAGCCGTCTCAAAGACTTCTCAATTTATTTACATAAATCCCGCCTTGTGCAAGAGATAAAAACTAACAATAATAATAGATCCGCCTGTACAAAAGATCAAAAAACTGTCATCAACCCGCTCGTCGCTAGAGAACCGACCAAGTCTAAAAGAAACCAACATGCAACACGAAAGGAAAACTTCCTTTACGGAGACAATTTCTTCGGTCTGCCAATTTGACATTATGAGTGCATCGGTCTATGTTTTCGACACTTAAAAGCTCACCGATACATGCCTCTGACTACTTCAACATTTCAAACACAGTCTTCAAAACATCTTCAAGACAAATCAGTTCCACTTCGACGAGCGGATTAAGAAATTTGGAGACGCTTTAACAAACTGAAGGTCATTCGACGCAAAAAATTCGAAGCTGACGAGGGACTGGGGGAAACCGTTACAAAAATTCGCATTGCGTATATTCCTTTCCTCCGATTACAATTCTCTCATTCGTTTCAATTAAATTCGTAGATTCCCTGCGCGTTGTACTCGCGAAGACTTGTAGACCCTCCAAACCCTCAGAGTTGTTAAAGGTAACACAGGGGACATCGATTGGATCTTCGAAGGGCAATGATTTGCTGCACAGTGAATTACACCAATTGGGAACTTCAGAAGAACCCAGTGGAGACCCCGTTAAAATATAAAAAGCAATTGTACAATACACAGATGGAGCCTCCGCTTGCCTTCAAGAAGTCCACGCAAAGTCGCTTCGATGGACAAGGGCTGAGTGTTATTTTCGTTTTTTTCCTACGTTTTTGATCATTAACGAATTTACCTATGCAAAAAAACTGAAATTTCTAAACACTTTAAACGAACCAAGGCCTCATAATTAAATCGAGATGGTACAATAATCAGTCCTTTCGACACAGCTTTGTACAGCGATGAAGAAGAGTGAAGTATCATGATAAGGACTTTTAAAGGAGTGTTCGAAGACATTGTTGCAGAAGAAACTGATACAATGAAGTACATCGACAGTGACAGTCAAGGGCTAAACCATATTTTTCACTCCAATGGAGCTTATCGAAGACCTTGTTACGGCAGTGACTATGTATCGATGAAGTTTATGTAGTAACACTTCGAAAGCCTGTGTCAAAATGCCGTGTAAAATTCTGGGGAAAGCATTTATAACTGGGAAATGAAAAACAATAATATGTAATGGAAAAGAAAGGAACATGCTTTCATGATCACTGAATTTTACCCGACATCTCGAACAGGGTACAGAATATTTACAATTTCGACAATGTCTTGACGACTATTTGATTTTTTATACATGATCCTCATTCACTTAATTAGAATTATCCGTGTATCACGCGCTCTGCATATTTGAATAATCCAGTAAAACGAAAATTAATATCTAACAGAAATGAAATTACACAATTTATATTTAATACTCATTTCGATATATCCTGTTAAAGTTTTAGGCAAGGTATAAGAATATTTCATTCGAGTCAAATTGATCTTCCTTTACGCTGGTAGAGTGGCTACGCAGTAAGTCACACAGGAATATTCTAAGCCAGTTTCAATTACGTATAACTCCTAGTTGGGTATAAACAAACTTCTATTGTTGCTCTTGTTAAATATTTATCGAGACATTTTATATGTACATTATATTTAAAGTATTCAAGAGAGTCCACCGAATGCATTCAGACTGAATAGCAAGGCAATTTGATATTTAAAAAAAAAGGTATAATTTACCACTTCTCTCGATCCAATCAAACTATTCATTGCTTCCCATTAAACGTCATAACGTCTTAATTCATAACAACGTGTTTCATTTTCGGTGCAACAGTCCAAATCAGAAAGCAATGTGAAGAACATTATACATTTTTAAATATCGACTTAACATATTGAAAAGAACCTCGTTGACAATTGTCAAGCTTACCAAAATAAATTCAACGTATCCAAAGAAATTCGATAAAAATGATGAAGAATTATCTAAAAATGTTACAAAATCTAGTGTTTCTTTTATTTATACACGAAGATGTATAGGTTATAAATTTTGTATTGTATTTTAAAATAGACACTTCATGTGTGGAGAAAAGTGTGACGAGCAGGAGTGTTTCGTCCTGCGTAACTTCTTATCCCCGATAATTACCATTAAATCGCAGATAAAAGAACTAATTTCGAGGTTGACATATTTCCTTTACAACAGCCACGTGATTGCCACAAGTCGTTAACAACAATAACAAAATATTAACGTAACAGTAACATAAGAACAATGGGTAATTATAGTTACAAAAGATTTTCAGCACTTCGCGTGTACATATATAATCTCACTACGCTACAAACAATTCGTCAGAGACCTAATGGTAACCATTTGTTACAATATTACATTTATGCATAAGCGAGCAAAATTTCCATCATTTGAAAAAAAAAGATTGTATATCAAAAACTGACAAGTGTAAACTTGAATCACCTCGAAATAAATGGTAAACAAATCGAATCTAGCCAAAGGCGAAGAATTCATTACGACATAACCAAAGAGATATTAATAAATTGCAAAAAGACATCCAGCCAAATGGTTTTCGAGTAGAAGTGATATAAACTTTTAAGTGTAAGAATGGCAACTCAGTATACGACGAGTACCACGATCACAGATGATAAGGATACAATATAGTACATATTGCTTAATTAACACAGAAATAATGTACAATCATTTCCCATCTAACCCTCGTCCGACGATATCGAATCACAAACGATCTGGCGACAATCACGTGTGTGTCATTTCCCTGCGAGACATATAAGTACATTATATCTAGTCACCGAAGCCTTCGACGTAACCTAAGGCCAAGTTAACCCTCTTCGATGCAGACCTCTTTGAACATTTCGCAAGTTTCCCTTTCGAATCACTTAGACGCCTTTACATTCACCGAAACGTCCCCTAAAGCTTCCCGAAGCCACCTTGGAAATCTTCAAACTCCCCGGAAAGCCATCGAGGTCATTTACACAGTCTTTGAGAACAACAAATTTTTGTCACAAATACCTCCTCGATTTCCAAACTCTCTCCGCAGTCCTCTAGACTCCACGTTGGAAACATCGAAAGCCCACTGGAAACCTCTGGAAGGCATTCGAAGCTCTCAGCAAAGAGGTCTTCGCCGGACTTACACTCAGCCCTTCTCTCCGTAGGTACAATTTGACACCTCAAGGTGATCGGTCCAACTAGTCGCTTTGCTACAGCCACCACCGAAGCAGAATGTACAAGTTACACGAGTAGTGCTCACCAATGGAGCGAAAAACCCTCTTGTGAACAATAACACACCTAAGACAACGAGGTGGCCAATGAAACCATTTTTATTAACATCTTATATATATGTATATATATATATGCATATATTATATACATATATACATATATATAAAAATCAGTTTCTAAATGCGACCAGAGGGGACAACGCGGTACAGGGGCATCCATGTACAGAAGAGGAGAGAATCGATCGGCGACGTTTTAAATAAATATATAGTGTCAGGTCAATGACAGCGAAGTAGCTCCAGCCTCTTCGCACTAAGTGCACCCTGCTTCTGCTGTCGATGGTGCTCTTGCTAACGCGAAAGCTGCTGCGGAGTTCTTTCACCGTGGCACATCATGCCAGATAGCTATACGTGTCTTTCTGACCTTCCGTCCGTTCCAGATATTCTTTCTCTATTAAAATATCTATACATTTCTGAAATTCAAGAAAACATGATCTAAAGTGACCGTAATGCATCGAATCTCTGACTCCCCTGATTTTATTTTTAATCAATTAACCTATAACGGCTAATTAGATCTCAAGAAGAGTTGTAACAATTCCTTCTGACACTGCTCTCCGCTGTTCTGCCCTTTGTATTTAAGATTTGTCTTTAACATGCGACAATGAAGAAACCATTTGAAATAGAAAGTCATATACTCACTTTTATAACGTGCACTCTTGGCTTGAACCTGGAGCTCAATTGATTAAGAACCTCAGCCACTAATTGCTGATGCTTCAAGACTTTCCTCATTTTCATGATCCTGACAATAGCTGCCTGGATCAGCAACTTCCGATCCTCCTCTATATGCTTGTGTGTGGTTTCCTGCTCCACCTTCAGTTCCGTTTTCATTGGTATATTGATATTAACTCTTAACTTTTTACTGTAAACATCAAGTTCATAAAATTACCCGTCAACCCTAAAGAGTCATATTTTAAATTCGTACATGAGTAACGTGATTTTCATGAAAAATATATATATATATATATTAAAAAAGAGACAGACTTGCAGAGAAAGCTACTCACTTCTTATATCCCGTAAAAAGTTCCACCGTGGAAAGTGGCGTTAACTCGGCTTCGTCATCTGTAGCTGCCGTTAACAATTTCGCTTTTAAAAGGATCTGAATTACCTAGAAAATAAATTGAAACGTTTAATGAATAATTGAAGCAATAATGAATTTTTCTTTTAACTTACTTGTATTAGAAAATC
This sequence comes from Orussus abietinus, assembly GCF_000612105.2. NCBI lineage: Eukaryota > Metazoa > Arthropoda > Insecta > Hymenoptera > Orussidae > Orussus > Orussus abietinus. Next base: position 550,010 of record NW_019394887.1, on the reverse strand, counting down.
CATTTTGATTTGCGTGGCGTCATGCAGCTGCTGTATCGTCCATATTGTGGAGCCGTTGTATTGTAATAAAACTGCCATTTGGAAAGTCGATGCTTGTAGCGTATACCTAATGGGTAATACAATTTTTATGAATGTAATTTATCTTATCCTAACCTATTAACAACGCCCAAGACAAATCAGTTACGATAACAAGTTAAACTTTGACACTGTTTACACTTGTAAATAATTACCTATTTTTAAAGCAATTCGTAAGCAACTCCCCCTTTGACATATTATACAGCCAGTTTAATTTTCTGCCACTATGCTGCGAACTGTAAAATGCAGTAAACCTGTGCACAGACCTCTCCAGCTGTGAATAATTATATTTATTACGTATAGTAATTTCATCGATTGGATAAAATGACTTAACTTACAAAAACAATACATGAATTAAATTAACAAATGTGAAGTAACATGAGTGGAAACTATGCTCAAGTCCCGATACATTATTATTAACAGAGTCAAGTTCTATGGTTAATGTTAGTGGATATTAAATTATTACCTCGGTGGGTAAGGAGAATGTGAAGGATTGCTGGAATGGCCACGAGCCAGATGACAGTACTTGTATACTGAAGTCAATGTCTAAAGGCTCAGCGGAATTCGTCAGATGTCTTCGAAACTGTTCGTTCAAATCCTTTGAAACTCCAATATCCTGTTGAACAGAGTGATATCGTTACGGAAATGTCAAGATGCCAGATATTAGTCCGTAACATTCTCGTTTACATCGGTTAAATATCTTATAGATAAGATAATGTTTTTATCTTAGAGCAGTTAAATTACCTGGAACATTCGCTGGAGTTTCGAAGTGTACTCAAAACCACAAGCCTGCTTCAGCTTGGAAATCATCGAGGCCTCTGCGTCATCACTAGCAGACATATGTTGCACCAATCGTTTTGCTAGCATTTTGCTGTAGAACTTTTGGAACACATCCTTGTCTTCGATATACTTGAATACTACCATCTGTAAACAAATCATTAGCTTGATACAGTTTGTAGTACAGAAATTATGTAAAGAACAATTCATGGTATTAAATGGAGATATAAGTTGATCGATAAGGGATGTCAAAAGTTCTTACGACTTGATTTAGGGTATCCTCGAGTTCAGCCTCTTCCGGATTTTTACTGCTCTTTTTCAGCAACAAATCGCAGTACTTAGCCAGCAGTTCCGGCGACTTGCTACTACTGTTGGCCGCCCTGGTGACGGAGTTACTGTTGATAAATCGACCGCAGGCCTTATCAAGGGCTGCCACGAAACCACTGTCGTTATTAAATGCAACCAATACCAAAGCATTATATTTTTTGTGCACCTCCAAAATAGTGTTTACGTAAACCTTAGGGTCCTGCAGAAAAAAACAAATGCATCCTTAACCGTTAACCTGTAAAATAATATCTAGAAATTGTAAGCGACTTGATATTAACGGTGAGTTATTTTTAAACAAAGCAAGTATTGTCTTCTTTTTCTTTTAACAGCAGATGTTGCTTTCAACAATTCCGAAGATCACTCACATTAGCAGCGGAATCACCACATTTGTCAATGGCTGCCAATCCCTGATTAGCAATGTGGATTTCTAGGAGATTTCGCAGCTCCCCCAAGCCATTCGGTATCCTCGCTACCAACTGATACATTCTGCCCAAATCTGTGTTCTTATCAGCATCTAATAAGTTCTGAAACTCCGAGTGGAAAATGTCCAGATGAATCTCGATGAGCACCCTTTCGCAGGTTTTGGCTAACCTTTCGAGCGTCGTCTGATGTAGATATACCTGGACGCGTTTCTGCTCCTCTAATATCCTCTGTTCGGCCTGTAAATAAAACATAAATAAATAAAATGAATATTCCAAATATTCCAAGAACTTATAACTGACATTAGACCCGTCACTGGTTCATCATAAGTTTAAAAAAGTGTACAAATGATCTGTATCAATTACCTTCTTCATATATTCCGTTACAGGATTTTGCCTAAGGAAGTCTGAACTCTCTCGAGTGTAAAACCTTTCGGTATCCTCGAGGAAAATATTTTCAAAGGAATCCTTGTACACCGTGAGATTCTGTCCTTTTGCAACAGGATCTTCTTCGTTGAGACCCAACTCTACGTAACAGTTTATCACTCCGCTCACTAATCGTGTATTTATTGTCTCTCCGTTTCTCTCGCGTTCTATTAATTTCAGCACCGCATTTGTTACCTGTATAGAATAACAAAATCAAATAGTTCATAATGAATACGTGCAAAATCAGTTCGATCCGATTTATATGTTTTGTAAACTCCAACAGAAGATAATTCAAATAAGAGCCGTATATTAACTGCATTTTTATTTTTCATGCAATTCTCACTGTACAAAGTACTTACTTGTCTATTTAGATGTTTAAATAAGTTATCTCTCCACGTGACCAAAGCCAACTGATAAATCTCATAAATTCCTTTACGTCCTTCTTCACACTCCCGGCGCACCCAATGACGATTTAAATAAGCGCTTACTCCATTCAGTACTTTACTGCTGAACTGATACTCCTCCCATTGTCTTGTGTAAAACTGCAGCACATCCTCGTCCATTAAGTCGATACCATGCTAGAAAAAAGTTGAAAATACACACAATGAGACGTATCATAAAATTAAAACAATAATTTATTTTTATTAGTAAAAACCAAATTTTTGTAAAACTCGCAGATGAATAACAAACATCAGCCTAGCAAGTTAATATAAATTCCTTAATATACATCGTTTAAGTTTAATTCTCACTTTTAATAAATTGACCAGGTAATTTCTGAGGAAATCACGCAGGCGTTTATACAATTCCAAGCCGACCAACTGTGCACCTCCGGTGGAAATTTGGCCTTTTTTGCTTTTAGAAGACGTTCTCGTTAGCTGTTGATGTACACTCGTACAGTAATTATATACATGTCTGTCAAAGATTTTGCAATATTTGTAAGGAAATATTGTAGTACTATGAACTACTTCCTAGTATAACTATGATAGTGAAACAAAACCTAAAATATATACATTCATTTTTCTAATAGTCTATCATAACCTAACATTTATCTTCCTTTGCTCTCTGCTACTAACTATAGCCAAATTCTAGAGAACTTTTCAAAGGAGTGTCTAATTATAGTAACATTGAATTTTTCACAAAGGATACGTATACAATTCTATGTATCTGGGCCTGAACATGGATTGTCTGTTGTAAACTTGCTCGATGCCTTCTCGCAGGTCCCCCCAGATCTGGTCGAGGTCGATTTGTTTGAGACCTGGTGGGCCACCGTGATGGCTTCCGGGGCCTCCACCACCTCTATGCCCAGACATACTGTTTGTGTGAGCCTGATGAGTGATCGTCCGCTTCCTACTACTTACTACTACGATTTTCCTGGAAATACCAAAAACCATTTCACTTTTAAAATAATTATTATAAATTACCATTACCAAGTTGATCTTTTATATCATTGAAATGGTTTAGGTTAGACGCAAATAATTATAAAAGGGAATCATTAAACTAGCCAATGAATCGCTAATGATTATAATTTATCTGATCCATCAAATTTGTTGTTGAAATCAGTTCTTGTCTCCTGATATCAGAACTTTCCTGCCAAATTTTAAACATTAAACTCGTAGACTGTCTAAAAAAAAAAGTGAAATCCACTAATTTCATTGTATATCGCTTTAATATCGAAACGTTCAAATTTGTATCCATAATGGATCCTTCCATTTCCTAAGAAGCAACTTTAAATTAGTTGCGACTTTAACTACAACATTTAAATATTTTTTTTATTCATAAACAATGGTCTCGAAACCAAGTAGATTATTCCTGAATTAATTTCCGATAACCCGAAGAAATATCAACAATACAAATATACATCGCATAATAGACTACTAATCAAACACAATAGTTTACAATTTCCTTCTTTAACAAAATCCAACATCCAAAGATCACGAGAAGTCTCGAAAGAAAGGATTCCTGCGTAACCTAACAGCATTGTCGGAACAAAACTCCTAATTTATTCGATCTCACCGTAACATAAAAGGATACCGTACTTCATTCGGTGTACAGTTTCCCACGTCCTCTTAACAGTAAACACATAACCTAGTAGGAATTCAGCGAAAGAGCCAAAAATAGTCGAAATGACCGAAGCACCATAAGAGGCCCAAACCGAATTAGTATTGTACAGGCGCCCGTTAACCAAAATCAATCGTTCCCACTCGATACCAGGAGAACTCAGCCGACCTCAAAACAGTAAACACACGACCTAGTAACAAAACTGGAGTAAACCTCCGATTCCGTTATGTGCCAAGGTGGTGTAAAGTCTCCTAAATTTTCACCAGCCGTCCTCGCGCTTGCCTCAGCCGCTGCGGAATTTTCGTCACATGCGACCATGAGTCCCTCCTCCGAGCCTTTGTTTAATCCTTCGATCCTGCGGCGATTCTCTCGGTCGAAGCGTATCGCTTCGACTCCGTCCTTGTTAAAACCGAAAAAGCTCGCTTAGGCGCACTCACCCGTGGAGGTTTATCGCCGCATAACAGGCCAACGGTCCGTCGATGAGCTTGGTTATCCAGCCTACCGGGCTTTCGGGGGTTTCACGAGAATTTTCCGCAGTCACTCTCGAAACGGCCCCGAAAGTACGGAGGATTCCTCCGAGACGAACCAATTCGCGGTGGCTGCTCTCGCTCGCTCCCTCGCTCGCCTCGCGCGATATATCCGCTGCTTCACGTATGACAGGTTAAGTCCCACTGTTGCCAACGCGACCGCGGCAACTAGCGCGCAACCGCCGACGCGCAGTCTGGCAACTGCTCGCGACGCCCCGCCATTTTCAAATTCGGAGCCCGAGCACGGTTGTGTAGTAACGATCATTTCGTGTGGGAGCAGCACTTAATGCTCGCGCGTCCGCCATCTGGCCGCTGCATATTCCACGCCCGAACGATTACGTCTTTGCAGCCATATTGGCAGTGCTATGACGTCATTCGACGAGCGCCGAAAACGTGGAAATCAATAAGCTTGACTCGCGGCAATGTCGTGTGCAGATTACGACAGTCGGCTCCCGAGGGAGAGATGGCCGTCGAGTCAAAGTCAAAGGAATGATGTGAACGCGGGCTGGCCGTGAGCCCACCGTCACAAAGGAACCACCGGAAGCACCGAAGAGCCCGACGAATAACGAGGAGCCATGGGTCGGCACGCCAAGTGGAAGCTCGCCGTCGTCGCCGGAATATCTCAGTGCTTAGTTTACGTAGGTCGCAATCATTTAACGAATCCGATCAACCTGTAGACTCTGTCAAAGTCAGCTGTTGTCCGTTGCACCTTCTACACAACATTGTCAGCCCGATGAACTGAAATCAAGTATATCCGAGTTCTTGACATTTGGGCTGGCTGAAAAGTCCTGCGACACTTAATATTTTATAAATCTTAATATTTCTAAAATTTAACAAGAATTTATAGAGGCTGCGAGAGCCTGGATAAAAGTGGAGAATTTATCGTCAACTGAAATTGTAACTCAATAATTGAAAATAAATCTTGGAATCGAGTTGGTGGTGTCACAAGACTTAATCGTTTGCATGGTCAGAACACTTGAACGTTTAATTATCGTGCACTTAATTATTGTTATTTTTGCATGTACTTTATGTATTTAATTTAATTTTTTTCGTGACACTGATAATTTTATATATGTATTGTTATTATAAATTATCTATTGTATGCTGCTTTTTTAGTTTATGCTCGTTCATGCATATTTTGCTAATTTATATGCTTTGTACGTACACGTGTTATCTTGTTGAAATAAAAATACATTGTTGTTAATTTCATTTTATTTAATTTTCTTGTGATGGTTACTTAGTAAGTGCAATTAAATATAGTTGGTAGAGATATGTTACTATATACTGAAAAACACTTCTATTAGTATTACTTAGATATAAGTGTCATGTATTATGCCTAAAATTTAATTATTCCTGGTTTATTAGGCATTGTTATGAGATATCGTACTATATTAAAAAACTTTCTTTAGGCAGAAGCAAAATACTGTGCTCTTGAAATACACGGAGAACCAAGATACTACGCGTGAGCATCATTATTTATTACATTTCATGTCTGTTTAAACTATTTAGTGAAGTTAGATCAGTTTGAACATCAAACTATTAGGCAAAGCATGCTTAAACTACATAGAAGTTACAGATGATTAAGCACGTTTTCAATGAACTAGATTAATGTACAATTAAGTGGTATTTGTGTAATCATTTACATGTTTGCACAGATGTCCAAAAAATGAGTACTGCTGCAACTTTGGTTGCTGCGTATCTCCTGGATTCCAAATCTATCATTTGTGGTACTATTGGTGAGTTTCCCTGAAATACCTCTCTATACAAATTATTTCACATTATCGGCTAGGAGTGCCTGGCTTTTAATCGCATTAAAAATTAATTAGATTATACTGAGAGCTAGTCGATTGAATTATCTCCAGTCAAAGAACTTTGATAATAAACTTAGAGCTAGCGAGAATATAGACACATTATGTTTCATTCTATACATTCACTGAAGAAATGACAGAGGACTTTTTTTGTTAGATTTATTGTAAAACGGTGGAAGTCAAATATAGATGACCGATATAACAAGGTGTGTTTCAGGCTCTTGGTGATAATCATGTTCCTGGTGTGTTCTGGCGGTGGGTGGTGGTATCGATATTGGCTCCAAGGGAGATACAGAGCCGCTGCCTCGGCCATTCCAAGTAGATCTTCCAATTCCAGAACTCAGAACCCTCTCCGAGGCCCCACATGCCAAGCGCAGCAAGCTCGCATTACGTACAATTCCGCTAGAAATACCGTCCTACTCCACCGTATGTGGAAAGGTACTGTAACGTAGTATCCATTGACTTCGATCCACTGATAGTTTCCAACTCGTCACTTCAAGACTTGATATCACCTAAGAAACATCTTTCCTCGACAGGTCCACATCGCAACATGGCGTCGTCAGGGTACAACGGCGCCGCGAGCAGTTCGGCTCACTTCCAGAACACCAGTGTGGTCCTGAATGATAGCAACTGTCCTTATTATCAGCTGTACGGTCCTCCGCCAAGCTACGAGACCGTGATAGCGCAGACTCGGGGCAAAATCCCGAGCCCCACATCGCCAGAGGGCTCGAGGTCGCCCTTAAGCCACGCCTCAGGGCGGGCGCAGACCCTCCCACCGTGCTTTAACCACGCCTACCCGCCAACCAGACTCAACGGCGTACTTATGGACGGGCTGCGATTGGGCAGTGTCCCGGGAATATCTAGAATGCCTCCATTAGATAGTCGCGATGCAGCGTGGTTCCCCAATGTCCCGCGACGGTGCGCTGGTTTCGCCATGAGATTACCAACGGTCTGCCGTGGGGACGACGTCACTAGAAACGCCTTCAAGTTAGTAGTTCTCCGCCTACTGTTGTTTTATTTAAGGTGATATAATCGATTCAAACTTTACAACGTAATTATGAAGGCTATAGGGAAAGTCCTGACACCCATGAAATTATATTTCGCATAAAAAATTTGTAAGATATCTGTAAATCGGTGTTTTATAATAAGTATATTTATACTTCAGACTATACCACACCATCAACACATTCGAGACATTCAACGTGGACAGGCCACTGGACCCATCGGAGGTAGAAAATGTCCCCCGCAGTGACGAGTCCAGCCCAGAGAGGTACACGATCTTGAGCATAGACTGTGCCAGCGGTTCGGGCCAGGAACCATCGGAATCCTCCCCTGGGACAGAAATCCCTAGGGTGCACACGAAGCCGGAATTGGACAAAGTGGTTCCCGAGGAAGCAGATTCCGGGCGTAGGAGAGGCTCCCAGGTAACGGAAGTGTCGAGGAAGTGCGAGAACCAAGAAGCGTCCAGTTCCTTAAAGTCAGGTCCAGGGAATCCTCGAGGGTCCACAAGGAAGAGCTCGAGGAACGCCGAGGGAGGCAACCTGAAGGAACGAAGTAATTCCAGGTCGCTCCTGGATTCGAGGGATCATAAAAAGGGAAGCCAGGTCGAGGGTAGACGTGGCGAGGACCTCTGGAAGCGCCGCTTCCTCGAGAACGAGCCAATAGGGTCGTCGATAGACCCGAAGGGCATGGCGTCGGAAGGGGAGAAACGACTGGTGAGAGCCGGTCTCTGGAAGCCACGTCTACCGGAGGAACCGCAACCAGTAGGCGGTTCACGGTTTGCCAGGGGCGGGTCGCAGACTGGGAGTGGGCTTGGCTTCGGACGCCAGATGGGCGGAAACTTTTCCAGGCCACTCCCACCTGGGGAGGAAAAGGCGGATACTTCACCGGGGGAATCCATCTCTACCGCAGCTCGACTTTCTCCGGACGATACTCGAGCGATGTCGCAGTGCGCCGCGAGCTCGCCAGGCGGCGCCGCCAGTCCGTCTCGTTTAAATCCATCCAATAATGTGATATTAGCTCCACTTACTTCTAACGTCGAAGCGACGCGGCAAGGCAGGAATTCGCCGCTCCCAGCCAGGGGGACGAACTTAAGTTTAACATTTGAAAGTAAACAGAGGTTAGACAGGTCGAAGTCTCTCGACTGAGCCACGCTACAAGCGCAACAACGTCATGTCTGTACATATCTGGGTCGTGTTACTTGTTCGTTAGATCTGCATATTTCGTAGTTGTGAATCGCACTTTATTTCCGGGCAGGAATCCTGCCGCTATTCAGTTGGGAATCTTCTTTTATACCGAATAGTCGTAATATTTTTTATCTCAGGTAGAGTCAACTTTGGGGTTAAGTTGTACCGAAATTGCCGCGGGAATCGGATCTTGGTCTTTGTGTTCCATGTTCGAATTTCTCGTTCGTTTCCAGAGTAGCGCTCGCTCGGTACGTCCAATTTCAACGTGGCCTTCAAGCTTTAAGTCAGGAAAACGAAAAATCTCTGCCGTTGTAAACGATGACCTTATTTTTACCTACTTCGCAGTTCCGAATGCAGATGTCGCGTGACCAAGTTTCCGCTCTAATGTGATGCATGTCATGGACTCGTATGATTGGTCACATCCGATACCGAATATCACGTTATTGGTCACTTAAGTAAATAAGAAAGACGACCAATCGCATGCGCGTTACGCGTTTCACCTAAAAGTCTAAAAATACGTCAGATGCACAAATTTAGAATGCGTTCCGATATCAGCTGTGCGGCAATTCTATTGCAATTGTTCCAGAAATTGGAACTGTGTTACGATTGGAAACTATCCGGAAAGTGCATCAAACGTTACGGGATTTTTCAATGTTTTGTAATATTACCAACGTGTACCTAAAGTTGCCAAAACTGAGACTGGGCGGTTTTTGAAGGCAGGATTTAATTATTTATGTTTAATTTTTATGTACTCGCACGTGTCTGGAATTCAAAAGATCTACGGTAGATCGCCAGGATCCGAAATCTTCGAGGATCTGGCGGGATTTTTCGGATTTTCAAATTTTCAAATCGTACGTAGCTATAGCGAGAGGAAGCCGAATCGCATTTAAATATCGCGAATTGATTTCCTTATTAAAACTCTCGATGGAGCGCTAATTGTAACGAGGATCCTTGTCTTAATTAGCGCATGCATGAATGAAAGGGAGAGAGTGAAATAGTGAAAATGATAATCGAGCGAAACGCCGTGAAAACACGAGAAAAAAAATCGACGTTTGTGGATCTCGCCATTTTAGTGTTCACCTAGAACCAAAACTAATGTATCCTATTAATATTCGGCTTTTCGCGAAAGACCGGGCGCAGTTTTTGTTAAAGGAGATGTTAAAGGAGATGCTGTCAAATGAAATGTTCATCCAGGAAATGAGCTGCGCCTTGTAAAAGCATATCGATTGTACTGTGATTTACATCTCTCTCGATAATTTATCACTTTTAATTTGACTGCCGCGGATATAAGGAGACATGATTTGTAAATATGACGCGATTCAGAATTGTTTAATGTGCTTTTGGCAACGCTTCCGTGCCGGAGATAAAATTAATTTAGCGAATTAAAATTTCTTACAGCTGTACGAAATTGATAAGAGGTTTTATCTACATGATTCCACGCGTGGGAAGAATTATTCACTGTGAAAAATGTCTGAAATTTATCTCTAGACCGCGATTATTATTTCTTTGGATAGTTCATTTCCGGCAGCGGAGAGAGAAACGGAGAGTTATTAATAAAGTCAGTGTTTTGCGGGGTTTGCGTTCTTTTTGCAAATAGCGGTCCAAAAGCGCATGTGCCAATGGCGAACAAAGTCTCAAAATGAGGTATCGCAATCAATGAGACGATCGTCATCTAGCCAGGAATGTCACGACAGCAAAGATAAACAGAATTATTTTTTGGTACCAGTCCTAATCACTCGTAAGATGGTCGTTTACCTTAAGCTAAGCTATAAGTATCTTAATGTTAAGCGCGGCACGAATTTCGCCACTTTTCGAGAAGCCGATGCGGACGTCGTCGAATTTTCAAAAATCCTCCACTCTTAAGTGGTTAAACCTGTACTTTTATTATTTATTATCCGTATTGGCAGGACCGTTTAACTCGTTACAAATAATCGCTTCATTAACGGTTGCCAGGCAACCGGCATTTTGGATAAACGCGAGAAATTACGGGATCTGTCTTGAAAAAGTTCTTGTACGATTTTTCATCTTTTCTTAATGCCAGCGGGAAAACTTGAATTTGTCGAAGCATTAATTCATACAATAACGGGTACTTGTATAACCTTGTCAATTGATTTATTCCATTGTTCATGTACACCTTTAAGTGGGCATCGCTACGTGATTTGGAAACGTCAAAAAACGTCCGCGAAATTTTGTCCCTTGTACATAAATGGAATGATTAAAATACACCTTTTCTATTACGAGAGGATCGATGGAACGTGGTGACTGTAATTCTGAATTATGACCGGGGAGAAGGAATGCGAAAGTTCTAAAAATTTGTCCTAATCGTAGTGTGATCCGTACAGATGCAAAACTGCAGACATGCAAGAAACGCGCGTGCCGCTTTTAACGAAAATGCAATTTTCGAGAACATCCCTTTACTGTAACGCGCAGTCATTCGTATTAAAGAAGACACTGTAAAGAAAGTTGTATCTAATGTAAAGACGTCTCGATGAAAATAAAGACACGGAATATTTATTCAAATAACGCGGCATTCGAAGAAGTCGTTCCTATTTTAATCACGATTTCCGATAGCTATTTCAAATGTCCCGCCTGTTTTGGGCGGAAACTACGTAAGTTTCGCCGGTCACTGCTCGACTCAAAACTCCGGGAGCGTTTTCGAAAATTTTCCAGCTCGGCGCACCAACGTGTTCACATTTTCGAGGTAATGAGAAAGATCGAGGTGCACCGAGAACTGCAAATAAATTAACAGCGGCGGTCGCGTGTCATCCCTCCCGGACGCGCATGGCCGGCGCGATTTTGGCGCGACCCAAAATTGTCGGATAATCGGGGAAAATCTGAGATTCTTGCAAAACCAAACGACTCGATCGAATGGTTCACTCGAGTGGATTTTCGCGATAAGATTGGAAACGATACAAGGCTGTGCGTTTCCACGTGGCGGGCCGACGAAGATGGCAGGTGACATCGTAACCGCGTCGACGGGAAATCAATAAAGGGGCTGGCGGAGGGGGAAGCATCCCCGCGAGCTGTCTCTAAAACCCAAAGCAGTTTTGTAATCCAGTTGCAAAATAGAAAATGCCTTAGCAATTTTAACTCCACGTTGAGTCCTTCCGAGGCCGAGGTTTCGGCACTCGCGAGATTTATGTGGTGATTAAAAGAGTGCATCACGAACGTCGAGCTTTCGTGTACCAGTAGTGATACACAAAATGTCAGTGAGGGTAAGTGTCACTTGATTGGGGCAAAAAAAGGGTAGAAGTGCTTTCGAGATTTTCGCTCACTGAGGACATTTTCATGACGACGGTTGAAAGGTGAAATTTTACGCTTTGGCAATTAATTTCACGCCTCGACAAATCTAAAAGAAATTCCTGTTGAATATCTCGATGTCTATATTCTATCTCAATTGATGTTTGATATGATTTCCGAACCATGAGGGGTATGTTCAATTATAAAACGATGTTTTATAAATCGACAGGCAGGCCAGGAATTTTACGACTAAGACGCCTTTAGGCTCACAAACGCTTATGGATTTATAGCCTCCTAAAAAACATCTCCATTTAATTTAAAGATACCATAAAACAAAGGGAATGAAGTTAAAGAGTACCATTCTTTATCAAACACATAAATCTAATACCTTAAACATGAATTACTCGTTTACTCTAAATCTCTAAAAATGTCTAATTCCATCGCGTTAAAATTCCGTGAAATTGCAATGGTCTGATAAAACCACTTAACACACTGAAATATCATGTGACATGGTTTCGGTATTTTCTTCCGTTTCCGTGTGCTTGGCGCGAGTAACACATGACTCATCACGAGTGCGGGTAATCAGTAATTGCTGGAGTACCCGATAAACCGTTTGGACGTAAAATGTTTAGATAGAAGCGAGCAATATCAACGACGCCATCCGCCATTGTCGCGCTTTGTTAGAGATGTCAGACGCATGCGCGCCCTCGCCGTCGCAGTTCCTCGCGGACCGCCGGCGGGTGAGCTTCGCGCCAGTTGAGCTTTCGCGGTCGCGCTCGTCGCAACGACTCGAAGCTCCGCGCAAACGGCACGTGGATACTTATACGTATTTTTAGCTCCGGCTAAAAACTCGCGCCGGCGGATGTACGCGAACGGCTGCGTCGGAGAGGTGATTCCTTCGAGTTTTTAAGCTTTTGCTCATATACAACCCGTCTCTTTATAAGCTCCAAAGCGTCCCTCCCGAAGAAATTTCTTGACCCTCCCTGCGAATATATTATCACGTTATGAAACACGCACATTGATAGCGTAAAAATGAAATTTCATATGATTCGATGGAAACCCACCACTGAGATTGTTTAAACTTGTTCGTTTTTTTAATTTCTTCCCAATCATGGATTTTCGATAATGTAAAAATGTGCAGGGTTTTATATGAACTTAAGAACAGTTTATTTCTAAAGCTGCATTCATTTTTATCAAATAGGATTTGTAGGCCGCAGGCTTTTACTGATCACTTGAAAGCTCTTCAATCATCCCAGAAAGAGCTTAAAGAGGTCAGGGGGCTTTGCTCCAGTTCAGTAATGACACATTTCATTCATTCATGATTCACAATAGCTTTACAGCAATCTCGAGGCATTCTCCGAAAATGAAGTTAGTCTTGACATTGCGAGATTGCCGGAAGAGGAAACGACTTCATTAACATCCGGAAAATCTCATTGCTTCCGCTTTTTTCTGGAAAGTCGATTTTCCCAATATGTAACGATTCATTATTATTATTCATATGCAAATTGAAAGCTGAACTCCATTACTTGCCTTCGACCGTACAAGACCAGAGAAATAAAAAACAACAAACAAATTACCCTCGTGACTGGCTCGCTGTTTATCGTTTTATCGGAAACAGTTAAACGAGCGATCTCTTACGATAATATTATTTGTCCAGATTTTATCGCATCGTAAATGCAACATTGACTTAACGTGTATCCCGATAAAAAGTGGAGTAGTATGTTTTGCTAGACTATACACTCATTTAGGAGACATATTCTTATTCGCATTTATCGTAAAAGATATTTCCATCGAGATGTTGTTTTCTCCCAGATAAGCGATATCGATGTTATCGGCTCGTTATCAGAGACTTCGGCACAGTAGTTGAAAATCGTCGAACTTGTCTATAATATTCATCGGGGACGACAACGATGTCGAAATTCCGTAATTTATTCTGCCAATGCAAGGAATAATTATTTGACACGTAATGAATTGGAATAAATTGGGTGCAGCGTTTGTTTAGAAAATATCGGTGTACACTTTACAAGGCCGAGGATTTTCTTTGATAATAATACGTCCTTTAGTGCCGATCGCGTAATATTCTTCAAGGTTTCGCGCCGCCTTAAGTTAACAAACCCGAAGGCTAAGCATTTGCAGATGACATTAATTGCAAACAACGCGGCGCGGCCATCAATCCACGATCTTATTAACCAGAAATGTCATTGAAAAATCATTTGGAATTGTGGCACCGTTAACCATAAAATGCATTAAACATTATGCACGTGACTGAACATTTCTTCCAGTAAAGCGGGAATTTAAGTCCCGAAGAAATTAAAACCGCAGGGGGTAATTGATCCAACGGCAAGGTGATGGGAAGAAGCGAAGTCATTTGAATACTGTATTAACATCGGCGACTCATGAATTTTTAATAACTGGAAATAATGCGACTCTGCCCCGGGCATGTTTTGCCCGAAACATGCAAATGCGCAATCCTAGCCTAACATCAGGAGCTAACATTTAATCGATGCTCAGCAGACTATGAAACCGAAGAGGGATAGACGACGTATATTATATCCAATATTTTCTTTTACCCAAGCATAAAGGAGGACGTGAAAACGGAATATTCAAGCTCACCTCAATTCGGTCACAATAGCACATTTCATATGTTTTTAAGAAAAATTCTTAGGCGCATGCGAGTGCATTTTAGATGACATCGTATCTCTCCCTTAATTATATTATTTTTAATTATTTTGTTCGTCAGATGACGAGGTACAAGCAGGCCGAGTTTGAGGATGAAGACAGCAGCAGCATAGGATCCGTGGCGCTGAACAGCGAGGGAATAAGTGCATCCGTCACACACATTGGATATCGCACTGTAAGTGTGCATGCATTTCGTAACTGCATGAGTAATGGTACAATGGTCTAATGCACTTTACGGGAGAAATCATCAGGGTCGAAACGTCGACTTGGATTCGCTTCTAAAAAGCTGCTTCCTAGTCCCAAGACACGAATTTCATTGTACCGTAAAAATGGTAAAAAGATGCTTCCCAGATCCAAGACCCGAATCCTCCATTATACCGTAAAAGAGGTAAAAATGTCGGAAACTAATTTATGACATCGGATGTATGTAAGTAAAGAAATTCGATGTTAGAATCTTTCTTGCACGACTTTTACTATGACTTGTTGATGCCTGATAACGAGCATAGGGATGTGATAATGTGAGGTATTGGAATTATTCCATACACAATGGGCCATTATTAACCATTTGCATATGGACACGCGTATAGTTTGTCACGCTAGCTCGCCTTATGACCGCAAAGGGTTAATGTAGTCTCATTTCCGTTTCCGGCACGTAAGGAAAATAGTTTCCCATTCGGACGATTCAATTCGCAGACACCCTTGCGAGATTCTATTCAATTGAAACGTAGGATAGCATAAATGCGCATTTGCAATCTTCGCTTATCTATAATATTGCATGATAGGACCGAACCCCATAAAACTTGTTAAGAATGGCAAAATGCCGCGTTAAAGATTTTCTGTCACCTTAAATTTACTAATAAATTTTTTATCCTTTTTTTAGCCGAGTGTAATGCAGCGCACTGCATCCTGCAGGACATGGGGTGCATTGCAGAGGTTCTTGCTCATCGCTTGTGCAGCTCTCGTGCTCATGGTCGTCATTTTATCCACCATGATCAGTCGCAAACATGGATGGGACGAGTCTCAAATTCTACATGTTACTTCCCACGGAGCAGGTGAATGAAACACTGCCACTGATAACGTCCGCGATTGTCGCAACAAGGAGGCGTTTACTGCCACTTCCTATCTTTAAACCTAAATCGTAATTACCGTAATTACCGTATTGAAGGATAGAGTTTATCTTTCAGATGGCACACATTGCTTGACGCAGCACTGCGTGACCGTGGCGGCTTCGATAATAAACAGCATTGATAACGCGGTCAATCCATGTGACGATTTTTACGAGTACGCGTGTGGTGGATGGATTAAAAAAAATCCCATACCCGATGGGAAAAGCATGTGGGGCACTTTTGGGAAGCTGGAGCAGGAAAATCAGCTGGTCGTGAAAAATGTCCTCGGTGAGATTCTTCGTCGTCGATAGCACCTTGAAAATGAAATTCGGCTGATAAGAGATGACAGAAAGTAATTCATGGGTTCTATGGAGTGACTTTTGTGATTACCAGAGAAACCGTTCGGCGAGATGAAGTCCCAGGCTGAGAAGAAGGCCAAACTTTATTATTTATCATGTATGGATGCGAATGAGACGATAGAAGCTCTTGGGGCCAGGCCAATGTTGGATCTTTTGGATAACGTTGGTGGATGGAGCATCGCCGGCAAGTTCAACATATCCACGTGGTCTCTCCAGGGGAGCATGCATATTTTGCAAAACGTCTACAACATGGGCGGTTTATTTTCATGGGCTGTCAGCGAGGATGACCGAAATAGCACCAGGCACATCATACAAGTACGTTTTGCCGTTAATTTCGTTCCAAATAGTCGGATCTTGGCTTAATTCTGTGTCCAGAAATTAAGGCGACGTGAAAGTGGGAATCTCGCTTACAAAACGTATAAACACGTGTTTTGTTAATTGAGATTGCGAGGGGGATTTTATTCCTCGATATCCTTTCTTTTATCCGAATGCACTTTTATTTACTTGTTACCCGACTCCTGTACAGTATGATTTTCTTACGAACGTGATGAATGAATCTCCCGATTTGATAATTAAGAGTTTAAAGATAAGGGAGGTAAGAAATGTCATTCGCTTTACGTGTATTTTATCCAGCGACAGCAATGTACTGCAATACTGTTTTTGGCTCGTTCAAGATCGACCAAGGGGGATTGACTCTGCCAACAATCGACAACTACTTGAACAAAACGGAACATGCCAATGTGCTGGCCGCATATTTGGATTACATGACAAAGGTACGGTATATGAGAAAAAAAATAGATTAGTTGACTGAAGTATATAAATAAATATATATCGTCGACTGAGACTCAATCCGACATTGGGGAATGATTTTGCATGATTTTGTTGTCGCAATACATGTTTCCTTGAGTCAACCTATTTTTTTTTTTTTCATGGTGTTAGTTGAATAATTGTCTCTGCAGATCGGCGTGCTACTAGGTGGGGAAGAAAATACAACAAGAAAATCAATGCAGGGCATTATCGACTTCGAAACGAGATTAGCTGAGATTACAACACCCCAAGAGGAGAGGAGGGACGAAGAGAAACTTTACAACCTCATGTCGATCGATGATCTTCAACAACAGGCTCCATTTGTACGTGATTGTATATAAGAATCCGCGCGTGCTTTCTTTACGTACTTGGCGCGAAACTCTACCGAGTTTCCTGACCAATGCGATGTATCTAATTGATTTCAATGTTTTTCTTTTTAATCGGTGTACAATTATTATTAATGATTCGAGGAGAAATATGTAAAATTCTAATTGTTTACAGATGTCGTGGGTGGAGTACTTCCGAAACGCAACGCTGCTAGTCAACAAAAAAGTCAACAATGAAACGATGATCGTCAACTATGCGCCGGAGTATTTCACGAAGTTGACGAAGATCATCCTAGAGTATAACAATTCGACGGAAGGGAAAGTGTAGGTTAATTAACAAACTAGTTAAATATTCGGTGCCGTTCGCACATGATTTTTAATGTACTCGACGCGAAACTCCACCGAGTTTTTTGATAATCAGTTACGCGGTTACTTGTTTATTACGAAGTCGTATGGGGATTCAAAGGACATTAAAAAAATATACTTTGTTCCCATTTCAGAACTCTGAACAATTATCTGATCTGGCAAACTGTGAGATCATTGACGGCGTGCTTGTCGAAGCCTTTCCGAGACGCATATAAGGGATTAAGAAAAGCTCTTATCGGTTCGGAAGGACGTGAGGAACAATGGCGATATTGCGTGAACGACGCCAACAATGTTATGGGGTTCGCCATTGGAGCCATGTTCGTTCGGGAGGTTTTCCATGGGAAAAGTAAACCTATGGTGAGTTGAAGAATTATTAGATAAGCACATATAAACAGGAGTAAAGAGTGAAATATTAGGAACAAAACGTTGAATAGAACAATGGCTCATTTTTTATCCCTAGGCGGAAGACATGGTGAACGAGGTGCGACAAGCCTTTATCAAGAATCTGAAGAATCTCGACTGGATGGACGCGGAAACTCGAAAGTCTGCCGATGACAAAGCAAACGCTATCACCGATATGATTGGCTTTCCAGACTTCATTCTGAATCCCTACGAGCTAGATGAACGATATCACGAGCTTAGCATCAAGCAGAACGAGTACTTCATGAACAACATCCGGGTGAACAAGTACAATTTAAAGAAGAACCTCGAGAAATTGGACCAGGAGGTGAACAAGACCACCTGGATAATGACGCCGCCCACGGTGAACGCTTATTACACCCCGACGAAAAATCAGATCGTCTTCCCTGCAGGGATACTTCAGAGTCCTTTCTACGATATGGAGAATCCCAGCAGCCTCAATTTTGGAGGCATGGGAGTTGTCATGGGACATGAGCTCACCCATGCCTTCGATGATCAAGGTAAAGTTGACCGATGATCAGAGAAATACCAATGAACCTGAAAAGTGTTGTGACACTTTTTTATTAATTTCATCAACTAATTATCGCTTCTTTTAGGGCGAGAGTATGACTTGCATGGCAATTTGCACCAGTGGTGGAACAATGCTACGATAGAGAGGTTTAAGACCAGGACGGAATGCTTCGTGGAGCAGTACAATGGATTTGAAATCGAGGGTCGTCATGTAAACGGGCGACAAACTTTAGGTGAATAAAGACTTCAACAATTTTACTGCGCCATGTACATATAAATTACAGAGGATATGGGATAATTCGATCGATCATAATTTAATTTTCTTCAGGTGAAAACATTGCTGATAATGGAGGTCTTAAGGCGGCTTATCACGCGTACCTGACGACACCTAAAAGTTATAAGGATCAGCTACCTTTACCGGGTTTAAATCTGACACATCGTCAACTCTTCTTCCTCAGTTTTGCTCAGGTGAGAGTTAATGAATTACGATAGACTTAAGTTAATATTAAATTTATTTCGTAATGTTCGATCACCGAGTTTGGCAAGTTATCGAATTATCTTACGGAACGACCCCACGGATCGTTCTTTGATTTACATTTTAGAATTACCATGCTGTATCAATAATTTGTTCCTGTATGTCAAGTATCATGAAAGCACGTTATCATCTTCAGGTATGGTGCTCGGCACTGACTTCCGAGACGATAGGCCTACAAATCGAGAAAGACTCTCATTGTCCACCGAAGTACAGAGTAAACGCACCCTTGTCCAACTTGGCGGAGTTTGCGACCGAGTTTAATTGCCCTATAGGCTCCAGAATGAACCCCGTGCACAAATGCGAGGTCTGGTAATTACCCCCAAATCCTTTTTGGGAAGAAGAATGAATTGTTCGTCTTCGTCGCGCGAGGATTTCTGATGAGAAGATTTTTCGAGCCGCGATTTGAAGATCGTCCAGGACAACCCGACCGACTCGGAATCTTACCAGCTGGTTCGAAAAAAATCCGCAAGCTCTGGAACGAATCTAGCGTCGACGAAGAATTCTCACCCCATAGGAAGAGATTCTTCTGCAAGAGAAACGGATACGGGAATTATTGAACTCCACAAGCGTCGAGTACCGAATTACAGTGCGAATTAATAAGGTGGGATAACCTACCACTGGTCCCTGTGATTGGTCAGACATTTCTATCTGAACCAATTTACAATTGGTTCCGTTTGTGTCGAAATTGCTGTTTATTGTATACTGGCCTTGGAAACTCCTGTCGGTTACCGGCGGTTGAGATGAACTTGTTAATTTATTTTATTCGTGGCGTAACATCCACTCAGAGCGCTCCTAGTCAAGGATGGGGGATTTCCAGTTACTTTGATTTCAGATGCCTGAAGTTATCGGTATTCCGGCCCGAGTTAACGTTTCCAAGATTTCACGTCACTTTGAAGAGTTTAGTTCGCAGCTCCGTTAGAATTTTACTGATAGAGTGTGTAAAATACACTGTCGTGAGGTCATCGATGGCTTTGTAAAAAGATTATGAAATCGTTCGCAGAGCTTTTCTCAGAAAATGCTTTCCAGTGCAACCTCTTCACCTACCGTGTACCGATTACATGGTTTTGAACGAAATACCTATCGCCAGTATTATGAAATTAGAAAGTAGCTAATGCGAATATGGAAGGCAGGGACATTTTAGAATGGTAGAATTCGATGTTGCAGATTCTTTTTATAAATATATTTTTTGTATTAATTTCTCACGGAAACCTAAGAAATAGATGTGAGAAAGTGGATGGCAGAGAGAGAGATATCTTAGGGTAAATGCCGTGCAGTAATGCCAAATTTTTTGAGATATACATTCTGCGTTTATATTCTGATAAACATAAACAAGGAAGCATAACAGGGAAATATGAACGAAAGAAATTAACCTTAAAGAAGTACTTGGGGAGAAAATAACAGTCTTATAAGAACGTCTACTTTTGGTTTTTACGCAATTGCAAAATGTTTTTATCATGCTCTATCATGTTTCGGCCAAAATACAATTTTTTCTTCCACGGTAACATGGGACGTAGAGGTTAGGATCGGCCAAATGTGACGTAAAAACTAATCGTAGACTTTAAATATACAATTTCTCGCACTTCGTGTCAGATTTTAACGGTATGAAAGAATGTGGGTTTTAACTCACGAGGAAGAAATGAAGGAAAGGTGAGGTTATGGTGCCACCGACGCTCGACGATATTGCGTACGAGTTTTGATACTGGTACGAGTATTAGTGTAGTGTATCGGTGTAGTACATTACTACTGTTGTTTGTACCTGTGCTACTTTGTATAGACATTAATATTGTCATTAATTGTACAGTGTTTGTCGGTAAGCGAGTGCTGGTTCTCGAGATTCGTCTAAATTAGTGCAACGTACTTTTCTCGGGAACTACGCCCCGCGCCAAATACTTTCTGTACAAACAACGCTATATATAAAATACATTTATTTACCAAAGCCAGAAGTCCTTTTCGTCGTTGTACCAAACAGGAACAGAGTCTCTGATAACAAACATCCTTTAACATCTTTCACCAACAAGTCCAGCAAGCTCTGCAACAATGAACTACACATGATGACTGGACAAGAAAAATGATGCTAGGTGCTTCCCCTTAATACAACCGTGGAGAAGTAATCTGACGACGAGTTTTCACAATTCTTGGAATCGTAAGCTGCTTCTTCTTCGCACTTGTCAGTATGAAGTAAATGTTCTCCGCGATGCAAATGATGACGCTAATTATCATCATGGCGAAAAGTCCTAAGGAAATCACGTGAATATGCTCGTACTCGACCGGACTGAAGCTGCGCCATTGTTGATTCGTTGAATCGTGGTGCAGCTCCTTAGAAATCCATTTCTTTTCTAGATACGTCAGGATTCCCACGGAACGCAATCGCAGGAGACTAAAAAGAGGAATTTGAGATGATTAATAATACTTGTGTTTACAAGTTTATGAAATTTCTCTAGTCAGGATTTTGCAGAATAAAAGAAAAGGGGGCAGCATTTACTAATCGTTGATGAGGTGCCGATGCTTGGCCGCCCTGGCGTGCAAAATGGCAAGCTTTAGACGCCAATAGACCCCAGGTATCTGAACAATTGAACACTTGTTGCGGACCTTTTGGTAAACTGAGAAAAATACATCAGGTGCTTCTAGATACACCATGCCGGGCTGACAGAGCTCGGAAGCTAAATTCTTTCGGTTTCGCATATCTGGACAGCCATTGTTCACCAAGCCCTTCCATTCTGGTCTCAACTCGCCAAGTGGAGACCAATCCTGACAAGAAGACATGACTAAAGGATTTATTATAGACGTACATTGTTTAAAAACAATTGACTTTCTTCGAAGAAAAAAAAAAATTACAAATCAAGTTTGTCATTTTCAATATAAGTACCGTTGTCAGATGCAAGTACGCCGTACTGTCGTTTCGAATACACAGAGAATGCGTTCGTTTCATGGATACGTCTTGAAGACTCGTTAACGGAAGCGAGACGCCTTTGCTTGCCAAAGAGGAAGTTAAAGTACTGCTAAATCCACATGACAGCAACATTCCCATCAACAATGAAGAAATTACGATCACCCTCAACGACCAGCATGTTGGCAGTTTTTGAAAACCTGTTGTCAAGAGATTTATTAAAATCTTGCGGGCTCGGAGATTTCCAAATGGCGTCTTAACGCCATCTTGATTTACGATCCGTGTTTGCCAATAAATCATTTTCTCGGGATTTCTCGATCGAAATTGTCCGACACTTTAAAACATACAGCGAGAGAGATTTTTCATCCGTGGAAATAATTATTTGCAAGTAATATATTATTTTTTACGACTCAAATATACATGTTCTTTGGTGAATTTACCTTGCCCGCTTATTCCACCAAGCACGCAAAGTAAATTGAAAGAAGGAGCAGCTAATTCGTCGTCGCAGTCGACGTAATCTTTGCAAGTGATTTTTTTAATGGAATACGTCATCATTATCGTAGCTGCCAGAAACAGGGCAGAGAGAAACGTAGTTAACCATAATCCATAACTGAAGATGTTCGAGTACCACCATTTTGACACAGTTGAACCCTCCGGCTGCACAAACAATGCGTACCTATAAGAAAAATGTATTACACGTATTAATTATGTACATAAACAATCTAAAGTGATCATGTATTAAGTATCATTAATTATAAAATTATAACTTAAACCTGATATTGTCATTTTCTTGCCTTGTTACATATATGCATACGCTTTTTTTTTTTCGTTCAAATATATAAAGGGATTATAAAAACGATGTTTAACTTACGAACTGGTTGTTACTGGCGTACTGTAAGTGTAATAACCAGCAGAATAAGAATGAATTGCACTTGCTGCAAGCACTGCATCAACACGTCCTTGGAAAAGCAATTGGAACATTTCTAGTCCTTCCTTTCGGTAGATTGTTCTGTGTAAATTCGATTTGCATAAGAAAATGAAGACAATACTTGCGGGTTTTCATATTAAAAAATAGTAGTCATTACTTAAACTTTAGAGTTTCCTCCAAAGTCGTCCACACATCTCCGATGTATCCGGACACTTTGGTATTGTTTGCATTTATCATTACATATGGCAACATCTGCAATTAAATTAATTTACTGAGTGGCGTTAAAGGCAAAATACAAACAATTGTAATTTGATGTTTACAGTATAAAAATGCTATTCAAGAGAAAATAAAAGGAAGAATGTATTTTTTTAATTACTGCTGTTGTAATAATTATTTAGATGAATATACAAAGCGTGAAATAATTTATACCATATCAGTGGCGACTGTAATTGTTTTTCCTCGCATGTCGTTGGTGTATTGCACGCTGCAAATTGCGCTGCGATTTAAAGCAAGTGCTTCCAACAATTCGAATTGTTTAGTCGTTGAATTCCATTTTCTTATGCGTCCAGGAATCCTTAATATGGCAGGATAATCCGATTTGTTTTTCAATATTCGCAGGCACATTTCGGCTCTAGTTAATGCACATAGTAACTGAAAATTTTAACCATCGTAATTACTTTCCAATTTTAATTTCACGATTACTTTTGATCGCACCTAGTTCATTTACCGAGTAAATTTCTGTAAATGAATGCAATTAATTTGACTCAATTGTACTAGGTAATTAATTATTTATCATTTATGGTACTCACTAAGATTAGAAGGATACTCATGTTTACGTGCCGAGATTTCGCCATTGAATGTTGCTGAGAAATCTAGGAAGAAATAAGGCGATAATAAATTCTTTTGGATTCATTCGATGTCAATTACAAGGCGTGACTCTTTCTTCCTATCTTTTGAATACTTTAGCTTTCTATTCAATACAGAAAAAGAACGAAATCAGGTGAACGTCAGCTTGAATTGATTTTTCTGTCATGAGATGTATCGACATTGGATTACGCCCAGACTTCCCATGAATGCATTAACATGTTTTCATGCAATGTAGAAAAAAATGGTAAAAATATTAAATATATTTAACATGGGAAACGTTTGAAAACGCGGGTGGCAAGTACATTAGCCACCCGCGTTTTTGAACTTTTTCCACCAAGGGGCAGTACAGGTCTATAGTGTTTCTCAATCCCGCAAGAGAGCGCTGGAAACACCTGGCGAAAATACAAGCTTCCGGCTTCCCCTCCACCTCTGACTCTCTTTGGTCGTCGTTGCTGACAGATCGGCAAGATGGTAAGTGTCGACTTTATTTTCGAATTATTACAGTTTTACAATATATCTTCACCCCATATATTCACTTTTTCAATTTATAACGTTATTATATCATCGTAGTGACTTAGTAATAAATAATTGCTTGTCGAGTAAACTTGAGTTGGACTTTCGGAGATGCGACTTCTGACACACGTGTTCGGTTAGAAAATCATGTATTTGATACTCTTCACAATTATTGGCTTTTCAAAACAAACAAAAATGTCTTATCTGACGTATCCAGTTTCTTTTTTTTTTTTATATACTTTCTTGCTTTTGGTTAGTTTTGGTACCGTTTTCGTGGCTTTGTAGCTGGTGCGGTTTTGAGGTTAGATACATGGTTCTATGTAGTAACATGATAACAGTGAAATGCGAAAACGAGGTTATTGATGTATTTAGGTGTTCTTGTTTATTTTAGTCGATATGTTGCCTTAATTGTTTTGTTCTTCCAGTCGCTTGTCATACCAGAAAAATTCCAACACATTCTTCGTGTCATGGGCACGAATATCGATGGTAATAGAAAAGTCATGTTTGCGATGACCGCTATTAAAGGTGTTGGAAGGCGATATGCCAATATCGTCTTAAAGAAGGCTGATATCGACTTAGACAAACGTGCTGGAGAATGCTCCGAAGAAGAGGTACGTCAGACAATAGCATTCCATGATTTTAAATATAAAAAAAAGTGAATTTTATATTTTAAGTATTTAAACACTTTATCCTTCGTATCACTTTCAGGTTGAAAAGATCATTACGATCATGGCGAATCCCAGGCAATACAAAATCCCTGATTGGTTCCTCAACAGACAAAAGGACATTGTTGATGGAAAATATTCTCAGGTAATTAGCATCAACGTCATTTATAAACGAAACTCTCTATTCAATATGAGAAATTATGATTTGCACAGAAACACGGCTGATGGTATAATCCATAGTGTACCACTTAGTTGGAATCTTGTGCAAGATTAACAGCATCGTGGTTTACTTAGCAAATCCAAAGCATTTATTAAGTTCCAAAATTTCATAGCGATGCAACATTTTATTCTATAAGAGTTCCAAATTGACAAAGGCACGATTCATTGTTATAAGACAGGTTTCTGTTTTTTATAGCTGACCAGTGCCATGTTGGATTCAAAACTTCGTGAAGATTTAGAACGCATGAAGAAGATCCGTGCTCACAGAGGACTCCGTCACTATTGGGGCCTCCGAGTTCGTGGTCAACACACCAAAACCACTGGAAGACGTGGTCGCACTGTTGGTGTGTCCAAGAAGAAGTAATCATTCAGTGTATCTTGTAAGAATAAAGTTTTTAACCTGACCTTCCAATGTTGCCTGTATCAGAAATCTCTGATTTCAAAGGCTATGTTTCCAGGAATTAAAACGGGATCTTTAAATAAAATGATTGAGTCGTTTTAAGTAATAGATCACTACTTTATTTAAGTGACTCAAGTTTTGACTTGCACGCTTTGATTAAACTCACAATTTTGACTTTACCTTTTGTCAAATTACAGATTTCTGTAAATCTTGTAACAGGCGTTCATGTCATCTATTTTACTATAAGCAACAATTTACATTATAGTATGCATTAACTCGTAGAAGTGACAATTGTATATTCTTCGCACAGTTAAGGAACTCTTAGCTGTTAACCAGTTTAGTTAAGTCTGAAAATAACGAGAGTATCCCTTGGAAGCATCTTAACTAATAACAGGATAATGTTATATGGAAAATTATTGCAACTGTGTATCGTAAACTCTTTCACATGAAACAGCCTTTTAAAATTGTATATAGCAGTGACAATTAACAATATTTTACCCAAGCACAAACTACTCAGTTCAGTTTAGGCTACATATCGCTCTAATGGAGCTTTAAAATAATTGTGCACACAATGCTTCATATTTAAGTGACGATGTCACCAGGAAGAGTTCCTATGTTCCTCTTTCACAAGGACTATACAATTACCTTACATAGGCAATACAATAGATCGATAAGATATTTACTGAGAAATATGTCAAAGTATACATTTAATCACATATCCTCAGCTAATCGCAACTGCGATATGAAAGAATTAATTAACTTCCTACGTCATAAATCCAGTTTCGAGACCTGGGATTTCACATTAAATTTGTTTACATGAATTTCACTAGAAGAATAATATTAAATATGTGGTGAAAGTAATTTGTACAGATAGGCTTTACGGTGTTTTTACGAGAACAGTACGGCACCGATATATTGACTCTTATTCATGCGAAGCAATAATTCTGCAGAACACTCTTGGCTACGAGGTGAATGTTTAATGGTGGTTTTTAAAGAAGGAAACTGATGAAGTAAGATGAGATGATGAGTTAATTGTTATTTAGAGGAAAGGAAGACTTTCTACAAATGCTTTCGGAACCTTCCCACGCTGGTTGCCTCGAACACCCATTAAGTAGTCGCTATCCCCAGGAATTTCGGTGATATATATAACCTAGAAAATGAATACAGTGTTAGTGACAAAAACAGTGATAAAATTTAATTATAACAATTTTTTTCTATGAGGAATTAATGAGTATGATATAAACGGAAATAAAATTCGGTTAGTAAAGATTGATAAGTATTACACTGTCATAATAAACAAGCATAGGTAAAATGAAAACGAAAGAAAGCATTTAAATAAATCGTTAGTTATTCTAAATTTAACTGAAATGTTATAAACATGAACGTTTCTATGCTAAGAAAAAGAAATAAGGCAGATAAAGTAATTATTTTATTAAAAAGATGTAAATTATACATAATGCGATTGTTAATTAAAATGAATTAATGTACAAATTCTTCTCCGATCTATTCGAAGTCCGCTATAATTCTAAGGCGTCTAATTATTGTTTTTAGTGCTCGCTTTGTACATTTTTTTATTAACATTGGGCATACGCAACAAAATAATATCATCATCTCTTTCCCCGAAACATGTGTGGTGACGACTGTCATTATTGACAATTTAAATCATTTCCGTTTTCTTGATCTTGAAGTATCCTAGCATGCGAACAAGCAAATTATATATAAATGTATAAAATTTCCTTACGTCACATATAAAAATTACATTCTCACATACAAAATTATTGGGGAATCTGCGAAATAGCGCAGGAAAAATTCCACGATATTAGGGGAATGTCCGTAAATCGAGTTTGGATTAATTCACGAGGATTCGCGAAATTTTGTTCATTACTTTAGACAACCTCACTTAACCAAGGCAGTAAAAAGTAGACAATCATTCTAGTAGATATCTACTCTATCATTTCTTCCGTTAATCTATCTAAGTAGCTTAAATAAGTCTTCGGAGAAATTATAGGACTCCCTATTTCTTGAGAAACTTAAAAGATAAAAATTGCTAAAGCTTTGTACAAAATGTTTATCAGAAAATGCATTTAGAAAGGTACAAAAGGGTTCGTTTGATTCCAAGCTGTTGATCACTCGAGATATTCAAAAAGCTACCGTAGTAATTTTGTCAATGACGATTCATACCACTATTCTAAAATAGATTTTCATCTGTTCCATTGATAATGTTTTCGTTATATACTAGAGCAATGTTTGTCACTTGAGTCGTCCCCTGAATTCATGTCAAAGCTTTAGGACAAATCAAATTAAATTTTCCTGAAAGGTATTAAATAAAGTGATCAGTGTCATCGTTCACAAATTCACAGTGCTATCTCATGAGCCTGGAATCACAACAAATAAGTCGAACCACTAATATAAGCCTTAAGATTAATTCAACAGGTCCTTGAAGGTTCGCGACGATCTTCATAATCCTTTTTCCTCTTTTCTTTCGGTTATCCTTAAATTACGAACTTGTTTACCTCATCCTGCATGACACTGAGTTCACCGGGGTCCGTGGCATCATAATCGCAGAGTACTCTAGCACGGTCCTGGCCATTTTCAACTGATAATTCCTGGGTCGGTGCACTACTCAAATGGTACGAAGGACCTCCTGACAAACTGTGATCAATAAATAATAAATCCATCTTGTTTATGAAATTAATGACTTAAAAGACATGCAAAATATTTCAATGGGGTCGACGAACTGTATAATGATAATTGGTTAGGATTCGCTAATGCAGTGAAATGATTATACAACCCTAGGTTATGTTAAGTTAGAAATTGGTTTACCACGGTGAAAGTAATTGCAGCTACACATTTCAAACAAATATTAACGATTCAGTAACAAAAATAGATCACAGTATCGATGACTTGTACAACATGCAGAGTATTTTCATTCTGGTAAAGAAGAGTAGTTATTTAATTTTGCGGCGCAGAATATCCTCAAAATTATATAACACATAATGAACAAGTGCAACATTGTCAAGATTTTTAATGTTGTCGATCTCCCAACAATGTTTTCATCACATGAAAAAACACACAAAGCAAACAACCACAAAAGCACCATTAGAAGAAATTAGTAGAAAGATGTAACGGAGAACAGCAAAGCATAGAAGATAGTACTGGTAGACACAGAGGTACAGTCGTCTCTTCAAATAAATGAACCTAAAAGTTAATAAAAATCCTATTAATCCAAAACCAAACGATCGTTTGTAATTAACAATTTATTCGAGCAACATTGTACAACTGGACGCATAACTGCTCGTGGCCGGAAGCAGTAACAATTGGGTTGTAAATTGTATTTAGACTTTGATTACGTACAACTAGTTTTAAAGTCAGGCACTCTACCATTTTCGATATGTTCTTCGAACCTCATTTTATTTTTATAGTAATTCTTTCTAGCGATTTTAATCGCTGTCAACTAAGAGTTTCATGACATCGATGTAAAGTGGCAGTAATGCTCAAAATATTAAACAGTGGGCGTTAAGTTATACAACGTAAATTATTTACATGCACAATTATGTATCTCCATATAGATCTAATATAATATTGTTTGGTAAGGATACTCCGGTACGGAACTAATAATTTAATTCCTATGTAAAATTATTACTATGTCAAAGGTGTTACATTTTTCTTACTGCAATTCTTACGTTCATTGAGAGCTCTTTTGTATATGTCTTTTTGATGCAGCTCTTGACCCGAGCTTCCCTTTTTGAGTCTTCGACTAGCAGATCGAAGAACCAATAAAGTCAATCTATTTTTCTTGCTATTCAGATCAATAATCAGGGATGGATAAAAAATAATTCAAGGAACAAATTATAGGACAGAGCTTCCAGTGGCTCGGTGACTAGAGTTAAACATTTAACATAGTTTTATAATGCTGATAAGGGCAACTCACACCGAATTGGAGTTGATGTTTAAGACAATAGTTACAGTAAGATTGACCAAAGAGGACTGTTCGAGACAAAGGTTTTAATTCGCAGGAAAAGATCGCAGAAGACTGCAAAAATGTTCAGGGGACTACACTATTTGAAAGGGAGGCGATCTGTGTTCATCGACCTAGACTTTGGTGACGCCGGTGTCGAAGGTGGCGGTAACGTAATCGGAACCCGACAGCGGCTGGTGGACCGGCGAACATTGAGAATTCGTTGGCGAGGGCGTGAGCTCGATAACTTCCTCGCTGTTCACTCTCAACAAGGGACTCGGCTGACGGGTCCTGCGAACCCAACGGTGCAGGAAACGATAGACAGAGGAAGACAGAAGCACGACCGAAGAAAGGTCCAACCAGAGAGAAGAAAAGATGTCCTTTGACGATAAGAAGAGACCGCAGGGAATTGCTGAGTTTGGCAAAATGAAAAAAGAAGTACACTAAGGATCACACAGTCATCGGCCACCCACGTGGAAAAACAACGTCGCTGCCCTTATTCATTTAAATTAATGTCGTATAAAATAATAATGTATATATTAAATCGACGGAAGGAGGTGTAATGGTCCACCGATGTTAAGAAGAGAACGAGGAAAGGTTTCCTTTCGAGTCTTGAGAAGTTTTGACGTCCATGTGTGGATATGAAAAGAGAGATGCCTTTGGATCTTGTTTAGTTAGGCCGGTTGGAAGGAAGAAAAAAGAAGTCCAGGAAAAATCCTCCGCAGCTCTGATTTATTATTCGAGTCTGCCGTAATCTCAAACACTGTAAAAAGTTAAGGGCTTTCACTCGTAACTATTACGTTGTTAACATGTTACGGTTAGTGTAGGTCTCTTAGGTCAGTAAATGATATTTATGTTATTAATACTAATAGAGACATGGCAGAATTTTTCGTGAAATTAAAATCGGTAGCCTTTAAACGATACTCTTATCTTCTCTCTGGTTTAGCTACAGGAGTGAGTAGAAATTTAGAAAGAGATGCAAAGGCACCTTTTAAGCGCGTTAAACAATGCAGAGTATTTGCGTAGAAATTGAAGCGATATGTGGACATTATGAGTATTTATCAGCACGTAAATTTATTCACTACGTGTAAAGAATTTTGAAGGACCTACAATGAGCTACTTAAAATTCTAAATAGATTCCTACAAGCAATTTATGCTAAGTACTAGCTAGAGCATATTAAACATGGAACGCTTAACCAGCGAAGCAATTAGTCTCATTTCTCGCATAAGTCTACCATAAGCTCTAAAGTCTAAAACACTACCGACGAATGAGTAATGATTCTAAAGCTTTTCCTAAGTACATCAATACCGGTCCTTAAGGGAAACCTTCACCTTAAGGAGTTACTTTTCTTGAACATTACTCACTCGTTTCACCAAAGAGTAGGGTAGCTGTTTAAAAGAGAATGAAAAAATAATGATAGACTTAGTGATGTGCACGAAGTAGGGTTAGGAGCCTCCACTCTATGAAGTTTTCCGAAAAATTCAGACCCAACATAGGTCATTGCTGTCTATTATGACAACGAAATATAGGGTTACTTATATATGGAAGTGGGAACTTCTTACGTTACTTCATGGTGATGTGACGTGATAATGTGACGTCTAAATTATGTTCGATGAAGTAACGAATGCTCTGCGATGCTTCGACTTACCCAGCCAGCTCTCGTTGAAGGTCTTGCATCGTTGCATGGCATTGAGCGTAATGTCTTGCTTGAGCTTCGACGAACTCATGGAGGCACCGAAGGTGTCCTGCTTGGGAACTTGATACGCCTTCTAGGAGTAGCTTCGTAATCTCTGCCTGTCGATCGAACTCCGATTGGGCCACCCTCAACTCCCTCTCTGCCTGAGTGTAGGAAATGTTCATGTTTTATTTCTCAGAGAGAAGAAGTATTCTCTTTCATTCTTTGTTACTTATATCAAGGCCATGTAAAAATACTGCGGAATCTACTGACATCGACAAATTGTATTTAGGCAATACTTTTTTCAATTTCACTGAAATCAGCCTTATCGATTTTTTTCGTTGTAAATTTCTATGTATAAAGATTTTTCATCTAAAATCACTCGCAAGACATGAATGACTGTAAACAAAATTTTTCTCTAAGAATGAAAACATTTCCGAAGCACTACGGCAAGCAAATGGACTACGGTCTCTCAGCTACTTTTGTACCTGATCGAGCAGGACTTCAGGCGAGACTCCGGAATCCTGTGTAAGGCCGCAGCAGTGAACGGAATAATGATACAAGAAGTCAAAAATATGAATATACCGATAAGAGATACACTCCTGGTGAATTGATTACGAAACTATTTTTTAATGTTCTAAGAAATTATTCCCACTAGAGAATGCATTCTCTTCAGTGTAAAGAGCTATAGATGTAACTTACGCTCTGCTGGCCCAGCATGCTCCGTGCCTTTCTAACTCTACTTTTGCATGCGTCCAGGTCAAGTCTGAAAACATAACCAACGATGAAATAGAACAGTCAGTTAGTAATAACAAAGAGCTATCGCTATTCATATTACCGTTTAATTTCAAGGATGCCCATCTCTTTACTGATGGTTTTCATTTCACCATCGAGAAACTTTCTCAAAGGCTGAACGTAACAATTTGCAGCAGTGCTGATGAAGTCCCTTTCGATTTGACCTAATTTCTGTTGACACTGACCCACTTTGATCAATGCATTTCCTGAAAACATTGTACATTCCTTATTTTTTTCACAGTAATTTAATAGTATTTCTGAAATAGTACTTTCACACCAAAATAATATATAGTTAGATGAAAATTACAAACCGTAAGCAATCCCTGGACCAAACTCATTGCCAGCTTCTATCATATCTACACCAACGTGCTCCAGATTGCTGAGTCTGTTTGGCTTCCTTTTGTCGATTTTTTCGAAAAAGAAGTCTTCGATTCTATTTCCTAAATGGACAATGGAAAATGTAAATACAAAGGAAAACGAAGTGGTATAGTAACGATGATTGAATGATTTTATACCAGGATTTGGTGTGAGCATTGCTTCCATATTTTTCAACATTTTTTCAGTCCAGGTTTTCGTGGCATTTGCTCGCTCCGCCAAGTGTTCAAAGTGAGCATCGAGCTCAGTTTTTTCAGATGTTCCTAATGTTTCCTCGGTTAGCTGTTAATAAAAATAATTAATATTTAATGATAACTTCTATTCTTCTACTAAAACGTAGTACATAAAATCATACAAAGAGAAGCTTTACATTATGACCTAGCAAACTGAATTTATTCAGAATATGTGAAATTCCAAATTACGAATACACGTATCATGCTGGACGAGTTATTTATAATTCATTAAGAAATAATCTGCAAAGTTTGGGAAACAAAGTATCACATTATTTAATGCCGATTCATTAAATAATCTGCATACTTTTGCATACACATGCAAAAAGATTCCAAGAATCTCCGGATGAGATAAGCCGAGATACTCCGAATGACACATCCCACTTAGTCATAAGTTCATTGAATGATTTCTAAGTGTTTTGAGTTTTTAAAAGCCTACTCCGAATGACAATGCGCATTTTCGTGGTCCCGAAAAATCGAAGTCTGTCAGTGGATTAGTTAATAATATATAAATACATGATTATACATAATAGAGCGATACAGCAATATAGTTTGCCAGTGACAGACGGAGAGATCGGACAAAATGCTGAGAAGCCCAAACGGTGCATACGAGTTATTTAGGTTAAAAAAAAATATGCCGTCCACTCCCAGAATAGATAAGCCCGCATCCGGCGACAAATTTCTCGACGACAATGTGGAATTGCTTAAACATATTCAACGTTCGCTATGGGGCCGTGGGAAAAGTATGAATAATCGAGCGAAGGCGCGATCAGGTGCAAAATGTCAGAAGTGACAGTCCGGTCGAAACGCTCCATGATTTACAGGGGATCGCTCGAGCGAAGAGGTTAGAATTAACCGGAATTCTCACCTGGACCACTCTACTGAGCGCGGCACCCGCGTCTTTCACTAATTTTTTTACGTTAAAATCCATCTTTCGGGACGAATCCTCGAGGAATTTCCGCGCGAGCGATCCACCTCACTTTATTTTTCCGTCGATCGTTGGTTCGACATTCCGGCTCGTGGGGGCGCTGCCAATTATTACAGGCACGAACTATAACGTATGAAGAGGGTCGGTATAGTAAATTCTGATGATCTAGAGACTTTATAGCGACACCTGCAATTTTATTACGCTATACTCTTAAAAGAATAATTAATATGGCATATTACGGGGAGCTCAATTAAGTAAAAACTTATCGGGTCTTAAATGTAATAATAAATGTTCGGTTTTAATCTACAAATATATGGTATGTACAGGCGGAACATAGTTGGTTCCATCTCTCGGCGAGGGAACCAACTATGTATACCGCTTTAACTCCTGTTTGCAGACTTCAAATCTTTCGGTAAGACTAAACTAAAATCTTCAATGCCGACGCTTGAATCTATCGAGGTCGCCTTTACCAACAGCGGTTAATTCATCACCGTTGCATCCGATTTACGCTCCGGATAAATTACGAGGCATAATAGTCCTCTCCTTGTTAGGATCCGATCTAAATATAGCGGAGGGACGACAACAATTCTATTGCAATTTAATTAAACCACATGTAACCATCAACAGTTTACTCTCAATGATAACAATGTAACTGCCGACTACTCATTCCCTCTAGTGGCTCACAATTACAACTAAGACATCTTAAATTGCGCAGCAACAATGTCTGCAAAGCGTCTCCTCGGGAGATTAAAAACCGCAATATCAAGCAGATAAACGGTGGATTTTCATTTGAAGAACTTTTATTTTCCACGGCAACTCCGCGATATCAAAGAACGCGGTAAGATAATCAACTGTACTTACAATAAGTGGGATAATAATACCAATTATCTTGAAATCATTACGGTAGAACGCTTTGCTCAGGGTATTGCATGTTCTATAATTTCCAGTTTTCAATTAAATTTTAATCACGGATGCATTGAATTACGCAACAGTTGCGCATTAATCAATGGAGCATGGCATTTCAACGCTGAATCATTTATTGCAGAGGTGGCGGGAAGAATTTAACAATTAACAACCTCTTTTGAATTAGCCAAATTTTTCTGTTCGTTAGTGATTTATTTTATTCTCTCGCCTTATTTGAATGAAGAATCGCGTTTTCTGCCATTGCTGGGAAAAGGGATAAATAAAGATAACGTCCGGTAGCGTCGGTTCCACAAGGGTCAACGACAAGCAATTCGGTCGAAGTTCCCTCGGGAAGGGCTGAAGTCTTCGGCTCGTTAGTAATTTCTCTTGCAAGCTGAAGAGCGAGGATTGAGATGCAGAAGGGCAGATGTCGGGTTGTTTGCTCGGCGGGTCTCGGCGCAGCTCGGGGCGCGGTGCGTGCAACAAGTAGTTGCAGCAAAAAGAGAACGACAACGAGACAAATGCATCTGTAGGCGCTGGCCGTGAACCGGATGCAGATTAGAGGCCGATTTCAATTTGGCAGCCACAGCAGGCCGGAATAAGGCAGGGCCCGAGGCGGTGCGATGAACGACCCGCCGACCAAATGCTTTATCGCCCTTCCGAGCCGAGCGCCGCCTGGCGGTAGTCGAGAGAAACGACCCGTTTCGCAGCGCGTCCTTTACTTCTCTTTCAACTATTTACGCGTTCTTGGCTGCGACTTCAATGCGAACGACCCGGAAATTTACTCTTAAGTGAAACATTGTATCTTACTTTGCCTCGAGACACTGTACACCGTTAAATAATACGACGTGAACGCAGCCTTTACGGCATTGTATTTTAACCTAACCTATTTTGAGTACTCACGCGCTGCCTACTACGCTACCGAGGATTTATTTTTAAGTTATCAAGACGAAGTCTTCGCGAAGAGCGATGGGACTTGGATTATACTACCGATATTGATGGACGTTATGCTGATATTTGTATTATAGCATCTAGTGCTATTGTTCGTCTATAACCAAAATTATAAGTTACGTTTGGAGGTCCCCCAAAATTCGACACATATTTCTGACGACAAATAATCCGCGTCACCTTACCGTCTTCATCTTAACGGAGATACGAGATCGAGGTGGGCGATAACCTACGTCCTCTAAGTGACATCGATAAATAAAATTGAGAAAACATTTTTTGGTGCGATGATCGACCCGCTGACCTTTTTTATTGCATCTTCGGCGAATGGACCAGATACTGTACGGGTACTAATTAAATACGTCAAAAATAGATAGAAATATTCTAACGTCAAACTGAGAGTGAAATAAGACAAATCGTGAGTTTATTGCTGGTCTACTCACAATTAATTTAAAGAATTAAATCTGATTTCACGGTGGATTTCACGAGGAATGTCCGAGCGCATTAAATGGCTTAATTTTAAATGATTAAGAAATAAACGAGGCTATGTGGATAGAATGTAAGCAGCTTCGTTGATCCTTGTTAGTTTTTGCGATTTCGGCGCATAATTGGCCGCAAGGGATCCGCATCTCCCAGTTGGCGAACCGCATTTCTGCTGTTCCGGTCGTTCCGTTCTTCGTCCTCGAAACCGCCGAATGTTTCGCTCTTGGTCGGCAAAAAATCACATCCTGTCACATGGTTTGACATCCCGGCGGATGGGCGAAGGAGAAAAAGGCCGTTCTGAAAAAAGAGAAAAACCAAACGAAAAAGGACGAGCGGGACTTTTATTTAAGGGGAACAGCATGTCTAATTTTTTCGCCGAACTTCTTTCGCGCTCGCCA
The DNA here is from genome assembly GCF_000612105.2 of Orussus abietinus. Taxonomy (NCBI): domain Eukaryota; kingdom Metazoa; phylum Arthropoda; class Insecta; order Hymenoptera; family Orussidae; genus Orussus; species Orussus abietinus. Next base: position 513,889 of record NW_019394887.1, on the reverse strand, counting down.
TCCTTGGCCAAAGTGGGCCAAGATGGCGGATTCTTCGGAAACGGTTTACCTCCTTCAAGGCAAAATTCATTCCTCGGTCCCTATCGCAATGGAATTAATCGGCAATCTCTTGTGCATCTAACAAACTGCAAGGTTAGTTACCCTACGTTATTCAATTACTATTTATATTCATATTTACGTATTAGATAGGATCCATTAATCTCTGGATATTTTCCACGGGTCCAAACGGCTCGAACTCGATATATATCGATGGTCCGGAAGATCGATGATCGATCGTAGCGCCACCTGTTCCTCGACTATCGGACTGCCGACGACAGACACGAACTACGCGTGGGGCGACGACACGTGTAACAGGCCGAGTGCACTTTCCGTGTCCGATCCGACCATTTTTCTCCCTCGGCGAACCTAACCTCTTTCTTGGTACCGAGCTCGACGTATCAGCCCGAAATCCACCCCGGCTACCGACCTAACCTCTAGCGGCGTTTTTTCTGCTTTTCGACTCTCATCTGTGCCTTCCTAAAATTTCTCGAAGAAATTAACGCGTATACGAGTTCAGGGAATCTCCTAGAAACGCAAATGCAGCCACGCGGTGTCGCGAGGTGCAAATCTCGGAGGTGGGCAAATATTTGCACACCGTGGGGCCGGATGTGCGAATCACGAAGGAACACCGGCAAGCCGAAAATTTGGGTTTAACGAGCCCGAAGTTGGCACGCCCAACTTGCACGGCATCGCTCGAGAACACTCCATTCCGCAGATATTCCGCCGTTCGAACCGCAAGCTATTCAAGAACTCTACAATAACTTTTACTTATTCCTTGTGTTATCCATGCTAATCATAACTATTTAAACCTAAGGTCTCGAGTGAATAATTATCTGACATAAATTTCAATTATTTCCAGCCGGTGTTCCGCTGATATATGCGAGGAAAAAAGGTGACTTCAACGAGGGAAGGAGAGAATATACGGATGCACGTGTGTATACTTGTCGCGGAACTCTACCGAGTTTCCTGATCCTAGTGGGAAACTATGTTTAAGATTAATGACGCATGGAAAGTTAAGTGTACACTTAATAAAGAGAGGAAGCTAATACTTTTGAGTTATGATTTTTCCCACTTTGTTAACGCGCGTGCAGCGGGCTGTCGCACGAGCACGCTCTCGCATGCCAAGATTAATTCCCGATTGCACAATGTACGATACACTCGTGGATCGCGGTGAGAGGCGATAAGATAGCTTAAAGGTGGACGATATCGCGCGAATGGTCAAGTTTAAGGTCGCGTCGACTGACAAGAGGGAAATGGGGAAAAGTTTCGATTTTGCAGGGGGGACGAGCTTTTTCGACACATTTTCTCCTCCTCTAAGCGACCACTTTAGAGTTTGCTTTTGCAAGCTCTACAACGGAGGCACTCAATTTTCGATTAAAAAGTACGATATGACATTATCCATCAGACGTGAAAAATATTTAAACAAAGTTCTACTGACTCCCGGTGACATAAAAATTTATATTGATACCCAAAATGTTATTTGCAAAAGGATATATCGAATAACCGCGTCCGCCTCCATTTTGATAGGAAATTTTCAGCGGAATCGGCTGTGTCGGCCTTAAACGATTTAATTTCGCGGAGAGAAGCCGTGGCATTCATTGGGCACTGTTAAATCTTTCATGGGCCCATTTTATCGAGGCGATACGTAAAAGCACATAGCAATGGCGGCTGGTTTTTATTTCATATCGGCCCCGTAAAGAGAGGTTATAAAAGTATTCGCGAACTTTCGGTGGATATCCGGCCAGGTGGGACATAACTCTTTCGGAATAACGCCTTCGATCGGGCATAAAACTTTATTAATACTAGAAGCCGTAGACAGAGAATCGAAACGGGATCGTTATCGGCGCCATTTTCGCCAAGCTAGACACAACAAAAATCACGCGCGAAAAAGCGCGATTTTAGAGACCGAGCCGGTTACTATTTGCCATCTCAGTTTACGAAGGAAATTACGTTTCCTGGAATCGTCCTGGACCGTCGATGTTGTTCCTTTTAAAATATTCGTAGCCGCAGGAAATGGGAGATTGGTCGACGAAAAGGGAACGAAATGAATGCGTTTTAACGCATGAAAGCGTTCCTGCTGTAAAATGTTTTACAAGTATAAATAATATTGCATTTGGGCGCTTAATCGTGACCATTTATTTACGTACTCAGGTTTATTAATAAATTTCATATGTACGAGTTTCAAAGAATACTTACACCAGTTTTTAAAATTTCATTGATCAACTTCATAATTCCGCTCGATTGTCTAGCCCTCGATATCTATTCTTACAAAGTCACAGCGGATGTATCAATCGAATTATCTGACAAATTAAATATCGATTGATCATTAGAACAGATTGTTGCGAAACTCTTCGGCTGTGAGCAATTTATCATACATAACGGCAGAAGGAGTTCCTTAATTGTATTACTTATTTCTGCTGTAAGATTTTGTGGCGATGTTAATACTAGTCAATGGAAAAGAACTTCGAGAATATTAACATGTTGTTTTCCCTCGACTTATAATTATCATTTCATGAATTGTAATAAAATTTCAGTGAAAATGTGAAAATGCGAAAAAGTGAAAAAGTGAAAAAGTGAAAATGTGAAAATGTGAAAATGTGATAAGATGAAAAAGTGAAAAAGTGAAAAAGCGAAAAAGCTTAGATTGATAATTTCCACAGGGTTTGGAGGCTCGACCCCCCGGGCGGCGTGCCGAACGGTGAGGCGTGCGTCCCGCGAGTAGAGCGGCGTCGAGCCATAGAGTAGGGTAGGTGGGTAGAGGTGTGGTGCCGCCGCCACACCACACTATATATACTATACACGCGAATGCGTAAGATACAGCGAAGAGCGAAGAGGAGGAGGCCACCTCCTCAACATATATGCGGTGAGGACGCGCGCCTCCTGACTCAGTGCTTGACAGGCCAGCAAGCTCTTAGCATCTCGGTTGGTGCCGGCAGCGGGCGAGCCACCCGATTGGCTGCCGCGTACGCTCCAAGATCGATCTCGATCGGCCAGGATACCCCGGGCGCGCGACGTCGCGGCCGCTGATTGGCCGGCGCAGCCGGTCGTCCGCACCGATTGGCCGATTTTCGGACCGGGAGGGCCAATCTGGAACCAAGAGAAGGAACCGCGCCGCGACGAGACCTGGACGAGGGACGGACCCCGAGAAATCGGTCAGTCTTCGGCCGGTGGTCGTCGGGGTCGGGGCGGTCGAGGTGGGGACCATCGGGAAAGTGTTCCTTGGATAGATGCCAGTGGCTCCCGAGGGAGAGGTCCCACGCGGGATGGTGACGTTCGGAGTGGTCGCCGGCTAAGTCGGGTTCCGGCGCCGAGGAAGGTGCGTCCCGGGGAGAGGATGGACCACTGGAAGAGGGCTCGGATCGCCGGCGGTCGTCGGCAGTCCCCTCAGTGACAAACGGAGAGACGTTGACCCGGGACCAACAGCTGCGACTACTACCCCGGCGCAGCGCGGCATGCCGCTGGGAGGCTGACGTCGCGACCAGCTCCCCGGTCGGACCCGTCCGCGAACATGTGACGAAGGCACTTCCGAGAAGGGCTACTACGGAATCTCCGCGCGATCTCCGCGCGATCTCCGCGCGATCCGGAGCCGAAGTCGTGGAATGTGGGCCTAGAGCGGGTCCGAGCGGCGGGATCGAGGAGAGGCGGTCCCAGCGGATCTCATCCCGGACCTACCCTGGACCCACTCGGGACCGCAGGGGATGAAGAGCCCCGCCGTTCCCCGGGACTGAGTCGGGACGAGTCGGCTGCACCTGGTGGATCCGCCTGGCCTGTCTGGAGCCCTCAAAGATGATCACCAGGGTGCTGCTCCTCTCCTCCCTGATGCTCCTCGGGGCCTTCGACGGACCCGGGCAGCAGCAACATGGCCGGCATCCCCACGGCAAGGTGGCCTATGCCAGTAACGGGTGCAACGCGTGCCGCATGCACGAGGAGATAAGGGCGCTCAGCTTGGAGGCCATCAAGGAACAGATTCTCAGCAAGCTTGGCCTCAAACAGGCCCCCAACATGACCGGCAGGGCTCTGCCCCGGATACCGCCCATCTCCAAGCTCATGGACATGTACGGCATGCAGGCCGACCAACCCCAGCCCCTGGAGCCGGGCATCACCCACCACGAGGAGGTCGACGAGTTCGCCGCCAAAACCGAGACGGTCTTCGCCTTGGCGCAACCTCGTAAGTCATCCTTTGATTACACGCTGTCCAAGGTCGCCCTTGGACCGACGAATGCCCCACGCGGTCGCGGCTCTCGCAAAACATCGGCTTTTAATTCCGGTCTTTATGGATGCTAAGTACTCCGATCAAACGTTATGTAGATTGTAATTGAAAACTGCTCTGGTTAAGTACCAGATGATGGATCGTTGCGTTCATGGGATTGGTATCCGATAGCTTTGTGACATTTATACCGCATTGTTAATCAAAGTTAACCCAAGATAAATCTTCGCCCCGAAAGGTGTCGGATGTTCAAGGGAAATCGCAATTGTATGATATTTCGGTTCGTCATTGGATTCCAGGAAAAGATTCATTACGAAACTGGCAAAAGTAGGATCTATTATTGGAAATGTGTACGGTGACTTTCACCGACATGGAAAGCACTTCGCGATTGCTGCTATTGCGCAATTGGCTGCGATTGCAATTGAACGGTGCAGCAATTGGACGTGATAATAAGCAGACTTAGTACGCGGATGAATCGCAATTTATCCGCGGATTCGGAAAGCGGTCGGAGTTAAAACGTACTTTTAGCGAATTAAAATTACCACGCCAATCTATTTTACGTAAATCTCCTGTATTTTATTCGTCAATCTAAAACATGCCGTCGTTCGTTTTCCTTCTCGTGCCGAGATTTGACAGCGAAGTTATCGCGCCTACCCGACAACTGATTAGAGCTGGACTTATTAAATCGCAATTCGAAATTCGATCTAGGCTCGGTAGATGGGCCGCCTCGCCGTGATAAGGGCTTCTTATCGTGACGCGCATCCACGTCTTGCGGATCCTCGCGCGGTCCGATAATATCTCCCTTGGTCTAAGATGGAGGCGAGGATTGAAATTTGTCAAGGGTTATCGCCCGCTATGACTGATGGACCGGGTGCTGTCAAAAATCCTCGCTTCGGCCGAGATATAGGGTTTCCTGTCTCGTGAAATTCTCCCGTCAGACGGCTATCGCGAAATTATCACCGGCCGTTATCGGATGGTCCATTACTGGTCGGATCTGCTTCGCGTCACTTGGCGATCGGCCGTGACGTCTCCTCGAGGCTTTGACACCTTCCAGGCCCAATTTTGACAATTAATACCCGCCGGTCGGGCCACGTACGCGAAACGGCATTCTTCGGTTTTGAGATTGACAGTAACAGCTGCGCGCAGCTGGTGCCCCCTACGCGAGTTAACCTTAAACCCTAGTGACATGCAGTTAACTAATAAAGCACGATCATCCGATTGGCTAATTTCCTAGGTAACTAGGGTTCAACTTCTGAATCCAGTCGCCGGCTGGAGATCCTTACGGACCTCACTAATGTTATGGTTAAACGTAAACACGCGTCGGTAATCGCGCTTACACGGTGGTATTAATATTACGCTTACAAGGTTAGGAATAGAAGTTACGATAAATTTGTCACGGTCAAAATAGAAGATCTACTCCCAGAGGGGGTACTCCCTGGAGAAAATCTTTCCTGGTAGCAAGGGTTATCTCAAATCGGCGAGGTTTCCACGTGGCGCAATGTTGACGATCAGCTTGCATATTTAATTCGTATAAATTCGAATAAAAAAACTTTAAGCGGGTGAATACTTCATTTAAACGAAGGGATTAGGAATATTACGAAGCACGTTAGGATTGATATCGAATGATAGAATATATCAGGAAGGTACAATTGATATCAAGAAACATGGAATACGAGGATACAGGGACGGGTTGCGATATGGAAATCCCGGAATATCAAGGAGGTGGACGGGTGCGTCCCTTGATCCGAGGTTCGTTAATCCGCCGGTCGTCCGCGGTGGCGCCAGCGGCGCGGCGGTCGGTTTTCAGGAGCAGACCGTCTGGTGGACGAGGATTCGGCGAAAATTTCGCCTCCACTCGTACCGCCGAAGGTCACGGTCGGTGCACAGCCTAGGTCAGGCCCATCGCTCGTTATCGCGTTAAGGCGAGCGTCGGGTTAGGTCGCGCTCAGGACTCCTCGCTTAGGCGAAGACGCCTCCGAGGGCCGCGAGGATCCTGACCCGGTCAGCCCGGGCCCAAGGTCGCGCTCCGATGTCGACACACCGCCCCGAGAGGAGTTGACCGACCTCTCCGATCGACCGCCGCTTATAATTAGAGCCCGGTCTAGCCGGACGGGTGCTCTTTGTCCGAATGCACCGAAACTTGGATATTTCGACAACGACTTTAAGGGGATACCAAACTGGCATCCGCGATCAAATCGTTCGTGAAACCTTTCTACGAACTTGGCGCACCGAATCCTCTCGAACTTGACCACGTGAACGTTAAGGGTATCGGGAAGATCCTGACTCTCGTGAATTTTTTTTTTTTTTTTTCGTGGAAAATCTTGAAAATATTTATTAAGACATTTTTTTTAAATTGCAAATTTTAGGACGGTCAAGACTTTCTTTGTAGCCTACATGTTCACATTGTCAGGTTTGAAACGATCGGCTGATGTCTCACTCGTCGATCCATCCGCGCTAATTTCACGCCGGCTCATGGTTTTCCGTGATCCGAGAGGTGAGTCCTAGCGGCTACAGAGGTCTCCATTTCAGTTTTCATGTACCGGTGAAATTAATAAATCTGAAATAGATATATAACCGGTGAATAATGACAGCTGAAAGGGGGAGCTGCGGTCGGCATACTCGCAGACAGGCGCCGGGCTGCCAGGGGTTCTCATTTCGGTTACGTTTTCGACGTATTGTAGATAAATATTCGTAAATTGCGCTAATCGAGAGATTCTAACGAGATCCGCAGTAATGGAAAACGGAACGTACGCTGAGATGTACTAAGTAGCACTTACGCAACACTCGCAACATAATCTGCAGTGATCATTAGTTCTGCGGCGATGGAATTTCTATTTCTGTAGTTCGTGCGGCAACTTAATATGGCTCAGTTATTAGTAGCAATGGCAATTATAGTAGAAGGACTCTTGAGGTTGAATTGTCGCTGCAAGTATCTTTCGTCTACTTAAGACCTTTAGCCGAGACAAAGTTGATCCGAAGGATAACGAAAGACGTATTTCCATATTTACCAGACTTCACTTAGCTAATTCCACGTGTCGCTATCGACACACCTTCCTAATACTTTTGTCGGGTTTTATTTTTCGCGTTTGCCAATCCAAAGTAGCGGAAAAAAACGGCCTGATATTTAAAGAGGACGCCAAGAAGCACTGAAAGTCGGCCCTAAGAACTGCAGAAAGGCGCTTGGGGCTCTTCGAGGTAATTGCATCCCTTGATGAAGGCGCCGGGCAATTGCAACTGCAAACTCAGTGCGCACGCGCAATAACAGACCGGCTTCACGGAACCGTACTTGAGTCACTAAACGGTGATCCTAAACCTCTGCCAAATTTCTTGATCATCTTCCCCCCACGTGCAAGGTGTCGAAATGTTCACTTAAGGTGTTATGAAAAAGTTACTCCGTTTGGAGAAAAGTTTTTTTTTTTTTTTAATATTTTCACATTTTATGTATATAGAGTGCCCCTTTCATATCACCTTAATATCGACCGGGCAATTGATTGTACTGCCTTACAATCATTAATTTCGGGGTTCAACGTACTTACTATAGAATAACACTTCTCGAGAATAAACGTTCCAACGGCAAAAAAATTTGGTTGAGGAATAAGTTCCGGTTTTTCACGCAAAGTAACAAAATTAACATGTCACGTTTACTTGGATTTAATTCACGAGTGCCAGAGTGGATTTTACGATATCGTCACTTGGGGTTTAATTCATTAGTCGACTATGGAATTTTGAATTCGAGTTAGGGCTTTTCCGGAATATCCTGCGGATATTATTATCGAGGTTCTTGAGGATATTATTGTCGAGTGTCTTGCGGGTATACCCTAATGAGACGTCCCGTGGGCGGAGAGAATTCTCCCTCTTAATCCTAACCTATCCACGTCGGGATGTTTGTCTAACCTCTGCGACGTCTCTTCGAGAATTCACCAGAAATTGATCCGTTACGCCGCCTCCGCGCTGTCTGTTCTCTAATGTCGTTAGGTTAAAGGATCCAGATTCGAAGGGCAGACAGAAAAATCAGACTGATCTAATAACCTTGAATAGTCGATGCACCGAGGCCTCAAAGTTTCATCCGTGAACCTTGGATTCGGTTCATCCCGCTGGTGTAGACACAGTCATTAACTATCGGGATGAACGCTACCTTACATATCGATCAGCACGTAAGCTTAAGATCGATAAATAATTACGGAAATCAAACGCAATTAAATCACGCTAAATTGCAAACCGAGATTAGCTAAACTTGTTTATTAAGCGCAGTTCACTAAGTGCAGGTCTGGGGCGTTTTGGAATTTAAGTACAATTCTTAGCAATGGAGTGGCTTGTTTAAATAATAAAATATTATTGTTCCCACGAGGAATCTTTAGATCGGTAGTTTAGATGACGTGTAAATTAATTAATTTAGGGAGAAAGTGCGGACTCGGCGGGAAGTGAAAAATTGGAAGTAGGCATTCGTAGCAAGTAGAGAAATTGTTCTCTGATCAGACACCCTGGCTCCTCGTAAATCATCTACCTCGGCTCCGGGTAAACTAGTTAGTTTAGGGAGATTGTGCGGATTCGGCAGGAAATGTGAAAAATTGGAAGCAGGTATTCGCCCCAAGTAGATAGATTGTTCTCTGATCAGACATCTTGGCTTCTCGAGCGAGATGTTAAGGAGGCGTGCATGCCCGACGGAATTAACGTTCTCATGAGTTAATGCCTTTAGGAATATTTCTGTGGATATTAAACGACGGATTCTTTGCCCCGTCTTAATGGTAACAACTTATCACCCCGACGTATTTAAACACAATATGCTGACAGTGCCAGTCGGTTATCGCCGCTAGTAGATAAATTGGCCATTGATCAGACGTGGCCGTCCTTCCACGTATCGTTTATACTAGATCATAGACTACGTTTCACTCGATTTCCTCTCACCAATGCTTCGAACGTTTCCACTAACGCGACTAAATCCACATTTTACAATTGTTGCATCGGGTCGGGCAATAAGTTCGGGGAATAATTTCCCTTTGCAGCGAGCTTTTTCTTTGGAGATATTATTGCACGCTTAAATACAACTTTCGATTTAACAGTAAAAAAAAATTAATACGTTCGTCCTGGGGAAAAAAAAAATTCGACCGAATAAATTTTCCTGCAAAAATAATTCTGTAAATATTTCTTTGGTTCGATGACTTTTTATTATTTTTTTTTTTTATAAGTGTACGGTCCTAGGCGTAAAGCATCAACTTTGTTGCTTGTTTTTAACATATTTAGCGATGCGCTTTTTTGTCCCGCGTGAATGACAATATGTTATCATCTGTGCGTATTTCGATGAAACATGGCTCTCGATTTTCCCTGCTAGTAGATAAATTGGCCATTGATCAGACGTCATTGTCCTACTCGGGAGGAGTAAAGGAACGCGGACTATCGACACTTCTGATACTAAATGCCTCGCTTATTGGCCCGTCTTAACGACTAATTATCAATTTGCGTGGATTTAAACTCAATATGGTAATTCGGTATCACCCCTCGTACGTAAATGCGCCGCACGCTCGACTGACAAATTTTTTTTCCTCATAACGTGAGCGCATACGAAATTAATCGGAGATATTTCAATTCGAGTTTGAAACCGGAGAAAAATTATTCCCGATTGCCGGATAGGCGGTAGCACTTGCAATTTAATGTTGCAAACGTGGGAAATATTGTCCTGGAATGATCGGCCAAGGGTTTGATAAATTTATGATGGGAGCATTTTAAATGTGTAATGAGTCTTATAAATCTCGGGGCATGTTTCCGGAATGGTTAGATTAACGCCATAGCATTTCGGTTGTAATCGGGCAGAAGCGGAACTCGATAATCGCGTGTAACAAATGTGCGTAAAGATCATTCCCCTCCAACGCGGCGTCCCGGATCGTCATCTAAATCTCCGTAAATTGGGGCCACTTGTTATCAATATAGGCAAGATCCGACAAACGTTTTCACGTATTTCCGCATGTGCAATCAATGTTCGGACATCATCGACCAGGTCTGACAAGACGTGTTGAGTTTCCACGTACACGTAACCAATGCACGTCATAGCGAACTTCTTCTTTTAAGGCCCTATCTTGTATCAGTCCACAATGTAATTCTGGGTAGAACGAAATTTTTTTTTTTTCTCTCAATTGTCGGAGTTGCCATACAAGCTCGCCTACGATTGCCGCCCTTTCTCGGCCGCGAAGAGTGAAGGAACGCAGATACGGAGGAGCGCATTTACGGGCCCCGGTGAGGAGGTCGTTCCGTATCAATAATTCCTCGCTTATTTATAGGCGGAACGACGATAGCGGCCCTATCACCATTGTTTTCCAAGGAGGCGCTCACTTTGAAAGTATTTAATAAGCGACGCTTATCCGCGCGGGGAATGGGGAGGCAGAGGTGCCACGAGGACCGATTTGCGAGCCTCGTGCGAAAACACCGAGGGGCGCCACCGTCGGGACCCCCAAGATGGCGCCTCGATCGGCGCATAAGTCGCATTCGAGACAGATTATCTTCCCAAGGGCGCATTCGAGATAATCGTGTGCTCTCATTCGGTGGTCTCGATAAGGGTTCTTGGAGGAAGAAATGGCCTCGTTCGAATCCGAAGCTTCTCGCACATATCCGTTTGCAGAAATAAAATCTGCACTAAGATTGCACCGAAACTCACCGACGTTGTCGATTTTTTTTCAGACGGAGAAATTAATTAATTTTCATTTTCTTCAGTGGTATATCGTTAAAAGTACTTACTAGGAACTTTCTCAAAGTTGGTTAAATTCGATTCGTTGCGTTATGTATGCGTCGTTATCAATTGTCGTCATACATAATACTTCGTACGTCCACTCATCATTGTTTGTAAACCGTTGTTGCGTCGAGATTAACTTGTTTACACGGGACGGATTGACTGAACGGGGTGCAATTTTATTTAACGTCTTTTGTGGGGGGTTATTCGCGATTTCATTTGCTCTTCAATGCGAGTTAATCGAGCGTACAATAGTCGGATACTTCAAGACGTTAATAACACCAGCAGCGGGGTCTGAAAGGTTCTTAAGCGCCATCTTGTTGCAAAAAAGACATACAACCTCTCTTTCGTGATTAATTACTTCTTCACGGCCTAAGTAATTATTCACGTTTTTTATGCTATCAGAGAATTTATTGATAACGATGGAAGGGCAGTCATTCGTTTTCCAGTCGTAAGCGGTTTAAACCGTTTATGTTTTATTTCCCACTTTTTAATTCGGTTACTAAATTGTACCAGATTAGGGGGCTTAGGGAAATCTTTATGCAAGTGGCGCTAAACTGCCCTAGAATGCAATTCCATTAGCTTGATTCTATCGGCAGCTTTATTCCCGATTCCGTTTACGCTTCGGTGCCGCGTAATTGCGCATTAAATGTCCGAGCATTGTTGCGTGACCAACACCAGGACAGAACTGTCGATTTAACTCGATCTACCATTGAATCGTTCATCGGAAGGTGCAAATAAAATCACAATACGTTTACCAGAATTTTCTAATTACCGGTGCATATTTACAAGAACGAAGAAAAATATGGTAGCTCGTATCAAAATGGTAACTACGGCAATACGTTTACACGGGAGGATTTATAACGTATACAGTGCTGTGGTACATTTTCCTAGTCATTTTTTTTTTGTTTTATTGCGGAGAGAATTTTATTGTATTCGTGTCCAGTTAGGAGTGCAGAAATAATCCGCGCGAAAGGCGTTCGATTTCCATGAGCTTTCGGACATCCTCCTTAGAGGGAAGGATCTGCCCGTTAGTTTGTGGAATCTTCAACGGTAACGTTGATCAGGGATAAAAACGGGTTTAGCACTGGAATGGTCTTAGAGGAAGCCTTGATCACGAAAAACTTATACGTAGATGTAGGAAGTTGCGACCATTTCGATTCCCAACCACCACCACGACGTCGATGTTTTAGGAGCTTCGGTAAATTCTATTGAAATTCGATTTAAGGGCTCGAAGGTACATATAAAAATAAGCTTCGTTGTAACGCCGACTTTCGATTTTTTAAACGTGAATTTTTTTCGCTCTTTCGAAAGAAATGCCGATTGTTCAGATCGATGAAATAATGGCGAACTTCTTTCGGACGTGTGTGGTACCTTTCGGACACCCTTAAGAAACGCATGGACGACGTGTAGGACTTTGTAACATCGAGACGACGATATATCCTCGAGGAGCTCGCGATGCGAGTGACCTCCGTTCGCTAAACTATATTTATCCCGCGGTCTCCGCGTTCCCGCGCGATGTATTTAGTGCTTCGGCTTTATTGTCCTTTCTTTGTTCCCGACACCTTTCATTTATTTCTGTCTGCGACCAACGTAGGATTTCAAATTCCCGAATGCCTGGCCCAGACGACTCGTCTGCCGCCGCCGAGATACAACTTTTCCCCCGGAATTTCGGATTCGTTCGTCTAGGTCACGATTTCACCATTTCCCTTCCGAATTAAAGCCAGGCACGAAAATGAAAAAAAAAAAAAACACTTTCGAGCTTTCGCGTCATTCTATTTATTAAATGGATCGTTTAATTTCGACGTTTCCCATTTTTCTATATTTCGGGCGTTTCGGCAAGGATTGCTTTAGGAAACTTTTAAAAATGTTTAAATGAAACTCTTTCGGGCCAATTAAAGATTTGTCGTTTACATGAAATCGCGTCTTTAGGGGGCGTCGATAGTCTCGTCGGGACAGGAAATCAGGGCGCACCTCTAATGGTGGATTCACCGAACGATTTCATGCAACCAATTCCGCGATCGGCCCCCCTTAAGTTTCGTTTACACGTAGCCTCCGAATCCGCCGAGACCGTTTTGTTGGGCAATAAAGAGTCCCTCCTGCGTGTGGAGGAGCTTTCGGGGAAAAGTTCGGCGAGACCGATAAGAGCGCAGACGCGCCCCCTAATCGCACGATCGCGGGTCACGAACTCCGGAGACGGCGTAGACGCACTTCGAGGATTAGGCCCCCCCAATCGGTGGATCTACCCCGATTAACGCGAACTAAGGTCCAAGTGATCGGTATCTCTCTTCTTGATTGTAACTCGACATTGCTTTATTTTTTTTTTTTTTCTCCCATGCGTGATACCGCGATACCGATTTTTAGTTTCTTTGAGTGACCGTGTGCATTGCACCGTCCTTACATTTCCAGATCAGAGGCTAAGGCACTCGAAGGGCAGCCTGGACGTGTTGTACTTCAAGTTCTCGGACAAGATCATCCAGCACCGAGTTACCAGAGCGGAATTGTCGCTCTGGATCTGGGGGACCGGGTCCAGGGAGTCCGGAGACCCGGAGCTGGACCAGGAAACCGAGGGCCCGGTGAGCATCACCTTGCAGAGAATATTGCGGGGCACCACCGAGTCTGGGGGCCCCCTGCTGGGGCCTCCTCTGACCACGAAACACCCCAGGCCCCTGGAGAGACGAGGGGCCTGGGTCACCGTCGAGCTCAGGAGGATGGTGTCCGAGTGGTTCAAACACCCCAGGGACAATTTGGGAGTGGCGCTCAAGATCAGTGACGGCTCCCACAGGAGGAACTCCCGGCTGGTGGAGACCAACCCTGGCGCGGAGTTTGCCCCCTATCTGGAGGTACAGACCCAGGAGCTCGACTCCAGGAGGGGCGCCAGGATCAAGAGGAACGTCGGACTCAACTGCGACGAGGCCAGCCAGGAGACGAGGTGTTGTCGGTACAAACTCACGGTCGACTTTGAGAAGTTCGGCTGGGACTGGATCATCGCGCCCAAGAAGTGAGTGGATTGAATTTGAGTGAAACCGTCCCAACGAGAAAACAAGGAAAAAAATTCTTCCCTCATACGTTACATATACACACTTATTAATTCAACTTTCATGTCAAGTACTGACTTTTATCGCGCGGAAGTCCCCTGTATTTAATTGATACGGCTCTAACGATTGACGTCAACCGACAACGAGGAATGTAAAAACGATTACGAGAAATATCGTGACAATTGGCTAAGGTGTCTAAAAGGTGTACTAATATAAACTGCCCCACCTGATTTCAACGTTCACCGAGTTTCCGTACTTTTGGTTTAATGTCTAAATTATTCTGTTTCAGATACGACGCGAATTACTGTTCCGGCGACTGTCCGATGGCGTTTCTGCCTGCGTACCCTAACACGCACATAGTTAGTCTGGCAGAGCCGCCAAACAACACGGGTCCATGTTGTGCACCCAGGAAGTTGTCCGAAATCACGATGCTCTACTTCGACAACGAGTACCAGATAGTCTTCTCCAGGTTGCCGGGAATGGTCGTGGAGCGTTGCGGGTGCTCATAGTCCCTCGACGGGTCATCGAGGCTGTCTTAATCCTCGGCCACGACCACCACGTCGTCGTCGGCTTCCTCGTGATACTTAACTTAGGGAGAAGAACACCACTGCTCCGAGAAGTTGTCCACAAACCGCGAGAAAAAGCGACCAGACAACAAGACCCACGATGGTTGGTCGTCCCAGCCCTTCCTGGACAAGTCAGGGAGGGTTCTTGGAGGAATCGAAGAGGAAGCGATCGATCGCAAAGATTCACGCCCTAGAACGCCTGGTCCAGGTCGACGAAGACCCCCAGCAATGATGACGACGGAACCCGAAAAAATCCCCGACGATCCCTCGGGTTCCTGTTTTGTGGGCGACCCAACAACGATACGGCTCCACAAGGGCAGACCACTGCTGGGGATGATGACGAAAAGGAATCTTGGATGGCGCCAATGATTGCTAGTTGCAGTTGGTGGCATCGGCATCGACGTTGAGACCTGGTGGAAGGTTCTGCGCTGCGATCACTGACGATGCTGGAGATGGGAAGAAGCAAACGGTCGGAGGCTGTCCAAGGACGAGCTCCATCCAATCCGGGCAAGACGTGATTGTCCTGGCTCGTGATATCGAAGACGTAGAGTTCCTGGTCATCCAGGAAGCTGCGAAAGACTGCAATGGTCCTGCTGGCGAAGGCGGTCTACATAAACCTGGAGAAGCTCCATCACGACTGAGGGAATAGATGTCGTCGCATGTGTTCGTGATATTGGGGTAGAAGAGTCCCGGTCGATGGTGCGACCAGAAGGGTGTTCAAGACTGCGATGGCCTTGTCAAGGAACTTGGTTGAAGACTGAGATAAACTCCACGGCGACAGGGAAATACCGTTGCCTTTACTCGTGATATTGATGGGACTCGATCCCCCTGTCGAAGGGGTCGACGTCCACCCAGGGATCCACGATTTCGGGGGTCCATCCAAAACGACAGACTCGGTCCAAGACTAGAGTAGTCTCACGGCGATAGCGAAGGCGTCATCGCTTGATCTCGTGATAGTGAAATGTTTAGCGTAAAGGGACGCGGGGCGCTGGATCTTGCTCGAGACGCAACCGCGTCTCTGGATTTAGGGAAAGCGTCGAGGCGCCCAGACCAGACGAGTCCGCATCGGCATCGGAGATTTCGTCGCTCTTGCTCGTGATACTTAAGATGAGGAATCCCTGCTCACTTGGGGGAGCTTCCTCGTCCAGGATGTCGTCCAAGGCTGCCAACAACTCGGTCCGGAACTGCGGTGACTCCACGTCGACGGTGAAGAGGTCATCGCCGGTCTCGTGATATTTGCTGTAGATGAGGCCCTGGATAGTACCGAGGACTCGCTCACAAAAATGTCGACAATTCCGCGAAGAGACTCGCTACAAGACTGCGGTAACTTCACGTTAATGGTGAAGGTATCATCGCCTTTTCTCGTGATATTTCAAGAGGATACCGATAATGAGTTAGGGATGACGTCCGAGGGTAGGAAGATGTCCGACGTTCGACGGCCTCTTTAGCAAAACGTAGCAAACACCGTGGCGTTTTAGTGAAGGTTCTTTTTTAGGGAGCCCTAGATCAAGGTGACGAGGATAGGCTCGACAGAAAGTGTCTTGGTCCAGGAAGTCTGGAGCCTTTTCGACCTGGCCGACATACTTGTACGTAAAATAGATTTCATTTCATAATCGGATGTACATTTAGGGAATCCCTCAGCGGAGATGGTACACATCCTGAAATGAGTAAACCGATAGAGTTGTGTGAAGTTGTTAGGTGTATGGGCAATCTTGAATGCATTACAAAACGTTATACTGGGCTAAGGAATTTATTAATCCTATTTTTTCAATCAGATCTGGAATTCAACTGTTTCACTTTGGAACCCGGAGATATTAGAAAATGGAGAAACGTTAACGCAAACAATTAGTTTAGCACAAATAATGAAACGTGACTGCCAAAACCCATTATAGCTTTTAAGGCACAGAGCAGTCCCAGAAGTCGGCTCAGTTTTTGAGCTACATGCACCTATTCTGTGTTCGATAATCATCTTCTACCCCATACCCTCACCATATTCAACTATATGTTCAGCTCTTTTTTTATTCTTGTTAATTCCCCTTTGCAGTCGAGGAAATTCCAGTCACAGTTGCAACGCAATCCCAATTAATGTTGATAGTTTGAAATGGTATCCTAGGATACTTGTGTTTAATGAGTCCACTTATCATAAAAGAAAAAACGTTGGCAGGTTCTCAAACGTTTGTTTATTCAAATGATTATTCTTTGAATTAACAAAATATTTCTTTGGTACCATTCAATGGAACATTTCTTCGGTTAAATGAAATTCTTTTCCTAGGGTGCAGAATCAAAGATGGCGATCTTTGAGCGCTCGAAAAACCGGAAACGGTACCTAAAAGATCTCGGTGTACGCAGAGGATTTTCTTTTCCTTCGCCTCTTCCTTCCGACGCCTCTCCACTTCTTGTTGCGTAGGGTCGAAATGCCTCCACCTTCTAATCACGTACAAACGATTTGCTATCGCATAATTTAGTTAACTTTTCTACTGGCAAAAGTGTACATGAACGAAACTTGTAAGAATGCGGTATGTTCGTAGTATATTCGCCCAGAAGGAATCCCCTTTCCACGTCCCCACGAATTTTCCGCCGTATTGTAATTCCCAAGACATGTTACCGTCCTTTAATTTATTACAACCGCCGGAGCCTGGATATTGTAAGTGACGAATTTTTTTTATTTCAGTCCAAGATGGCAGCTCGAACAGGTTTGAGGGTGGATTCTGTAACTCGAATCTGGTGACAATTTATAGATTTCACTTTTTCATTTTCATAACCGGGCGAGTAAACTCGCGTGAGATGACAGGCCGAGAAGTGAGCAGTCTCGCCAAAGTTACAGAATCGACTCCCTGGTCAACGTCAGCCACGGTCCCACATCCTCCTTTATTTTTTTGTCAAACGTTAACTGGTCTACCGGATGTACTTCCATCTCACTTTTTCCCTTCTTCCCGGCGTCTGTCCCGTCTTTCTCTCTCTCTTTCGCTCTATTTCTTTCTTTTTAGAAAGTATGTGAGAGCGACGCATGTATATATAATATGCGCGCGGCCCGGTCACGTGACCCGTGGAAATAGGGTCGCGCGGCCCCGGCGATGGCGCCACCGATATGAACGGTCTTAATTGGTAATCTTTTAGGTTAAGTTGTAGATACGAAAAAAAAATCCCCCGGAGTGTAGCACCTCGCGGCGCGCCAGGAAAGGCTCGCTCGAAAGATACGGCCGATAGGATTAATTAATGCGCGCGCACGCGAGGACTTTAAGGATCGAGGCTCCTCGGCTCCCTAACTTCGAAGTCTCACTCGGCGACGCTACTCCCCGGTCGCCGCCCTCCTCGGGGTCGATTTTGTATCTTTGGTAAGAGTGCTCCCTTCTCGTCACTTTCATCTCACGTGAGTTTAGTCACTCGGTTCTGGGTCCTCCGGGTGAAAATGTAAAACCCCTAGACCGAAATAAGTAGACCCGAAATCTCACGCGACTTATCTCACATTTCGAGTATAGTGAAAGTTACAGGTTCACGGGAGGTGTCCACTTTTAGTATTTTCACTAGGCTCGAGTTACGGAACCAACCCCCTGAGTGGAAGTTACTCCTTTTTAGCATTTCTACTAGAATCTAGTTACAAATTCGATCCCCTGGTAGTTCTTGTTCGTCGTCGCCAAATAACACGAAGGCAATGTTAAGCCTGGTTTA
This sequence comes from Orussus abietinus, assembly GCF_000612105.2. Taxonomy (NCBI): domain Eukaryota; kingdom Metazoa; phylum Arthropoda; class Insecta; order Hymenoptera; family Orussidae; genus Orussus; species Orussus abietinus. The sequence goes on along the minus strand of NW_019394887.1, from coordinate 495,652 downwards.
TGCTTCCGTCCCAACCCTAACTTAATTATTCATAGTGACGAATTCATAGAGAACGTTTATGATTCCCTTATCTTAACTGTAACCCTCGTCCTAGTCCTAAAGAGTTCCCTATTTCGAACTTATCTTAACATACCTCGAGATTTTAAGGAAGAACGCTTGCGCATAGTTTAAATATGAATATAATCTCCATAACTTTGTGTTTTCATTATTCGCAGCAACGGCAATTCGGATAAGAGAAATTACACGACGCTGCCTATCTATTTTAATGAGGAGCAGTTTGAAAATTGTGCTACGAAAATTCCTGTATGTGATTCACATGACAAGGGCGGAAACAGAAACCATGTTCTATATACCGTTCCTCTCTTTTTCGCGTCACTCGGCATGAAATTCGTTATCGAGTATTCTCACTTGAAGTATCTCTAATTTTTGTCTCGGTGGGAATTACGAAATCGCGATAGTTACTCCTTTTCGGCATTTTCATAGGTTCTGGTTACAAAATCGACCCCTCGTCCTCGCTTCCTGGCGCCACTCCACCGTCGGGCCGAGAACTACCGTGGCGGCCGGACCCAACCTAACCTCCAACTCCGAATGCCCTCTCGAGCTCTCGATAGCTGCTTAAGGTCGTTCTAGACGTAGGAGAAAACACGAAATCGTGGTTTTCCGTTTTCTCTCGGTGTACGCGGCGAAGGGATGGCGATGACGCGACGTAATAATGGAATTATATATTCAGTATCCGACGATGATAGATCAAGGAAAGTGGACAGAAACATAAGCAACACTTATATGTATAATGTGTACTTCCTAGGTAGACGCATAGGTAGAAGAATATTTATTCGATCAAATAAATGGTTTTTCGATGAGTCTCGCTTTCTTGACTGCTCCTGTCGAATCGTAGAACCGGGCCTTAATCTCCGTTCTTTAATGACGCCTTCTACATTAATATCCAAGTATTTACACCATAGGGGGGCCACGCTTATCATAGGTTAACGTAGTCTTACTTTGCACTTATCACATACGACTAATCACTATCGCGTCACGGATGGAAGATATAGTTGGGCACACACTGGACGATTCTCTCTTAATCTCTCGCGAACCGCTTATCGGTCACCCGAATTCCTTCGGTTCCCAATATAGATCTGGATGTAGGCCAATATCATCAAAGGTTTTACTGTCTTTCAAATACTTGACGAGATCCGCCGGCAAGTTTTTGTAACGTTTGAACCGGGGTGGAGACACGTTTTCGTGAATTACTTTATCTTCAGAGAATTACTCCGATAACGAGGGCGTGTCATTCGATTTGCACGAAGATTCTCCGATTCGTAAGACGAGCGCTTTCATGGACTTTCTTTTATCGCTGCGGCCTTTTCAGCTTTCTGCGTTGCTAAAAAACGATTAGCTGATCTCGGGGAAGCAATCAACAATGACCCCTACCTCTGTCGCATTTCCCGCGGACGACCGGAAGATTTCGCGGCATGCCGAGGAATTAGTAAGAATCACTGACGGCGTACGAGAATTTACGAGCGGTTAAGTACATATCGCACTGGTTGTGGTTGAATAAAAATGAGCTAATTGATTGTACAGATCGTAGAGACAAGAGTGCGATTTATGCAAGACACCCGTTAGTGTCAAGTGCACGAGTGCTTGTTTGTACGACACATTTGACCAAGAACTATTGCCCCTGGCATGCGCCTGTCGCATTTATCCATTTATCTACAATGTATGACTTTATTTTAACGAGCCAATAATCGAAGTGCAGGGCCCGATCTAGCCGAGCTACAGCGTCGATGCATCCTCGGCTTCCTTTTTCCATAAAAGATTTTTTCCTCGCCAGAAGAGCTTTGTCCTAAAGTTAAAAAAAAAATCAGCGGTTTTATATTCGGACAACCAAATTTCGAGGTAATATAATTAATGTAATACCGTACCAGTAATATGGCACTGGTACATTGTCGTCAGTATTTCGACATGCAATAACATTTTTTGTCGGTTGGCATTGCGAAATGATTTTCCAACAATTGTCTGCTGACGAGGGTTAACCTTTTAAGGCTAAGGTTAAGTAGTGTATTTTCAATTTACCGCTTCGCTCTGGCGCTCTCTAAAAAACTCAAGGTTTTTCAAAATGGCACCTGAAACGAGCGCATACGTTCGATTTAACAATGCATGCGTTTGCATGGAAAACTGACCTTACTTATTTAACAATTGTCTCTTTCTTGCTTTCGCTTCGTCTCGATTCTCATGGGATTTTTTTCACTCAGCTTTTTTACTAAGCTCGAAGATGACAATACTTAGAGATCTAACAAACTCATTTTTCAGAGAGCAAACGACGTTGACGAGGAAACTCGGTAGAGTTGCGCGCCAAATGTACACAATTGCGTAGGTACTTTCTTTATCCTCGTCTCTCGAGCCTCGGGTCCTCCTTTTGAGGAAGAACAAGAAAGTCTTTTCGCCCGAAGCCCTTTCTTGATCGTTCTTCCTTATGGCCGCAATTACCGGCGGCAGATTCGTCAGAGTTTTCGGAGTTTCTTCGGGGCCTTGATCGGGATCAATTTCTCCGGGTTCACTTTCGTGTCTCGAAGGATGAAGTCATGAGCTCGGTGCATCATCTTGAGGTCTTGCCCCACTTTGCCAAGTAACGGACGAGTCGCTCGCGAAGCGGTAAAGAAAGTAGAGCCATTTTCTTTTTCTCTCGTTTCAGCCGATCGAGCCGCACGCACGGAAGACGTCGAGAGGGATCGATCAGCTCGAATGCCGGAAAAAGTGCAATATTGAAAGAACAAGAAAATAGCTGCGATTAACTTTATCGTTGAAATGTCAAAAATGGTACGAGAAAAATCGAGACATGCGCATATTTTACCCTCCAACTCGTGCAATATCATGTACGCAGTAATAATCGCGGAATTTCGCACTCGTGAACTCCGAAATCTGTTGACCCCGTCGTTCGGCTGACATTTTACACCGATAATGGGAACAATGAGGGGAACAATAATTTCATAAAGACGCACTAAGGCCGCAGATTCGTGTCTATCTTCCGGAAAGAAAAAAAAGAAAGAAACTTGGAATTTGCCGACGTGCCTCTTGTTTTCACCGAGATTCCGAGTCATTTAATATATAATTAACTCATTACCAGGAATGGGGATTAATAATACATAAGAGGCGTATTTATATCGTTCGGGAGTAATTCCGCGTTGAAAACAGTTTTCAAGACTTCGTTTCTGCGACGTAAGAGCATTTCTTCATAAACGTAAATGATTGATTTTTTGCCCGGGATTTACCGAGGCTCCCCCACTAAAATTTGATTTTGTGGTGTGATCGTACTTAAGAAAATGACCGTTTATTAAACTAGCTCTACAATTAACCTTTTATGCAGAGTTTCCACGCTTATATGACCGTAGCTAGCTTATCGGAAGGAAGAATATGCAAAAAGTTGACAACTCGAGGGAAGAAGTCATCTCCCCCGCAAGATGTTCTAATTATTTCAGGACTGCACGAGAGGGAGCGGAGGTTCCATTTCCGGTGACGGGGGGCGCCGGTTATGGCGTTGCGAGGAAATAAATAATCCCAGCGACGCGATCTGGTCTCTTCGAGATTTGACATAATTATCATGGTGGCGGGCTAGCGTTGGCCGGTTTTAGTCGCGTTTTACGATCCATTCAACGAGCGGCATAAGCACCGAGCACACGCCCATTACCCGGATTTGCATTTTACGAGTGAGCAGCAACGGGGAGGGAGGCGCGTACCTGCACTTACTCATTTATGCACTTTCCAGTTGTCGTTTGCCGGTCGCCGAAGGCCGCGAAACTCTTTAATAGTTAACTGCCTTCCTACCACTCTCGGCCCTTAAAGATCCGACACACGCGATAATGTCGGACCAAACGGCACGAAAAGAAATGCCGAGGACTCGATAACCACGCGATTCTGGCATGCCGTTTGATTAACCCTTTGAGTGCAAAAAGCGTATATGCACGTGCAACGTTCGTCCGTGGTTATACCTCACTTTTAGCGTTAAAAGATTTTTCTTATAAATAAAAGACGTGTTTTAACGCTAAAAGGGAAGTACGAGTGTAAGCCTTTCGTGTCCGTCAAGTTTGACGAAACTTGACCTACGGATGCGTTTTTCCCCTTCCGTAAGACTGGGCGCACGCATCGGGGACTGATTTAGAAATATAAGGGATTAAGAGTACGTCGAGCACATATAGATAGTCAGATAATCCGAGGAGGGTCTTTAGTCGAACGAACCTAGGGGACGTCTTCGAAGCTTAGGGTAAAGGACACGAGGGTGCCTGCACGAACCTAGGGGAAAGGGTGTGCCGCGATTGTGTCACGAATCTCCCTTCCCTCGAATTTAACCAGGTAAAATCTCTTAGCTCGTAATAAATTATCCATTCCTCTCCGCCGTTTACAGGTACACTTCTGCGAGGGGAAAGGAAAATCGTAAGCCGAATTACCTCGGGGTAAAAAAGATCTGAACTTGTCTGAGACGCAGCCGCGTATCTTGTTCTATACTTTCCGTAGCAACTCTTAAACTGAATCGGCAACGAATCGAGTCTCTATGCCGAGTAAAAACAGAAGTCGGTCGCCCCATAGGCGACTCCGAGAAGAGTCATTCCCGAGTGGCTTAGCCGATATGAATTTTCATGGTGAAGTCTTCCAAGATTCGCGGAATCGCCGGGCGGGGACATGAATTTTCACGGTTACTCGCGGAAGAGGTTGTGTGCCGGCTAAGTATCGACGACCGATTCCTGGAATCGCTTCCGCGGATAATCTGGTATGAATTTTCATGGGGCGACAACTCGTGGGAGCCTGAACATAACGGAGATCGCAACGAGCGATTCCATGAATTGCCAGGCTTTGTTCATCGTTCTTCCTTGATCGAAGCGATTCCGCGAGTTCAAGATCACCTATCGAGTGTTTTACCGGCATCTTCTGTCACTTGTGGAAATTACTGGTTCTGGGATTTACAATCGTGCGAGAAATGCCAACTCGTTGAAAATAAAGGGGAACAATTATTTACGCTTACTTCAAGAAAGGACTCACTAAAAACGTGATAATGAGGACGCTTTCCATAAAAGCATGATTATTTGCGTCATATGTTAGAGTCAATGCAAAGTGTACTTAATAATTCGTAATAGTTTTGGCGACACGCGTCAACCCCGGCAAAGGAAGTTCCCATTCCACAAGTCAGATGGCGGTCCACGGAAAGCGAGAGTGTTCCTAACCTCACTTTCTTCCACAATTGGCCTCGGGATCGCACGCGATCAAGAAGGAATGGGAAGCGAACGGAGACGGCGAAGGCGATGGACTTGAATTAACTTAGGGTGTATTTCTAGAGCTCTAGGTTTAGCTCCGAAACATTCGCGGCATGTTATGTTGGCGAAGACCTCGGCAACTGAAGCTTCGAGTTGAAGCCGCGATTGAAAAACGTCCGGCAGAAAGAACGCCACGAATGGCGTGCAACTCGCGACCAAACTTCTCCCCGTTCATTATATAGGGAAAGTTGACTAATCATAGTTAACAAACCAGCAAGACTGTCCATACACCGTAACATCGATTAAGCCATTCTTACCCTTAGGAATTTTTTGCAAAATTTTCCTAGCGTTTTTTATATGTAGAAAGGGATGTGAAAGTGGCGTCAAAGAGGTCTCGCTTATGAAACTTATCTTCGAATTGGGTGTACCGAATCGTTTTAGACCCTATGAACCTTGGGTCAGCTCTTTTTCAACGCGTGTCAGCCGGTGTAACGTAAAGGCTACCTATGTCTATCGTGACGAATCAGCTCGAGTCGCTAACAGAGACAGGGAAAAATGAAATAAGTGGCATCACCCATGGCCTTATCCCAAAAACAGTCCCAAAGCGTCCGATCTCGTCAGTCGCGAACTTGGACATCTTCCAGGTCTAAGGGATATCGTCTGCGACTCGAAGAACTTTATCCCTGTCAGATGAAATGGGTCCTCTCAGGGACCTTCCTGTGCTCCGCACCTCGAGCTGAATCAAATAAGATTACATTGAATTGAAGTGCATTTATTTCCAGCTGGGGCCTATTAGAGTCCGCAATGGTGTCACGCTGGAGACCCGCTCGCTTCTCTCGCCACTTTGGGTTCCTTTTGGCGATCCAACTTATCTCACTCGTCATGGGTTCAGGTAAGATGAAGTTATATCGTCGATCACCATATGAAACCAAAGGCAATGGACTCTCAAACGAGTCTTACGTCGTTTTCCCTGATTTCCCCTCGGCTGTATTTTTTGGGCAGTTTCCCGGGGGGCTTGAAAAGTCCTGCACCGTCCCTGGGAAGAACAGGGAGGTAGTCGAGTGCAAAAGTCAACGTCTGCGGTGTGAAAAGTTAAGAGGGCAGAGGGCGGGCTCTGCGCGTACGGGGTCTCTATTCTTCCCGAAAGAAGAGCGGCCACTCGACGCTTGGCGCGGTCCGGCGAGCCGAGATCGAGCCCCGGAGATTATCGCGAACCCGGCCTTTAGTTATGGTACATTTTGCGGGATCAAAGCGCCGGTAGGGCAGGCCGCATTATGCGAGACTTATGCTCGGCCCGAGATCGGTCTTTAATCGCGGTACAATGTATCTTGGAAATTGCAAAATCTCCGACGGCCGCTCTCGTTGGCCGTTCGCCTCTTCTCTTTGGGATCCCCGGTTGCGGCCAACCGGTATCCCCGTGGCCCCGGGCCGCATATAACTGGTTTCCGTGTAGGCGAATCCGACGTCGTCCGTAAATCATCCTTCGACATTGTATACGCGGCTATTGATTCCCCCGAGTAACCGGACCGCTAAGCTGCAACCGCCTGGAGCGGCAGCTCCTTTTCAATACGCTCGCAATTATAAGCCAATTTCGCAATTCCTTCGCCCTGACGACGGCCGCTCCAAATTGGACGATTACTTACACTCTGCCCGACAACTATTTTACGGCGCGTTTGCGCCGTTACGGCGAATGCGCGCCCATTTAAATCGGCCCGAAGCTCTCCTGGACCCTCGTTCGGGAAATTGCCCAAAACGGCGAGGTAACGCGACCGTTTTCGTGCTTGCATCCATTCTTGGGGTAGTATGGGGGAAAACTACCCGGGAAACCATTAATTTAACCATTTATCGTTAAATGGGTAACCGGCTTAAGGAACTCTCGCAATTTTATTGGGATGGTTTTCCCGAAACGTGATTACGTCGCACACGGTTCGGATGGATTAACACCGGAAACTCTGTAGCTTCGCGATTATTGATTCACTTGTAACCGAATCGCTGAGCTGTAACCCCGAAGACCGGCGACCTAAGACGCGAAGCATAAATTTTCGAGTAGTTCGAAACTCCGGTTGTCACGTCGACGCGGCAGGTGGGGTGCTCGGTCTGTAAAGAAGCTCGCCGTCGTTACCTCGTAGGCGGCTGGAATAGGTAATTCAATAGGAATAGAATCGAGGGAGGGAGAGCGAGAAAGCGAAATGCAGGGGAAGTTGAAAAGACAAAAAGAGACTACTATGCTTAATTGGTCTGGTCTAGTGGCCAATTAATTTCTGTTTTAACAATATGTGGTTTCAACCACAAATTAAAACGTCGTTTCGTAAAAGTTGACTTTTCTCGCAATTGGCATGTATGAACTCGAGAATCGGGTCCCTGAATCCCGGTTGCAGGATAGAGTCTTCTTCGTCAAGGCAGCGATTCAATATGGCGACCAGGGACAGAAACGTAGCTGTGCCACCCAGTCATTTTTTCCCGTGGTGTCTGCCGTAGCCTACCCGCCCGTGTTACCCGATGCCCCCTTCACCTTCACTGCATAGGGCTGCACCGCACGCACCAGCGAAAAAAGTGCATACGCACGATAAGGGGGGTGCGTGCCTGAGGGCTATCCTTATGGGGCTTAGGGAGGCCATACGATACTTTAGTAACCCCGTAATACCTCCCTTTGCCGGTAGGCTAAGTATAAAGTAGCCTCCTACATGTACTTTCCGAGATTAAGGGGTAGGCATAGGCTATAAAAGGGATCCCACTATCTCACGGATGACGATCCAAAGTACTCTCTCTTGCTCTCGCTCCCGCCCTGGACGCGCACCTACCGGACGAACCTTTTTCCACCTGCCGACTTAACGATACTTAACGATACTTAGTAGCGATACTTACAGGTACTTAACGCCCGCAGCCGATTGATTTAACCGACATATACCGACACGAAGTTGCCGCGGCTGAACGCTTTGGAGCGGCGAGAGGTGGTACGACGAGTACTAAACTCATCAGCAAAATAAATCAATTCTAAACGCGACATCCGTCAAGTTCAGCATTGTCGAAACGTCCGTAGTCAAGCAATCAACAATAATCCCTGTCTCCCCAAATTTACGATCTTCAGACATTAAATCCTATCCTTCAAGGGAGCATCGCCGCTAAGGGCTGTACTTTAACAACGATCCTCGTTATCACCTCTCGCCGGCACCGCCGTCTACCATTACAGTTATCACTATAATTACGACCAAACGGGTGCGACCAGGAGGTTGGTACGTATGCTCGGACGTGCATGCCCGCAGGTTAATGAAATATACGGGACCCCGGATTCGCGGCACAAGATCAGAAAAAAATCTGAAGGCCTTGGACGTCTAAAGTAGGGGCGATTTCAAATCATGGCGTTGTATCTCCTTATAGTGGTGGTTAACCCGCGGTCCCTTGTCTCGTTTCTTTGTTTCACCGTTCCGTTTTTCGGTAGTTCCCCGTCCCGGTGTTCGTCCGGAAAGTTGTCGAGCGGCCACTGTGGGGCGCCGCGGTCGCGGGTCTGCGGCAGTTCGCAGGGTGGCCCGCCAAGCGGGGTGCATAAATCGGCGGCATGCCGAATCGTTCGCGTGGTGCCACCGTCGCGGCACCGCGCCATATCCTATTTACGCGAAATTCCCGGAAGGTGCTGATAACATCGCCCGTACGAAAGAGGGCTTCTATAATTTCCCTCGATTCTCCCTCGACTCGTCGGCCGGCGCTCGGCACGCACATCCGCATTCGATCAGCCGCTCCGCTCCCCCGGCCGATGGAAGCCTGCGTTACGCCGCGCGCCGCTCCTTTATCCTTTACTTCCTCCCGACCGATCCGCCATACTGGCCGTGTCGAATTTCCCAATTTATGGAGATTTATGCGACGGCCCGCCACGCCGCCCTGCCGGGGGTAGGCCTTTACGTGCATTCGTTACGCGCGATTGCTTGTACACGACTGTACCTTCCTTTATTTCAAAGTCCTCGCGTCCTCCGCGAGGTCTCCCCACTAATCCGATGCAACTTCGAAGGTACAATTTCACGCTGCCCGCGGATAATTGGCCGATCGTTCTCGTAAATTACATTTGACATGGTACAAAAATTAATTACGCTTTTCGTTCGACTCGGTCAGGGACCCTATTCTCGGATTCATACGATCAATTTTCGCACGCGAAATTGACAATTTCGTCTACGACTTTCAAACGTTGACCAATGACGCGACTTCGCAATTTTTCAAATTACTAGTTTGTGCTTATAATTCATTCTATGCTGGTTTCCTTTTAAACGGGACATCGTGTTGATGGTTATGCAATGTCGAAATGTCGCAGAAAATCATGGAATGGTTTCGAGAATAAACCTCTTAACTTGGTTCAAGGATGTATCGACTATTCATGTAAACGACTTATAGACATCGGCAATGATTGAATGTCTTCTATCTCAATAAGCTTCTTACTTTGCTACCCAGCGTTGGCACCGTTTAATAATTTTTTATGATGTACTGGCATTTAACGACAGCACTGAGACGGCACTATGCTCTGTCGTTGAATTAGTACTGAGTAGAAATAAAGACACTAGTACATGTTTCTCAGAAATAGCTAGTTTCTAACAGTCCAACCTTGGACTAGTCACGATTTCGAACGTCTAGACACCATTCACGATGCAGGCCGTGTTTACAGAAACAGTAGGTTTTGGCCCAACACTGACCCTACTGTCCATTCCTATCTGGGAACAGTCGATAATCGTGTATCGTCGCTTGTACTAGGCTTCGGCAAAGTCGATTCGTTACCTGATCCGCGCTCAACTGTACTCCTTCGTGCATTTGCACGCGTTTGTACTCGACGTGGACAAATATCCTACAAAATCATTTTTAAAACAAACATATACCCACATTCGATCACAGTTACTATCTGCATTAAATGTTACTTTCACTTCCACACCACGTAAATTATCATCAGCTTTTGGGTTTCTCTAGGTATTCATAACATTCTCTAAATGCATTCTCAACACGCGGTCTTTGAAACGAGTCGATGTAATATGCTTGCAATATTGATAAATTAATACCTACAACCGCATATTGTATACCTATACTTATAAATCGCCATCAATATGCGCGTGAAGTTTAAACGGTAGAAAATGAGTAAAACCGTTTAAGCAGGTATAATTAACTTGTAGTGCATACTTACGTACACACCTGACATGGATTGCATGCCGGGATGTAAATATCAATACGTGTGCATAGTTTAAATGGGGTATAGTCAGTAGTAGAGCATAATTCTCTAAATATTTGTGTTGTTTAAACGGAGCACGCGCGTTTCTCGCGGCCCGATAGCTCGAGGTTCCAGGAAGATAACAGTTGCTCGGCACCAATCAGTGGGCGAGACGGCGGCCAGACAAGCCAATGATAGATCAATCTAATTCGCATACTCAGACACGTCGCACACGGATCGACGCAGCGCTTAGAAAACACGCGAGCAGCGCCAGTCGCTCGGCCGAGGGCAAAGAAAAAGAAGGAGACGTCGCCTCGTCGCCGACTTGGAAAACGTCTCCAGTGTCGCTCCCTCGGCCCCGAGGGGGAACTCTCGCGTGACCTTGAAGTGGAACGACCGGGGACAATGCTTCGCGAACTCCTCTGGATCTCGAAGTCTCGACTGGATCCGGAAGAATCTGACGGGGACGCGGACCTCCCTAACCAGACCGCGTTTTTTACGCGATCTTGAGCTCGTTGCTGAATTTACCGGGATCCTTTCAATTTGACATTATATTCAGCATTATTTCCCGTTGTCCAAAAACCGTATCTTCGAATTCTACTGCAATATTTTTACCTGTTAAGAATGCCAATTGGATGGATGTGGTTAGTTCCAATAAACGTATCCCTGGAACTTCCTCGGATCTTGCGGGTAGCGCTGCTTGACCACCTAGAAAATCATCAGCATGTCAAAGCTGCGGCATCATTTTCCAATAATTGCAGAATATTGCAAAACATTATTCTCGAAATATCTGTAGGCTGTTATCAAGGACTAGCTAATGATACGATGTTATTAGGGTTAATTGTCTCACGGAATATTCTAAAGAAATCTACTTTATCCCATGTTAATTTTGTTGGTAATACGATCTTGATCCACAATGATGGTCAACGTTGGGAGCAAATGTAGGTAACAATGTCGGTAAAGAATTCGTTTGTTTCCCAATCACAAGATGACGCCGGCGTCGATACTGAATGTGGAGATTTCAGTATACGGCCGCTAGATGGCAGTAGCTCATTTAGGTTAGCTCCGAAACATGAGGTATCAACCCTCTCTACTAGTCTGTTTCCAACAAGACATATAAACGATACAGTATGATACATAGTTACAGCTCGGTTGTATCAATTCTCTTAAAATTGTAGCGCGTAGCATTTCGGTAAGGCGTAAAACGTAACATAACCGCAACTCTCCTTTTCAGTAAATCAAAATGACATCGAACTCTCTACCTTTTTTTTTTTCAATTGCTGACAAGGTTCAAAACTGACCATTTTTATCAAGAGTCGCGGTAGAATTTCAGACTAGTTCATTGCTCTATTGGAATAGTCACCGATAGCTATTAGTGAACAATTTATATAAAACTTGCACTAATAATTAACAATATTCGCTATTTTTAAATATACTAAGTACAAAAGCGCTTATTCCGTAGAAATCTCGCTTCGATGCAACGGCATCAAAAGGGAAAAAAATAAAACGCCCTTTCTCGATCCTGGAGGCGTTTGTAAGACGGTTCTCCAGAGGATGCAGGTTCCGCTCTTGGAAAGTTGGTTAACCGGAGGCGGTGGGAAATCTTTTCTTGTTGCTACCGGGTGCTTCACGCGTTACATTTGTGACCGGCGCACACTCTCGCCCCCGCAAATGCATCGCACTTTGTGTGTGAGGTGCTTAAAGCCCGGCGGGAGTGCCGGAGTTCCTTCACCCCGGGCGTTTTCACTTTTCAGAGAGAAAGAGCCGAATACTCTCTGGTATTTCTTTTTTTTTTCAATTTCGCGGGAAACCAGCCGAGGAGAGTTGCGACTCTTGAGAGATTCCGGACTCCCCGAAACTCGCAGACTTTAACGAGAACCTTAACGCTTCTAAAGGCTTTTTACCTCAAAAAACGTCGAAATTCGAGAAAAATTACGAGACTTGCTCCGGAGGGCTAAGACGAGTTCCAGCCCTCGATCCAATCGCGGGTGCATTAGATTGATTACAGTCGGGTCTGGTAGCAACATTTAAAATGCCTTCAAGAAACATTACGTCAGGAAATATTAGACCTTACGAGTTTACATTAACGAAATTATCGCAGAATTTGGAGCAGAAAATAAACTTGCCCGATACTGGGATTAAAATTCTAACTTGACATCGTGGGGTTCATTTTCGGAAAATTAAAATTTTGCCGCGGCGCTCTCATCGGTCGCCGGGCGGCGACCGCGTGACGTCACCGATCGATGACGAATCAGAGCGCGCGACGCTTCGGGGGTGCGCGCGCAACTGCTACGGAATATACACGCCCTTGCATTCCTCGATTCGCGGACGAGGAAAATATGTGGGACTATTTCCAGAGATATATAATGAATATATGTATAGACGTAAGAGGGCTACACTGACTTTCTGTCCGCAGCCGTTTGACCCTTCTACAGACCGAGTATATAACATATATACGCGAGTCGCCGCCCCCGTGTGCCGCTGACCCTTGAACAGGTCAGCGAGCGTAAGAACTAACCAAACCTTAAAGCGTGGTAACCGCAATCCTCGCACTTTGCGCACCTCTTGAGCATCCCGGTAACGAGCTTCTGCGTAGATTTTCCGATTTTATCGATCGTCCCACGTTATTAACTCTCTTTCAATACACACCATTTTGACATAATTGCTATTTACCAGCGAACTCGATATATCGGATATCGATACCTGAATTCCTATGCAGATGTGTCGTCATTCGATAGCGATAGTATTCTGTTTATACGCAAACAAAATCTCCAATTTAAAATGAGTAGACGTTTTCAAAAAGAAAAAAGTTTCTGATAATCGAACGGATCTACACTTTTAATGTTTACTCTTATTTCTATGAGATAATTTAACTCCCGTTATGAGTTATTATCAATTCTCGATTCACTTGATCCACGGTGTATCGATTTTTGATATATATCGAAACTACTCTTCACTCTTATTTTTTCAAATCAGGAGGCGGTGTATAAACGGTCATAACTATTTATTACGCTCACCTAGCGTGAAGGATGTCGTTCAATCTTGAATAAAGCGTTGATTCTCTTGAATTCATGAAAGTAAAAAGTCTGTCCGCGAATGTTCGCATAAAGTGGGATTAAGAGGTCGGTGATTAGTCTTGCAAGCTCTGTGCATAAACTCACGTGAGGTGAAAGTTCGAGAAGTGAGTACTCTCGTTAAAGATACGTAATAGCCCTGAAGTTCATTGACTGCTGCCTTGGCGGGCGCCATTTTGTTCGCTTGCCCATTTGAACGCGCCTCTCTCATTGGTCGGTTGGTTTCCAGCCGACCAATCAGAGCGCGGCCTCCGCAGCCCCTCGGAAAATCCCGGTAAATTTCGGCGTCGCTTAGCCCATATATAACCTCAAAGTGCAACACTCGCTCTGGAGCACACGCACTGCCCGGGGCACTGTCGTGTGCGTGCGGCGGCGTCCCTGTGTCAGTTGTGTCGTGACGTCGGCGACGTCAGGGCGCGGATTCGTCGCAGCGCGTCACTACCTCAGAATGACGGGCCGATAAACCATCTTGTCAGCGATCTCTGCGGCGGGCGGGCCGACGGTCCCGAGGTAAACATTTCAGGCAAACTCTAGTCCACTGTCGGGTCTTTCTTTTTTTTTTTTTACCCCTACTTGAAATTCCCAAGGATAATTCGCTGAGCCCTTACCTTTTTCAGGAAGACCCCAGAGGTTACCGAGGATGGCGAGCTCGGGGTCCGTGGCTGGTGACGGGGTCGCCGACAACGATGGCACTTCTGGACTCGCAGCTGGCCCCAGAAATCCCTTGATCTGTGGAGTCTGCCAAGACTACTACAGCGATCCCTGTTTACTCTCCTGCTTTCACACCTTCTGCGCTCAGTGCCTCCAGGGTCCTCATCTCGACGGCAAGCTTGCTTGTCCGATCTGTGGGTAAGAATTTCCAGTCAGGTCTAAATGATTCGATACCTTGTTAGAAAGTCTATAACGTATAGTCTTTTAAAAATAAGACATTCTTTGAACTACATTCATCTGAATTTCATGAAGACATTTCATGTGCGAAGAAAAAAAAACTAGGTAACGCAGTGTTTTTATTATTGTTTCATAACTATCATAACTGTCATTATCACATTATTTCGTTGTCGATGGTAATTGATCCACCATTACAGCAAACAATTTGAATCTCGCGTCATAGGTCTCCTTGGTTTCTTTCAGACAAATAACGCAGCTGAAAGATGGATCGCAACTACCACCCAGCGATCAGTTAATGCGCCAACTAGTCGAGATAGCCAATTCAGAGAATCCACCCTGTGCTAATTGTGATAAAAGGGACAAATCTACAATGTTCTTCTGCACAACATGCGGTATATTAAAATATCACCATTATTAACCTCTACTAACAGTCAAATTATTTGATTACTCAGTGGAGGTCAAGAGTGATAAAAAAAAAGATTTACCACACTAATCTTTTTGTACAAGGACCAAAATTAATTCCCTCAATTAAAGGATATATTGTTTAATACATTGTTTTTGTCACAGGACAAGCTTTGTGCAATCACTGCCGGGATCACACACATCGGGCAAAGATGTTCTCGACTCATGAAGTAGTACATATGAGCAAATGTGCCAAAGACACACAGCGGAGGTGTTCGACTCATGGTGAACAATACATCATGTACAGCCAGACTGCAAAATGCATGCTATGTGCAACATGCTTCCGAGACACACCAACCGATGCCAGGCTCCATTGCATGGACATAGATGCAGCTTGGCATCAAGCTTCAAAGAGGATGGAACGAACTGCCAACTCGATCTGCGAACTTCAAGCTGGAGTCAAGGATGGTCTCCTCGCCCTAAAATCTCAGCTCGATGAACTTCGACACAGCCTTGAATCAGAGAAACGATCACTCACTTCTTACTGTCAGGTAGTAATCAAAAGAGTGTTCGACTAGAACAAGAATGCTAAAAGTGAAGCATTAATTATTCATTACTGGCACAGGGCATGCAGGAAACAGTGGCGAAAACACATGCGTCGATGCTCTCAGAATTACAGCGACAGTTTGAAAGCAAGGAACGAATGGTACGAGCGCAGCTTTTATCACTGGGCAGTGCTCTTCCAGTGCTGCAAATGCACCTGATGTTGTGCACTGCATTCACCAGCGGTGCCACAAAGTACCAGTTTCTGGAATTAGCGCACCTGATGTTGGATCGCCTAGGTCGAGTAGCTCAACTGGGTCACCCATCGAGGCCTCCTCTTCTTACAGCCCATCTTAAGACGAATTATCGAACAGAGTTTGCTCGGGTCCTTCAACCCTACGTAGGTCAGACAAAGGATTCCCTCTATGATCATGCACACAACATCGGACAGCCTGAGCCCCAGTTTATCCAGGTATTACTAAAGTGAATGTTTTCTGGAAATCAGTCCAAAACTGTGGAAATAACGTGATAATTTAATCAGCAGAGTAGCAAGACCAGCCAGAGAGCACAGCCCAAGTCTGGGACGGACGGTGGACCTTTTTCGAATCATTGCAGGACCTTTGACAACCAGCTGAAGGAACTCAGCGATCAGCTGATGGCAGTCAAGGAACGCCTTGAAGACCTTCATCGAGACGTCACCATTCTGCGCAGAGCTAACACTCCTCCACTGAATGCTCGCTACGAGCATGTGGCTCGGGACTGCAAACTACTCGAGCAGCAGCTGGAACACCATCAAATGGAGCTGGAGAGATTAAGAAGTGTTTTTGACGCACTCTGGGAGGAACAGCTTTGCCGGATCCATATAGAGAAGGAGATCTTCCATTCGCAGGTTAGTCCTAGTGGGGAGGGAAATTTTTTTCACCGACATTCCTGTTGTTATATTCTTTCTTCTGTTCGTAGATGAATGACATCTTGACATTACGCAGTGAGGTTAGACAATTGCTAACCTTAGCGCAGCAGTTGGAACCCTTCGTCAAGTCCTTTACAGCCGGAGTCAATGCTGGAGACTTAAGCACCGCTGCTTCCGATGCAGCTGGTCATCAGCATCTGCAGGTTCTTCTGGATCATCTGGCTAGATTGCAGTTGCAAGAGCCGATGCAACAACAGCAACAATCCTCTGCGCCCACTAAGGAGTGTCGTCACCCACGTACTAGTTCCACTGGTGCAGATAATGCTCTGTACATGAAAGGTAAGAAAACGAAGAGTTTATTTTATTTATTACAATTCGAGGATAGAATAGCATTTTCTACTTACAAATTTCAAGGGTACACTCCAATGGAAAATTGAAGTTGTACCTGGGTATTACCGCATAATTCGGTAACAACCGAATGTAAAATATGTTTTGCAATAATTTTGATAATTTCTAACTATTTTTTATTTACTCTTTGCAATAGAAAGTAAAGAGATGCCGACAAGATGCAGAACACCATCTGGAGGGGTCGGAGCTGTCTTAGACTCCAGTGGAAACATCGTAGTGTATGGGACTGCGAAGTCATCGGATTCAAAGAGAGGAGTCTTGAGCCAGCTCATTGAAAAGGCTCGGACCAAAGAAGACAGAAAGAAGTCTCCAGGAAGAGACGAAACCAGGGATCGCAGCCAAAGTCGTCGATCTAGAAAGTCTCCGGATGAAGTCAAGCCGAAGACTCCGCTAAGTCATTCGAGCAGCAAAGTTCGATCCTTGTATCGAACCTTGACAGGCGCAGCATCTGAACAAGGAGGGGAGAATTCCGAACAACCAGAGCGATGTAGTGAATCTCAACAGCAGCATCAAGAGCAACAACAACAACAACAAAATCGTCCTACTGGTATGCAAGTTGAATTACTTAAATAAATTGTAATTGAGCAAGAATTGAATGTACGATAACATAACTAGTAGAGATTAGATATATTTCATGTACCGACAGGTCTAGACCTTTGCAGTCGATACATATTGTAATTTCGTTGAAATATACCGATGATATGTTTTCAGTGTGGAGGTAAATCTATTTGTTTGATGCATTTTTTTATCAATCGTTTCATTCTGGATTATTAACTTTCATTCTGGTAGTGAGAGATGCTTTTCACTCGTAATTCCAGTATTCATAATCAAGTTTTGAGCATGTCTATCGAAGACTGCACCCTGCACACTGGTATCTAAAGTACTTCGAAAGCTTTTCATTCATACATAGATATACAGTGTTACAAAAATGGTGGACACGGTTTAGTCAGCGCTATCCTGGTCGGAAATGGAATCCAACAGTCCTGTACTATTTTTTTTTTTTTTTTCTACAGTGTATTGGCCTGTAATAATTAATTGAAAAGTTACTGTAGTGTCGTGTAAATCGTGTCTACCATTTCCGTAACACCCCCTTAGTAAGGCGTGCTTTTTCAATGAAACGGAAAATATCCTAAATGTGACATACGTAAGCTATTTATAAGGTATCGATCTCGAAGCTAATTCGAAAGAGAGAGTCTCACGTTGAAGGAAGATTACATGGTATCGGTAAGGAGAAAAACTCCATTGAAATGAATTTTCCAGCCGAAGAAAGTGACTACCAGAGGATATCGGAGACGTCCAGCATGGGCGATACGAAGAAACGAGTGCAGGCTCAGGTTCACCCAGTGCCTCCGGAGGAGCAGACCATGCCGACATGCAAGAGCACCAAGGTTTACCCGGTGAGCGACTCCGAGGAAATGTTTTACTCCGGCGAGAAAGGTGGAACAGAAGCCAGGAGGCGTCGACGAGCCAGCTGTGACAGCTTGAGCACCACAGGTTCAGCAAACAGTCGCCGGTCCAGCTTAGCTGATGGGATGGTAGGTCAAACCGGTGCACCGGATCCCAGGAAAACTCTGGTTGTTCTGATTGGTCCCTCTACGCCGTCGTCTCTGGTGCAGAAGCAGCGCTCCTGGGAAACCTTTCCGAGGCCGAAGAGCAAGAGGACTGCTGGTGAGAGTTCGACGGGCCTAGGTCAACTGAAGAAGGCTGACAGCTTCGAAGGCCACGAGGAAGCCGTGCGTACCCTAGTGGCTGCGGTGCAGGAGACCAGGTCACACCTTCGACAGCACCACTTGCATCACCATCGACACCACCGCAAGAGCAAAACGAACTGAAGCCTGATTCGATTGGACCAATCCTACCCTTGGAGGAACTCGACTTGATAAGGGAATGTCAAAAGTTTCGATGCACTCAATCTTCTACGAGGCAGATTTGACATCTTGTGGAGCGCCACTGATTTTGAGATTATGTGGTTTGTCACCTGAAAATGATACAAGGTTTCATGTTCTGTTTTGGAAGCTCTTCAAAGTGTATCGAAGTTATTCGGTATTTTTACTGCTCGTCGTTACAAATGGTGTTTTGGTCTAAACGATTCTATGTTACGGTTGCGATCTAACCTTGCATCGTACTGACTGAAACTTTTCGAAGTGAACCAAGTATTTGGTATTGATCTCTGCTGATAATAAGAACGCCGAAAGAATTGCTGCCATTTCATTTTTAACGAGGGAGTTTCTATGGATCGCGTCAAATGCCAGGTTGGATTATAATCTGAAGGTTGATCGTTAGCCATGTATTGGGTACGGCGAAGATAATCGAAGGCAGTCTCAGTTTATATGTTAAATGCTGACCAAGGGTAATTGTTTCTTAATACGAATTAAACGTTCGGAGATTGACGGAGAAGTTCAAGATTCCATTAAATGATGGTACGATAAAGCTTCCTTTAGTACAAAGCATATCGTTGACATTATTTGTAATTTTGTCGATTCTTAATCGATGCTCTAGTTTATTGGCTGTAGCTTCTCATATTGCGAAAAATGTTTAAGATATTGCGAAGCAGGATTTATAACTCTTCACTTTGTGAAGTACATCTTCTCATGAAGGGTCTCGATGGAGGCCAAAAATTCTCTCTATCTCAGTCTCGATTGGGATATTTCGAAAATCTTTCCCCTTTAAGCTTTCTAAGAAGGGCAATTTATGAGAAAGTGATTCACGTTGATCTAACTGATCGATGGAGACATTAGCTAGAAAATAACACTGCCAATAATGGTACATACACCACGAATTTAATCACTCGATAGGGAAGGAAAGACAGACAGAGTGAAGTTAGCCTAATCAAATTCAACTGGTAGCCTAATTTAATCTATTTATCATGTTAAGGTTCTCACCGATGTAATCAGAAGATTATTACCAGCACCGATAGACTCGGAACTGGTTCTTTGCAGTATTGCTCCTCGGTGAGCTTCCAGTGCATGTACTGGATGTCTAGTATCTGTAACGATATTTATGAATGGCAAAACTTCTCTGCATATAATATATTTCTTCGTGTGCTGAATGCTCACCTGAGGAAGGGAAACGTAATGACATTAGGAAAAGGTTAGCCGAATTAATCCAATCTTGTTGACAGCTACCGAGCTGACATTCTGGCTAGTGTAACGAGAAGAGAAATCATACAGCTCACGATTGCCTCTCCTGAATTGCATCCTGTATTTATAAATCGGATGCAGGAATACGTAAGACTAGCCATGATTATTGACATTAAGGAAATAACAACGTGACGCCAAATTTAGAAAGGGTAATCCTATACCTCGTATTAATAAATAAGCCTCGCCCAAGTGGCGGACCCTTAAGTATATTACATTAATGGCAAAGGTACTCGATAAGTATACAATACGAACATAATTTAGGGGAATGTATTTAAAGCGTATTAAATCGTACGAATTAAGAGGAACTAATGTTGATCGTTCATTAGTTTTTATCTTATCCGTTTTATATATTTTCATTCATACCGTACGTTTTTAGAGTAGTTGGAGTAAAAAAATCCTTACATGAGTTCTTTTTTGTACAAGTTTTATTTAAAGTATTCTCAACGTGTACACGCTACGATCGGTCGGCGGCTCTATAATTGTCTATATTTTAGAAATGTCTATAAAAAAAAATCCAACATCTATATTCTCGATTTTTTGGTTTTTCCTCCTATTTTGATTAAAAATAGGAGGAAAGGACCTTTACCTGCCAGGCTTTTCATGTGTGCCAATTAATACACGTCCTGATTAAAACCGATAGAAGAAAAAAAACCACTTCACGCAAGTCGAGAATGCTTGCAGCATGTACAGAGTTCCAAGCAACGCAGCGTTCAAGCGTTCCCTGAAGAAGTCTACTATGTACAAAGGGAAGTAGAACGCGCGCTACGTCTTCTCAAATTGAAACTTTTCAGCGAATTAACTTCGTTTCTCTTCTAGGGTCCTTTCATCTGGGCCTGGCTCTAGACTTAAAGGCGAGATCCTCCGGTTCAGAAGTTATGGACTCATCACCTTCGTTGTCGTCATTCTCTTGTAGGATATTATGGATACAGTCAACGGAAGAATCCTTTCCCCCCTTGAGGTCTGTAAACAGAGCCAACAATCCCCATCTTTGATGGTTCTCTCTGTTCACGTGGAAAATCTGGCTGGCCAGTTTGAAGGCACTCCGCAGTCTCTCGACCTGGTCTACGCTGACATTTTTGCTGACATTCAGCCACGGCTCCAAGGGGTTCTTGATGTACATCCCTGGAGACGAATTATCCGGCTTGGCTATCTCGTGCCCGACTTCCAAGGAGATCCCTTTGAGCCCGAAGTTGAAGTTCGAGTAATACTGGAAGAAACCTTGCAATAGATCATGCAGACTCTCTGCATTCTTTATTCGCCATTCTAGATTGTTCACGTTTCTAACGAATGTGCAGTTGACGCAGCTGTCTGTCACTCTGGTATCTTCCTTGGCTGCGAAGGGAAATTAAGTGAGTTTAATGAATAGGAATCTATTAGGATACCTAGTCTTTTATCTTTTAAGAAAGTACTTACTGGCTGTTGCGATAAGATATTGTAAGGGTGGCAGAATCTGTGCATGTTGTAAATAAAATATCACAAGCAGTATGAGTGAGAAATTAGTAATCCATGGGCCAGGTGTATTCTTCGTCAATTGTTGGGACTGAGCCCACTTTCTTACAGTGAATGCTAATGGTTTAACTCTAGGATCGATGGCGCCGTAAATGTACAAGAGCTCTGACATGTAAACTGCAGTCCTGAAATATCAATGTTAATGATACAAAAATATCATTAAAAAAAAATGTTACGAGATCTTATGCAACGAAGGAAAGACTCTACTCATTTATGTATTTTACTCACATCTGAGACATGCTGAGATCACATTCGAGACCAGCATACCGGTGATCGAATTTAATTATGGGCACTTTTGCTTGAAAAATTCTCTTGACGTTTGAGATACCTGGTATGACTTGTTCCATTGAGGTAGCAATGAGGTCCATTAATTTTCTCGAGTGAAATTTTTCCTTCGAGAAGGACTTTGAATGATACACTAATCTACTGTTTAAATTTTCCTAGAGAAATAAGTTGTTTACTTGAATAAGTATTCCAGAATGTTAGAATGTTCAAACGAAAGGAAGTTATACCAACAGTGCTTGCGTCCAGTATAGCCACGAGATCTAAGTCGCAGCCCATTTTGCCAAAGCCATTTACTGAAGAGCCAAAAGGAAATGCCATTACGTTTGGGAAAAATCCAGAAAAGTAAAATTCAAATTGTTGCGCAGTTAGAAACCTGAGTCTTACTCCAATATCATTAAGCTTAACTAGTTTATGATACAGCGTCATTTGATCCGATATCTACAACAAAAAAAAATTAGGAAAAGTAGAACAATAAAATTTGTTCTTCCCCCATCCAATTATTCTCTTCAAACCTAAATAAATGTTAATCGCACCGAATTAGCAGTTGATAACTGTTTCACCATTTGGTCATCACTAATTTGATTAGTAGCAAAAAGTCTTGTTATCGGTAGTTTTGTGGGGAGCTGTTTCACTTTTTCTGAATTTAAATTCCGGAACCAGAGAATGTTACCAGACGTTGGTAGAAGTTCATCACGATTACAATGAGTTGCTTTAGAGAGCAATGTGGACTTGTCATTAATGCTGGCTAATTCCACCAGGTAAAAGTGCTGGAGAAGGAAAAACATATATTAAATCCAAAACTCATTTGTAAAGCCCACAATAACAGAATAATTACCTCTGAATGATGAGTTGAATAATGATACATATTTCTCACTTTACAGGTTCCCAAACAATATTGGTACAGTTCACTGCCTGATTTCTGAGATAAAACTTGAACTATGATACTCCGATTTGCCTGAGCTTTTTTCTCCTCCAAGAAATTATCAAACATTTTGAATCTGCTCTTTTTATTGTTGTTCTTTAATGGGACATGTGGAAGATTCTCCACATTTTCTAAGACATTGACAGAATTTATATTCTTATTTGAATTACTTATCGATCCTGTACAAATGGCAAAAATTTAAATTTTAGTGTGCGATATACTATGGACCATACATTATAAATAACAGCGACCGTATAGATACATAAAGTAAAATAGTTAAGACCACCAACGAAATTAACCATGTTTTTCAACAAAAACACTTTTCATTAGGAGTTACCGGAGAATTCTCGCGTAATAACGAAATTTCGGGGAAAGGATCCCGAATTGCGTTTAGGAAATAGTAATAATTAAATGTTAAGGAAATATTTATTTATAAGTAGAGAAAACGGAATGGATATGGTTCTAGGTTAAGTTAGGAGATTTACCGGTATTCGCCTTTCGCGAGTTTCGACGTTGACAAGCGGACGTAGTAAAAGTTCTGTAAAACTTGCTACATAATCTAAAACCAGTCTTATTCATAATCAGTTTAGAATAAGGATTATTGGTCGAACGACAAAAATTCACGCAAACACACATGAACAGCGACATGTTTTAATCCTACCCTTCATTTACAGAGACAGTGTTGCCAACAGTCGCCAATTTTTAAGAATAACTTCGTTGCTCGCACCACAGATGTCGCCCAAGATTCAAATATCAGGACTGATATATAAGGCTGTTCAAAAAATATCCCGCGATAATTTATACTAACTCATGTAACATGTAACACCCATATTGTTGCCCTCTGTAATTAAAAATAAACAGCAATTATCCACTATTTATAAAAAGATTCTGTCTCAGTTTTTACCCCTCACATTTAATTAAAACGGAGTTTTATGAGGTAAGTTTTCGAAAATCGATTTCTGTTTTAAATTATTTTACTGCGAAGGAATAACCTGCTTTATTCGGATATTTACAAAACCGGTAATTGGATAAAATTCAGGAGGAAACATGCAGGTTCTAGGAGAGGTATCCCTTTAAGGTCCAGTTCTCATCGACGCGAACAGGCGACGATGCGCTCGCTGTTTCGGGCGATGACGTGATCACCGTCCCGCGGTTGTCTTCCTCTCTCTCGCTCTCCCGGTCACCCACGTGTTGACCTCTCTCTCCCACTCGCAGTGGAGTCAGGATCTTCGCCAATCCGGTGCGCTCCAAAGGTGGAGGAACGCTTCTCCGGTACAACGCGAGGCGAAGCTCGTGACTCGTCCTCTCTCTCTCGCACCTGCATGTCTCTCTATGCTTCCATCTCCCTTCTTCCGATTCCGCGTCCGTGCCCTCTTCTCGCTCGTCCTCTCCCCCCGTATGGGGATTCTCTTTCTGAATTTCTATTATACCTCATCGGATTTTATTTTTCTGACCTTCATGCGAGTTCCTTTTCTGGTCAAAGGGAATTCCTGACTAGCTTTTTAGCACGTGAGGTTGGCGACGAAATTAGATACTGCATTTTTTCCAGAATTAGAAAATCGACGTATTTTATGATGCCGTAAAAAGGTACCATTCAATTCTCTCAGATGAAAAGACTTTTCGTTCTATGTTTACGTTCCAGGTAAACAATGTTACAATGCCGACAATGCCGCAGGAGGAGAAGAGTCACGACTTCAGAAATGTTCCTTGACGGTTCTTTTAGATTTCGGTAGGTCTAATACGCGACTATTATCGCAGTTATCACGTTGAATACGAAGACAAATGGTGTGTTAAACTATTGCGAGTTTAGCGCTAAAATGTTAATTGGGAAAAAATCCAATAAATGTTTTTCCAATTAATCATTCATCTCTCGGCATTCGTACCCCTTTCGTCCTTCTTAGTTTATTCCTGCCTCTCTTCTCATTCCCCCCCTCATACCTGTCTCTATCTACCCTCCTTCCGATACTTATACCCCCCGTGCTCCCCCTCTAATCCTCTCGTTTTTTCCCTTTTCTCCCTCGCGCTCAGTACCCGTCTCCTTCCAGTAGTGTCTTCTCTGTCATTCCTTAGGCGTGGCCGATCTGCTTTCCTTTTCCCTCTCGCTGGTAACGTTCGACCCTTTCTACCCGTCTCCTCCCTCCTGTTCCTTGCGTTTGTCTCAGCGCATCGCCTGCCCCCGCCATCTTGTCTGTCCTTTTTCATCCTTCTTTCCATCCCACCCCTCGGGCCGCTGTCTCTTATCCCCACTCCTCGCCAAGCTCCCTTCGCCGCGCGTCCTCCCTCTCTCTCTTACTCGCAGCCGGGGCCCTCTTCCCCTCTCTCTCGCGCGCTCCCTCGCGGATTCTCGCGCTCCTGAGAGCCGGCGAGGACCCGCCGAGTTCAGTCTCGAGTCTCGCGCCGAACCGCGTCGATCGCAACGGAAGCCCGCGTCGAATCGGCCGCTCGGACGATTCAACGACCCGGACAGGTGTAGTGTGTAGTGCCGGGCCGCAGCGACGGAATCGCAACGGAAATCGCGACCGGGATCCGCGATGCCGCGCTCCGGTCTAGACGCGGCACCCTCGGAGTCGCCGAACCTTGACGGACGTGCCCACGCCGCGGCCGACTAGGAATGTCGAGAAACCGAACTCCTCCGTACGATGCGACCGAAACGACAATTATTTCGAGAAATCGCGAACGCGACAGAGGGCCAGTGTTGACGGAAGATTGACCGGAGGCATTCTACAAGGAACCTGTGTAAAGTCGAATTTCAATAATTGGACGCGTAGAAAATTTCAATCGAGGTTAGAGAAGACGGAGGAATTCCAGGCAAGGGTGGATTTAAACGCCGAGGAGGGCTCAGGGTCGCGAGATGTCGTTGGGCAGGATTAGCGGTGGTATTTTAATCTAACTCGAGGGAATCTCATCGAAATTTCGAGACGCGGGGGAAGGGCCGCCATTTTGTAAAGAAAATTCGCGGGATGACGTCACGGACCCAGAGGACCGCGGGGTGCGTCGCGGCCAAGGAGATTTTCGCGGGCGGGTTTCGACGCGCGCGCCGCCATTTACCGCATGCCGGTAGATCGGCGAATTAACGGCCGCTTTCCGTTGGAGCGGCGGTTTACGAGTGCCGGTATTCGGACCCGCGATTACAATACGGTGGTTATCGTCGCTGAAGTACGGAGGGTGAGATTGCTCACGCGGGGAGAAGCCACTTGTTGCTTCCCTTGGTTCGAGGGGATTATTTCCTCCCTCTACCTGTTGCGTCCGCTAATCCGTGCAACCAATTCATCTGGCCAGCTTGAGGAGTGAACACCGACAAGTGAAGTGGGATTTCTTCACGTTGGATCAGCTCGGAGCCATCTTTTTACGGCCTTCGGGAAAGAGCGAGCTTCAGGTGAGTGTCAACTGGACCACCGGCGCCATCTTGAACAGAGTCGTTAAAAGGATGAAATTTTTGGAAATATCTCATTTCTGAAATTTAACGATACTGTCGAAATATTCTGTCAACCGTTTTGCCTGGAACCGCTGGAAGTGAAAGTTGAAAAGAAGACTTTTTCGATACTTCTCATAATTTATTTCCAAATCTTTCCCCCCTTTTAATCGCTTATACACGTAACCGACATTGAAAGTCGATTTCGAAATGGAGTCCTGATTTACCGGGTGTGTCCATACATCTTAGAAAATTGCCCGAATAATATACACATCAGGTTCTCTTCCCTAATTGTTAAAGCGAGTTAAGTCAATTTATGACCAATCGGTCTCACCTAAGGCGATTAAATTATTCCGGTCCCTAAGTCACGTGACTTTCCACGTCGATTTCAAAGATGAGCCGCGACGCATCCTCCGTGTTTACACAGCCGAAGGCTGCATCTCCTTAGCGTCGCGTGAATGGAAAAGCGGGGTCGATTCACGGCCTATGTCGAAATAGTCGAAGACTGACGGGGAAAGAAAAAGAGATAGGGCTGATTACATGTAGTTTAAAGGACCCACGTGGGACGTAACGGCTCGTTGACACACGGCTAGACGTTGGTGATGCGAGCGAAACCGATGGGCATGGGCTTAATAACGGCGTTATGCAACGAGAACGGGCCCAAGGTTCCATTTGCCGCGACGTGGGGGCGCGTGCGCGGTAGCGGCGCGCGTGGGCGGATCTTCGCCAAATATGTCCGGCGCCAAGGATGTCCGGGAGTGTCACCTCGCGGGTTTGCACGGCTCTGTCTGGGCTCTGGGTTTACGAAATCCCGATCGGAGGATATGGTGACGTAGCGGGGGAGGGAGGGAAGGCTTCGAGATCGCGCGGACTCGTTTAACTCGGCTTTTAAGGAGCGCTTTTACGGATCGGATATCTCGCTGGTAAGGGCGGCCGCTCCGGAGAGGATTGCCTCGGGAGGAAGGCCGCTTTCTCGAAGACCGATCTCGGATTTGCATCCAGTCGCGAGCGTGACCTTGGATCGGTTTGCGGCGCGTCAGGTACCGCGATTGCGTACGAAGTCGAGGCGAGATTGTCCAGGTGAAAAAGTTCCCGCATGAGCCTCTCTGGCTCGCCCTGGGGTTAATCAAACTCGGAATGGGATGTGCTAAGAGAGACGGGGATGGAGGGATTATCTCGTAATCGTGACGACGCTTTTAACGCCACCTTTATAACGGACGGTTTCGTTAATCGGTTATCTACGATAATGCCGGATTACTGACGCGAGATGCCCTGATGCGCCGGATCGGAAACGACGTGCTTGGCCAACTCGGAGTTTGACTTTCGAACGTTTGCGGTTTCGTTAATCAAGGGATCGTTCTTACGAGTTAATGAGGCTACGAAGTGCAGAGGACACGAAGGGGTACGAACGCGTTTCGCGACTCCACCTGGTGACTTTGGACGACCGTAGACTGGCCTCGGGATAATAAATCTCAAATCTGAATGCAGAGGGACTGAAGGGGCGAGGGAGAGATTCGTTAATGCGTGATTACACTCTTTTAAAGGCAACTTTATGGTTCACAACTCGATGAATCAGTTCCGTCGTAATGGCGGACGTCTGATGTAAGACGCCGTGATGCAATCGGCGGGAATGGGCCACCTTTTCGAAATGAAACGATGGATTTGCATACAATCATATTTGTTACTTGGAGATTTCGTAGCGCGCGTGACGTCACGAATTTCGGGGAGTAAATGATTTTCGGGATTTTAGTCCGATCTTATGAGAGGCCGGAATGCGTCATCTCGCGTCACGTCATATGTCTCGTAGATCGATCCTCGGAGATGCCGAGTAAGAGCGAGTTTTTTAATGACGGACACTTTCTCGACGTACGAAAGTAAAGACTCTCCTTATGAGGAGGTTACGCACGATTTACGGAGTGAGCACTCTTTCTCTCTCTTTTCTGTTCTCCTGGACTGCCAAGTACCTGAAATTGCGATTTATGGCGGATTTTTTTCCAACCCGCGCAACCGCTCCAAATTATTTCTCCACAGTTTTACGGGTAAATCCGAGTTCGGAGCGAAAAGGAAAAACACGTGGAGGTTATCTTGAAACCATCCTGGAAATATTAATAAATCTTAATTTTGTATGGAATTAAATTCCCTTTGATTAATTTCCCCCTCTGGGTAGGCGTTTAAAAATCGACGGAAAATGTCCCGACGATTTTGCGGATTTTATTTTCACTCGTTATTCGTAATATCATTGTTGGATAATTTATTGGATTGTCTTAAGCGCTTTCCGAGAAATCGATCTCGCCTTCTGCGCTCGGGAGAAGTGATTTCAATGCCGGACACTTTCCAGTACGAGCATTGGAGGTACCTCCTGTAACGAGGTTATGTACTTTCGCGTTACGTTACCCGCTGGAACGCTTTTCTTTTCACCAATCGCGGGTTGCGAGAAGAATTCCTTGGGAAATGAGTGCAGATGAGAAAAAAAAAAGGAAACACGAGACGACACGCGAACGAAGTCCTTCCTTCGGTTTCGGCGGCGCAAATGTTATAAGATAATGTTATATTTAATTATCGACACCTTCCGATCTTTCAAGCCGCTTCAATGTCTGTTTTACAAAATAAAAGCCTAGCTTATTCACTTCGAAGGGGGACCTTGAATTCATTTCACGCGTCGTGGAACTTATTTCGGACATATCGCGCCCTCATGTGAGACGTACCTGGTGGAACACCTGTTTCCGTTACCGAAAAAGACCCCTAGGGTCCCGTCATTGTTCCATAATTATGGGAACGCGTTTTGGGCAGAATATGATGACAAAGAGAGAAATCACGAATGCACGGCCGGCGATTAAACTTGCGAATTAGTCGGAAATTAATTCCACCGTCAGCTGGTGGTGATCGATTCGCATTGATAGTCGATCCATTATCAACCGATCAGGAATCGCACACCTTGGAGTTGTTGAACCTCGATACATTATTCAGAGACGCATTGTAATTATAATAGCATCTCTGCGAACACTTGCAATCATCCCGCTACGTGATTTTATTGTCAAAGGAGTTCAAGCTTGGAGATGTTTTGTTGGCCTATTCAGGACACGAGCGACTCCAAAAGAAAAAAAAAATAAAAGATGAAAATATTTTGCCCCTTCTCTCGGAATGTTGGTCCTTCTTGACACGTACAAAGCATTGTTGGAGCCGACGAAACCAGTTCCATTGCCAGAGAACCAGATTTTTAGGACTTTCTTAACATGGGACCCTCTTCCACTCATTTCGGGGCCTGAAAAAAAATCCTAATCTAGCTCGAGATTTACTTAACATCCAATTTACTAAGTTCATGGATTTTTTTTTACCGATTTACAATTAATTAGCGCGGCCCTTGTCGGATAAGTGTGGGCTAGAAAATGCATATTCCATGTTAATAAGAAAAGTGTAGGTTAATGGAAACTGGTCGAGGTTCTGTCCGCCTTTTTCTTCGGCCATGATCCGTCCAGGTGATGATCTCATTGGAAGATGGCCTTCCTGGAGATGTTTATTCCTTCGCTCGAATTTATGATGCTAAGCTTACTAATTCCTGGAGAACGAAAACCGTATCTCATCTCCAGGGGGGCAACACTTTGAAATAGATGAAGTAGAGAACTCTAAGATGGAATCGCTTACTACTGCCTCTTACGAGAAATTTTTTTATCGATATATTTCATGTAAGAAAAAATGAAATAAAAAGAATCGTTAGGGTGACAAGTCCGAGAATGATGATCTCACCGTGAAATCATCTTCCGAGACGTCCATTATTATTCTTAGAAGATGTGCGGCTGTAATGTCAAATAAATCATCCTCGTCACCGTGGACGTCTATTCCTGCACGCGGAAGTGTTTGCCGATTGTTTTATAAATTGTCGGTAAATACGAACCGAGAGATCCGTGCATCGTTTTAGGAGCGTCGCGCAATTTTTCCTGGAGCGGCACGAAATTTTTCTTGGAGCAACACGAAATTTTTCTTGGAGCAACACGAAATTTCTCCTGAAGCGACTCGAGATTTGTCGACCAACTCGGGCGCGAAATATTGAAAAGCGAAAGAGGCTGGGCCGCGCGTCGCGATCGGTCCACCACCGGTGGCGCCAAGGTCGGCCCGGTCTTCGAAAAAGTGAACGTGTTTCTTCGGCTCCGTCTCTTTCTCGGGAAAGAGGGAGAGGGAGAGACGCATTACTTTCTCGTCGCTTTACTATCCCACTTGAAAACATATCGGCGCGCCGGAAGCGGAGATTAAGCCCTCCTCCCCCCCATCACCGATCCGGAGAGATATACACCTCTCGCGGGAGAGGCTGCGAAATGTGCGTGCACGCGAAAGCCGTTTCTAAGCCCTTTTGAAATTGCCGCTTTATGTCTCTTTATGCTATTTCACGGGTGTACGGATTCTCCTTGTTTCCAAAGAAACACTCAAAAAGCGCCCCCGTTAGCCTCGGGGTACCTCGCGGCGTACTTCTAATTTCGTAACTTTGAATTTCCCGCCGATTGCGCGAAACTACGACGCGTGACTCGAGCTCTCACCCGGTGGCTCTCCGTGACGCGCGGAAAGATCCTCCGTCCCGATATGCGGATGAAAATCTCATTGTTTTACTTAGGAATGTCGTGGGAGCGCTCCTTTGAATTTCCCGCCCGGCGTGGGGCGGCGAATCGGACGGCGGGATTCTAGAATCTCGGGAATATCTCGTTACGCCGTCGATACGAATCTTATGAAAATGGACGACACTCTTTATCTCTACGGTGCGGATATTTAAATCCGACGGCGTAATCTCTTGCCGCGTTTTCGAGGCGGATTGTATGTCGAAGAGGTTCGACTCAGTTATTAATGAGACTTTCTCTTTTATTTTAGCCATGGACTGGCGGGCAGCTGCGCTCGTGATTCTTCTGGTGAGTAAACGAGAATCCTCTGTGTCAATTTTGTAATCTATGCCGGTCTCGCGGTGGCGCCGCCGAGCCACCCCCGACCTCGACGAGCGACCTCCGCCGCCGTTTACCGGCCTTGCGGTCGGAGAAATGGACGGGCGTTGTTTCTTCTGCTCGTAAAAAGGAGCCCCCCCTCGCCTTTAAACCCGGTAAACGGCCGTCATTCTCCCGCGACTCTCTGTTATTAAATTCCGCTTACAAGCCCGCCCGAAATTTTCGGCCATCTTGGGAGCCCCTTTCACGCGTCCTCGCGAAAGAGAACTCGCTCGGATCAAAAACGAGATATTCACGTTGAAAGTGAAACGCAATGAAACTTCTCCGTTTTTCACTCGTCGCACAATTTTACTGGAGAACGCTGAATCGTGACGGATGGGATTTTTTTTTTTTTTCCATTTATTCGGGATCGTTGATTAACGAGGACGCGCAAGAGGGATACCAAAATGGAGGACGCGTTGCCATGTGACGTCACGAGGGTAGTTATGGCAACGCTTCGGCGTTACCTTCGAGCTTACTCGGGGTTTTATATGGTCTCGTAAATCTTGATCTAAATGTATAGACCGTCCCTTCATGACAGAAATGGTCGAAATGAAGACTTCATTAAACGTTAGGCCGCATTGTTCGGGATTCGAGTCGCGTCGCGTGCCGTAAGTGAGGTTATGTCGCGTGCCGTAAGTGAGGTTACGCGGCGAATGTCGACTCGTCCATTCCGTTCTCGGTTGGCGGTCCGAGGTGGAGTTGCTCGGCGACTTTCGAAAAAAAAATAAAAAAAAGGAAGAAACATAGGAAAGCAAAGACAAAAAAAAATGAGTCACCCACCACGTGGCGAAAGAGAGGTTATGTCGTCCCGGGCCACCAGGAGAAGCCAGGATCGCGGTTAACAAGCGCCACTTACGATGCGACTTTTTTTTTTTTCTCCTCCCTATTAACCTCTTCGAGGTGATCACTATCATTTGCACTGATAGCGCAAGTTTTGAGGTACTTTTTTTCTCTCTCCGAACTATCTATTTTTACATCGTTTCATCGTCTACTTGCGTGACACTTGGCTATCGCAGCTGCGTGTCGATCAGCTGTTCTTCTTATCGCCGCTATATTGCCTCATTGGTCCCGCGGAGGATTTAAAAGCATTAGACGTGTCTTTCGTTCTAACGAGCCTCGAAACTACCTACAGCCGGTTTTTCCTTGACTCTCATTAACGCAGGGCCGAATAGTAATTACCATACATAAATATATCGTCAAGTCTTCCGGGGTATAATTCATTCTACCGATTTAAACGAAAGAAAATGAAAAAAATCCTCGTAACCGAGGATCGATCAGCTGATCGTTCTCGCCGCCATATTGCCTCGCCGACTCGCGCCGGTGGATTTAACAGCATTAGGTTTTCTGGCTTAATGATGAGGCATAAAACGACTTCTCCGAGCTGGTTTTTGTCCAATTTCCAGTTAACGAAGAGCCGGCGATTAATAACTACCTTGTCCATTAACGGATCGTCACGTTGCGTTGTCGATTTATCGGGTTCCCTTTGAAAAATCAACCTCGACCCTCGCAACCGATATCCTCCTTTACGTCGCCATTTTGTCTCGATGAATAATTCACTTTTCATCCATATTTTAACTATATACCCGCAATAACCCGTGGCTACGTATTGAGGCATACTTTTATCATTGTCCTGCCGGTTTATTTCTACATATAATTTACGGGGATTACTCGAGTTGCGTGCCGATCCGTTGATTACTCTTCTCGAGATCATCTGTTGCATCGTCGATTGGTGGCAATAAACATGCGTGTAAACACACCCTCAGGTATTCTCGCGGTAATTGAGACCTCTCTAGGTGCGTGCCTTCATTCTATGTCGTGTAATAATAAGAATCGCCGTTGCATTCAGTAGCCCTTTGTTTTTGCTGGCCCTTCTTCGGATAGGTTAACTTCTCTTCCTTGACGTCTTTCCGTTTCGTGTGCGGTCGGGATCTCGGGCTGCGTGTCGGCATTTCAGGCCTGCGTCTCTTTGCCGCCATCTTGGATCCTCCACGTAAAAATGTCTCGAGGGATTATCCGAGGAGACTGAGATCATTTCTCGGAGCAAGCTTTTGCGGAACCATGACTAATAATTGTTATTACTTGCACTCCGAGTTATAACGAAGTCTCCCTCGGGATGATTAATTCTTTTACGCGCTTTGGAAGGTCTCTTTTCAAATTGCCCGTCCACCACGGGGGAGAAATTCCCACGGACTTCATTTACCATTAATCGCTTTCGGTACGAAAGTCGGGGTTCTTGTTAAACGACTGGTTGCCGTTGTCCTCGAGGTGTCCCAGTTTGTGCAGAATAATTCCTCCGGGCGTCTCGAGGAGTCACTTTCGAATCCGTCGATTTCTGTCCTTGCCGCCATTTTGTTGCGCCGCCGGGGCTGCCGAATGTGGATACGTAAAAATCTGCAAAAATCGCAAATTAACCGAGAAAACGCGCGTTTACATCGCGGACGAGAGTTAACCTGATTAATCGCGAGGATTCGATATCGGGGCATTTTCTCATTGTCGCTCCTCGTCATTATTCCGAGGGGCTATTCACTCGGACATCAGTGGGAACAATTTCCTTCTTTGATGACCGATTGCCATTGATTTCGTATTATGGCGAAGAACAATGTGGTTCGGTAACAAGGGACGGTCGATCTGAAAATTGCGAGAACGCGTCGATGATTTCCAACGGTTTCCACTGATCTCCACTGATTTTCAGGCGTTAATGTCGACGATTTCCTGAGTTAATGACCCCTCGCCGTTCTCTTTTAACGCGGATTCCTTATCGCCATGTTTTCTCGGCTACTTGCACGTATTATTTTGCGAGGGCGTGTACGTACTCCCATGAGTGTTAATCACTTTAGGGGGACGTTTTTATCGGACCGGGGCTAATGATAGGGATTGCGGGCATTTAGAAGCCATTCTTGAGATCCCTTTTGCGAAGGTTTAATTCCTTTTGCGTGATAGTCATTGAAGTTGCGTGTCGGTCCAGCCTTCGCTCCTTCTCTCGCCGTCATATTGCTTCACCGACTCACGCGAACTATTACCGAGCCGCGGAAAATGTTTAATGAGATTTCCAAATCAATTGAAATTACACCTTCGATGGAATATATTTAAACGGCCGATTAATAATTATCGGCAGCACTCGAATCCTAGCGCGAAATGTCGACTTCTGCCCTTTTGCGACCAACTGGAAAAAATCCCGCAAGTATTCGATCGAACTGTCGAATTATTTCCTTTCAATTATTAATTGCAAAATACTCTGGAAACACCGTCAAAAGTCATACCAGGTGAAAGTCTAAAGATGGTCTTCGGAATGGCTGAGAAGTTCAGGGTCATTTTTTGTGATACACATTTATCGCACTTTGTGGGAAGAGAGCCATTCGCAGTCTAATTAGCATGCGGCGGGACTGCTTTCTAAAATCCATTTTTGCGGTGATTAATCGCGCCGTCGTTTTATCGATTCATACGATAATATGAGGTTTCTCTTAAAACGGGCCGTTGAATTGTGGATTTCTTCCCTCGCGATCATAATTCGATACTCGATACTAATATTAATTAACGGATGATAAATACGAGTTTTCTAGTAATTCACATCCGTGCTCGGGGAACGCGTTTTTAAAGATTTATTTTGTAACAATTATTGCCTTCGTCGATTCTTGACAATTGTTGCCATTCGGTTAGCGTAACGTCGAGGAGCTTTTCCCTTTTTTTTTTCTTCTGTTTGTAGAGATCGACTTTTTAGCGGGTATTTCCTATCGTTGCAAGAAGTTTCTCTTAAAACCGGCCCTCGGATCAGCTGATTCCTTCTCTCGCCGAAATATTGCTTAACCGCCTCGCGCCGATGAGTATGCAAACACGAAGATACTCGGGCAGGATTCCCAAATAGATAAACGCCTCCTCTTGGCGAATATTTTTATCGGGACTGACAATGATAATCCCTCGTCGTTCCCCACTTCGTTTTTCTTATCGGGAGAGTGGCTAAACAATTAGTATAATAATTTCTTTTAATTCGTAACTCGTAAGTCACTTCGCTTTCGAAGCGCGGCGCGCGCCACCTAGGGAGATGACAAAACCGTCGGCGAAGTCGTGGCCACGCCCACTTTTACTTTGTACTCTTTATATATATATATATATACATGTATATATCGGCGGGATCTGCAGCCACCTTCGGAGCGCTTGGCGGTGATCTCGCGCGCATGCGCCCGTCCGCGGTTCCAGCGGCTGCGCACCACTCGGCACGCGTTCACGCGCATTTGCCGCCCCGGTAGAACCGGAAACTAGTTATCGAACGAATCGACCGCTCGACGATCTGACTACCTCGACGCGGAATTTCCGGAGACAAGTTGCCGACACTTAGATCCCCCTAATAAATTCCCTAGGGAAATTCACCGGGAGAGCGCGAAACGGCGACTCGGTTTCACTTGGATTTTACATAATTCTCGAATATATGCATGTATACTATGAATATCTCCGGCAAAAATGAAAGGCAGAAATTTTACACCGAATATTCACAGCTGGTCAGAATTATATGTCGAACGTCACGCGATAAACTTCGATCCGAAACGATCGATCGAGCGATCGGTTTTACCTTTTAGGAATCTACCGGCGGCGTTATTACTCACGGGGAAAAATAACATTGCATAAGAGTAGTTGGGTCAGTTTAGTCGGGGGGAGGGGGAAGTGCACAGTGCGGTTGGGAGATTACGCATGCGGATGAAGTGCGGCAAAAGGCGGCCGTCCAAGGCTGCCAACCCACGCCGTTAGAGAGACAGATCCGCGATCGTGTAATACCAACCCAATCACGTCTCAATCGGCCCCTGATCGCGTCCATCCCGATAATTTCGCGATCACTCGCCGCGGACCAATTTGCAATTAAATGGCGAACGGTGACGTCGCATTGGCCGCGAATCTCGAATGACAAATGACGGAATCGACGCGGTCGTGGCGCTGATCGAAACCGACATTGCTCGTCCCGTCGATTATTAATTTAATTAATTGCCGGATAACGAACGATCTATTCCCTGCCCTCGGCCTGGCTGTCTCTTATTATTGTCGCTTCTCATAGACCTTATGATTATTTTATCTTCTTCCTCTAAGTGGAAGGATTTTATGTATTCACCGAGTGAGCTTTGTGGGATGTGAAAAAAATCACTTTAATTTTTTATTCGTTGCTGCATTTTTAATTGGGCTTTAATGGAGGAGGATGGATGTCTTAAACGGAGAGGCGAGTGAGGCACGAACGACGAGGTTCGATTAGATCGCCGTCACGTACGGGTTCGATCGACTTTAAGGGGGAGATATCTCGTGTTTCTGTAATTCCCGGGCAATCTTCTGTCGGGAAGCATTTATTTTTAATCGATAACCGTGTAAATGCGCTTATACGATTTAATCGCACGATTTAAGGTTTATTAGTTAATTCATCTCGTTAATTTCTGGGCTAAGTAGTTGTCTCCGCCGATTACCGGAATTTCATCCTAACAAGAAACGTAGGAAGAAAGTGCCCGACTTTTCTTATCCAGAAGTCGTTTTCCTCCGTTTGCCCAGCGATAAAGTCCTTGTCAAGTCTTAACGTGTAAAAACATTACATGCATTTAAGAGGGCTGAAAGTAGTAATTTCATGTCGCAAAAAGGGACAAACCTTGGTTTTATTTGGAGGGACTTAATTGATAGCAGTGGTACCTTGCAATTGGGTACCGAGAGGTTGTCATCTCGTTAGCCAGTTAACGAGGAAAAAGTGTCCTAGGGGAAAATTCATTACCTTCGTTTTTTATTTAAATACACCCCTTTCCTTTTTATTTGTACGAACGTAGCTGACAATGGTACCTAGCAATGAGCTCCCTGATTAGCTGTATCCTGGACGAGTCAGTTAGTATGTATAAAGTGTTCTAGGGGAGAATTCAGTTCCTTCGATACCCGCGTGTCGCTGCAATAGCGAACACGCCCACGTGGTCGTGACCGGCTCGCTCGAGCCGAGCGGAATAAGAAATGTGAACGCGCCTTGATCGAATCCGATGACGTCACAGTCCTTAAAGAAATCACTATTCCGAGACTTGCAAAAATAGGCTTCGCGTTTCCGCATTCGACTACGGTCTATGAATTGGTAAGAAAAAAAAAATTATGAAAGTGTAAAAGCGAGTTCGGCACTCTTGACTTCAGGATTCCACGTGATCGTTCGCCCACGTTTTAGTCACTCACATGTAGGTACTTTAAGAAAAATCACTGCAAAAATGATTTCACGGCGAACATTATGAACCCTGTAGAAACGCCCCATCTCCGGCTGCATTCTTACACGAATTTTCCTGCAATTGTTTCAGATCACAATGGCGAGGCACGGCACTGCACGAGGGGCGCAGATACCTTCTTTACCGACGTGTGAGTACCGACGCTTTCTAATTATTCGTGCCGGCCGATGGGCCGTAATTTCCCCGCTAATCATCCGCACGTATCAATTTCGCGGATAAATGTTTACCCGGGACGATGATCAAAAGGAACGATACTTCCGAGATAACGTTGAATCTATTAGCCTTTTAGTAGATATATATTCAGGACTTTTTGCACCTTAATTCTGGAGATTTCAACTTGTACATCTAACAGGATGTATTCGCTTATTAAGATGCTCCTTTTATGGGCATGGGTTAAAGGGTTAATGGCCAGGATTGACGAGGCTGCAGGATTCGCAGACGCGAGGTGACCTTCCTTGAAGGATATTGCCGAGGTAGAAGGTGAACGTGGCGTATCGGGGATGCCAGGGTCGCCATATTGAAAAGCAGTCGGGACTGTAAATTTTAATTTTTACCGTCCCAATGAGATCGACCTCGTTAAATCGCAACATATTAGGAACATTGTAATACGTCGATTTGAAATTGTACAGTCTCGGTATTAACACTATCCTCCCCTGATCGCGTCTAAATCGTATATAAATTGATCGGTCTTCTTCGATATCCTCTCGAGGGCGGAATAAAGGACTCGAGGACTTCCGATTGACGAGGATTCGCAGACGCGCAATGACCTTCCGCGAAAGACATTGCCGTGGCAGAAGGTGAACGCAGTCGTGCGGCCTAGATTCTCATGTAGGGAGAGAAAAGAAGGAGAAAGATCGGAAAGGCGCGCGAAGTCGCCGAAGGCGAGGGAGGAGGCGGCGCGAGGGAGACGGAGCGAGGCCGGCCGCCGTTGGGCCGAGAGAGACGCGAATACCTCTTGTCGCCGGGCCGCGGAGCACCATCGAATCGAAAGTGGTCGCCGCCATATTGCGCTTTCTGCTCGGCCCGGCGTGCGTTTATTGTCTCGCGAGAGGAATTTCACCGGATCCACGTTACGGCCCGTCTCGCGCGAGAGACGTCGAGAAGGATAGATCTTTTCCCGGTACTTTAACCAGAAAGAATGTTAATCGTTCACGTTCCGTCGCCGCCATTATGCCCTTGCCCTTTCCCCGGGATTTCGTCACTTCCGTTCGGCGATATCATCTTTCTTAAATTCACATTCCTCGCGGAGTATGAAATTTAAATGGGGCGCCCACTCTTCGCCTTCTTGGAAATCGGCGTGTCTAAAAAGTCGAGGTAGCCTTAGCAGTTTTATACGTGGGCGAAGCCTGACTCATTTTAGATTCCAACTAATGCGAATCAATGATTGGCAGCTTTTTATTACGCCAAAGTGGCCTCTCTCCCGGATCTCGTTAATGCAAAATTTCGAGTAGGTGATCTCACCGAATACATGTCGTCACCTTCGATTTCCAAGAGGACCGCGCGAGAGGAGGCCGATAAAAACCGCCTCTCCGATCTTTTTTTACCGTGAATTATCATTAATTCATATTTTTGGCACGACAGCTTTGTTCACGTAATATAATATAAATATTCATGCGTCACCGAGCCTTCTGCGTCACGAGTAACACTAATCGTTGTTGCAATTTTGCGCGGTTTGTCTCGTTATTTTACGCAAAGCGGGACGTGAGCTTGACTTTCTCAGGGATGGAAAAAATGAAGATGTCGCGTGCTGAGCGGGTAAGAAAAAAAAAAAAAACAAAAAACAAACACGTGGAAACTCGCTGTCACTGGCGACTTCTTGCGGTCTCTCTTTTTAGGTTAGTCACGTGACACCACCGCCGCAAGACGTCGGCCGTATAAACTGTCGCTCTCGGCGGGAGAAACGCTCCGTGGAAAGTGTTTTTCACGTGTGAACGCCCGCTCTCTCGATCGTGCGTGCACTGTGCCTAATTAATCGGCGAGCGGGTTATTAAGTTCATTAGGGGGAATGAAATTTGAAATTTTCCCGCGTGCCGACTCTCGGCGCCGTTCAAGGGAGACGCCGTGCGTGGCGTTCATTTTTACGCGCGTGGTGCACGCACGACGCAGCCTCGAAACCGCGATCATTGCTTGCGCGTCTTTATCGAGATTTTTATAAGAATTGTTAATCATAAATGAATTTAACATTCGGTACCTGGGGTACAACGCGGCGTAAAGATGGCGTATTTCTTAGGGCGGT
Organism: Orussus abietinus; assembly: GCF_000612105.2. NCBI lineage: Eukaryota > Metazoa > Arthropoda > Insecta > Hymenoptera > Orussidae > Orussus > Orussus abietinus. The sequence continues at coordinate 456,319 of NW_019394887.1, read as the reverse complement.
GTTAACGCGAATCATTGAATCATCTTACGCGCGTCATTGATTGGTCATTCGCAATACTTGACAAAGCATTATTGGGCAATCGCGTTTCCGAAGGCCGAGGTATTGGAAATCTGCCCGATCAAATTCGGTGGTTTCTATTCAAACCAACGCGCGTTTTATTGGGCAATTCGTCACTTGCAATGACCGATCAACGATGCAATCCCCGTCCTAGATTTATCGATTAAATGATCTGGATCGATCGAAGAAGAACATTGCGGACGAATTACGGCATTATTAAATCTTCCCATATTTTTTTTTTTTATATATAGATATATCTTCGTTTCGATTATTCGGAGCGATTTCGCGGTATTATCGAGATAATAGACGTAATCAGGACTTTACGATCGGGTGTTCTCTAAATGTAGGGTACACTGGAGAAGTATTAATTATTCGATTGCCGTTACGCGGATTACGGACCTTTCTCTTAGTGTAATTGTTACTCGTAAAACGAGGGGGTTTTTACTTTCACCGTTTCGCGGAGAAGCCCGTAATGTCGGCCACTGTACAGTCCGGTTACGCGCACGTGGTTTCCTTTCTAGGTCTACGTGTGCGCCGGCGCGTTGGCACCACCCGATACAAATGTTATAAATAAAGGAAATTGCGGTGCATGTTAAATATTCGCCGAAGAGATTCAAATCGTGAACGCGATCCATCGGTCCCAAATGAATTTCCTAATTTCATCGATCACCGTTTTAGGTGATCGTTGGATCTACAATGAGTTTCGCGTAAACCGCGGAATGATGATAACGCGTTGCTTCACTCAGCCGTTCCATTTCTTGGGTGGAAAAGAGAGAGAGAGAAAAAAAAAGAACGTTACATGTGCATCTGGTTCGTGCTTGAAATGCGAATGCGGTTCTTGCGTAGAAACAACCAGTCCGCCATAAGCGGTAACATTTTTCCTTCCAACCTGATGCCGCCCATTTACACATCCTATTTATAGGCGTAATTAATTCCCCCAGAATCCGAGAATCCCTGAAAAAGTCGCAGTATGAATTGAATCACCCTCCAATGATTAATTAGTATTTTAACGTCACATTTCACACGTAAGGGTTAATTGTTATTTCTGTATTAAATGTTTTTTGTTTTTTTTTTTGCCATCGCCTTTGTTCGCGATACATTTCCCGTAGAACGTAATAACGCGAACGGTATATCCGCAATTCAAGCAGAACGGAAAAGTAACGCTGTCGCAACTTCTCCTCGCCATGTTTCAGTTCCGACTCGAAGTGTTCATGTGCGTCGGTAACTTTCGTACTCGTACAAGATCTAAAGACGGCCTTCGAGTTGTAAAAATCGATACGTTCTCCCCACTCCGTATATTCAGATCCATCGATGACGCTTAATCTCTCTCTTGAGATCTCGGGTGAAAGAAGTGCAAACCCACCATGACGTCAATCCGCCAATTACGCGGATGTCTCCAGCGGGTCTAATTGAAAAGGGACACGCAATGTCCTATCTATCTCAATCCGTCCCGTCGTATTGCTTTATTCCCTTTTATAATCGGCAATCCTTCGGGGTACTCCACGAGGGAAAAAAAAAGAATAAAAAAAAATCGATCAGACACGAAGGGCGTAAAGGTGTCTCTAACGGAAACGACCAATCACATCCTGCGATTTCCAAGATGGCGTCCTCACGTGCCTCCCCCCAATAACTCTAATTGAAAACACGATCGCTGGATCCTTCGGTCGTGCGAATTTGTTAAGATGTAAATCTTGCCGTTAATCGAGGCCGCCAATTAAACGCAGCGTAGATTCCCGCGGTAAGTCGAACCAATCGATCAGCAATCGAATCCTTTAATTACCCCCGGCTCCCGGTCCGCCCTAATCAATTTGGTCCACGCACGAGCAGCGGCGAAATCCATTAACGCCGACCGCGGCGCTTCCTGGCGGTGATTGGTCGAGATCGCCTTGGGCCGACCAATCCCAGCGAGCTCGGCCTCTCTTCTATTTCTCTATTTTCTATGCCAGAAGAACAAATTACCTGCCAAGCGTCGCGATAGATGGCGCGACGATAGCCGATCGCTACGTCATCTTGACGCGCCTTCTCGGTGGGCGGAAGAGGCGATTTATTCTTTTGGAGCCGGACTAAGGGCGCGCCGGTACAGCGGAAAGTACCGATCACCCTCGTGCACCTTAAAATGGAATTTTTTCCATTCTTAAAAAATATCTCACCGAAAGAAATGCACCCTGTTTGAGGAAAAGTTTTCTAAACATTTTGACGTTTTGATATAGATATGATCCTTTCGTAACACCTTGATATTCGTAGCTTCTTTTCCTCGCTCATCTGGTCTCTCGTTTCCGACACACCGCGTGGAGAAATATAAATCATGAAGATGTCTTCCCCTCGCCGATACCTTGAGATTTTCAATCGACTAGGTTCGTAAACAGGAAATGAGGAAGCACGGGGGAAGATAGCTCGCAGTTAACGATCTCGCTAGATGATCACCGGCTGACGTCACGGTCCACTCGGCCGTCCTCCATTCTTGTTCCCTCCCCCTCTTGAGGATAGAATCTTCCTTTTGTCGCGAGTCGGATAAACCGAGGTGTCATCCGAGAAGATCGAGTCGCCGTGTGTCGGCGATGCGGATCGCGATCGTTCCTTGAGCTCGATTTTCAATCGATATGTGCCCGCTTCGATTACCGGCGACGTCTCTCAAGCCGGCCGCTCCAACGGAAATATCAAGATGGCCGCCGCGAGCCTGGAATTCCTTCATTAGAGGGGTCGACAATTATAATGTATATTACGCTTCATTTGGGATTTTCGATGATCCGCGGGGGAGATGGGAGGTCCTGAGACCATCCAGGGGAGGAAACAACGGAGGGCGAACGATCGGGAGGGAAAGGGGGAAAAAGAAGAGAGGGACTCGGGTTGCATAAAAAGGACGGCGGTAAGCCGCTCGCACATCGGCATCGGAGATCCCGTTTGCTTCGGGCTGCCGAACCGATAACGGGATCCCTCTCGTGCTCGGAACTCGAAGCCCGGTGTTGTTGAACCCCGAAGAGAGGAAATACCCGAACGAGAACGCCGAGATGGCCGACGCCTCGGAGAACGCCGTATTCCCTTCTGCCCTGGACATTGCGCGAAGGTCCTTGCACCCCGACTTAGCGAAACGAAGGTAACCTTCGAAGGGAAGGGAAAAAATATGAAACATCGCCCTTTGGCTGCTTCCAATTGTGTGCAGACATTAAAGGATTTTACTCGATGGCCCTTAAGGCGAGACATTTTTTTTTGCCGAGCACATGGCATTCTCTTTTTTTTTTTTTCGGAGATTCCAACGCGGTGTAAAACAAAACTGGTTCGAAACCAATACTTTCGTGATACCGTACAGAAGCCCATCGCGTTATCCGTGCCAAAGAGCGGTGTTTCTTTCATGGTGATCAATAGGTGTGAAATCATTCACGGGAGCCTGTTGAACTTTGTCCGATGAAGCGAGGAAGGGTACACCCTTCTCTGAGACTGTTAACGAAAGTGGCCGTCGTGGCTTTAGATTCTTAACCCACGATTAACTTCGATGTTAAATTTAACCCACGATTAAGTTGGATGTTAAATTTAACCCGCGATTAATTTGGATGTTAAATTTAACCCACGATTAACTTGGATGTTAAATTTAACCTACGGTTAGGTAATCAATGATTTAACCGGGGTTGGTGGAACCGGGCATTAGAGCCGTACGAAAAAAGGGAAGGAACGCCTCGATTGCGTAATGGAGACTCGCGGCAGCTCGCATAATCACCATCCGCGAGTTTAACGTTGCGGTAACTCAGGCGCGACCTGGAAGTTCGCGGCGCATACCAACTTGCCGGAACACCGTGTAACCAGTGTCCATTAACCGGGTAATGGATCCCCGAAGACCGCGCGAAGTCGGCCCTCGAGGAGCTCGCAGTTGGCCTTGGCCAGTCAAGTACAATGACATTCGGTGGGGTCTTCTTCCCTTCCCTTTCCCCGTCGTGGTTCCGGGATGAGCTCCTCGAGACCGACGCGAAGGGTCCAAGGATGGTTCTTCGAGGATTCAAACTCGGGATTGACTAGCTCGTGAAAGGTACGAGATAGAATTACTATAAATAAATTTTTGTAAAAAAATAACTTAAAGGTGTAGTCGTTTAATAAGTACAGGACAGAAGCGTAATTGTATTACGAGTAAGCTCCGCTCGGGGACGAGCATCCAATTTTGTTGATAATTCTTAAAAATCACCTCCGCTTGTTTGTCGATTTTTAGTAACAATTCTTACCGATTTTGGCCGTTAAATTAATAACTGTCATATCTGGCGTATGGGCACGTGGTTTTTGCTTACATATAGCATTGTCGGCCAGGTGATCGTTCCGTCAGGGGGGAACCGGTCTGCAGCGCACGAGGGCCGCGCAGTGAATGTTGGGTTTCGCCGCTAGGCGTCGCAGCGCTCCCGCAAGCGACCCGTCACTCGCTAGACATTAAGAGCACGCAGGGAGCGGGGGTCGGTATCGCTTCTCGGCTCATTGAGCTAAGATCAAATGTGTAGTATCTGTTCTTATCAGCTTAATTTCTGATACACCCCTCATGTAGGGGTCGGAAAATTGAACTGATTTTTGAACCATGGCTGGAGGTTAGGGGCTTGCCCCGCTTCGGCCGCGGTCGACCTGGCATTGCACTATCGCCAGGTTCGGCTTTTTATTTATTCAAACATAGAAATAAACAGCGATAAGCGGTATTGACTGGGGAACCCCTCAATAAAAAATACAAATTTCATTTTTTTGTCATCTCGCAAGGGATATTAACGCGCATTGTACTTTGAGGAATTGAAATTTCCAACTTTCAAGTTAAACGATACGAAGCAAGGATATGTAATATTTAATGGTGAGGGTCCGGGATGATAGTTGCGTAGCAATTAAGACCAGGGTAATTAATTATTCATAACGTCTCCCGCTTGCGCGAAAAGGACGCTCCATGGATGAACGACCCGGGATAAAAGTAATGGCGGTCGAAAAAAAATTAATTACCGGTATTCAAGGTCTTGATGGGGTCGTAGTCGCACAAAGCGTTCGAAGGAATCGGACGGATCTTCCAAGATGGCGGAAGATAGCGTCTCAAAGGTTATCATTTCTCAGGGGATTCTCGGACGTGACGACCTTGCCGTAATTAAGGCCAGTGAGATAATTAGGCCTCGGGAGTCGGATACGAGGGAAAAAAAAGTAACCAAAAGCCGGCATCCGGCATGAAAAATATGGCGACGCTCCCGGCGGACACGTGAACTACGGACAAGGTTCGCGGAGATAACGCGCGAGCGGAACAAAGAACGCCGAGTGGAAGTGAGCGCAGCGAAGCGTGATTGGCCAAGGCTGTTGGAACCACCCAGCCTGGAAAGCGGAACTCGCTTAACCAAACTTTGCACCTTCTATTTTTTTGACAACTCCGTAAACTCAGTTTCTACGGATGCCTCGAGGAGAAACTGCAGGAATTACCGCGTCCGCCATCTTGGAAGAAAAAAATGAAGCGCAGGGATAATCTCCGACGTGGGTCACATTGAAATAGAGCGAGCGCACCTTATCAATCGTCATAGTAATCCGGAGGAATACAACCGACGTGCTTACGGGTTTACGTTTAGACAAATTAACGACTCGAGGCTCTCATTACGTTAATTCGAGGCAAGGTTGGTTTATTACTCGGGTAAGCTTGCATGCATCGAGAGTACCGATGAAAACGACATCATAGGTCATGTTCTCCGCGAAAGTTATCTACCCGCGCGTCTTATGAATTTCATCGAGCGTTGTTTACGACTGGCGTACTCTCTTTCCTCGAAATAAGTGGGAGGAGTAACGTCCTAGGAGCGTTCATTGAAATTCCTGATATAATTATGGCGCAGATAACGGTTCCTGAGGCGCCTTACGGTAATCCCTCGCGTTACGTCGTTGCGTTCCAGCAACGGGCGTTGCGCCCATCCCTGGAACGGCAGGTGGCCCGTCGATCGTAAATCGTAGATCGCGGATCATAGATCACCCCAGGCCTATCCCTCGGGATCGCCGGCTCCTAACATCCGGGCTACAACCGCCCATTTGCCTAGGAACCGTAAGCCCCTGGGCGGCTTCCCACTGGACTTCGCTATAAATCCTTCATCTCAAGGATCGCCCGCAATTACGGATCTACGGGGACTTCGAGAATCTCTTCTTTTAACATCACGCTCCTTCCGCAGCATCTTTCCCTAGAAAATTCACCGTGGAACTAGGAATTTCGATTTAACGGATTTAACTGGATTCACGGGTGGGAAATCGTTACGATTTGTTAATACTTCGGTCCGCGCCGTTACGAACAATTCCTACGTTTCCCTTGCACAATTCCCTATCGTAGCTCGAAATATTTCAGACAATCGTAAAGACGGGGTGGTACTTATAACTGCGAGCTTTACGGTCGCGATGCCCCGCGTAACAGTTTCCCGACCGCTTCGGATAACCCGACTTACCGTTTCAACGTAACGTGCTATGAAAAAATACTTCGGACAAAAGTTGTGCAGAACATCGCGCGGGACAACTTTCGTAGAAGACGATTTTCCGTATCGTGCACCGTTAAGGCATAACTCTCGGGCAAAGAATGCGCCGTGAGCCTCCGTACGGGTTATTATCGATCGTAACTATAGATCCCGGTACGACCGTGGATCTCGACCATAACTCGCGATTGTGGGATCCTTCAAACTGCTCGATCATTTCTGCAAAACTTCGATGTAATCGTAAACTGTAGATCCTTTTTACTACGCGGTTTACTGCGATCTTATGTCAAAACGTAAACGTTGGATAACTGTACTCGGATACTGGCGAGATTCTGATACGACATATCCGATGTGAGATCTCGGTCGAGTTCGCCTCTCAAAACGTATTTGGCGCGAAACTCTACCGTTACTTAAGATACTATTTTTACCACCGTGGAAGATATTTTCCTTTCGCACGACCGTTCACCGTTTTCGTAGTAAATATTTTATAACGTTATTAAATAATACCGTTTAGTCTATCAGGGAAATTCAATCGATATCAGTTGATTGACGCGTGAAAAATTGTGATATACAAATGTACGATGATATTTTTTTTTTATTACATTTTTTTAAATTTAATCAATGAACGGTATTGCTGTTACCATCGAGAAGCAAAATTGTCGAAGAAGTTCGGTGTAGATCCTCGGATCCTAGATCTTAAAGGCAGCTTCTGAATCGTAGATCTTTGACCCCGTGCGACAAGTTAGGTTAGGTTGCTCGGCTCGTCGCGCACGTCCCGTTCATGCAAATAAGACCGTAAACACGTTGCTGTCGGTGCAAACGAGATTCCTACATCGTGGATTCTAGATCAACGATCCATTGTTCCTCCTTCGGCTAAATTTCTTTCAGAAATCCCGAAACTTGTATCAAAACCTTCACTTTTCAATGGTCCGAATTTATTTCTCAAGCTCGCGATAGCGTGTCCTAAAAGACACGTACACTTTCCCCCGACCGAACGCTGGCAAATGAGACATTCGAAGGGGTAATTACGAGGCACGTGAAAGTATCTTAAAACGCACTAAAAAGCGTACTCTCTAGGAGGTACCGTAGTATAATTAATCTAAAGAAGTATATGCCAGGGGGTACTCTGTTATAATTGGTATATAAAATTATCCACTCGAGCATGCATCGGGGTGTTCGCTTGAAATTCCATAAAGTACTTTCAAAATGGCCGCCGGTAATCTCGAATCCTCGTTAAGGGAAGGTTACCCCTTTTTTTCTTTTCGGCCATCCCAGAGCTTACGGCCACTTGGCCTTAGATATACGCGAACTGTTATTATCCTGGCAAACTATATACCTCGCCGTGGAAAATGACGAGAACTTCCTTAAGGAATACACGTTAAGCCCTAACGGAAACTAACTACCATTGGACCGGAAGTCCGGCCACTTGCCTCTCGTCGAGCGTGTCTACCTGCGCGCCGGACCTGCGCAGTCCTTCGCTCTGCCGGTCACGTGGGACCCGCGAAATTAGAATATTAAAGAAATTCAGATTTAAATTTAAAAACGTTTTGTCATCACGATAAGTAGTTGCCAATCATCGAGGCATCGAGTTATCGTAACGGTTGTATAGATACGATGGAAATAATCTTCGCCGCGGGATCTAACTTAACCCCTTTACGGTCGGAGAGGTGCTTCCAAAGTGCTTAGTAAGGCATAAAAAGTTGCCTCGTTTTTCTGCAAGTCCACTCTCTGAGAACCTATTATGCCTCTTCGTCGCCTCATCGCGAATGGGGGGAAAAAAGAAAAAAAATTTCACCCATGGTCGAGTCATCCATGATCGTCGAAGATCCACCCCGAAGAACGCGACGACGATCGTCCGTTATTCGTCGTAACCTTCCAACCCGCGATTAATGTGACCGGCGCTTCGACATCGTCCCATTCGTCATTTCATTCGATTCCCGTTATCTTCGCACATTTCCATCATGGCGGCGCCATAAACGTCCTTGTTATAACTGTCCTTTGTTGACCCTCTTGCGCGCCCGCGTTATCCCGGAGATTTTACGGGAATCTGAAGCCGAGCAGAGCTACCGGTCATCAACGCCGTCACCGGAGTAAAAAGTGAGGTTAGGAGTTACACCCGACTGTTACTCCGAGCGTAATTCGGAGCCGGATTTATCGACCGAGACGTTTCTTTCTAATGCACCGGCGGGCGCGTCCGAGATTCTATTTTCCCGGAAACTTCATTTTTCTTACTCTCAAGGTTAAATGCAATTCAACATTGAACGAGAGGTAAACGCCGTGCGTATGTATACGCATGATTTATTAGTTTCTCGTTGGGATCCTCCTGCAGCAGCATTTTGCGATCTTTCATTTTTCATTCTATATTACATTCTATAGTAGCCACGGAATGGTCATTAATGTGCGTTATGGCGAGCGCCGTTGAATCGTCATCTTTTTGTACCCTTGTTTCCACTCAACTTGTTAATCAATTTTCTTGTACATTGGGCGTTTAAAATTTCCTCTATGTGACGTCTTGAAATAAGTACCCCGGGGGCTATACGCGTCGGCGAGTCGAAGTGGATGAATCGCCGAGGAGGCAGGCAAGGCAGGAAGCGTCGTCCTTTGAAGACGACCAGTTACGTTCTCCTTTTATTATTCTAGCGGTGTTCCGCGAAGATGCCACGCCATGCCGTGTGCGTGGCGGGCGCATTAAAATCTCACGCACGGCGGCCACCGGCATCTTGCATAACTGCGCGTCTCCACTCTCGCCAAGGCAACCCATCCTGGACGTCCTATCTGATCGCCTGCGACTCGCCATTTTTTACCCAGTTTCCCGTTCCACTTCCTAGATGTCGCGTCTGCTCCCCCAGCTTCCCCGTTTCCGCCTGAGAGCCTTCGGGATACTCGAGTTACTCCCGATGGGTTTCGGAAGAAGCCGAGCCTCTGCCTCCACTCCGGAGGGCGTATTTCTCCTCGACTGGCGACAAAAACCCGGATTGCAGACCTCTCCTCTGGTATTCTCATTGATTCGGGGCTAAAGATGTATCCCCGATGTCGAAAGATATATATTTCAAGACTCAACCCTCGCCATGTAGAATGGCGGACGCGAATGCCTCCCCTGTAGAGGCGACATCGCCTGTGCAGGATGGGAGGGCATTGAAGTCTCCCAGTGTACGTCGAATCAGCTGGTAAAGGCGGTGTCGAAGTAGCGTCCGAGGGGTCGATCGTTTATCAAGTTTTTTTTCACAACTGGGGGTATCGAATCGTTTCAAACTTGACATCGCAATCTATCCTAGTAAATTTATTTAAGATAGTCGAGTTAATCTCTCGGGACGGAAACCCGAGGTTCTTGACACGAGGTCTCTAGCCACGTCTGCCGAGTTCTCGTGATTTTAATGACTCACTGAGCTCGACATGATTGTCACGTGGAACCCACCGACACTCGGAACTATAAAAATGGTAATCAGGTGTACAGTTAGCGGATGTAAAGGATATAAAACGAGACTCGCGGGGTTAAGGCATTGTTCAAGTGAACATGCCGCGGGCATGGTACGATATAAGGAGCTTTATCGGTGATTAAGTGATAAGCAAAATTTCGTTGGAATCGGTTTATTTATTACGCATTCGTGTATACGGGAGATTAACGTAAATCGAGATGGCAGGGATAAGATCCACCGGATGTAAGAAATTTCTAGGGAATACGGGATATATGTGTGTCGATTCTGACCACGACTCGGAGGGCGAACAAAGGAACGACGTCATCCGTGTAATTTGCAAACGACACGCAGGGTCCGCGGACTTCCGGTTGCTCGAAGTACTTGATTTCCGTTGGAGCCGTCCTCGCGCGTCTTTCAGTCAGTCAAACGACAATGAATGAATTACGCGTCTTAAGATTACTGTAATGGGTTTTCGTAACGCAAGTTAGGTTAGGGGTTGAAATCTTTTCGATGTTTGTGGGTATTTTGGCTAGGTGGGAATCTTGCTGGAAACGGGTAGGAGAGTGGCGGTGCTTGTAGCTACTTCTGGGTAGATTAAATTCCTCCGGCGGAAAGGTACGAAATATGTTAGGTTAGGTTCCCTCGACACGGCACGAACGGCGGTTTCGAGAAGAGGAATACTTGGCGTGACTGGCGCGTCCACGAGTCAAGTTCACGACTCTCTCATCATTGTCCCTCCTTTCCGTGCTTCAATGACAATTCTTATGACGGGTGTCGAGAGGTCGACGATACCTCATGCGTGGCTGCTCGGTTTATCAACCGAGACATGCTTGCGAAAATGATAAACCTCGTAAAAGCTGGAACGCAACGACCTTAAAATTGTACATTATGACACGCGTGGACGGTTTATTGCATACTTCGGGAATTTTTTTCACGATACAAGCAATGGCCCGAATTAAATTCTTCCTGACGTCCTAAGTCGGGAATTCATAAAATTCCCCTCGCACGATTTAAAATGAAAATTCGTATTAAAAGAAAAAAGGGTTTAAATGAACATTGAACTCTTCCGTTTACATCCCATTAGAGATTCGACTTCTACTTCCACTTTCGCTTTCGCCAGGAGAGGATGTCTTTGTTCCCGGCGGTGAAGGAATCCTCCGACCTCGTTCTAATCGACCGTGAACGAACGCGATTTCAATATCTCCACGGCGTCCTCGTAACGTGGGACCTCCACCGATTGCAATTGTTCGAGTCTCAAACGGAAGAGAAAAAAATTTCTAAAGCCGTCAGCGTGCATTACAAAGTGTGCAGAACATTTCCACGTTGATCGTTAGAAAAAAAAAAAAGAAAAAAAAAACAATATTATACCAATACCTCGCAAATATCCCGTTGGTTCTTGAGACCGCCAAAACGAATGGAGAACATTTCCTTTCGACAGGGGCGACGCCCATGGCCACCTCGAATAAAAAACACGAGTTGGCAGTACACTCACGTATGCGCGCGCAACAAGTGCAGTGCGCCCAATGTGGAGGAGGCATTTCATAATTCGTTGCGTAACGGGCTGACCATTAAAAAGCTCGGACCGTTACATCGGGACCCCTGCTATTATCCGCGTACTCTATGGCTCATTAAATCGGGCACCGAGGAAGCCTAACTCCTCACTTTTTCCTTGACTTTGCCCAAGGCGAAATCGGTACGGTCAGATTATTATCGTTATTTTTAGGCGATTTATAATCACTATACTGATCTAATAAATGAAGTTTAAAATGACTTTATTTATATTAACTCGTAAGGTGATTATGTTATTAATTTATGTTGGGTTAAGAAAGTTTGGGAATTAATTCAATGGTTTTAATGATATTGTTTCCGTTTGTTTTAGCGACGGTCGCGATAGCGAGCACGGTCCAGATCGAGTGTGCGAGCGAATCGATAATCGTGTACATATCGACCGAGGGCAACACGGATTTCCACGGATTGGTGTACCCACGCGGGTTATCGAAAAATAGTTCCTGCCTGCAGGAGTACAGGAGTCAGCCAGCTCCCATAACCTATACTCTGCCTCTCAGGTCGTGCAACACCATGCCCACGGAACTGGTGAGTTTCCGCCATTTTTCACCCCTCGACCACGACGAGGTTGAGGTCACGTCCGCCATCTTGCATGAACGCGTACTTTACTTTACCACGGGGCGATTTTGCATGCGTTCGAGACCATCATTTGCGACGAGCATTAAGATTAAATGATATCTGGGTTTTTAGAAGTATGAAATATCAGAGAACGCGAAATATTAAGAAACGATACCTAACATATCGGCGAGGTCGAAGAAATATCGGCATTCGTTAAATCTAACGGCCGATTTAAACGGGATTAGGAGCAATTTCTTGCGCTAAAGAAGGGGGAATAACGTGATACTCTCTCTCCCCCGGTTCATTGAGCGCGTCGGCGCCATTTTATGTGCATCCGTGTTATCGATACGCCATTGTTGGGTCGAGCGGGTAGATTAGCGCCACCATCTTTGTTCCTTCTTGTGGACAGTACTTTGAATCCGCGGCCAGGCCATCTAATTCACCGTGGTAATTAATGATTTATCCCCAGGCCGAGAACAGGACTGGCAAACATGCCGAGCGAATGCGCGTCCGCCATTAGCTAGCTTCGTTCGCGTTAATTATCGCTCTTTCTAACCTCAAACTCGCGGCCTCGACGCACTCGTTTCCTGGGAGTTCCTGCGACTCGGTTGATTAATGGTATTTAAATTGCCTAGCTGTCATTACTGGATTACCGGCTGTACAGTGCTAATTTTACATTAGGGAACGCGAATCGACGTAACCGCGCTTTCCGCCATCTTTAAACGGGATTTTACGCCGTAACGTCGCATCGCACCGAGAACGATTCCCACGAGAATTATTCGGAGAAATTCCTACATAGGTAAAGTGCCGAAATTATTTCCCTGCGATTCTTATCAGTGGCATTGACGTTAGTAGGATATTACCATTAACGCCAGTATGAAATTTATGACGTGTGTCCTTAAAATGTATAATCAAATTCTTATCAGATTGGTATATCGCGCCTGAATAAGAGTGAGGAAAAATGCCGAAATATTTTTTCAAAGGTGTACGTGTAAATTAGTCGGTGATTGATGGAACCAGTGATTGTGCATAATTGTCAGTTTCATGGTACGCCAACCTTGTCGAGGGCATTCACTACGAGCTTATCGGGTAAACGTAGAGGGAATTGACAAACATTTGGAATTGTTAGCAGGTGTACTCGATATGGTTGCCCCAAGAGACCACCACGTCCCTGTATAAAAGGATCGTGGCCTTGGGGCAGCCTTGAAAGTATATCCCCAGTGCGGTCGTATTACGTGCTGCCGATCTATACTCTCTCAGGGATCGAGCAATCGTTGGGAACCGCGGATCTATCGATCCGAGGATCGGGAATAAATTCGCCCCGAGAGAGCGGATCCTTGATTCATGGTCCAAGGATATCGCCTCGACGTTTATCGTATATTAATTATCGTAAGGGAATATATTAAGCGTTTCGTCAAAGGTAACGCAAAGCGACCGTGGAATGAAGAGTCACGGAGAGTGGAAACGGACGAGCAATTCGTTTCGTTTTCGTCCCGACGGCGCACTTTCATTGTGAGTCGAGCTCGCAATGCTCCTCGCCATTTTCTCCCGGTCTCATTTAATTTTCCCGCGTCTCGCCTGGCACTCGGGAGCTTAAGCCTCGTTCTCATCTCTTTGCATTCCGGGAGCGATCTTCCGTCTCGGCCGCGATTGGCAATGCGTCTTGAAAGGAGCCAGAAGGAAAGGTTCCTCATCCTTCGTCGGAATTAAACGCGCATACATTAGATATCGCTCAAAAATCGGTAGGGCTAATAACCATTACTCATCCGCTAATCTGGGGAATTTCTGACGCCTAAACGACCAGGCGTTCCCGCAATTGGATCGCGCAAATTACCAGCCGATAGCAAAACCAAAGAAACTAGAAGAAAATGAACGTCCGCCCTGGTTAGTCCCTAGTTAGGCGCTAGTTACCGGCCACGGGTTACCAGAGAATTACTAGCACCGCTTGTCCTTTTGCCAGACCCTAGGGAATCTGATCGCGTCTTAACACGATTATAATATTAGGGTATCCGAGGAAGCACCTCGTTTTTTACCATTTTTTCTTGTCAGTGAGTAATAGCTACCAGGACTCTTGCTTGACTCATTGCCCCGTAAGACTCCCTGCGCTTTTCTTTTTCACCGTTTGGAGGTTAGGTCACGTAATAGTTGCGTTCGGGGATTTTTCTAATCTACAACCAAAGCGCCATTTCCTCCGCGGCCCGGAAAGTTATCCCGAGGTCTCGTCCTGGTCCTTTTACATTCCGTCCTAGTCTCTTCCGTCTTACTCCGGTTTGGTGGGGCATCCTGGAAGGAGTCACTCCGAATGGCGATCGGCGGTCCGCACGAGGAAGTCGCTCGTTAGTGCTCAGCCAACCGGCAGAAGACACGGAAAATACAATCACGTGACCCCGACAAGCCTGCCATCTCGGTTAGTTCCTCTAACCTCCGCCCGAGCAGAGCTAAATGTCCCTGAACTAATTATTTCTCGACTCCGGTACTTATCCGCAGATGTATTGTTGCCTCGCTAATTGTGTAGGTGAAGTGCTCGTTTCCATTACGGGTGAAGGTTGGGAGTTAAGACCCCTCTGTTCCCTCCCGTTAAAACCATAAATCCACCCGAGAAGTCCTGCCGAAACTAACTTTCAAATCTGGCGCCATTGTTAGGCGCCCCCCCGGTATCTCGGTGACGTCACGAAATTGAAGCGGGAGCCCGCGTCTCGGTGCGGCATGTTCATGGCCGTGGCAGGTGTTCCCTCCCGGTCATTCCGACATTAACAGGCAGATGGCTAACCTTCGGTAGGGCGGATAATATCTTCCTAGTAATAAGTAACTAGTAGTTACAAGGAGCCCGAAGGGCCAAGGGGGTCCAATTACATCGTAAAATCAGAACCCGCGGCCGGGAAATTACCCGCGATATTTCTGGCCACGTCGCGACAAAGCTCCGAGCGCTTGCGCGTGCGCCCTAAGGTTGGCCCGACAGCATTGCCGATTCCGTATCCTCCGTTGCTTAGCTGGGTACCCCGGTCCCGCGGTGGCGCTGCTGGCAACGCCGCAATGTTCATTTCCCGAGGCTTCATTCCCGATCACGTAACTCGAGAGAAGCGAAGATGCTGATGTGGATAGTTTATCAGCCAATCGGTCTTCCCTCCCGTTGGTACTCGATAAGAAGATAAGAATTCCACTGTCTTCGGGGAATTTCTGCCCTTAGGGCGCAACTCCACCGGTGGAGAGGGTGTGACCTTTCTTGTATAATCCGAGGATGCTAACCTGCGATTAGCGTATAGGGACTTTCCGTTGGAGCCGATCATTTTCATAACGTCATCGAAGGGGATGGAACGATCGGGTCCCTCGATTCGACTGCACAAACAAAGATGGCCGACGGTTCGCAGAAGTGAGGGACCGTTCGGAAACCTTGGGCATTGGTTTAGACAGGAGTGCCAACCTACGAGACGGTCCTCCCGGATGAAGGAGCCTATTGGCAAGGATCCGCCATTACTCGCGGCAAGACCGGTCCTCGTCTCTTCTTTGCCGAGGAGAGCTCTCTCCTTCTGGCGCAGCTGCTCGGTTTCGTGTCTTCTCTACTGGTTCGTCCGCGACGTCGCGGATACGCGAGGGACAATGGTGGCGCCGCCGGCTCCAACGGAATGGAGGACGCTGGTAGGCCGCGGCACCGCAGCTTCGGACTTTACATGAGAATGGAACCATCTTTTCTCTTCGACTTTCTTCCTCCGAAGGTCGCGCCATCCTTCCATCTGCGGATTTTTTCAACACTACCGCGAATGGGATATCTCAAGCGCAGAACGTATAGTCTTCTCCATGACATTGTTACATAAATACCATTATGATTCGACTAATTTTTTTTTTTTTTTTTTTTTTTTTTTTTTTTTTTTTTTTTTTTTTTTTTTTACGGTAACGTGAATTGCTGGGCAAAGTTCCGCGACTTCGCGCCTCGGAATTATTCCATCATTTTTATTCCCACCGTGTAGTATATTATACTCCGTATCTATACATAGATATTAAATATCGGTACGCGGTATTAACTAATGATACTAATTATTATGAGAGAATTCAAGATTTATCCCCACGTATCGGTATACATCATTCGTGGCCGGTTGAAAATATCACTTGTTACCCTTCTGCGCCGATCGGATTCGCCATGTCGAATAACCGGTCATGTAGATGAGAGGATATTTCCGTTAAAGTGACCAATAACATACAACGCGGTCCTCGATGCGACCAATCACCAGCATGACCGGTTTTTCTGCATGAAATGTCTGGTACCCCTGATTAAAATTTCAGCATTTCCAAAGAGCGGCTTGAAACGCCCTGATATGTAATCAACGTGAGATGTGTCTCCCTGGATCATTAAAAAAAAAAAACCGCACGAGCTTTCGCATCGACCTGATATATCCTACGACCATTGTTGCGCCGCCGAGAAAACCCAAGCCCAGGTCTTCGGGTACATATAAATCGTTTCTTGGATATTTCTATGGCAGGTCGTGAAAAAAAATAAATAAAAAAATATTCGACCACTAATGGCACCGCAGCACAGCATTCGCAAACGTTCTCTTGGCATGAGGGCAGACCCGCCATTTCCTTTCTCACCGTTTGGGTTCGAAGCCCCGCAATCTTTTCTGCGCCATTTTAGGATCTCTCGTTCCTTTTTGCAGTCGCGACCATTACGGGGATTTCCATTAAGCGATCAGCACCGCTTCGAGGGAGATAATAAGCCAATGTGTCTTTTCTTCTATATCCGTGACGCCATTCGACAGTTTCTCCTGGAGCGGACTCATTCGTCATTACATGGACACTTGCCTTGTTCCTTTTTAGAGGTACTTATCCTACCTCGGTGATATTTCCATTCCCGGATAAGTATAGCCTATCATTCACGGGTGAATTCCAATAAATTCAATTAACGACGATGACTCCGATGTGTAAATCCCACGGTGTAAACGATGTTACGGGGCTGCGGGAGGGAGAGAAAAAATCCCCTCTGTGTAGGGCTTGAACTTGAAAAATAGGGCTTTACGTGTTTACCTGCAAAACCTGGACGTTAATGCTAAACGCCGTTTTCCAAGGAAAACTGGCAAAGGGCGAAAAACCAAAGCGGAGAGTTTAAAGAAATTATCGGACGTCTCTAAGTGGAATGCTTAGGGAAAAAAGGGTTTTCAGAAGTTCGCAATAAAGGCAAGACCATTCTTGCCGCAGCTTCGAGTCTAAACTTAGCGTAAGCGTAATTTGTTTCTCAAGTACAGAGTCTAGGCAGGTACAAGGGAATCGTGGACGGTGGTAGGCCAGAAGTGCAATAAAGGACGGGGAGAAACATGCACCCGTTAATGGAGGATTTGCCTCGCTGATGTTCCTTTTGCATGACGATTGTTTCTCCGTCTGCCGCTCTCCTTAAATCCTCCAAATTGCTCCGTCGACTTCTAAATGGATAACATTAACGCGGGGTGAAAGGGTCATTGTATATTTCTATGTAAAACGTGAAAATATTTATAAAATATGCACCTGCACCGCTGATGTTCCTTTTACCACTTTTTTAATTCTTTTTTTATTTTCATTGCCTCGCACCCTCGCTTATCCAAGACGCGTTTCTTCGAATGGACGAGGTCCTTTATGGCAGCTTCACGGAATCGCAATTTAGCCGAACTCGGACAGATCTTGGCGTTACTCTACACTTTAAACCGTTTACGACCGAATTATTGGTTTATGCCAGCCAGAATTACCGGAGGAAAAGACTGCCCACACCTGGTTTGCAATGTCTCGCGCAGAAAGCAAGTGTATGTCTGCACCCTGAAGTGTTAACCGGATAATGGCGATGATCTAAAATCTATCGAGGGATCGTAACGTTAAACATTCGATAACGCACAAAACATTAACATATTTGTCTATACTTGATGCCGTTCCTTTGCGGTTCTGCAAATATTTTTCTTTTTTTTTCTCCGTACGTAGCTTTGATGTAGAAGTGAATTTAAGGTCGGCAGGTTGACGATACCAGGTCGTTGCTTCCGAGAGGGAGAGGAGGCAACAACATGGTTTTCAGTTGCTAGTCTTATGGCTGCGGTTACCCGCTCTGCATAATAGCAATTCCTTCATTTCTTTTTACTTTCCTCCCTGTAAAGTGTTTTTCTCCATATACGTTCGGCAAAGCAACACATAATACAGCCATTATCTTTATACCTTTTGCCCCTCGTGCCCCGTTACGATGGCACTAACCGACGGATAATGCATTCCGGGGCTAGCTAAATGTTCCCAGGGATTCTCCGGGAAAAACCACCAGGAAAAATGGTATAGGTTGGTAAACACCAGGCGTGTACCGTTTCCGAGATTCCAAGGGAACGATGCTTGGCCATGAATCGTAGAATTCTGGACAATTTCGGACAATGAGATATGGATATATTTTACCGGCGCTAACTTCCCTCCGGGAACCGAGACTCGCCCTAGACCTAGAACTAGTTTTATGACGTCATTATCCTGGGTTAACTCGCCTGAACGTTGCAGTAGGTCATACGCGAGGGGAATTAAAATAAAAGCAAAATATCCGGCACGTATCATCTCGTTGGGCATATATGGAGAAAACGTGGGGAGCAGAGGGTGGAACGGTGATTACGTCTCCATCGCCCTCCTAAATCCGGGATTTATCAAACCTAGACCCAGTAGATCCGAATATACCCGAATACGCGGATTATATACTAAAATATGAAAAAGTTATAATCCTTTTCCTTCTCCGAGTGAAATTTATTCATAATGGGTTCGGTCTGCCAACACCAAGAGGCAACCTCGAGAAGAACTGCGAGCACGGGGAATAAAATAACGAAGAAGGACCGCGTTTTCGCTTACTCGTAGAAACGGTTCCGAGGTGAAAAACCGGGCGCGATCGGCGGGGAATCCCACGAAGAATACTCGAGTAATTCCCGGGTATTCTTCAGCCTCCACTCTCCTCGCTTCATTAAACTGCACTTCGGCTCCGGTTTCTTCGTTTCCTTTTTCCTCCCATCTCGCGCGAGTTCCTTGCACCGAGGAAACTCGCCTCGGCTTAGATCACCTTCCGCATTTGGTCTATCCTTGCCGAGGTCGGTCTTTGCGGTTGGTCGGTTTTACGTCCGCGAGGGTTCCAGAAGAATGCGACAGCGGACATCGGCCGCCTAGGGCCGATGCAAGGGAAGAAGACGCGCAGCTTACGTAGTCTCTAAACCTGGACTCAAGGTCGCATTCTCGACAGGACCAAGACCTTGGAACCGGATCGGGGCCCTAAGGCGCCATCTTTGTCCCCCCGGGATTAAAAAACACCCCCCGCGTCGTGACGCTCATCCCAATATTCCCACTTCTTCCCCCGACACTCTTCCTTCGAACCGCTTCCCGACAGCCTATCCTTCGCTATATTTCTCTATTTTTCGTCCAAGACTTCCCATGAAGTGGGTAATTGCTTCTTTTTTCGCTTTTCTTTCAACGAACGCATACACAGGTGTGCTGCTTGGCCGACGCTTTCTTCGAATTGTTCATCGAGAGTCCCATGGTTAGCTTATTTATTTATTCTTCGAGCAAAACTTCAAAGAACTAATTAATTAAACTGCCGGTTTAGGGAAAAGTTTCGAAACTTGTTCGACGCCACTTTCATATCGCTTTAAGATTGAAAGTCTCGATCTCGAAAAGAGAAAGGTAGGATCATTTGTCCGCGCGATTTGCATAGCGAAAAGTGCGATTTTTACTTTCGAATTCGGCGCGTGGGCGGAGCTTTCCTATTGGTCAGCGCGTCGACCAATGGGAAGCGAGTTCGCTTCGGCGACCCGGAGACTCTCGGGATTTACTGTCGTCGCCAAATTCGTCGCCCCTGCCAGTTCCCCTTAAGGTTTCCTCGCCTACGCAACCAGGATTTCGAGTCCCCTCTGACAAGGAATCTCGTTTTGTCATTTTTTATCCGACTGCAGGCGTCGACCCTGCTAAAGTAAGTAAAAAGAAAAGACGGAAAAACCCTTCCACTGCTCCTTTCCGCGGGCATCTCCGGCGCGTTCTATTAATAGAAATTCCGATTTCATCGCTGATGCCCTTACCAGGTAAAACTGGGGAATTTTAATCTCGCATTCCGAATGCTAATCTAATTACATCGAGGAAGCACTAGCCCGATAACGGAGTCAGTAAACTACGGAAAGTTACTAGGTGCGTTCCGAGAGCCATTTTCATTGCTTTAAGACTATGCGAAACCCGGCAGGGGATTTGCAGAGATTCGCGATTGAATGATGCCATTGGGTATGTGCATTTATATCAAATGATTAATCTCGTTACTTCTGGCTTTACAAGTAAGAGGCAACAACCAGTAACCGGCCTCAAAATTGGACAAGTTCCGTTTTCAACTCCCCATTGATGCACCGACGATGCCAGATGTATCCGAGGAGTACGTGCGCGTAACAAAGACGCGCCAGCTGCATTTCCAGCAAATTGTGTAAGAAATTTGAAAAGGCCGCCATTTCCTTGCCAGTTGCGTCACGCCAGGTGCGTTCCATTTTTGAGTTTCTCTCATCTTCGCTGTACACGAGCCCTAAACTTCGCCTCGGGAGTATCATTTGCGCCGTTTCGCAAGCCAGAAGACAGAAGAGTGGAGACCCACTGTGCAGAAATGGAACACGCATAAGTGGACCCGCAGGAGTCGCCGCTTTGCAGCTGCGCGACAATTGGTGGCAGCACCGGCGCGCGCTTAATTACGCCGCCCGTCTTGCTCGATTTTGTTCCACTTATGCTAATGACGTAATTACATGGTAATGACGTCAAGGTTGACGTTAATATGCTAATGGCGACGATGCACAAGGATTGGCACGAAAATAGGATGCGCCAGTAATGAGTCCCACCGCGCCGGGTGAGCGACCAAATCTAAACGCCTGTAATTTCGAGATCATCTTCCTCGCCGACTGACAGACGCAGATGCGCCATAGATTATGTCGTAGTGTATACGGATGAGCCTTTTTAACCCAAGAACTTGCGAGGCTCTCTAATCGCTGAAACACCTAGGGACTTCCTCAAGGTGGTCGGCCAAGGCCACGGTCGGTTATCTGGTTCTCTACCTCACCTTCCACGGGAACCACAGGCCATGCCCGGTCTGGTCCCATCCTATCATCAACTATAATAATCCTTCATCAACCCCGGCAGTCTTTTGCGGATACTTCCCACCCGAGCCTAACCTCCAATACTTCCCCGAGATTCTTCCACTAATCGTTCGGAAAACTGGAAACCGTCCAACCAGAGAAAAATCCACTTCAAACGAAGTTCATCCTGTATCTTCCTGCCTTCCAGGTTGATGAAGAAACGCCTAATTGTACCTTTATGCACAGATGCATCCCAATTGATGGTCCTGAGCGGCCATCTTGGATCCTAGAAGCCGTATTAACTCGCATTAATGAATGGGTCATCCTCTAATTGACCAGTTCCGACGGAAACGAACAATCTGAAATGATTTAAGTTATTACCTCTAGACACTTTATTCCGCGCCGTTCGAATATCTTCATCCATCTTCATGCATTGAACACGTATACCGATTCACGGTCTTGAGCCGCCATGTTGGATTTTGGAAGATTCATTTTCTTCATCCACCAGAAACAGGCAATCTGAAACGATACGGATTATCAATTTCACAGTTTATCCCAGATTATTAGAACGTCTTCATCCGTTCCTTAATTTATGCATTTATATATTCGATTTCTCTAGTACCGAAACCGAATGGGCATGTTTAATAAGGCTCGTATTAAGAGGCGTCCTTTGGGGCCTGAAGAACCCTTACGTTTCCAGTTTGCTGCATAATGAGGCCCTCTTAACTTCAAGGGACATCTGTGAACACGGCCATAACCTCCGGTGCATATCTAGGTTCATAAATATGATATTAAGACACTTAACAAATCCTACAGGTGGGGCGTGTATTTCTCACTTGTTTGGATATCATAATTCCGTGGCTAGAGATCCGAATGCGCGATAAGATGGATTCGTAAACACAGCGTGAATATATTTAATTAATCACGTGCTGGGGAGGAGAAAACGCAGGCTCTACGAATGGCCGTGCGTCTTAATTCCTTATTTATGAATCCAGATTTATGTTAAGATGGAAACATGATCGGTAGCTGAGCTTACGAGCATTACGCACTGTTCGCTGCCCATCTATAAATCGCGTCATCTACGAAAATACCGCCGAGAAGACAAATAGAAACGTTAGATGGCTAAATACAGGAATGGCTGCCATTTTGAAAATCTCTTATTTGGCTGCCGCTCGTCTTCCCCGGACTGTTTAATGAATCTTAAAAGATTATATACGTTTTCTTGGCTGAATCTTAAAAGATTATATACGTTCCGTCGGCTGCCGGGAGATGGCACTGTGGCGCGGCCCGTTGAAGTGACCGGGCGTCGAACCCGAGGATCGCACCGCCTGGACACAAGGAAAGACGTATCGCGTTATACGCGAATAGACAGTCTTGGAGGTAGGCCAATCCCGAAGAGGCCAAGATCACGAAGTCGTAAACACGTGTACCGGAGTACTACGTTTACGTACCATTCGATGCAAGCCGATGCCGAAGAGTCATCCTGGCGGTCTTCTCCACTCCCCCAGGAGTCTTTAGACATCGCATGTCCTTAGACAATAGGAACTCGAAGAACTCGACGACACGCGGTAATGGATTCCCTGAACGAGCGGCTCTAAGGCTCCGCCGATCCCTGAAGATGCTCGAAGAGTGTCCGAAGATGCTCAATTAAAGTGATCCGTCAAAGTCGATTCTCGCAGGGCAATTTAGCGTTACTCGGTAACTCCGTGGACCACGTGAGCCGAGTAATGGGCACCCTTCCAAGCCCAGAACCAGAAGAACCCAGAAGACGCGTGCCCTAAGAGGTATATGAAAGTCATTAGGTCCTCGTCTTCCTCCTAACGAGAGACTCGTAGGTACCCCGAAGAGAGCCTTTGAAACCATTAGGCTATCTAAGGCCTTCTTCGGGCCTCTTAGCCCGAACAAACCTCAGCCACTTACCTTCGGATGAACAACGAGGCGATTCAGGAAACTTCATCTACGTCAAACTGGGAAATCTTTGGCTGCAATAACCTGTCCTTCCGCGCCTATCGACATAAATGGGATCCTCGAAGGAAGTCTCGGAGAATGGAATCGCTACTCTACCAGATCCCCTACGAAGGAATCACGATCATGTCCGATAATGGAGCTTAGGTGATGGATCGCTCCTCTGGATCTCCCGCCTCGGAGATTAAAAGCTACTCCTTCCTGGAAACGATTAACGAGCGCGATAAATCTGACACAAAAATCTTGTTACGCGTCTTCCGTTACTTGTAACGTCTTCCTAAAACTTCTCCTTTTTTAATCCACAGTTTCCAAAGCGAAACCTCTTATTCGAATGATATCTCTTATTCCGCATTTATATATCACATTTTGGGCCCAGGTAATTATTCGAGTGGGCTTTAGATAATTATTTACGATATTGACGAAAAGTTAGGAGGAACCAAGATGGCGGCGCGCGCGCCCTTTAAAAGCGAGCCTTGAATCTCGTTGAAAAGGCGACGAGCCACTTTTCTGGCCATTATACGCCGTGTTGTAGTTTATACGCCTATTTAGGTATTTATTGGATAAATTGATGATTGCATAACGACTGACCTGTAACGACGCCGCGTGCTGTGATTTTTCATTGAAGATTCACAGCGTCGTTGTACCCTTGGGAACTCGATTTCCGCGTTCGTGATGCGGCGGACGTGCCCCTAAGGAAAATGCAGGGGATATAATGGCGTCATCCTCGGGGAAGGAGGTGGTAATGGGTAATTTCCCATTATTCTTGGAGCCCTGACACGTACGGCTTTTCGTTACACACTTGTCACGTGTGTATTTGTGCGATGATCGACGCCTTCGACGTCGACCGCGTCTTCTTCCCTTCGACATGCTCTGCCTCTCTTCGTTGTGGATTTTACTGCGACTTTTTTTTTACAGCTGGTTCTTTCACTCCTCGAAGAACGATGCCTCTGGAAATAATAAAATTAATCACAACGGATACCCTGCGCATGAAACTGGATGAATAGTTATTACACGGAGAAAAATTAAATATTTTGTTCATTCAAAGAGTAATTATTTGACTGAAATAATTATGACATACTTCACACGGCCAGTTGTGCGATAATCGGCCCTCGAATGTGCCCGCGTTATAATCATCGCTATCATCTTCTGCATCTCCTTTTTCTTCGGTTTCTTCTTTTGGACCTCTTTTTCTCGATCACGATTTATTCCCGCCTCGCAATTGGCGTTTGCTCATCGACGGCTTTACACTTGTCTCTCCTATGCAAAATGAAAACGAGGAATAAATTATAGCCAGCGCAAGAAACTTGTGAATATTCCGAAACTAATTTTAAGCGGGACGTATTCCTTTTTCTCAGCCTCTTAGACACGTGTCCAGTTATGTAGAATACACTCGAGTAACGGAACGTCTTCGCAAAGAAGAAATTAGTATTGGGTATTTTTCTTCGTTAAACTCGTCTCTTACGCAAAGCCCACGCCATCGCAAATTCATAAAATATAAATACAACGTTATAATTTGAGGATGCAAATTTCATGCAAATTTTACATCACCTTGTCTACCTGGGAAACGGCTTCTCGCGAATCTTCCAGGGGAGGCCAAACGCGCGTGCGTCAATTTTAGCGCGGGAATGGCTTCCTTCTTCAAACTGGACGCGTGACGTCATCGCGATGCACGGTATCCTGGTGGCATCCTGGAAATAAAAGGAGAATAAAATGCATAAACGCATATACGCGTGGGAGGTACCGGCGGGAGCAAGATGGCGCGGCCACCCGGTAGATGGCAGCAGGCAACGACCTTCAGCGAGTCTCGTTCGACCTCAGCAAGGATACCCGCAATCTGCGGTGCATCGGCCTGCAATGCGCGGCCGGATTGCTGACTTTACATTTTACGCCCACCGATAGAAAAGCAGCCATCGCTTTACGGGGGTCTCTTCTCTCGGATGCCTCCTACTTGCCGATCGAGCAGGCTCTTCGTCTGCGTCAACGAGTCAACCGGCCGCCATATTGGAATTCCCGTTCCCCGGATAATGCGATATTCTCGGTACTACATTTAAATACCCTTCCTTTTCTGCAGTCCGGTCAGATTTATCACACGATCGTCGATGAACGTCAAATGCCCTCGAATATATGTTCAATTATTCAGAGATGCATCGTAAGAAATACTCACTTTTAGTTTTAAGATAAGAGCCGTTGCCCGATATAACGTCAGCAAAGATGGCCGCAATCTGCGGCGAATCGCCTCGTGGTCCGCGGCCGGATCGCTGACTTTATATTTTATGCCCCTTTACATTTTACGCCCACGATGGAAAAGCAGTCATCATTTTATGGGGATCTCATCCCCTCGAAACCTCCTACTTATCGGCCGAGCCGGTTCTTCCTTTCTAATAAAGAATGGTAAAATTCGCCATATTGGAACGCGATTCGTCACGTCTAATTATAGACTTCTCGTGCTCTCTGGGCGATACCTCAACAATTTACTAGAATCTCCTCGGCCAGGGTTTAAAATATCCGACGATTACTTCTCAAAATAATTCACGATTATCATCGATATACAACCTGGGAAGACTAGTCGGTGCCCTTTAATTACGATTACACGAGATCGACTCGATGGTTCTTCTTTCCGTCCGTATCACGCCTGGGGGAACATTACGCTTCCGTGTGTAAATTTTCTTTGCCCGTTACTCGACAATTTGCTCTAACTAGTTTTTATCCGTTATTTCCTGCGGCCTAGTAGATTGTCTAGTAATTTACATATCAGTCGTATCTACCGATTTGAAATCTAAATTATTTAATATGCTTCGATCCCGTTATGACTTTTTTTCTTTTCGAGGACGCCGTGACTCTTTATCCCTTTAACGAGATTTATCAGCGCGAAGCGCGTCGTAGGTAGAAAAAGAAAAGCATACCTGCGGATAAGAGAGAAGAGAACACCTGGCCGGCAGAGGCGAAGATCCACTTTTTGCTCCCAGGGTGCAAGGACGCTGCAGTTGAAAGTCCAGAAGAAACGTTTGTCCCCGAAGGAGCGAAACCATTTACGCTCTTACTCGATATCGGGGAAAAGAAATGGCTGAAAGAATTTTAAAATCACTTCAATTTACATCTAGTAAATAAGACATGTATTAACATCCCCCGTCATAAGCGGGAAAGAAATTTCGAAGAGCTCACAGGAGGCTCGCAAAGAATGAAGAAAAAAAATTATACTAACCACTGTTGTTCGCTCGTCATTCTTTCCAGAAATTTCCGTGGCGAACTTGCTTCAAAGAGAACGCACTCTTTCTTCTTTCTCGTTCCAGGACGACGGTGGAATCGAATACTTTAATACGATAGTGGTGCAGCCGCATCTGAAGCTGGTGACGAATCAAGGCAGAGGATTTCACGTGAGGTGTCGATACCAGACTCGAGACAAAGTCGTAACGAACGATCAGACCCAAGTCGCCATGTTGCAGTCCATGCCCCTGCAGGTAAAAAACCTATTATCAGTTTTCGTTTAACTTGCAAGAATTAAAATAGGTAGAGAAAAAAATCAAGGGTTAGTTCCAATGCCAATATTGTACCCTGAATTAACGTAAAGAACAGATGTAACAACGTAACGTACCTTTGATAACGATGAACGTGTCGATGATTCAGGCGACCGCTCCGATGCCGGGATGCACCATGAAGATCTTCAACGGTGATCCTACTCGGCATCAGGTCGCGGAGAACGTGAAGATCGGCGACCCGTTGACCTTGGTCATCGGCATCGACAAGCAGGAGATGTTTGGCCTCAAGATCTCGGATTGTCTGGTCCGCGATGGACTGGGATGGGGCGAGCAACGCCTCATCAATGACGAAGGGTACGTCGAGCCTCGAATCCTAATCTTCGTAATATCTAAATTTCTTATTTAGCCAGATATAGCAAGAAAGAATAAAAAATACAGGACGGGTGAACAATGAATTACCTTGCAGAAGCTCCACAACCACGCGTCCCTTAAAATCATAAAGAATTTAATGACGAGATATGATTTTTAATTTATGCGCAAATCAGGGTTTCGTTGTTTCAAACAAGACGTCGGGACGGAGAATAATTTGAAACGATCTCCGCCGTTTCCAGGTGCCCACTGGACGGGGAAATAATGGGGCAGTTCACGTACAGCCAGGACAAGACGGAGGCCAGGGTAAATTTCCAGGCCCACAAATTTCCATACACCGCCAGCGTTTATTACCAGTGCAACGTCAGGCTCTGCGTCAAACATGGCGGCGGATGCAGTAACACGGTAATTCCCATAATGAACTCAACCAGGCTCACTATGGTCTACCGGCAGCTGCCCGTGGGCTCGTCCTGATCCCCGGGGAACCAGGAACCTCGAGTTCGAACCCGAGCCCGAGCTGGGGTCAATCTCCGAGACCTCTCCTGGGGGTCGACTTCCGCGTTTCGTTATTTTCATTTTTACTCCTTCCTGCATCGATAAGAGAAGTTTAACGAATTAGCAAAGATCCCGTCATCGTTGCGACTATATTTTCTATAAAGATAAATACTACATAGTTGTCTACAAACGGCGCAGGATCAAAGCATGCACTATACGGTAACTACTTTGGATTAATTTCGACTTCTCTATAAAAAACGCTTCACGTTCCGAGGAAGTATCTTCGACGTTTGCCGAGGGCAATGTCCCTCCGAGTCGCCTGCAAAAATGGCTGGTATAAAGTGTAGGAAAGAGCCAATCAGAAGGAACCTTCAAGAAGGTAACTGACAACTGAGTACTGAAACGACAATTTTCTATTTAATTTATAGCCGCCACGTTGCAACGAAGTCCAGCGACGTCGTAGAGACCTGACGGGCAGAAATGGCGACCCGAAGGGCGTCAAAGGCCTCGACGGCGAAACTCCTGCCACCATAGAGGTTTACAGCGGACTTTACGTCAACGAAGCCTCCGACGTCACCTCGAAGACAGACTACGCCGACGACGTCTTCAGGGAAAGGGTAAACTCGAGGAACTATTCACAAGATGTCCTAAAACTATAATTCTTTAAACATTGCTGCGGTAATTAACGAAATGAACTGTATGCTTTTAGACAATGGACGACCCCAACAGCATTTGCATATCGCAGAAAAGTTTCGCGATAGGGATCGCGATCGCGGGCCTGATCCTTATGTTGGCGGTGGTGGTGATAATTGTGATACTACTGGCCAAACGACGTCACAAGAGTGTTTCGACTACAGGCTCGTCAATTTACAGCGGACCCTATACGAACACTGCCTACAGCCACAGCAGTTAAAGACACTCCCTCGAATTTCCTCGAATCGCCTCCGAAGTTCCGAGTTCACCGAAAAAGGAGGGGGAGAAAAAAGGATCGCCAAGAGCCTTCCTCCTATCTGCCTTATCCGCCTATCCCGCGGTTCCGTGAAACCCCTAACGACTTCCAGACTTCCAACCTGCCCCTAGGAATTCCTTATCAAATACTTCCGAGCGATTCGGGGCCCCCGAGGCGCTAAAAGACTCTTTTAATGTTGCCACTCCTCTGAGTTCGTGGAGAAAAAAAAAAAAACTCGTGCCCTTTACTGCCCGGAAAATTCACCTCGAGTTTACAGCAGACCCCGTGATCCCGCGCTCCGAAAGTAACTCGATAACCCGACTAATCGATCATTCTAGCGAGCATTCAGGGTATCTACAGAATGGTTCGCGCTTGTGCAACCGTTTCCGATAAGCCGAACTTCATTGTCATGTGCCAATACTTCACGGGGAGAGTTTCAAGTCGCGAGGTGACGCTTCGCGTTGATTAGCTGCGCGCGCAGGACCGAAGCGACCTCTCTCGCGCGCGCTGCGAAGCCGAACGTGGATTTTCCGACTAAGATACTGCCGAGTCCTGGTGCCTCTTAGAAATGCCCTCGTATTATACTTTAAACGAAACGTTGAGCGATGTTAAAAAGAAAGTGACGATTAATGCACAACGAATAGTCGACAGCCCACGGCTTCGTCTACAGCCGCGGGCTGAAAATTTAGTAGAGACGAAACTTATCGCTTAAGTGTGCAAAGCTATTAATCGATTTAGTTGTTAGGGTTGCCTCATTTTTTTTTTAATTATATATATATATATATAAATCTATTGTATACTAGTCCGGTATACTCTGTCCTAGCTAACTGCTACTCGTCGCGTAATACGCACGCACGAAACTGTGCCGTCCACCCCGAGCGATTTAATTACCTCGGTTTAACTTAATTAACTCGAGATACCTAGGTTTAAGGTTAAGTCAACCGAAACGACTCTTCTCGACTAAATCAAATTACTTCGGTGATAAGCAACTCTCGTACTGTCGTTGCGTTATTATTCCTTATCGAAACGCGCGCGATTCATTGTCATTTAATGGTCTGACGATTTCACGGCCACTCATGGAAACGACCGATTATATAGAAACACATTATAATTCAATGCCGAACTGATATCACTTTATCGTAAAATTGAGCAGCCTTTTCTAATTTCTAATCTTTCTTCGTCACTAAGTGCTTTTGATTAATCTTTAATAGCGCAACTTCGTGAATTGCAATTAATGATTAGTTACGGACAAAATGTCCATTTCGGACAAGATTGCCAAATCCGCGTGCATGAACGGAGTTCCACGATAAGGAAAGCTTGGGAAATTATTTTATTTCCCGATATACGATATATTTTTCGATCGTTGAACTTGTGTGCCTTCGGTGGATTTACGCGTGACGTCATTTCCGCCAGTGTGAATGGACTTTGTTGCAAAGGCGAAGAAGCAAAACAGGACAAAAATGGTCCAAAACCGGTGATTTCCCCTAGAGTTACCTAGAAGGCTCAATCAGCATCTGGGGATTACTAGCGTCCCTTCCAAGTGTATCGATTTTAAAATTAATTAGATTTTTAATAATGAGGAACCTCGCGAGAATGCAAGTTTCAATGGCTCCTACTCAAGTCTATAATCAGACCCGATAACGCTTACACGATTAATGTTAATAAATGTAATTTAATGAAATTGGTGCTGCACCGATGTTGGTACTCCTACTAAACTTCACAATGAGAATTCTTTCCCGTTGTATGTACTTATATTCCGAATGTAACGAGCTGAGGATTTAATGAAATACCGGAAAGAATTGTAAAAAATTCGGGGATGTTCTGGAAGATCTAGGGACATAATTAAATATGTAGGGCTGCCAACATCCCACCAGCCGAGGACGTTAGATTGTAGAAAATCGAGAAATCGAGTAGCTGGGTCTAACAAGGTGGTGGGTAGAGTCGTATAAAAATTACTAGGAAAAAAAAAAACTAGCACCGTAACCGATAACTTATAAAGCGCTAATACGCTAGAGAGGAAGATGGTCGACGAAAGGGAAACCTTTAGGTCAGTTTTGTGCGATCCGATTTTTTCCCGAAATTAAAAAAAAAAGAAAAAAAGGAATTTTAAGGACGTCCTAGCGATCTCACCCAGTGATTAGTCGAAAACTAATAATAGTAACATTTTAAATATGATTCCGATCAGGTGGGCACGCATAAAACTGGCCTGAAAGTGGGTTTTACAAGTGGCGGCACCCTGGGCGGATGTTAGGGAGAAATCCCCAAATTTTACGGGCGTGCAATAATTGGGATTTTTAGAATTGCGATAGGCAATCCTCCCTGGGAAATATCTTCAGGGTGTTACCACGGTTTAGTAATCGTCGCATCGGGCAAAACTTCTCACTGTCCGTCGTTCACGATGCGTGGCGTTGGTTCATACTGACATTAGGGACGAAAATGCCTGTATAGTACTTTTTCTTTCTTTTTTTTTTTTTAAATCTCGATCCCGAGGAAACGCGATCCGACAGTCCCGCAATGTTGATCTGGACCCTCGCCCGAAGGATCTACAACGAAATCTTGTAAATATGCGAACTACCCTAATAACTAGCTCTTAAGCGTTGCAGCAATAGTTAGCGAGTATTTGCGGCGTCGTGCCCGCCGAACCTCCGCGTCGACGGATCCACGCGCCATTTTGGTATCTCAGTTTTTCCAGTTTTTTTTTTTTCTTTCAATATCGACGAACCGTGTGTCGAATTTCGACCCACGGTTCGTGAAATATTTCGATTTGAAATCGCGAAGAGATGACAATTAGTTCCATCCAATGATTGCCTATTAACGACATATATTTCCGAGTTACTGTGGATTCGTGGACACCGATTCGTGCACAGGCGCGACTAAATTCCTCTCTTTCTCTCGAAAGGACGAAAACTCGAGAGAACTTCGTAAAGTTCAGCGATTCCACGGGCGTTTCGCCGCATCTTCGGACCACGATTAAAAGTCGTCCACCTCGTGAGATGCCGAGCTTCCTCGACGAGTCCGCTTCGCGAATTGCTCGTCCTCGAGGCGGTCCCAGTCGAACAAGTTTTACTTTTCTACGCGTTAAGTCTTGCGCGTCTCACCACTGATCATCATTAGCTAATCATCCATTTGATTATTAATATTACAATAAAACAATAATAAAACAATTGCTGTGTTCCCATTATCCAGAAACCTTGAAATTAGGGATACGTAACGCAGCGAAGTCTCACACCGACTCACCTTAATACAATTTTACCAACAAATATGCATTTGTAACTCTTCGACAGGGACTTCTACTTTCTTTCGAGCCCTTTGGTGTACCTGAAACTGAACGTTCCAATTATTAAAGGCTCATGGACGCTTGTTTCTTTTTTATTGAATTATATATAATTNGTATATAATATAACAAGAGATACAATTAGACTGACGCCGGTTCTATCAAATCTTTCGCCCTCTTCTATGATGTTGTGCACATTGTTCTCCCTCTCTCCTACCGTTCAGTTCAGGATGTTCATAGTTCAATTTTAATGGTATTCGATATCATTACCTATCGGACCCACTGCAGATCTTGTGTTAAGGCAGTTTCACTTACTTCTCACTTCTTCGATGGTCTCTCCATCTCTTCAGAGGACCTTCGAAGAGCTCTACGATACACTCCAAAGCCTTTCGGAAGGAACTCACTCGTACCGGATTACTTAATTTGAAATGAAAACCGTAATTGAGCGTTTCGATAAACAAAAGAATTAAACTCATACCGTATTATGTAAGCTGGTACTCATATTTTAATGACGTCACCAGTGTATGAACCTTGTTTCCATATTACTGCTCCGCATTAATAAGTTTCCTCCCCCTCCTTTTCCCTCTGATCAATTAACGGTATATTGTTAAATTTTTAACAAATAGAGCGATACTTTTCGTCAGTATGAAACATTTGATATCTTCCTGTCGGTCTTAACTTATCAGAAATGACTAAAATAGCAGACAATGTTGCTTTCCATTCTCTTTTAATTGTTAATCTTACTAAAAATTTCATTTAAACATTGGTAATTGCAAATCAAAGAATTGTATCGCAGTGTCTCCTTACATTAATTCAAATTTGAATAGTCTATTTCAGACTGCACTTTATAAATAAAAATGTAATCCACTCACTTCGCAGGTTCACAGATTGAAACTCAGTTTCCGGTGGGTCATCGGTCCATGGACACAAAGGCTCGATTCATCGAAAGACAGACTAAAAAAAAATTATTTAAAAGGTTAAAACAGATTAATCGTAAACTATTAATTATGCCTTGTAGAGTACGCCTCTAATCCTTGGAGCTTCTTGCGCAGTCTCCTCTTTGTGCTTTATTTTAGTTTCGCAGTCGAAGCACCGGTCTGCAAATAATTCTCCCTCGACTGGTACGTATCACTTAAAGGTAACACAATCACATCGATCGCTCACCTAAAAAATAGACAACGTCGGTGTAAACTCTTATCGTGTGGGTGGTTTTTATACAGAAACCGAAGAAAAGAATATTCTGCTTTGTCCTTCGGAGGACTGGGTACTCCTTTACTTTAACCTTTTATATGTCGCTACGATGTTAGGGACGATAAACACTAACTTTGTATCGACCATCTCTTTGAAAAGCTCTTATAATTGTTATATTCGACGTTTTTCAGTGAAAGCATCCAGCGATTGAAAAAAAAAAAAGTGATCCTAACCGATATAATTCCTGTGTCAATTTAATGTACAATTTAATAAATTGTATCGTAACCCAACCATTGTCAAATAACTTCCAATCAATCGGAGTATATTCTTTTTCAAAGAGATGGTTCCACGCTCTCTACGTCCTTAAGTACAATCACCGTAAGCAAAGCTTCTGGATGGATTCGACTTGATTTAATCGTCACACAGACTGACACAGAAAGCTTACGCTATAATCTGAACATTACATTTCTTTAGTTCATTGTTATCATCCATCAATAAATCTCATCATACAGCTTAAACTTTCTGCATCAGTCTGTACATTCACAGACGGAGACTTCTTGTATTTTAATTGTTTTCAATACAATTATCAGAGGTCTTGTCTTACCACCACTGCTTTCCTGACCTCTTTCGATAGACTGAAGCTTTTCATAAATTTTCAGATGATAATCGGTGGCTTAAAATTAAGCAGTGATGGTGATACACCGACCGACTACTTCTTCAACTAGACATAAAGGACTAGAATACTGAATACGTTTACACTCGTTTCTCTCGCAGCTAATAAACAATTTCCCTAATTAATAATTTACATTAGTATTTAGAATCTCCCGTCGTCGCTCCACTTTAATCGTGGAACGATAAACTCTCCTCCTCGAATAAAATAAATAATAATCTAGCTTAATCAAAAAATCATAAATGAAAATGGGCGAGTTGCGTGAAAATTATTAAGGAACGATTATTCATTAATTGTTGCTGCATATTTTTTTTCGGAGAATTTATTTTCCTATAGTCCTGCAACTCTCACATTACAAGCGCCTGCTATTAATGTTTTTAATAACAATTGCAAATACTTATTTGCATTTCAATGATGAGGTAGAGAAGAAATTTGCAAAAATATGATCGTGGCCGGCATTCGATCCGAACTATTCGCTTCGTCTCTTTAAAAAATGTATTAATAGCTAATTCTATTCTTTAATTATAAATTATATTCAATCTAACGTTATTCCCTTTCAAAACGCGAGTACGAACAAAACGCAAAACAATAAACTTCAATATATTTTAATATTACATGTCATACAATTAAATCAAATTAAAAGTATCCCCCATGCTCCTTTTCAGTCTTCCCTTTTTTTTTAAAAATAATTTACAAATGGTGTAAAACATTTCATTTTCGAAAAAGTACAAGGTACGAAAACTCTTATATACTGTTTTAACGACAACAAGAAATACAATTAAAATGTCATGTAATACTGTTTTAATTGCCGAATAACAGTTCTTTGATTTTTTAAGTTTATGTATTTCTTACGTTTAACATATAAAAACTTCGAGATATACCCTGAAAGCACGAAAAAACCACGAAAACGTTTCGGAGAAACATCTTGTAGTCGAATTAAAAATAAAATAGAGAAAACGATAAAATAAACGATTTACTATATAATTACTGTGACTCGAAACTCTCACTATAAAATACATTGTTCTCTCATCCAAGACTCTACCTCCAATTGCAACATATCACAATAACAACCTCGGCTTAAAATAAATAAAATTCTATAATAAATATTTATGTGGCAAAAACAATACGACTCGAAATCCACTGTTTCGACCGTTTTCTTTCTTTCTTATAATTGCCCTCCGATAGAACCAAAGTTTTACAAAATAGTCTCTGGAAATCAAATAAAAAGAAACAGACAGCAAGTAACAATAATTAAAGTGACGAAGTTCTGAGTTTCTCTTCGGTTCTATTTTAGGTGACGTAGCGAAGCAGTTCGGAGAAGAATTTAGAGAAGCGATACACCCGAATGGAAAGACACACATTATTTACATATAATTTCCCCTATCTCCTTTCCTCGCCCTCTTTCCTTCGGCCTTCTGTAAACGTACTCAGTAAAATATCGTAAAATTCGTATATTGTTTATTGTAACGGATCACTCGTGCCTCCGAGGGAGATGTTGGGTGCAAAGAGGGCAACAAGGATCCGCATAGATAATCCGTGTACTCTTCCTCAATGTATACTCTCTTAAAATTAAGTCTCACATTAANTTTTATAATAGTTAAAATTCTGTCGGTTGACTCTCTTTCTTCCTATCCTTTTCTTTCGGTCTCTGTTGATACTCTTCGGTTGAGTTCCCCTTATTTTTTTTCCCCCCCTAGATCTAGGAATATATCTCACAGGAGGCTGCGAGAGCCTCCTTCGATTGCTGCCTCTCTGAGCTGCCTTCGTCAAGCTTCCAGACCGATCCCACTTTGTTGAAATATACTGATTAATTATTAAAAGTTTATGCGAATTACTCTCTTATTGGATTTTATGAGTCGCGAGAGGAAATTCATTGCTCTGGTAGAGATGCTTCGAGGCCCAGACTTTGATCGGTTAAATATATCTGGAATTGAGAATAGAGTACCGATAACCTGGATCGTAACGAACGAATAATTGATCGGCTGGATGTAGAGTATAGAATTTACAGAAGGAAAAAAGCGTGTTATTGTATTCAAAAATTTATAGTTTGCAATAAATTGCTTCACTCTAAATGTAGAGTTAAAGTATTATTGTTCAGCAGCTAGAGATTTAGTGATATATCTTTACGTCAACTCTATCATAATTTACATCTACTGACCACAAGGTGGATCGAAACTAAATTAATTACAATTCCACAATGTACTCATTGCTCCCACTACAGAGTTTCGATTCAGTTTAGTGCTTAGAGAGATGGTAAGGATATGTAATGCTACTAAATTTATCGACCTCAGAATAGAAGAGCGAAGCTCTGACTAATTCCACTAGACCTCCGATACAGATCCATCGATGAAAGTTTGAGACTCGAAGCATGATTATTCTCATTAAAATCCACATAAAATTCAGATAATTACACTGAAATAAATTATTACAAATCTAACATTCTTGTTTCATCACACCCATCGAATATTTCAGGTTTGTAGGATCGTTCTCGAGCTTTGAACCCCAAAAAAAAAAAATCTTTGTCAGAATTGTTCCACCGATGTCTTCTCTTGTCTTTTCAAAGACACAGAACCAGGATAGGTTTTTTTTAATATCTTCAGCCGTCCCCCTCATCACTTTGTCACCGTATATTAGGTACCAATAGCGTGCCTCAACGTTTCCTTATTTCTTTTAAATAATAAAGAGTATCGTTAACGTTAATTACGAGCCATACCTACGGTATATTAGCTTAGGTTGTGGGCTTCTTTCTTTTGGTATATCTTATTACTCGATTTTCCACTTCTTAACTCGCTTATCTTTCATTTATTTATCTATGTTTTTTTTTCTTCTTCCTCTCCTTTTGTACCAGCGGTGGCTCCTGCCTCTCTTCACTTCTCACGATTTATCATTAATATTGTACCAACTGGTTTCGATGGGTGATTGTCACCTTCACGGTCCCTAAAAAAAGAGAACAAATAAATCACATTTGCTTAGCTCTTGCTATTTAAGCGTAAACAAATAAAAGCGTTAAGCAGAGGGAAGCAACGAAAATGTTAAAGATATATATATATAAAAAAAAAAAACGTTTGAGACACTTCTCAAGCACAACACGAAGCTGCCCTACGAAATCGACAGCCCTCGATAGCCAGCTACTTAACCAATAAAATACAAGTACCTTATGTCGTACCGTCCTCTGCCGGTTTCGCTTTTGAGGAAGATACAATAACGTGTCAGATATTAAAGTAAACGGCGCTCATCGTTAAGCAAGGGAGAAACAAACGAGACACAAATAGAAGAGATACCAGAAAAGAAAACACAAAAAAGAGGCAGGGCTACGTTACGAACAACAGAGGATCAAAAGGTGGATAAAGAGGCTCGAAGGATCGCTTAAAATAACGAACAACCAGGAAGTCCTTCCAGAAACAAACCTTCTCTGATATCTTTCGGTGCACCTGATGAGAGCGAAGGCATGGAAGGAGTTTGATAGAGGTTCGATCGGGCACCGCTCGGTGGTAATGTTGCTACTTTGGACCTGGAATTTAGAAACAATTTTGGAGATTAATGAAACGGTATAAAAAAAAAAAATAACAATATTGGTTGTCTTAAAATGCAAACACCAAAGGGAGAAACGCATTGTTTAAAGTTTTAGATATTCATTGCCATTGTTTCTCTCCCTTTTCTATTGACTTATAAAAGTCGATTATACCTCGGTTTCCGAATCTTCGGATTTCTCCCATCGAACGAGGTGGGAGTTCCACCACCGGAGGTGTTCGAAGAGTAAGATGGTGGTCGATAGGGTCTAGGACAACCTTGAACAACTGGTGGCGATGCAACTGGTGCATACTGCAGTCTAGGATTACCTGGTACTCCGGGATGCATCAGTCTCATTTCTCCTAGAATTAGAGAACAGGCAGTCTGCATAATAACTGATTACTCTTTTCAACGTACCCTGCACGATATGGACACCCTGATACATTGGCAGTGGATAACGTGGCTGTTGTTGTGCGCTTCTATCCCCGCTCCCAGGACCGAAGAGTTCATGCGCCGGTGTTGGTGACCGGCTTGCTCTCTGTGAGTTACCCGGTGTCGAGGCACGAACGCCAGCGACAACCTGGAATCCGTCGTTAAATAAAATCAGTCGCGTCTAATGCTTTCGTTCATCGAGACACTTAGAAAATAAGAAAATTTAAAACATTTTTATAGAAAGGATTTAAAGAAAAAACTGGCTTCTCACAGGAACGTTTTGCCTGAAGACGAGGTTGGGAACCAATGCAGGACTCATGTAGGCTCCAGCCGGGGCAGGAGAGGTACCATTGGGACCGACCTGATGATGACCGAAGGTTCCGGTGGACACCATGGCTGGTGATGGATAGCTACCAGAATTCACGTACATCAGTGGCATACCAGGCATCTGAAAACATAAGGGGACCACGTTAAAATATAACTGTTATAAATTTTCTGAAAGAGAAGAGGATTCAGATAGCATTCCAATTTCACCTGATTAGATGTCGGAGTGTTCGGTGGAGTAGGAACCCTGTACATAACGGGTGGAGGTTGCATACTGGGTTGACCGGGTGGATAATAAGCAGGAACCATGTGAACCGGTGGTTGATAAGAATAATCCCCTGGTGCCGGTGTTACAGTTGGCATGGAATTATACGGTATTGGATAACTGCTTACGTAATTAGCTGGAATAAAACGAGAAAGTGTACGTTACTTGAATGAAAATAGCGACAGAAAGGAGTTTCGATATTCAAGTTGGTCATTTACAATTAAACAAAGAGGTAATTACAGGTCGATTGGCTCGGAGGTGTCATGGTTTGCGGATTGAAGGAGTAACTCGTCGTAAACCTCTGCTGTTGGTGCGATGGTTGTCTCTCCGCTGGATTCTGACCAACCGACATAGCTGCTCCTGGAGGTGGTACGAAGTACATTGTCTGCTGAGGCTGCGACAAAAATTATTCCATTGCAATTTAATTGGAATAAGTCCTTTGTTCATGGTCAGAATATAAGTATCGTGTTAAAAAACATTTTTAACGATATGAACTAGGGAAAGTAAGGACCCTTCTAATATACATAAATATTTATTTATCAACCAAATATGTTATTAACTCACAGTTATTTGGTTAGGTGGAGGCTGCCAGTAATTCGGTGGAACTGCCTGCACAGTCTGCAGAGCTTGAGTTGTAGACGGTGGGGGCTGCGGATAAGGATGTGGCGGAGTGGACTGAGTGTCTCCGCCACTTCTTTGATCATAGACATTCATGCCCATGAAGTAACTGGACAAGTCTGGCACATCCTGGAAGCATTTCTGCAAAAATTTTAACTCTAGTTAGTAATTTCAATCATGACATAAATAAAAAAAACCATTAACTCATGATCATGAGAACTCACTCCGGACTGAGGTACTGGACTCTGCTGCACCGGCACAGCATAGTTCCCATAGACCGAGCTCTGGTTAAACGCAAGGTCACCCTGTCCATTGCTCTGGACAGCGGAGTGTCCCTGAGTAGGATGAGGGGGCATCATCACAGTCTGTTGCGGTAAAGTGGGTTGATATACACCCTGACCATAAGTATCTGAGGTAGCTGCTGGGAAATTGGCATATGTGGATTGCGGAGAGCCATTGTTGCAGATCTGGGCCTGCGCTGGGGAGTCCTTGACTAGAGATTGGTTTGCTTGGTTTTGCG
This sequence comes from Orussus abietinus, assembly GCF_000612105.2. Taxonomy (NCBI): domain Eukaryota; kingdom Metazoa; phylum Arthropoda; class Insecta; order Hymenoptera; family Orussidae; genus Orussus; species Orussus abietinus. The sequence continues at coordinate 417,171 of NW_019394887.1, read as the reverse complement.
ACGACGAGGGCGGCGGGGGCGGGGGCGGAGGTGGAGGCGGCGGCGTAAACGGTAGACTTGGGGAGGTCGAGGAATTCGTCACATGGGTGGAATTCCCAGCCGATGCGTGATTCTTTCCCTGGGAACGTCTCTTACTTTCGCTACGTGAGCAGCCGGAGGGCCTGAACAGCAAAATTTGTTAATAACATATAACAAAAAATTCATTACAGTGCATAATATTAAATAAAAAAAATCAAATATTTTAATATTATGCACTAAACTTAAAATGAGCGGCTCAAAATACTAATAGTCTAAAACGATCGACGGTATACCTGGAGGAGCCATCCGTGGGGTCTCCACGTCGAGGAAGTGGAGTTGGAGAGTCATGCTCCTCGACACAGAGCTTCGGTGGGTTGTCAGGATCGAATCGATAGACCGAGCCATCCGGGTTTGTGTAGGGCTGGTTTGTTTGGGGATTAATGATTATGCTGCCGGCAGGAACGCTCGAGATGCTCGTCACTGCCCACATAACCGTTTGGCCATTTGGCTCCGGAGAGGCCAGATCTTGACTAGAAAGCTGAGAGTGGTTGCAGCTCATCGCTGCCACTGGTGACGGTGATGGTGATGGTGAGATCGTGGCATCGCTTCGTTGGCTCTGAGACTTGTACCCACTGCTCGAAGGACTCAGCCGAGAACACATGCTAGCACCTGAATCTATTAAAAAAATAATTATTTCATCACATTTATATTCTACAATAATATCATAAAGACAATATCTGCCTATTAATGAACTTTGATGTCAAATAAGGTGTATCGATGAGCTCGTCATATCTATTTAAATCAAGGTAAAGCAATCTACCTTGCTTTGTGAGGCGAGCACCAGCACTATGAGTCGATGTCACGCTGTCACCCCTCGATAGCATGCCTCTAGTGTAACCACCGAAGCTGAAGGACTTTGAGACCGAAGGCCTCTGAATGCCAGCACGAAGACTTTCCCGTCCGTCGAAGGATTCTCCCTTGAAAAGCCTAGTTTGTCTGTGGAATCAATAAAATCCATGTTTTTTAACGAGTCATTTCTAATATTTGTCGTTTAACAGACTTAGTTACCTGATTGAGTGGTCCGATGGGTGTAGTAAACGATACCTTGCTGAGGTATCGGAGATCTCAGAGGAAGACCAATAGGGCCAGTAGGAGACTCCGCTGTTCTCTCCGCTGCTATCCTTGAATATCCTCCTCCTGGCTCTCTCGTACTCCTCCTCGCGTTCCTCGAAACTCTTACTGCGCCGACAATACTCCCCAGACAGCCTGTCGGGGGATTTAAAGTTAAAGCTGTCTTCGAAGGAGCTGGAGTCCCTCTTGAGAATGCTCCTCCGAGGCTCTTCGGTCAAGATCAAGTCGTCCCTGATGTGCTCCTTAAATCGCGTGTCGGGTATTCGCATGTTCTTCGTCCTTGTCACGATGACACTAAGACCGGACTGATCGACATTATGCTCCATGCCGAAGTAAGCAGCCACTCGATGAACCAACATCCGATTGTAAGAAGACATGTTAGGAAACTTGTGGCAGACCTTCTGCCTGTCCTTGGCAAACTCGATGAGGTCCTTTTCGATCTTCAGGAGCACAGTCCGGTCCTTCTGGTTGCGATTTATGGTCTCCGCTATGAACTGCTCCAAGTCGATTCCTGTACTGTCGGTGTACAGTTCCGTGCTGTTATCTGTAATTAATGGCACAATTAAAATTACTCTCAATTACTCCAAATAGATTTCAATCCCTTTCTAAGTAAAATGCTTTAACTATTCTCGTCTTCATCTCACCAAACCTAAAATAATCGATCAGCAATAAAATTTACAGATCATTTTAAATTTATACTACAAGTTAATTAATGTTCACATCTAGTTTGTGGACAATAAATAATGACAAATAAATTTAAACACAAAGAGAATTAATTATAATCTGATTAAGGCAGTTATCGAACGGACCTCTGGAGAGACACGGCGAAGCGCTGTCGAAGCTCCCCTGCGAAGAGTTCTGGTGTCGAAGCTTGTGCCTGGAGCCAGGTCTACCAACAGCCAGGGTGTTCCCACATTGCGCCGAGCATTGATTGTTGCAAACGTTTAGGGTGTTCGGCCTGTTCCGTTGCTCGTTCTTGGGATGATTGTTCGGAGCAAGGCTGGTACTCTTCGGCGAGTGTTGCAGGGCCTGACCGGTCCTGGACGGTGAGACCGGAGTCTGAAGGAGTCCGGACTTGTCGGCCTGATTGTTCTTCGCGCAGTTATTGCACTTGGAGACGAGGTTTGTGCTGGTCTTCGAGCCTCGACTTTCGGATTTATTGCCGGTAGTCGGCGAGGTGGTACTCTTTGGTGAATGGGCCTGAGAAGGACTAGACTGACCTGAAGAGGAAAGAGAAAAAAGAAACAATACGTTGATACACTTTCATCCCTTAAGTCCGGATGAGTCAAATTTTCTAATTAAAATTAATAAAGTGGGAATTAATTATTGATTCGTCAACTTTATTTTTACCATTTCGTGAGGGAGCTCGACACGTCGGCGAGGTAGCTGAATTGCGCATCTGTTTGGGGGACTGAGTGGAGATGTTGCTGTTGAAGGTAGGCTCGTTGTTGTTGAGTTGCTTCGAGCCACCGTTGTTCGCCGCGAGTCCTCCGGTGAACTTCTTCTCGCCATCGAGGGACGGAGGGCTGTGCGGCGAAGATGGACCGCTGTGGTGCGGTTCGCGTGGAGGAGATGCCGATTCTCTCATCGCATGACTTCTGACCAGCAGTTTTACCTTCGTACTTGCCTGAAAACGTTCACAGCCTTCTCTTATTTCCGACCTCGGCGTTAAAACATACATACACCCTAACTTTACAACTTACAATACAAATTAATCATACTTGAACTGTCATAAAAATACTCTACTCATTTCCTAGATTACCTAAACGGTAAGAATGAGGCCTTACCCTACTTCGAAAATGTTTGTTATCAGTGTCCGATTTTTCGTTGGGGCAGGAGGGCGAGGGACGGCGTAACGAATTCGACGCAGGGGTGGTAACGACGGTGGCGTTAGCATTCCCGTCTATCATGTCCGACTCGTGCAGGCTCGAGTACGGGACACTGGTGGTTGGACCAACCAGGAGACTGTGCCTGCCGGAGGGCAGGGAGACCAGACCTCCACACACCGCTGTAGGACTCTCAGGTCGACTCTGCGACCTGCTGCCTTTGTGCACCACTATGCTCGGTACTGAAACGAACGTAATTTGTACACAATTTGTATATTATAATATTAATTAACGCCTACAATGCCGAATCGAAGGCAACACTGAATATCCAATATCATTTATATACCATCGATACCCAAAAACTTTTAATTATTGTTACGGTTGAGTTACAAACGATGTTCGATTAAACAATTCAATTATGCCAAATTAATAACAGTCAATGAATCGAAAGGTGGTCATTCCTCGTCGTTTAAAATAGGTAAATCGAGTCGTTACGTACCATGCGCAATTCAGCACATGGTAAACGCCGGAAAATATGGAAGTCTTGAACGCACTGCGAACAAACGAAAACGTAATATATTAACAAACCGAACGAATCGAAAGTATCAGAAATACGCATCTGCTACCTTCCGATAAGTGTCAAAAACCCACAGAAAATTCAATGAAACTGGTGCATCGTTAACATATGATGACAAGCAAGACTTACTTTCCAGGCGGGCCATATGTTAAGCGTATCATTGGGTTACTGAGTGAAACTCTGCGACCGATGGATTCGAAAGGATGCAGTGTTAGTACGACAGTCTTTCTCAAGGTGTACAGCTCGTAAGGCTGAGACTAGGTGTTGTGCCGTTGTTACTCCTCCGTCTTCCAACATGGTACGCTCTGCAAGTAAACACACACATGATGCACACACTTCACACTGGTACCAAATCGTTATTGTACTAGAAATAAGGAAGTAATTGCGACTGCAAAGATGTACACGATAAATAATCTCAAAGTGACGCCGCATCTCGTAACTCATTAAACAAGGCATAAAAACGAAGTAAGTTACACAGTTGATAAGGTTTAGCGTGGAATGCCGAGTGCAAGAATTGCATCGGGTAAAACTCAGTGAGTCACATACATATCTGTATATACTTATACAAGTAAAGGCACTTCAATTAAACCACAATAATAGGTATTGATAACGGCAAGACTTTATCTCTCGAGTTGGTTCCACAAATAAATTGCTGCATCAAACATTTCACTTTTATCCTCGGTGATTCCAAACATTGCAAACCTGTCAAAAACAGCTGACTGGTTAAGGGGGTACGAAAGTGGCACCGGAAGAGTAAATCGTTCATGAAACTTTTCTCCTAACTGGGTATACCGAACGACGGAAACTGTCGGCAAGACTCACCTGTTAACTTCTCAGCACTTAAAGGAACGCACCGCTTCGATGGAGCCGTCACATACTGTTTGAAGCCGACTAACGCGCGAGGTACATCGTTCCGTGTGAGGTTAGGTTCGAAAACGGCGCGTCAACGTCTCCGCGAGATAAGAATGCCGAGGAACGATTGGCCGAGCGAGGCGTCCCTTTCGCGCGGCCCCTCGTACGCTCATCTCTCTCCCGCGGGCCGTCCCCCGATTGCCGCCTCCTTGTCTAGCGGGGAAATCGAAGGGGCTCCGACGGACCGTCCCAACTCCGGCGAGGACCATAGAAAAAGGAACTCGACTGGCGAACGCGCGACCCGACCCGCACGACCCGTACAACCCGCGAGCTCGCCGCTCACTAGAGAGACTGACGAGACCCCGCGTAGCACCGAGCGCCGCCGTCCGCCCGCGCATGCGCCCAAAGCGGTCGGCGATGTCACACGATATCGGGTGTCCCCAGTGTTTTTATATCCCCAGAAATTCAAGTTCGAGCAATGTGACCGGAAATGAGAAGATAAATCCCTGGCATTCGAGTACCCCCATAACTTCAATTGTGATTTTCCCCGCGAGTTTATAATGCGTTTTTCTTTTTTTTTGACACGGGGTGTAAAAATAAGCATAGAGATGTAAGTGTAGGGAGATGCTGCTGAATGATATAAAATGGACCAGTCGATCCCTCTCCGGGAAAATGTATACGAAGGATTCTCCAAATGACTCCCCAGAACGATCGCAGGGTATCCGTTTCCATCCTTTCCCCGAGAACTGATTTTCCACTAGATTTCCCTGAATTTCTCTCCGGCAAACTTCGCCCACCCCACCCTGAATGTAAAATTGTTTTAGGGTAGCTTGAAGCCACTCGAAAGAGAGAGGTTTGCGAAATCCACGTCAATATCTGCACTCCGATCTGGGATATTTTCATTGCCGGAGAGGAATCGTAACAATTCAGCAGGTGTCAGCGGTTTGAAAAAATTGTCGAGAGCAATGTCCCTAATCTCTGAAAGAGGCCGACGAGTTACTTCAATGTTTACCAGCGGCGAAATACCGTGGGTCTCGCGAGTGGCTTAAATAAGCACGGGCAATTCGAGCGTACACCGAAGTACGTATCGCGTGCCGAATTAACCCAAAGGCTATTCATTGGCGGAACAATGACACGCTGCCATAACAATGCGCGCACACCGTATACTCCGTGGGGCTCGCCTACGTGGGCGTGAGTGATCGCGCACGCGCGCGATTACGCGTGCACGTGTGCGTCCTCGCGGATGGTGTCTATGACCCATATAACACACCCGGGCGTAACTAGGTCGTGCACCCCCGAATCCCCTGGAATTATACAGGGTGTCCCGTACGACCTGAACCAGGTCCCGACACGATTCGGTAGTGCCAGTTAGAAGAAAAGCTTCGTAAACGGGACTTCTGCGACGCCAGTGTGGCATCGTCTTAAAATTCGAATTTCCCGCGAAAATGGGGTACGATTTGAACCTCCGGTTCAAAGGGGGCGCACAAGGGGTAGAGGTTTCCGCAGAGGATCCGGGATTGTCCCTCGAGGGGTGCGTTCAGTTTAGCAATACGTGGCTCGGCTCAGGGGGGTCCGATGCACCCGTCGCCATGGAAACGACCTACTCTCCCTGGACAGACGCATCGCGGCACCGTGCTCCAGGTTAAACATCCAAATAAGGATATTCCGCGCGGTCCTCCGATCCCGTCCATTTACAGAATTCGTCCCTCACGTCTCATCCGGGGAACGAAATCCCCGAAGAAGCGCCCACTCTCTCCGTTTAACTCCTCCCTTCCTCTTCTGCTCTCTCCCGGGTCATTGGAGACGCCGAAATTTTCGATTTAAAAATATTCCCTTCAAAGAGTGGCGACCAACGAACCATTGTTGTACTGGTAAGCTCATCGAAGTTGCTTTAGCGTGAACTCAAGCTTTCGACGGAGACAATTCAACCCTGGCTATTCCGACACGAGAGGAAACGAAGCGATGGCCATATTGAAACATCGAGGGGTGGGATTGACCATGTGCGATATAGATGAAAAACCATTGGACGTTCCTGTACCTAGGGGAGCGTCCGACCGCGTCGCCATATTGAAAAACTAATCAACGCGAGAGGTTGCCGACTTCCGATATGGACAAGCACCCCATTGATCGTCCGAATGAAAAAGACCGACGAACCGCCCCGCAGTATTTGAAAAATCGTTTTTTGACCCCTATGATATTAAAAATATTCATAAAATTCATACGTCATTCATCATGGGAAGAGTTTGCCAAATCTCTCCCGCTAACCTGGCATGCGTCCGCCATTTTCCGTGGACCGTTTCCGTCGTCACGCGTTACGTGTGAACTCCCGTATTTACGTGCATCGCACGTTTCGATGTCTGACACGTGTTTCGTAAACGTGAATCACAGCCTCTCGAGTGAGTCCAGAATGAAGCCAACGTTAAGCGGAATCCTAATTGTAAGTAACGCGTTGATAAACTCGGAACAAAATTTTCAACGGTTCCAGGTTTTACTAAATCCTCGCGGGTGAGGATTTCAATCGACCTTCCCATTGCTATCTCGGAAGGACCGTGTATTCCGTATCTCGAATTTCATTACCTTCTCCGGAGGCAGCACTTGGGACTTGAAATTACCCCGACAAATCCCCTCGTGAATTTTCATTCCTAGAGGGAGGTCGTTAAACGGCAAATACAATTAGTCGGCCGCCATTTTGTCTTCGCGCTAACTTTATATGCGTCCCATTTCGGGGATACAGGAAATATAAAATACGGAATATGCCCTCGATATTGATAAACAACGAAAGGTCCTCAGCTTTATAAAATAACAGCAATAAATACGAAGTGAATTTCTATAACAATTCCTTGAAAATGAATATCGGTAAGTCGCGTAATCCCGTAAGCGGTGATTTCTCTTTAAATCACGCAATTCGGTCGATGCCAATCCCATTAGTTACCGCTTGATCAGGATTCGAGAAAACTTATCGGAGCCCGATATGGACGCTGATTAAATTTCCCCCCGGAAAGCGGCCACGTCCATTTCATCCAGGACACCGTGTAGATAGCGTCCGGGGAGGTGAGACCGCGGGTTGCTGAACCCCCTGTCCTATATATCCGTAAATAGGTCAGGGAATAAACGACGAAGACAGATCGAACTCACCTCTCCCCGGAGTTCCGGAAAACCTGCTGGATTTCTTCTCCCATTACCGGGCGAGAATCCAGCGTCCGCTCCAAAAGAAACGCGCCTCTCATTGGCTGGGCGCGATCGGTCGAACGGAAAGTGGAACTCGCCCGTATATACGGCCCTCGATTAGCCCCCATATACAGGGCGAGCCATATCAACTGTTGCCGTTTAATATCTCCGATGGCGTTGTTGTACAAATTTAGGATCGAATTAGGATCGAAAACGTCCCATTTTAGTGCACTTAATGAAGTCATTTGGCGCGGATCGAGGTTCCCAGGACCTTCGGAGGGGGGGATTCGATTTTGCAAAATAATAAAATTCGGAAGATCGATGGTCCGGCCCGGCGGATGCGAGCCAAGATATATCCGTCGATAGAGACGTTGGCCGTCGTCGCAAAAATATTTTCATTATAAATAGCGACGACCGCGGGTCCCGTTTATTTTTACAGTCGTCCGTGCCAATCGGCGCTAACTGGGGAATTCGTGCACATAAATCCCCTAGATGTATCCCGGGTAATTACAGGCGTACCAACCCACCACGTCCTAATAAACGTGTAAATGCGGCTCGTATGAACGCACTCTCGAGCACTCCCATCCATACAGGTTAATTTAGCTGCAAGCTCTTGCCAGATCTCTCGAGCTGAGTTTCCGTAGACGAGTGGGGGCTTTCGATAACTCGAAACTACTTTCAGGTGAAAATTGGCTTCCGGAATGCCCAACAACGTACACATTAGAAGTGAACAATGGACGCTCAAGTACGACTCGTCGTCTCCAAAAATCTCCTATTTTCGAGAATCACTCCCCTAGAGGTTTTTTAAAGGAAAATAGAATATCCGGAAAGAGGGAAATCCGGCGCATTAAAGCCGGATTAGAATTTCCTGGGAATCCTTTTCGAGCTCCGCCCGGAAGACTGGGGCAAAGGATTGGCGTAATTAAAAAACCGAGGGAAAGAAGCACCGGGCCAATTAATGCGATCTGCAGGAATAAGCTTAATCGCGGCTACACGTTGGACGGGAGTGTAATGACAGCGGGAGGAAGTGGCCGCCATTTTGGATCGCTGCCAAAAAAGTACGTCAAGAGGAGTTCTGACGCCAGCATCAATGAAGGAACAGGCGATTTCGAACCGTCAATGTTGGTAGGCCTGCACAAGCCCGAAATAACGCGCGCAAATAATATTTCTCGAGAAAATTCCGGTCGCGGTGATTCCCCAACGGGGCCGACGAAGAAGAGGAAAAAAAAGAAAAAGAAAATAGAACGTCCGCCAACGTCACGTCGTTCAAATAATCATATTTGTTTTTACAAATCTCACGATTCGTGGAAAGTTCCTCAGCTTTCTAGGCTCCCGGTTAATAATGGAGTGTTTGGATCGACTGCTACACTTAGGAACTTCGAGGAGAAGTTAACAATTCCCTGGGCGAGATGTTACCTAAAACGAATTGGGAATTCTCAAGGAAATCTAGGGTGTACGAAGGAGAGCGAAAAGGTAAAAACGGTGGGAACTTGTTCCTCGACCTAATGCAAAAAAAAAAAATATAGAATGCCCCTTTCACGTCACCTTAATGTCGCTCATCAGGTCTGGAAAATTATCTCCGAAGATCAGCTGCAATGAGATTTGATTACTCGAGCAACTTCAAACATCCTACCGTAAAGTGACGAGTACGTGACTTCGTAGAGGAATTATTTATTGGTACCCTTTGAGGAGCGAGGCTGCGGTGCTCAGCCGATCAAATTGAGAGCCACTCGATGGTACTGCCGACTTCAGGACGGTACTCTATATCCAACTGCAAACGTCCGTAGAGACGGCGAGGTTTAACGAAGGGACGACTTCTACCTCGCAATATGGCGGCATCGAAACCAACTCGGAGAGTTCATAGCAGTCATACTTATAGGCGAGGGTACCGACGTGAACTTTGCCACGATGTTGCTCCATTATTCACGGCGTACTGAATTTCACAGTGACCGGCTAAGGAACATCTACCTCACTTCTATGCCCTATGACTGAGTAAAACGTTAAGCCACGCCTATCGAAACTTCTGCGACATATAATCGCGCCAGCTTCGGGAGATAAACGTGGAATGATATCGAGTAAAAATTTAATCATTCCTTCTTATGGTATATATCATTTCGTTTATCGTTAAAGCGGGTTAAAATTCACCGTAAATCCATTCGCGGGATATATCGAAAATCTGGGGGTTTCGCCGGCATTAATTTAGGATTTCGAACGTGACCTACATGAGAGCCTCTCGAAAATCAATATATCCAATCGGGCAGGTATATTTGAATTTATATCCGGACAGATTTAACGACCGCGGGCGAAACTGGCGAAGGAAAATCCTACATCGTTTCCTTTACCTATAAATGTCCCCCTGGAAGTCTTGGAATATCTTTTTAAATATTTCCCATAACTCCAGACCTCATAGCAATTTACCACGCCCAGTTTTGGTAACGCAATTAAACTAAAACCGAGAGGAAATAATTATTTTGTTCGAGCAAAATATCATAAATCAAGGAAATATCATTGTTCGGCACTAAATGGGTTAAGTACATGAATTCACGGAATAGAATTGACAATAGTGAGGGTTACACCCTCGGGGTCGGTATGATCGTAGAAAGGTAATTTTCCAATAATCATACGGAACATCGGATCGGTCATGAAATATGCAAAAGACTTTAGTCCCAGTCCTCGGACTTTACCACTCGCCCTACCGACGGTACAAGAAATGGATATTGCATTATAGAAGACAAGTGCAACGACACGATTTACCGAAGAAAACGTCGCGTTAAGATTTCAAAGTGCTAACGTTAATGTACTTAATGGCTAATAGTTAAATATTAAAAAATCTAAATGTCAAAGTCACGTAAAACAAAATCCCCGAATTTACTCGTAGACATATTGCAAGGTGGGGAATGATTTTACTCGCCGAGACCATTTTTCTCAATTTACCGACACGGGATTAAAAAATGCCTGGAGGGAAAAGTGGAGCCGGCGATTATTGGTTCTGTCAAGAGCACGTGGCCAAGTGCAATGACGTCACGAGGCCTCGTTAATTCCGACAGGCTTTATGCCAATTTTTAACCTGTTGGCTTCTTGACCCCAAACAACCGATACAGACGGTCGATCGATCGCAAATTTGGATACGGCTCAACTACGAAGAAATTCACCCTCGCCAATCGATCGGTTTTTCACCTCTGACTCAAGCCAAGTAATCTATACGTGCTCCAGTTTCACGGTCAAAGGCTGCTGACTTTAAAGGGAACCGTCCACGCAACGAGACCCGTGACGCGAGAAAGCGATCGAATTCGTATTTAGATTACTCATTAACATACATTAATTGCGTGACAGCTGGCAGTACTAATTCCATTGATACCCTAATGTCACGATAAAAATATATTATCTGGAATTTTGTATCGAGCCTTGCATATCCTAAAATAAATACAAAAATGTATTGCCATATCCTGTAAAAATATAGAGTTCAATTTTCTATCATCCTATCGACCCAACGAATTCTTGTAGGCGTAAATTATTTATCAATTTAAATGTTCAATGACGATGGGTAGCTTGTGAATCATTTGACACCGAGCGACGCCTCGTATACATTAATCGCGGAAGGGTGTCTTATCCTGCGGAAGCCGCCACGTGTTCTCGAGGAAGGACCTTGGGGTCGGTCGCAAGGGTCGGAATGCTCCGAATTGATAAGGCGACCTTGGCCTTCGTTGACTATCCCGGTTTACGTCAAACCCGTGGCCTTGGCCTTCGGCCGGCTCATTAGGGAGCAACGATAGCAATTTCGCGATTCGCCGAAATCCGCTCTATCCGCTTGACCGACATTCCATCTCCCATCTAATTATTAATCGTTTACTTATCGCGAAAAAAATTCGAAAGAATATCTCTTTGGTCGTGACATCACCGACTTTGACTTTAACGGTTAACCTTCAAAGCCCAAGCTTTAAGGAAATCACGATCGAACGATCTTCAATTCTGGGTAAGTTTCTACCACGTGGCAATGATTATACCCCAAATTACGTGCCGTGAAAACCCGGCCACTGAAAACATGCCCAGAGTATTATGTCCCTAATGGCTGACTATAACGCGGCTTCGTCACTGCCTGTAGAGAAGCGTTGGCTGACTCGAAAGTGAGTCACGCTCCTGGCGTGATTATTCCACCGTACAGGGGTACTAAAAAACACGCGCGTAATTTAAATCAATCAATTCCGACCGCCCATTAAATCATAAAGGGGTTGAATCATGAGTTTTAATACTCCCGAACATTTTATTTAAGCTGCTTCGTAATAACGCCGAAAAATACGGAGGGACTTAAGACGACCGTAATATATAAAGCTTATGTCTTATCCTCTTAAAAGTACTTTTTTTTTTTTGGGTCTTATTTACAGCTCTTTACGACATCCCATTTTTGGGAATTAATTCTGGCTGACTTCATCCCGACTCGCTTGCCTCGGTATTTTAATTAAGAAACGGGTGATTATAAATATGTTAAAAATCGAGGGAGGTTTAAAGAGAAAGATGTACCGAATTCGTAACGAAGGGATAGACCAAGCCGATGGTTCAGGATTCAGAAATAACCCAGTTCGTGTATAACCTTGATTCGAGGCACGCAATGCGACTCTAGAGCACGCCATGTTCTTTCGGACGGAAGTTCGGAATGAATCATGCTAATTTCACGGAATCACCCGAAGCGGCTTGGCCGAGTGTAGAGAATTTCTGATAAATCGTTTAATCGACGGTAGTCGTTACAAGGGTTCGAGAAAGAATTATCAGCCATTCCTCGGAATGGACGATCACGACCTTTCGATTTGCCAATGCAAATCGATCGCTTTTATTTCACGGTCGCCCATGAATTTTTCGTTCGTTTCGTTAAACTAGAAGAAAGAGAAAAAAAACCTCACAAAATTGCGCGACCTTAATCCCCAGCCCAATGGATTTACATTAATGAGAGCACTTTGTTGAACGATAACAATCCCGTAGTCCCGGGTCGCGTCGTTATTTTCGTTCGACTGGATTATCCGGGAATTTTCTCATTAGCCAAGAGACTTTGTCTTTGTGCAGATTGCACCTCGGTGCAAGTCCTTTCGTTCTCTCGTTGCAGGACCTCTGTACACAAAGGACGAAGGGAAGAGGGGAGGAAGCGCTGGGAAGTTGCAACGAGAGGAGAGGTGGTGGGGGTTGAAGGGTTGCGTTCAGGATATAAAGCGGGGAGGGAAGGGGGCCGGTATAAAAGTAGGGCAGTAGTGCGGTAGAGCAATCAATAGAGGCTGGACCTCGGTGGGGGTAACGTCGGAGGATGGAAATTAGGCGGCGGGGGGTGCGACGGGATTAAAAGAAATTACTGCGAATGTTGGAGAGCTTTTTTCACCCCATGATTCCCCGCTCCCGAAAAAAATGGTGTTCGCTTTAAAAATAAAAAAAAATAAATTTCATAAATATCCGCATGATTTTCTTTGTTCGATTTTTCAATTTTTTTAGACTTTTGTCTCCTATCGAGAATCGCTTTCAACTGCACAAAAGTATTTAATTTAAAACAAAAGTATTTAAAAATACTTTTGTCGATCGATGTAATGTACAGTACATTAGTCTGACATTTATTCATTTACTATAATTTTATCTCCAATTTTCTGAATCGAGATGCAAACCTTCCAACTGTTTGCATCGTACCTGACAATATTTAATAAACAATTTCACTCGCTATCAGTTATTTATGTACGCATCCTACAATTGGCGTTGCAATAACTTTTACAAAACAGCGTCATTTACCAAGAATTAAACAAAAGGCATGTATGAAAAGTGCGTAAACGCGTGTAGCTGCATAATATAGCACGTGCATCGTCGCACACGTCTCGACTACTTTGCAGAAGTCAACAAGTAATAGAAACAAAGAACGAGGTTATGACTGCGAACGAGGTTATGTCGGAAGAAGAGACACAGGTAACAGGCTTTCTCGAGTTTTTAACCATTTTACAGGCGAAAAGAATCGTGGATAATTATTTAATCAGGCTTCGAGATTGTTCGAGAATTTCGTGCTAAATTCAGGGGATAATCGGGAATCGAGAAATCGCTGGAATTCAAAGTCGAGCAACGCGTGTAACCTCCGTCTCTCGTTGAATCGCGATGACACGTTGTTACAACTGATTAGTAATAATGGGCACGTACTCACGGTTATCTAAATGTAGACCTGCAGCAAGTTGACCATTTCACGAATTTATACCTTTCTTTGGATTTCACCGCTTTTTCCCTTTTTTCACCGTTCCGCGAGCGCGTACAAACGCGTACAAGCGCGTATGAGACGCTACTGCCGCCATCTTGCGGCGAACGCTGAAATCGTCACGTGACCCCTGCAACCATTAAAATAAAGTTTTTTTATAATTATGACTTAAAAATATTACAAGGGACCAAACTGATCTATACATGTTGCATTTCTAACAAGGAATACCAAATTGTAAACATCAGTTGTATTACCTATCAGCATGTTGTGTACAGCATCAGAATGAAGGTTTCACTAAATATGAATAGCCATGAGTTTTCTAACATCATACATCTTAATATTTAAGGGGTAGAAAAAATCCATTTTATCACTACTTAATGTATTCAATTATTGCATTATGACATTATACGAAAGGGTGATGGAAAGAAGAAAATGAAACCAAAAAATTCCACCGTTTGTAAAGAAACAGAACTGATGAAAAATCTATCAAAGCTGAAATAAAAGTGTTAAAAATAAGATATATCTGTTGTCAAAGCCTTGAAAAAGAAACTGATATTTAAGAGTTAGCACTGCATTAAAAAGAGAATTATTAACAATCTCACAGGTTCTTGTTCAAGCAATTGTACTATCATTCACACGCTTTTACATTAAAAATAATGGAGATCATTTCACCATTATGCAGTCAATTAATCAAATTGATAATTGTTATATATCTCTCGAAACATGTCTCGACAGTTGATCCTAATTTTAAACTTGGCGCAGAGTAGAAATACTCCAGAAAGTTTTCGATTCAAACTGTAAATTTCCTCCGGAGGCGGACAAAGTCTATGATATATTATTGTCGGTACCAGCGTTTGTATTCTGCAAAAAATTCCAGATTACATAAGTGAATGGTTAAAAACTTCAATCACAGATGTCATTCGAAAAATTTGTAATCATACCTCTTAGTTACGTTCTGTGCTCCAAAGTCATAGAAATTCTGTTTTCCACTGAATACTTGCCCCAAAATCATGACAGCATCGACATGTGTTTGTTCCATAAGCTGTCGATAGGTAATTAATAAAAATGTTAAACTGAAGTTGTTATTATTAAACATATGAATAATATAAGGCAATTTAAAAACAATTTGTTACCTTTGATTCATAGCCGGTAAGAAATCCCATTTCTCTGGATAACACAAGGACCTTATTACGATCACCTTGACTAGCTGCATTGATTATTTCAATGTACTTATCCATGAATGTCTTATCATAACTTCGGCAAGCACCAAAGTCAAGCAATATCAACTAAATGTAAAATATAGCATTATTACATATAATGCTCTTACTAAGTTATTAATTTATCTGTTTATAAATAAGAGTTCTGACTGCACCTGTCTAGTCTCAGGGTTATAAAAAAAGTTGGACCAGTTTGGATCAGTTTGCATGTATTGAAACACAAATAGTTCCTTCAGGCAAAGTTTCATGACCAATTTACCAATGTGTTCCCGGGTCTCCATATCCATATTTGTACATTTGTCAACAGGAATGCCATCGATCAGTTCCGTAGTGAAAACTTGTTTTGTACATAGTTCATCTAGATCAAAGCAAAATCATTAGAACACTAAATAATTCTACTTATGAAAAAAGACAAGAAATGAATTTATAGAAATAGTCGAAATTGATTTGCAATATTATTGTTTTCTTTCTCTCGGTAGGGACAAAACTCATTTTAGCAACTTAAATCGAATTTAATTGGACGTCTTTACCTATAACTTTTGGTACGTAGTACTCCGGATATGGTGCTACAAGGTCTGAATACTTCTTCGAACACTCCGCTTCTCTTCGATAATCTACTTCCCATGCAAGTTCCTTCTTTGCTACTTCCACTAGATTATCAATAAACATTCCCTTTGGGAAGATGTTCCACACCTAGGTAAAAATATACTTAGCAATCACTACTCCAATAGAAAAAGCCTCGTTACAACAATGTCAAATTACTAAAACATTAGTCCCAAAACTTGTATAAAATTTAGGAATAACTTCTTTCATTGCTTTTGGCACTTGTTCACCTTCATCACTCCAACTAAGTTCTCGATGTCACTTTGGATTCCTTGCGCTACTCCTGGATATTGGATTTTCATTGCCACGCTACGGCCATCAAGTGTCGTTGCATGATGCACTTGTCCTGAAATGAATAACATAATATTCATTAATAATTCAAAAAGAAGATGTTTTATCATACCAATTGAAGCAGCAGCAAATGGCTTCTCTTCAAAATTGGCTACTTTCTTTCTCCAGTCGTGACCTAGCTCGCTAGCCAAAACTTTCTGTAAGAAATTAAAATAATTATATTTTATTATATAAATATTCTTATGTCAATCCTTGAAATAATAAGGATTTTGTGTAATTCGAAAAACTTACATGAACCTGCCAAGTTGGCATAAAGTCGGCACTCTGTCTTACTCGTTCGAAGGCTTTTTGTAATTCCGGACTTATAATGGAGTTGTCTTGGATACTCAAAATTTGGCCAATTTTTAAAGCAGCACCTATAAAAATGAATACACTCGTATCGACAAATTAATTTTTTACAGAAGCATGTGTTTCATAGAAAACACAAGTTGAGTATAGAAATTATTAATGTTTAATTACCTCTGACTTTGCACATAGTTGATACAATTCTCTCAGCATTTGCTTTCGATAGAAAGACACTATCTAAACTTTCACCAGGGCGTAGGTCACGAAGGCCAAAAGTTCTACGTGTATACTCTGCCAGAGTGCCAAGACCAAGGCCTACGCCAAGAGTGCCGAAGCTCACCATTCTCTGAATTCTTGTCGATGGTACCTTGCTCTCTCGAGCACTTGATGACAGCTTTCACACAATTCACAAAAGCTTATTTAGCCACATTTTGTTGAATCTTAAACGGTATACTATTGCCAATATTATCACTTGAATTATTTTATTGTATGAACAATAATTTGTTACCAATGTAACATTAAAAAATAGAACTTAAATTGTAATCATTAATTTAAATATTTATTCAACTATTCCTTATACGCAACACATATTTTCATTTATGCAAAACTCTTTTACTCATATATTATATTAATTCATTTATTACAAATGCAAAATATACATGTTTTAGATTTCAATATAAATATATTCTTTTAATCAAATCATTCGATTATAAACAGGGTCTAAATTCATATATAATCTTATATTTTACTCACAGATTGTCTAGGTTTAAAAGATGGTTTGCTAATTGGATTTTCTTCCACCTTTGATGTTCCCTTCTTTTCTTCATTTTTCTCTGTACTTTTTGTCGTCTTTTTTACATTCATTTTGCGTTCATGTTCAAGTTCTAATTTTCTAAGAATCTCTTTTTCCTTTTTAGAGAGTTGTATTTTCGGCACCTTCTTTTCATCCTTCGTGATCACCTCAATCTTTTCCTTTACACTTGAGAACTTTCTTGGTGTTATTTCTTCTAAATCTTCTGCAGATACTTCAACTGGGTCCTTGGCAGGATTAACTGTACGTAACACTGTGCCGTCGACTTTTCTTTCATAGTTGCGTTTTTCAGGGACTCCTAGAACTTCATTGCTCCTAACTTTTGCATATTGAGAAATACCTTTCTCGACTACCGAGAGACGTCCAATAGTTTCTTTAAATTCTGACACTAAATCGGCCTAAAGATTCGTAAATATATTTACAATGTAATAAAATGTAACACTCGGAAGACACATGCTCCATTATTAATAAAGCATGTTGTCAATTTTCACGGAACTCATACCTTACAGAAAATACAATTTAGTCATGTACTTTCATATCAACAATTATAATTATTCATGAAACTTACGGGAACCTTACTTGGATCTATGTTGCTCCACTTCTTTCCCATTTTTTGCAAGTTCTCTTCTGCCAAAACTTTTAAACTGGACCGATCGACAGTTCGTCTTATACATTCCTCCTGATGTTTTACAACAGCACTGGCCACAGTTTGTGCCCCGCGAACAACACCAAGAAAGTCCGACAGCCATGGCCGGGACATTTTAAATTTCCCTAGAGAAAAAAACCTTTTTAATGATACATAATTTTGAAAACATCTAAAAAAACTTAATAACATTAGAACACGTCATTCATTCACTGTTATTGAATGAAAAAAGTAGATTAATATACAAATACAGTAACATGTGTTTCGGAGGCTCGCATGGTTCTTACATACTTTACGAAACACATATTTATGAATACCTAATGCTTAAAACTAATCCTGCCTCAACTGACAGCTAGAATAACACACGCCACATTATTTAGAACGCATGTGAGACTAATTCAACACATTTGGAAGATACTCAAACACCTAAAATAACCTAGACCTTGAAGTTATATAAGGGAGGTTATGTACTTTAACTCGAGTGTATATACACATACAGCCACAATTTATTAACTAACTTACTAAAGATACATTTAATTAAAAACCTTACCTATTATTATTAGCAAAAATTAGATATATTACAAATTTTACATTTACACTCAACATTTAACCATGTCTGGTAACTTATCATCAGACATGATAAGTTTTGAATCGCATCAAGTAAGCAGTTCTGAAACTGGCCGCAAAATGGCCTTACCTCTGACGTCACTGCTACCGCTAATGGCGTCTGTAGATGGACGAAGACGAATTCTTTCGATTCTCCACTTTGAACGTTAATCTCTTTCGTAAGCCCTTTAAATTTCCATAAAGTTGCCGTTTCGACGAGGTACGTCACGTCGAGGTTTGAAAGTGTTCAAGAGGCGAAAGAACGCATTCCGTTTCAGGTCGTGTGCAGGTTAGCGCCTCGACGGGACGTCCCGACTTTCGGCAACTTCCGGCCGTTTTCTGACAAGTGGGTGATTGCCGCCTGACACTTTGACCGTCTCGTAATTCCGGATAAAATTTAGATCGAACCCGCGAATCGCCGCAATGATGCTTCGTTGAGTTATTCAGGGGATCTGGATCATCAATTAGGAAGGCGAAAAGCTCTCGAGGTGTATTGATGTAAAAGGTAATTCACCCGGTAAAGAGGCGTGCCGCCGGTTGAGGTTAGAATCGGGCCCTTCATCTTGAGGGTTCACCTTGCCATGCTCTCTTTTACTTGCAGGAGCCGTCGAGAGCTGGGCAGCATGATTAAAACGGAGGAAGACAACATGAGGAATTTTCAATATCCTCAGACTGTGTAAGTGAATTAAAAAGCTGCACATTTTGTACCGATCGTGAGACTCCAAAAGATCGGTCGTGTCCTCGACGAGACTCATCGGAGAACATTTTTGTTAGATTACGTTGATGCCATTTATGAAATCTTGGTTAACTTTAGTTTATTAACTATTTTTATTTTTCATTATCATTTCTTTTCCATGATATATTTAGCGTTTTATTTCGTTGATTATATTTTTGACTATGAACTCATCAAGAAATCATTGAAATAATAATTGTACGAGTTCATACTAAATAATCATTTATTAGAGTTAGCAACATTTTTAAGGTTATGATTAGTTACACCTTTTCTTCAGGGAATTCACTGGACAGGAGGACCAGCATTCGGTAGAATTGTTTAGCACCGATGTAACGGTCATTCCATCGCCTGGAGGTCATGATCATGGGAGTTCGAAAGTGAAATTGAAAAATATAGTAGATTTCACTTGGGAACATCATTTTTACACTGGTCAACTATTGGCAGTACACATGTCAGGGAAATATCTGGCATATGGAATTAAAGGTAATCCAAAGCAGGTGATGAATAATCTGATGAACTAGTGAACTTAAAAATACGTCTTCACAGCGGGAGCCGGTACTGGAGTTGTTCGGGTAGTGTACAGAGATATGGAACAGAGAGCATTACTGAGAGGAATGCGAGGTGCGATACAAGACCTGGCATTTGCTCACGTTGCTCTTGCCATGTTAGCATGTGTGGATTACTCAGGAAGTTTGTTCGTACACACCATCGTGTCGACGCCGGCTGAATTGAAGTGCTCGCTAGTATTGCAAGTAGATGCAGACGATGTGTCGTTAACAAGTAATCGAGTGATTTGGTGTCCTTATATCCCTGAGGAGGATCCATCGGATGGCGATGAGTCAAAATTACTAGTCTTAACACGAGGAGCCAAAGCTGAGCTGTGGTCAGTTGCACATGTCGCGGGAAGACTTGGACCTGGACCGTTAAAGGTATCGGGATAGTTATAGCCACATATTATATCAACCTGTAGGCATGAGCTCCTGTAAGAATATAATGTGTGCAAATATACTAATTCTCCATTTCTTTGACTATTTTCAGATAACAGATCCTGCTGTAAAAGAATGTGGTGGCATGTTAGAGATTAATCAGCATTCGGGTACCATCGTTGAAGCTACTTTCAGTCCCGATGGTACTGCCCTTGCTACGGCGAGTCTTGATGGAGAAGTGAAATTCTTTCAAGTTTACATGAACGGTAATGCGCATCATGGAGAGCAGCAACAGATCCGCTGTTTGCATCAGTGGAGGCCACATGGTGGGCGACCAATCTCTTCCTTGTTCTTTCTGGATGATCACAAAAGTTATCAGCCTGAGTCAGTATCGTGACAAGAAAATTTCTATAATTAAGTCAGTGGATCGATACTTTTATCAGATATGTAATCGATAACATTCCTCCTACACAGTGCACAATTTTGGAGGTTCGCCGTGACAGGATGTGACAACAATTCCGAATTGAAGGTTTGGTCCTGCGAATTGTGGACCTGTCTTCAGACAATTAAGTTTGCACCTTCCCCAACCACCGGGAAAACTCCTGTTTTAAAAGCAGGTTTAGATCTGAGTGCAGGATACCTCTTGCTGTCCGACATTTATAACAAGATTCTGTACATACTGAGCCTGTCAAAGGACACTGGAGAGGCCTTGGCCTGTGTCTCAACAATTTCTGAATTCCTGCTCCCCTATCCAATTCTGAGTTTCGGAATAGTGGATGCTGGTCAGCGAAGGGTTCGCCCCACTGGAGCATCTCTCGAAGACCTGTGCCCAGGGGATGAGGAACTAGACGATCAGCTTGTAATTCGGATGTATCTAGTGCAGCCTAAATCTCTGCAGGAATGTCACATAACGTTCAGGTAGATCTACACATCTTGGAAAAACTTTTGAAGTATCTATTCCTTCCCCATTGGAAACAAAAGAAATAAGTACAAGATTAGATCTACTCTACTTTAGAATTTTTTTGGCGGCCATTTTAATTGAAACTTCACTTTCAGACCTGCAGCGCAGGAGAGCGGAGGCTGTTTGATGGATACCTTGACTCATGACTCGCTGGACTATTCCGAAGACCTTCCAGACATCGGCACGGTGAATCACAATGGAATAACCTGTGAGAACGGAGAAGAGGATCGGTCAGTCTCTGCTACGATAGAAGCTGCTACCAACCACAGCGCAGGTCTGAACCTCATGACTCCGGATGCATTCAGTTCCCCAGCGAAGAAAGAGAACAGTACGCTGGATTCGAACCCTGGTAGTCCGGAGTTGGGGACAGTTTTGGCTGCTAGTCCCTCCTTGACCCAAGCGGTGCAGGCTCTGAATGCAACCGATGCACCGCTGGCAACCAGCGAGTTGGAGGAACAAGCACCTGCCAGCGGAGGAAGCAGTCCTTCGAGGGAGGTCAGAGAGATTCTGTCCCTCGCTGATCCTGAGACCGAAGAGGAACACAAGCCGGAGACCAACTCCGCAACCGACGAGGGCTGGCCCAACATCCCGATGGTCCTCCTCAAGGACGTCAGCGTGCATGCCATGCCCGAAGAATTCGCTGAAGAGGAGGACAACGAGGAGCGGAAATTCTCCAAAGAGAAGTCCACCTCCGTGGTCGATGGCATGGACACCACTTGGCAGACTACCAACGACCAGGTTACCGCTCTGACCAACAAATTGGATATTATTTTGGAAACTATCCAGGACCATCGGCAGGAGATCAAAGAACTACGAGCCGAAGTGACGAGACTGCGCCAGGAAACTCCTGTTTCCACGAGGGTCGAATCCGCTCTAGCTAGGGCTTCGCAGCAGCAAAGTGCTACCTTGGAGCAGACTCTTCATGGACAGTTGGCTCGCCAGCAGGTAGTGCATGGCTCATAACGATAAATTACAGTATAGTAAACAACCTAGTTAATGTTGACTTTTCTCAACAGGAGGTACTGACTTCGCTCGAGTCGACCATCAAGGAGCAGATCGACTCCAGTTTGCCAGCCGTCGTAGGGAACGCCTTGGAGCCCATGAAGCACCAGCTGATGATGCACGTAACTCGGGTGGACGAGCTCCTAAAAGAGAACGTCTCCAGAACGGACGACCTCCTGAAGGAGAACATGATGAAGCTTATCAACGGCGCCCACGTCAGGGATACTTTGGCCCTGGTGGCGGCAAACGCCGTGAAGCCTGCCGCAGAAGTCGCCTTCAAGGAGGTCTTCTCGAACGTTCTGTTACCTGGGATGGAGAGAGCTTGTCAGAGCATCTTCAAGCAAGTTCAGGATGTCTTCACCAGGGGCACGCGAGAATGTAAGATCAAGAACAACTCCAATCGCTCGTCTGCGACCCGATTGTTATCACGGATATATGCTTTTAGATCTCCAAAATGTTGACCTCATGACGGAGAAGCAGTGTCAGCGACGAAACGAGCAGCAAAGCGAGGCTCTGGCAGCGTCCGTTCGCGAAGAGTTACAGACGGAGCTTGCCAGGGGCTTGTCTGCTCTACAGGAAAGCACCCTAAGGACCATTCGAGACACCATGAGGGAACATCTCAGTCAACACTTGTCTGAGATCACCGGTGCACGGTGAGTGAACGAAGGGAATTGGACTCCTCGCTTCTTTTTCTCCAGCTTACAGAGCTTACAATGTATCTCGTTAACGAGAGGTTCTAATAGCTTGTTTTTCTACTTTTTCTCATATTTGTCTAAACCCTGCATGGGATCATGTTTAAAACGTTACGAGGAAATTTAATTCGAACGGTCGGATTTTTAGATCCAGAGCCACCACACCTGGGATACCTGTCCCGGCAGCTGCAGACGCGCAAGCTCGCGTCCTGTCTCTTCTTCAACGAGGCCAACTAAATGCTGCTTTCCAGCAGGCCCTTAGTGCCAGCGACCTCGGCCTCGTCGTCCTGGTCTGCGAGAGGATCGAACCCTCTCGCGTCTTCTCCTGCCCCGTTGGTCCCCAGGGCCAAGGTCAGCGATGTCTGCTGCAACAGCCTGTGATCCTCTCCCTCGTTCAGCAGCTCTCCGCTGACCTAGGGCATCGTACTGAATTGAAGCACAGGTGACTACTTAGCAAATTTATTTTTGGAGTTTCCAGCTCTCGTAGGTGTGAACGTTCACACAGAGGAAACTATGTATGATTCCCCCCGATCGACGGTTATCAAAGAAATGTTTTCAGGTGGCTGGAAGAGGCGATTTTAAACCTAGACCCCGAGGACCCGGTGACCCGAGAGCACATGGGCAACGTTCTGATGACCCTTCAGAACCAATTAGCCACTTTCGTCGCGGCGAATCCGACCCATCGGTCGGCTCGTCGAATGAAGATGCTCGCAATGGCGACCGGGGCTCTGCTGAGCCAGCATCCCTGATCGGGCGGACGAAGAAAGCCTATTTAGATTTTAGACTTAAGGCTAAACGATTCCCCGTAGTCGCCGAACGACTGGATTTTTCAACGCGAAGCAATATTCGCCAGGCGACTCGTCAAGCGCTGGTAATATTAGATCTTATCGATGACGAACGCTGACCGTTTTTGCTCCCAGTATTAACAAATGCTTCGTAGGTATTCTCCTCCACGACATATGTGACTTATGCATGTACATATACTGAAGCATTCGCTAATACTTGAAATGAAAGCGTACGTTATTTCGCTCCTTTTTTTTTCTCATTTTTTTATCTTCTACGTTGAGTCCTGCCACAAGTGTGTTCGCGCACACGTACTCTACTCTGGGGTTAAATTTTCACGTGTAAATCGGTGTACGCCGAGTATTGAATCTTCCTCTTCGGGGTGTGTATTTTTTTTTCCCCTCCCACCAGCAGAGACGGGCATTATTGGTTACGTCTAACACTGCGAAGCATTTCATCTGATTTAGTTTCATTTAATTAAACCGCCACTATTCACTCGGTAAAGTGATCCCCCATCGTTTTGTCAAGTGCAGTATTCGAGATGCAAATTCTCATCCGTTTAAACCCAGACCAAGCATCTTTATTCATGATCGATGGGATGTTAAGTGATAAAATGTTATCCGTACTGCCCGGCTCTGTTCGATCGTGGATGTCTCTACACCGAAGGTGAATGACTTTTATTGTTTTATTGGCCTCCATGTGGAAGTTCCTAATCCCGAAGAATTCAGTGTTCTCGTTGACGGTTCTAGCTTTAGGCCATTGAGGATCGTTTCGCTGAAAAGTCAGAATATACAGTAGTGAGATACTGTTGATCGAAAGGGAAGTTATATACGTGGAATACGCTTGCCCGCTCGCTCGCGCAATCGTTAGTTCGTTTTTTATTTAGCTTAATGATTTCGAGATATATTTTTTCATAACAATAAGTAACGTTTCGAGGCAAGTCAGTCTCGACGAGAAATGAGAGAACTCTGTTTTTTTCTTTTCTTTTCGGAGCATGTCCGATCAGATGGCCAAATGCCGGTTAAAAAGAAAAAGATGAAAAGACCACGACGACGACGTACACGTCGGCATGTTTTCCACCGCGAATCCGGAAATCGAAGTTTTTGGAATCTCACGGATATTTTTAATAATTCCTATTATCGTCTTGCAGTACGACGAGCAAGTATTTTCGTTTCCTTCCTTTGTTTTCGTTACTTCACGCAATGCTCAACGCGAACGACAGAACTCAGCTCCGAATCTGACAAACAATGGGTACCCTCGAGAGCAGTCAAAGTAGAGCGAATATTTTATTCTTATCAATTGAGACCTTGTATTATAAATAATAAAGTCGTTTCGTATACTCGGCTGGTCGTACTGTCCTCAATTATATAAAAGTTATTTGCCATGACGGAACTTTGGGAAATGACGAAATTATGTTTCGAAGAGTTGGGGAGAGAAAATAATTGCCGAATCTTGTTAAGATAAGTCATTTAGTAATATCTGCAATATTTACAAATGGATGTCCGTGTATTTACATCTCTAGCTGGTCTTAACTGCTTTCGGCAGTTCGGATTTCAGAACCTCCTTCACGTGTGCTGGAATTTTGACCTTCTTTCGTTTCCTGATTTTTCCACTTTCTTTGATAGTGCTTAGACTGACAAGTGTCTTTTTCTGTTTTTTCTTGCAACTCAGGGGATTAGGGCCTTTGATCTTCTTCTTTTTCTTAGGTTGCGGGTCGGCCTTTGTTAATCCGGACTGAACTTTTAGACTCTTGATAATTTCATCTTGGAAAGAATTCATCCCGACGCCTTGTCTAACTTTCTCCGCGTGTTCTTTAGTCACTCGAGATGGAGGTTCCAAAGTGGGTGCTTTCCCATGCAGATAAATAAGTGGAACGCCCGATATCTGTCTCACGCGATCTTGAAGCTCACGGTCTTGCGTGGCAATTAGGTATCTGCAATGCAAAATTCATTCTATCGACTGTATGTAAATTAACAGCAATTAATTCCATTCTTCTACCTTGAAGGATTGTCCACCTTTAACATCGACAATAAGCACTTGGAACCTGATGTCGGGTTCTTTTCATGGCCACATTTATGCACCGGAAATTGCTTTATTATCAGCATTGCTCCAAAGACCTTCGACCCTAACTTCTCCGTTTCTAGGATGACACATTGCGTAGTTAACAACTTCACCTCTGCTTGGAAATACTTAGGAAGCTGGTCCTTTATGTTGAATTTATTCTGAAAGTCAATTTATTTTTCATCCAAGATTTTACAGTGTAGAGTCTAGAGAATTTTTCTTTCTAACAAACAGTGTTACCAGTGTAAACAACCGATTTGTCAAGAAAACGTGTGTTGTCAAGTGCCACCTGTCAAACTACATTACAAAGCAGATCGAGATCTTAACAATGTAAGGGCTTCGTTAAACATTTTTTACCTCTAAAATACTATCGTTCTAAATACTGCATTAATTTAAAAGTAATTAACGTTTCGAGCCATGCAATCGTATGCAACTAGTGTAAATCTAACCTCCAAAGCGGCGAAGGAAAACGTGCCGTCCACCAAAACCTGGTACGGTTGTCGAAATTTATAGTTGTTCGTGTAAAAATTCAAGTTCTTCTGAACCTTCTTCAACCTCGAAATTTTCATTATTTATGATTTACTCTCCCCAAAATGGTATATGAAAGAATTAACGAAACCACTCGGATGGCATAACGCTCTACTGCGCATGTTCTAAGATGGCCGCCAAGAGATCGAGTTATAACTTGTGCGCGAATTTTCAATTCTCCAGACATCCTACAGAAGAAATTTAAACTCGGACCTAGCTCACATGCAATTACCAATTGTGCAACCGTTTAGTTGCGCGAGTGATTACAGAGTGTTTATATAAGTGTTCAGTCGACTAAATGGCCTGTTTTGACATAAACTAATCGATTGCAATACCTCATTGATTGATGGTCTATTGCGCACGTCAGCATGTTTTAACCATTCTAGTACTGGCATGTCAAACAACTGCGCAATTCTTGTACAACTAATAATTGCATGCACGCGTAATAACGTAACCCAAATTTTATGGCAATTTCCAAACGGAATTTTCTTTATCGAAGACAGAGAGATGAAATGTGGTACACGTGAGTATCGTGTTGCAAACGTCTTTTATTATATACATAAGCTTAGTAACATCCGTGTTAATTATAGATAGGACTTAGTTGAACGAACTTATTTACATCTCACCGTGGAAAACGCTCATTTCCATCTGTCTAACTTTTCACACTTTCTGTAAGACCGAGACGATCGATCGAAGAGCAGGATATCGTTTCCTAACCAAACTTCCGAACGCGAGTGTCACGCGTAGAAAATAATAAAGTAACATCACGTTTTCACGAATACCGGGTGGCGCACCGAAGGGCCGAAAAGTCGAGAAACTTTTTGGAAATGCAGAAACTGTATACGATGAACGAATATATACGAACACACAAGGTGGAAGCGAGAAAATGGGAAGAGCCTTGAATATACGATTCCTATCGTAGCTCGAATCACCTATACGCTGACAAGCATTGCAACAAATTACAAGAGATCTTCGCCTTATAAACAAAAGGAAAAGGATGAAATAACATCCTAAGTTGAAGTTGCGTCTCCTTCCGTCACATTTGCAATAACATTCTGCACAATCGTATCAACTCCTCCATGTCAAACAAATATCCGAAGGAAGTTATTCCACGATTTTCACTGGGAGAATATATCGTCACATCGGTGCACTGGCATCGGAACATCCCTTTGATGCAATTCAATCCAGGAATTGACAAATGAAAGGAAAAGAGACGAAACTTCCCCTTAACCCGAAGAGTCTATGCAAAAATTAAAAGGCAAACGTAGCAAGTATATCAATCCTAGAGTGGATATTCTCGAATAAATTCGACATTTGCGATTGAATACTTTCACGGTTTTTACCTAAACGGAACTCAACGTGCAGATGAACCTGAATGCATTTTTCTCATACAATTACGTAGGGAAGATATCTATGTCCGCTTAATGTACGTCCATAAGCTCGTTAATATGCGAACGTAGATACAATACATCACAAAAGTCATACGACAAGCTCGCCAGCGGGTCTGTACTTGAAACATTGTATAAAAATGTGTTAAATAGTAGGATCTCATCGAGCCTTCGGTGCATCGATGAACATTCACCCTGAGAAAAAAAAATGTCATCACTATTCAAAGAAATATTTTTTTCGTTCGATGACATTTTTTCTTTTCTCAGCGTACACTGCATACACTGAAATCGCATCTCGCGAATAGGAAGGTGGCGTGTCGCTTTTGCAAGACCCGCGAAAAGGAAAGCCATGAATTTCTAGAAAAGACTACGATCC
Source organism: Orussus abietinus (assembly GCF_000612105.2). Taxonomy (NCBI): domain Eukaryota; kingdom Metazoa; phylum Arthropoda; class Insecta; order Hymenoptera; family Orussidae; genus Orussus; species Orussus abietinus. Next base: position 389,425 of record NW_019394887.1, on the reverse strand, counting down.
GCACTCGTAACCTCACTTTCGGTGTAGAAACGCACCCTTAACGGACACAATTTCCGATTGCCTTCACCGATTCCGATAATATTCGTCTCAAGTGAAAGAAAAAAATGTATTGAAGCTACTTATGTATATTGAAAATCTGCCACAATGTTTTTGTGGAACTACCTGCCATGTGAAAAAAATGTTATGCTCGTCAGAGCCAAAGACTCGACGCTCGGTCGCGTGTCACGGACTTTAACATAAATGTTATCTGTCTTTAAATGGCTAAATTCGGCATTTAATACCAAAAGTGAAGTGTAAGTACGAGTCTGTTAGAATAGAATATATTCTCTCGAAAAGAGTCGGCTCAAAATCCGCTCAGGTCGAACCTTGGTCTTAAGAGCGAGCGGGCCTGTCCTGGTGGAGATTCGCCGAAACCTTTATATATCACGATCTACCGATTTCACTATCTCTCTTTGATATCGTTCGATTTTTTACGACAATTTTCCGTCTCTATTTCCGTCTCCGAGCAGTTTCAGTAGCTACACAATTTTCCTGGTCCCCAGGTCCGTCCTCGACATTTTAAGTCACGATATAAAACATTGTACAAAATGTGTGGACCAGGTTTAAGAAAAATTCACGCAGTTCCGTGAGGACGTTCAAGCGGATCAGTTTAACGCGTATCGGGTCGGGCTAGTTTCATTTCAATGAAATTCATTTCGTCCTACTCCGCCATGGTTAAAGAGTTAAAATCCATGATTTCCAAATGAAATAACTCCTCGAATAGCCACACGTGCCGATACCCCCCATTTCCCTCGTATCTCCCTAATCGGTTTCGGCGATACCCCGCACCAGGAGGTCGGCGAAGACACGTAGAAAAGGCGCTTGGAATTCTCGTTGAAATCAGTCTTGGTGGGCGACGCCGGACTCGGGGACCAGCTGGTCGTTGGCGGACCTGCCGGAGGTCCTAGGAACTCGAAGAGGCCTCGAGAGCCAGGGGTGCCGAAGGACGTCCTCGGCGCAGGGTCTCTCGGAAGGGTCCTTCCTGAGGAGCGAGCGAACCAGGCACTGGGCCCTTGGCGAGAGTCCCTCGGGAACGGCGAACTGGCCCCTGGAGATCTTGGCGAACAGGGACGCGTGTTCCGCGTCGTTGAACGGATAGCGGCCGACGAGCATCGTGTACAGGAGCACCCCCAAGGACCAAATGTCCGCAGCCTGGCCGGAATAGGCTCGACCGGATCGCAGGACCTCCGGGGCCACGTAGGCGGGACATCCTCGACGGTCCGTCAGCTTGTCGTCCTGCTCGTCCACGATCACCGCGTCCTCCAGACTCTCCAGGCGAAGCCGGGTCCTGGAAGCAGGAAATTCAAGGGATGTAGAAAACTAGCGACACTGGATAAATAACGTATTATACGTATTTTGAAATTTGTAAATCTGTACAGTTGTAAAAATGTAAATTTTGTCGGGCTCGTTCGGCACGCCCGTGGAGCTCGTCCTCAAACTTGAGCTCGGGCACCTTCCGCGGCGGCGGTATCCCCTTTTGCGCGCTCGCAACCGTAAGGCATTCAATTTAGCAAGAGACCCCGGGGATTGAGACATCGGCATAACGTTCCGTTGGTAAACCGTTTGCCAAGCCGTATGGAGCAAACGGTGCTCCCTAGAAAAGAAAGGCTCGTCCCTCCATAGCCGAGCCGCTAACTACCGACTGCTAACTACCGATCGACGTCGCAACGCGGAAGACCCGCAGCAACGTGGCCAACTACGTAATGCGCCGTTACCTAACCCGGGCCATTTTTTAATATCCCTTTGCAGGATATTCTCGCGTCCCACGATCCTGGCATTTCCAAAATTCTTGGCCGTCTCTCGAGTTCCGCAAAAATAAAAGAATTTAGGTACCACGCGTCATCTTTGGAAAAGTTCTTCATTTCTTTTATGCGGAACATTCGGAACGATCCGTTTTACGATGTCCATCGGTTTTCGGTGTTAATTCGCTTATATCTCCCTTGAAACGAAAAAAAAAAAAAAAAAAAAAAAATACAGCGATGTTCTTAAGAAAGAAGGAGACGGCATAAACGCTCTCCTCTTTCGAGAGAGCCACACGCGTTTCCTAATTACGCGAGGGTTTCAAAACCCCAGTCGATGAACCAATATGCTTTTCTGGCTTGCAACATTCTCGTCGCTGCCTCTCTCTCGCGCGGCCACTCGCGCGCATCTCGCCGTCTCTCTCCCTCTTCCGTACTCGAGGAGCTACTCGACCGGCTCGCCATCTCGCCTCTCTTTCGCTCTTTCTCTCTCTCCCCGGAGCTTGGGCAAGTGCACGGCGGATCGACGTGTCTTTCTTCCCCTCTCTTTCTCCATTTCTCTCTTAAGAGGTCAAAAAACTACGCAAACGTCGGGCCCGAAGTAGCCGTGCACCTTTGTCTCCCTTTCTCCGTCTCACTCCCGAGTAGCTACGCGTCCCATCGCCGCATCTCTCCGTCTCGCTTCGGCTTAAGTAGTCATTTGGCATACACGTATCGAGACTAGCGGAGTTCTGTCTCATTCTCCAGTAGCTACCCATTCTAGCGTCGCATTTCCCCGTCTCGTTTCGGCTTAAGTAGTTATTTAGCATACGTGTACTTTAACGACGTATCCAGATTAACGGGGGTATCCCTATCTCCCTCTCTATCAGCCGCGCCGCCTCTGGCCCTCTCTCTCCCTCTCGAGGAACTAGTTGCGCGACTTGCCGGCAGGAATGCAGGCGGCGCTCGGTTAGCCAAGCGACCGACGCACACTCCTGGCAAATCCGCAACGACCGGCGCACGCCCACCTAAGCCGGGAAGATAAGCCGGCCACCGTGTGTGGGTGTCCCGCGGGAACACACCTTGCGAATACCTTGGCGTGGTCCACGGATAACGCACGCACGCACACCTCGCGAATACACCAAGTCAGTACAGTACTCAATTTACGCGGAGTATCCGTTCCACGTGGACTCGTCTTACGCGAATGAAAGTCGCGTCGCATAGAAACTACCCGCGTAGAAATTCTCATAGAATTTACCGCGACTCCTCTCACCTGGCCTCGTCGGCGAAGACGAACTTCCGGAGCTTGAGGTCGCGAAGGACGACGCCGTTCTCGTGGCAGGCCGCCACCGCCCTGGCGATCTGCTTGAACAGCCTCCTGGCCTCGGGCTCCCTCAATCTTCTCCTTGCCCTGACGTAGGCGTGCAGGTCCCCGTGGTGGCCCTCCAGGAGGAGGTACCTCCGCCCCCTGGGGGCCTCCACCACTCCAGCCACGGGGCTCGCCGCCCCCGTGTCCTCCAGGCGTTGGTGCGCCTGGAAGAGCGCCTCGCCGCCTCTCTCGGCCACCGACAGCGCCTAAAAAAATCAAGATCAACGTTAAAATATTATTCAACGTTCAAGGCGGAGTTGCAATCGAAGTAGGAATAAAAATTAATAACTATATTGGATGGTGCCGGAAAAAAAAAAAAAACCTGCACATTTTTCTTACCAAAATATTTTCTCCCCGGGTGTAAGGTAGGATACGTGGACTCTGGGAGCCGATTCAGGAATTCTCGAGAAACCCGATCTCCCCTCGGTGGCCAGGATCATGGTCAGTGACCAAGGTCAAGATCATAACTCGCGCTCTCGATTATGCCGCCCTACGTTTCCCTTCGAGGATCCCGAGTTAGGCGAGATTCCTCCCTCCCGTTTCTCAACTACATTCCGATCGACCCGTGTCCGTATTTATTTTCCCGTAATTAGAAATAATTGCCAGACGCTGTTCTGTCGTCGAACGTATAGGTGGACTTTTCGCGTCCGTTGGTGCAGAATTGCTCGCGGTCCCATCCTCGGCGAGGATCGAGAGCTCGTCATCGTCGAGTCCGGGCGATCACGCGCGTGTCGAAACGCCGTCGAGCGTTTCGTCACCTAGACCCTCCGTTAATAAGGACACCGAATCATTTACGAAATCATATTCTCATCGTGCTCTTCGAGGTCCCGCGGCCCGAGGACGGGACAAAGAGATTCTCTAATAAATAAATAATAACCAAGATATTCCCCCGTATATTGTAAATTCCTAGATACTTTAATTCATAAAAATTAATCTAAGCCGTGAATTGATACGCGGACGGAATTAATATCAAAATATTTGGCAACTTCCGGGTACGTCAATTTTTTTTTTTCCTTCGCTTGAAAAAAGGAGATACTGGCAGTTGAGACAAATAGGAAGAAAGGGAAATAAGGGGGAAGCAGAGTTGTCGTCAGTAGGGAGGGATCCCTCGTCCGAGGAGGTTGCGAAATCGAAGACTCGGTGTACGGTGCACCCGGGACGTAATCGTCAATTAAATTAAACGTCCCTGGGATTACGGCGACGATTATAGGAACATAACGGGCACGCAGGAGTCGCGGCCGAGACGCAGCCTTGTATTTGTTCGCCCGGTGACGTAACCCGCTCATTGTATAACACCGATTGTAAAACGTTAATGGAAACCGGGCTGGGATGAGTAAAACAGTCGATGCGAGTAGAATCGAGGAATCGCCGCAAAATTGGGTTCCCACGTGTCCCCGCGATCGATCGATAATTAGGGTACAAAGTATTTAGAAATTCAGTACATAGATGCCCTCTTCCTGTACTTATAATTAAATCCCCGAAGGCAATTTTATACGAGAGATCGGAATATTCCATCGTTGACAAGGGGGAAAAAAAAAAGAGAGAAAAACATTGAACGCACGTATAATGTTTCAAGTGATATTATTTTTTTTTTTTTAACAGCGGGGAAAGCTCTCACGGAAGTTCGCGATTGCGGGTAACCACTGTCGTGGACTGGCGTGCCTGTAACATGTAGCGTGTAACGTGTAATGCACGAAACGCGGGGTGTGACCGTAGGGGACCTGGTCACTTGAGAAACTGTGGGCACGCCTGCGGAGAAGGGAAATCGCCGGGACAAGTGCACGCGGCTTTATCGAGAAACCAGGAAGAAAACGATTTATCGAAAAAAAAACGTTCAAACAAAAGTTGCCCGACACAAGAGATTGAGCAACTTTTGTTTACACCGTTTCTCGACAAATCGCACAGTTTATCAGTAATTCCCATTAATCACCGCGACGTCGGACGTAAGAGTAATCGATTCCGCGCGCTCTTTATACGCATGTGCTCGTTTATGCCGATGTGCTCCGCAGGGGAGATCGAAGGGGATCAAAGGATCGATGGATCGCTAGTCTAGGACGCAATCCGGGATTTTTTCCAGCCCGGGGATACGCGGTTTCGTGGCATCGTCCGATAACGTGTAATGGCGCGGCCTGGATAGCACGCGAGAGCCCGCGGCGAGTGTTTAGAAAGGTATGCCTTTTTTTTTTTCCCCCCTCATCGAGAAGTCGCACCCGATCGGTGTCGATGGCAAGCGATGACGATACGCCGATCCTCGAGAGACCTTTTCAAGGGGAGTCCGGACCAACAGGATGCTGGACGCGCGCTCGAAGGACGTCGAAGGCTCGGATTTCGCTCGGCTCGAGGTGGGGATTTTTTTTTTTATTTCAAGCGAGGAAAAAACTTTTAAGGCGACGCGAAAGTATCATCCGAGAGATCATAACGTTTAAGCTTTTCTGCACTACTAGTTAAAAACTCGAGTTTCCTTCGTGATTCTCCCAACCTCGAAATGACTGGCGTTAGAAGCAAAACATAGTTCCTTAAGGTGAGAATATTAATTTCTGGAGTCAGCGGCGTCGCTTAATCGCCTTAATGGGCGGCATTAATTCGGGGGAAAAGTTCTCACCTTGGCGACGAGCTGGGTCCCGGTGGTGACGTCGACGCACCTGTAGAGGGTGCTGCCTTCCGCGGGCCCCAGCAGGAGGAACCTGTCCCCCAGGATGGTCGGACCCTGGTGGGCAGGTGGTACGGGCTCGCAGCTGGGGAACAGCCCCGGAGACACGGGGGCTTCCTCGCTGGCAGCCTGTTGCGCCGGCTCCTGGCTGTTCGGGCTGACCAGGAACTTGCCATTGTTGGTCCTCGTCACTTGCAGATGCAGTGGATGCTGCTGCCTGGTGGACACTCTCATATTGCGAGCCGAGCTCGAGCTCGCAAGGCCCTACCGAGCCCCTCGTCGGCTTAAACCGCGCGACCGTATAAATATCCCCGATGGGTGGACCACAGGGGTGAAGATTAATCTAAGGCTTTCGTGGTAAATCGCAGCCGCCAGCAGCTTAGTCTGTACTCTCTTGTTCTCCCTTCTCGTTACTCAGGCACTCTTCGGGTCCCCTTCGAGATTTCTTCGGATTTCTTCCCCGTTACTCTCTTCAGGTTTTCCCTCTAGACTCCTTTTCTATTCCCTTCTGACTCTCCCAGGATACTCTTCGGAGTCTCCGCGGCTCTTCCCATGGGGTCGACTACTCCTAGTCGTTGTTTCGGCTCCTTGTCTCAGGATCCTTGGACGGAAGGTCTCATCGGACGAGTCACCCCGGATGAGCAGTCGGCTTTCTGAAAAGAACAACAGAGGTCTCAGACCGACGTGACTAAGTCGATGACACCGCGTTTCGACCACGTAAGCGATGTAACGCGTTCACGTATTCCGAGGAACCGAGGCGAAGACAGAGAGAGAGAGAGAGAAATCGCGGTGTATCATCTGTCGTGCTCTTCGAGGCATTCTTCCGCTCTTGCTCGAGTGACCGGTACGTTTTTCTCCGTATCTCTCCTCCTCGTTACCGAGGACACGTGCAGGAAGTTATACCGATAAGAGACTGGGGTCAGGTTCCCCATCTTTTTTTTTTCTTTTCGAAAAATGAAATGTCGCGATTTTCAAGACCTTCGTTGGGGCCTCCGTAATCACGTGTTAAAGTTTCACATGATTCGGTGCACCCGGTTTGAAGAAATTTATAAATACTTGGACGTTTTGATACATATGGAATGACCTTTTCATAACGCCGTAATCGATCGGAAATAATCGCCTATCGGCGTTTCTCGGGACCCCGAAACGACCTGGTCGCCGTTGGCCTCCTCCTCGCCGCACGGAGTATTAACGGCGAGATAAAAAGCCGGGAATTGAGTTTCATTGAAATTCGATGAGGTCAAGTTCCGTACGTCCGACTCGTGATTCACCGTGAATTTCAATAGCGCGCGCCTTGCGAAATCCTATTTGCGCTCTTGTGCAACCTCGCGCCGAGCACCGCGCCGCGGAGGAGGAGGGAAGTATCCTTAAGGTCAGGGTGACCGACACCGAGGCAGACGCAGAGAAGACCTCTCGAATTTCGGATGCGAAAACGCGCAAGAATTAGTCCGGACAAACTTCCCTTCGGAAATCGAGCTAAACAAAGCCGTGCCACCCGGGCAAATATTAATCCTCGATAACCTCTAATCCAAGTGACCGGGGCCACGTTTATCGCCGTATCGAAGTCCCGAACCGAGCGCCTCGGTGCGCCATCTTTGACCGGCACGGCAGGTGAACGCGCCGCCCCCTCTAGCCTAACGTCAGTCCCGGGTCTGACGAAATTCACGTCGTCGTGAATGGAAGCGGCCGTTCTCGGACGGCGACGTGACGAAATTGCGATCGGGTTCGAGCGGCCGGTAGATATCCTTCGGTAAGGTCAAAATGGCGGAGCCTTAACACCGTCTCCCCAGTCTGGCGTTTATGTTCCCTCCCGTCTCTCTCGTACCAGCTGGCGACTTAGGGTCTCTCTCTTTCTCTCTCTGCCTTACGCACACGCGTCGTCGATATTGCGAGCACCCGGCCGGGCCGTGTTACGCCTCTCCGATGTGACGCAATTCGGGCGAAATAAATTGCCAAACGCGCGCTCGTCTCGCGTAGCCCCGAGCGGTGCGCGCGCACGCATCGCCGTCGCCATCTTGCGCACACGTGCGCGCGCATGTGCGAACCTCCGCGAGTTTATTGCCAAACGAGATGACCGACTCGCTGCACAGTTTCCGATATTCTTGTATTAAGAAGGCGAGACATGGTCTGAAAATTCTACGGACAGTCATCCAGGGTTGGGTAATTTGGCGTAACGTACTTTGCGCTCGCGTAAAAAACTAGGGATGCATTTTACGTTGGAATGTACCACGTAGGAAACACGTATATTACGTGACGCATTATACCTACCCAACCCTGCAGACATCCGAGATAAATAGAGCGTTCCTCGATTGAGCAAACTAAACTAGATCTTACGGAATTGGGTAAAATTCTCTATTTTAACATCTGAAGAGAATAGAATTTTCGCTTAAGAAAGGATGGTTAATAATTCCTGTTTTAGGCACGAAGGGTCTGCCTAGTCTAGTCTAGTGTTCAAGGAATGGCAAAAAAGTTGCAATTTACAAATATACAGTATGACCTCCTTCTTTTTCTCATATTTCTGTATTTAGACAGTATTCGTAGAATTGAATCACTCGAGTTTATATCTAGAACTAAAGTGCAGGCAGATTTCGTTTTCTTGATAGTGCTCGATGACGAGTGATAAGAAAAGGCAAAGATTATGCAAACCACTCCTTTATCGAACGGTCCAAATTCCAAAGTATTGAGGTGGGTTAAGCATTTGAAATGACTTGAGAAACATTAAAGACTGCTCTTAATTTATGAGGAATCCGAATAAAAAAATGTGCCTTGTATTATAAACGGAGCTGATGTAATTCCACGAATAACGTACTCAGGGCTGAGTTAACCATCGCAATATTGAAATAAGAGAATTGCTAATAGAAAAAACACGTGTGTTGACACGATTAACACATAAAAAGTTCTAGAACAATCGAGAACTCGAATGCAAGGAAATAACGGAGTTCCTGAATAGAGCGAAAGTGACACTCAATGTTCCGGTTGAAGAAACTCTCACAATCTTCGATAGTTAAATACTGCAATCGATGCAGAAAATAGGGAGATCATACTTTAACAAGCCATGCCGCAGAAAAATAACGATACAAAGTGGAACGTCGCATCCCACAGTTCCACCTCTTCTCTATTATGAAATATTTCATACGGCTTAGTTATGCCTGCCACCCTGAATTCCTCCAAGCCGCATGTTCCAATTCCTCGCATAATTAATCCTACACATCCTAATCGCATTACTTATCCGCTCGCTTGAGGTGAAATCAAAATCGATATTAAACGGTTAACTCTATCCCTTCCATTCTCTCTTTTAGCCATCACTGGCACTTATCCTACAGTTCCTCTCTCGCACAAACGAATTCAATAAGTAACCGAACATCGACTCACTCTGGCCATTACCAGGGTCGAGTCAGCGAGAGCTATCTCCGTCCTGCTTTCTCCGCAAACATACTACTCGTGACTCCTCGGAGGCGAATCATCTCGTGGTGAGTGATCTCCCCTAGAGGCGTCCACAATTGCGCGCAATAATCACGCGCACTGCACTTTGCACCGCACAGTCGACTCCTCGGGATAGTTACCTCCACTCGCCAGTGGAAATCCAGGCGTAGGTCCGGAGTCCGCGGACAGGTGCTGGTAGGTCGTGCGGCGGGCGTAGAGCGGCGACTCTCGCCAACGGATTCGAGGCGAATCGTTGGCAGAACGGAGGGCGCGACTCGAGGTGGGACGATCTCGCGATCGGTGGATCCGCGCTACGGACGGCCCAGCGACTCGGCTGGCCTCCGCTCAGAGACGACGGCAGCTGGAGCAACCGAACGCGACCGAACGCTCCATCGTGCGCCTCTCGACTGAGCTCAACCGCGCTGACGAGGCTCGACCTGCCGAGAGCGGGCTGCGACAAGATGGCGGCCGCGCACGCGCCTTGCGCGGCAATTCGAACGTTGGAATAGTCCCTGGTGGAATGTCGAGGAACTAGAGAAATATCGAACCTGAGCTGGGGGAAATGAGGAGAAGAAAGGTGGACTCGTGGAAGCTGAAGGATTTCGGAATAAAAGGTAATGGAACGAGATGTCGCGTTGGGAAATCGGCCGGTTTTTGAAATTCGATCCCGCCGGCTCGTCGAAGCCGCGCTTCGTCAAGATGGCGGCCGCGCAGGCGCGGAAAGATGAACGGTGGAATAATCCCCGATAATCGCAGGCCGGAATGACGAGGGACCGAGAGAAGAATTGAATTTGGGCGGTGGAAAATAAGGATTAAGGGTCAACCCGTGGAAGCCTAGGGATTTCGGAATACCGGATAACGGAACGGACGCCGTTGGGAAATCGTACGGTTTTGAAATTCGATCCCCGCTCGGCGCTCGACCAATGGGAAGCGTCCAGCTCGAGTGTTGACAGAATATTCCGATGACGTTTCCGGGGATTAGAGGTTAATTAATTCCGTCGTGTGTTCAAACCTGACGTGGGTTTTTATTTCCTAGGACTAGAAAAGACGGTGTATGATATTTAAGAGGAAAATCGCAGGTAAGCAGAAGATTCCAGGGTTTGCATTAGTCAAAACTACCTGTTCACCTGCTTTGTACCCGATGAAAATTTATGCTAATCCTCGGATAAGTGCAATTTGCAGGTACGTGCCTTGGGCACCGGGAAAAGGCGGAAAGGCTGCACTTCCTTTTATTGCGAGAGATTTTCGAGGGATCGCGGGCAAAAACGTGGAAGCGGAAGCGGGCAAGAAGTTCGGCCGTCGTTTACGGTGCCCCAAGAAAGGAAGGAAAAAAGAGGCCCAGGTAACCGGAGAAAGAGAGACGAGGCAAACTTCCACACGGTTGAAGCCTCGCATCGCGTAGCGGATGTTCCAATTACACGTGGGATGCACCACCGTGAAGACGGATGTGAAACGGTCGCAGATTTACGCGGCTTCTGCGATTTACTCCTTTTTCTTTTTTTTTGTTCCGTTTTAAGAAAACGGTCTTTTGGTTTTCAAAGGAGGCGCCGCGCCTCCGCTTCCGGCGACGGCTTTATCGACCTTCGACCAGGAGTCGGCATTAGCGATATTTTCGGTAATATTTTGTAATATCGATCTTGAATTTCAAGGTAATCTTATCGATCCTGTGGGATGTGCAAGAGTGACGTCAGGTGACTCTTTCGTCGATGACCAGTTCCCTCGGTCCTCGAAGGTCGTAATTTTTAAATTTCGCATGTCAATTCGATTCCCTATCCCTTTTTGTACTCTCGGTACATAACTCCGTTCTTGACTTTTAGAGGGATCCTGCGAAGGTTACCGGATGTCGCGATGCTGAGGAGCGACGACGAGTTTCACTTTCGGATAATCCGTATTCCTTTTACGCAAGTACCTCGAAGACTGCCACTTCGGCTTAGCACTTTTTTTAGTTTAATTCCGTAATCAGTCATTCTGACTCTCGCAATATATTTATGTACATATTGCACGAAAATTATTATTTACAAGATTTATTCAAATTTCAAATTGTGAAATGATATGGACGTGAATGCCGTAAAGGATGCACTTCGCCGTGGACGTTTAATTTTTTCTACGTGGAAGAGGTTTCAAGTTTTGGAACGATCCAGGAGAGGTCACCGGACGTCGCGTCGTCAAAGAGTGACGTCTCGTTCCACTTTGGTCGATGAGCGACGCCCCGAAGAGACACCTCGGAGGTCGTCATACTCCTCTCGTTGACCGGACGCTCTTAGTCAGGGTCGATCCTATTTTTGCGAGTGCGGAGATGACGAGCATCTGCCGAAAGCGATCCGGCCCGACTCGGGAGAAAGAGGATGGAGACGCCTCGGCGAACGTCAGAGATGCCTCGGCCGCGATAACGACGTCTCTCGCTGGAACAGGATGCGAAATTCTAATCGAATCTCGCCCGACGAGTGCAAAGTTTATCTCACAATAGCGAGCCGAGCAAAGCCACCGGATGGAGGTCTGCGAGCCGACGCGTACATAGAAGAGTGCCGGTTTAACGGCCGTTCAATGGCCACTTTTCCGAGGAAACTACCCCTAATTAGGACCGACTCCCCTTTGAGGTCCTTCCCCATAAATACAGGGAAATCCATGTCACCGTTGACGTGTCCGGTTTATGCCGTCGTATGCCATTAGGACGTTTCTTGACGTTCCGTTCCGACACGTACCGACTACGTCACGTGGCGGGCCAAAAGAAAAAGAAAAATTCAATCTGAAATATACCCGGGTGTATTCGTTATCGTACCAATGTCTCGTTATCACGATTTTAATACAAGGCGATGCAGAAAGCGATTGTCTCGCGTGGATAAGATGTACAAATGTCAGGCGAATTTGCGCGTTTTGCACGAATTACATAATCTCTGGCCGTGCATTACGTGCTGAAATACACGCTTCGACTCGCCGAGATTTATCCTACGCGTTTTGCCATTGAGATTGCATCACTTGCGAATATAAAGAAGAAAGAATAAAAAAAAAAGCGAACCGACGAAATTCCCAAGTGTCAGCACCGGAATATTTTTCTCCGGCGAATCCTCGTGGGCGAATCGCATAAATTCTTCCAGGCATTCAATGATTCCGAAAGCTTTTAATCATTTCGCGTCAACGTCGCCATATCGCGTTTCTCTGGATATTGCCATGGTGAAATTACACATTACGCGGCAAGAAGTTTCGAAAGACGAAAAATGAAAAATTGTGAAAAAAAAAATTGCGCGGGTCAAACCGCCAAAGTGACACCTAAGGTGCGTCAGCGTTTCTCCGCTCGCAATCCCGTAAACGGACACGCAAGTGGGTAGGCTTACTTCCGGACTAGACTCTTCTTTTGCTGAGGTTACGCGAGTAAAATGTACCAGTGTGCGTACGTACTTGGCTCGACTGTTATCCGTCCCCGATAGGAACGAGGCAAACAGGAACTTGGACACGGAAGTGCCGTAGTGCGGCTTCGGGGTTCCACTTCCTCCGGAAGTGGCACGAATAGGACCCACGTTCTCGAAAATAGTCGGCCTCGACGAACTCATTCCCACCCAGAGAGAAAATTAGTAAAGAAAGATGTCATATTCGTTCCCTCGTAACTCGTAACGTTAAAGTGGAAAGTTTTTCCAAAGAGCTGACAATGCCGCGGCTACCTCGGCTGAATGCATCGCGCATCCCACTTGCATCCTGTTGCACATGGACATGGCGATCGCTAGTGAGAGGTTGTTCTCTGTTAGACGGCCGGTTCCCGGATGGAACCATGGAACCCTCCCATTCTGCCGGCATTCGTCAGCATCCTCTTCCTCGTCCACGCAGCTGTCCGCTGCGGGCTTGCAAATGAAAAATAGAGAATAGCCGGGAATACAGGATGTACGGCATCCTTTTCGTCGCTGCCCGTTTGGCGCTCGCCACCTCTTTTGCTCCCCTTTCGAAGCCTGGATCAAACTCGAGAGGAAATATTATGGACCACTTTGCCCGATCCTACCTTTACGGATTTACTCGTTTTCCGTTTATTTATTGCTCTCGAACTACTTGGCAGGCTCGAAATAAATTTTTTCAATCCTCCTTTTACATCAAGGTAGGGTCCAGGGAAAACATAGAAAAAATTTTGTCGTTCCATCTTCGTGAAGTTTCAAACGATCCAGTGCATCCAGTTCGCCGGAAAGTTTTATCAATAATTTGACGTTTTCATTTATAGAATGACTGGTTAAAAATCCATGGAGAAAAAAAATCGTATCCCCTGCTGTACCTCGAGTACGTCGCAACGCAACGTCGTTATTGCGCTAAGCAACGGACCGGCCGGTCTCCGATATCGAAACCATTTTTAATCGGCGCCTTTAGAGGACACTGCGCAACCGTCGAGGGCGATGACGGTCATAAGGAAGGCCACCGTCACCGACGCTGCCTCGAGCGGGTGCTGCAGCGCGTTGCAGCGAGATGCAGCAAGATGCAGCGCGCTGCGATGCAACGCGACGCAGCGCGCCGAGCAGCGGCTGCAGCAGCCTCGGCGTGGCGCAACCCGCTCTTAGGAAATAATGTGTCATTTGCGTTCGTTCTCTCGGCCGATGCAACCGACCCGGCCCAGAGGATGTACGCAGGTGCGTGCAACGCGAGGCTGATAAGAGGAACTGCCCCGGCCTCCTATCGGATGGTTTTCTCGGCATGATTGTGCAGTGACGCGTCGTTCGAGGTTTTTCTTAAGTACTTAAAGGAGTTTGTTAATTCAAATAATAATTATTTCAAGGAGATACACTCGAACGAATTGCATCCAAGAAAGGGAAACGGGATGGGCCTCTTCCTGCGGGAGGACGCGAGGGTCGATCAAGGATGCCGAGAGGAAGTCGAGGGTGATCAACCCGAGAGATTCCGACTCGGAGAACTTGACTCTTGACTTTGCGAGAAGACCGAGTTTCTTTTCACGATCGACCTCCAAACCAGCACTCGTGGTGGTAATATCCTTGTCTCGGTGACCCAGTTGCACTCATTAATTGTAGGGGAGCTCGCTAAAGTCTCGAAGTCGGGGATAAGAAGAGCGAGAATACCCTGGAGACGAAGGACGACGGTGGTCTGAATAGATTTCGAAATTCTGAAAAATTAGTCCTTTTTAGAGGGGGAATTTTTTAACCATAAAGGGAAATTTTAAACGGCAAATAACTCGGAATGGAACGCATTTTTTGACACGCTCGTGTACGCGACGTGAGTTAACGCGCGTGAGATTGCGTAACGATCGAGATCCAAGGCCTAGGATCGACTCGATCATCCGCGAAAACGATCAAGGCCTCGTAAATCTCTTTCCATCGATCGCGGTAGATCGACGAAGCCTCCGTCATTCATGTTATGCGCCTTTCTTTCCTCGTGTTCAATATCTTTAGCATTTGTCCTTTATCATTTTATCTCAATGCCCTCATTTTTTCCCGACAATCATTCAAGAGAAAATCCATCCTTATCACATAATCGAAAAAGTATCTAAAACATCCTGGAGTAATTTCCGAATTAATTCAACCCCATTCTCTTTCAATTTGTGAATTCGTTGAAAAATCGATTTTATCCATTTTCGGAGTGACCTGATAAGAGGATAAGAGGCTGCGCTGATATGAATTTCGTGACGCAAGGAGGAATTGGGACGAGGATTGCACGATCGAGGGTATTTCTTTTTTAAATAAAATTAAGAAGATCGATCGCGTGCACAATGCGAGCACGCGTTCAAGATGGCGAGGAGGTCATACGCGTATGTACATAAGGTGGTACGTCGACGGCCTTACGGCACTCTTTCAGAGTTGCGACAGAATTCATTACGAAAGCGATATCTCGCCTTTATCCGACCTCTCTCTCTTCTCGGATAATTATTTCTCTTTTCCTCCGTCTAACGCGGTCAATGCAATTTTTGAAACGGTTTGCCCAATAACTTCTCTCGTAACGACCATCGTCGAGTTATTCCTCGTTCTCCTTATCAATTGAGTTTAACGCATTAATTCAAAACGATATAATAATCGATTTTACTCATCGCCGAATATGCAGGACGGTAATCGTTAATGACAAGATTTATTTTCCAGTTAAACAATGTTTCGTATTCCGTAAAAAACTTGATTAGTCATTTGTTCATTAAGTGGATAAGAGAGGTACATTAATTCCATCGCCTCAGTTTACGATCCTCCCCATGAATGAAATGTTTATTCGCCGGTTTATTTTCGAAGCAATTTATTTGATAAACGAGAAGGCTTTCCCTCTCTTCTCTCTCTCTCCTTCTCTCTCGTCGATTAGTCAACGTCTCCTCCTCCTCCTCCTCGGAGTGATTTCGAACTATCTCAAGTTCAGTTCGCCGAATAATTAGACCGGAAACGGATACACAGAGCTCCTTAAAGCAACATCCCGGAAGTGACGTTATCTATCCGAACGTGAGACTTCCCTCGCCAAACTATAGCTAAAACGTCAACAGGTATTTGCCAAGTGACAATAAAAATGCAAATTAAGAATAATTCAACGTACAAAGTGAAAAATCAGGATACAAAGTTAAGGGCTTAACGTGTCTTTTTGTCGTTGAAATTCATCATTTGCTTGATTATTCTGTTTATCGCGAGTGGGATTTATTGCCTCTGCTTTCCCGTTTCCGAGCGTCGGTTTAAAAATAGGATATGGGGGAATGCGTGTCCCTCTGTCTCTCTTTCTGTCGTAATTTCGCAATTAATAATTGCCTCTGGGCCGGAAGTGGAGCTTCGAGCTTCTTAAAGCAGCATCCCGGAAGCGGCTCGTCTAACCAGATAGACGCGACTTCCGTTGTTAAAATACCAGAGACGTCAAGAGCCATTCCAGCAATGCAAATGAATTTTCAATAACAATTTTTCATAAATAATGCCATCGCCCTAGCGAAACCGTCGACCCGTTAACGGGTCTGATAATTGAGAATAATTCCCTGAGCGGTAATATTCTCTAATAAAAAAAATATCCCTATCCTCTCTAAAAGATAATTAATTTGATTTTTCACTTTTCAGTTCCCGTTTACATTTTGGGAATCGCGAGAAAAGATCCGGACAAGATCGGTCCTCGAGGCGGCCCGGAAGTCGCATTTGTCCTTTCGGACCAACCGCGGAATAATGGAGGAAGGTTCGTGGGGATGTTTCAATTTTCGGGATTTATTTCTACAGGCCCGGCGGTGTGCAAACAAGACGTGGGCGAGCTTTTCGAGAATCCGGCGACATTTGTAAGCCCGGCTGGAAGCCCGAGATCGGCTTAAGGGAGTCCCTTTTTTGTCGAGAGCGAGACCTCCGAGGGACTTCTGTCTGGAAATCCGGAAAAGGCGGATTTCCATGGGTGTCGGGCTCGAGGAAG
Source organism: Orussus abietinus (assembly GCF_000612105.2). Classification (NCBI taxonomy): domain Eukaryota; kingdom Metazoa; phylum Arthropoda; class Insecta; order Hymenoptera; family Orussidae; genus Orussus; species Orussus abietinus. The sequence continues at coordinate 372,897 of NW_019394887.1, read as the reverse complement.
GCGTTTTCTATGCGCCGGAAGTGCCGGGATCGCTTTACGGTCGACTTCCGGGCCCTCTGCCTGTCATCCGGCTTTCGGTCCCAAATAAGGCCCGCGGCCAAAATTGGGAAGAAAGGAAAACCCTCAGCTGCCTCGGAGATGGCGCCCCGAAAATATTTACCCTTTCGCTCTTCGGAAATCGGCAGGGACCCCAAAATGAATGTGCCTCTTCTCCCATAAATCCTCAGTACCCTGAGAAAATAAAAAAATTCCTTTACTCAAAGAAACACGCATTGTTACGCTAAAATCGGTGAGGGCACTTTGTCGAAATTATTCGATATTTTAAATACTCGATTAATTATCTTGGCTACGGTGGGAATTTAATTATTCTTTAATTCATTTTATTAAACCGTTTAAGAACTCCGGTTTTTTATTTGAGTCTGACGTGAGCAGGACTACATAACAAGTTATGTTTGTATGTACACAGTTAGGGGTAAACGCGTGTTCTGACATTAAAAGAAGCACGATCGTTGATTTTTAGCGACACGAGAAACACGCTTATTTTTGCGCCATTTCCGTGTTACACGTGCGTGTTCCACTTTACGCTCGACTCACGCTTTTTCTTCAAACTCCGGAAATGAGTAAAACCGTATCTGGAATGAATTGTAATTTCGGTCCAAGAAATTCATCACAGCTGCCCAGAGGAATTCGAGTCGATAAAGAATGGAGGATTAATTCATTTTCCGTCGACTCGAAATTGGTCTTTACGTGATCGAAAATTTTTCACAAAAGTCCAGGAACGAGTAAGAGTCTTTCCGGGATTAACTACGAAATTAGATCGAGAAAATCTAGGATTAGTGCAAACTCAGGTTGACCTCTTCTCGAACACCTGGAGTTTTTTTTTATCGCCAACGCATAAAAGCATTTCCGGAGCTAATTATAAAATTGGGTTCCAGAGCTGCAATACGAGGCATTTCCTGGAGGTAGCCGACGAAGCGTGAAGGCGGGGTACGAGAGAAGGAACAAGAGCGAGACCAAACGCAGCAGCCGGGGTGCATCGCGGTCTCCAGGTGCATTTCTCCTCTCCACAAGGTACACCGAGGTAAAACGGCACACGTAAGATGGTCAAAGCGATCCTCCTCGTCCAACACCTGCCTCGTCCCGCTGCATTCAGGGTGCATTGTGCACCTTGGCTCGTGCCCCAAGGCCGCGGGGTGCATCCAATTACCTGCCCTTTCTTCAGCAAAATCTCGACATTTTCCACGATTCTGGGAACCGAAGCGACTCCATTATCGATTTTCCCTGTTTCCGCCCTACCCTCCACGTTCTTGTTCTCCGGCAGACGGAGGTGTCTTTGTTCAAGAATACCATCGGCTCTTTTTTTAACGAAATTTCTTTTTGCCAGCGCTTGGGCGAGTGAAATAAATTCCTAGAGACCCTTTTGTATCGCTTTAAAAATCATCAATTTGGGGATTTCTTTCGTGGGTGTACGCAGAGGTCCGCGATTCAAGAACGGGAATGCATCGATTTCTAGTGGACACAATGCGGCCCCGAAGGCTGCGGAAATCTGGGTCGCGGACACCCGCGAATTATCCCAATCCTTCCGCTCTTGGCAAATCTCTCTCGCTCTTTCTCTCTCCCGCTGCGTCTCCGAGGGCGTCTCCGTCCCTCCGGCCGTGCCTTGTCCGCGAGTTGGCGACCCTGGTTTTTGGCGTTTTTACGACATCGCGGACCCTGACGGGAATTGACCGTCACGCCGGCAGTCGGCAGCACCGTGCCGAATTATTGCCTTCTAATATTTCAATTAATTCTCGTCAAGTATCGAAATGAAACCCGCACGATTCCTCGTTGAACTCGAGACCGTCTTACGTTTCAACCTCTCGTCGGTTTTCATCTTACGAAGTTAAGTTGCCCCAGCTCCGTAACATTATGAAACTAAAACGTGCATTGTAACCTTCTTGCAATGACCCTGCAACATTGCAGCAACGTGTCGAAATGTCTCTGCAATCGTTACCGATCTTGTGAAGTCACGTTGCAGTAACCCCGCAACGTTTCGGAATTCTTTCGAAAGCGGAAATAGCAACGTTCTGCAACGTCTTCGACACATTGCAGCAATGCCGATGTCCGTTGGATTATTGCTAATTATTTCAACCCATCCGGTCCCAAAAGCGCACCAATTCCAAAGAACAATTGCTCGAGAAGAAACGAGTCCCGGATCCAAAAAGAACATCGAGCAACATATTTAGATCGCTTACAAAACACTTTGTTAGAATGTTCACGCTTCACCCCGGAGTTCAGAATTCACGGGAAATAATAAGAAAATGATGTAAGAACATAAGATTCCATTACCACTTTCAAAGGCATTAACGCAATAACGTGTTTCTATCTCCGCGCAGAATGTCGACGCAGAAGGAAGTCGAAAGGGCGAAAAAATCGGATCCAGGAGCCAGCCGGCACGGGAATTTCATGAATTATTACCAATTCCATCCCGCGGAAGAACGAGTGCGCCAACTTCCGGGCGGCGTGTGGCGGTCCTCCTGTTCTAACCGGAAGTACGTCGGTCTGGACGTCGGCTGCAACGCCGGGGTGAGTTCCGCTCCGGGAAAGCCGCAGCTGTCGACGGAAGAGGCAGCGACCGGCGACTTCCGACGCGTCTGCGATTAGGAAACACGTATCGACTAAATTTAGAAGAGTTATCGCCTCCTCGTCGCGACGCCTCGCCGCTGCCCACTGGAAATAGACGTCGGGGACGAATTATGTTAGCTCTAGCTCCGTCGAGTGCATCTACGCGTAGAAAAGGAATACATGGAATGACCCTTTCATAACACCTTAAAATATCTCTTTTACATCACTTTAAGGTGAAATGCCCTTAACGTGAAATCCGGTTCTGCATGATTTATGGCCCAACTTTATGCCAGGAATCGCATCCATTACTTATTGCATCCATTCTGGGAGTATCAGAAATAAACTTGATACGTTTTACAGGATCTGACTTTGCTGCTTTACGACTTCCTGCGAGAGCAAGGCCACTCTGAGGTTTTCCTGCTCGGGATCGACCTGGATCCCATTTTGGTCGAAAGAGCGAAAGAGCGAAGTGCCGAAAGGAGCGAAATAGCTTTCGAGTGTCTCGACATTTTCTCCAAGAACAAGGACCAGGTCCTCGGGGAATTCCTCAAACGACTAGGAAGGACTAGCTTCGACGTGGCTTTTTGTTTCTCCATCACGATGTGGATCCACTTGAACCATGGAGACCAGGGCTTGCGAGAATTTTTCAAAGAAATTTGCAAACATTGCGACATGGTCGTCGTGGAGCCGCAGTCCTGGAAATGTTATAGAAATGCGTCCAGAAGGTTGAGAAGATCTAAAGGGGAGGACTTCCCCCTTTTAAGTTCCATAAAATATAGAGAAGACGTGGAAGATTACATCGTCGACGTCCTCAGGAACTCCTGCGGGTTCGAGGAAGTCGTCACCACCGAAGACAACAATTGGCGCCGGAAATTACTCATCTATTCCAAAAAGAATCAAGTGTAATTGTTAGAAACACGTACGCGTTAAATATTAATGAGTTTTTTGTTACACATTATCAGTTATGCTTGTGTTCAGACTAAAATATTGCGTATAAAAAGGATATTTGTACTATTTTATTTTTAGATATTCATTCATTTGCAGAGACTATTGCTTGCTTTGTGTCTAGTGAAAGAAAATGTCGGTAAGGTATATTTAAAAGACAGGAGCTAAATAATGCGAATAATCGCCGTCAGGTGGCAGCAGGGAACGCGAAGCGCGAAAATCTCAGCCAATCGCGTGGCCCCGAATAACAGGGACATAACATGAATTCGGCCAGCAAGGTGAGTAGAAACGAGTGGGATCGTGTTTCGAAGTCGTTCCCCGAGGGTTTCCCGCCAAATAGCGCAACCCGGGACGCGTACCCCACCTCCCCCCTCCGTACCCGATCCCGTGCCATGTGTGCCCCCAGACCGCCCTCGGCTAAACTACCGATGGATCCTGGAAGCGGAAGAAAGGTTAGGTTATGTGTCATTTACTTCCGCTGTTTTGGTAAAACACGAAGGCTACGGGTTCGAATATTCCAAGCGGCATTTGGGGCGACTTTTATCGCGATTTTCAGCCTCTTCTCGTTGTCGAGTGGATTTACTCGCGACGTCGGTTAGATTAGAGGTTAACCCGGATGCGCGAGTTCATTGTTCGGCTTTCTTTCAGGTCGGTGAGATCTTCACCGCCGCTGGGGCGGCTTTTAACAAGCTCGGGGAACTCACGATGCAACTGCATCCCACCACGGACTCGCCTGCCGGGTAAATTTTTCAGATTAAAACGGCTTTTGGGGTAAGCGTCATTTCCGAGCTGCCAACACTCTGCAGGTCACGTGACCCGGTGTCACTTCGGCCCGAGTAGCGCGAACCTTAAATCGGCTTGGTTGGTTTTTTCAATTAACGACTGCTACGTAGAATGATAATGTTTCGATTCAATTACTCTCATTTTGGTTTCTGTTCATTGGATATTAATATCGCTAATTTCTTCTCATTTAATCTTTCATCTTACGTGCTTGCTTGCATTGCTTTACAGTAAATGGACTGACGAGGAAATTGAGATGCTCCGTCACTCGGTGAAGACGTTCAGCGAAGACTTAAACAAAATAAGTGAGCACATCAAGGGAAGAACGGTGTAAGTTGACGTAATCGAAGCAATGGCCCCTCAATTTTCTGCGTCAGCCCTTAGAAAGCTCTCACGAAACGGATCCTTGTTTTTTTCTAGCTCTCAAATAAGAACGACATTGAAGAAAAAGGCCTTTGAGGAGGCAGGCGTCCCGATCAGGCAGCAACAAGTATTGACGCAACAACAGTCTATCCAACAGAGCTCTGTCCAACAACAGCAAGTACAGAAACAACAGCAACAAGCTGGGAATCAAGGCTTAATGGGCAAATCTGCGGAAGTTACATTAAATATGCTCAACGCGCCAGAGTCCGAGGTCGATGTCGAAGGACTGCCTGAAGAATGTCAAGTGAAATTGGAGTTCGAAGGGGCAACGGAGGAAGTTGCTTCGTAATTTTAATTGTGAATAAATTATATTGTATAAATTCCTTGTCATATCTCTAACTGTAAGTTTTCATTGTTAGCCTTAGTTTGTAACTTTTCCAAATAAAAGTTTAAGAAAGGTTTTCGTAAGTTATTGCATCTACTCCACAAACCCTATAAATATACAAATAAAATATGTAAAGGTGTTATAAGGAACTGCGCATGCGCATGCCGGGGTCGGGGACCCTATATAAGGCCGAGCGCGCGCTCGGAGCGTCATTACCCTTTGGTCATCCGAAGGGTAAACATCGGGGTACCTGCTTGGACCTTTTTTACCTTTTTTTTAACCTACGGTTAAACCTAACGGTTAACCGCAGTTTTAACCTACAGTTAACCCCAGTTTTAACCTACGGTTTAACCTAACGGTTAAAAATCAAACTTCGGTTAATTTGTGTTGTGAAACCGGGCCTTCTGGGAGACATCCCCCCTCCCTTCCGTTCACTTTCTTAATATATTTAATTTAATTTTTTACGTTTGTAACGGGCTTCGGTGCGCAGCAACCTCCACGTGGTGAGCCTGGGGGATCGGTACCATCCTTATGGGATAATACCGATTCGCGAACTAGCTGTGAAGTAGAATTTAATTAAGATAAAATTGTTCACCTCCCCGTAATTTAAATAAGGTAAGTGAAGGATAAAGTCAAAGAGGGTGCCACGAGTGCTCTTACCTTATCATCAAAAGCGAGCAGGGTCGGTAAGCGTAGGTAAGCCATCACGAGTACACAAGCCGCCAATGGCTACTAGTAGGTGGCACCGTTATCCCGAGTGCGCGAGCCCCTGCCAGAAATTCGTTGCGTCGCCCTTGGGGGCAAAAAACGGTGAAAGCTGACGTATAAAATCAGAGGGCAGCACAGGATGCGATCGCGCGACCCTGCACGTGAGCAATCTCCCAACTCAACTCTGATACGAATTTGGAATTTTACGTGATTTTTTCGTCGACGTTAAAATTGGATAAAATCCAAGTTGGCCGTTCTGGCCGTATCAGATTCTTAGATTGGCAACCCTGGATGATTCATGTGGTCGATCGGGGAGTAATTGTAGAGCGTTGGTCCAAGCTGGGCCAAGCAATGATACTTCTCGCTGTCATTAATAATTCCAACTTAGTGAAGTGGTCCAGCGTCCTTTCAAACTGTTCCGTCGAGATAATACGATGCACGCGATACTCTAAGGGCGGACGTACCTTTCACGCTCGACGTGTTTTAATGAGGTGAACGTCCCATCAAACACGATAGCAGTGTCAGTTCTTTGTGAATAACTGGAAATCGATTGAGCTATCACTGGAAATATGGAGGGTGGAGTGATCGAGAGTCCAGTGTCCTCCGTGTCCAGGACGTACAGCGATGAAGTCGCCTTGGAGGGGTTTTGCAGTCCCCGGAGACTCTTCTACAGGTTCCTGGGCCTGGCACTGATGTGTTTGCTCGGCTTCGGTATGAATTAGTCTGTCACCCAACGATAACATCTGTCCCATTGTCTGATTCTGCTTTGTAGCTTTGCGATATGACAAGCGGAGCTAGTTATTATGTCACGAGCTAAACAGATGTTTTGATAATTCCAGGGGCACCATAACAAAGCACAGAAATTGAACTTGGTTTAATCTCTGTTACTGTATAATTAAAATCTATGCCAAGTCCATGCCAAGCAACGATACCAGTTAATGGTTTAATTGCGGTTCTTTGTAACTCGTTAGTTGTGCATAAAAGTAGCGATATAAATTCCGATATAATTTCCTTTATTGCTCTATGAGATAATCAATAAAGACAGCTGAGGAAATACCAAGTAGAGATCCCCATAACTCGATTTGCATGTTTCTGCCTGTCGATGTTATGCATAATAGATGTTAAATAGAGCTTGTTAATCATGTATGTAAACTTCCATTCGTGGGGCCTGGGTCAAGCAAAAACAGGGGCTGTTATCAAATAATCGAACATGTGCTAGTTACATCTAGTTTAAAGCTGTTTCACAAAGCTTCTTCAATTCTTTCAGAGATCTCGTTGAGTTTCCCTTAATCGAGTTCGATAAGATATTGACTTTGCCAGAAGAAGTCTAAAATATAAAGGAGATTGGAATGTTTTAAGGGAAAGCTGATTAAATAAAAATGTTTCTTCAAAGTTTTATCATGAATTCTAATTAAGGAAATCTCGACCTAGTATTTCTTGGTCGCTCCGAGAAGCGACCTTCAACCCTCGTCTTATATCCAGCTATGACTTTTTTTTCTGAATCAGAGCATGGACTCTTTGTTACTTGTCCATGTATCTTGGCGCTATGCTTGTGTAAAATGGTAGTAAAGTAATTTTAAGTTATTCTATCATTCATCCAGGATGTAATAAATATGCACCCGAGAAACCTTTTCTACGTAAAATAAAAAATAAAATAAGATTTCTTAACAGTCTTGTATATAATTCAGATGTCAGTAATATATATATGACACAAAATATTAACATAAGTTTCTTCTTTTCTGTCAAGGTTCTTACTTTTGCTATGATAATCCCGGAGCACTGCTAGACAATTTTATAAAAGATCTGAATTTGACCACCACTAAACTTGCATTACTTTACTCAATTTACTCCTGGCCAAACGTGATTTTGTGTTTCATCGGAGGATTTTTACTGGATAGCTACTTTGGAATACGAATGGGAACCGTGATATACATGGGGATTACATTGATCGGGCAACTTGTCTTCGCATCTGGTGCAATCACAGATGCTTTCTGGCTCATGATGCTAGGACGATTCATCTTTGGGTAAAGAATGTTTATAATCACATCCTTGTTTCGATTTCTTTACTTATGCCAATCTGAGGAGTCTAATTTTTCTCAGGATCGGAGCAGAATCCCTGGCTGTGGCACAGAATAGCTACGCAGTCCTCTGGTTCAAAGGCAAAGAATTAAACATGGTCTTTGGACTGCAACTGAGTTTCGCCCGAGTGGGATCGACTGTTAATTTCTTGGCTATGGAACCAGTTTACAAATATGTGGCTCGATTCTACAGTGGTCCCTATTGTATCGGCATAGTGCTATTTCTTGCATCCTTAACATGTGTCGGATCTATGATCTGTGCTTGTTTACTGGCACTTATGGATCGGCGAGCAGAAAGATTATTAAGACGTGGAGAGGGCCAGGAACCTGTCAAGGTTCACCTAACGGATGCGAAAGATTTCAAAGGGCTTTTCTGGATGATATCGATAATTTGCGTGGCTTATTATGTGGTCATATTCTCTTTTCTTGCCCTTGGAAAGTAAGTATTGACGGCAAACTCAAGTTTGGTGAAAAAAGATACTACTACTACTATAAACTTTGTATAAACGAAAGGTATTCTATAGTTGTTTACTTTTCTGTTCGCAGGATGTTCTTCGAACAGAAGTACCAGTATGAACCAAGTGCAGCGAATGCTGTAAATTCCTTGGTATATACAATTTCTGCATTTGCCTCTCCGCTTTTAGGATATATTGTGGATAGGACTGGGAAAAATGTGTTCTGGGTATTTACCAGTATTTTGGGAACTATTCTTGCATATTCCTTACTGGCTTTTACGTACCTCAACCCATACATCGGTATGGCTATCACAGGATTGTCATATTCAATGTTGGCTAGCAGTTTATGGCCTCTTATTGCTTATGTCGTTCCAGAACATCAGCTCGGCACAGCTTACGGAATGTGAGTAGAATTAAAAGATTAGAGTGAATTGTCTTTAAGATAATATTTAAAGTATTATCATTTAACAGTCAGATCAAATTTTGTTTGGATTCAGTATGAAAATTTGTTCACAGTGCTCAAGCTGTGCAGAACTTGGGTTTGGCGGTAGTTTCCATTGTGTCGGGCATAATCGTCGACAAGGAAGGATATTTAGTATTGGAAATATTTTTTATCGGTTGGCTGTGGAGTAAGTTATTATCGCTTAAAATTTAACCAACCCATGTCAGTTCGTAAAGATACCAAATGTTATGAAAATGTTTTCTAATGAACAATCTTTTGCTGTCCATCAGTTGCATTGATCACATCAATGGTGATCTGGATAGTCGATGTGAGAACGAACAATGGTTATTTAAACATGACTCCTGGTCAGCGTGAGAAGTTTGAAGAAGGTCGGCAAGCCTTGGAATCTCTGGAGAGGGAAAAACTATTGTCGACAGCTTCTACTTCAGATTTATCAGCTGACGATCTTCTACAACCTCAGTCTGACATAAGAATAAGGAATCGTTACTTGGCTCGTATTGGTGCAAGGGTAAGGGTTCTACATAAATTAATTTATGATTCATATAATAGAAATTATAATTATTAGTTCTACTATTAATTGTGAGTTGTATTATATTTATGCTTCTTGATACGATGTACATCATAATGATGTGTCATTATTTTTAGATACCAGTGACGGCGAGAGCTCCTGTCTGCCGTGCGCTACGATGATGTACATTTAGCATGAATTCAACCAGGATATAATAAATTATGTTACAACATGGAAGTGTTCAGAGCAATTACACTCGCTGCACATTCTAATCGTGCAGCTAAATCTGTGATAATGTCTGAAATAGTAGAAATGAAATGGACGATCGATAAAACGTATCGTTGATATCGTGCGTAAGCATGTGACTGATATAGATCTGGCTCTCCTTAAGATGTGTATAAGTTTCTTCCAAGAAACAAATATCGAGCCTATTTATGGAGTGCATAATTTTTCTACACTTTAACTGTTACATTCTACAAAACGTATATCATGATTATCTCTCCTGCCAATACCAGTTCCACATACTGGAATATCAATGGCATGTAGATGTAGATAATAAATGACAAGTTATTAATTTTACATTGAAGAAGTTATGTACAGTCTCGAAATAATAAATATTCTCCTGTATCTGGGTTTCATTTTTTTCCTAACTCTATCGTTTAAAATTTTGCAAATTTTCGTTTTTCACAGAAGATATCAAAGTGAGAGAACATTGAGATAACCTCAAAAATCCTCTTAAAGATAAAATTTACGTTTGTGCACATAATTGTTCTGTTCAGTTACGTTCCGCACACTATCGTAAATTAATTCTATGCTATCATTTCGTAAAATAAGTTACTTAACAAATAATATGTCGGTTCCAAACCTTACATTTCGCTTAAGGCTCGCAGAGGCGCAGAGGAACACAGAGGAATGGCGATGGTGCTGACCTCTGGCTGTATACGCCGTTTCTAAATTCCGATCACTTCATATCACTTGGAACATCAGGTTCAAACAGGTTTGAACAGGTTCAAAACAGCACGTGCCGTGATCGGTTGAGTTTTCCGGTGTCCTATTGTCGGAGTTCGCGCACATTAGTGTTAATTTAATTCTTTTCTCGAGAGTTTCGACATTTTCCAAATGGGAGTACACGACAATGCGGATTCGAAGTACAGCGCGATGGGAAGCTCGGGCTTCTCGAAGCTAACCCCAAAACGGCCGACACCTGTTATTTTCGGAGAGAGCACGATGAAAGTGCCGAGGATGGACGAGAGCCAGAATGTTGGTCAGAAGGGCCCGGATAAAGTCAACTTAAGCCTCCAACAACAAAGGAAATCATTGCCTGTTTATAGACTTCGGAAAAGGTACAATTTTTCGACTTTCTGCTTTGGAGCATCCGCGTGGCTCTCGCGTTTAAACAAGATGACCGCCGATTGTTGCCGTTCGAGTCGACGCGAGGTCCACCTGCACGCGGGATGTTTAAATTCGATGTACCGATTGTGTCTCGTTAGATCGACGAGTTCCAATATTTGATGCAAAATTTCAGACTGTTGGAAGAAATTCGTCAGCATGGAACATTGGTGATCATCGGTGAGACAGGAAGTGGCAAGACAACGCAGATTCCACAATTGCTTCTCTCATCTGGCATCGCCGGTCCGAATGGGTGCATCGGAATCACACAGCCACGAAGACTAGCCGCTGTGAGCATAGCACGCAGGGTTGCCGAAGAGCAGAATGTTCAGCCCGGGAAATTAGTGGGTTATTGCGTGCGTTTTGAAGATGTAACATCACCACAGACTAGAATAAAGTATTTGACTGATGGGATGATGGTGCGGGAGGCTATGACCGATGAAATTCTATCGGACTATTCGGTGGTAATCTTGGATGAAGCTCACGAACGGTCCGTGCAAACCGATGTTCTCTTAGGCGTGGCCAGAAGGGCCCAGAATTTAAGGAAGTTGAAGAACCTGTCTCCGCTCAGGTTACTCATCATGTCTGCTACGATGGACGTTGACAAGTTCACAAAATACTTCCAAGCACCGGCTTTATATTTGGAGGGTAGACAGCACCCTGTTAAGATTTATCATGCGGTCAAGTCACAGGAGGACTACGTATTCTCAGCTCTTGTTACGATCTTTCAAATACACCGAGAGGCTGCTGCGAAGTAAGTAGCAAGTTATTATTTTCTGGTACTGTGCAAAATCACTGTGTTATGATTAACAATTAGTGATAATTTAAGAAGTGTACTAAACGTTTATGGAATATCCATTTTGATCTAGACGATACTCTATCGGAGAGCTGGGAGAGGGTTTCAGTAATTCTGTAAACTCTTTGCAGCGAAGACATTTTGGCTTTCTTAACTGGCCAGGAGGAGATCGAAGCCGCAGTGGCAGCTGCGAGACAAGTAGCGAAACAATTGGATGGGAAGGGCTATCCGCCTCTAATGATTTTTCCTCTGTATTCTGCCCTGCCGACTCATCAGCAATTACAGGCTTTCAAGCCCTCGCCCCCAGGAATGCGAAAATTGGTTCTGGCAACAAACGTTGCTGAGACATCAGTGACCATTGGAGGTGAAAATTGCTTTACCTCGATTAACTTGATTAGAAAAGTATTTATTGAATGACTTGAACTATATAAAGTATATATAGAATGACTCTTTCATATCATCCTAATGAAACGTAACTTATCGTAGGTATTAAATACGTGGTCGACACGGGGGTGGTTAAGGCGAGGACTCATCATCCTACGACAGGACTGGATGTCCTCAGGGTGGAGAAAATCGCCAAAGCTCATGCTTGGCAGAGAACGGGTCGAGCAGGAAGGGAAAGTTCAGGATACTGCTACAGAACCTATTCTAAGGACGATTTCGAGAAGATCAAGGCAATGCCCGTTCCTGAGATACAGAGGTGTTCGCTAGCCGGAGTCGCCTTGCAGCTCCTCGCAATTGGAGTTGATATCACGACCTTCGATTTCATGGATAAACCCCCGAAGGAGTCCGTCGACGTCGCTGTCGCTTGCTTAGAGAGACTCGGCGCCGTTAAAGGTAGAGAACAAGTATTCCGACCTTAAGGTAAACCTCGATCTGAAAGAACGTACTCCAAAACGTTTCTTATTCAGGGTCACCCCCGCAATTAACTACTCTTGGAAGAACGATGTCGCTGTTCCCGTTGGACCCTCGCTTTACCAAGGTGATTCTAGCATCGGTGGAACATCGTTGTCTGGAGGAAGCCCTGACCGTCGTTGCCTTACTCTCTGGAGAGTCCGTTTTCTTGGATCCACCCTCGAAAAGACAGCAGGCCTTCGCCGCGAGGTCCAGGTGAGCCGAGAAGAATTTCCAGCTTCATTTTTTATAAGATTCTACGAGATTCTATAAAATTCCATTAAATCGATGAACCAAGAAAATTCACAGAAATGCAAAAATCGAAATAAAACTCTGTCCTCAGGTTCAGTTCGGAGGAGGGCGACCACGTGACGCTGCTGAACGTCTACCGCGGCTTTCAGGGTGCATCCCAGAAGAAGGTCTGGTGCCACGAGAATTTTCTTCATCATAGGAACCTGGAGTACGCATCCGAGGTGCGTCGCCAGTTGGCTGGACTCGCGGAAAGAGCCAACCTGGAGAAGTGTAGCTGCGGAACGAGCACCGAGTCCCTGAGGAAAGCTCTCTTAGAGGGTCTCCCTGAAAATCTGGCGGAACTTCAGAGGGACCAGAGCTACATCACGGTAAGTGTTTCCCAGGATTTCCTGGCTTCCTTTTATCGCAATCCTGATAACCGATTCTTTACGTCTTCCGCAGATCAACTCCAGGCAACCCGTCGCGATACATCCGTCATCTTGCTTGCATGGAACGAAACCGCCCCTGGTGCTCTTTACGGAAGTCGTGGCTACGGGCAGGTGTTATCTTCGAGGTCTCTCCGTGATAGAGGCTTCCTGGCTCTCTGGGAAGAGCATCAACGTCCCCAGGCGCGACTGAGCGAGTCAATTTCCTCGATGGAGACGAACTTCGTGTATATAGATCCCTTATTTTATTGCGTATCCGATGTCGTCGCCATATTGGCGACCGACAATGCGGCAGAATGCTCGAAGGACGGATTTTGAGTTGAATGAATTTCAAATACTCAGTAAAGCTATTTCGAGCATTCTGGCAAGGCGATGCTTGCCGCTCGAGAAATTGTTTTTTTATTATTTGGTTTGCACCTTCTGGCGAGAGGAGTTGGTGGATAATTAAACTGGAGAGCCATGTCTAGTTATGGTTAACACGTTCCGTGCCACCTGAGGTTAATGCGTATTATCGGTGGTACACGTGGCACGGAACGTGTTAACAGTCACTTTTCACTTGACGGTTTAGGTAGATAAAGTGTAATTATTTTCTTCATATCATGTGCTACTCCAATATCGGCGATACGATATGTGTATAATATGTTCAAAGCTACGAAAAGAAATCACCGTCGATACTTTTTATGGACGTTACGGGGGTAAGTAGGTGATTCTACGGGCTCCAACGTGATAAAGGAACAGGAACGCTCCTCTCGCCCGCGATTTCGAGGGCGCACCTCCCAACAGGTGGCCACCCCCGAATCGAGAAGAACCCTCAATCGGGGGAACCCGGGGTCTAGCTTTTCGTTTTTCACGCACCCCTTTGTCAGCCCGCGGATTCCCGCGAGCTCGATTTACCTCGAGCCTTTGTCCCCCGCCATAATTATTTCATTAACGCCGCAGTTAACTCCCGGGATAAGCATCCGTACGCATTCTCTTTCGCCGCAAAATGGAGAGCGCTTTTTTCCCTCGTTATTTCGGCTAACGTAAGCTTCTCGACTTTTAGAGCGAGCAGGGAATTCCTGGCATTTTTTAACCGCGGTTTAGGGACGGGGGAAATAGAAGTAGTTCTCACTTTGCAAATTCCCGGTTCATCCGTTTTTTTAACTTTGCACATTCATAGTTTATTCGCGAATTTTCTAAATTACCAATTAAATTGTGGAGAAGAAATTGAAAATTAATTTACAGAGTTTACGTTACGATAAAGTGGTTTCTAAACGGAAGGCAATTAATTTTTGGGGATTCTCTTCGCATTTCCGGAGAGCGGATGAAAAAGGGGCTTTCTTTTCCGCGGAATGGGTCCATTACCGGCCCCTCTCCCAAATCATGATTATTTCATTACAGCGAGTTACGTCGTTACGTCCCCGCTGTACATTAGCCAGGTGTATCCCCGGCTGTCTTCCACTAATTACTGCCGCGGAAAGGAAACATTCATTTTTGCATTTAACGCCTTAAATAACCCGCTGGGAATTTAATCCTCCCTTTAATGAAAAGTTACTGCCGATGTACAGGGAAGAATCACAAATCTTGGGCGAAAGTCCCTAATTAAGTGATTAAATGAGAATTATTCGAAGAAAAGCAGTACGGCGGGGGAATTATAGGGAACAATTCGTAGGATGGATTCTGGCCGGGTTTTTCAATCAGTGCGGGGTAAATCCGCCACGTTTTCCTCGGCAAATCGTAATCGAATTTGGCATTGTCAATTGGTCCCTTTAACCGCCTAGGAGTAACTTACTTTCGTTAATTACGTTTCCCTCGGGGCCGCTCGAACTTCGACGTCGAAGAAGGTCGGGCGAAATGAAGTTTCATTCTTGGAGGCCACTCGAGCTTCTTCTAACGAGCTTAGGTTGGTACCTCGGCAAGGTCTAGGTCTTTCGCCAAGAGAATTACCCCGAAGTTTCGTTTTCCCTCCCGAGCTCGCTGCTTTCCGCTTCCAGGGTGATTTTCCCTCGCCGCTAAGCCGAGCTTGATGAGGAGGGAGGAATTTATTCCTCATCGGAAACTCCGGGGAGGTTTCATCAGAAAAACACCCCCTGGAAACGGTTAAGGGATAAATAAAAGGTCGAAGCAATAAGTCGAAAAAAATTACCCTCGAGTAATTTTGGCCGGAAAAACTCGAATGAAATTAGCGGCAATATGTCTGCGAAAGGAAAAAAAGGAAAACGTACAACCTTTCCTATCGATATTTATTTATTATCCAAATTTGCAGGACATGTCCTTGTGATTTTTAACCGTTGCCATTTTAACGACCACCAGGGTATTATTAAAATTTTAGAAGGATCTTGACAACCGCTTAAGTAAATTAACACGTTTCGCCCGGCCTTAAATGTTCCCGGCGCAATTCGTAAGAATTCTAAATGACCGGCGAAAAATGGCAGAAATAGGAGAGCAATCGCGTTACGCTATGGTCGAATTTGCATGAAGTGCCTCGTTTCGTCGTTGATTTACCATTTCTCTCGTCTGTGCAAGGCGGGCTTCGTCTCTTGGCCAGGAAACCGAGCTCGGCGATCCAGGGAAGTTTCGTTCTTCGGCGGGGCTCCGGGACGAGATTATAGGCTCTACGAAGACTGCCCTGATAACTTTATTCCCTCTCGTTCCAACCCCGAGTTCTCCGAGCACCTCGGCCACGATACCGAGGGAATTAAATTCCACGGTTGGCCATTAACTCGGATCGAGTTTGGGGGGGATCACCGAAATCCTGGCGCAGTCCTGTAACTACGCGCCAGATATCGGGATATCTCGGGACCGCCGAAATCCTTATTTGCTCCGAAATACTCCGATACGGTGGGAAGTCGATCACGGAGAGATCGACTCGGTCTTTGGAAGGAAAACCCGCAGAGGGTTATTCTTGACGTGCGATATCCACTCCCGTAATGCGCCACGGGCCGCCATCTTGATTTCCGACGCGATACGTCCATTCTAAGGATTTACGAGTTGTGGAATTATTTTATCGTATTTAAAGCCTACAATTAGAGGCTCTCGTTAGGATAAAAATGTCGACTCGGGTCAGGCTGCCATTTTTCGGATAACGAGAGCGCGTCTGGAGGCTTTTTATCGGCTCGATAAATCGACTCGGTTAATGCGCATCCCTGACAGAATTACTCGCGCCTCCGGCAAAGGGAAATCGCGCCGGGAACGCGAGTGCGGCCGCGGAAACGTAAATACAAATTAAAGAACTAACGAGATACCCTGAAATGTCCGGAGCCGTTTACGCGGACGCGAAAAGTGGCCTTCCCCCTTTTCCTCGGGAAAAATATCTCCCTTCGTTAGCGAAGAACTCCCGGGAAAGCTCGACGAGGACTCGCCGAGGCGAACTTTTGGAAGTATTCCACTCGTCAAAGCTTTGGATCTTCTTTTACCCCCTCGAAAAATATATTCGGAGTGTCTCGATTTTTCCCGTCTGGCAATCTTACCCAGGGACGCTTTATCTCCAGTCTTAGAATTTGACGATCGCCTTTAAAGGATGGAATCCATCTTGCGGTTATCTTTCGGATCTACTCGCGACATATCCCGATTTTCCCTCCTCCAGTTCTCGGTGAATGCACTTCCGCGAGTGTAGGAACGACACAGATGCCATAAATCGTAACTTCCCCTCTGGAACCTTCCTTGAAAAGCGCGGCGATAGGGTTTAAGTCCTCTTGAAAGGGAGCCAGTTTCCTCGAACCTCGAGGAAGGATTTCGTTCGATTCGAACGCGAGAAATTATGCTATTTTTCATCCACGGGATGAGCGCCTGTGATTAATGCCTCGCGAAATGTAATTTCGGATTAAATTATGAGAGACATAGAGGACACATTTTCCTGCCCAGAAATGCGATTACATGAAGCGCGACTTAACGCCGCACGTTTAGTACGCAGGTAAATAATAAAGTACTAGGGTAGGAGATTTAATCCGCCGCCATTTTCGTATCTCTCGAAAATATACGCAAGGAGTAAATGTTACCGCACTGTGCAGTGAAACACGTAAAACACGGAAACGTAAGGATTTTTAAGAGGAATAACTGTCCCGAGGATGATGGAAATCTCTGCACTCGCCGTAAAGTGCAACTCGTGAGTGGCAATTAATTCCCTTTACGCGGTCATTTTTCCCGAAAATTCCCTAGGGGCCGCTTCTCGCTAGGCGGGCTAAAAATTACCGTTTCATTTTCTCCGCGCATGTCGTGATAATTAGACTCGTGTCGAAAAAAAAGGCCGTGCCATAAAAACTAGACATAGGTTTATTGCAAAACCCACTTTCCGCTTAATTAATGAGAGCCCGGCCGGTCTTCTTTCCGTGGGAAGAAACCCAGTATTTTTCACGATCACTATATTACCCATTATCTTTATTCCATAACAAAGTATTAGGTTGAGGGATAACACGAAAACGTTAGTAAGAAAACAATTTAAGTATGGTCCATACGCCGTGAACGCGAGGTTTACCTCTACGCTTCCTCTCCATTAGAACCAGGCTTATACCAAAAAATGGACTTAAACGGTTCTTTCTGCTTCCTGAAAACCGGGCATATACCGTAAAAAGCACTTTCCGCTCCGTGAAAACCAGGCAAGCCGCTTTTCTGGCGAAGAAAAGTGCTATTTCCAGTCTCATCAAGCAGTGTGTACCGTTCTCCAAGATGGCGGCCGGTCGGTCGCGTCTTAGCCGGTCCATAAAGCCCGCGGAACAAACCACGGCCGATAGGCAGTAATTTTCCCTGAAAGGAGTCGGTTTCCTCGCCGGCCGATACGTTTGGAGTCCGGTGAAAGCCGTTTGAGTTTCCTCGTGGACATTTCCCGGGAAAAAGAGTCGAAAAGGAGGGCAAATGGCGTCTCTTTGAGGAGGCCGGGACGATCGGCCGACACTCGGCCGCGCGATTAAAGGTGAAATATTTACGAGGGAATCTCTTAGGGTGCTTTCACCCGGTAAGGGACCATCTCGCCGAAGGGCCTCCGGGTCTCGGGGTTGGATTTCTCGGTTATGAATAAGAAGCGCCACGTTAAACGGCCGGGAGCCGAGGTCTCTGTCTTAGAAAAGCCCCTTCAGCGGCGCAATTAATAATGGACCAGTCAGCTGAGAATACCGAGCGAGAAAGGCTTTCGTTTGATCAACCTTCCCTCTTCTAGGCGATCTCAACCCTTTCGCCATCCTTTTCATGAACCCCGACGAGAGTCAACAGCGATACATGGCCGAAACTCTCTCGGATCCTGGTCTCATCAATTTTAGATTTGTCATATCTCGAACCTGGAACTTTGAATATTTACTTTTAGAATTTTCCAAATTTTATCCGGTGACATTTCTCGCAACAGGTGGACTCGAAATCCCTTTTTTTCTGAACGCCTTCCTTTGTTTGCGTTTTTCAGATATCGTTTGTTTATTGTGAAAATTTTATTAGAAATGTATTTGATGTAGATATTATATTTGTGGTTTATCGGCTGATAATCATTATCAAGGAAAGTGATATTTGTTGGGCTGTCGTTGAATTTCGATTCCTCGGTTGACGAGGGTTCGAGCCTCGTGAATTTTTGACAAGTCGTGTCAAGGGATATCGGGGGACCGGAAACTGGGGGACGCGTCTTGTATCTGACAATTCCCCCAAATTTCATCACTCTCCTTTTCGAAGGACTTCAGGGCAACAGGTGGCTTAATAATTCATTCCCCTTGTCAACGAGTCGCCAACTTCCGTTGATCTCTTCATATCCGTTAAAAGGACTCATATATGATAGAGAAGAATTTTTCGCACAGATTCTGCATAAATGCATCTATATATTTATAAACAGAAAAGAAGCTCTACTTGCATTTTCGTAAATTTATTGCAAAAGTTCAGCGCTTTGAAGTATTAAAGATTTCATCCACATAATTGCATAAAATTTAAATGTCGACATTAAGAGTACATTGCATACGCGTTATAACTAATTAAGATACATTTATGTGCATATGTACATTCATTTTTTAAGAGGAAAGGATGTTTCGTTACGAATACAAAAAACGAATTCCAGTACTTAATATAGAAAAATCGTATATTAGTATCAAATGTCGCATTATGGGGACCTCCATTCAAATAATTTTTCGATGTAGCAGAACTTTCGTGCGCTTCGGGGGATATATTTCATTTTTATTTCAATTCAAAGATAGAGGCGTCATAAAATATTCGTTGTCCCGGGACGTAGAAAATTGTAGACATTTCGTGACGTGGTTAGCCATCAGAGAGACCATTCAAGATTTAAAGGCGAATTAACAAAACTCCACCCTTTGAACGCTTGAAAGCTCGACCACACGCGAAGCTTGTGCATCTTTTATAAACCGACGGAAAAATGTGTGTTACCGGGTAAAAAATCCCTCGTACTCGCGTCGTTTTCACGAAATTTCACCGTTTGCTATTCCAGAGGACTTTCCCTGGGGCAACAGGTGGATTAAAAAATTCATTCGGCTTGCCAAACTCCCCTTTTCCAGTTGCTTGACTGCAAACCTGTGCCGATCGTTTTTCTTCTTCTGTCAATGTGTCCACTGTGTCACTGTCGACTTGGATCCATAACCGAGGATTTTGACAATTAATTAAACCAGGGTTTGCTGATATAACAAAAAAGAGATCGAACAGGTGGAGGGCATCGAGAGCGCGGGACCGATTCGACGAAAGCATATATGGAGGATATAATTAGGTGGGCAATGATAATCAAACATTATTCAATTTCATACGAATAGGAATTTTATGGCAGACTTCTCACTATTTACGAAGTATACGTCGGAATGTAATTATATATTCATCGGGAATTTATTATGAATTACGGTCACTGTCTATAGTACTCCTCGTTAGATTCTTTATCCACTCTTTCTTCAGATTCTCCTTAAAAACGCTGATTTAGCGCGCAAGTTTAGGAACGCTGAACCGTTTCAAGAGTCGATCCAGCGGATTAATTTTATCCCAAGGTAATCCCTGGTGCAGGATAAAATACTGATCGAGTCAATGGCGTCCATAATGCGATTTCCCAGTTTCAGGAAAGTCTTGATTACTCGCAGGACTCCGAGGAATATTCTCCCAAACGTTTTCAGTAGGTTGTTAGATTTTTCCTTAAGATCCATCGGAGTTTGCAAGCCCTCGGAAAGCTTCATCGGCGATTTTTGGCTCTCCATCTCCTGTCCGCTTCTGCCATTTTGTTTCCAGTCGAGTGGTGCCAAATTCGAACTCGAAAACGCGTACGTCTTTCCAAGCCGAGATCCCGGGGATTGTTCCATCATTTTGTCAACGTTTAATAAATAATCCGCCCAGCAATATCCGAGATCGAATTCCTCCCTGTACACCGTGTACGCAGTTCGGATGGATTTAAGAGCGAATCGGAAATTTTCGACAGGATCGGAATTATTCTGGCCGTTCACTCCGACAATCGGAAAAATCGCAAAAATCGCGAAAAGGGCCAGTGACATTTTTGTAAATTGATTTCCTTCTCCTATTAGTTCAGGACGCTGAATTTGGAATTAATAGTAAGGGTAAATATCGAATATAGATAAACCTTAGAAATGGCCGCTTTCTTCTCGGGTAGAGAGTAAAACAGGGAGCATGGAATCTGCATCTGTCATAGATGACACCCTCTGATCACCCTAGGACCTCCAGGCTTGCGTAAAAAAGCGATAAAAGTCGCGTTTTCCTTCATCCCCGGGTGGTGGTCCCCTCGGAATTTTTCTCACCCTCTTTCCGAGATTTCCGAGATTTCCGAGGGCACTCGGGAAAATTTCCCCAAGGCTCCCCAAGACGTCTGCCGGCCTCCATCATTTCCAGGTGGCGTTCGTAAAGGGATACTTCGGGGCGCGGGTATATCGCGGCTCGGATCATTAATGGCGTATAAAGGGCCGCATAAAACATACATCGGTAATTTCAATGCCACCATAGGCCCCATAAAATTCCCCCAAAGCCCTGAATTTCAGGCCGGACGAGGCGCGGCTCTTCTTCGTCCTCTTCACCCTCGGCTCCAGATTTTCGAGTCCAGGCTTTCCTGGCGCCTCTTGATCGCGATTCTCGGGGCCATTACTTCCAGGCCGTGTCATCGAGAAATCCTCCAGCATCCGCATTAATATCACAGCCGATGCACCTCGTCCATTTAGAATCAATACTCGGCCAAGAGCTCCTTTTGTTCCGACTCCATTCGCGATTTCTTCCTCGAGGACGCCCGAAAATCACTCTCCTTGAATTTCACCCTCAAGGATCTTCGCCCCGTTTAATCCTTCTCCTTCTACCCTTCCTCATCCGAATTTACTCCTGCGATTGCTCCACCTGAGACTTCCTGCTCCCGAGATCCGCCACTTTTCAGGATGCAACTCTTTCTGCCCTGGTTTCGAGTTGTCTGCGCAATTGTTCACTGTATTGCTTTTTGAGGGTCCTTTAAGATTTCCGTCGAGGGAGTTTAATTTATTCGATAACGAGAACTTATTTTGAAAATTAGGAGAGATTACTTTAGGGAGATGATTTCAATTTTGTTAATCTATATCGATAATTCAGTTCGCTTCACTTCTGATTGACTTTAGCAGTCGGAGCTGCAGTTGGCTCATCTTCCAGACGGAGACTGCGTCTCTCGCGATGTTTCCATCCTCGATACGATCCTCAAACTGCCGGCTCGCCGAGAAACTTGTTCCCTTGGGACATGCAAGATTTGTAACTGCAATTAGGCAAGACGCGATCGCTAGACGATAGGGCCGATAGTGCGCAAACTTGCACAGAGGATTCCACCCCGGCTACATTCCTTGCAAATGGCTTAGACTGGTACGGTCCAGCGAGTTAATGGACGCGTATCTTCCAGACTTTGTCGGCCCAGAAGGGCTGACTACTTTTATCTCCCAAAACCGCCATCAAAGTATCTCAGGTCATCCCGAACATCCGGCGTTTCGTAATCTACCTCCTGAAAAAGATTAGGCATTTTTGAGTGCCCGTAAAAAAAAGAACAATCCTTCCCTTTGAAGCGCCTCGTCCTGGCGCCACCGGTCCGCGTCATTTTGGACGTTGATTTCGGTCCCACGGAGGCGTCGGATAAAAAAATGCTTCCAACGAAATTGGTTCCACCTTTCATTTTGAATAATTCATATTAAGTGATTTTTTTTCTGGCATGGGTTCTTAAAGAGGAATTCTCATTTTCCTGCAGCGGTGCAGATGGCCACCTTCACGATACACCCGGTTAACCGTAAGCGAACCGTTATTGATGCTGCAATATGTTATTACGGAGAATGTTTAAACTTTTATACGCGTCTCCGCGAACGTATCGGGCGTTTTTAGGAAGGAAAACGGGTAATTCGACAAGTTTCTTAGATGGGAAATCCGTTACGTCTTTAAGGCGGATCGAGGATAATATGCAAAGGAATTCCATATTCCGAGATGTGCGCTCCTGAGAACATTGTAAAATCTTTTTAACGGAGAGCTTTCGGGCTAAAGAAACGGGCAGGGGCTTTTGTTACTCCGAAGTGCCGTGAAAATTCTACGTACGTATTTCTGTAGGTCCGGTGGTGAAAATTCCACGTACGTATTTCTTTAGGTCCGGCGGGGGAATTCAGGGCCGGATGCGGATAATCTGAGGCCCCTGGCGAATGGCCCCCCGGGGAAAAATCTACGAGCAACGAGTAGAAAACCTCCAGAGAATCCTGTAAACATATCCCGGACGTGTTCTCGGCGATTCATGCCCGAAAAAAGACGCGAATTCGTCCGAGTCTTTTTGCGAGCTTTTCTCTTATACGGCGATGCGTTTCCTGACACCTTTATTTTCTGTTTTTCGGTTTTCTTTTACAATAATCCTTTGAAATAGCGAGCTCCTATTTCTCCTACACATAGTACAGGAATACATTTCGCGGTGTCAAATATTCGACGTTATAAAAAAAATTCAATTTCCTCTCGCCCTATCGCAGGGTTAAAAAAAAATCGCTGATACGGCGATCCGCCCCGGCCATCGTTACCGCCCGAATTTCCGCTCGACTGGATGACTTTTCGCACGTACTTTGGAAAATTGCGCGAACCTCGGAAATTTCAATAAATTTCCCGGAGCTCTTCCTTTTTCTTCGCATCTCCCTAACGGAGTTGCAGATTCATTTGGGAAGAGCGAAAATGGCGCCCGAATTACCCCATTTTCTATGCACGCGCATACGTGCGATGCAAAGGGCGAGTTTAATTGCAAATTGGATCGTAACGTAACCTCTTTTGAAGGCAGTTGGCGTCTCCGGGAATTAGCTTCGTAATTTTTCTTTTTTTTTTCTTTGCAATATTCTCCCGAACGTCTTCCATTTTCCACCGAAGAAACGTCCTCGTCGCTCCTTTCGCGCTTTCCTTTTTCACCCGCGGAGTTTCTTTTCTTTATTTCAGAAGTTCCGAAGTACCGTGGCGTATTTTACCGTCTCTCCCAGCGGGTGAAGTACTATGAAAAAAACTTGCCGCAGCTGTACAGCTCTTAAAATGTACCGTGAAGGAAATGACAACAAAATGCATAATCCAGATGTGCTCGAGACGGGCGAAAATTTCCAAGATGGCGGCGCTCGGAGGCGTTTCCGCTTCGAGACTCGCAATTCTTTTTAAACTACTTTTCGAACCTCCCTTAACATTTTTGCTTGGGTAAATGTTACAAAATAATCTAAATGACTCCCCTCTTCCGTTTTTTCAAGCGATATCTTCAATTCTTTGACCCGGATGACCAGGAACTCACTTACCCTTAATTACAACCTCGGATTTCAATTATCCCCGGTTATTACTCCGATCGCTTCCCTAACATCAGCAGGGTCCGATTCGATTTGGTTCGCGGAATATCCGTCCATCATCTCCCCGATTAAGCGAGCTGGGTCTGAGGGATGCGTTTCCGCGCCGACAGTTTGCGGGTAAACGTTCACCCTTGGCCGACGTCCTGCGACGTCCCATGGACGTCCCTTCAACGTACCATGAATGTCTCGCCAGAGGTGGCGGATTATATCCCATCATGGACAGATTAAACATTTGACCATTACAAGGACCAGCCGCAACAAGGCGCTGGATGCAATTCCGCGAAACCGAATTTTTTTTTCCGCGAAAATCAGTGAAAATCACTTCCCCGTTGATTACGTTTTATCATTTATGGGCGAAACGTTTGACAATTTCTTGGTCGAGTCGCGAGGAGGATTCGTCAAAGGAGTTGCATGGAAACCGCGAAATCGATGCACGTCCGGCGACTTGGGACGTTGCGGCGCTCTCCCTGCGGAATTTCCGTGAAAATCCGGACATATGTACACGGGCGCCGCCACGGGCAAGTTTGCGGGACATCAAAGTGCCGACGAGGGGGAACCGAGTCGCCCCCCTTTCTGATCGAAACCTTATCGGATCAAATAACCTTCTTCATCGTCCGCAAGTGTGAAACATTTGACCGCACATCTCCGGAGTATGATAATTCACTGATAATTCACTCGCTAGTGCAGCGAAATGATAATCGATAGCGAAAATTTAATTGACGTACAACAATTGAGGAGAAAAATTCACGCGAAATGATTTCCTTCCTATCTTCTAATATCACCCGTTAGTATCAAAGTCTGTCAATTAATGATCAAGTGGTTAATAATTGACCAAAAATGAATTTTTCACGAGGAACATTTTTAATAACGACGCGTTTCGGATTCCAATCGCGCTGGCAATTTTTGTTGTAATTTCGCCGATTCCGGGGATGGGTGCACCCTCGAACCCGGTGCGGAATCCGCAGCGGAAACGGTCATCTCCCGAGTTAGGCGAGTTCTCGTGATTCACGTCCCGCAAATACGGAACGTCGAGAGTCGTGCCCGTGGGCTATTGATTCGGCTGACACTGTTTTTCGCTCAAACATTACGTCGACGGCGGAAAAACCGGCTGGATTTTCCCCGATTGGCCGTCGATCCTCCCGAAGGGTTATCCCCTCACCTTCCCAGAAATTCGGGACAACCTCCGGCGAGGGGAATGGATCGATCTGGTTAGAGGGAAAGGGTTAAAAAAAGAAAAAAGAAGGAATTTCGAGCAGCGCCAAAGAGTCCTTCTCTCGAATTTTTCGCGGATTTTTGCAAAATTGAAGAGCCGCATTCATCGGAACGGCGTGCGAGAGGAAAGAAAGAGAAGTAAAGACCCTGGATAATGTGGAACTGATAATGGGAAAATATCTGATACCGTACCCTGGGAGAAAAATCTTATTTCCTTGAGTGGAGTTAAAGAGAAACCGTACGCGGAGTTTATACACGGTGGGGAATTATTAATATCAATGAATGTAAAATAAAACGTAAGGGATGAAGATTATTTCGGGAATTTCCGGGGGACCTCTCGGAAAGGAGCTTTCCTTACGTCTCTGGAAATTCGGGAGCTTCCCAGGGTTTCCCGCAGGAAAATAAATCAAACCGATTAAACGCAAACAGCCAGAGCCGTATCACGAGGAACGCCGAAAAGCTCTTCCAAGGATGCGCGGAATTTTAACGGCAATAATAAATAACGCGATAAATCTCAGGACGGAAACCACTAGTGGAGAGACCGTGTACCGGTTTAAAATTAAAAAACACCCCCGAGCTCCGAAAATAAATAGAACGATTTGCCGGAACAATTTTTTAACCAAAATATGTCCGTTTTACCGGGGAACAACAAACAACCCGATAAATCTTGAAAAACAAGAGTTAGTAACGAACCATTTTCGTTTAGGATATTTTGCTATCGAAAAAAAAAATCACGAACTCACGAGAGAACGATTTCGGGGAAATTCAGGTAATGTGAAGTTTTCCATTCAGGGATTTTTTACACCTTACATTAAGAACCTCCATTTTGGATTTTAGATCGGCAGAAAATGTCAGGAATATTTGTAAAAGACACGGGCGATAATTTGTCGGGGATTCGGGGGAAATCGTCGGCCTCGTCGGAGAAGAACCGGAGGAAGGCGTTTCTTCGGGAAGGGCTGCGAGGACCTGCTGGGAACTCCGACAGACGAGCCTCGTCCGAATTGCAAATCTCCATTATGCACGGCAGAACGCATTTCCGCGGGACAATACGACGAAATCCGCAGTGTGCCAGGTGGCGCGGAATACGCGTGCGGGATATCAAATGGTCGCAAATACCGGCGGGATTGCTTCCCGGTGCTTCGGGGGAGTGCTTTTTCGAAAAGACCTTTGACGTTTCGAGAGCCGACCCGAAGGGCGGTTTTGTCGGGCGATCGTTTTCAATTGAACGATGAGAAATGAATTTCTTAAGTCGTCGTCGAAGGAAGACGCGCGACTCGGTCTTCGCATTTTGGGGGAAGTCTTGTCTCAATGAAAGGAAAAAAAAAAAGGGTGGAAGGTTAATTGATAATTTTCAAGATTATTATATTCGAGGAGAGGGCGACGACTACTTGTTTCTTCCCTTTATTATTATATGTTAATACGGTACTACGAGTGATATTAAGGGCAATTTAAGGTTTTAGAATTTTTTCGACGGTGGAACAAGCGTCCGGTCATTTTTTCACTTCTTTTTCAAACATATCGGGTGATGCCAAATCCGTCAGCGAGTTATCAGCCGGTCCTAAATATCAGCGGGATTGCCGCGCGGTGTTTCGAGAGAATGCTTTTCGAAAAAGACTGACGTTTCGAGGGTCGATTCGAAGCGCAGCTTTGTCGCGCGATCTTTCGAATAAAACTGTCGGGGGAAAGCCGGGCTAGTAATTAATTTTCCACGGGAAACGAGGAGATTGCGGACGCGTAGCTTCCGCGTCCGCGTCCCGAGGAAAGTCGTGTTTCAACGAGATGAACAAGGGAGGAAATTAATCTACGATTGCGCTTCAAATTTCGGGGGTGAAGCGACATTGTCTTGACGCCTCTCCTGACCTGGAGAGATTCGTCACGCGACACCATTGAAATTCCAACATACAAGAAACTGCCAAAAGTGGGGACAAACTAAAAATCGCCGCAAACCAGCGTTGAAAAAAAAACTTTATTTCCACAAGAAAGAACCCACCCTAACAAGATAAAAAAGCATTCCAGCCGGGAAATTAGTCGGTACGTGGACGCGTTATTCTCCGCGTCTCGGGACATTCCGCAGGCATAGATCGCAACAACGGCGGAGGAGTCGGCCCCGTCATTGTCGGCGGCAGTCACCCCCGGCCCAGGTGCTGGAAAAAAAAAAAGCAGAAGGGAAAACGAAGAAAGGGAGAAGAAACAAAAACAAAACACGAAGGAAAAACTGAAAAGCCCTAGAATTCCGACGCTCTCGAGCCAGCGGGGAGTATCGTGCGAGAGCAGCGGTCGGGCCAGCTCTCGTGGCGCTAACGAACTCTAGAGAAAAGAGGAGAAGCTCTTTGGGGCGGAGGGGAGAAGGGGTGTCAGCGTCGGCCTCCCCTCTCCTGGGGGCGAAGGAGGGAGCGCCACTTGCAGGGGGTAGGCCGGCGGGCGAGACGCGTGGGAGGCTTGGAGGTTAGGTCGGCGTCGAGGAGGGCGGAGGGAGGTTATAGGCCGGAGAAAGAGAGAGACCGGCGGAAAAGAGGAGCCGGGACGACCCGGGGGCTGCCGCGGCGTTATCGACCCGGCGTCGGGACGCCGGGGGACGCCGCGGCGTCGGCGCCGTGACGCCTCGACGTCCTCGAGTGCCCGACTCGGTCCTCGGCGGGATCGTGCCGGGCTCTCGCACGCCAGTAGACCCCGGGACAATATCCGACCTGGCACGGACCCGGGCCGCGCGCTTCCGGCTGGACTCCGTCTGCCAACCGGGTCCCTCGGGAACCCCTGGGTCCTGCTCCACTTAGGCGGGAGATCCCAGGCGCGGTCGCGGTGACGCGGGTTTACGGCGTTTGTTGCATTTCTTGCGTTCCTTGCGTTAACGCACACGGCGGGACGCAACAAGGTTCGGGGGGCTTGGTGCCGTTGGGCAGGACCTAGTGATTTGTTAGGGCTTGGGTGTGTGGTCCTGGGCTCGATGATGGCTTTGGATGGACGGGAACCGATTTGATAGAGACCGCTGTTGGGTTACGGTGGAATGGCACGATGGAGCCGGGAGGGAAGGGGCCTTTGAGCCTTTGTCGGTGGGCTTCCTGCCGATGACTCGTTTAGGGGATTCCGTTTGGCGTTGACTGCGCGGGAACTTCTATCGGGAGTTTGCTGGGTTTTCCTTTGGGCCTGGACTGGCTCCCTGGGGACTGGGTGCTGGGTGTGGGGAAGGCAGGACGAGGGCTTACATGATTTGGTCCGGAGGTGGGTGGTCCCTTTGTCGAAGAGTCTGGATGAGCTTAGGTTGGGGTCTGAACCCTCCGGGGTCCAGCTGGCTTTGGGGACACTTTCCGACGGTGGAGAGGAACCCGTGCTCTGGATATGTGACCGGTGGTCTTTTACGGCTTAATCTTGGGACCAGGATTACTCCGCGATGAAGTGCCACGACACTGCGACCTGTCGTTCCTTTTCTGCGGGGTCCACATGGACCTGGAGACTGTCCGTCGGGAGAACGAGAGGATAACACCGGGTCCCGATTTACTTCTGGATTACCCGAGTTCTCGATGTCTAAGAAATATAGTCATTGTTATCGCGAAGAGGAAGATCCTGCAGAATTACTCGCGATGGTGTTGGGCACCGGAGATCAGCGGATGAGATCTGGAAGCTAAGTCGGAGACCTAACCTCAAATAATCCGGGACACAGCTGAGACTTTCTTATCGGACTTGGGCGAGTCCGGAGATCCGGATGTCCGGAAGCGTGACAGAAAGACCAACATTCTACCCCAGTAGAAGCCGAAGACTCCAGAGATCATCCAAAGTTCCTTTTGGATTAACTCCCCATCGATCCGTCCTAATCCCAGGACGCACCCCAAAAGAACCCCTAAGGAGCCCAACATGTTGGAAGTGACTAAGCAATCCGCGCAATCCATTCAGGGCGTATCAGAACCCTGAAGTACTGGCCAGACACAGTTCCACACACATATAAGTACCCGCAATACCCACAGTAGGCACCCCCGCCTTAGGACAACATAATCATTTAGGAGCTGAAACCCTTCACCCCAAGGCGAAGGGTGTCCACGAAGGACTCCAGATTTATTGCGTGGGTTGAAGAGGGTCCTTCGACCAGTCCGTCGATTTCCCCAGGAGCCTCTCGGGAGAGGATGCAGCCACTCCTCGAGGCGATCCGCGAAACGTGTCCCCTGGGGGATTGACGAGGGAGTCGCAACCGAAGGGAGCCGCAAAGGGCGAAGGAGTTAGAGGAGCCGCTGACGTCAGCAGATCCGTGGAGTGCGGGACAGAGAAGAAGGCTGCCCCGGAGGGTCGGTTCCACTTGGGGTGTCGATGACTTCCGTGAGATTAGCGTGGGCGGTCTTGAGCACGAATCGTCTGGGAGTCCCCGGAGATGGCTGGCGAGGTGTCGAGGGCGCACCGGATCTCGGAGAGACCAGGGGGTGCATACCGTGAACCGGGCCCGGACCCCTCGGGGACTCCCGGATCCACCGAAGGGGCCCACCGATGCGGGGCCCCACGTGGGGGCCAGGACCAGGCGGTGGCGTGACGCGATGCGGAGCCCCGGACCCTCGCCCCCTGGGAACCCTGGGAAGAGATGTGCCACCTGCAGCTGCGACTGCAGGGAGCGAGCCAAGAGAGCGCGCCGAGACCCAGGATCAGGGGTCCTGGAGAGCGGTCGCAAGGATCAGGGATTTGGGCAGTGGTCCAGGAGACGTCACTTTGGATGCGTCCCGTGCCCCGCAGGAAGGGGACACCTGGGATCCCCAGGTCTCGGAGGAGGGGCTCTGGGGAGCGTGGATCCCAGTGACGCCCATCACGATGCGAGAGGACCTGAAAGAAGGACGTTGGTCAGGGGAGATCCGGGCTGGTCCCCCAGGTCCCACTTTTCGAACTTCGGATGCGAAGCCTTGGGAAGAGGGCCTCTTGAGAGTGCTTGCGATGAGTCTCCAAGGTACCTTGACCCAGGATCAAGAGGAAGGACAAAGGAAACTGGGGGTTCGGGCGTCGGGTTCCTCGACCATGCTGCTGAAAGCCCCTCGGGACTCCCTGGTCCAGGACCGGGAGGGGAACCCCTGGACTTTGAGGAGTTCGCCCTGGAAGAGGTTCCGGGAAGGGACCAGGATGTCACTCTCGAAGCCTCCACCTTCAATTTTAAAACCCACCCCGAGATATGGAAATATGAACCTGGGCAGCTCGACCTGGGGGATTTCGTTAAATCCTGTAGATCGGGCTTGGGCACTAAGGGCAGGTGCCTGGCGGCGGTGGTCCTCTTCCTGGGGCTGGTCTGCGGCCACTGGGGCACCGGAAATGCCGACGCCTTCGCCGGGGGCCAGAAGTACAGCACCAGGGTCGTACAGACAAGGTACGGCATCTTGCGAGGGATCGTCGCCAGGACCACCACCGTTGAAGCCTACCTTGGGGTGCCCTACGCGACGCCTCCCCTCGGCGCCCTTAGGTACATGCCTCCTGTCACTCCCACCCCGTGGAAGGGTACCAAGGTCGCCGACGCCCTGCCTCCCGCCTGCCCCCAGAGGACCCCCAACATCGACGTCACTCTTCCTCGCCGCCGGAGAGCCTACTTGCAGAGAGTTGCTCCTCTGCTGGTTAACCAGAGCGAAGACTGCCTTTACCTCAACCTCTACGTACCTAGACCTCCTCATGGTGAGTAGACCTCAGTTTGCATTAAGGGCGTTTTCAGCGGTCCAGAGGCTGGGCTGCGAGACTTCCGGTCTCCGGGTGGAGGGTCGAGTCTGCGGTTGAATTTTTAAGATGGATGGGTCTTGGAGAAGGAAACGTCTCGCCTACTCGAGACCGAGTGGTCTCAGGGTGTGCCGGCACTCGCGAGGGTAAAGCTCTGCACACCGGACGAGAGAAGCAATCGTGAAAATTGAATGAGCCAGGACGAAGGAGGAAGTTTACCCTGTGCTCGGTTGCACGGGGACCCGGGGATCCAGGACCATGGGGATCCAGGGGGAACGTTACCTTGGAGACCCTGGACGAGCTCTCGTTTGAAATAGACATGACGTGCTTTCAGGGATACGCGAAAATCTGACTTACGACCAAAGTACTCCAAGTGTACCTCCCCAATTTCTTGGTTCTTACATATGTGCAGTGCATCGCAAAATAAGCGATACGTATTTATTAGCTAAGGTACTTTGCTCCTACTAGTATGCGAAAAAGACACATTTGAAACTATCCGAGGGAATAAATTCCCCGGCTTTTGCATTTGTTTATCCTTTTTTCTACTGGCTCGGAAAGAGGTCACCGTAATGCAAATAATGCATCCAAATCGGATTAAAGCGCGACAGAGCTTGGTCCTAAGTTTCGCGTCGGCCATTTATCTAGGGATTTCTACAATAATTCCGTCGCGCAAAGGGAAGAAAGTTTGCCTCGATTTTTCCCCCTATTTTTGCGCGAATAAATCTCACAATTCCTACATTTATTCATTGGTGAAAGAGGTCGTTGTAATGCAGACAATGCACCCTGGACCGGACTGCATGGCTGAAAAAGGACAACCATGTCTTTAAACTCCCTTTACTATTTTTTAAAGAGGCTTTCATTTTTTTCCTTCGTTATCGTACGTAATCCTTTTTCTCATTTTCTTCCGTAAGTCAGTGGAGTTGAACAGCATTTATTAAATGAACGAACGGAAGAAGTCGGAACGATAAGATGGATGCGAAATTCTAGACGAGAGACGCGGTGTTTCGGAATTAATTTGCGAATTCGAATTCACGTGGAGGTTTTTTCGTTTTCGACGAGAAGGATCAAAGAGCCGACCAAGCGGGATGTCTGCCAGGTACTTTTAGGAATACTTCAGGATGCAAGTAGCGTACCCGGAGGTTTTATGGAATATTTGATATTAAAAGTGGGTGCCCAGGGGGTTGAGACGGATGGGAAAGGGAGGCGAATAATAATCCGGATTTGGGGGTGCAGATCTCTCCGGAAGAAGTGGAGCCCGATATCAAACCGTATAAGCGATAAGAGAGTATTTGCGATTTGTTTTTTCGGCTTTGCGGGGAAATGCTGCTCATTAATAGACAGGATTAAAACGGTAACGATTAAGCGCGTTTACCGAAAACTGGAGAATATTCATTATTTAAACGTAATCGTGAATTATTCAATTAAATGGACGAATTGTGTTACTCCCCGATTAATTTTTTATTTAAATGGTTTCTCTTCGTTTAGAGCTATCGAGCAATAAATTTAGCTCGCAAGTGGTGGGAGTTGTTCCGGGCTCGGTAGAGTATTTATTGTTAAAAGTAGCCGAGAGGGATGCGGAAATGGCGGACGGATAATAAGCCGGATTCGCCGATGCGGATTTGCTTGAAAGCGGCAGAGTGCCCCAGTAAGCCGTAAAAAACCGGGATAAGCGAGGGTCGGCAATGCGTTTCACGTTTTGCACAAATGTTTACATACTTAGTCGTTAAAATAGGTTATGCTCCGACAATCCCAACAATTCTTTCCCGAGGCGTAATAATCGGCGTATCCGTTCATACATTTATCTCCACTTCTACTTAACTACCACGGGGAACAGAGCTTTTTTCTCGGGTTCAGCACCCACGCAACGAAATCAATACCGAGATCATTCTCGACCTTGTGCTTCCGCCATTTGTCGATATATTTCCGAAGCATCGGGTCGAAGTTCCTTCCAGGGAAGGTCCCGAGGAAAGAGCAAAAATCGGGGGAAGTTTGAAGTCCAGCCCCCGCCTCGGAGGCGGCTATCGACCGACCTCGGGAAGAAGAAGGCCGGAAGAGAAATGAGTAAAAGTAGGCGAAGGAGAAGCCGGAAAAAAAGGAGCTGAACTCGAGGGAAGGGCCACATCGGATGCGCGTTGCTCGCCTCAATTCCGTAGTGCATTGCAGTCGGTTCCGACCCAGAAGTGAAAACCTGCAAGCACCGCGGGAGTGAGGGAGCTTCGCTGCGAATCAACGACCGCCGCTGCAAGAAGTCCGGACGAGATCCCGCGACCTCCTGGATGCTGCGAGATACTCCAGGGTACTCCTAGTTTTCTTCATTGACCGTATTACATTTTCAAACCTTGTGGGTATACGTCAAAAATGGGCCAATGAGCATTAGTGCCCCGTAACGTGGCTTTCGATGCTCCGTTGGTGTCCTACAGCTTTTAGACGATCAAGCTCCTTAAGGCAGTCGTACCGGGTGACAGTTGAATTTTTTCCCAACAAAACCATGAAAATACCTCATGGAATTTTTACAATATATTTATTAAAATTTATACAGTCACGTGAAAATCGTGTACGTGCCTCAACGTCCTCCTGGGGTCCTCGAGGACTTTGTCCAGGATGCAAAAATCAACCCTGCTTAGATAGGGGTTGCTCGAGGGCGAGACTGCGGATTAATTCCCGACGCGGCCTCTCGTATAGAATCTTGCGGCCTGCTCTGTAATTAAGAAAGCGCCACTCGGAAAGTCTGAAAGGCACCCTCGAATATTTAAAACGAAAGTCCCCTTCAGCTTGGTCTACGACCTGCCCCAATAGACAGAAAGAAGTGGAATTCACGTTTTATATACGTTTTATTCACGTTTCGTTCACGTTCTATTCACGCTTAATTCACGTTTTATACCCAACTAGGGGAAATGGGATGTTAGGTGTAGGGGTCATGAAATTTGTTTTTTTCTCGGGGTACACGTCAGGGATTTTCTGTATCGGAGATGAATTATTGCCTCGTATGTCTGGCCACGAAGAAGCTTTATAATTAAACGGCAGAGAGAGGAGAGACAGACGGCCAGTCGTTGGACCAAAGAGCGGAAAAGAAAGGGGAGGGAATAGTTGGACGGGAGCACTCGATGAAAAGTTAAAAAGTGGAAGTGGCTCCATAATGCCCGAGACTTTCTTTCCAGGCTGGAAAAAGATCGGGCCGAGGGGAAGAGCTCGTTGGAGTGGACTAATCAAAAACCAATACGAGCCCTTTAGCCTAGTTGCAGGTGCACGCTGCATCGGAAAAGCCCGGAATTGCATGCTGTATGCGCGGGGAGAAATGGACGGTGAAAAATATCGTCTTATCAAGGTCGCCCAATTTTATTACACCATGCGTACAGGTGAACACGAGCGCACCCACCCACCATGAACTTCGTATCCGCAGGGAAGGCATTCGCGTTCGTGCCCTCCAAGGCATTCCAACTGCCGTTTCCTCTTCGCCTGGAACAATTCGCCTGAAAGTAGAAGTTGGTTATTACTCGAGGTGCAACAGACAATATTCAGGAGATACGGGAATCCAGAGAGAGGGAGAGATGAACCGACTGTCGCGTTTCGGCGGGGTTAACTGGTCGAGCTGGGTCGAGCAGAGAACCGCGGAACGTCGTAACTCGGGGGTAGAGGTACACCGTCGGTATGACAGGACGGTGCGAGGCCGACTGGGCGAGGAAGGGTCGTTCCAGGGGAGAGGAGGGCGAAGGGACGCATTAGGCACACAGAGGGATGGCGAGGGTGGAGGGAGCAGGGAGCCGCAGGATTCGCAACAGGTGGACGTCTCGTCTCGTCTCCCATCGCTTAGCCTGACTGCGCTCATCGCTGGGCTCGTTCGCCGATGATTATGTGATTCCGCGTATTATCGCCAGGGTGCGCTTCATCGGGCGTGAAACCGTAACAAGCGCGAGAGGCGTCGGCCAATTTGCTGCGACGACGCGCGGCGTCTGATGGGAGTGCCGGAACCAGACCAGTGTTGCCTCCATAGAGCTTGTAGAGGCTAACATTATATGAAAGGGTTATTCTGTACACGTAGAGCGCCAAAATGTTTATAAAACGTTTTTCGCTAAACTAGGTGCTGCGCTCCGATCGGTCCGCAGCTTGAGGTACGATCGGAATACTACGGAATCGTTACGGTCCATTTTCCCGCGACCGTTCCCGGGAGTGTGAGCCTTATCGAACGACGGTGGGACGATTTACGAGGAGAAAATTTGTTGAAGCGGGAACGAGGTTCTCGGGTGAGACTTCCTGGGTAGAGGTTGGGTACAGGGGAGAATTTCTCTCGCGATGAATCGATTCTCAGAGGGCAGAAGTTTGGACAGTTGCCCCTCGGCGCTTTGCCGAAGAGAAATTTTCCCGTCCCTTGGGGGGTAATGCCATGCCGGGGTGGATTAGAGCCTCAAAAGTTTGTGTATTAATCGAGGGAAGCCACTTCAAAACTCGAACTAACCTCTGGTCAATATGGTTCATATTCCCGGGGCTTTGTCCCGCGAGAGGGAGCCGTATCGAAACTCGAGGTATCCACTATACTCGCAGGATGAGTATATTTCCGATTATAAACTACTATTTATTATTACTTCAATTAATGACAACTTTGACAATTGTAGCGCGAAGATTCTGAACTCAACGGAGTTTCCTGGAAATTATTACGGGTTATCTGGCTTGTAATTAATATCGTTCCTATCCCTTTTCACTTAAAGCTCTCTCCAACTCCCGGTCGATACGGCTCATATTCCGGGAGCTAAGTCCCGGGAGAATAAGCCGTATCGACTCCGAAGTATCTCCTCGAACAGCCACTGCTGGGGTACCTCTCCTACTTATTTTATTATTTACCTTTTCATCAGCCGAAGGTTCTGACTTCCTACAAATTGCAATAAGACATTCAATTTACGAAATAACTTTTTTTATTCTTTTAATTAAAACCCGGTCGTACGTAGAACGTTTGTAGCGTTGATCCGCAATATTTGCGTTATTTTTAATCCCAGCCCTGGCTGCTCCGTAAGCCGCCGTGCGGAGATTTCTCCGGCATGGAAAATGGGAGATGTGTGGTCCAAAGTGGTTCCTTCATCCCTCGGCGGGGAATGCAAGAAAATGAGAGCAAACCCGCAACGCCCCAGGCCGGAAGTGGTACCTATCACTGGTGCGCGCACTTCCGGCTGCGGCACTCGGAAAGTTTGTCGCACAAGCTTCTACGTGCTCCCCACATTTACTGTCACGTACACGGTTTCCGCGTCTCGAGTGCACCGAGAAATTGCGCTCCGACAAAGTACCGAACGATGTGCCGCCCTCTCGCATAATAAAATTTATCAGCTGCATGGGAAGTTGCACCATGTACGGATCGATTGCCCTAATCGCAACCGGTGTTATGGCATTATTCGAAATGTATGGCGTTAGCCAGGGGGATGTAGATATTCTTGATGGGAATGTCTGCAGCAGGTCTGCAGCGACTGTGCAGAATTTAGGATATGATACTTTGTAATACTTGCAAGGAGAGTTCACTTCCATCCAGACCAATTGTATTTCTTTTTTATGATTTCAGGTAGTTTCCCCGACCTGTTGCCGGCCCTGCTGCTCGTCCACGGGGACTCCTACTCCTGGGGAGCAGGGAATTCCCTGGATGGAACGGCCCTGGCAGCCCATGGTCGTCTGATCGTCGTTTCCATCAATTTCCGCCTCGGGGTTTTGGGTACGTTCTGACGACATCGGTTTCCATTAATTGCACATTTTTTAACAGATTTTTAAAAAGATCACGAAGCTCCAGCTTCCGTCTCAATATCCTAATGTAGACGCATTTAATTTCCCATCAACCGCGACTCTTATTGGGCCTCAGTGCTTCGCAAAAGTCCACTTCCCATCTTCGACGGCAATTCATCCTTCAAGTAAGAAGTTCTTACGAACGCAGGCATAAAAGGCCCAGGCTTTGGGGTGCCCTCGGCGACGACGTTGGCTTAACCACCCGGCTAATCGTCCCGTGAATATTTCACGAGGCAATCTTCCCGGTAAACGCGGACAAAGCCACTTCCGGGGAGCTCTTTGTGGGACCGGAAGCGATCCGTACCTGGCCGAACCTGGCTCGAAGCGCCGTCCGGAGACCTCTTGGAGACCACCCCTGAGATGCGTCTAAAGGGTGGAAATTTCGACTATTTCCTCCACGTGCAGGGTATCCGGCAATTTTTTTTTTCCCCGGGAAGATTCACCCCTAATTTTCTCACGCGAAAAATATCCTCCAATGGTTAAGCCTGAATATTACTTATCTCCCAAGGAGGTGGTAAAGAGGAAAAAAATTCTGAAAAATTGCTGGTGCTCCGTCAGGGGTGCGAAGAATTTAGGGCGCGTCCTCGTAAGAAATACGACAAATATATGGCTCGTAGAGAACTTCACTGGGTACTCGGGGATCATCGATACACTTCAGAATCATCCCCGAGAGTTCCTTTGGCCCGAAAGAACGAGGGTGTCTGTCGAGTTCCTGCACGAGGGGTGTTCTGCGGGGATGGATGTACGTTTCGCGTCCCCGAGGGGTCGAAGAAGTGGAAAATTCCCCGGAATTGCATAGTTAGTACTAAGGGATCATCGGCATCGTCGAGGG
The DNA here is from genome assembly GCF_000612105.2 of Orussus abietinus. Classification (NCBI taxonomy): domain Eukaryota; kingdom Metazoa; phylum Arthropoda; class Insecta; order Hymenoptera; family Orussidae; genus Orussus; species Orussus abietinus. Next base: position 335,657 of record NW_019394887.1, on the reverse strand, counting down.
ACCACCCCGAAGATGTCCCGACTTTCGGGGGTGGAAACGGCTCCCGAATTCTAAGCTATGTAGAATATTCTACCACGGGTCAGCACGAACGTGCTTTGCCTCCCCCTGGGGAACAACCGGATGGAAAACTGCAGGAAATCCTCGATATTTAGCGGGGGTGTCCGGAATTTAGGGTGCGCACGTGCGCCATTTGGGGACCAATCGATAGGGAGGAACTCGGTCGACCCCTTCTTCCCCCCAGCCACTCCTTCCGCTCCTACAAACGGCTTAATTGTTTCAGACTTATTTTTTTACTAACTATTGGGTTGTTCGGTTTCTTTATTCATGGGGGAAGTTTTGAAATAAATTGGTACACCCAATGCGGGAAATACCTTCATGATTTTGTATGGAGGTTTATATAAACCTCTCGTATGTATATTAATCGTATTATTTATGGCCCACGGTCTGCGAGGCTCGATAAAGGCAGAAAATGGCCGAGTCGATCCCGAAATCTCCCAATACCTTTCCGCAAATCGTTCATAAGGCATTTAAAGAAGATCTATGGAACGTTATTTACGTCCAACCGTTCAGACCTCTCGCGCGGAGAGATCATTTATCGTGGGCCGACATTTCACGAAAGTTTCATAAATCCTTCCTAAATCTTTCCGGGGAAAATGTTCGGGGAGTTCGACTCCCCCTCCAAGGGTGGAGAGATGCCACCCCCGTGCATATTAATCTCCAGCCGTATGGAAACTCAGGGTCTCTTCTACGGATGAGCAAAATCGCTCTTGGTCTTACGATCTCGGTCTTGATCTTGCGGAAAGGGAAAGGCTACGTTATCGATAAGTAAGAGACCCTTATTTTTTATATACGTTATAGATAATTCCCAGGTTGTTGGAAGAGCTTACCTCCATATTTTCTTCAACGTCGCCCTAGCCGCAACTTCTCGGATTCCGCATTGCGAAACAATGCAGCTAGCGTTATCCAATATCGTCGGTCGAGTCGCTGTGACGACCTCTCTTCGCTTTTTCGAGGATCCTCCCCCGGGAACCATCCCTGCCATGGAACCGAACGGGGCGAGCCCAACGATTCGTTTTTGTCGGCTCGATTGGCGCCAATCGCACCCCAATTTGCAAGGCCGAGGGATCGAGCCCCATTGAGGTCGCTCCATTTTTTTTTAAACTTACATGTATGCGAAGCTAAATAATAGAATCGTGCACATAGTCATAGACAATTATAAATTGTATAGCCTTAATTGACGTAACGATTATTTTTATAAATATTTCATCGCTTCATATATTTAGAACGACCGTTTCGTATCATCTTGAGCGGAAAAATCGTATCGCTCGTCGAGTGGTTTCCTCAACTCGCGTTTCAAGTTTCATTTGATCCACTAATTCGCAATATGGCGTCCCCTCGGCGCCCCTTGAAGAAGGGCTCCGATTACTCCCCCGAGGCAGTCACCCCCTAGAAATAATTTCCAGCTCTCCTATTTGCTGGAAGGTCTCGAAGGGGGACCCTCCTTCCAGGACGAGTCCCGGTTTCCGGCAGTTCCCGTCGATTTCCGCCTCTTTGGGAGGTGTCGCGGTCGTTTTCCCGGCCGCGGGCTATCAGGGGGAAAATTGCGTTAGAGTAAGTTCGTTTGGCACGCCTTGCCTATGTCGGGCTCAAAGCGTTCCGGCTCGTCGAGGGCTTCTTCGCCGTGACCCCGAAGCTGGAGGGAGCTTAACGAGTCCGGGGAAGTTAACGAGCCCCTTCGGAGGCAACCTGCCCGGTTGCCTTCGGGGTCGACACTCCGGCCTCGTCGAGAGACCCGGTCGCGCTGATTCGACCGATTTTTGCAGGCTTCCTGAAGACCGGCTCCAAGGGGAGTGCACAGGGGAATTACGGACTCATGGACCTGGTGGCCGGTCTCCATTGGCTCAGGGAAAACGTCAAGGCCTTCGGCGGAGACCCGGAAAGACTCGCTCTTCTGGGCCATGGCACCGGCGCGGCGCTCGTCAACTTCCTCGCCGTGTCGCCCATGTCTAAAGGTATTAACTTTTTCAAAAATTTCAGGAATTGCCCCTTGCACTCCAAAATCGAGCGAGGAAATCGCAAGCTCGCGTTCGACTTGCGTATAAATTTAAACGGCAAGAGGCCATCCACCGACTCAACGTATGTTAGATTCATGAACGAATGGCACTTGCGAATGTTCACTTACGGGATGTATAACGCGCGAATGCGTTCCGCCGACTGAAACGCGCCCCGAGATTTCCCCCGTCTTTGACGACCGATTCCGGCCAGGGGGGGAGGAAATTGCTTCCACCCTTTGACCATCCCCTCCCTCGGTTGTTGCAGAGCTGGTGGAACGAGTGGTCCTCCTAGGGGGTTCGGCCCTTTCCCCATGGGCGATTCAAAGGGACCCCCTGACGGTGAAGAGGAGGGTGGCCGAGCAGACGGGATGTCCCGCGGACGTCGAGGTGGACGACATCGCCCCGTGCCTTCGTCTTCGCACCCTGGAGGAGCTCCTCGAGGTCCAGCTGGACCCTCCCCGGTTCACCTCCGGGTTCGCGCCCTTTGTCGACGGTGCGGTCCTGCCGTCCTCGGGCCTCCAGGTCGGCATCGCAAATTTCATTCTGCAGCATTCTTTTTCATCAATTCCTAGACCTTGCGCAGAATAGGACGTCGTTCCTTTAAGTTTCCTGAAAAAGTGGACGTTCCATTTTTTCAAGCTTCCTGTAAAAAAGGCAGCATTTCCTCGAAACACCATTCCTGACATTTCCTGCAATCACGGCGGTGTCATTTTCAGAAGCTTCCTGCAATTAACTGCGCCATTTTCTCAAGCTCCCTGCAAAAAAGGCGCCACTTCCTGAAGGTCCCTGCACAACAGGACACCTACCGCTTCCTGCAAATAACGGTGCCATTTTCTCAAACTTCCTGCACAAAAGGGGCGATTTCCTGACGTTTCCTGCATACCGGAGCACCCATCCTGGCGCTCCTTCGGTTCTCGAAATCCAACAGGAATCCATTCTGAATCCGCGCATCGGGAACGCAGCTTCGCTCTCGGAAGTCCACAAAGGACTGGTCCCAGGACGACGGGAAATCGATGCGCGTTCTAATTGGACGGACATCCTGGTGACGAATGAAGGGAGGTCCTTCCTGCTACGTCTCGCTCCCTCTTTCTGCCCTCCCCTTCCGGAACGCGGCATTATGTCGGGCACGATGTATCGGTTAATTTGTCGCTTCGTCCCCGATGCCGACGAGGAAGCGAGGGTGGGTACCGGGAACGTTGAAAGGGAGTCAGGGACGATGCCGTCGAGTGCTCTTAATCGGGATCGAGCCGAAGTCCTTTTCACGGCTCCTGGAATCCCGAGAACGCGATTTTCCTTCTTTTCCTCCTTTATACTTTTTTTTCCGAACGAAATTTCCGGTCGAATTCCGCGCATTCCTCGAATTCATGACTCCATTGAAGGGTGAATCCACTTTCTGGATGTGATGTCCTTTTAGGGAAAACTCGCTGACTAGAAAGTTCATCCGGGTCCTGATTAAGCTCGACGATTCGGCGGATTTTTCGCAAACCTTTTCCGATGCCAAGGACCTCGACAAAGATTCGGTCGTTGGACGCGGTTTCCTTTGGCGGGATTTCCTTTGAGGTCTGTCGCGCGGCTTTTTTGCAATTTTCTCCCGAGTCCTTTTCCTTGGCAGATTCTATCTTAAGGCGGTGGTGCTTTCTTCCCCGGCTTTGGATCCGCAAAAGAAGTGCCGCGCTGGTTCGTCTTCCGGCTTTTACTAATGTTGCGTCCTCGGAAATGATCCCGATGGCGCATGTCTGCCTTTCTTGCGACTTCTGAATCTTTTTTCTCGAGCAACGGGTAGCTTCCTTCCCGGATGCTCTCCCTCTCCTTATTCCCTTTATTCTCCCTATCCGGAAGAAAGTACACCGCTGACTCGTCCTGGGTAACTCCTTCGGTATATCTTCTCCTCCTCGCGATAATCGAACTCGGTTCCTTCAATGGTCGGTTCCTGGTATTGTCGTATCGGTACCCCGGTATTTTTTATTATTCGTACTTGAAAAAAAGAATTTGGATTTTTTTCCTAATAGACCTTCCAACCTACTGCCTCTTCCTCGGGATTGATGCCGATCGTGCCTGGTCCTGGAGCGGAATTCGCCAGCTTCGGGGATCGAGACCTCCTTATGGGGTTGACGAGCAGCGAAGCCTGGCTGGACTTCACCGAAGATGACCTCGAGGTAAAAGAAATCCTCTCCCCCTCGTTTACATCGCCAATAAAATTTCTTTCCACTTCATCTTCCAGAACGGTTTGAACGAGACCAGGAGGGACCGCATCCTGCGCACCTACGTCCGGAATACGTACAGGTACCATCTGCACGAGATCTACTCGACCCTGAGGAACGAGTACACGGACTGGGAGAGAGGCGAGCAGAGTCCTGCGATCATCTGCGAGGGGCTCCTCTCGCTGCTAGGGGACGGCCAGGTGGCGGCGCCGCTGCTGAGGTTGGCGTTACTCCACTCTGCCAGCGGGGGCAGGGGGTACTTCCTGCACTTCCAGCCTGGGGATAGGGCCAGCTTGAGGGGGGAGGAAGTGCCCTACCTCCTGGGGACCCCCCTGCTCCATGGGGAACCCACGGCCTCGGCGGCGTCCTCTGTCAGCAACTACTCCGTGGAGGACGAGGGACTCTCCAGGTTGCTGGTGCACTACCTGGCCAACTTCGTGCGCAGAGGGTGAGCAAAGTCGTCCTTTGAAGGTTTCCTGATCGATCGAAGTGCTCCGGTCAAACCCTTAGGAGTTACCTCGCAGGATTGTTCGGGTTTTCCTGCTCCTAGTTTAGGGTCCTGGTGCTGGTGCTGGAGATAATCTGCTGATGCGTTCTTGGGATTTAACTCTGTAGAGGGAGAGGAGTTCCTGTTCGGAGTTCGAGAGCGATTGTTCCTTGCCGTTGATTGCAGCTTGTTGCGAAAGGCACCAGCTCCTAACGTCGGTCTACCCTGGAATCCTGCGGATTAGAGTTCAAATTTGGCCCTTTCATTGTACTTGCGTTAACTTAGAATTATGTAGATGAACACTCTGTTTATCTGGGGAATTGTCCAAAAGTAATCATCCGGTGATCCGTGTGCTTCAGGGACCCGAACGGAGCATCACCCCAGAAGTCGCCAGAAAATCTGCCCTCGAGTCCCCCATTTTGGGATTCCTATGACTCGATTAATCAGCTGTACCTTGAGGCAGGTCGGGAGACAGCGATGCGATCCCATTATCGTGGCCACAAGATGTCGTTGTGGTTAAACCTGCTGCCGCAGCTGCACCGACCGGGGTACGAGGTGAGCATGCGCCATCACCACCTGGTGGAGAGTCCCAGTTTGTACGAGGGGGCGGTTCGCCCCCAGAGCATGGCCCTTCCCCTGCCGGCACCCCCGTTGCCAGCCCCATCACCCACGGAGCCATCTTCCATGTCGAGCATGGTGCCAACGACCGAGTGCACTCCGAACGGCACCACCACAACGATGCCCACGTCTCCCAGGACCCAGCACCCCAATCTGGGTCCAGGACCGAACAACTTGCTGCGAAAGCTAGCCTCCAGCCACTACCAGAGCTACACCACGGCCCTGACCGTCACCATCGCCGTTGGGATCTTTCTGCTGCTGCTCAACATCCTCATCTTCGCCAGGATCTACCACCAGCGAGATAAGAACGCGGGGGCGGCAGGGTTTGGCGACAAGAAGAAGGAAGAGCTGCTGGAAGCAGGGTGTTCGGGGTTGGATCCATCGGCAGGAAAGCAGAGGCTTGCTTTGGGGCTGGTGGACTCGCCTCCTTCGAGTCCTCCTGCCCATAAGGCCAAGCTGGTGCAGGAGTTGGAGCTGCAGCTGCAGGAGTTCCAGTGTTCACCACCACCTGGGGGTGGGAAGCGTCTTTCGGAGCCCCCGTCTTATAGCAGGAGTCCTTGTGCCCCCAGGCCACCTTCGCCTTGTATGGATGCTACCGCGAATCAGGATGACGATGATGAAGATGACGATGAACTTCCGGAACCGCCGCCTCCGCCCAAGGCCCCAGCTCCTAATGTTGGCCTGGCGTGTCCTGGGATCCTGAGACAGCCTGGGACTCCAGGCAGTGCCAAGAAGAGGGTCCAGATTCAGGAGATCTCTGTTTAGGATGCTGAAAATTTCCGTGGACTTCTCTTTAAGATCCTTTGATGGTCCCCTTCATTCTGGAATCCGAAGACTTGGTCAGGATCTCTTCGGATGGATTTTGAAAACTAGGACGTGGGGCTCCGGGCAGGGTGGGGCAACGACTGGAACTGCATCTGCAGAAATTCTTTTTCTGGAACTGGTTCTTGGTCTTCTGAAACTCTTCGATCATATCGATTAAGCGAAGAAGGACCGGTGACTGTGGGTTTGGACCAATATCGGTGTTGGCGGAGAAAATAAGTTCAGTTTCGCGATGTCCTTGCTCAGGACTCTAACACTTAAATTCCTGGATGTGTTGTGGCTCACCTATGACTTTGTCTAGTTGGGATTTGGAAGAGTTGGACGTCGAGTCTTCGAGTTTAGTGTTGATGTTTAAGGTCTGTTACAAGTTAATAAGCGAATTGAAGTTCTGATTAACAATACTCCTTAACATCATCCTCAGTGACGCTTTCACACATTCCCAAAAAATACTAATTTCGTCAAAGTTAGTTCCGTTTAGAACATTCCTTTTCCAAAAAAAAAATACTCACCGAAACAATGTGCGGGAATTTTTGCGACGCTTTCTCTTCCGAATCCCAGAAAAGAGTCAAAAACTAATAAATTAACCCCCTATAGTGAAAGTGTTAACCCGAAACCAAGATGGCGGCCGAAGAAGCCTCTTCGAAAGGCGACGCGAGTTCAGTTGAGGCGTAATATTTTTCGAAATGGGATTTCGAGGAGTCGTTTTCGGGATCCTGGGGGTAAAATGGACTCCCGAGAGTGCAGGGGTTCCCTAGGGACATTCCTGGAAATCCCTAAAAATCCCGGGGACGCAGACAAACGAGATACGTAACGGAACGCACAACGCGCGCGAGCCGGCGCGCATATCAACTGCCTAACCTAACCTAAACCGAGGAGGTCGACGAATAATAATTACCATAAGCGCCGGAAGTGTAAATCCCGCAGAGTGGTGCCACCTGTAATTAAGCCTAACCGCATAACTAGCCTAGACGTGAATTACTTTCGCAAGGACGGCCTGGTCGCACTTTGACGAGGAAAGGGCAACCCTTTCGCAAAAAACGCGAAGCGGAGGCCAGAGCTTCATCGAAGTTGCTTCCTGGAGGTTACCAGAAGAGCACCGGCCATCTTGGGGGATCATTTTCCCCGGAAATAATGGATTTGAATAATTAATTAAGCGCCCCTTGGGGGGTCCGGAATGCGCGAAGACGCCCGGCGCAGCTGCGGTCCGCGGATGTCTATCGATGTTTCGAATGTTGGCGTTTGTTTAAATAAATTACCTGAAGTATTTATGGGCTGTCTTGTGATGTGCACTCCTTGGTCTTTTCCTTGGGATTTTATTTATCCTTCTATCGTTATGAATTTATTCGTTTACTCGGCGCGTGGCGACCGTAAAGAGTTCCGGTGCAGGAAGAAGCTCGGAAGAGAAGTCCTGGATTCCCTCACAAAAAGCGATTACGAGCGTCCAGTCACGATTCGGTGATTCCTGTAAAAGACGACCCAGTTAAGCCCAATAGCAAATGTGCAACGAGCATGTCGTGACGCACGTAGAATCGAGGCCCTCCTTGGCGTTTAATGCGAGAGGTACAGGTCGCGCACCGGCAAAGGTGAGAAAAAGAAATCATTTTTTATTCCCAGAGCGCGAAGGACGCCTCGATGAAATTGCAAGAGCTTCTTCAAAGTTGCACCTCGAGCCACGAAGGATTCGTCGACGGTAATAACCAACAACGCAAAAGAAAAATGTTGCAAATTAATAATTAAATTTAATACCAGCACGCGTCGACAAAATCATAAAATGTCCTCCAAACGGGAATCTTTCGTCGCGAATTTTTTTTTTTTCCGGAAGGGGAGCTGGAAATCGGGCGTTCGTCGAGGTTTCTTGTGTCAGGAATCGAAAGCCAAAGCAGGAAGCAATTAAAGAGCATTCCGCAGCTTTGAAGCCCTTTCGTTTAGACGGAATTGCCGCGCGGAGTGGCCGTCTCGCGTCCTCGGAAGCCGCAGGATCAGGATTACGAGTTTCTGGTTACGGGTCGCTTTAACGAGTGCACTTGTCGTCTCATCTCGGGTCCTTTGGAGGATTAGCCTCGTCTGGACCCGGTCTGGCGAATCCACCAAAGGACCGGGACTATCCTGCGAACGCTCCACGGAATTGACTTCCTTTGACGGGGATTAGCAATTAGGCGTTGACGAGCTCAATCTGAAATTCATGTCGCGGAATTAGGGGTCCACCTCTTGGCACGTCCCCGCATGCATATGCATAAAACACGCGGATGCTATTGTCATTTCAGCCATTTTTAATCCTTCCTTCGGGAAGACGTACCCGGAGTAACCTCGGTCAAAAAGTTAATCCACGGTTACTAAGAGTTGCACGTTTTAACGGCGGGTTAATTTCCAATAACCACGTTTAGATTAACTAGCCAAATTAGACCCTTTAGCTTCGGTTAATCCAACTTCAACCTAAAAACTGCACGAGCGGGAACGAAGCTTAAAAAACGTAAAATCGTAACAAAATTAACGAAACAATTTAACCAAAACACTTTAATCGATTGAAACGAACGAGTTTGGTCGAGTGAACTAAAACTCGGTTCGCTCGACCGAAACATTTCCTGAAATTAACCAAATTCAGTCGATCGGACGATTTTGTTAAATGAACCAAATTTGTTTTTCTGCGTGTGTGGATAAATGCGGTGCAGGTGAATCAATTTTTATTAAACAATACAGTCGTGGATTCCAGATCCTTGAAAGACGCGATACGAATAATAGGCACCCCCTGCGGAAATTGACGCTAACTCCTGATTTAAAAAGAGTTAAAGATAAAGAAGACCGAGAGTTTCTTGGAGAAGTAAATTCCGTAGAGAGAAATCTGGAGGATCCTGGGGCTTCCGGGGGCGAAGAGAACCCTCCTGGATTTCCGATGTTTCGGGGTAATGGAATTCCGGTCTCGTCAGCAGGAAACTTCCGGCCTCCGCGATCTCGAGGATCGTCGGAAGGTTTCTTTACGACTCGCAGCTCGTGGAATTGCCTGGTCGAGCTTTCGTATTGACGTCCTCGGTTTAATGGGGTGCTTTCCGCCAAAGAAGAGGCCTAGTCCCCTCGGGCGAGGCTGTAATTAGTCCTGCTCTGGGTTGCGCCCGGAGGACCACCTGGAGGACCACCTGGAGGACCACCTTCACCCAGAGCTTTCCCAAGGTAAGGAAGACCCGCCTCGGGCGAGGCCGAATTTGCACGTCCCTTTTATCTTACAACTCCGAGGCACCTATTGATGATGATGATGGGACGATCTGAGGGATGTCCCCGAAAATGTGGAACAACCTTTCCGCGCTCGTTTCTTTTAGAGGCGGCCATTATCTTCCGGTATCGGCTCCTTTCGGCCTGAATTTGTCGCAGGAAACGATTCCAGGTACCTTGGTCACCTCGGTTAATCTTCATTTCGCTTTGGCCGCTATTGGGGTGTGTCGGCGACCATAACGCCGCCGACAACCTCGAGGCTGGGGCCATCGCCGGCACTTTACAGTCCCGATAAAACCGGCGTAAACGCCGGCCTGGTAACGTAACAAAGTAGATTAGTGCTCCTGGGGACATGCTGGAGGTAATTCGCCAAATAGTTACCTCACCTCTGTTCGTAGGCCTCGAAATTCAGGAACCGACGTTATCATCGTACTTTCCATGCGCTATCGCACGACGTCTAAGAGCTTCTATTAGAAATTAGAGTTAACGAACGTTATGCGTTATCGTATTGAACATGGGCTTTAGTTTTCACCGTAACGGCGGTATAAACGAAAATAATGGAGTAAACGTTCGCCCGGTTACCGAACAAAGTAGATTAATGCTTTTAGTGGGATGTTCGAGGTAACTCGCCAAATAATTCCCCCCTTCCCTCCTGGTCTCTAAAACCACAAATTTCGGAAATTGTTAACGATGCCCTGAAAATTTCGTAGTAAAATTGAAAGTATCGCGAGGCTTTCGAATGACTCATCTCGTGAGATTACATCGAATTCTTTTTTTTTTTTAAGAAATTCTTGCGGAAATCCGGGCAAAGCCAGTACTTAACGTTTATATACCCTCACGCACTTTTTTTATCTATATCCGTCACATCCTTGGCATCTCGATACCGGTGATACCGGCGATACCGGCGAACATTCCACTTTGCAGAAATCGACCGGGACTTCGCGTCGTTCGTGGTAAAAAAAATGGCTCGTAAAGATTCCAAGGATTTCTAATATATCGGCGACACGCGTATAAGAACTCGAAGAGACGCAGCGATTCGCCCGTCGACGGATTCCGGTGCATCCATTCGTGCTGCATTATACAGCGAGACGCTTTAAACGCGGCATAAAATCAGGTGGACGCGGCGCGTTCTTCGCGCGTATTCCCTCGATGGTGAAACATTTTTTTCCCACTTTACGAGCCATATCGCGCCGCGTAAAAAAAATACCACACGACGCGAGCCCTCTGGCGAAACAAGTCTGAAAAAATCCGAGGGGATAAGGCAATCCCGCCGCGGCGTAAAATTAAATATGTAAGGTAGCTTCGTAAGCTACGAGAGGAACCTCGACGTGGGTTGCGGGGGAGATTTTTTGGAAGTAAAGTTTCGGAGACAGTTTCCGGACATTTTTTCTCCTGGGGAGTACTGGACTAATCTTATCGTTAGTATTCTTATAGTTATTCCAATAAGCGAATCGGTTTACTCGGCTCGATATCGGAAGTGCTCCATCGTGTCCCTTTCCGGGGGTGACGATAATTCGGCGTCTTCGGGGTGTCCTTCGAGTATGTAAAACGCAAGCCAGGAATATTGCGAATGGAAATCCGACGTTAGATGTCTGCTGTTCGATTAAATGGAAATATCTGTGCACCACTATGGGCTTCGTGCCGTGTACGGCCCTCCGTGGAAATCCGCGATTGGGGGCAAAGGATGCCAAGAACTCTGGGCTTTCCTCGAGTTACTTACAACTCTCGCGTCTTCTGATCTCTCCCTGGAAGGCATTAAGGGGATGTAAAACCCGCTGGAGGATTTACCGGAATGCAGAAATCGACGGGATTTAATATCCTCGAGTTTCCCTTTACCGTATTGAAAATCCACTCTCTTCGTGATCCTCGTCCCGGGTAGTGACGTTATGGCGGACTGACTTGCTCGTGAAATGATTTACGTACAGTTCTAAATCCTTGTTACGAGTTTAGCGTAAATCATCTTCAAAGCAGCAAATGAGGTCGAGTAATACGATTTCTCATTCTTTGACGCGCATCTTTACTTGACAGCAATTGTCAATAAATTATCAACATTAGTAACAGTATATTCTCCTGCGATGAAACGGACTCGCATGAGCTTTTAAAGGTGTCTCTCGTAATGTACTCTTCTCTTCGCCTCGCTCGCAAAAAGTGAGCAAAATTGCTCGATGAAATTTTCACTTCAATTATTTTTATTTCCTGCATTTTTGTAATACTTTCACCGCTTACTAAGATTATGAACATTGTATGATTTATTTTTAGACAGTTCGAAATCCGACTATGTGCTTTTCGGACGCATTCTTGTCACTTCAACCTTTTCCTTCCTTTCTGAATTGAATTTCTTCGAAAGGTAGATATGGGGTCGTTTCGAAAGCCACGGCTGGATGGCACCTGACGGGGAATCGGATTCTCGAATGAAAGAGGCGGATAAAATCGGATTTAATTCCGATTAAGTTACGTTCCCACGGCAGAGGGTGCTTTTAAGGTTCGTGAGTGCCCAAAGCGATGCTCTTCCCCTGGATCTCTGGATACGGTTCGACGAGAGTAGGCGAAATTTGCGATATCCCTCGAACCGAACCTCGCTTTTTACATTCAATTTCCCAATTATTAGTTATGTCCCCGTTAAAGCACAAATTACCTCCTTGCACAGATTTAGGACTTTGCCGATAGTGCTATCGGTCTTCAGGTAATATTTTTCACCTCTTATCACCGGCCTGATGCTTCTTCGCAACAATGCGAGGTCGCCTGCTCCAGTTAATGGAATAACATAACAAATTTCACATTATCTCACAAATGAGTGAAAATGAGGTTTTACCGTGAAATTGTAGATTTCCAGTTTTGGAACTGGCATGCAATATATGGGGAAGGAATTAAAATAGTATTATAGACTAAATCCCATGAAATTAGGAGGCAGCAGAAATTACATCCTCGCGATCCTCGATTATCGCGTTGAATGAGTTTGCATTTAAAAAGTGAGGTATAATGAAAATTTGAGAAATCTCTATTGGCCGGAGAAATGCGGCAATTCGTGCATATTTCCCGGCAGGGTCTAATGGCTCTGCGGAGGAATTTCCGCGGAATTCCGGAGGCGGAATTAAAGGCTCTCTATGGAGCTTTGAGGCCGCAATCGATTCGGTTCGATCTCTTAATCCCGGTCTAATCGGGTTTTGCCGATGAGCTCGTGGCTCGATTTCGGTCGTCCAAAATGGAGCATCGAGTTCTGCCAGAGAGATATTTACTTCCACGGTGGGTCTTGGTCTCGGCAAACGTCTCGATTTATTTTTCCCGAGATTGCTTTCCGTACGATTTATCGAAAAATCGGTGCGACCTTTTCGTCTTCCTGTTTTGGAGTAAAAATTGTGCAATATTTATTCATACGCAAAGTTCCGATAATTCATCGAAACCCCAAGAATGACGTAGTGGATGACAAATCTTGGCGGAAATCCTCTTTTCGTATCTTTCGGTAATAACTGGGTTGACATTTTTCCAGATCAGTTCCTGATCGGTCGGATCATCTCGATAAACCGTCGGCGCCTATCGGAGATCGATAAATCGTTGATAATACGCCGGAATAGTTTAGAATCGTGACGAATAGCGAGGAAGAAGATATTGAACCGAAAATACGGCGAAATGTCGAAATCTATCCCCTAAGCTTGAGTTGTCAACAATGAACACCTACGACTAATAATCATGTTGCCGATTTCTATTCTTTCTTTACATCGCGGACAATTAAAGCTCCTCCCCGGTGGCGCTGCGATCGCGCGTAAGTTTCGCCGGCGCTTTCGCACCATCCAATCTCTGCCAAGCCGTCTTCTTCGCATCCGCTCGCCTCTTCGAGTATTCTCGCTTGGGTCGCAATAATCGAGTTTAATTGGACAAGCTACTCGAGTTGTGGCTTAAAGCTCGAGCGAGTTTAAACTAGCTCGAGCATCCGCGAGTCGCACACGTCGAGTTCTCCGCGGTTGAAGTTTGCCGGAAAAGTTCTCGCCGACGTTTCGCGACTTCGTCTTTCCTTTGAGGTTAGAAACGCCCGAGACCCGACGTCGCCTCGACTTATGAGAATTCGCATTTCGGCCAGATTTCAAGCTTTTGCTCCCAAATGCCAGAAAGAGGGGAAGGATTTCAGGTTAGTAACAGGGAATACAATAAATTTCAGACCACTTGCCCATCAGTTTATTCCAATTAGAAACAGTTTGAAATTTCCACCCCTATTTTTCTCCGCGAACCCTCCGCCACCATTGGCGGACAATTCAATAAATTCTGCGTTTTTCATTTTGCTCTTATTACATACACGGCAGCGTAATAAAAGTGGAGTTAAGCCGGGGATATCGATAGATATGGGAATCCATTTGTCGGCGTATCAAAGGGGCGGAGAGGGAGATTTGGGGGAGCAAAGAGCGGCTTTTCTCGGGGTTTCCATTTTGGTATGCATTTTGGTTGGCGTCCCGGGACCCGAAATCCCGATCGTCCCTCTTCTTGGAGCGACAGCGGCTTAGGTAGGGCGAAAGGGGTCCGGCACTTCTTCATATCGTATTCTGGAAGATCCCCTCCTCGGAAATCGTCCTCGAGGTGGAAGCGAAAGGAGGGCCGAGGTCGAGGTGCCATCGGAATTGCAAATCCGCGACGCGGCTCGCGGCCGCGGCCGGATTCCGCCGACGGAGGATGTCTCGCGAAGATCGGCCCGGTGATGTGACTTTTTACACCCACAGCCTCGATAATGGCGGTCGACCAATTTGTCGGGCCCGGTCGAGGCTGCATTCCGAGGAAACTGCTTCCCTGGATTTCTGGGATTCGCTCGCGGAACTTTCCTCCGAACCGGGTGTACCGGATCGTTTGAAATTTCATTCATTGCAATTTTGGCACGCGATTCGCGAACGCCTAAAGAACGTGCCGATACTTAGAAAATTTGAATCTCTAAAAAAAATTGCTTTTGAAAAGTGCCGGTATATCTAGGTGATGTCACGAAGAGGAACTAAAGAGGCGCGAAATCCGTGCCGAGCACCAACGACCTCGACCGACCTAATGGCGGGTGTGTCACAAATTGCGGAACGAGTCGATCTGGGGCTTCCGCGGAAAACTCGCGCCTGATTGGCCGGAGGTCGGGTAGAAATCGAGAAATCGGTGACGCGCGACCGGCGGATGCGCCGCGTGAGTGGAACGACTCTATACGCTCGTCGACGTGGGTCGGGCGATTCTTCACGTAAGAGTAACATTAATCGTGGGTCTTCGCTCACGGAGAGACACGAGTCATGCGACTTTACCCCGAGCTCTATGATTTAACGAGCCGTGAGATTTTCCACGCCGTGGATGCACGCGATACGATTTCCTAAGTGGTGATCCGTAGGAGAGTCCCCGGACTTCGCGTACAAGGGCGCGGGGATCGCATCGTCTTGCGCGTTATTTTACGGAATAATGCGTGGGTCACGTGAGTCCTCGCATAAATCATCCGCGTGCATTGTGCATCAACAGCCATAACTCAACCAGAAGGGTCGTCGTCCTCGCGTTTCCCCACAATTGCAGTTAAAGTTTCCGCAATTGGGGGCCGTCGCGTATTTACGCGGCAACGATTCGATTCGTGATGGATCGAGAGTTCGATCGATGGGCTCGGTCGTGGATCGAAACGCATCCGGTGCATCCCCCGCATCCGGAGGAGAGACGCGCCCTTTACAAGCCTACGGAAACTGCTTTCACCGCAGCGCGAAATCGAGCGAAAGTAATTAGGGAAATGGCCCTGGGGAGCCGAGTGGCATAAGTCCCTCTAGTGGGTGGAGGTGGATTCAGGGGGGCAGGTGCTCGCAGGTGCTCGCAGGTGTATGCGTTTTCGCGCCACCGCCCTTCATATCTGAGCCGCTCGTGCATACAAGTGGCCATTTTGACGGCGGCTTCACAAGTCGGCCGAACCGAATCCCCTGGATCTGCCATTGAAATTTTCGATGCAATGGTTCAACGGAAAATGCATTTTTATACCTTTCGATGGCCTTAACCTTTTCCCCCAACGAGTCTTCTCTCCGGCGAATCGAAACACGCGAAAGTACGCCCTACGCGAGGAAAGTGCTCAATTGATTCGGACCAAGGCGCGTTGAAAGTAAGCAGCTCGAAGAAAGTAAATTGAAAGTAAACATCGTCTAATTTTTTTTTCTTGTCGCTCCGGAAATTCGGGCCGCTAGGAAACGAACGATCGCGGTTTACGAGCGGGGCTGGAATTTTCGTTTCGGTCGGGGGCTAAGTTTTTCTTTTCCCTCGGCCGCCACGCTCTCGACTCGGAATTGTCGGTGCATACAAGTGGTCAACTTGACAGAGACTCGACGGACTGTCAATGAGGTTCCAGCTGTGCCCATCCTGTGCCGTGATAACAATTATTCTCTCTATAGCGGGTCGAGCTGGCACGTTTCTGCTAGCCCCACCACGGCCGGGATAGGACGTCGAGCTTCGCTCGTCGAATCAGTCATTGACCAGCCTTTGAAGTTTACACGACACCGACGTCGCTGCCGAGAGAGCCCACCTTCGATTCTTCGAATAGAAAATGGAGAACCGAAAGCGAGCCGACGAGGCGCCGAGAAGAAGCTCCTGAAACGTGGGTGTCATATCCTTCGAGGGTTCTCCAAACGTTCGCGGGATATCCGGGAATTCTGCCTAAATTTATCAGGAATTTTTCGCGAGTTCTCCGGTTCAGTTCTTCGGCTCTCCAAGAGTCGTCGAGCTGATCTCGTTCTCCGGACGGATAAAAAAGCGGAAAATGTGAGAAAGAGTCGCCGCTCCGAAAAGCCGTCCTTCCACAAAAGTGTGAACGTGATTTTGAAAGGCGAAGCTGAAAGGAAACCGCTAGAAATTGAAACCTGAAAAGAAGTCCGGTTCTCCATCAGGCAGTCGTTCTTGCTCGTGAAATCTCACTCGGCGTGGAGCGATAGAGTTATTGAAGAATAACGGGAATTTAATGTCTTCAAGAAACGCTTGAGGAGCTGTCACTGATCTTCCTCAACGCCAAGGTGAAACGAAAGCCTGAAACGTAAATAATAATATAGGATTAAGAGAGAGATCGTGAGAAACTCCGGAAATCCCCGGACGAACGCGTCCAATGGCCCCCTCGCTTAATATTTGATATTATTTAATTTTTTTTTTAAAGAAAAGGACTTACGCCTTATGTTTAGATTCTTCTCTGGCATTGTTTGAATAAAAAATATATATTACAAATTGTTAACAACACGTTTGGAGACGCCACGATGCGAGCACTAGATCTGGATTTAAGCTCGCAAGTCGCCTTAGGGCGTCGCGACGCCGTTCCGAGGATCGGCCTTCTCGGCTAGAAAGTGCGTCCGGGATTCCTCTTGAGTTTCCGCGATCTCGGATAATCAGGCCGAGATAACGCAATGGACAAACGAGCGTCCGCGTTCGATTCGCGCTGAGACCGCGGAGAGACTCGTGCGGCACCCCCGAAGAGGACGTCGAAGAAGAGGAGGAGGCCGACCTTGGGCGACGTCGCCGAGGTGCTAAAGACGTCAGGACCCGGCGTGGTCCCAAACGATTAGCGTCGTTTCTCCGGAGGAGGGAAAACAAGGGGTCACGCGCTTCGGAAATCCGCGTGATCCGCCATTCCTCTTTTCCTTGGAGAACGCCGAGTCGCGGCCGGACAGAGAAGCGAAGACCGCCAACGAAGGACGCCGCGAGTGGAGAACGAGGTGGCTCGGTTGCACTTGGTGAACATTAATGATTTTCCTTTCCTGGAATTTTTACATCTTTGCTCGTGTCTCCGTATTCCGTTTACCGTCCCCAGTGAAATCTCTTGAAAGTTGGCGGAGTAACGTTTCTTGCATATTTTTCAAATCATCCAATTAAACGGTCTAAATCGTTTAGATAAACGGTAAAGTCGATATAATTACTCCGATTGAATCGAATACCCTTGCGTGTATTTTCTGTCGTGAATTTATTTCGAAGGAGCATAAGGATTAATTTTTGTTCTCCAGAGCCGCCATCATGGAGAACGACCCGGGGAGGCTCAGGCCGCCCGAAGAACCGGGGAAGAGACGCGTCTCCATCAGTGATCAAGTTCTCGGGGTCGATAATCCCGCCTTCGATCACCATCGGCGAATAAGTGCCAGCTCCGAGCCCAATTCCGAGCCCGGGAGACGGAAGTCGATTTTGCATCACAGCAATGGCGGCAGTTCCGAAAATATCCCGCAGCACAAGTTCGACTTTGAAAATGGCCGCGTCAACGGGACCACCAGGAAAAAATCGGCGATGAGCCTGACGAGCTCCATCAGGGACAAAATCGAGTATTCCGAGGAACTCGAAAGGTGAGTTCACCCTCCGACCTTATAGACTTGAATTCTCAAAACGTATAAATAACGTTCGCGGGACAGCTCCACGTAGATTCTCCGCGTCTTCTCCATAACTTGTGAATAATTCACCGTTTTGTCCCTGCCTTGAGCCTTCCCCGACTTGTACTCGATGTCGCCCTGGTGAAGAGTGATGCGTTGACTTCCAGATCATGGTTGTATCTATTTTGCGCAAGATGTCACGGCCGTGACGACACGCCATCCTGGGAGCCCCCGGGATGGAGGAAAGCGTGTCCCCAGCCCTTCTGCCCGACCTACAGGAAGTTCGCCAGAGTGCTGTGCCTCTTCCTCTTGGGCCTGTTGCTCTGGGGCATCGTCTTCTCCATCATCGGCGAAGACGCCGCCCCTGGGGGGCCTCTCTTCGGTTTGGCATCCCTCTGCATAGCCGCACATTTCGGGGGTTGGCTCTTCTCCTTGACGACTTTGCCTGCCCTGATCGGCATGCTCGTCACCGGCATCATCTTCCAGAACGCCGGCCTCGTCACCATAGAAGGAAGCTACGGCACCATCGTCGCCAATCTTCGGTGAGTCTTCAGGGATAAAATGGGAATTCTTTCCTACTATTTATTACTATTCTTTGTTTTATGGTTATGACGCTGGCATGTTCTGCGAAAATAAGGGGGTGCAGGATTTAATTGCAAAACGCGTTCGCCGAAAGAAAGGGTTGAAGAATATTATTGGAGAACGCGTCGAATGGCCTTGAAATGTCTTCGGTTCCTTCAACCTTGAATCGATATACTTGCTCCCAGCGAAACGGTTTAAAATTCTAAAAGTGATTCGAAATTGCCAGTTTTAAGGTCGGGGTCCCTTCTCGTGGTCACCTATGCCAATTAACACGCGCGTTGACATCCGCTAATGACATCCATGTCGCAGACGGACTGTTAATGTGGTTAACTTATTAGGTAATCTGCGGCGCTTCTTCGACGATTTGTAAAATGCTCACGAACCCTTCGTTTACTCAGCGTCGTACTCATGGGAAAGTGTCCCCACTTTCTATGTCCGTATAAGGGGAGAATTTTCGAGTTTCTGAATTTTCTCTAGGAAAAATAATATACAGAATGACGACGTTCTCAATAATTAATCAATTAATTCTCAATACTTGAAATTAATTTTCAAGAAGATTTCGATGGTCTTCGACGCCGCAAACATATTCCCGAATCCTGGAATATCGTCCTTTAAGGTCCACTTTGGATCCAGGAGTCCTCGCGGGTCTTTCGGCGTCTCTTAGAGAGTTACGAGCTCTCCTCCAGGACTCGTATAGTG
Source organism: Orussus abietinus (assembly GCF_000612105.2). NCBI lineage: Eukaryota > Metazoa > Arthropoda > Insecta > Hymenoptera > Orussidae > Orussus > Orussus abietinus. Next base: position 316,678 of record NW_019394887.1, on the reverse strand, counting down.
ACAAGAGCTGATCGAGTCAAGCTTTCTCGACACGATCCCCTTTCCTTCCCTAAAAAGATCCGAGGAAGTCCGCAAGAAGCCGGCTGACACCTGGGAACTCTCCATAAAATCCTCGCGCGCTTCCCAGAGGATCCTCCGTAAAAACCGGGAACGGATTTCATCCCTCCTCCCTTCGTTTCCGCGGATGCTCGAAACCCGGGAATTTCTCGATTCTCGAAACCCCTAAGTGCCAGGAATTGCGATACACATTTTCGTTTAAAATTTCAACCTTTCAATTTTCACGAAAATACGACGGGAAAGAATAAAATGTCACAACTACTGTCGAGTATCGCGGAAAATTCCGCTTGGGATGTAATTGACACTCTTGAAGGGAACTTCAGTTAGTTGACTCCTGAGAAATCGTACCGGGGGATTTTCTTACGAAACGTTAACGAGGTCTGCCCATCTTGTATTTGTACCAGATTGATAAGAGGGAGTCACGAGGTGCTCGATACCGATCGGTGATAAATCCGGGAGATACCACATATGTTTGAAATCAATTCCCGATTGAGTGTCGGCTTCGTCCCGTGACATCTTGAAAACAATGATTAGACCAGAATTTCATTATACTATGATTATTACAATGTCTCTCAGGGATGAATTTTCGAGCTTTCGCGTCTTTCCTTGATTATTCGAAATCACAGAGACGCCGACACAGGAAGGGACTCGCGCGATAAGTGAGACAAGTGGTGGATATTCAAGTTGAAAGCCCTTCAGGTACGGAATTAGAGGTTAGGGAGCATATTCCTTGAGCGCCCCATTATGCCGATAACTCCGCAAATCCGGAGAATATCCCGGGGCAATTTGCGTCGTATGGGGGAAACGATCCGGAATCAGTTTACTCGGCTCGGATCTATCCTAGATAGAGATCTAATATGTTTGCACGCACCCTCGTGGTACGCAACACCGAGAGGGAATTTCGGAAAATGCCGCAATTTCCAATTCCAATAATTGGGAGGATGCTCGTGGGCTACCAAAGGAGCGGTTGCGTGAAATTGTTCTCCTGGATTTTGTTCATTCCATAGTTCGAAATTGAATTCCCAAAAAATATATTTTTTACCTTGCCATTTCTATAAACAAAGAGGATAAAAATCCAGTTTTGAATTTCCCGGCCTATGTTCGACGGCTCTGAATTCTGGGCTCGGGCGGGACATTGCGTCGCTTGGTTGACGTAACGTGCGAACTGACATTACGCAACGAATCGGATACGCATGACGACGCGTGCGTGTCGGGGACGCGACGACTTACACGCGCAAACCAAGTTCGAGCATCCGAAGTGCGCCTCCCACGCGGCAGCTGTCATAATCAGCTGATCGACCGTTCATGTTGAACCCCAGAAATTCGCATCCCAGGACGAAGTGTCGCATAATTTAGTACGCGGTATATTTTTATTCTTAAATAATTGCAATTATTTCGTTTATAAATGAAATGAAATTAAATGTAAAAAATTATATTTTTCGCGCGTCGTCGGAATCACGAATCGAAAAGTCTCGCGAGGGGTGTCAAAACCTCTCGATTTGCAGTTTTCAACCTCGTGTCGATTTTTCGGGGTAGAGGTGTCATTGCATTTCAAAACCCGGAGCGAATCGGGGAGATAGCGCGGAGACAACGGCGAGCTTTGGCGATCTCGTCGACGTCGATGACGTGCACGTCGAGGGGGAGAGATGGCCTCTAATCCCCTGGGGAAATTTCGCGGGATCGGGTCCCCGGAAGTGGTTCTTCGGTGTCAACCCCGAGAACCCGGGGAGGGAGCGACGGAGCTGTCACCGCGCGAGCTGTCAAAATCAGCTGATCGGCCCGACCGGGCGGCCCGCCAGAAAGTCGCGTCGTTTCTGGGTTAATTCCTTTCGAAGACAGCCTAAGACCTGGAGAACAATGCCAAAACACTTCTCAGAGCACTTTCCAAAAGTAACCAGAGATAAACGTCAGATTTTTCTTTTTTTTTTCCAACTTAAGCTCGCTTTTTGATCCGCAGGAAAGTCGCCTTGGTGATCATTTTAACGAGGGCCGGGCTGGACCTGGACCCCGACGCCCTGAAGAAGCTGAAGCTGACGGTGCCGAAATTGGGCCTCATCCCCTGGTGCGTCGAGGCCTTCGTCGTGGCCGTCTCCACCCGGTACTTGATAGGACTGCCCTGGATCTGGGGTTTCCTCCTGGGGAGCATCATCGCCGCGGTGTCGCCCGCCGTCGTCGTTCCCTGCCTCTTCAGGTTGAGAGAAAAAGGCTATGGAGTTGCGAAGGTGAGATTTCCCGGAGGGAATGTGCCTCTTCTGGACGTGCTTTTTGAGCTCCGTTTTTGCTTTTACTTCTTACCAAAAAATAAGAATAAAAGTGGAGTTTGAGATCCAGCGGGCTTAATCCTCGAGAACGGGAGGACATCTCGATTCGATTCGAGAAGGGTCTCTCGTCTCCTCCCGCGACTCGCCATTCAAAAATACGAGCCTCCATTAGCATCCGTGAAAGATGCGGCTCTATATTTCCGGTGCGGCAGCCGCGGAGCGGAATTCCACGGGCAATGGACGGGAAGCGAGCCTCTCCCTTTATCCCTGCTCCGGGAACCGCTCTTCCCGGGGAAGCTCCTTTCCGACCCCGACCTACCCTGACCCCCGAGGATCAACTTTACGTCCCGTCGGGAAATTTTCCCTTTTACGGAGAATCCTTGCTTTCCATTGAATGATTTAATTGAAGATGTACAGGGTGAGTCAAGTCGCGCACAGGGAAAAAAATATCGTTTTTCGTTTTTCTCTATATTTTGTATAGAGGATGATTAACAATCCTCACTTTTGTCCTATAAATAAATTGTACATGCCATCCCTATTACAAAAAAAAAAAAAAAAAAGTATTAACTTGTCGAGCCGATTGTTGACTCGTTGAATCGATAATATGCTCCATCTTTTTTCCAGGGTATCCCGACGTTGATCATCGCCGTTGCAGGGATCGACGACGCAGCTTCCGTGGCGATCTATGGGATCGTTAAGAGCGTAATGTTCTCCCATGACGCATTATGGTATCAGATCCTTCAAGGACCAATCGCCATTATCGGAGGTCTCGGATTCGGAGTCGCTTGGGGTTGGCTGGCGAAATATGTCCCCGAACAAGGAGACGTAAGTATCTACATTTTTCTACATCTCTAAATGATTTCCCCTTCTTCCGCGGTATATCTTTCGCCATTGGAAATTCGAGCCGCTTACGTTTTACAGGATTTCAGGTTTCCGTCTGGGAGGGAAAATTGATTAAACATTTATGCATAAAAATTCAGTTTTTAAGGATTTTGTAGAAAAAAAGGAGAGCTCTTATATTCGATATTCCCGGCAGTCGGGAGACGCATATTAATCCGGATAAAAATCAGGAATCCGCCCTCGCGGGTTAATCAAATTATTGGAGGTCGGGAGTCAATTAATTGAATCGCCTTCGATCGGTTCGATTTTATATTCCGAAGGTTCGGGGTTTTTTAAACGAAGCGAAAGATATTTCCTGAAAAACGGAGAAATCGACTTTGCGATAGGAAAGATTCTCAGGAGATTTTTTAGGACCATATCACTTAACGCGAATTACTATCTTCATATTAACGCGAATGTCGTTTACCAAACGGGACGCGAAAAATCCACCACAATGATTTCCATTTTCCTGAAAAATGTTAAACGTTCAATTTGGAATTTTGCTAAACAAGGTGACGACAGCAAATTAAATTTCACTTGGACCGGGAGCAAATTGGCGATTTAATTTAACAGATTAGCGGTTAATTTCCTGACTCGGTTGAATCGATTCCCGGTGACACGTATCTATCGATCCACTTACGCGGCAGCGGATTTAATTGATTTCAAATTACAATCATTTAGCCGAATTTTTCTCCCAGTTTCTGAACGCCCAACACGTCCCGGGTCGGTTTAAATTCGGAGAGTATTGTATAATCGGGGGGTGAATTCATAAACCCTTTGTCGAATAATTATTGAATTTTTAATCAATAATTTGCCGCTCATTAATCACTTCATTGGGGTGCGAAAAATGAAGAATTGAAAAGTCTGAAAAATGGAGAAAGAAGTTTCGGGTTCTTCGTTAGCGACCTCTTCCCATATCCGGGAATACTCGGGCGTGATCCCACGGGAACCCCGGGATCGGAGTCAGGCCGAATTTTCACCGGTTGACGGGGAATCCGCTTTCCCGTTTCGCCGTCGAAACGTCTCCCGACACGTCCGAAACCCTCGAGGAGGAGCCCGGCGTCGCGACGCTCCCATTATTGCGTCCCTCGGGATATCGGGTCGCGACCTCGCGGACATTATTGGTTTTTGCCGCGCTCGCTGGAAAGCTCCAGCTATTCCTTGCCAAACCCTCGTTTTTCGCCTTCACCCGGGAGGAACGCAATTTCCACGGTGTTCCCGGACCTGGGTTAAGACCCCTCCCCCTCAACGCTTTTTGTTTCCACGGGGATTTTCGTCCGCGAAAATGGCCAACGTTCGTTTCGGAGGGATTTTCGAGGAAGGAAATATTCATTCGGATTTTCATTCCCAAAGATGGCCGCCGTTTCAAAGAGATACTTCTCGATGAAGGAAGTATCAAAAGCAGGGAACTATTCACCGGAGTATTGTCATTTATCGGCAGCAAATATATCCGATATAACTACGAGTTTGATTGATTTTTATCCGTTTGAAATCTTGGAAAAAGGCTTCTCCTTCGCGTCCTCCATTTTCTCCTCCGCGTCTGCCGTCCTTATTATATCACCGAGTCGTCCCGCCTTTTCGAAAGTTTCGATCGCTCTCGCGTCCAATAAAGTCGAGAAAGACTTAGTATCTGCTTTCCAACTTTCCTCCCCGTTCGCCATTTCCATTTATCCGGAGCGTCATCGCGCGTTCTCCAAGTAGCGGGCATTTCTTTTTCTGCACCCCACAGTCGCGCGCGAACCGCCGCCGAGTCGACATCGAAGCGAGGTTAGGCCTGCATATGTCCGCAAGACGGAGGTAGACCCGGGAGCCACGTTTCCTCGACGTGTCCTCGTAAACTTCCCAGGAAGAGGTCCTGGACCGGAATAGCGAAGTATATCCCGGTGCCGACAAATGTGGAGATCAAACGAACCGTAAAGGGACTCGCCGAGGGATCCCTTTTCGGTCGGATCGAACCGAGGACTGCGTGCTTTCCTCCTTATTCTCCCGATCAAAAGAGTCCCGACTCGCGGGACGCGTTTCACTCCGGGACGTGACGGGGAGAAATCGAGAGAATGGAAGAAATGGAAGGAAGACGCTCTTTTTCCCTGCCGCCCCATTCGAGCTTCAATATGGAGATATCTTCCGGACTTCCGACTTTACAAACCGTCCCGAAGGATATATAGCCGGTTTTTTGGACGCAGGATTTGTCGTCCTGCGGGCAAAAAAAGGATAACTCCATAAAACCGCTCCGCTTAGAACGTTAAAAGCAGGGGAAGTTGCGCAAAATATTTTTTATTTTATGACGACGCGACGCATAACCTGTATGTAAATCGTTTCGAGTAAACCCGGACGGTTAACGTTTATTTATTTTCCGTGGGCCAATTGCAGCGAAATTTTCAAATCGGTCATGGAGAGGCAAATACATTTTTTATTTTAAAGCGTTTCCAAGCGGGGGCTGGAAAACTTGAAATAAAAAAAAAATAATCGGTACGCTCCCACTTTTGCGTGTCGATGCGCAAAGTTTCCCGGAATTTTGGGTTTTCGGGTTCTCCGGCATTTTTGCGATATTCCCGGCCGAATGGGTTTTGGTTTCGGCATCTTTTTTAATTTTTGGAAAGCAAGCGCAGTGGCGAATAAAATCTAAAAGAAGCGTGAGAATTTATCCCGGGTCATTGTTGCGTTTCCGACCCCTCTATCTCCTGCCCTCCTATCTGGGGAAACGAGAAGAGGGGTATACAGAAAAGGGTTGATCCCCAAGAGGTCCTTTTCTGAAAAACGTGGAAAAAGCAGGGTCGAGAAAAGGCGAGGGGCGCTTTGGGGTCGAAGGACCCCCGGGAGGAAGATCGCGTCCCTTCCCCTAAGTGGGAAGTATGTTCTCCAGAATGGCCGGGGCGGCAGGGAGACAAAGGAGAAATTGATTTCCTGACAATCCTCGGGATTCCCTTTCGGTTCGACAAAGTGGCCCTCCCGGTGGGGGGCGGGGGAGGGACATGGAGAAAAATCGAAGCTCCCCTTGGAATGGATTCAAAACCTCCCTCGGGACGTCGCCTCGACGAGTCGGAATAAAGATGGCGCCGACTCTTGCGACTTCCCCTTAACTTTTAATTAGGGGAATAACGGGAGAAGTCCTGGATAAGGATACGCCGCCGCGGACAATGGCGGGGCATTATCGGGAAAAATCGAGAGGAAACGGCTCCTTCCCTTCCGCTTTCCTCCCTATATCGATTACCGACGACCCTGAGCTTCTTCGAGGGAGACGCCGCCATTATGGTTCACGCCCGACGCCGATCGCCTCGAGGTCTTTCCGGTAACCTCGTGGCTGCTTGACGGCCGCGGAAATTCTGGTTCTCGGTTTTCTTTATCCGGGGTGTTTGGCGAATATTAATGTATTTTTATACATACTAGGAACGGGTAAAGGAGTGGGGACGTTATGGGGAAATATTTTTAATGGAAGGCTGACCGTGGAGGGAAGTCTTGGAAAAATGGCAGGTCCGCAGGGGGAGTTTCTCAGCCCGTAACCACTGCAACCCTTCCATGTCTGCCGCAAATTACCCCCAATTACAGTTCCCGGAACGCGGCGTTACCCGAAAGCAAACTCGAAAATCGCGTCTACAAGTCCTCGCAAAAACCTGGGGACGTCCAAAGTTCGCAACTGCCGGAGGGTTTGGATCGCGACTTTCCGTCGAAAGTTCCGGCGCTTTCAGCTTGCCGCAACTCTTTAACAAGCCGGGGAAACCACGTGGTTTCTGGTTCAGCTTCCGGTCCCACTTCCGGTCTCCACCTTATTACATCGTCCATCGAAGATATCGTTTTAGAAGCTTTCATAATCCGAAATCCAAACATTTGCGGGAAAAAGAACCCCCCCTTTGGAGAAAAGTTTCATGAAGAACTCTTTGACGCCAATTTCGCGTCACCTTAACGAGACACCGGGAGGTGACATCTCCGTCGAGTTCGGGAAGGAATTTCCACGACATCCCTTACACGCGTGTCTCTTGAGGGGTGGCATTGATTTCCACGAGGTGAGAACTTCCGGCACCGCCTCGCGGGGAGTGGGGCGCGGGTCGTTTTTCACGGTTTTCCGAGTTTCCCCCAGGACGTCCCTGCGGCTTTCCGGACGCGGAATTTCGGCCTCGGCTCGGCATCGTCCCCGGAGGAAATTTATTATACGAATCGTCGCCCACCAGGGGAAGAAATTCCGCCCGGATCTGGTCGAAAGGGGAAAACTTGCAACCGGAACAGGAGGGTCGTAATAAAGTGCGCTTTTGGGGCAGGTCGGGGTCGATTGTTAAATTTCGAAGCTTTGTCTTCACCCCCGGAAAAAATCACCAGATGAAGACATAGAAGACAAACTTTTATCAACCCTATCAACGTGGGTGGGTGAATCGCTATCAAAGTAATAACAAATTACCCCGCCACGCCTTTAACAGGGGCGCCCTGAAAACCGCGAAGTCGCGAATCGTACCGAAACTGCGCTGGCGAAAAAAGTGAAGAAAAAAGGAGAAACAAGATAAAACGAGATAGAAGGCCTCCCCTCTCTGGGCGCAACGTTTTACGAGGGTCCGAGGCCCTCGGGGGCGATAAAGCCCCCGGGGGCAGGATGCGCTTTTGTCGTTCCTTCAAAAGCTCGTCCTGGCTGGCCGGCCCAGGATAGACCTCATGAATTGCAGATATTTTAACACGGACTATCTCCAGGGGGTGGGCTGTTGGGGTAGAGGGGGGTTTGGGGGTGCAGGATTTTGGGCTGATATCGTCTCGCGAACGCTTCCGGATAAGGGAGGTTTAATCTGCAGCCGGATGTGTGTGTTCGAATCCATGGGCATATACATATCGATACACCCACGTGTATAGATATGTATATATATAATACGTCTTATATATGTACGTATTTATACGTGGCTTTAGACGTGCACGTATCGATCGCAGAAATATTTGAAATTCAATTCTTAGGCATATATGTTTGGGTGCATATTAGTATATAGGGGGTATGTATGTGGGTATAGCCGAGGCTGGGGGCGAGACATCGATTTGCCGAATTAGAGGTCTGTGTCCTGGGTCGAGACGCGAAGTTGCAGCCAGCACTTTTGCCGCATCGTCACCTGCAGTGCACTCGAGCCTTAGGTGCATTCGGAGTTTTTGGGAAATGCACTTTTCGCCTCGTCGAGTGATTCTAAATCCTTTAAGTCGATGTCAAAGTCTTTTACACGTTGCGATATATACGGAGAAAAGCACGCATATTACGCGTACCCAACCCTGGTCACATTAAATCCACCGATATCGGCCATTTTCGTACCCGGCTAGACCTAATTTTGGATATCACATTTCGTGGAACGTAACTCCGTCCTCCTACAAGGACTTATCATGGAAAGGAGATAATTCGAGGAGGAAGACCAGCCGTGAAATCCTGAGAATTCCGTCCTCGTTTCTTCTGGCTCGGATTTTCCGGGGAATTCCCTATTCCGCTTCCGGCGGCCCGTTTCCAATTTTTCATCCCTGCTCGTCGGGAGTTGGATCCGGAGAATAACGAATCATCCGAAACTTCTCGAGATCCACCGATACGAGTCCCGTTTCATCCCCTTTCCCAGGGATGGGATATTTTTCTTCGGTTTTCATCCCCCGGAGGACTTAAGGCCTCCGCCAGAGAAGAGCAGGAATGGTTAATTTCATCTTCCCTGTCTTCCTCCCTTTTATCCTCCCATCGCATCTCTATCTCATCTCACTCATTTTTCCTATATTTTCTATATATTTAAGAAATATCGCCTTTTGGTTATTTAACGGTACGTTCGTATTTGGGGCGTAACTCCATCGAGTTTCGTAGTTTACGTTACGCCTTGATAGAGATTCGATACGAGCTCTATGACTTCCAACCCACATTACAGGAAGGGACATCGATGAGCACGAGGGGCGCGTACAAGGTATTGCGCCGTTGCGCGCGATATACGGACGCATAAGATGGATGTAGCCACCCCACGCGTGCTCATATACCCGAGGTACATTCTGCCGGGTTCGTGTGCGAGAGCATTACGCAGCCACGGCTCGTATAAGCGTCGGACGCAATATTCGACGGCTTACCGCAATATCGCAACACTCTTCCCGGGCCGCGAGAAGGATTTTCGGCTCCCTCATTTAAAATACTACCAATTTTCTCATATGAAAAAGCTCCGGACACCCCGAGAGCGAGTAAATTGATAACGATTGCGCGATGCTTTATTACTTCGTTGACCGGATTTATTTCATTTTTCAAATCCGACAGTTTAGGGGGTAGGGCGTTTCGGAAATGATTGGGCGAAGGTTAATTTCTAATCGTTGGGCTTTACTGATGCGAGGATCTTTTCAGCCCTTCATGGTCCCCCTGAGGGTTCTGATGCTGCTGGGAGGAGGGATGCTGGCTGTTTTTGGCAGCGAAGCTATCGAGCTGGGAGGAGCTGGTCCATTGGCAGTGGTGGCTGCTGCCTTTGTCAGCTGTTACTTCTGGCAAAAACAAGGATGGGAGGTGGACGATGTGAGTATAGAAATGTTAGCGATGACGACGAGAGATTCCTCCGGGCTGGTCCAGGGATGCTGCATCTCGACTAAATTCCTCCGACATACTGGGCGAAATCGTTGCGGCATTTCGTCACACGCGCAAAATTATATCACCGTGACGGCTTTATTAATATGAGTATATTATTAATATATTCATATTAAGCTTCCCGGAGACTATTTTTCTCCGCCAATTGCTATTTTCCTCGAAGAAGGAATCGGGGCCGAGAAAGTCGAGTCCAGGCCCGTCAAAATTGACGAGCAGAGGTTCTTATAAATTCGGTGCAGGGATAGCTCGACCCAATTCCTCCCCGGAGGTTCGCCCCAATTCCGAAAATGATCCCCGCCCAAGAGCCGACATTTTTAAGGGATAAATTTCTACCCTCTCGCGAGATCATTTTTCCCCGCTAAGTACTTTCCTCCCTTGAAAAAGAAAAAAAGTGATAGGAATTTTAGACGTCATCTTGAAGGCGATATTTTAAATGTTTTATGGGGCTTCGAGGTGGAAGGGATTTCGGGGCTACTTTTAAATCGAGAGACTTTCCGCGGAGGCATTAAAGTGTCCTTCCTCCCTTGAAAATCACAACCGGAAGTGTCCTCTGACCGGCTCGACGAGCGGCCCATTAAATGGCGGACCCTGCACCCAAGAAACCTTCCTCGACAGGATATCGGCCCTCGTTTCCGGATTTACGAGGAGTGTTGGGGCAAGCGATAAAACTTATAGCCACCCCTGGACCAGGACAAGTATCGAGCGCGGCCGCACACCGAGTCGGAAAGAGACGTCGGATTGTTTCTAATGAGAGTATCAGATTCCGAGAACTACCCCTCGGGATAAATTGTCCTCCCAATTAGAATAAGGAATTAATTCCAGCCGAAAGTGGCAATTCCGGGACCCGATCCGTCGAACTAATTATTCCGAATTTCCCGGGGAAGAGAGTCTTTCCTCAAGAAACTTCCAAAACGGAGTGAAAAAATTTCTCTGCGGCACAATACCCCCGCCATGACTCCCATTAACCGAAGTGACAACTCCCTTTCACCTGATTTTCATTCGGAGGCACATCCGAATGTGGGGCAAGCGGACTGCCTCTGCATCGCGGAAACCGCGACCGCCCAACCGAAGGGGCGGCACATTAGACTCATTCGCGTTTAATTAGCGTAAAGACTCGTCCCTTCTTGGGTCCCGGAATTTTCCTTCGGTTTTCCGAGAGGGCTTTTTTCTCGCGTTTTTCGAAGCTCGTTCGACCGCGGCTTCGCGTATCGTTAGGGATTTTCCGGGCTCGCCGAGTCGTCTCTTTGTGGCTCCTTTTCCGGGGCAAAGGGAAGCGGTTGCAACTGCAAATGTGGAGGCGCATAAGGGATGTTTTTTCCGGGTGACGTTTGATCATCCAGGTTCGATCAGCTTCCCTGAAATGAGTGCGGATGACGGAGGCCGCGACGAGAAAAACCCGGCCCGATGCAATCGATTTTTCCATCTTTTCATTTTCCTTTCAATGTTTTTCGAGCCTTTTCCTTCCCCCTCTGTCGGTTTAACGACGGGAGTATTGCGCTCCAACGACGACTTTTCCAAGTCTCTGGGATGGGTTTATGTCCGTTTTCTTACGTGTTGAGAGAGAGGTTCTCCAAAATGGCGGCCGAAGAAGGGCGGAGATACCCACGCCGAAAAGTCGCTTTAAACCCGTAAAACAGAATTTATCTAAAAGGCGGGAACCATCGAGCCCAACTTCCTCCCTAAAGAGGAAGAATTTGCAAGAATTTCGGGCGTTCCGCAGCGATTCCGCAACCGTGACCAAAAGGACGGGGGAGATAAGTTTCTGAACCCAAAGACAAGACTTGCTTCGCCACATTATCTCTTCTTTAAGGGAAGTTTTAAGGCTCCGCCGTTAAAGCCGGGCACACAAAGCAGAACTTTATGATAATTTCCGCAAGCTTTCCGCGACGGAATTTCCCGGCCGTTGGTTTACTTTCTCGTCCTCCGATTTTCCTTTCCCGGCCGTTTCCTCGGTAAGGTGGGAGAGCAAAGAAGACTTAAAGGATACTTCTCTCGCCAAGTGCGTCCCTGATAGTCCACCCTTATAAATACCTCCGGGGAAGATTCCCCTCCACTCTCTTCCTCCCTCCTTATCGAGAACGTTCCCCACCCCTTTTCTCCCAAAACAAGTAAATTAAAATCACGACGCTCATAATCATCCCCATCGTTATCACCCGCACCCGTTATCATTTTCTCAATCATCAGCCCCACAACGCTCGTAATCCCCACATCATCGCCCACGCCCGCTATCAATTTGACACTTGCCACCCCCACAAACCCCGCAATCATCACCATCGTCATCCCTTCCCGTTATCGCGACCACGTTTACCCATCCCGCTCCCCCTCATCCTAACCACCCCTCGCTTCGTCATTACCGTCATCCATCCTTCCCAACCGAGTCCTAACCCCATCCGTATCTCCACCCTTATCCGGCTTTCCGATAGCCAGGCGAACCTAACCAAGAATCGAGCTCGTATCGCGCGTCCCTTCCCCCTTCCCCCACCTCGATAAAAGTGTACTCTCCTTTATTAAAGCGCACTCGAGCGTTCAATTAAGCTAACCGTCGAGACGTGCAACCCCGTGGAGGACGTCTGCGGAGTCATTACCCGACGTCGACGTCGAAGGTGGATCCCGGGAATTGGGGGTGCTTCGAAGCCACCCCCTCCCGAGGGAGTAAAAGCGTCCGAAAAGTAAAAAAATTGGGGAAAGGGGGTAGCAACCTCGAGGGTCCCTGGGAGGGAGGTACTTCCGGGGGGCGCCGATTGAACTTGGAAAATCACGGGGGAGGAACTCGGAACTCGGAACTTTTCAGATCGAAAGCGAAATCGCCCGAACGTCCTCTCGGTGGGATTCGGGGGGAAGTTCCCCTTCGGTCTCGGCTAGTAAATTTCCCGTCGAGCGGTCCAAGAGAAACGAGCAGACAGAAAACAGAGGAGAATTGCTTGAGATGGGGGGAAGAAAGGGAAGAAAGTGTCCGCTCCTCGCGGCTTGCCTGGGGAATTGCCTCGCCTGGGAGTCCGCTGGGAAAGTTCGCGGGAAACTCGGGAAACGGGGAATCGACTGAAAGCGGAATGAAGGAATTACGGGGCCGGGAGAGGTATTGCTTGTTCCGGGGGATGCCGAGGCTGGGGAGTTATCATGGAAATGTCTGGGAAACGGCGGGAAGACGCGAAAATTTGACGGGAGGAGGGAGAGACGAGGACGAAACCGATGGATGACGAATCGAGGAGAAATCAATGAACGAAGAAGCGAGGGGAGAAAATGACCGATCGATGTGCCCCGGATTTGAAGGTTATCGGGAGAACCGAGGGGAAAGGCTATAAAAGATAAAGCGGAAGAAGGCTCGCGAAAGAAGGAAAGAAACGAGGAAGACAGGGAGAGAGAGAGAAAACAGAAGTTGGGTCGACATCTGGGCCACGTGACTCGCCTAGTGAATTTCCCTAGCTAGGGGTAGTTATTCCAGTTAGCGGTGTCGCGCGAGGGAGGTCGCGGAATCACCCGACTTAACTTAAACTCGCGGAGGAACTAACAACTAAGAACCAAGTTTGCTCGTATTTACTCGCTCGCTAAAGCGAGGAGTCCCGAAGGACCCGCCGGGATGACAGGGACGTTCCCGGAGACGCCTCCCGGTTTTCGCCCGCCCGGACGAGCGAGTCCCACTAATTAAACCGCGGAAATCTCCCTTACCGGGAATCCCTCCTCTCGACCCGAAGATCCAGGGAAACCCGAAAAAATAAAAATACATATTTTCAAGATCTGCCTTTTCAACTACATCTCTTTGCGTTTCGTAGTTAAGGGTATTGATCCAAATTCGAAGGATGAAAAGGAACTATAAAACGCCCTGTACATTGTCTGGAGGCGTCGACGTCGACTCGCGATAATGGCGATCGCGTAACCAGATTTAACCGCGTTCCGGGCGATACTAAATCGCCATTATCATCCGAGGCGACCTTAGGAATAAGTTAGCGTCGGGATCGGGCACTTCCGGTGCAGCGAGCGGAAACGGCGAGGGCACCGCCGTCGAAGGGACGAAAGGACGAAAGGCGCGCGTTAATTCTTCCCTCGGTCCTCGGGACTCCCGAGGGAGCCCCCGGGTCGACGTCCCGTTTTTCCGAGGCCACGTCGAATCCCCGAACAGTCGCTGCCGGTTTCGCTCGCCACTTTGTCGGATCTTCCTCCGAGGAAGTGCTCCTCGAATTACTCGAGCGGTCCGGCCACTTTGCATAATTACAAAGACGCTCCTCTCGAGGTCGAGCCAGTCGGCTTTCAATCTCGGCTACTCCCTCGGGGACCCGGTTCCTCGAGTGTGCCCACGGATCGTTCTCTTTTCCTTTTTTACCTAGGATTTTCCTCGGACTTTGCGTCTCATTTCGCGGATCCCTAAAAATCTGGAAGTTCCTCCCCGACTTCCCTGGAAGTCGAAATTCGAGCCCTCCCTTAAAGGCGAGGTGAAAGTGGCGTCGGAGAAGTTTCCTTTATCTTTGACAATTTTCTATGAAAATTAAAATTCCACGAGGGTCAGGACCTTCTTTATAAACTCCGTGTTCGCGTTGTCAAATTTGAAACGATTCGGCCCCCTCGGTTCAGGGGACGGTTTTACGGACGGTCGCTCCGTTGCCGTCCCCTTAATTAATATTTCGGAGATGATGGTTTATCGGCGGTCTCCGGGGATGTCCATTTCTCAAATCGCGGTAGGTGCGCGGCGATCAATTCCGGTCATTAGGGCGATCATCCGTTCTCCCGGAGGGCCCCGGCGATAAAATGGCCGATAAAGTAGCCGCGCACTTCGCGACGGAAATATCGTCTTTCACGTCTTGCCTCGGGCGACGTGAATCATTTCCTCTCCGCATCGAGGAGCTTACGTTCAATTAGCGTCGGCTGGGAATTATCGTCGAGCGTTTCGCCGATCGAGGCGGCAGAGTTCCGCGCCAATATCGCGCATGGAATCGCGACTCCCGTTCGTCTACTTTTTATCTCTCTTTCCTAACAAATGGAGTACACGAGTTACACCGACTCGGCAAGTGGGGACGGGAACTCCGGCTTTACGGTTTTTGAAGGGCACTTATTTGGAAGCAACCTCGAGAGAGGGAGGAAAAAAGTCCAAGCTCCTCGCCTTTCCTCCGTGTATCGAGATCCGAGCCTCGTCTACGCAGAGGCGACACCTTCGTTACGATATTAATGGCGGTAATTTAGCGGCGCTGGTGGGCGACGGAGGACGTTAACTAGATATTATTAAGCGGGACGATATTTCGTGGCTGGCATTAATTGAAAGCACGCTACTCGGTGTCGGGGGAATAACTCACGTCGCCTTGTAGACGAGTCGAGGCTCGAAAGGCGACACCTCTCCGGAAAGGAACCACGACTGTCGACGAGTGAATCGGGAGATTGCACACGGGCAGGATCGCGCGTTCGCATCCTGTGCTGTCCCCCCTGATGGAATATCCGTATTTTTTTGTCATCATTCAATGGAAGTACCAAGGTATTATCCAGGTACCCGGGATAAAAATTAGGAATGATTTCAAGGAATTTCCAGAGAGTAGCAGAGGGAATCCTTGCCTTGGATTTTACATCGAGCTCCCAGGAGATGGCCGGATCCTCTTCGAGATCTCAAGCCGATGACAAGACTGGACTATTTGTTAATATTCTTTTAAACTAGTTCGAGAACTTATGTACTTGCCCTACTTGTATAATAGACTGTAATATATTTAGTGTAATAAAGAAAGTTAATGAATAATAAGAATGAGTATGTTTAATTAGACGAGTATGTCTAGCGAACCCTCTAATTGCCTCTTCCTGATCCTTGAAAATCACCCGTAGACCTAAGTTAATGTTAATTCTCTTGCGGTGGGAGAAAACTTTGCGTGCCACCTCCTCGGTTGTCCTGTGATCCTGTTAGAAATCGAAAATTTCAACCCCTAAAATTTTCGCTCGGGAGAGACTCGGTGCCACCTCCTCGGTTATCCTATGATCCTGTTAGAAATCGAAAATTTCAACCCCTAAAATTTTTGCCCGGGAGAAACTCGGTGCCACCTCTTCGGTTATCCTATGTTCCTGTTACAAATCGAAAATTTCAACTCTTAAAATTTTTGCCCGGGAGAATTCCATGCGACCTCCTCGGTTGTTCTATGTTCCTGTTACAAATCGCCAGAGGTGGAATAGGATCATAGGACAACCGAGGAGGTGGCACCGAGTTACTCCCGGGCAAAAATTTTAGGGGTTGAAATTTTCGATTTCTAACAGGATCATAGGATAACCGAGGAGGTGGCACCGAGTCTCTCCCGAGCGAAAATTTTAGGGGTTGAAATTTTCGATTTCTAACAGGATCACAGGACAACCGAGGAGGTGGCACGCAAAGTTTTCTCCCACCGCAAGAGAATTAACATTAACTTAGGTCTACGGGTGATTTTCAAGGATCAGGAAGAGGCAATTAGAGGATTCGCTAGACATACTCGTCTAATTAAACGTACTCATTCTTATTATTCATTAACTTTCTTTATTACACTAATTATTTTACAGTCTATTACATAAGTAGCGCAAGTACATAAGTTTAAGACTATATTAGTACAAAAGAATATTAACTAAATGTCCAGTCTTGTCATCTCGTCCATCTGGTTCCTTCCGTTGCAATACCTTCTTCTTTAGAACCAGAGTCCTGCATAAGAGCGGAGATTAATCTGACTTTTCCTCCCTAGAACCCGGTGGCGACGTCCTTCGAGATCTTCTGGATGATCTTCGAGCCGATCCTGTTCGCAGTGACCGGGACCCAGATAAAGATTTCGGAGCTGGAGGGTAGCACGGTGTACCTAGGCATTGGTTGTCTTTTGGCAGGGATCGTCATCCGCATCGCAGCGACCATCTTGGTTGGCGTCGGGTCCAAGTTGAACCTGAAGGAAAAAGTGTTCATAGCTCTGTCCTGGATGGCCAAGGCCACTGTTCAAGCGGCCCTGGGACCAGTGACCCTGGACGAGGTGGATTCCAAAAATGAGGAACAAGCTACGTACGCGCAAACCGTGTTAACCCTTTGCGTCCTCTCCATCTTGCTGACGGCCCCTACCGGGGCAATCGTCATCTCCTTGTCAGGCCCAAAGCTGCTGACCAAGACCACTGTCCCTGTGGTCCAGCCCGAGGGCTGGAGGACTCGCAGACCCTCTATCAGGGACATCTCCATCATCAACGAGGACCCCGACCTGGAGGAGAACGCCGAAGAGAGGAAACCCTGACCTCCGAGGCACCGGCGATTCTGTAACTTGAAGCGAGATTAGACCTGGAGCTAGACGCAAAGAGTATTCGTCGTCGATTAAGGTCCCGACCTGCCATGGAGATTTTGTACCTTCAACCGAGACTAGATGCCAGGAACTAGATCTAGAGCTGAACGCTTTGCATCCTCTCCATCTTGAATAACTTTTGCTGAAAGCAACTGCCAAAGCTATCGCTCCATATCGGATCTGAAGTTTCTGACCAGGACCACTGTCCCGTAGTTCAGCTCCAGGTCTGCAGAACACGCGGATCTTCCATCGGGAACGAGGGGACGTCCTGGAGGGGAACGCCGAAGATAGGAAACCCTGATTTCTGAAATGGGGATTTTGTATCTTGAAATGAAACTTGATAACGAGGACTAGAGGTCTCGTAGGCTTGGAGCTGAGGTAAGCTGGGTCTTATCGTTAACAAGAAACTGTGCATTCTGTGTATATATCCTTATCAATATATCCTACCGCGAGGGCATTATTTGTAGATTTCTCGCTGAAAGCGGAAATCCATATAGTTAGGATCGAAATATTGTCTAATTGTAGTTATGTTGTTTAGTCGATTTTAATTGTAAAATCAGAAACAAGCGAGCGTGCCGAATTAGGAATAAAATTATTTTCGGTAAATTGGATATGTGTTAGTTTTTTATTTTAATGCTTGCATTCTTCTTTCGTGCCCTCGTCAGATTTCTTGAAGGCACTTTTAGAAGTTAAACGAATAAACGATGAATTAAGAGGAATCATTTTTGAGAAACTACATTTTACTCGGATTCTCGACGAAACGACAATTGGGGAGTGGGAATTACTTTTAATGATAAAATAGAGGAGAACCGCTCCGATTTCGCTGGTCTGTCTCGGAGCTTCTTAAAGCTCCTGAATCGGAAAGGAGGACTGGGTTAAAGCCAAGAAACGAGGAATGTAGGTCTCCGGCCTTTTTGTCGCTCTTAAATCTCGAAAAAAGAAAAGACTAAACGTGCCAGGAGGAGAAATAAATTATTCAGAAATAAAGGAAACCTTTTCTCTTTCCTTCCATTTTGTATACGGTACTTTAAAACTTCCAGTTTTACAGGTTCAGATCCGGACAATGGACTGGGTTAAAGCCAAGAAATGGGAAAAGTAGGTCTCCTGGATCGGTATCTTCAGGTTGTGCGAAAATAATGGGAAACGCCCGTGGGAAAACAATAAAATTTCTCTTCGCGGCCGGAAATATCTGCTCCTTACCTTTCGGAGATCTTTTCTTCGGGTCTTCGCAATATCGGAGAAAAATTCCGGACTAAGGGTGGAAAGCAGGAAAATTAGGGAGTATCTCTGCCGAGGTCTTCGATCTCTTTTCCTCCCCCAAATGAGAATGATTTTCCGGCTGCGAAAAATGTCTCTCTGCGTCGCTTCCTTTGATATGACTTTTTTATTAAACATCACATACTACGGCAAAATGGTTCCCACAAAAGTTTTTCAAAAAGATCCGATGGCCAACTTTTGTATGAACCATTTCTTCGTGGCGTGCCTCATTGAAGAGCGAATCGATGCGAACGACCTCGAAGGGGGCGAGGCCGGGGCTTGGGCAGTCCGGAAGTCCTCCAAAGTCCTTCGAGGAGGTGCACGAAATGCATCCTTCGGCGAGTCTGGACATTTGTCAAGGCAAGTCGCGAGTTGTCCGTAACTTGTACCGTCCCCCGCTTGTAAGGTTCACCCACTTAAACGTATAACGAGGCTTCTTTGGTCCTAGTCGCGGCTTAAAGGATAACGGCGGATGCAGCATCTGGAAACTCGCCAGAAGGACAGACAATCGTAAATCCTTACAACTACCGTGCCCGTGGCCGAGTCCTGGCAGGTTACGTCCCTGAGAGCCCCAATTGGCGGCGAAGATCAATTTTTAATTCCAAGTCCTACTTCGAAAAGATATCCCGAGGAAAGATCTCGGGATTTCTCTCCCACAGGACTCGGAATCCTTCTTCTAACGTCGATACAAATCTTACAAAGAGATTTATCTCTAATTCGATGTTACAGAAACCGTGAAAAATGGCCAATTATGTCTACAATTGCACACGTAAAATTTCTAGGATTATGCTCCTACTTTGCCCTTCTTCCAATTTAAGAGAAATAGCGTTTCGCTTTCCCGAGGCACATTAAGGCAAAGTGCTGATGACGTGGATGGACACGAGAGTGCCGATCCTGGTCATCCGGACCACGAAGAGACCCTGAAGACTGGTACGAGTATAAGTTCCTCTCGATAGTCCGTAGACCTCTCTTCAGGGTCCGACACGTTCCTCTTCGTTTATAGGGCGAAGATCAGCAGTCCTTCGAGGCAGTTAAACGCGTCCACATCTTCTCTTTTCTTTTAAGAAAGAAAAAGCGTTTCACCGTCACTGGGTACGTCAGGGTGAGGTGCTGACGGCGAAGGTTGACATAAGGGTGCTGTTGCTGGCGCTCATCCGAACCTTGTAGGGATCCCGAAGACCCCCGACACAGGCAGGATTCCTCTCGGCAATCCCGAGTCTTCTCTTCAAGGCTTGATAGACGTTCCTCTTCATGACGAAGAGAACGAAAATTAGCAGTCCTTGAAGACAGTTAAAAGCATCCGGTATATAGAAGAACTCTTCCTTCCACTGCAGGTTCGTCGCGTAGCGGTTCACGTGGAAGGACACCACTTCCAGGACCCAGGAAATCCCCATCACGGTGAACAGCTTCACGTTCATGATGAACCTGAAATCACGTAAACATTCTGTTTAATAAAAATTTCGATGACCCAAGCTTATGGCGTACAATTTTCATGTCGAGGGGCCTCTTAATCGCGGCGATGCTCGTCAGGAAAGTCGATGGTGCGGAATTAATTACTAGCGAGTTACATCGCAGGATCTGCTTGCTGGATCGAGTTTACACGACGTGTCTCTAGCGCTTCGTAACGACGTCACGTCCCAACTTCGTCCTGGACGTCGCGACGCCGCGTCTCTCCCCTACCCAGCAAGGATTCCCTTCCAGGATTTTACCCCGTCATCCTGTGCCTTGGATTTCGACCTAACACCCGCACCCTCTTAGAGAAAATTTCATTTTCCTCCTCCTCGTGGACGAGGGACAAAAATAACCGAACAAATAATCACAATACCATTCAATTAATCGTGCGAGGGGAAACGTTGTGACTAAAACCTGGCAAAAAGGGGAATGTAGAATTAACCCGGGGGCACCTTTTCACTCCGGGAGGAGGGACCTTGTTATTCCAGCTCGACGGCGATAACGCGGTTACGATAACTCGGGCATCCGCGGAGTTGTCGCCGAGGTACAACCTCGTTATCCGAGCCGAAGACCGCGGGCAAACCACCACGCTTTACGAGCAATAACCTCGCTAATTCAACCATCCTGGGGACTACCAATGCCGAGCCGAAGATATTACAGGAAGGACCCTCCACCCGGCTCTTTCGATAACGAACTCCCCTGTTTCCCTCGAAATTGTCTATTTTCATGTGCAAGTACTTTTCGGTATAGGGATTAATTTATCCGTTAATTAAGTCAAGACAAAAGAACAAACTTCGTCCGATCTGCCTGGAAGCGCCTGCTGCGAGGATCGGCAGGACCAGCCATGACTTTCCTTATCTCAGCCTTAACCTTGCTGCAGCTCACGGCCGTAAGGACGAAGAAGACGACGTTGGCCAGCAGCTGGATGGACAGGGGCCCCATAAAGAAAAGTATCTCCCCGATGTACCCCGGCGTCTCTGCAAATCAAACAGGAATAACAGTTACTTCCAGTTCGTGGGAAGTTGCCGCGCGGAAGAGCCGCAATACGGCCACGGTCCATTGCAAGGATTGCAGGGGAGTCCCCGAAAATAAATAGCCTGTTGCTGGGAAATCTACTGCCTGATTTCTCTCCAAGTTGCGCAAAGCTGCCGGAGTGATTCTAGTTGAATCCGAGCCACGAATGGGGATCTAACACCGGATGATCATCCTGGCTTTATTTCCACGCACCCCTTCCCCCGGAAATCTGCGGCCCTTGGATAACATCTGCGGGGAGATTTCCTCAGTTTTCCAGAGACTAGGGAATTAGCCTTCAAGTCTGTGCCCTTCTCCCGAATCCAAAACCACGACTCGTGAATTAGTCTGCCCTATCGATGCAAAAGACTCCCAAATCCAAGACCGGTCCCCTCCCCTGCACCAGGACACAATGGACTCGATTTAACCCCGTTTCCCCCGGCTCGACCCTACAGGTGGGGAATTTCATTAATTCCCTAGGTTCCTTCGACGTCCCCTTCCCTTGGGCTCGACCTCCGGAGGTCTGCGTCGTTTGTGCACCTCGAGATCGAAATACTAATGGGTGCCATTCTGCCTTCCAGCCGGCTCTTAATTTGCGCCTAATGAGACGTAATGACGCCCGAACGGAATACGTTCGATCGTCGACTCCCTTTCGAGCACTTTTCCATTGCGCCAGCTCGACTCGGCTTTGGTGTTGGGGTAGCCACCTCGAATACCTTGGCCGGGGCTCGTGGTAGTTACTCCGGGGAGGCTTCCGGGGAAGTTTCTCGGGGAAGTCGGGAACTTCGATTCCCGAAACTCGTTCGAAACCATTCCCGAGATTTCTGCTACCATTAGCGGCTCCCCTGCTGAAGGAACACTGTCCTCCGCTCGCACATTACTTCTACCTAATGGACGTGCCCTCGACATTGCCGAAGAGAAACTCCGGAGGAAGGGAAATTTCTTTCGAATTTCCCCCTTTCTCTCCTTCCTTTCTTTCGGAAGACTAACGTAAATGGAATACCACGATACTGCCGAAGAATACATTGAAACGATTTTCTACCTAATATCTTTGGATATCTAATGGAGCGCTCTGAAATATACGTATGTCTTGGAAAATTGAGAAAAGCTCACTCACGGGCGAAGAAACATCTCTCGGTGCCTATATTCGGCCTGAGATGTAGAGGTAAAATGTCCATGGAGTCCGCAAGTATCCCCAGACCGGTGATTCCCAGAGCGAGTCCCCAGGCATACGTGCAATAAGATAGGAACCTCTTCAGGTGATAATGCCTGTTGCTCCTTGGATTTCCAAACCTCTTCAGGCCCCTGAAAGCAAACCAACGCTCAAATCAAATCAAAATTGACAATGATTATACCTCTCGTAGAAATATTCTTTAAACGTTATCACGAGCATCTCTAGGTAAAACGCATCCTCGATACCGAGACGCAAATAAATGAATGTATAAAATGTTAAGAGCACGAATATCCAGAACTGTATTATGCAATCACCCCGTCAATTTATGTTAAGCATTTTCGCCCGAGGGAACGGCGGGAGTTTGATATTAAATTATACAGTATCGGTGCGCCGAAGTCGACGCGGGAACAATTTCGAGCCTCTCGCGAGATGCATCTTCGCTCTCCTCTCAGCCTCCGCGTAGAAACTCGAGAAGCTCCGGCTTGGTGAGGCTTAAAGCCCGGAGCTTCTTTTCTAAGAGGATCGCTCCTTGAAAACACAAACAGCGTTGTGCCGATGGAGGTTTTAAACGCGCCGCTCGTGCTATCAGATAAGAGACCCCGGAAGCCGATGCACTTAAATGCACTATTCCGCCCGGATTCTCTTCCCAAGGTCGTGTGCGCCATTTTCTCGAGAGGTTATAAGCAGACGCGTATCGTGAAAATTCCCGGGAAAATATACCGCGAAGGGAAAAAAAATCTCTAATCGAATCCACTTCATGGAAAGCTGAATTTTTTTTCCTTTTTTATCCGTGGGGGTAATTCATTCCTTTATCCATGCCAAGGTTTTGCTCATTTTCGCGACGCGAGGGTTTAATTGGAACTCATTCGTCAGCAATTTTACGATAAGGTGGAGATAGAAAGAGATAAATATGTAAGTTATTATAAAAAACATCGGTAATGAAGATTTTCATACCCGAAGGTTCGCCAAATGTCGAAGCACATGACATTCAGCCAGGAGAACGCCGAGAGGAAGAAGAAGAGCATGGAGTATCCTGCAATAAGAAAAAGAGAAAAGATTTTTCGACGGTGATTCTTTTTTTTTTTAAGGGAGAACGACGGCAAGGGGTCCCTAGGGATTTTCGAACGGGAACCTGGACGCGTTCTCCAGGGTACCGATCCCACCGTAAATTCCCCGTAACTCTCCATCGCCTCGTCGAAATGGGTCAGCTGTTTATCGTTTATCGGTACCTCGGCATTTATTAATCCCGGAAAATATCGGGAATGGTACAGAGTGTAGCCAGGAAAAAGGATCGACGATTAATCGCTTATCGGCGGCGGCCGTCGCTTAATTAATGCTCCCATCAGCAATAACCATTTTGGATCTGCCCCCGGTTATGATAGCACGATCGTAATCGTAATCCACCTCCGATGTATACATGTATACTATACATGTACGGTATACACGTATACTATATAGGGAATTTCGGGGGTGAGCACGTATGTACGTGTGATAATGTGGCATACTCCAATTCGGCAGAAATTTATGAGACTTCCGGGCGCCATTGTCCCTTCCGCCTGAAATTGTCAATTTCGGCGTCCTTTGAGAAAAATCTTTTTTTAAAAGACCCTCTACGTCCAAACTCTCGTACTTGAAAATCCGTCTTCAAAACTGTGACCCAATCATTTTTAATAACGTATCGTTCGTATAATTCGAATAATTCACAGACCTAAAGCCTTGCATCCCACACTCCAGTCGTGGGTTTCCAAATTAGGATCCCAATGGACGCTTTCCGGGGTTGCCAGGACAACGACGGTGTGACACACGTAAGCCATGAAGAGACTGGCCACGTGACACATGAGTGTCTTTCCGTGCAAATTTTGCAGAGATGGAAGACAAATGTAGACCAGAAGCGTCAACAGCAGAAATGTGCAGCTCGTCAGCTCCAGAGCTGCATTCACTCCGAACCTGCAAAAAAAAAAAATTCAATCGTTACATTTAACTGTCAAGAAAAAGAAAGAAATACACAAAGTGCGCATTCCAATTGGACCGAATCGGTCTCTACGAATTCCCGATTCATTCTCTCTTCTCTGTATTCCTGCTTATTATAAACACAGGCTGTTCTCCAGCTGGCAGACGCTGTTATTCCGATTTTATCGCGGGTTTAAACAAACCCCGTGCATACATCCCTCCGCTATTTAACCCACCTGAATGAAAATTATTACACCGAAGTGATTTTTCCACTTAAGAAATTGCATCCATTACGCCCACATTTTCATTCTAAAGACAGAGAATAAAGAAGAGAGGCTCCATTATTCTTTGAATTAACAAAACATTTCTCCGGTTTAACGACAATTATTTTCAGCGTACGAGCACTTGTCCGAGCCCTGGTAAAACTTTTTCCGGGAAAACTAATCGCGCCGATTAAATTCGTATAGAAAGAGTGGAAAGGCGGAAAAGTCGTCGGGGAATTATCTTCTCGTGGTCATCCCTCGCTTCCAGAGGGAATTCCGGGAGCGAAGCCGAGGGGCTCCTCCACGGGATAATCTCCCGACAAGAGTGGAACCGGATGGTCGAAGAAGGGAGTCCGTTTTAATGAATTCCCAGACGTCGAGGCGGAATTCGTCGCGGGCCTCGGCTCTAATGACACCATCGATTCACCCCGCTTAATTGAATCGTTAATTCTAATAAAGAAGCGAGCCCGTCCCGGAATGAACGTCTCGCCTTTTCCCAGCGAGTGCATCGTTCGCTCAAACTAGCCCTACGGAGTCTGGGAATTTATTAAATCCGCCATTCGAATCGCCGATAATACCTCCGTCCTCCTTGGATTTTCCATGCCTAAACCGGGAGCTTCCTTCTCGTTTAACCGATTGAAAACATTTCAATAAGACTAATCCATGAATATTATATCCCAAATGCCGGAAATTATAACCCATTTATAGCATCGAAGAGGCTAACGCGTTTTCGAAGTCAGGATTCCAAGATGGCGGCGTCCTGTATCGAAATCGACAGAAGCGAAATCGGCGCTCGTTAGTCTCCTTTAAGGCGCCTTCGAGTCCCCGGAAGGACTCGGAGTTTCCTCGATCCCTCGGATCAAAGTGTCGGGGGAATTCAACCACGAAGCCGTGGATCAATCGAGCTAATAGGTGGTTAATCGATCGATTCGTACCGCGTGGCCGAGGTCTCGTAGACGGAGGGCTCGGGAAAGCAGACGAACGGGTAGAGGCCCTCCCGGAACTCCGAGTTGTTGTAGAACATGTCCATGCAGTGTTCCTGGTGGTCGAAGGTCTTGTAGGTGGGCACGTAGACGTGGCCCCGGCTCGTCATGTGCCACCTTTCCTCGGGGAGGGTCGGGTACATCCCGTGTTTGCAAGGTTTGCCCACCAGAACTCCGTAACCTGCCCAAATCGGAAGGAAATGGCCTCGTTAATGCTCGTCATTGGCGAGAAAGAGATGCGCCCTTACCATCTCGAAGATGACTCAAGGGTCACTCCATATATCGAAACGTCAAAATATTGACAAAAACCTTTCCAAATTTACACGAGATACCTAAAAACGGAATGGTCCCTTACCAGCCGAGACGTCGAAGACATCGTCCTCGGAGACGTTTTGCGAGAAATTCACCAGCTCTTGGTGGAGCCTCTCGGAGGTCGCGGAGCTCGGAAGAGGGCGACACTCGTTGAAAAAAAGCGCCTGGTCCTCGGGACAGCATTTCCGGAGACAGGCGTGTTCCAGACAAAATTCAGGAGTGGAGCAGACCCTTGCCACCAGGAGCCCTCCCGAGGAACTCCGATCCAGACATCCGGTGCTCTCCGTCAGCGTCAGCTCGGCCGATGACGTCACCTAAAAGACGCGAGATCCGCTATTAGAAATGATAAACCGGGCCGCCTTCCCGGAAATCCTCGTTTCGGCTTTCCGGGACCTGCTCTTCCTGCCCGTTGTCATTTTTATCGAAACGACTTCCCATCGTTCGCGGCCGGCATCATATCCTTCTACGTGTTCGCGGATGTACTTGGCGCGACACTCTACCGAGTTCCCCGACCACGAGCCGAAAGAATTCCCAACTGGGAGACGAATTCAATGACGTATCGGATTCCCGAGGAGGAATTCGTGAGCGTCGAGTTCCTAATTGCGGCATTACTTATGTTGGCCGAATTACGTAAGAGTTATTTAATCACCCCGACACGCAATATCCTCGCTCGGGATTGTCCGTTGTCTTGGCTGCGCAAATATTAAAATCAATAGGACGATATAGAAGTCGGCTCGAATGGGTATCACGTAAGACTCGCGGAAATGACCCGACCGAGGTTGTTCCTCCTCAGGATCGCGTTTAGAGGTCCAGGAGCCCCTTCGATGGCGTATTCGAAGAATTTCATAAAGACTCGGGTCAGGGTTCAGACATTCCCTCGCGGTTCGACGAAATCGAGGAAACGGACTCCAAGAGCCTTAAGGCGACGTGAAAGCTCGCTTATCACCCTTATCTCGTATGAAATATTTTCAGTTTAAAATCTCCCTAGATTCCCGAAAGTTCCCCAGGTTTTCCTGAATTTCTCTAGAGTTTGCCGAGTTTCCTCGGGTTCCTCGACCCGATGACAGAGTCGCGGAGGCGATAACCGACCGGGCCGTCAATCGATGAACCGACAATATCCAAGTTCCCTTTGTTGGCAGCCTGGTTCTCTTCTGGCTCGCGGAGGAACGAAGGAACTTCGGAAACTACATGTACCATTTCGCACACGTAATAGCGGGTACGCGAGAGGAATATCAATACGCTTGACGTATCAGATTTCACTTTGCACGAGTGGACGGTAAAACACGGGGAACGGAGCCGACCACCGTCCAGTTTTCACGGCTCGATAAAAAAGGTAATCCTATCACCCTGGAGCAGCCTTGCCCAGTTGCCGAAATAAGAACTCGCGCGTCGGCAGCGCCACTCAATTGGAGCTACGATGAATCCAGAATTTCAGAATCCACGACTCAAATGAAAAAACACGAGTGACATTGACGTTCATACGTTATTCATATTTAGAATGGAGATTCGTCGTCTTGCATCGCGACTCGTAGCGAAAATAAAACCCCCTTTTTCATTTTATATCCAACTTACGGTCCCAACGGGGATACGATTTATAAAAAATAACCAATATTTGGAGTAACCGCATCGCGGCGACCCGTAGAAATCAATCCATCGACTATCCCGGCGGGTGTTATTGTTTTAAACGGGAACGTGAAAACGAGCGGCTGGCCGAGATCGCCGGTTTAGGGGATCCCCGTTTTTTATGACGCCCTTCCGAGCTCGTCGGGTTTACGGCCCTGAGCCCTGCCCACGTTTTCCCAGCCGATGAGCCGAGTTTGTTTGCCCTGCAAACTTCGGCCGACTTTTTGCTCGGCTGATCGGCGCCGTTTAGGACGTCGAGAAACGATCGGCCATTTGCTAACTTCCTCCCGCGTGTACTTGCAAATCTCCTCCGTGCAAACTTAAGCGTAATTATTTACTCGTCAACCCGAAAGAACCTCCCACGAGTGATTTGTCTTGATCGTTGGTATTTAACTCTCCCCCTTGTGTAAATCGAGGAAGGCAATGCGCTCGTTTTTTTTTTTTTCTTATGCCACTTTTCCCGTTTTCCCGGCTTTTTGCGTTCTCCATCCGCTACACCTTGTTCGGCGGATCGAGAAACGAGGAAGGTGATTCAGAGAGACCGATTCGTCGAAAAGGCCGATCTCGCGGAGGCGAGACCTCGATTTTAATCACCGCTTCCTCGAGATGCATTTTCCGCGAGCAGCCGCTCGGAACGAAAAGCGTTAATCACGGGCAAAACTGAAATGTCGTTTGCACAACAAGGAGCCAAAGATGACCGTGAGAAACCCGTTCCGATTCAAGATGGCGGCCCCATGAACGCCTCGAAAAGGCTCAAGGAAAACAAACGTAAACCCGCCGCTTGAGACCTCTCCGAGATTAACAAGATTAACGTCGTAACTTAGTTTCTTCATACGGGATATTTCCGTTCATTTCATACGGGATGAATATTTTATTATTAGCATTTTCTAACCTGCAGGCCATTGTTCACGAAGGTGACATCGGTGGCGTTGATCTCGTGATCAACAATGGCATTTTCGCACCGAGGGGGTCCTTTTGAGACCGCCAAAATCACTGAAAAAGGATTGAACGTTCCCTAAAACTAATTTTCGAAATTCATAAAATTAGCCATATTTCCTGCACAATTACCGCCATCCTTTATAGCGCCCTCGACAAAGGGAAGTTCCTCCAGCCAAGAAGACTCCTCCCGAAGAACGGACACGCAAGCCTTCCTGTCAACACTGAAGACCTCCCCAAAACCACAACACTTCCTGACGCTCAAAATCCGGGGAGAGGAAAAACCACCCTGACTTTCATTACCCCCCCTACACTGTAAAACCACAGGATAACTGTTATTAAGAGCTCGAAACAAAACATCCACGCAAGCGTCGTCAAAGACGCCATCTTTGGCGTCCTCGAACTTCGAGACGCCGAGTTCTGCAGCCGCCCTGCAGACCGGAAGTCCGACAATTTCCGGTCCCAGGACGACTTCCGAGGCATCAGGGGGTGCAGGGGCGCAGGAAAATCCTGCAGCATCCGGGATCAACACTTGGTCAGGGTCGCAACACTTCCCCAGCGGAGATGTCTGAGCTATTCGACCCTGAAGAGCGCCCAGAAGAAGCGCCAATTTCAACGGCCATCCTCGGCGAAGGTCGCACTTGCGCCAGGTCGTCATGGCGGATTTTCCAGCTGCACCTTCGGGAATTTATTCCGAAATGCGTGTATCCTGGGTCCTCTAGCCTCGGGCCTCAAAGCGGTGGCGTTTCGTCATTTTTCATTTGATCTCGCCTCTCCAACGGCACTCGACCCGCTTCGGGGACTCAAATAAATGCTCGGCTTGCTCCCGCGTCCATATTGCGCGTCACTTTCTCTGGTTCCCTTTCCCCATGACCCCTTTCACCCCGAGTTTCAACCCTTTGAACCCCCGGCTAAGCCGAAAACGAGCAGCGGGTTCCTCGGCGACGATCGGGCTTCTTCCTTGACGTTAACTCTCTTATCCTGGACCGAGGATGCTGGGTCTCATTTTTTTTCTCTTGCGTCCACCTCGTCCTTAATTCGTTCAACCGGTCCTTATTGCGTTGAACTCGTACTCATTCTCATTTATCCAATGCCAAAAAAAAAATATACATGTATAAACCCCGACATTCATCGAACTATCCACATCTCAGGCCTCTTATCATACGTCCACTTCATCGTATCATACATTGTACATTTATAAATTCACTCCCTCCACGATCCTCTCAACACTCCCATACGAATCTCCTCTCCCGAACTCCTTCCATCCCCTCTACCCACTTTTTAACTCCTACCATTATGAAAAAATTGTATTGTACAAATTAAACCTTTATTCTCTTCAAGAATATCCACACACGCGTTCGCGTTTAATTCCGCTCGAATTGATATAATTTTCATCAATTAAAGCCCAATTAATCCCTTCGAGCGTATCGGCACGTATGCGCAGGATTAACTTTAAAATTTGCGGAGTTATTTTTACTCCATTAAGCGTAACGAAGTGGAAGATTAAATCGCGTTGAAAAAAAAACTCGCCTCTGGAGAGATTAAATTATGGAGGCTGCGATTCTCTCTGTCCTCGAACGGACACTTCTGATTACTTCCTTCTCCTGGATTTTCGAGGCGTAGAAGACGTTTACCGAATTTCTTTGGCCTCTCAGTCGATTCGATAAACAAGAGAAACAAGAGAAACAAGGGAACAAGGAAGCATCGCGATTGGTCGACCGAACGATTCACTTCCTCGTCGCCGGTTTCTCGTCCTCGGATTTAAATTCCAGATTTTCTTCCTTCTCGGGTTTATAGTCACTTGATTGGAGATTAAACCGGTAATGGAAATCGTTAGATAATTCGCATAGGGATTAACATACATGGGATAGGCATTAATAAAATATCTCCGCGTTTTTCCAATCCTCTCAACTGCCGGTTAATCGCCTCTTGCGGATTTTTTTTCCCTCGGTGTTAGTTTTCTCAAGTGGACTGGAAAACTCTGCTTTACTTTTCTCGAGCTTTCCTTGCGTCCCTGAATAATATTTCCGAATTCATTATCTTCTTCTCGCGAATTCCTCTTCTCTTATGTTAATCGCGATTCTTCTGTTTCTTCTCATCACTGTTGTATTATTTCTTGATTGCATAAACTGGCATTATTAACACGCGTAATCGCGATTCTTCCCATTGAGTCAGTCTTTATTTTCCCAGGGTAATTTCAGAGGGCGAAAATAGTTCCCGGGGCTCTTCATCGCTGCTTCTTTTCTCCGCTTCGATTTATTTTCTTCCGGAAAAATCGGTGAAAGTTAACTTTCTGGTATATATCCTCTCGTAAACATCTTCAAAGTTTAACTCCGATACCTCGCTTCAAAGCATTATCAGAAAAGATGACTTCTCTCTTCACACGAAATTCTCCATTGAAGAAGACCTCGAGCCTCGTCCACTCTTCTTGTTCAAGATCACGAACTTTGCTCTATCCGTAATAAAAAAAATTCAGACAAAAGAAGGGCGATAACTCATTTCATGGTTCGATCGGCAGAAGAAGCGCCTTTCTCTCCTGGCCTCGTCCTCGGCATTCCGAAATTCCCGGGGAAAAACAACGGTTTATTATATAACGAGGATGGATCGAGCCGATGGTTCGCGATCAATGGGCTGCCGACCCTGAATTTCCGTCTCCCCTCGTTCCCCGTGAAAACTAATGGCAGGAAACGGGAACGAAGCTGATTAGCGAGCGAGCACGAGCCCTCGAAGTCCCGAAATTGCGAGGATCCCCTCCGTGGGATCGATTCGGCGAACTTGAAGAGCCCTACCGAGGATAATTGCCTAATTGCCTGGCGAAAAGTCCACGTCTTCCGGGCCCGGATCTAACCTAACCTGGAATCCGGGGATCGGAATGGCCCGAGGGAACTCGCGGACACGCCGGATAGAACCGGCGACCGGTCGAGACTAATTCGCTGACAAGAACGCTGCGTGTACGACACGCACTCGCTCTTCCACCGGCTCTCGGGATCCCCTCCACTTCCAGTTCCCTTTTTCCACCTTCGCCGGGAAGGAAAATGACCTTACCCCCTCCGTTCCCCAGAAATTAGTTGACATTTCCTCGATCATACACCTGGCTGTTCATCTAACTTTCCGCGAGGGGTTTTTCGCGCTCGTCGCCTCCCCGAGAACGCGGGCGATCCCCGATACCTCGAATCCTTATCGGACCAGCCGACGGCGTGGGTGTCGGGTTCTTCTGGAAACGAGGCGGGGAACGATTACTCTTGGGAGGCGACCGAGTACACAAAGGATTCTCTTCAAAGGTTAAAGCCCGAACGTGTTTTGCGATCGGACCGACCGAGAAGACTTCCCTAGGCGGTGTTCTTCGTCTACAATTTCTTGCGAGGTGCCGTCGCCCTCTGATCGAGGAATCCTGGGAGGAACTAAGGATATCGAATTGTATTCAATATGCCACCTTCGGGAAGACTCCGGATTACTCCCTAGGAGCATGCAAGGATATTTAGTCACCCAGGATGATTAATTAAGACGCTCCTCGACGACCCGTTTCCACGGGACCTTCCTGCCCCTTGTCGTACCTAAACGAGCCCTGTCATCGCAGGAGACGTCTTCTTTGCGGCCTGTTGAAGAACATCCCGTGGGTTACCCTGCCCCTCCCGGATGCAAATTTATCATTGAAATACCTAAATCGTTTAAATGTCCCGATCGTTCGAATGTCCCAGGTTATACGATCGCATCTATAGAAATTATTCGCTGCTCCCAGGAATTATTATTCGGGGGTGAATAAAGTAAAAATCGACAATTCGTTAATAACGTCGTTCCACGCCAGTCGCACGTATCTCGCCACGTGCGGAGCACATTTACGAGGAAGTAACGAAGGCCCACCGGTCCTCGTAAAATTCTAAAGGCATCCATGAACTCTCGAGAAGTCCCGGAGACATAAAGTCTTCGGAGGTCTCCTCGATATCAGAAATTGGCCTCCGCGAGGAGGACGAAATTGCTCGAAGAGGGTCGTATATTTTCCACTGCTCGCAGGTGTTACCGCAAATGTCACGGGAATATCAAGATGCTGTCAATTCCCTGGCACAAAATGTATCCGTCGCGAAACTCTGTCCCGAGTCATTCCACCGGGACATTTCGGAGCCTCGAATGGAGAAAGCCGAGGAGGATCCTTTGCGATCCGAGGACAAAATCGTAAGAGATTACGCCGTAAAGAGGTCGTCGCGTATAAACCGTCCTGAAGGGAGTTTATATATACGGGGAAATCGCCGGCAACCCGAGGCGTTTCCAGGGGAAGATAATGGCGGGTGCAGCCGCCGATAAATAGAGAAGACGTATTCCTCGGTACCTAGGGCTCGGAGAGCCATCTTCGCCTCGCCAGACGAATATCGGGCCTTACGAGGTGGCCTTTACTATCTCTAACGGAGTACCGATCCTTCGGCCGGTTTATTAAGGCGGCCGCGATTAGGTTTATTAAGGCACCCGTTAAGAGGATTATCCTTAGACAACCGGCGAACCGGGGAGGGAAGATCCAATTTAGCGATTTAACGCGAAACAGACGCATTCCGTCCGAATGAACGACTTCGCGACGCTCCGAATGCGCCAGGTGCTGCATTTACACGTGACTAAAACTCAGGAGGTGAAACGCTTCGTGAAATATTTTTCCCGGGGAGTATAGCACGCCTCGCAGCTGTGAAACGTAATCCTAAAGTATTTTCTTTTTTTTCCTTACTCTCCCCCAGGACTCGGTCGACCTCGGGGATGGAAAAGGAGAAGCCGTTCGGATCCCGAAAAAGGAAAAGAAAAGTGACGGCGCGCCGACGGAGATCCGATATCGAGGGGAGAGAAAGAAGGCCGTCGGGTCCTACGGGTTTGCGGAATCGCCGCCGAGGAGACGTCGAAAAGACATCGAAAAGACCTCCAAAAGACGGCGAAAATAGAGGGAGGGATTCGCCGAGACGCGTAACTCTTGCATCCTTCCATGACAAACGCGTGACGTGATCTCCCAATGGAATTTTTTATCGCGACCTTGCTCCAGAACCCATCCCCCCATTTTATTCCCCGTTACATTTAAAAGGTATACAGAAAAGCTGCGCACATATTTTATCGCATACGCATTTAAATATTGTTCCAGGGCAACGTTCCAGAGATTTATCGACGGTCGAGGCATCCAGGGAAGAATTTCCGTCGAGGTAAGGAAGGGGTTTCTTTGTGGCCAGGGCGAATGTCCCGGGATGTCCTTTCTCGGTCCCGGAGGGAGATTCGAAGGAGAAGGACCTCGGGAATGTGCTCTTCGTTCCCAGGAAGGCCGCACAAAGCGAAACTTCCTAACTCTCGTGATCCCGTCTATTCATAGAGACCGACGACGGTTTATTTGAGCGTCGTGCCCGGGTTCTCAACTTTGCTCCTGCCGTTTAGCCCGTAAAGGGATACCGTCCCGCGACTCGGAGACGGTCCTTTAAACGTCCGAATCTCGAGGCAAATGGGGCAAACGAATCCTCTTCTAACGTGTCGAGAACCAACGAGGCGAAATCGACGAGGGTATCTTTCTCAATCGATTGCGTAGAGATCATTTTACGAGCGAGTTCGGTTCCCGACAGGAAATAAAAAATGGCGCCGGCCTTCGGCGACCTCGACGCAGTTCTCGAAAAAAAAAAAAAAAATATTCCGGGCACTGTTCTAATTTATTCCAGTCCAGAGGGGACTCGATGAATTTCTGTCGATCTCTGAAAATTCTACGAGATGACTCAGCCCGCGAAGCGACTAGCGATTAGGGGGGAACCGATAACCTTCGCTCGTTATTAATGACCGCCAGCTGACCGGGACTCCGAAAAACGAGGGCAAATCGTAGCGGGTGAAAAACATTTCGAAAACTCGGCTATCCCAGATCGGACGACGAGGCGCAATTTGCGATCCACGGGAAATAATTTCAATTCGTCCGGCATTTTTTCGGGTTACTCGGGTTTCGAGTTTCCGGGCTTGCCGCATCGCCTGCAGCTGCAAGTGCATCCACGGGTGCCGTTTTTCGACCGAGAAGAGCGCACGCGCTGCGTCGGACGACCCAATTATCATTTGGATAATTATTCCGGGCAGCGGCCCTCCCTTCGGCGCGCTCGGCCACGCCGGCTTTTAAGCGGCGCTTTCGAACGCTTCCGAACGCTTTCGGAACGAGAGGAAGAGTGGAGTCCCGTCCCTGCGGACCGCCGCGAGAGCTCCGGCAAAATCCGTATGGATTTTCCGCGATTATCCGAGCTCGCCCGACGTCCGCCCTTACGGCGACTCGCCGCACGCGGAACGTCACCCTTCCGGTGACTTCTTGCAGGGCAGAGTTACCTACGTTGCAGTTTTCCGATACTCTTCCTAAATATTCACGTGGTATCGATTCAAGAATCTTACGGATATTCCTCTCTTGGCTCTCTACGCGGCAACGAAGATACGACACGCTCCTCTTTTTCGCGTGGTTAGGGGAAATGTGGAAAAATAGTCTTATTTCGTTTTTAATAAAAATCTTAGTCTATCGATCAGAAAATACCACTTTTAGCGAACGAGCGACCCTCGCTCGTGTTACTCTCGCAAAATAAGGTTCTGAAAATGATCAAGCGATAATGCATCCGTTAGTTCGGAGATTTGCTGCCAGATGGGAGCACCTTTTTAGCGATGCATTGGAGAGCAGTTTCCTACGATACCGAAGCGTTTTAAAAAGAAACCGGGAAATATTGAAAATCACGGATACATTCCTACCGCGTTTCGAAAATTCCTCCAATCCGACTCGATAAATTTTTCTTCATTTCCCCCAAGGAGTTTTACGAAAAGTATCATTTTAAAAGTTTCCTCGTGATGGTAAAAGAGAAAAATTAACACTCACGAGGAGTTGGGAGATCACTTACGGGCTGGTCGCGCGATCGCGTTCTCTGCTGCTCTTGGTGGAGAATTCGGGCGACTCGCGCACTTGTCACTTAACCTCACAATGGCGGATCGACACATCTCTGCGTCTTACCACGACGACTTACCCGGAGCGACTGCCGGTCCGGAGGACCGCGTCACGAACCCCCACCAGAAATACATTAACCGTCCGCATTCCCCACCGAGGGCAGCACAGGACCAATCGCGCGACCCTGCCCGTGCGCAATCTCCCAACTCATCTCTGTACATGCATGCACGATGCTCTTATCAAATCGATAGCAAAAGTACGACAGGTTTATCAACTTGATTGTACTTCAAGGTGCATGTTGCACTTCGATACTGTTAAAACCGTAAACTGACAGTTATCGGCTCCTAACGGTCGACAAAATGGGCGCAACGATTCCAAAAACCGCTCGGGAAATAAATCCTTTAAGAAATATGTGAGACCGTGCACGATTTTTTCAGAAAATACTACCCGGTGAGTATCTCTAGAACGCTGATAAGGGTCAGACAGATCTCGAATATCGCCTTGAAGTTTACAGTTTTTCTCCTGAAACTGTTACATTAATCGTAACGCGAGGGAAATTATGTTTCAACGAGCGATCAACTTTCTAATGCAACCCTGATTTACGTCTTGTTATTAATTCTGTAATGTTTTTTTTTTTTTTAATCGCCGCTGTGGACGGCGACCTTATGTTGCACTGGCAAAAGGCTCCGATTTAATCGGCATTCGCAATATTTAATACTGCCTCGAAACGAGAAGTTTCCAAGGCCAATGGTTGATAAGCCTTAGAGAAACGTTTGTAAATTTCAAGGTAAACTTAAAGTGCTTTGTACATTCAGAAACACAATGATTTGGAGTCGCTGAGTGGACAATTTCCTGGAGCTCGAGAACTCCGCCAAGATATGTCCGAGATGTTCGGCAGCCCTAGAGAAGCTGTTCGGGTTAAAGTTAAGGTATCACAAGTAAAGGAGGATTTCGATTCGCATGCCGTGTTGCGATGTATTAATTTTATCGTAACAGTGCACAAGAAATTTTTTTTCTTGCCCTAGATTAACTAATTTTATTCCTTCGTTATCTGCTCCATTTTTGCTGCAATTTTTTACTTCTACTCTCTTTCTGTGTAAAAAAAAATTATATTCACATAGCCCTTTGTGACAAATGCCCTTCTTCTCTTTTGTACCCTCAATAAATCTATCTTCGCTAATTCTATTTGTACTTGAAATTGATTCTTATGTTTCCTCCGTTTCACTTCCGTTAACTCTACATACAATTAATTTTTTCCATTTCCTTATATTTAACACGTAAACGAGAAACCTCACAAAATTTAACACTAATTCGTTGTCATTTCAGTAAAAAAAAATTTTTAATTTAAATCTGATAAGCATTTCTCATGTTAATCTGTAGTAACGAAAATACCGCATGCTCCAATAAGCGAAACGCATGCGCGAGCCATTTAGGTGCAATTGTGGCAATTATTGTGAGGAATCGTTCGATTTATTGCCTATTGACGTCGGGGTTAATATAGAAACGAGATTCTTAACTGGAGGGACGGGCAATCGAAATAATCAATTAATGTAATCTTCCGTTTCTTTCAGAAGTGCGAGACACGACATCAGCCAGAGTACAGGAAGTTCAGTGTAGATCCGCAAATAACGTCCATCGAAGTCTTGCAAAGTATCCTGATTAAAGCATTTGACATTAAAGGGTAAATTTCTCACGTACACCGTGTTATACAAGGAAAATTACTTTATATAAAAGAAAATCGTAATTACATGTATTTTCATTTTTCAGAGAATTTACCGTATCTTATCGAGCTATCGACGACTACGGCAGTGAAACGTATCTCTTCTTGCTATCGGATTGGGATCTGGACGCAGCTTTTATTAGGTAAACGAACTCAGTTATTTACGTAAAAACCATATGTTAATAAACGATTAAAATGTTTGATGTTAAAAGACGTTAACAATTTTTGTCAAGTACTTTTCAAAGCGTGCTGTTTAAATATTTCTACTAATGTGTTTACTCGATAAGATACAGTATCTTCATTTCGTTAAATCAGTTTGCAAACATGCTGCATTGTTTTCCAGTGCATCGGAGCCGTACCTCTACTTGCAAGTGAACCTGAAGCCCTTCGGTGAAACTGACGATTGCGAATGCGACTGGGAGGAGAATGTTCAGGAAGTGGTCCGGAGGCAGGAATCAGGATTTCCGTACAAAACTCAGAAACTTCCCGGCCTCATAATGAATAAGGTTACATTGATATCTTCCATAATGCTCCACTAACTTCTATTAACTGAAACCTCCAATTCTCCACAAAAATACATAAAAATAATTAAAATTATTAAAAAACTACTGCCTAGGCAATATATCAATAATTGTCATTTGACTCGATGCAAAGGAAAGAAGCATTCTGAAAAGTATCAATTTTCCAGATGGAGCGAACCCTGAACATGGTGCAACGAGCCCTGGGGAACCTAGGAGAGGAATCCCAGCAGAACGTGCAGCCTCCCAGACCACCATTGACGGACGCCGAATTTCGCAAGTTCCTGGACCCAGTTGGTCAGGTGGTCCACTCAAAAGAACTACGAGCGGTGATCTACTTTGGCGGTATAGAGCCCAGTTTACGCAAGGTAGTTTGGAAACATATTCTAAACGTCTACCCAGAGGGGATGTCCGGTCGCGAGAGGATGGACTACATGAAGAGAAAGGCCCAGGAGTACCAGACCCTGAGGGAGAGGTGGAGGAGTCTGGTCCAGAAGGGTCAGAACGTCGGCGATCTTGGATACGTCACGGGAATGGTCAGAAAAGACGTGCTCAGGACGGACAGGCATCACAAATTCTACGGAGGGTCGGACGACAACCAGAACACGGCCAGTCTCTTCAACATCCTGACTACTTACGCATTGAACCATCCTAGTGTTAGTTATTGCCAAGGGATGAGCGACCTCGCTTCGCCTTTGCTCGTCACCATGAGAGACGAAGCCCAGGCTTACATCTGCCTGTGCGCCCTGATGAGGAGGCTCAAGGACAATTTCATGTTGGACGGTATTGCGATGACCACGAAATTCGCGCATCTGGCCGAAGGTAGATCAGGAATAATTCAGCACTAATTTAGCTGCTAATCATTTTTGCTCTAATAACCCCACGGTATATGTATAGGCTAACTCTTTACGTCACCGTAAGACGCAGATCTTGAAATTTAATCCGGTGTTTCGAGGTATAACGTACCGTCGCTATTCTTCTAGGACTACAGCACTACGATCCGGATTTTTACGCTTACCTGAAGTCTCACCAGGCTGACGATTTGCTGTTTTGCTACCGCTGGTTGCTGCTGGAGATGAAACGGGAGTTTGCCCTGGAAGACGCCCTGAGGATGCTGGAAGTCCTCTGGGCCGCTTTGCCAGCTTCACCTCCGAATGGCGAACTTTCCCTCGCGGAGGTTTCGTTCCCCCCCGCGTCGCCTCCGCCGAGTCCGAATATCAAACAGATCCGAGAAAACGCCTACACTAAGGTCTGCGCCATTCGCAGACAAAGTTCTTCGGCCAGTATAGCCAGCGGGAAGAGGAAAAATCTGAGCTGCGAGGAGCAACCTCTGGAGACTACTAGCGAGAACGGCGAGTCGAAAAGGTTCACGTCGTCGCGATTCCTCGTGTTATACTAACCTTGAAAGGCGAAAATCTGAGATCCTAAGTCGGCGTTATGTCTCCTTATACTACATGGTTATCCCAATCGTGGTTTTCCTAGCCATTCTATTTTTCTTCCATATTAACGAAAGTGCAACTAAGCATTGCCTTACATGACTTTTTTTACAATTCTTGTAATTTTAAAGGTACGACCTATTCCTCAGGTCCGCCTCGCCGCACGAGGCGTTCTCCGAGCCCGAGGACGACCTGACGTCGCTAAGGAATCGGAGGAACGCGAGGACCGAGAAGTGCCTGAGCACGGACTCCTTGCCGAGCAAGACGAGGAGAAACAACCTGCTCGAACTGAAAGAAAGACTGTCCGCGGCGAAGCTCGAGAGAAGCGAGTCGGGGGACGCCGAGAAGAAGTGCGCCAAGGTAGTGAAGAACCTGAACGAGTTCCTGAACTTCACGAGCCTGAACAAGAGCAAGGTGACGCCGAGCGACGAGAGGGAGCTGCGTCGGGTGTCCAGCGAGAGCGGGGTCGTCAGGGTGGTCCGGGAAGAGACCGGGTCGCCGGATGACTCCGCGGATTTCTTCCCGATGACCACCTCGATGACCCGGGAGCTGCGTCTCGAGCTGGACGCCCTGGACCGCCAGGTCTTCGGCCCTTCCCCGCCGAGCGAGCAGCATTGCGACTGCGTCATCTCAAAGCGGGAGAGCGAGATCGCCGAGAGCGAGACGGAGACCGAGGTGGCCCGCTGCAGCCCCGCCGGTGACGTCTTCGTCTGGGAGAATCCCCTGCACTCCTTGCAGCGAAGGAACCATCCGGCCACCCCGGACGAGCAGGCCGACCTAGAGTACGACGGCGAGATCTTGCAGGACCACAACGGGGTCAAGTCCGTCACCCCCATCAGACTCCTTAAACGCACTCCTAGGTGAGCTCTCGGAGATGACCCTTTCGTATCATCTTAAGAGCCTATTATAACATATAATATATTGCGTAAAATATTAATACGGTATCGGAGTAGGTAGAATCGGTGCTTTCGTGCTGTGGAAATAAATTCCTTACAGGTCGGAGTCTGCATCGGACAGCGAAGGTACGGAGAGCTGGCATCAAAACACCACCGCAGGGGACTTTCAAACTCCACCGGTACAGGAACACTGCGAAGAGGCTACGGAGCTAACCAATTTGATACCAGTGGGAACCAGTGATGATCAGATCGGTGGAGGCCCTCTACCCCCTCCTAATGAATTCGGTGGTGGTAACCCCTTCCTCATGTTTCTCTGCATCACCCTGCTGCTGCAGCACAGGGATTTTGTGATGCGCAACCAGATGGACTACAACGAGATGGCCATGCACTTCGACAAGATGATTCGCAGGCACAATGTCACTCGGGTGCTCAACCAGGCCAGACAGCTCTTCGCTGGGTATCTGCGAAGACACTCGGCACCTGGAAGACCGGACTACGTTAACGTTTAAAGTATTATTACAGAGATCGACGGAGTGGCGACTCCATCGAGAATCCATCTACGAAGGTGAAGTGAAACCCACCTCGAAACAGTGGATCCGAATAGGACATCTTTCTTGATGGACATTCCACGGAACTAACTGAAATTTTAGCAGTTTAAATATTACTGATTTTAGGGGGGGTTCCACTTCACTTTGTGGAAACCATGCACATCGTGTACTTATATCGACTCAAAAGAGTGCTTCCTGATTGCACTGGAAGGGATCGGTGCAGCTCGCATCTGTCGCATACGTCTATGGCGTGGACACTCGAGTCATTTTCCCGTTTGAATTAGTTTAAATAGATTCGCGGCATTGAGTATCGCCCAAAATGCCGCGAGCCATTTTGTTCGCACTTTCCAGGAGAGAACTGCACAACGGCCCAGTTACGCCGTACCCCTTAACCTCCGTGTACCTTCAAATAAAGCTAAACTCTTAGCTTCAATTTGTAAAATACCCTTTACCGTAGCCGCCGATATTTACTTTTATTCTCTCCAGAGAGAATTGTGCTTAAGGGACGACAATAAAGTGCATTTAATTTTATCGCTACAATCTCTTCTCATCTGTCCGGAACAGGGTCACGTTGAAATGTCTAAATCGTAATTAGAGTCTGACTCTTTATCGTTACTTTACTGAAATGGGGTCGATTAAATTTCTCAGCGCCTTTCATATCGCGTTAAACCTTTTCATTTATTATCAATGATTAAACGGAATAACTGGACCTAGGTTAGAGTCTTGAACTTTTTAATTTATCATTGGTTGACTAGCCTAGAGCCTTGCATGAGATACGCGGCCGCGACACATCTTCCTTAACTTTACTTACAATCGAACGCCTCGCTTTAATCGTAATCGAGTATCGATCTATTTTCGCCTATTTCCACCTCCAGCCAAGATTGAAAGTATTCGCACAAAGATGTTCACAGTGTCGAGGTAGATGGAGATTGCGCTGAAACGAAAAAAAACACCATTAAAGTTACGATGAAGCAGAGATGGATCCATGATCCATAAACTTTTTAATATTTTATGAAAAACGTAATTCCACGGTTGTCGTAAAATCTTCCTTTCAGAGATACTCACTTGTTAATCGGGTCGTACGCTCTGGCCTCATCCTTGAAATAAGGATGAGGGACAGGGTGTGTCTCTGCGTTCTTAATAATTCTCTGAGTATCGTGCAGGAGGAACATGGAGAAGAGAACGAGACCACCATAGAGGGCGATGGAGTACAATCCTGATCCAAGAACCGTAGTAGGTGGGAGGAAGAAAGAGCCAAGGGAGCTGACGAAGACCACGCCGAGACCGATGGCTAGAGGGCCTCCCATGTTCAAGAACTTGTCGTTAGGTGCACAAAGTGCTACAGTGGTCAGCCCTCCGACTACACCAGCCGTGTACAATGCGGCTCTCATCACCAATGGGCCTCCAAGAAGGCACATAGGAGCCAAAACGGCCCCAATCACTCCGGTGTGCACCAACCAGGCCATTTGCTTCGGACCAAAGCCCTCCTTGTAAGGAATACTCTGAGCGAGCATTCCCGTTCCAATCATTGCGATCATGCTAACGGCGAGAGCGCCCCAACCTTGTCTCATCATTAAGTTCATCATGGAGGTAGAACGTAAGCACGCAGCTGCTGACAATCCACTGACCAAGATGGACCCTCCAAAGTATAAGTACGTTGAGTGAATACGATCCTTAACGTACTGTGGCCAAAGTCTGAAAGAAATTTTTAATTATCTTCATTTTTTGTAAAAGCTATGTACTACCTGTACCTGAACCCAAAAAATAAAATATTCAATCTTAATTAAAATCCTTTGTAAATTTCTGTTTAAATTAGATGCATAGATTTTGATACGTACGCAACATGATCTATGGTTCCTGTTTGAGAAGAGAGTCCTAATCCATAATAGCAAAGAGCTCCTAATCCCAAAGCAGCACCTCCAGCTATGACTCCCTTGCCAATATTAAAAGCTGTAATATTTGTTGAGTATTAATTGGTAAGTAATAACAGCAAAAACTAGGAATAATATCTATTATATAGGTCGGTTCAATAGCTGTCGATCTTACCTGTTTCACCAGCGGGTGCCATAGCACCCTCGACGATCGAAGTCCTTTTACGAGCAGTCCTTGTGAACGTGCTGCGTCCATCGCTAGCTAGTAGTCTCACCGTTTGAAATTTTGGCACAAATGGCTTGCTGACCGGAGCCTTCAGATATCCAGCCACTTGCGGAGCAAGAGAAGCTCGGCACACCCTTGCGAGCAACATTCTGCAGGAATTTTCTTTGACTCTGTCGGAGGAATTATGTAAAGGTTAATTGTCAGGGAATCAGCTTGCGCAGCATCGTGCCGGCTGCTGAAATTTAGTATTTACAAAATTTCAGCCAATTTACGATTCTCAAGGTAACGTATCGAAAAGTGTGATCTCGAAAGTTGGGAATTATCTCTTTTGGGGCTGTTTTGGAAAAAGTACAAGCGTAATTACTCACATGACGCAATAAGTGCGCAACTGTTTTCCACTCACAATTAGCACCTTCGACCGAGCACGGTCAGAAAACAACTGAGGACTGAGAATGTTCCACCTGCTTCCAACGTTCGGCAACGTTCGATGTCGCAGCGGAACCCCTTATGTCATCAGAGATGAGTTGGGAGATTGCTTGCGAGGAGAGTCACACTGAAGCGAAATTTTGCTGGTAAATTAATTGGCTGTTGGTGACTAGCCATTCAATCCAACAATAGAATTTGAGACACACGAAATGTCGGTAAGTCAATCGGCTGTTGATAAGTCGGTAAAAATGAAGTGAACATTTGAAAACGACGCGAAATTTCAAGTCACGGCCACGCACCATTAACGCCAATCCGCCATCTTGATTTCTCCCTGGAGTTCCGCCATCTTGGTTGACGTAGTCGACCAATCGGCCGTGGTTTTTGTTAACATCTGCGAGCACGAGGATCGCACGAGATGTCACGATACTTCGCTGTCGTGCGCATCGAGATCTTCAAATCTGTCAGCGCACCGAGCAAATGACTTAAGCGATTTCCCAGTGAAAAATTGTCGCACGATGCGTCCTCCAATTTTTTTCGTTTGCCTCTCTGCCATCCTCGGCTCTTCGGTCGGCGAAAACTTGGACTCCAAATCGGTAGTTTTCGTTAACATTGTAAGTTAAATTTCAATTCATTTCGTATTTTTTCTTGTTCTGCTCAGAACAATTTTGGTTTATTTTCCTACCTCTCCAAAGAGAGGACATT
This sequence comes from Orussus abietinus, assembly GCF_000612105.2. Lineage (NCBI taxonomy): Eukaryota > Metazoa > Arthropoda > Insecta > Hymenoptera > Orussidae > Orussus > Orussus abietinus. Next base: position 273,476 of record NW_019394887.1, on the reverse strand, counting down.
GCAATTGATAATTATACAGAGGTCGTAATTTTGTGTCAGTACGTTGTATAAAATATGTACTCCGATTTCCTGCCTCCTTCGCTGTTTGGCAAAATATTTGTGTCGCTATCACAGTAAGATGTTATCACTCTAATACATGTTGTTTTTGGTGCAGACTGTTATACCGTGGATACAAAAAGAGTTTTATAGCAAAAAACCACAGGCAGCTTTTGGTTCGCAATGTTCCGACATTTGGTCAGTAGTTAAAAGCGATTCTTTATCAGTCGGTGTATTTATGTAAGCAGCCGGTAGTGACGATTGGCGAGGGCGACGTATGTACATTTTTGCGATAAGCCTGTCGCCTACGCGCAAACGAGTCCTAATGTGATTTGCTTTTGGAAGGAAAATTATCAGTAGTACACAATACCAATTTGCTCAACTTATCTCCAGGTCGGTTTTGATGTGACCTGGTATAATTATTTGTCATATAAAGTCAGTTCATGTAGATTACATGCTGTATCGATATTCTCATTGCTTAAGAATGTAATCTTAAACAAACACCATTGTCTGATACGCTTTGTTTAGACAGCTGTTGCATATTTCAACAATTTGGGTGCTCGGTCCAATCTGACCTGATTAACTTTCACCACTATACCAAAATTAACTGTAGCGCAGCTGCAGAATTATATCATCAGTGGGCCAGTGCTCCAATTTGCAACGGTGCTGCATCTAATATTATTTGCCCGTTCCTTTCTTAATAATTTAGGACAATTAATTGGCCATTTATAAGGCCAGCAACTTGCAAAAAATTTCATCAATGATTTGATATCAGTTTTTAATTTTTTAGCTTTTCAGACACGGAGACCGGACACCTGTGGACCCTTATCCCAATGATCCCTACAACAACGAATCGCTTTGGCCCGTTCCTTTCGGTCAACTTACAAATGTAAGTTGTACATTCTGCTGGTTCTGGGCATTCGCGATATTTTTGTCTGACACCACGTTAACTCATATCGGATTGTTTTATTTAGACTGGAAAGCACCAACAATTATTGCTTGGACGATGGATCAGGAAGAGATACTCGCACTTACTATCAGAGGAGTACTCACCCTACGATGTGTACATTCGAAGCACCGATGTGGACCGTACTCTGATGTCTGCTGAAGCAAACCTGGCTGGCTTGTATCCACCAAAAGGAGACCAGGTTTGGGATAATATGTCCTGGATGCCGATTCCTGTCCACACTATCCCAGAGAAGCAGGACTTCTTGTTGGCTGGGAAGAAATACTGCTCGAGGTATAATTACGAGTTGGCCAAAGTACTTGCTTCGGAGGAAATGAAGAAGATTAATGAAGAAAACCGAAAACTTTATGCTTACCTTACGGAGAAATCGGGGAAGAGCGTCGCTTCCCTTGAGGAAGTCGAGTATATTTACAATATTCTCTACATAGAGGTGAGTACTATTACTATTTTTCAGATTTAAAATATGGGATATTTGTACTATAATATTATCTCATTACATGAATTAACGATTTCAGAGCCTTTACAACAAAACGTTGCCCGAATGGACGAAATCAGTATTCCCTGACAAACTCAAACCGCTGGCGGCTGAGAGCTTCAAAACCCCTGCGTACAACAAAATATTGCAACGATTAAAATCAGGCAAGTCATATTACAGCAGAGTAACGAGGTTTTATCTTAGACTTTTTTTTACACGAAGAGTGAATCTTCAATTACAATGCCTTTCTCCTGTGCCTTCACAATTATAAAGAGTCTATAGTAATAATCCGAGGATTTCATTTAGCAAGTTTAATATGACTTCGTTGAAATTCATTGATGCCAATTCTTAAAGTTCTAGTTGCTAAAGTTTTCTGCCACGACAACAGGACCTCTCCTCGGTGAGATGATAGAACACATGGTCTTGAAGTCGAAGAAGACCTTGAGCCCCCATAGGAAACTGTGGATGTACAGTGCCCACGACATTACGGTGGCGAACATGCTAATGACCCTGGGACTCTTTCAACCTCATTCACCTCCTTACGCTGCTAGCGTGATGATAGAGTTGAGAGTCAACTCGAAAAACCAGTATTTTGTTACGGTAAGTGAACCTCTTTGCGCTAAATTATTCCCTCTGGAGGCTGTTCAAGTGGTTGCTATCCTAAAAATGAGAGCAAAAATATTCGTTTGTTTAAGTCATGTTATTTACGTTATTAAAAATTGTACATGAATCGATAAAATGTGATTTTAGTATAACTTGACCTTGAATTAAATTTAGCCACTTTCGTATGCTCAACAGGTGTTATACAGAAATTCAACTGAAGATCCGATTCTCATGACTCTGCCCGGGTGCATTGCTGAGTGTCCGCTCAGCCAGTTTATAAGATTGACAAAGGATGTTATTCCAACAAATTGGGAGAAAGAATGTTCAGCGGAGTGGGAAAAATACGAGTATAGCGTCAACACAACGGCTATAGTCGGTAAGTGAATAGTCTAGTGATTTTTCACCCAATAGAAGAAACTTATCGACGTTCACTTTCACTTTTAATTATTTATATTGGATATATATTTGTATACATTTGTTTCAGCGATTCTGACGTCCTCCGTGTTGATGTTAATCCTCCTAGTTTTCCTGATTGTTGCATTTGTTTATTGCCATTACAAGCGAGACCACAACCAGTATTATCTTCGACTCACCACCGATCCTATTTAATAATTGCTGTACATTACAAGACGTTATCTGTATTTTAAAGGAGAGTGGGGGATGACACTTTTAATTTTTGGAGATGGCGATTTTTTACCACAATCTATGACTTATAGTTCTTAACGAATTTTATAATGATGAAAGAATTGATGAAAATCCAACAAATCTGAAAAAGATGTTAATTTTGAGTAAATGAAATTAATGTTTGACATATTTTTTATAAAATTTAAAAATGTGTGTTCCCACTCACAAGGTGTTGTTTCACTATCGTAACGATTAAGAGATATTAACTGATTTGAATTATTGAGCGATTGATATTAAAAGTAGTTATATTTAAAACCGATTTACACTTTTCAGACGAGAATTACGAACGATTCAATTAGGAAATGACCACTCGATTGTTCAAGACTAATGGGATATCAGTGGAAGTATTATTATTTCTATATATTTTTTAACAACACTGATTAATCGCTTGAAGCTATCGGATTGTACTGTTATTTTAATTTGATTGTACTAGAATAAAGAGAATTGAAGTTGGCAACATTGCTTCCAATCCTTATTAAAAATCAAATTATCATTGTCTTTGGTTAATTCACCGTAGAGAGTCGATATGACATAAAAATGTAGCTAAGGATTTTCTTTGCTACTTAACGTTACGTAAAATTTGTATTCTCGAAAAAGTGTACATACATTATTGCGATACATTACTGTACATCGTAGACGCATAAAAAATTAATTGCAGTACATATGAATGAAATCTAGCTGGCTCTTTTTCAAAACGAAAAGCTCCTTAATTAAAAATGGCTCACTTACCATTTATCGATGAACATGCACATAAGCATTAAATATTTACAAGTCAACCTCAAATGCTGTCATTTTGTAAAATCTAAAGATTACCAATCTTCCAATGCAGCTTTCCTTATCGATTGGTTGTTCTATAATACTCTGCAAGATTGTTGTGACTTCCTTCCGGAGTTTCTTGGATCGTAAATGTTGGATTCGTACTGAAATAATTATGTAATGCCATTGAATAATTATGCCAATACTAAGGAAACGGGGTAATACCTATTTATAAAAAAAATAAATAAATTGTATAATAAAAATATCATTAACAATTTCTATTCGAGAGATAACCGTTAAGTGTTCACTGTTGATTGTGCCTTACTATGTAAATTTTGATTTGTACAAAGTTTAAACGTTAGGATACTGATCCCATTTCTCCATCACCAAGCCCATTTTCCAATTGCAAGATAATGTTTTGGCAATTAAGATGATACGAAAGGGTCATTCCATACGATGTATAGAATTTCACACCGCTTTAAAATTAGTAGCACGGGACAGAACGGTGCAGGAGAAATAATTGTGAGATTAGTAAAACAGCAAATTAATCGGTTAAGTTCAGAACGATACGTCAGATGTATTCGGTTGTTAATTTGATTAAGCATTTCTTACCTTATCCGAGTTACACAGGTTCAGCGTCGAGGGCTCATACTTTCGTACGTTAGGAAATCGCATGCAAGTAAAATCACTTTGTTAATCACTGATAAATTCGATGAATTTTCATAAGCGAATTCCTCTTCTGCGAAAAATGGAACATTGACACCACGTAAAAAGCACGAGAAAACAAAAAGTGCGTCGTTATGGGTGACGATACGATCGTAACGAACACTTTTCCCTCCGATCCACTTTTCACACTTATACTTTTCATCCTCTCCAAATTGATTTCGAGTATCACGCAAATTACGACCACAAGGAATTAACATTGCAAGGTATAGCCGTAGATTTCGTAAGAGTGGGAAGCACGTATCCACTGTCCCTCTTTATTCCAAAGTAATGTGTAATGTATAGCGGAGTAATGAGTGATTGAAAACAAACACCCAATCGATAACACAATAATAAATTCTAGTGTAATGTCATTAATAACTTAACATGATTTATATGATTCGAAGACACGATATTCATGCAGGAGAAGTATGTACAATGTCCTCATTGTACTAAGGGGCATACTCCATATGTCGTTTCCCTACAATGATTATAAAGAAATCGAAGTAAAACTCCAGAAATCTCCTGCATTTATGGTTTTTGATAGCCTAATTGACTGCAGAGTGCCACCCTGCGCCATTTGTGATTTTAGTGTCAACTAAATTTTCTCATTATCTCATTTTTTAATTATTTTACAGACACATAAAGACACTATTATACTAACACGAAATTTACTGGGAAGACCTTCACCAATTAGGGAAAGCGAAACAAGATTCGTCAGCAAAGCAACCTCCTCCGATGATCCATCCAAGCAATGTTATTAGTAGATTTGTTAGACTTATAAACTAAGAGACTAATAAAATCGATGCGTTTTTGAAAGAATTCTTGTCAATATTATATCATTAAGTTCCAATTCGCGAAATGTTGAATGCTTTAAATGGCAAACTTGTAGTATTGATATTATGATATTAGAAAACTTCTTTCATTAAATAATGCCACTTTCTTTTTTTAGTATATAAAAATGGTTTCAGAATGCAATGGGAAAAATTCATTGTACTCTTTGTGTAAAATATCGATGCAGTAAACATTTGGATAAAAAATCAAGGCACGATTATTCGTCTCCAATTCTCTAAATCGCCGATTTCTCTTACCTAGAGTAGACCGCAGGACTTTGGAAACCGAAGTTCGTGATCACAGGACTGCCAACGTACTTTGCAACGAACTGAAAGCACAACAACTCATTAGGGTCGGAAGGAAAAGGAAAAAATTTTAAATCCATCGATACCCACCCAGTGATTGTTAATCCACGTAGCTCCCATACTCGCAGCTACGTGTATCACGAGGTACAAACAGAAGATCAAGTACAAAACACCGAAGATGCAGATAGCCAGGAAGACCGGCCAGTTTTGTACGTCCTTGTTCACCAGGCTCACCACGAAATAAATATTGATCGTTATCACGAGGGCCGATAACATCGAGGAGACGACTTTATTTAACCTGAAACACAGGACAAATGTGATTAATCATTATAAATGGAAATCTTAATATCGACAGGGACTATTCGAAGGGACCCGAAGAAGGCTAAGCTTACATTCCATTCTTAAAGTCTCCCATGATTTGAGGGCTGCTGGTGAAGGCAATAGTGGGCAACGTGGCGAATGGCAGCTGCAGGCTCATCACTGCGTTGAGTATGTCGTTCATGCCACTGAGGTCTTCGATACTGGCGAAAAAGGCGATCAGGAAAGTAGGAACGATGGCGATGCATCGGGTGAAGAGGACCCTCTTCCAGCGTGCCCATTGCAGATTCAGAAAACCTTCCATCGCGAACTGGCCGGCATAAGTGCCGGTCATGGTCGACGATTGACCTGCCGCCAGAATACCAATGGCCCAAATATACATAGCCGGGATCCCGTACTGGCAACCGAGATAAACGCCACCTTTGTAGAGGTCTGCGTCGAAGGTGTCGTTGTTGTTCTGAAATCAGAAGAACAAATTATTCATACGTAGAGTCCTTACGAAGCGACGACAATGATTCCTTCGAATAAAGTACAGAGGCAGTTAAGAACAAGTCAAGACATTTGTATACTTACAGTGAACTCTTGCATCCCTGCAGTATCGTTGCTGTCCTTGCAAATTTTGTACTGGAATAAAAAAAGAACTATTACTAAGTGAACAACAAATCAACGTATAATAAAAGCATTCTAGTGATATTACTGTATCGATTCATCGATACCAAAAGATGAATGTATTATAAAGTTGGGATTATTGGGAAGGAAACTCACGATATCGGCGTTGGTCTTCCCGAACAGTCCATGGGCGAAGACAGCGACGACGAAAACGTTTATCACGAACGAGACGAAGAGGGCAATCGAAGCCTCGATGAAATAATACATATTAGCGTCTCGAACTTTCTCCGGCCGCCTCCTGTCGATGTCCCTGGACTGAAAAGTCATAAATATTATTATAATACAACATTCTATCAATTTTAATTCATTTCAAAATCACTGGCGATCGTATCAATTGATGACTCAGTGAAGGCGAGACGGCTATTTTGATTTGCGTCATAGGCGAAGAATTCGCATGAAACTCGAAGCGGATATTCCGTGAAACGATTGACATTTGCCAATGCTGAGCAGAACGTGATAAAGCTAGGCATTCACGAAATACGTCAATTGATCAATTTACGACGGATCGTACGCTAGGAAACAAGATAACACTCTCTGAAAACCGATCTGTTAGAGTCAGCATGCGTTCGAGATTACGCGGCAATTATCAGATGATAAACACACAGCCGTAACAACTGACGCATTTTACATATCCATTGAATATTGTGACATTGATTCATCCCTAAAAATTTATTAATATTTGCACTTGGTATTTTTAATTATTCCAAAAATGTAATGTACCATGATTAACTCACCTTAACAAGTGCACTATGAAGGTACAAGTTGTGGGGCATTATAACAGCACCGACGATCCCCACTGCTTGAAGTAATGCTCCGGAGTCGCAATCCTTACACCAAGGCACGAACATACCACTTAAGACATCCAACTGCGGTGGCGCTGACACAATGTACTGAAAAAAAGAAACACTTTTAACTAAACCGATGACAAATGTTCTCAGCAATTGTTAGCTCTAAAGTTTCATGCTTTGTATGTGTACAGGAAAAGCTACGATAGTAAAGACAAGAAAATACTGTTTCATCGATCTATGTAAGCCAAAGGAATCCCGGTATCATTCGATGGAAACGTTATTATTACCTCGTAACCAAACGTTACTGCCATTATCATGATAAGAAACCCAAAGAAGCATTCCAGCTTACGTAAGCCGTACTTGTCCAAAAATAAAAATGTGAATGTGTCCACTACAGTAATCAGTACTCCTCCCCACAATGGTATTCTGAAAGAAAACAAGTAAATCGCATTTTGAAAAATAAAAATAAAATAGTGTTCGTTAAAACTTACAACTTGTTCGATAAGAGGGAGATGGCAATGGCCGTGCCTATCACTTCCTGCATGTCACTTCCTATAATGGCTACTTCGATCATGACCCACAGAATGAGCCTTGGAACTTTTTTATATTGTCGGTAGCACATCTCGGCTAGATGAAGACCGGTGACGACGCCAAGTCGTGCACTGAGCCTCTGCATGACGAGACCTAAGACCGTTGCACTGAGGAGGACCCATAGTAGCTGAAATAAATAAACAAGATTCTAATAATATCCCTTAATGAATTAATATAAATGCAAAACAGACAATTAAGAGAGAGGAGTGCACCAGAATATATAATAAATTAGCCCACGTGTTTGTTTATATATACACTGGTTAGGTTCAAATGGGACAATAGTAATTACCCTGTACTTAGCGACAACTCCAGACTGTAGATCCGATTCTATATTTCCAGGATCGAGGTAGGCAATGGACATCAGAAAACCAGGCCCGGTGAATGCCCATAATTTCCTAAAGCTAAACTTAGTCTGTAAACAAAAGAATTTTACATGTAAAGAAAATCACAATTACTCTCGTCGCATTTTATTGGTAAAGGTTCGTGATGACCGGAGAGAGAGAGAAACGTTAACTAAGTCTGTAAAACCGATTACTTTTGGCTAACCAGCGTTCATAACGACAGAACCGATTATGCGTCGCGCCTAGCGCTCAACAATGCGATGTATTGTTAGCAGGCAGTTCATTTTCAGGATTCCAACATAAAACGAGCGCACGTCTTTGGACGAAAAACGTCGATTACAGCATCATTGCCAGCAGCATTGACATTAGGAACGCGCCCATAGTGTGATCCCCGTCTCCGTGAATGAAACGGAAGTGACGTAAAATAACAATTTACCAGGGTCAGAACTTGTAAATCAATACCAGCAAAAAGTTCACAGTTGACAGTAAAATAATGCAAATAAAAGAATAAAAATTAAACCGAATCTCTGCGCAATCTCTTACGATTGAATTGAATTATGATTGTCCACGTTCCTCTTATTTAGTACCTTATTGTTTATGGGTTCTTTTTTAGTAGACACGAAGGGGACTATTATGTGCAATCGAATTAAGCCCAAAAAGGAAAAAGAAATAATTGCCTGGTTGAGACGATGATTCATGCCTTTGCCGGACAATATGAACCGTAGTATCAGAATAAAAATCTATTATATAATGGTATTGTATGAATACCTCGGAAGCATACTTACACTGTCTATGTCTGGTATAAGGATCTTCTGGTCGGCAAAATATGTCTGATTGACATTTGGGGACAGAGAGGTATTCTCCGAGGCATTTTGGGCCTCTGGAATCCTCTGTCGAGCAGCATTTGTCGAGCCTGTTCCATCCCCGACAGTCCAATTCTCCTGGTTCTTTGCCGTCCTGTCATCTTCTGGAAGACTATCTAAAAAAAAAAGAAAAAAAGAAAACCGGCGTCAATAAAATTGTTTCACCTAAACTTTCACCAAAACATTTCTAAACACTTTCTAACACTAGGTGTTAAAAGATAAATACAATGAGTACAGTTATTAACAAGAGACAAGCATTCCTCTTTCCTCTCCACTGATTCACCTGGAGCACCTATCAACACAGAGAATTAGTTATCTAAATATTATCACCTCCTCGTCTAACGTTTCAAACCCAAGGTAATGTTACAACACCGAGGCATCGCTCGCGAAGGAACAAAGAAACAGCACACGTCCTCGTCGGATGTGCGAAGTCAGAACACGACGAGATATCACTGGTTTAATGCCCCTGTTGCGAAATACGAACACGTGGAATCTCCATTTTTCTACCGTTCGCTGATTCGGAAAAAGGAGGAATAAAATTCGAACGCGTTTCACTCTCCCCGAGAACTAAACCACTGCTAAAGATCGCCGTAGCACCTTTCCCAACCAACCTCAATTTCACTGGCTCAACACCTTACCGGAAGAAATTGAAAAATAATATATTCAATCGTTTCGACCTGTAATGAAATTGAGACAACCGGCATGAATCACGGTAAAGTGAAACTCCTAGGTTGAGGAGAATCATTAAATAATGACAGTCATTATTCTTTATTACTTTCTCCATGAAACACCCTGAACGTCTCGCAACATTTTTAACGTAACGATAATAACGCTCAAAAATAAATTTTTAATAATAGTTGATGATAAAATTAATCAAGAGTTATGCACTAATGCTATCAGAAACGTGTACACGATTTGTGTTAATACAGAAAAGGTGAATGCAAATAGTGATTAATTGTAAAAAAAAAATGTTTCATATATATGTACACCGAAGCAAATGTTCCGATTAATATTGCTAGATGTGTCTGATTAAATGATTGTATCATATGACTTTACATTGATAATGTGTAATTGTTCATGTATTTGTTTGCTATCTCACGAGTTGAAATCAGATCGGTTTTTAAGGATAAAATGTCCAATCTTGAGATTTTCGATTACGAGGAAGCACATATGTTGTAATATAACGCACTAGAAATTAACTGTAACTACATCACGCTATAAGTTCCATAGAAAAAATAAGACGAAAAAATCCTTTATTTTCTCTTTCAATTCTATTGCCTTCGAGTCAGATCATTGAAAGACATCCTGCCTGCATCCACTTTGCAGTCGTGGAAATGAAGGCATAAGTAAGCACCTGTTCTCGATCCCCACGGTTGCGTGCACTGTAGTTAGCGACTGTTTTCACTTACGATCCATGGCTATCTGCACGACAATGTATCATCACAGGAGGAGAAACGCACTCGCTGATCCACGCGCGAGGACTGCCCGATCGCGACTGACCGCGTCTGATCGCGTCTGGTCGCAACTACAGCTCGCGTGAACTCGCGTGTAGAGAAGGGACGCACCCGGCGATGCGCCCACGTGATTCTCCGGTAATTCCCACTTCGTTAGGGGCATTACGTCCGAGTTTTCCTCGTTCCTATACCGTTACTTCCACAGGTCATGAAAACTCAACAACTTGTAACCCGGCGACACGAAGATTTTCCGAAACCCTATTCCCGGGAATTTCCGGCTCTGGAACTCGTGAGTTTCTGTTTACGTTTCGGTTTTTCCGTAACTCCTTCTTATAGCGCTATGTGCCTTTCGAAGTTAACATGTCAAATGCTTGTCAAGAGTTCGCATAAATGCAGGCATATATATGTATGCGTTATCGATAAAGACACTCAATGAATAAGCATAGTTATGTAAGTCAATTATAAGCATAACTTTAAAATGTAAGTTGGCCATCCGATTACAATAATGCAATGAGATCTATCATCTACATGAAATAATTTTTTATAACGAGATAAATCAAGATTAGTACTGTAACGGAATTATTGGTTGAACTTACCAGCTTGGTCATCGGATAATCTATTCCACCCATCTGAAGAATTCATCATCCTGATGCAATTCGGAAAACCCAATAGACAAGGAATCTCCCTACGCTGCTTGGTAAATGTAATCTATCTTGAAAGACCTTTCCTTGAACTCGGGTCGATATCGGATACATTTACTCTATTACTGTGAGTCTCTACGAGCAAAAGATCCCCAAAAAAGGACAACAATATCGTTGCTTTCAGAGTAGTATCTTAAATCATTAGTCACAAAGATGCAAATTTGAACAGCCGCTCGACACTCTACAAACTGTACGATACGTCACTGGGAAAAACCAATTCATTTAAGCTGTTCTGTTCTGAAACATTAAAATGCACGATGTTATCTAATCGGAACTACGTGAAGGGTAATATCCGCATTAGCACCTGGATCGTCGATGTACGAGGTTGATGACTTATCTGCCTCTAGACAAAGTGTCAGACACTTCTACGTGAGATGATAACAATCAAGCTAATCTCGATAACAGAAATTTCAAATTCATTTGACTCGATAAATTAAACAAACAATGAGTTTCCATCGATGTCCAGATACGATATGTTAAGATAAAATAAAACGTGTGGAAATCAAACTCACTCTTTAGTGTACTTGTATCTCTAGTTCACATAAAAATGTCGAGATCTAAATGGATCCCCTTTCATTTGATGAGACTGAGAATAACTTCTCCATTGTGATAATTAGATAACAGAGATTAGGTTATATTCGAGGTTATTTCGATTAACCCCTTGCGGTGCACCATTAACTTCGACGAAACCAGACGAAACTGAGTAACAGTGCAACAAGTCGGCTATTTATTTTCGATATGTCATCCTGGACATCTTTCTCCTTCCTGTAGCCCTTATCACAACCTTATCAAAATGTTAATAGATAAAATGTTACATACAACAAATAGCACCGAGTCTGGACGGCTGCACTTCGCAATTACGTGGTTCATAAAGTGCTTTCTAGATCTTCCCACAGAAGTCAAATATTGGTCCCAATAAATACTTACCATCAATGGCGTTAAAGTCAAAAAAATCCCGCGTGCGGGATTTTCCGCTCCATTCCCGACGTCCCCACCATGCGTCTCCAGCCTTACTCTATCTCAACCATCGCAATTTACTTTAAATACTGTAATGAGAATATCAAATATCTTTAAACATGTGACGCCACTAGCGGTAATCATCCGAGTTATTTATGAAACTTGTCTGTTTCCTTCCTGGGGATATTCAGCTTGAATAGATGGTAATGCAGACTCGTAGAAGTGAGATCGATAATTTCCGGACTGGTAAAAACGATACATCTGTCTTACCGACCACTTCCAGACAGGGCGAAAGACCGGAATAATTCTACCAGTGCGAGTGCTTTCTTTAAGGTAAACGAAATCATTCCGGATTAAAGAAAACCAGCGCTTCGGTTCTGATATTCTTTGCGAAAGAAAGCATCTCTTTCATAGATCGCCGGTGAGTAACCTTATAGAGTTTCCCATGAAAATTCATTGCGACATACCCGGTTGAGAAACCATCAAGAAAGCCTCGCTGACATTTCTCGTTATTCCCGGTTAAAATGTTATACAAGATTTGATTTATTCATTCCTTCCTCGAACAGATCGACCGCGGGCGGGGCGCGTCTTCCCCACGTCACTCTGGACGAGTTGACTAATCTTCGAGATAAGGCCTATGACTCGGCTCTGCCAGCTACGCCTTGGAACTGTCAAACTTGGAGGAAAGGGGCTCTTCCAGATTTCATTGGACTTCTTATTCACTCTGGAGTAGTGGTGACTGCATCGCAAAGTGAATACATTGACGAATTGATTAGCCGACAGGACTCAGGTAATAAGACACAGACTTGCACTCGTACCTCATTTACCCTGTTAAAAGACATCTTTCAGCCATTTAAAGCCTATCGATAAAGGATGTCTTTTAACACTGGAATTGAGGTACGAATATAGACCTTACGATTTAAAGAGATTAATGAGTGGAATAACTTTTTATCGGTCAAGGAGAGATTAGCGGATTTCAAGAAAATTGACGGTATTAACCGTTCACATTACTTCGAAGCTTTCTCTTTATGTAAGCTTACTTTCACTATTATTTTTACTTAAGTATATGTCATTAGGATGGGTTAATATCAGCATTCTATTAGAATTATGAGAATTGTAGTAGAGTTGTAGTCTTTTGAATTCTGATTTATTACAAATTACCGGTGTGGAGAGTTGTTGCAATTATGACATTTTTAACTCAGGAACGAAAACATTTCATGCTTGTATTTGTTAATTGATTGGGATATTTACTTTCAGATTATCTCTTCAACTGACTCCTAAGATACTGACTTCACATTTCCTGAGCAGCGATCTCCATTATTACACTTCTTCGGTGAAAATTTCACAACCGGCGTAACCCCCTCTTAGCGAAGAATGTCGGACAATGGGAATTTGGAGCAGAGAATTGCAAGCTTGCAGATCGATCACGGAGGCAATGCCAACAGAACCGTCAGAACGGGAATGAAAATCGGTCCCGCAGTTCCACCGAAGCCCAAAAAATCTCAGCCCCAGGTTAGTTATTGTCAGCTCCCTAATCGACACAAAGTTGATTACTATTTCTAGACTAACTCGATATTTCCTTCTCTCGCTGTCCTCACCATGGGATTGACTATGGTAATTTTCCGAGCGTACTTTTATGAACGAGATGCAACTCTGCTGCTCTAATTTCGTGAATGTAATTGTGCTTCTCGCCGTTCCACAGTTCGAACAACCCACCATTGAAAGTAGAAAAAGCGCTTACCAATTAGTCATATCGATTATAACTCCGCCTCGAACCGACTCATTTCATTTACCCTTAATTAGCGCTTTACTGTTAGATAATTACCGTTTAGTAAAATGGGTGTCGAAGTATCTAGAGTGCCCGTCACCGAATAGAATAATCTTCCGGTCAACCAATCTTCTGCTCCGGATGTGATTCGACATGACTCTCTTTCCTCCCTAGACCATCGCTAGACTTGGTGAATTGAATCGATATCGTTAAACTAATTTCTTAATAACATCTTAAACATTTTCCTCCAGGTGCCTCAAAGTTACACCGTGCAGGCGCCTTCGGCTCCGTCGTACAGCACCGTCCTAAATAATGCTGGCTCCAACGAGAAACCGACGAATCTTTACGCTAACTCGCCATCTCCCTACGTCTCCTTGAACGTCGAGAAAAATGATTTTGGCCGCAGATCTTCGCCGACCAATAGCGGAGACAGCGTGAAATACTATCAGAGCGACCAGAACTTCTACGCAAACCAACCCGAGGAAAAATTCGAGCCCAAGTACGGCTTTGACGAGAAAAACTTCTACTCGAATGTAGGCAACATGCCGGCTCCCCAGGTGCCAGTTGAGGATAGATCCAGCAGAGCCACCAGAAACGTGGTATATGGAAATATCGAGGCACCCGTTCCTATTCCGGTACCAGCACCGCACAAGAAAGAAAAAGACCTAATCTACAGCAACATCCAGTGGAATGCGAAACCGGAAAACACGTACTGCAATGTCTCCTCGACGCACAGCACAGGTACGGTTTTCGGGTGTCAGGACTTTTCTTACAGTCTTCACGTTCACGTTGTAATGTTTGATACGATTCGGTACATCCAGTTCAGGGAAAACGATTCACGACCCTCCGGATGCCACTTCCACATCCCCTTAAATGCCTCGTATTTTCTGTCGTTGCAGAAGACCTTCCGCCTCCACCAGAGCCATCGGAGTACATCCCCTGCGTGTCCGGGAATTCATTTCCTCCACCCCCGGAAGAGCTTCCACCACCTCCTAGTCCCGTCTCTTCGAGCTACAGCGAATTGAGACGAGCTACTTACCGGAACGACTTCCAGCCAGGGAATTACCCGAATGACATCTACGGGCCGAGCTCGCAGTCCAGCTCGACGTACGAGTCGATTTACGAGCCCATCAATCCTCGGCCCCCGTCACAACTATCGTGCAACTATTCAATGTACTCCGGTTATGGCTCCGCCACGTCGACGCAGCCGCAGGGCAAAGTCTCGCCCGTTAAGGAGGTGAGTCCTATTCTCGCTCTCATCCTTTCTCAGAGAAGGTATCCTTGGGAAAATGAAAGTTGCGCGTCTATACATTTTTTATAAAAGCTTTAGTTCTTTTGGCGAGCGACGTGCGGTATTATTCAAGAATAAATTAACTTAGGAGAGAATATTTCCAGGTGGACGTGCTAACGGATCTCCTGGTGCAGGGGATGTCGGACAGCGCAGAGGACAGCGACATTTACGGAATTTGCGCCCAATGTGGTCGCAAGGTCGAAGGAGAAGGAACAGGTTGCTCGGCGATGGACAAGGTCTTCCACATAAGTTGCTTCTGCTGCTTCGTCTGCAACGTCAACCTCCAGGGGAAGGCGTTCTACTCGCTCGAGGGGAAGCCCTATTGCGAGGAAGACTACCTAAACACCCTGGAGAAGTGCTGCGTCTGCACAAGACCGATCCTCGACAGGATTTTGAAAGCCACCGGGAAACCCTACCACCCTTCGTGCTTTACCTGCGTAGTTTGTGGACAAAGCCTCGACGGCATCCCGTTCACCGTCGATGCCACGAATCAGATTCACTGCATACAGTGTTTCCACAAGTAAATCGTCCTTTTGTTGCCGCAAAATAGACATTTAAGGACAAAAGTTTCATGAACAAGTTATCTCTTTCATGTCAAAAAACTGGATTAACCATTTAATTATTTTACCTGCAGGAAATTCGCTCCTCGCTGTTGCGTCTGCAAGCTTCCCATCATGCCGGAACCCGACCAGGACGAAACTGTGAGAGTGGTAGCTCTGGATCGCAGTTTCCACATCCAGTGCTACAAATGCGAAGACTGCGGGCTGGTTCTTTCGTCTGAAACCGAAGGTCGAGGATGTTATCCCCTGGACGACCACGTTTTGTGCAAAAGCTGTAACGCCACCCGAGTTCAAGCACTGACCTCGCATATGACGACCGAGTTATAAGTTATAAAATTGCATTTAAATGTATTTGGCGCGAAACTCTACCGAGTTTCCTGATGAAACACCTACCTTTGCAGTTCGATAGGACCATCATGATGATTGTTTCACCAAATTGCAGCATTAATCTAAAAAATAGAAATAAATAATATGGTAACGACCATTTATGTATTTTGCATTCTCTCATTCTGACCTTTTATTATTTTCGTCTTGGGTGTTACATTTTATTTAGCTCTACTATATATCTCATTTTCACCTTCGTTTACTATAGTCTCCTCCCTGACTGCGCTCGTGCACAGTTCTCTTTATTATTGTTTACGCATCTTGTTCTTACTCTTATGTCTTTCTTTTTAAATATATGTATCTCTTACAATGCAATATACGCTTTATTATCATAGATTATTTTAGTCTTAAATATATATATTTATATATATATATATTTATATTCTTTTGCGATACAACCTACGTGTCATTCTTCAGTATAACTTACACTTAAGTAATAATACATAAATTTACCACTAAGCAGAGCAGTACTTGCATCGTGAAAAGATCCACTCACTGCGATTTTACTTCTGGAAATGGAGCAAAAGATTGACTCGAAAGTTCGTTCCATATAATTTGATCGGTTTCGATTGGGTCTATCTCAAAGAGATAATCATACCTTGGTGGCAGACTTGAAGCCAACCGACCATTTAATGAAGCTAAGAACTTGAACTAAAAGGGGTAAGTAAAGTACTTAAATTAATAGGGCTCTGACTCTACATTATACGAATGGATTCTGTCCATCTGTGACATTCTTGCAGGCTTTTTCTTTGGCCAAATTACATAAATGGTTCTTCCAACTCGCAAACCTTTGTTGCCGACATAACACACCATCTTGGGCAATGTACAAAATAGTATCCAATCCTTTACACAGGGAAATCAACATTTCTTCACAGAACCAGTACACAGACACGTCCTCTACCAAAGAAGTAACAATCATTCCAAGCTCTCTGCACTGCAACATTTTCTCAATGCTGAATAAACCAAAGATTTCTATCCACGCTACAGAAACGACATAAAAATGTCACTGAAAATCAATCCAGGCTTTGCTAAACACAGCGAAATCTCGCATATCATCTATAACATGAAAACTTGTACTCATTGAATATGGAGATAGAAATCCCTAGATTTAAGCAAATCAAAGCAATAGTTGCAAAAAACACGATACACTTTGGTTACATCCACCATCGACCATTTAGTCATGATTTCACTGCACATCTTGTATTTTCTATGCAAAATTGGACAAAAATCTCAAAAGTCAATACAGCCGTATCAATTAATCGAGTTCCTATTACAAATGAAAATCACAAACTGCAGTGAAATAATAACACCGATCAACAGGTTTCCGGAACAAAAGCATCAAGTTTACTGCAGTAGAACTTGGAATGCCTCCAAACTGGTTAACGTACCATCAGCAGCCATCCATTTCCAGAAGTTTACGGTGTGCACTCACCACTTCGAAGGCATGCAGCATTTGGCCCGTCTCCATGCCTGCTCTCCGTAACAGCCTGTGTACATGAAATGATACATGAAATCCCCCTATCAGATGCTTCGCTACGCATGTTCCTATCTTCTGTATCTTCTTTAGGTTAGACTCCCTCATTTACAGTTACACGTGTACGTATATATTATTTCTTATTCCACCTTTGGGTAGGACACGACGTCGGTTCCATTGTAGGGTTCGACCTGTCCGATGCGAACCACTTGGAGACTCAAGAGATTAGGCAACAGATCCGACATCGAAACGCTACCATTCTTTACACTCTCATATTCTTATAATATATTTAAGATTAAATACGGGATCTGGGGTCGTTTTCACACCTGATTCTGTCTCTTCGACACAAACCAGGTGCAAACGCTACATCGGACTACTCGTCCGACTTCTGAACACTGTCTCGCTTTCAACTCCCGGGCGCTTATAATATATATTTAAGATTAGATTTCGGGCCCGACGTCGAAGTCACTATAGGTTCGGCATTTTCTATACGAATTTCTGGTTAGAGGTTAGGTAATGAATCTAACGGTATACCTTCCTATGGATGCAAGTATATGATTGAAGCTACATACCTGAATCGACGTCGGTTCCGATAGTGATTTTTACAGCGTTCGATGCGAACCAACGGCAGACTTGAGGTTATGTAACGCATCTAACGTCGGATCGCTGCCTCGCGTGATAATCTCGTGCAGATATAGTACATTTGAGGATAGGTGACGGATTCGACGTCGAGTCCCTTCTATTACACCTCGTACATATATAATTATATATATATATATATATCGATATATTTCGTTATAGCCCGTTTATCGGTTTGGCCTCTCGTCCCTGCGCCGCCCTTTTATCAGATATAACATATCTAAGGTTAGGTATCGAATCCGACGTTAGAACACTCGCTTCAAACTCTGATACGCTTATAATATACTCGAAGATAGGTTCCGGGTTCAACGTCGAACCCCCTAGCGATTCGTTTTGATACTAACCGACTACGAGTTTGAAGTTAGGATTCAACGCCAATCCCGCTTTAGTGATTCCAGTTTCTCTTTCCGTTGCGTCTACGAGTTCACGGACAAGGAACGAATCTAACGTCGGAGAGCTGCCTCGCTTCACACCCGTAGAATATTGCATACTTAATGGCAAAAAGGTTTTTAATTGTTAACAGACGGGTTCCGCGATTCCGCTCACGTTATGCACGCGATATTTCCTCGGTTAGGCAATCGAGTCCGACTTCGGGACGTCGGTATACTCTCGAGCAGATACGATATACTCCTGCACGGTTATAATATATTAATATGTACGTTCTATGTTTAAATCTGCAAGAATGTAACTTCTACGTGTACAGTTGGACGCATAAACGATCGCTTTTCTCCGTCTTTTTTCTTTTTTTTTTAATATCGCGTGGGAAGAAAAAATGAGTCGATTCGAATATCAAGTTGACCACTTTAGCGAGCATTCATGCCACGAACTGTACAGCCGGGACGTAGAGAATGCAATTAACACTTTACCGATCGGCGAATTTGAAAGTAAATGGCGATATCACGGGTATCGCAAAACTGATTAATAGGCTTCCGCTCGGTACAGTGTTAAGACTCTTCCTTAACCTCCTTAACCTAGAAGTAGCTCTCAATCGCTCGGCAATTTTGGATAGTCTCGCGATTTTTGGTATCGTCGAGTTTTGACGTCGGCAAGTATTCCCGAAAGTTCAGTTGGCACCAATTTAGACGCTTTCTCGATTAAACACAAATTGTACAGTTTAGAACGAGCTCGATTCGAATTTATTAAATGGCGCCAATGTACGCGCTCAACGCAAAGAACCAAAGCTTTCCCCTCGGACGTCCCTATCCGAGAAATAGATTTTATTGCTCAAAATGAACTCCACGGCGAGATTTCTTCGATGATTACTTTTAAGTGAATCGTTAACGATATTCTTTGTAGACATAGAGTTTATAGAAATGGAAAGATACGTAAGAGTAGGTGTCCGGAATAGATTAGATTAAGTAGCGAAAACCCCATAATTAATTCCCATGGGATGTACATTTGATTATCGAGTGGCGTCGTGTAAAATTAAAATTGAACAGAAAAGCGACTTAGAGAACAAAAACGAAGAGAAAGAAAAATGTACTCCGTTTCCAAGAATTTCCAGCCGTGTTAATGACGCTAATTGTACGTTTTACTTTCGGACGAGAAACGCCAAGAGTTGTCTTTTAATTTTTCTGACTTAAGGATTTTTATACAGTTTAGAAGAATTTGCATTTTCCCAAAGTTTACCACCATTGATAGCGATAACTGTACTCATGCATGCCGTTTGAAAAACTTCACTATGTCAATTAATTTAAGGCTTAATGAAAATAAATTAAAACAAAGAAGCCTTCGAATAATGTTATTGATATTGTTGCAAAAAATTAATACGTGTATCACCGTTTGCTTTTGATTGCTGCACGTGCGACTTATATTTACACAGAGAGAAAGTATTGAAAGAACGTTGAGTTTGGAATTTACTAACAATCTTATACTATTGTTGCAATTTTCGGGCTTTTTTTAAATCTCTCGTTTTTATCTCTCGACGAAGGTGTGCACATGTCGCTCTTTACTGGCTTCTCCTTTTTTATTAATTTAAGGACAAATAAACGCAGTTTCGGATCCACGGCCAAAAATAAATGAACATTATTTCTTGTTGGTCCATTAGAAAGAGGTCTGTCATTCGTTACAATTATTTAAAGTGAAGTAAATACAAAGGATTCCTCTTCGGTATGAAAATTCTTCTCAATGTAAAAATGGTCAACTAAAGAGAACTTGATAACAATACAATTTTTGATCGAAACTGAATCTGAATTTGGCGAAATTAAATATGAACGTACTTCGGTAAAGATGCGATGAAAAACAGCAATAAACACTTTTTTCAATGGCAATGTAAGATGTAGTTTTTGATTTAGTGGAAAATTTCTCACGCACATACACACACCCTCTCATAAAAACGGAGAAATCTACGTATAATCGTAGATCGTATCTAGATTCCCTTAAGTTTCAAGTATTGCTAGCCGTTTCAAGTAGGTGGCATCAAGAAAAACTTGCCTGTTGGAAAAAATGGTGCATCTATCCAAGAAGGGGCCTTAGATCTCGAAGTGCAATCACTAAAGGTTGATGCACTTCGACAGCAATCTTCTGCTCTTAGGAATACTTCTTCGTTGCAACACCAGACTCCTTCGGTAATGTTCTTCTTCGCTTTCATTTTAGCTGCTCCTCTAGTCTTCGAACAGAACATTTTATGTCATTCGTCCCATTCTTTGCAGCTTAGTTCGCTGTAATAATGTATCTCCGAGTAGCCATTTAACCGCTTCGTCCTCATTAGTTACCTTCGAGCTCTTCGAAATCTTCTTTCTTTTGACAAACCCTGAGATGTTGGAAGAATATCTTTACCCAAGTCAGCTGCTTTGCTTTCGTCGTTATTTTTTCACTTGTCCGCATTCCGCACTATCATTTAACATTCGCTAGACTTCTTCATGGGAAAATGATTCAATCCGCCAATAGAATATCCAGATATTCTTCACAATTCTTTGAATCATGTCCTCGGCTTGACTTCAGCGTAGAGGCACGCTTCCATTTCTTTCGTCTACTTTGAAGCATTAAAGTAGTCCCAGTGGAATGTTTCGTTTTCCATCTACACCTTTTCTTCGTTCTCCAAATACCATTCGCGATGCAATCGGTCTCATCTTGGAGTGTTTCCTTCACCTTAGCTGGAGTTCCCTGTCCTAGCTTCGAGGACCACTAAGTGGCTTATCCTCCGAATACTCTTCAGGCTCTCTTCGGACTGCAGCTACTTCGTGCAAAGCCAGCACGATTAGCCATTAAATCAATAAATAAATAGAGGAACAACATTTCTCAAACACTTCTACCTCCCTCTCCTCGATAACAACGTCTTAGAGGCTCTTGGAACGTTTTAACGCAACAAATGTTCAACAATACAATCACACACAAAGGGAAAACAAATAGAAGGCACTCTTCTGCTTCAATAAATTAAATTCTGCTTCGTTAACAACATCGGTGCAGTCTGTGACCGCTTGCCTAGGCCCATTTTGTCTCTTACTGTCGCCTCGGGTCCCTGTTCTCATCTCAGCCGATGAATTATTTATAACTCGAACAGGTCCATCGATATGCATCCACCAGGACCATTCTCTTAGGCGGAGCAAACCAATAAACTTGGTTTCAAAGTAGCAAGTTCCCTGTCATCGCCTTATAAACAATTAGTAAGTGCAGGTCTTCTGCATTGCTGTCACCATTTGGTATCCCATTCACATCGACAAGGTCCAGAGTACTCGACTCCATCGACACAAAGTAAAGTAACATCTTACACAGCACCAAAAAGAAATTCATACATCGTCGCATGAGTCAGTCCACTCGAATCAATTGTTTGATTCAAATTAAATTCTATAAACAATTAACATTCAGGTTCTCCATTACCACTGGTTCTCTTCGGTAGTCGCTTACTTCCTGTCGATGACAATTAACCAGGCCACACGATGGATCCACAAAAACACCGTTCACATCTCCGTCCAGGAAAGAAATCCAAACTGTTTAGCGATGAACCATCACTGGAACTGGCTGGGTACCTTTCGGACAGAACTCACGATCGTCATCGATGTCCACTTATTTCTTCCTCGATGCTCTTCAAGTTTCATCGCTGAGAATCAACACGTCCGGCGAGGGAACACGAGACGAAAAGAATCCCTCGCAATAGGAGGCGGGCAAGCTGAAAATCACACGCGTCAACAATTTGCTAGAATCTATCGTGTAAGCCGCCCCTCCATCAACGCCACTTCTCCCCTTTTTTTTGTTATAATTAATTATTATAATAATTTAATTATTGTTACTTGCTTGGAAGCTCACAGCCGACACATTTTTTTTTTTTCCTTTAACTAATTCATTATTACTTATTACCATTTTTTTTGTTTTCCTATGTTTTGCCATACTTCTTTCGCCACCCTTTACAATAATGTTCCTCTAATCCTGTAAGAGCGACCGCGCTCTTTGCTCGTATCTCTCGTCCAAGGCGAGTGGGGTACACAGGGCACTCCGTTCTCTGCTCTCTGTCTCTTCGATCTCTCCCTTCGTGGTCTTCCTGCTTCCTTCTTCGCTTCGATGTGAACTTGCCCCTTCGGTACGGCAATGCATCGAAGAGACCTCCGATGCATCGAAGGAGTCTTTCGATGAGTGCCTCGATGGCGTACCAGTGCTCGGAGGGTAAGTTCCTGCGGTGAGTCTAACGACAGAACTTATTAAGTACAGTTGTCGAAGAGCAGGGGAGACCTTGGCAGTGCCTGGAGCAACCGAAGCTGAATTCCGCCTCTTCTCTCCCTCGCCCTTCTTGCCCCCTTATCTTTGAACACATGACAGATCGCTCGTATTTGTACGATAACAATTATTTGTTCCTGCACTATAATCCACCTCCCTAATTCGCAATCTATTCGCCTAACTAATCTAGCCTTGCTCGCGAGATTCACACCTGTGGTGTCGAGAGCCTATCGAACCTCTCACTAAGTCTCCGGAGTACGCAGTCGACATGTACGAGCAGTGCTTCGATACCGTTCGCAGCAGCTAGACCGAAGCATTTTTATATAACAAGTTAACATTTTACAGCTGCGAACCATTAATGAATGAAAAAACTTTTTACAATTTTTACCCTTTCGAACTGATTAATTCCCTTACGTTGTCCGTTGCTAATTTGTACCCCAAAAGTCACTCAATTTATACAAAAGAACTAAACGAAAGCTATCGATACAAAATTTGCAAAATTTCACCGGTCACCTACGGTCCTCCTCCCCATATTCCCCATATCTCGCGAGATCCGAATTAAACAAATTTGAAATACCTTTTCAATTCACATGTCATTATAAATCTCATCAAGAATTAATTAACAAATCCAGAAAACGTCCCAATAGCCATCAAGTCGAGCAAGTCCCAAGATCGCAAACCTTCCACAACTTCCGCATCATGTTCGAAGCCATCGGTCTACCAGTCATCGAACAAGATCGAAGCACATATTCCTCACCACGTCGACGACCTAGCGAACTAGAATTTAAACTTTAACATCGTTAAGCTCCAACCTTCTCGTTCGCGCATGTTTTCTCCACAAAGGAGCGCCGAAAGAACGCTTCGATCTGACCTAACTCGCTCCTACCGATATAGTTGCTCTCGCCTCTTACGATACTTGCTATAAGTATACATATATATACTTATGTATGATGCGTGTATATATATATAATGTGTGTATATATATATATTAATAATTACTCGTTTAACACCTATCGTATATCTCGCTCCCAAGTAATCCTCCTTAACCGGCAATCTTAAATATCAGTACGCCTTACCAGAGCGGTAATGGATTATAAATAATTAACAATTACACGCCAAGACTCTTTCGATCCGTTTCACGGATTGACGCACCGTACATGTGTATCTGTGTATGTGTGTGTATATATATGTATATCGAGAGTCGAGAGCGTCCGGTCGTGCCAGGGTTTGAGATCACAGGGTTAACGGAGGCGGCTCCTCGCCATAAGACGAGGTGCTAACTTCCCTCGTGGTCGGGGCCACGAGGAAGAGTCCAACGTGGGCGGGAAACGCTTATCCCGGTGAGTTCACCGGCACAGTTGAGAGTGCATCCAGAGGAACGTTCCGGTCGATTTCCCGGATAAGCGTCGAACGACGATCCAATGGTTTCCAGCACGGACTCTCTTCGGGTTCTTCCGGAAGGTTGGACGTAGACCTCTTCTCGCAGCCAGGAGAACGATGCACCGGTGCACTTCCTCGCGGGCCCGCCGGTCTCGCTCCTAAGTAATCGCCCCCCGAGCGGCAACCTTAAACGTAACTTCGCCCCGTCGAAGAGCGCGAACGGATTATAAATAATTAACAATTATACACGCTGACTCCGCCATCCCTCCGTGAACGTACCGCACGAGAGTCGGGAGCTTCCGACCGTACCGAGGTCTGAGATCACAGGGTAATATAAGAGACAGGTTTTCCGCCCTCGCATCCCTCGAGTCGAAGGATCTCCACCGCGAGATGGACCACGAGGAGGTAATTCGCATCCCAGAGTCCTGGCGAGATCGCAGGATGAGTTACACATTTTCTCGCATACTTCGCGGCGAAGGACCTCCACCGTTAGATGGATCTCGAGGATGAAACTCAAATCCGAAATTCCTCGCGAGATCGCGAGATAACAAATTCCACAAATTTCCACCCTTGCACTCCCTCATCTCTCGAGATCACGGGATGCCAAAAGAGGAAAGGAAAAAAAAAGAAAAACGCACGCACCCCCTCGCGTGCCTGTCTCTCGATGGAGCTCACTCCCGAACGTTCTCGCGCGGTCACGGAACAACAACAAACGCATCCCCGTGGGACCTCCATCTCGCGTCGAACCCCGCATCCCCGTTCAGAGGCTGAGGGTCTGCATCTGGTGACAGGTCTCCCCCAGCTGGTTTTGATCCCCGGCAGGGTGTCCGGGATGATTGCGCGGCGTGCCAGGCGGAGTGATGGGGAGCCGTCCGACGTTGGAGGCGTCGCCAGCGCCGCCGAGGGCCTCCTCGCTGCCCTTCCCGGAGGTCTGGACGATGCCGTTGACCTTGTACTTGCCGGTCCTCAGCACGGAGTTGGGCCCAGGGCCGGGGTACTTCTCGGTGGGTTTCCTGCCGGCGGGTAACTGGGGGGTGACGGTGTACCTCCTCTGTCCGGCGGCCGACTGCTGGGCCTGCTGGGGCGGGGGCAGAGGAGGCTGGTAGCGGGATTGGGCAGGTGCGTAAAACTGGACCTGGGGAGTGGTGGGCGAAACGGTTGGAAGGGGTCGAGTCATGGGGGAGTAGGGGGCGGGCGGGGGACTGGGGGGTTTCTCGGTCGCCTCGGCGGGGGCGTCGGTGGGCCTGGCCTCGGACCGGTGCGCCGAAGAGGGGGGGCGGTACGCCCCGGAGTTGGCCTTTCTGGCCGGCTGGTACCCCTGGAGCTTGGTCTCCTGACCGTGGGCATACTGCTCGTACCCGGAGCCCCGACGTCCGTTAGCGTACTCGTACCCCTGGCCCGGCCCGGCCGTCCTCTGGGCCCCGGAAAGGTTAGTGCCGGCGAACTGCCCGTAGGACTGGGCCGCGAAGGCGGCGGCGGCCCCGCCGAGGAACCCGGCGGCCTTCCCCGAGACGAGCTGGCCTCCGTATCCAGGGATTCTCTGGGCCGGCAGGAAGCAGGGCGAGCCCTGGCCGGCCGAGGCGCGCCTCCCTAGCTGCTGGTAGCTCGGCCTCCCGGTCGCGTAATGTGCTCCCGGTTCCGCGCCCCCGTATTTATGCGCCTGCTGCCCTCTGCCGAGCCCCGCGGCCGGGCCCTTCGATTGGCTCCCCTGGCAGCCCATGGCTAGTCGCTCCCCCCGCGGCGGGACGGGCCCCTGAGACTTGGCCCCCCCCTCGTACGCCTGCTGAGGACTGCTCGTGCCCGGGGTCGGCAGCAGACTACCTCCACCGCCCGACGCCGGGTGGTACGCCGCGGCGGGGTGGGGGATGTAGAGCGCCGCCGGATGGTAGATCATCGCGCGGCAGTGCATCTGCCCACTCGCGCACTCCTCGGCCTCGGGGCCGCACCCCTGGTTCCCGTGCAGGCCCGAGGCGTGGATTGCCACCGGGTGGTAGTTGGCGTACCGCCCGGACAGGGGGAACTTTAGGGGCATCAGGGACACTAGGGGGGTACTCGACGATCCCCCGGGCTGGCCCCCCGTCTGCGACTCCCCGTGCGGCTGCTCCGAGTGGCTCGATGTAGACCGCGAGTCCTATGGGGTTAACGAGCTCACGTGATAACAGCGATTAGTCGGGTGGGGCGTCAGCGGCACTGGTTGCCTCGGATCCCGATACGCTACCCTTCCTTCGAGTTGACCATCCTTGAGAATAGTGTTGCCAGATTTTATAAATATACGTATTTGTCACTATTTCGTAAGAGTTGTATAAAAATGTTAACGAATGTTTTAGTAAAGGGTAGCGTATTGGTTCTCCGAAGCAACATACCACTGTCCATCCCTGATTCGAAGAATAAAATAAGGGACGATTTTTCCAGACGATTACGTCTGTCCTTTAAGTACTTTTGCGATCGAATAAGCAGAAGAATGAACCTTGAGAAATATATTCCGGACTCGTGAAAATCTTCCCTTACTCTGTCCGCCATTAAAATGTACAAAAGTCAGTGATATTATAACTTCAAGCAGACAGGACACCTCGGCTTCCACGTCAACATAGGAGAATCTCCTATTTCAATTGAAATTGTCATTATGTAGAACCGATCAAAAGCAGCATTGGAAATCTTACAAATCTACCAAAGACTTATTCATCGACTAATCGAGGAAATTTATTCACCGAGGAAAATGAGGTGACATGAAAGCGGCCTCTTAGACGGCAAACCATTTATAAAACGTTTCTCCGAATTTTATTTATAATAATCGTAGGGAACTTTACCGCGTGAATATTGAGGCTTTAAGAACGACATGCCGACGTATGTACTCTGCCATATCTCGGCTTCTTTCATATCACCTTCAATTGGCAAGCACACTTGTTCCTATCGAAGGGCTTCCAGCCTCTTTTTCGAAAACTAACCTCCTGCGGAGCAGTTTGACTGTCCGATGGCTGTTGACAGGGTGTATCGGTGGCATAAAGCAGTAACTGTTGATCACCCATTCCGATGGATGCATGAGGCGGAGGAGGTGGTGGCGGTCCAGTAGCGAAGGAGTAATATAGATGGTCGACCTGCTGCGGAGGAGGTCCTGCTTGTACCGGAGGGTGATGGTGTGGAGGTGGTGCCGCAGTGGTGTAGAAATGTGTCGGAGGAGGTGGTGGAGGCAAAGACTGCAAAGGTTGTGGTGGCCCTGCCGGAGGGCTGGTTGCACCGGTGCCGTTGTTGCCAGAATTGTTGCCACTGCCATTGTTGCTGCTGTTGCTCTGCAGACCGCTGGTTGTGTAGACATATGGCGTACCGGTCGCTGCAGCTGCTGCTCCTGCATAGTAGGGCTCGTACTGCGCAGACAAATCTTTGCATTAAATGCCTATCGGCAGCAAATAGCGAAGAAATTTTAATGCAAGTGATAAAATTCGCAGCACTGGGGCCGGACCCGTGATAACTAACAGTTCCGTCGAATGATATCGTTACGAAACTAAGGTACAGATGCGCACGTAAGCTATACAAATTTTCGGCGCTAACTACGATACTTAAAAAAAAACTGAGTTTTCTAATACCAGATTTATCCTCACTGCTGTCTATGATACACATAGAGATAAGCAATGTTACAAGAATGCTGTATTTTTTAATAATCTGTTTCTGGACGTTTAAATAACAGATCTCATCGTTTGATCATCTAATTTCTGGAGAAAATAATTCCAGATCCGATGCTTCGTAACTGTAATCTCTGCAACATTGTTCATCGCTAGGCGAACATCGTGTTTACTTAAAATTATGGAACAATTAATAAATAATAATAGTCACGTGATTCATGCTAACTGAGTAACGGAGTAACACTTAACAGCGATCTGGTGCGAATAAGTTCACAAAGCGAATTAATAAAAGTGTAGAGATATAAAGCGCTGAGGTGTGATGCCATAACTGCCGGTTGCTATGCTGGAAATTATCGTTAAAAAATTAGATTCATCTGTAAACATTAAGTTGCATAAAGCTTTTTCAATAGGAATACCCGGACGTGCAACGTTGGATTCGCAATGGCCGGTTCCTCTGGTGAGAAATGATAATTAAAACACGACGTTCCTTAACTTATACAACGTGAAATTATAAATAAAATTTGACGACAGACTTTAACAATGCGAACGTTCTATGAACATCTGCGGAACGTCCAAATGGCCATAATTATCTAGTACATATATATCCAGTACTATATAAACATATAAGTCGCGAGTGTCCGGAATTTCATGCGTTGCAAGAGGCCATGCTGATGAAAACCCCAAGAAGACTCTGTTCGAGGC
The DNA here is from genome assembly GCF_000612105.2 of Orussus abietinus. Classification (NCBI taxonomy): domain Eukaryota; kingdom Metazoa; phylum Arthropoda; class Insecta; order Hymenoptera; family Orussidae; genus Orussus; species Orussus abietinus. Next base: position 244,967 of record NW_019394887.1, on the reverse strand, counting down.
AGAGTCTCCGCGGCGTCTCGGGAACGGTCTCGGGAACGGTCTCGGGAAGGTGCAAGGTGCGCGTACGATGCTTCAGGCATGCTGGACACTTGTACCATTTGGACCATATACCTTTAGACCTCAATACTGTATTGCGTCGAGAAGGACGTAAGTGGGCATTTGCTGGGGATTCGGCAGAAAGGCCGGCGGTATGGCTTCCCCCATCAGACCGTTTGTCTGTCGAACCGTAACACCGAGACACACACCGTTTAATGGACAAATTGAGTCTGGTCGGCGCTATCGCGAAGAAATCGTATCGGGTATGTGTCCGATCGCTCTGGAACTCACCGGCGGCATCGGCGAGTACTGGTATTGTTGCGGCATGTAGAGTGACGGCGCTGGGCAAGGGTACATGACCGGCGCGAAACTCTGGTGCCCGGTGGTAGCTTGAGCTCCTACACAATGGGAAAAAAAACATTAACAAGGAAACATGGATCACCGTCAGAGAGCCGAGCTGATTTAAATCATTCGAATAAATCTCCGATTTTAATCACTGATTTTTGGTGGTGGTGGTGGTTTCGAAATAATTGAACAAAGTTTGCAAGTAACTCACCGAACACTCCGGTGGCTTGATAGATAGTTGCAGGATCAGCTGGTGGAGCGAGGGGCGTGCCAGGAGTCGGTGCCCCCGTATTATAAAACGTCATTCCATTTTGGTATGCAAGGCCCATTCCTATAAATGGAAGTGTACAAATGAGAATCTAATATATCGTAACAGTCGAGGCGATAATTGAGGCGATAATTAAGGCGATGTGAAGGTACCGTTTTACCGTAAGATTTCGATTTGAGAGCAACCAGAGTAGCCCACTACATCCAATACTAGCTGCGTAAAAATTTCGGCGGGGGCACGACAAAGGACTCACACTGATTCCCGAAGGTATATCTTATCGTAAACAGCGATATGAGCGTGTTAAAAGAAATGTTTGCCTGGGTATCACATTACCTTAATCGGATAAATAAGAGTAAAATGAAATGAACCATTTGTGTAGTAATAAGTGCTGGTGGGCACTGCAGGAGGCGATCCAGCACCACCGTCGAAGGACCGATTGAACGGCTGCTTCTTAATTGCCGGAGCTATGTTTAGCTTTCTTTCCCTCAAGACGATGCACTCGGACTGCAATCAGGAAAAAAACACTCGTGAGATACGCGAAACAAATGTATACATTAATAAAGGAACCATGCAAATTAATAACAGTAACCATCGGAGCAAATCCAACTGCTTTCCTCCATTCAAGCGCGGGGTGAATTGAAACAATAAAGATCTACGTAGAATTATTCCTTTAACCTTCTCTGCGTCGTTAGCCCTTTGATATAACCATACCTTCGGACTATAGTCATCCGTAGCATCGGAAGGGCTAACCACGAAGAAAATTGAACTGCGATTAAGCGATTGAACATCAATTAAGCCAAACTATTCAGAGCCATAACTGCTCGTAACAAGAAAATGTAAAGGTGCGGAAAACGGCATAAATTAAAGAAACTGCTAGTAATCTACATTGGAACAGTGCAGGATTAACCTGCTCTAGTTGGGGTGACCGGCTAAAATGTGATTGATCGGTCAACCAACACATCATTTGCAACAGGCAAGATCTAGCGATCAACATTATAACATGGTTGCTACATATTTAGCTAAATGAAAACCATTGACTCTGTCCCGACTTCTCCCTAAGTGTTCTAGAAATTAAAAGCACATAGAAATACATGTACAGTAACTAAGTCAGACGAAGTGTTGCGATTCACAGCCGTCACTTCTCCCAGAGGGCGCAGAACTGACATTATGACACGTGATAACGTATCAGAGCAGGGCAATAATTTGATCGACAAAAAATCTCCGTTTCCAAACAACGCCGACGGATAGGACATCCAATAATTAGGGAGCCGAAGCATTAGTTGTCTTCCCGTTTTTAAAAAGTGACGCCACAGCTCCTGGCGCTGCAACTAAATTATTGTACGGTCTACGAGCTGTAGCATCACCAGATGACTAATGAGCAAACAAATGATTCCAGTCCCTCTCGAGCCTCTCGATGAGACTGCCTCTCCATATACGTCCAACTTTCTCGATTCAATTAAACGATCGGATTAAAATTCAGGGCACGAAGCGTGTGTCATTAATAGGTACCTCTTGCTGAAGACGCTTGGCCTCCTCTTCTGTTTCGAAGGTTACGAAACCATATCCTTTGGAGACGCCAGCTCGATCGGAGATAATCTTGGTTGCTTTGACATTTCCATAGGCTGAAAAGACTTGGGCGAGTTCTGCTTCGCTGGTGCTTGCAGAAATGCCACCAACGAAGATGCGGTTTGGTACAAGGGTGCCGTACTTAGGAGCAGCCATCGCAAGGCTTGCTGCCGATGCTGGGCTCGAGGCTGGACTGGACCCCTCCGTACCACCCGTTGATGCCGAACTCTGATTAAATAAATAACCCAGCATTAAATAATATCAACAAATTAATAAAAGGGTTACAACGCATATTTCACTTTCACGCGTGCAAAAAGTTCACATAATTTGGACTTTTGCATTCGCAACACGATTTTTTTTTTTTCTTTCGGTATAAATACTTTTGTTACACCCCTGATAAATATATGAAGTAAAGAAATACCAATCGACAAGATTAACAAGAACGTATCTCAGATTCAAAGACTCAACCGGTGTGCTTTGCGCAAAACTCTAATAGCCAAGAGCAGAAATCGCGTTCCGGAGTAGGCATTCTCAAAAATAATTAATCCGGTGTCCAGACAAATCCGTCGTCGAAAGTCTTTCAATTGGAGTGATCACGATTCCCAAATTGCATGCAACGATTTAATCTCCGAACTTCTGCACATTCCTTCCATTGCATTCCTGAAATATCTCCTTGCATTCCTCTTGCTCCGGGTAAAAAATGAGCGGAAAAGCGGATTTATCCGAAACAAGCGAGACGACATAAACAATGTGCAGCAGCTCGGCGAGTTTCCTCAAGACTCTAACGCTAATGACAATTTCCACGAGTGACAAAAACATTGACAAGCGTTGCTCCGCCTTGCGAGCCTGCAGATATCGGAGTACAGGTTAACGTTATCAAACCATGGGAACGGATAAGAAAGGAGTTCAGATAAAAACGGAGGAGCAGAAGTGCGCGCGAGGCGATGTCAGGGATGGACACAGGCAGGGGAACAGAGAAATTCCCGGAGGAGGTGTTCGCGTAGATTCTGACTCGGTCGGTCCTCGACTCACCATCTTCGGTCGAGTGGGTCGGTCGGGCTCGAGCTCGGGCCTGGTGGGGACCTGCGGTCGGTCCTCGGGCCTCTGGATGGCTCGCCTGGACCACCTGGACGGCCAGGGACTGCCGAGGGCCGCTGCGAGAACCTGCAGTGGACTTCCAGCCTCCTAAGAAGCGACCGTTCCTCCTGGCTGCACCTCCAAACACCAGGAAAACACTTTTACAAGATGGCCGCCGCAGCCGACACCAGCGACGAGACGCGCGCCCGTTCCGGCCGTTGGAAATGCGCGACGAGCGCGCCCCTCTCGCGAACTACTTTACCCGTGGCGGGACTGTTCATTCCCCCGAAATATACAGTAAACTGGACGCTCGCCACGCTTAAGAATACATTGCTTGCTCCAGAGAGACATAGATTTGAATGTGTCTGCATCCTTGTCGCACGTAGGTCGATAAGCATTTATCCGAAAAAGATGAAGCGATGGATGGACTTCGTCTCAGTTTCACTCCCAGATTAACCGTTCGTACCGTTTGTACCGTCCGAAATGAAAATTTAATATTCACCGGAGTTTAGTTAGTTTATAGCAGGTTTAATTCGGATATAAACCAGTTAAACTTCGATTAACGGGAGTTGCGGGAAAATTAAATTACTTTTTTAAGTCAGGATTGTCGAGTCGTGATGGCGGCGATTGGCCAGCCTTTGTGATCCACGGCCCTGGGAATAGCGTTTGATTCACTTTTCGTTAATTTCGGACGCTGCATCTGCGCTGCTGCCTTTCATCCCCGGGCATGCTCATCTATTGAGGATCGTGCAATTAATAAGATAATTAAGAAACACTGAAATCGTAACTAGAAACGAGAACGGGGGAAAAAAGAAAACGTCCTTCTTCACAGCATTGTTCGCTTCGAAAGACTGAAGGAACCGACTAATTACTACATTAATCAAGCGATCTTTCTAAGTAAGATTAAAAAATACTATTAATTACAAGTAGTTACTCGCTACTTATGCTAAATTGCTGTGTTATTTATGAAAACAATTACTACAGTAAATAAATCGCATTTGGAGGCCGAATAGACGAAAATTCAAAGTAATGATGTAAGTAACTGTAGCAACTTTGACTTCAGTGGTAATCGTTTGTTTCGACGCGGCATTCAATTGTCGCGCCATCAAAAATAATATAGTGGCGTCACCATGTTTAGGCAATACTTATTTCATTAAAGTGATATGCAAGATGTTGAAAAATTTAATCGACGATCTTCGACGTTTCTGATAGACAGGGCTTCCAACGAAAAAAAAAAAAAATGGAACTATCTCTGTATAAATTTCCTTCACATATTGCACATTGTAGCACACCATTAAAAAATGTACGGAACTTATCACTTAAGAGTTATAACATTCAGTTCGGTATTTTGAAATATTGTTACCACTACAGCGCCGTTAAGACTTATCAAATAATTCCACTAATTACATGCAAACAGATACAGTAAACAGAAATCACGCATTTTTAATGGAATTGCATGTCGGCACTCGTAATATTTACAAGAAAATGTACATGAATTATAAATGGAAGGAATCAGGAATTATACACGGAATGGTTTCATTAAACTAATAACTTATTTTAAATACAATTTGGGTCGACACAGGACACTGCACTCGTTGGAACAATGTACACGGGTCCATCTTGGTTTTTATAACTGGTAATGACTTGCGACGAAACGCTTAGATTCTGCAAATAAAATCCGCATTAAAATCCCTCCACCGTGCCTTACCGTAAATCTTTGGGTACCAAAATTCACCGTGTTAGTTTTTACTCGCTTTTCGACGTCCAGAGAATAATTACTTACATATTTCCTATGCATAGCGAGACAGAAGGTGCACACTCGAGGTCTCCGTTGTGGGTCTTTCGATCGGTCCGGCGAGAAGCTGCGATCGCTCTCATCCGATCGAAAACAAGGTTGCAAATCCATGGTCCCGGCGACGAGAACTGACCCAAGGTGGCTGATATAGCTGCTAGCTAATCGCAGGGTTTCTATTTTCGACAACTTCCGATCGGCCGGTTCCGTCGGTATTAAAGTTCTCAAGGCACTAAATGCCGTGTTCACGCTGCGGAAAGACGAATGAAAAATAATTTACATGGGCATCGTAATCGTCGGGAAATGTGAAAGTCTCGGGAATAAACTGCGTTAAATAAGCTAACGTTTGTTAAAACAAAGCATCTAACATGGCAAAACTGTGGATTAAAGGGAACTACTCCCGAGGGCAAAAAACAAAAAACAAAACAATATATTAAGACCTATACAGAACGAAAGTATAAACGCGATAGTACATCTTAACAACGCAAATGACTAAAAAATGAGAAGAAAAAAGAAACGGGAGAGAAAATGACCTATGCGTGCGATCCCGCTCGCGCGCGTTCGCCTGGTACCTCTGCCTGGCCGGCTCGTCCTTTCTGCGCGCCGCCATCTTGATCCACCGCGCAGGTGCCAAGCCAATCGCGAGCCACCTGGCCCACTGCCTTTCGATTGGCTCCGCGATTTCTGGATCCTCCACTGCTTCGAAATCGCCCGATCCTTCGCCACCGCAGACCATGAACTACTGGAGCTGGGACGAACGGCAAGAGGCGCGATTGGCTCTTCTGGTCGTTTCCGCCCTTCCCCCTCGCATCGCTGCGGAACCGCGCCTACCTAACTTAACCTAACGTCACGGACACACATGTCGTCGCACGTGTGCCAAACGTGTCGCCACCAAGGACGATAGTTTATGGCGCAAACCGAGGGGCCGTTTCCTTGAAAATCCGTGAAAACGACTTCCTTCCTTTTTTAAATCGGTTAAAAAGGGGGAGACAGCGAGAAAACGGCCCCTTTGTTTCCTCTCTTTCCCTCCTGCCGTCTTCGCAGTCGTGTGCGTGGTCCACGTTCACCACCCACATAACTCGAGGAACCGCGTGCGTGACTCCCACACGACAAGTGGCAGCCGAGGGGCTGGGTTTCGCATTACGGCCAATAAAAACAGCCCGGGCCCTGGCGGTTCGGCAAAAAATCCCATCTGCTCGAGTAATTAGGCCGACGCAGCCAGCGCACAGGAAGAACCTTTAAAAGCGCGCTGCTAGCCGAATTACTGCTTAACGCTGGCGCAGCTCCTGCACTCCTTTTTTTTTTTCTCTCGGGAATTTACGATTTCTTGACTTTACGCCTCGTATCTGGTGGGCGTCTGGGGGAAATGAAGAATCATTGCATTAGAAAGGGTGATGATTTTGAAGTTTTATAAATGAAATCCCTTAGACGTCATTTTTTTTTTTCGGATCACCTTAATTTTACCGCATTTCAGACGAAATCAACGACAACAGAATTTCGTATGAAACGTTTACTTAGTTAAACAACTAGGTTACAGCGGGTCAATGATGCCTTAAAATTTACATGCCGCGATGGTCACGAGAATAAGGGGCAGCCCGACGCTGCGCCTCCATAAAGAAACGCCCTTAACTTAAGTTTGTCCCTTAAGGTGGCTAACACGCGTGTCTTCGCGAATTCCTTTAAATCCTTCAATCGGTACGCATCTTTGGCGTTTCTTCACGGAGGCCAAACTTTGGTCAGTTTTCAATGTCTATAAACTATCCGCTCGTAGTTATTACTTTGGAGCCACCACCACCGTCGCAGCGCTGCGGCCCCGAGAGCCTGGAGAGTAATTTCAGGTGACAATTGTCCTCGATGCACAGTTTGAATGTATTACTTTTTAAATTTGGAGCGTGGTAGGGTCCATGATTTTCATTACAGGTATCACACGTGACTTCGATACATTCCAGCTTTATTTGTATATGAAATAAATTATCAGCAGATTTACCCTCTGTACAAGCGCTTATCATGTAAAAGAATATACGTTCTATCTTATGAGAGTATTACAGGGAATATCGGGGAGTCGTCTGGAAAGTTACAAGGAAATCACCTGTTCGCATGTATTCAGCTAGATATGGATCAACCGGTCATCATGGATTCAGCGCAGAGTTAAGTCTTGGAAAAAAAAAAAAAAACTAAAAACTTACTATTAAGAGCTCTGTCGATGAGGCTTAGGAAAACGAGACTCGAGACTGTCTCAACGACACTCCGCTGCGTATAATCTGCACCTCCGACGTATCTTCCAAAGCTCCGGTCCAGTTAGATACCGTAGCACTGCGACGACCCGAGCTCACCGTCCAGATATTGCATTGCTGTTATTTACACTAATAATGTTACACTCGACGCGTTGGCGAGACTTCCACGCCTTACAATACGTACTGTTAAAAGAGCTAAACATAAAGTTAACCTCAAACCTATAGGTACACCTGGTCCTTCGTCTCATCGAGAGTCGGGCAAGGGCACCTGCTGCACCATTATATTTACAATTCTTACTAAACCGTTACACTCGACAATAGCAGTTTACTGTACGTACCGTTAAGAAGAAAACGTAAAGCTAACCTCAAACCTGCCAGTCCGATTAGTTTCAACCTTCCTCTAGTTTACAATTTGTAACGCTGCGCAGCGAATGGACCATCTCTTAGAAAGTGCTACAAAATTTACACGTATAGATTAAGTCATGCTTACTGAAATTACTTTTCCGAACGATCATCTCAAACAATCCAGGCGTGTCCTTAACGAACCTTAAAGTTATTGTAAAAAGACGGTCTTTGCTACGCACCGGATGGACCTACGAGTCTCCAACACCGGACAATTCTTTGTGCCTCCGGACACCCGCAAATTGCTAAGACTGGAAACATAAAGCTAACCTCAAATTCGCCCCATGTGATACCGACATACCACGAGGGTAAATATTAATAACACTCGACAAGCGACAACACTCACGCCTTTCGCACTGCTAAATGAGGGAACTCAAAGTCAGCCCAAGAATCCTAACTTCATTGAACCTAGAAATTCAGGAGTATCCAAGTATCGCAACATCAGATCGAGCGTCTCGGACAAGTTAAGTTTCCTGTATCAGAGCTATTTTCTATTTGAAATTATTCCCCGACGTATTCGAAACACTCTCAATTATCGGTTCTCACTCGGAATTCCTGAATTTCCTTATCCAATGTATCCGGTGCACTCGCTCGTATCCGATGCACCAGGAGGTGCAAACCCTCGCTTTGCACCCGGGACCGTTGCACTACAATTTGGCCGTACATGGGCCAATTATTAATAACAGTAATAATCTTTAGTTTATACCTAAGGTCGTGATCCTCGTGCCGCCTCTTCCAGGGCTCGTACTTTAAGCTCACGCTCTCGCTGTTGTCTAAAAGGATATCCAAAGTTAGTCGAGGACATTTGCTTCCGCGAAGCAGCGCTGTGATCGGCAATTAATAGGACAAAAGTGAGGAGAGGTCTCTTCGTATATCGCGTCCTGTGGCACGAACCTTATATACTCTTCATGATGGGCGACTATCGAAGCGTGTGGCTGGAACCGATCCCTCTCCATCATCAAATGACGCTGCAGTTGCTCGTGGTGGGCGGCCATGTCGGCGTAAGGTCTGCCCAGGAGCTCGGCAGGATGCAGCGCCAACGTGGGATCTCTCGGCATCAGGCCCGGCCTTGGATAATTAGCTCCAGCTGCTGCTGCGACAGGTGTAAAAAGAAAATGCCCTGATTAGGGAAAATTTTTTTTCCAGAACTTAGGGCGCGATTCAAAACGAACGTCTCTTGGAGGGGCAACCGTGGAGGAAGAACTGTGTACTAAAGTCAGGGATATAAAGGCATGCAAGAAAGACCTCCCCAGGGTGAGATGTGTGTCTAAAATTTGAACATGTCTGCCACTCCTGGAGGTCGACGACGTTCATCTTATCAGAGCAGGAAATTGTACGACCAGAGATATCTTTACCTTCAAAATTTAATTTTTTTCTATAAAACGTCATGTTTTCCTTCAGCGAAACGGTATTCGTTTCTGAGTTTAAGAGAAGCCAGGAGAGAGCTAGAGAACAGAAAACACAAAGAATATTGCCCTCGGTGACTGGACAGCCTTTGAAATGAAATCAGGACTTAGCCGATTACCCTGCAAAATAGGGCTACATGGAAAAAGTTGGATGCACCGGGAAGGCAATGGAGCGTTTCACTTGATTACACTTCACTTCTGCTCAATTTTGAGTATGACAAGGTAACGAGGTGACAAGAGGACCCTCCGATTTAAGGATTCAGGAACTAAAACTGCTGCAGCGGTCCACTGAAGGGCCACCTCGTTCAAATGGAGTAACTTCGTCCACGTGGACCGTAAATAAATGATAAGAACTTCGGTCATCCGATCAAAGGGATCCGGACGAACCGAAAATTTTAGCAAGCGCCTGGTAAGGTCTTCGACACTCCTCATGGAGGAAACTAAAACAGATAAAAGCAGTTCGACAAGGGTTCTCGTTTCTCTTTCAGATCGAACCTCCTCTCGCCTCTTACTCTTCTGTTCCCACGGACACCAAGATACGCGACAGACAAAAGCTACGCGTTTTCACACACAGCACGCACGCGCGTACCCAGGAAGCACAGCAAAGCGAACCACGATCCGTCGAAGATCCAAATTCGGTACACCCAGTTCGGAGAACAAAAATTCACAAGCGAGGTCCCTCGGACGCCACTTACAAAAAAACTGAAAAATGTGTACAAAGTAAAAAAAAAAAAATTCCGTGGATGTCAAGACCTTCCTTAGGGCCTCCTTTCTTCTCCTCTGCCTTTAGGATAAAACTTAGATATCCGATCGACGAGTCTCGGTTCACCCAGTTCGGAGAAAAGTATCACAAACCATTGACTCCTCCTTAAATTAATTAATGCTTACTAATGTTTGCAGAATGGACTTACGAGGCGGACAATCCTCGATCCACTTGATTGAGATAATCAGGGAGAAGAAATCCAAGTTCTTTGACGAGAGAATCTACAGGAAACAATGGCAACAATGGACACGAGCGGAAGTCGATTCGACGAAAGGTCCGATATTAGAAGCGATTCAGAGACACGGACGTAACAAGGAACGGAGGAACCCATCACCAGAAGGAATCCAAAACCCACGATGACGTTCACATGAAAAAGAACCGTCATCGACACGCCTCCGGAGTTAATCGACGTCACTCGATGATCCAGGAAACGAAATAGCGCGGAACCTACCAGCAGAAGAAAGCCAACGCCTACGCGGATTTCGAAAGTCCCGACCCGGAGGATCGGCAAAGACAGCGGAGGAGGAAGAGATCCTTTACCCGGAAGCACTCGACACGATCGAAGATCCCCTCTCGGGGACTGGGAAACGAAGCGACTCGAAGAAGCGGACGAAGAAGGAACGGGGGACTCGAATTTCGGCCACGACGGAAACGCTGGAGTCAAGGTGAACCATCCTCTGTCGTCGAGATCGTCTACCTGGAGGATCGAGAAACGAAGCGGCAAAGAGAGGCAGACGTAAAGGGAACGGAGGACCTTGAAATTTCGGCCTCGAGAGGCAGACGCAGAGGGAACGGAGGAACCTACCGGGCAGAGGGAATCCAGCGGCAGCCGCAGCTGCCTCCTGCTGTTGCTGGGCCTGTTGCTGGGCTTGCTGCTGTCCCGGGTGTAGGTGCAAGTGGGTATGCGCATGGGTGTGCGCGTGCGTGTGCGCATGATACTCGGGCGAGATGCCAGCCATCTGCAGCCGGACCATCGGGTCAGTAGCCAGGGCCAGCCGCTCGTCCAGCTGGCCATGATGATGAGCCGACACCGGATGGCCAGCTCCTCCACCTCCTGGCCCGCCGCCTCCAGCGGTCGGTATCCCTGGACCCCGAGACGATCTCGTTACCTCTCTTTCCTTCCTCTTTCCTTCCTCTTTCTAGCCTCTTATCGTCCTTTCCCTGCCCTCCGAGGGGTGGACGCGCCGCGAGGTGCGACCTCACTGGGAGCCAACGTCGCCGATAAACCCTCGTCTCTCGTTGCTCGACGATCTTAATTCTCACGTCGCAGATGAGATTCGCGACAAAGTGGACGTCCCGGGGACGATCGGCGCTTTCGACGCCAATTCTCTCTCGGCGTCGAAAGAGTCGAGGCTTACTCAAACCTAGTGAAAGTACTAAAATTGGACACCTCCCGTGAATCTGTGACTTTCACCATGGGAAAAGTGTGACACACGTCGCGGGAGATTTCGGGTCTACCTCTTTCGGTCCAGGGGTTTTCACGTTTTCACTCGGAGAATACAAGATCGGGTAAAAGAACTCACGTGAGATGACAGAGCGAAAAACGAGCACTTTCACCAAAGAAACGGAATCGACCCACAGGACGATTTTGATGGCCACCATGGTTTTCTCGAAGTTAGTCAATAAACATTGGAATGTGAAATTACAATGGATGCCGTTTAAAGTGTCTGGACCAAAGATCTCGAACAATGGCGACAGCTTCAGTGAGGGCGCACCGTGTAACTTCGAGGTACTCTCATCACGCATACTTTGCATTTCATTAATATACCCCGTCGTAAGTCATCGCGTTAATTTAACTTCTCGGCGCTTAGCTGGACGTGACACCGGGGAACACCTTGAGATTCATGAAGATTTAACGCATCGGAATAAATTCCTCGATGAAAATAATTTATAAAATTGTGTGATCGAGGATTGTTTCTCCATTTACCTACGTATAACTATTCACCTGATTGGCCGAATCGCGAAATTAACTGAGTTACACCGATTTTGGACCTTTCGAGAGACGCACCCAGTATATACATCATTTTTTAGTTATCTTTCATGACTTCTCTGAATTACCATCGGCTTTGGAAAGGTGCATCGATGGTCTATGCACCAAAATTCAAGACCGATTAGTCAGAAGGGCAGATGTGATCTGAATGACGACCACGAAGAAACAGGACAACCCAAAGAGAACTGCTGATGAAGAGATCTAGGGGAAATCATTTAATGAAGCGAGAAGAATTATTTGTAACGATCACTCTAAAGGACAGGGATGTCTGAACTGCAAACTTGCAAAAAGTTGGAACATGATTTTCAGCATAATTATTCGAAAGAGGAGCGAATAAAATGCGAGATAAATCGACGCTAGTCGACGCTAACGGAGGAAATTGGCAAACAAAAGTTAATAAAGAAAGTATAATTCAACCTATTCTAACAGAACGATGCACTTAAGAGTCAAAACTAATAGTTAAGTCTGAGAGAACAACCTTTTCGGTCCTGCAAATACTGAATGTGTATACATACATTTAGGAGTTATAATAAAAAATATTTGATATAGTGACGTCTGTTTTCGACGTTAAAAGAATAGTCGGCATAAAAAAAAAATAAAAAACGAAAAGAAAAAAATACTTTCATTTAATGCATTTCAGAAATAATATAAAAAAAATCATCATAAGCACTGATACGTGAAAACTACATAAATATTTAAACGTTGAGCTTCCAGCTATCAAACAACTGCAATTTATCAAGATCAACTCGTCAAAGACATATTTCCTCATTACCTTGACAACGACCACAACTAAAAGTTCTAGATAAAAATACCTAGATGAATTGGATGTTACGCTTGTTTTGAGTATAGATCTCGAAAGGGAAAGAAACCTGCAAGAAACTCAAAAGAAACGATGAGACCAAACAGAAAAGAATTGGAAGGTGTCGATGTTACCTAGTCTTTCGAGTCGTTCCCTGTCCAGTTGAGTGGGACCTGGTGGAGCACCATAGAGTCCGAACTGGTGCAAAGTCTGCGGTGGACCGGAGGGTCCAGGAGGTAATCCTGCAACAGTGTACCTCCGGTGTATCTCCAACCAGTGTGGATCGACCGGTGCAGGCATCGGTCTAGGAGTTCCCTTCAGTAACTCTTCTTTGAGCCTGTCGTTGAGTTCTCTCTCACGTAGCTCCCTTATCTCTCGTTCTCTTTTCTCTCGTTCCAGGTGCTCGAGCTCCAGCCTTTCCCTGGCTCCGGGGCCATACATGTAATGCAACATTGGATCCGGTGGTGCTGGATGACGAGCCGGAGAGAAAGCTGCATGTGGTCTGGCATACTCCGAGAGCTGCCTCAAGGCAGGAGTGTCTGCGTAGGCACCAGGTCTGGCAGCATACCTGAAAATATCCATCAAAGTGCTTTAAAATTCCTCAAGATAAATTACACGTTACTGTTAATTAAGCAAAAATCACAATAACAGCAATTTAGTGATAGCGGTTAGGTTATGTTAAAGGTTAGGGTAGAAGGGAAATACCTATACCACAGACACTATACGCGGAACGTCGAGTCAAAATAATTTCAAACGAATTCCGAGTTCTAAATCACAATTCCGATTGGATATCTTTTCGACAATCACTTCACCGATGGGTCCACTCATCGACAAATTATTTCATCGAGTGACTTCATCGACAAGGCCATTTCATTGACAGCTCGAGGGCAATCGATAGATCGTTTCGTTGAAACATTGTTTTGACGACAATCTCTATTTCTTGCGTGTCATTAATTGTTACTCACTAAAGAGGTGTTACACGATAAACGTCTTAATCCACCCAAATTATCCATATTATTAGGCACTGTTACTTCGACATCACCTGTTGTCATTATAGTAGAGACAATAATCGTAGAGTTATCGTTAAGTTAGGGTATATAAGTGACATGTACCGTTGTCGAAATGATGCGTCAACGAAATAATCTGTTGATGAAACATGTTGCCGATGAAACGATCTGTCGTTGAGGTGACCTGTTGACTGAAACCTGTGTCGGAGAAAAGGAATGTTGGTGAAACAGCTACTGGCGAGTCATCTAGTCGGAGAAAGAGAATGAAACCCGAGACCCAATGGTTCTACCCAATTTAAAAAAAAACTTCAAGTACAGACGTGTACGCAGCCAATATTTGCTCAGAGCTAGTAAGAACAGTTTAAAATTCAAGACTGTAATTTAATATCAGGGTTCCCCGATTTTGAATAATCCCTGATCTCGTTATATATATAATATATTCATCTATGTAATAATCTTTTTATACGTATAATTTTGCAACGACGCCTTGAAAATATCCAATAACCACTCGGCACATGTATAACACTTTCCTCAACTAATGAATCTTAATCCTAAGCACTACATACTAATTAAAAAAAATTATTAAATCGTCGTAAATTTTTATCGTCTATGAGAGAGTTTCCATAATTTACTCTATAAAAAAAATAAATAAAAAGCAACAAAATATTAACGTTAATACTCAATGAATGAAGGTTATGTCGATACCTATCATAAGGCGAGACCACAGGTTCCAAGGGCCCTCTACTGGGAGGTTTGCAAGTCTCCGGTTGCTTCTCCGGAGTGGTCATCTTCCTGGCCTGCTGAGCAGCAGCTCTATCTCTCTCCTCCCTCTCCCTCTCCGCCTGTTTCCTGGAGCGTTCCTCCCTCTTCCTGGCGAGTTTCGAATCCGGGACAGGCTTGAACATAAGATCGGTCCTTGTGCAGCTATTGTTCTCCCCTCTGTTCCAATGCCGTAGGAAAATAGCGGACTGCGACCGGTGGCACTCCGAGTCCTCGATTCTAGGTTCCGGAGAGGGTCCCCTAGGACTAGGAGGCTCTTCAGGTTCCGGATCCACCAGATCAGGCTCGAGCTTCGGCTCAGGAGGGACCTGCTGGGGTTGCTGCTGTGGAGGACGATGATGATGATGGACAGAGCTGGTGGAGGTGAGACAAGTCGCCGAGACGAGGGACGGCTTTCTCTGGGAGTTATGCGAGCTGTGGGACGAGGAATGACTATGGGAGCTGTGGGAGGAGATGGTGAGCAGCTTGTCATGGTGCAAGGTAGTCGCCTGATGCATGCTGGACGAGTGGTGGTGGGTGGCGATGAGATTTTCGCCCTCTTCCCGGGTGGTAACGCTGGAACTCGTGCTCGAGTGATGAGCGGTCATCATTGTGGTGCTCTCCTGGCTGCGTTGTGGACTGGGTGGGGGGATTGCGTGGGGCACGGGTCCATAAGGATACGGCGGGAAGGGTGGGTAACCCCCCACGGGTGCGTACCCTGGATAGGCATGAGGATGGTACGGATGCATCGCTGCAAACAGTGAATGGTGCATCAGCGGATGATGGGGATGGAAGGGATGCGCCATATGTGGACTCGGTTGCTGAGCCGGATGCATAACAGGCTGAGGGATGGAGGTCGGCGGATGCGGCAGCGACGGGGTCGGGGATGCCGCGACCGACTGCATTTGCGCGACCTGTTGGTTGTTGGAGTGGGAGTGTTTGCTCGGGGTCGGAGGTTTGCCGCCGTCAGGATCCTTCTTGATGTTGTCAAGGCTGGGACCGGGGAAGCCGCCCTGGAAACCCGGGACCTTGACCTCCTTGAGACTCTGCAGGGGGTCCGGCTCCGGGGGGACGATCTCCTGCTTGATCTTCAGGTTCTGCGGCTCCATCGGCGGCGTGGACGCCAGGTTGTACATGTTGGAGGGCTTCTCCGAGGATGGGAGCCCCAAACCTGGAGGCTGTATGGGCTGGAAGAGGTTGGGGGGCTCGTTTCTCTCGGGCTCGTTGGTCTCCGGGCGGTCCACCATCCTCTCCGGCATCCTCTCGGGCATCCTGCTCTCGCGGATCCTCTCGGGTGGAAGTCGGTCCTCGGCGATCCGGTCGGCCAGTCTGCCCTCTGGCGGCATGACCGTCAGCCCCAGAGGCTGCGGAGATCCGGCCATCTGAGGGATCTGCGACATGTTCGTGGGCAGGCTCTGGGAAATGTTCAGGTTCAGCGGTGGAATCGGAATATTTGGAGGCCCCTGAGGGCCGCCGCTCATGTTCTCGGGGCCGATGCCGGGTCCAGGCCCCAGAGGCTGGGAGCCAAGTCCCTGAGAAATGCTGGGCGGCATCTGGATGCTCTGCGACAGGTTCTGAGGCATGGTTTGGGCGGCAGGCACCCCGGAGTACTGCATGTTCAGCGGAAGTCCCTGCGGCGGTTGGCTAGACATCGAGCTCTGGATGCTCTGGATGCTCTGAATGCTCTGGGTCGAGCTCGAGGTGCACAGCCCAGGGTTACCGATGCTCTGGGAGAGGTTCCTGGGCATGTTCTGCGTCATGTCGGCCACGCTGAGACCGGGCGGCGCGCCTAGGCTCAGCTGTTGCTCCGGCTCCTTCTGGTCCTCGTTGCAAGGCGACATATTGGCCTCGATGGGCATGGGCTCCAGTTTGATGGGCTGTCCTATGGCCAGAGGGACCTCTTCCATCTGCTCCTTGGGCTCGGGCAACTCCTCCAGGAGGGGCTTCTTCTCCAGGGCGTGGATGACGGGCACCGAGATCGGCAGGCTCTGGATAGCTACGGGGATGGGAGTCGAAACCGGAGTAGGTTCCGAGGGCTCCTCGGGGGTGGTCGCTGCAGGGCTTGCTACCTCTTCGTTGGGCACCGCCGCTGGCGTGGGCTGATTCTCATTGGTGTCGGCCTCGGTCTCCCTCTCGGGCTCGTCCATCAGGGAGTTGCTGTCCGTTGTCAAGGACTCCGAGGGGCTCTCGGGTCGGTCGCCTCGCTTCCTCTTCGAGGCTTCCTTCTCCTCCTCCACTTCCTCGACTTGCGGTCGCTTCTGTCCCTTCTTCGGGGTCTCCTGTTTTCCCGAGGGCTTCTTCTTCGACTTGTCAGGGGTCTGCTGCTGCGGCTGTTGCTGCTGCTTCTCCTGCTTCTCTTGGTCCGGCGTGTCGTTGCCGCCGGTGCGTCTCGGTCTGGCTGGTCTCGGTGTCTCCTTCGCCTTGTTCCTGGTGCGCATCCTACCGGGGCTGTCCGGTGACTCCGCGGGCACGGGCCGGAACAGATACGGCGGAGCCGGTGGCAGTTCCCCGCTCTTCTTTAGATGCACCCTGCATTCTGCGCAGAGCAGCAGCCGGTCCTTCCCTGCGACCTGGAAGTGGAGATGCGCCGATGCAGGTCAATACAGGTCGATGACAAGTACTTTTGTTTTCGCGATAAGTAGAAATTAAAAGTATCGATGATTTGGCGGTATCGACTCATGCTAACCTGGAAGTCCTTCGAGCTCGTCGAGAAGCAATGCTGGCAGGAGTGCGCCACGCCGTTCGTGTTGGTGTCCCTGGAGTCGCTGTCCTCCTCGGAATTATCGTCCTCCGTGACGGAGCTTATCTCGCCCCCGGGATTGTTGTTCGCGGGGGTGCCAACGGGGATGGCCTCCGCCTCTGAAGCGGGCTCCTTCGCGTTCACCGCGGTCGGTGGCGTGTCCTTAGGGGGAGTTGGCACCTCTTCCTTCGGGGTGCCGGCTCGTGAGTTGCGAGTGTTGCGTATCCTCCGCAAGGAGCCCTGGCGACGCCTACGGTGGGGACGATTGTTGTTCGCTCCCGGAGTCTTCTTCCAGAGATAGTAGAACTCGACCAGCTCTGGCTGCAATTATGAAAATCCGCATATCGGAATTTGTAATTTCTTCGATTTCCTCTATTTTTGGAGGAGTCCTTACAACACACTTTTCACTTACCGTATCTTTATGGGGAAGCAGATCCTTCCGGATTCGCGAGAAGTTCTTCCCGAACTGTCGAAGGCCCTTGACGAAGCGTTTCTAAAACCGTCCAAGCAAAGAAACTACATTTATTACATTGATTAAAGTATAGCGGAAAAAAAGCATAGCCGAAACAAATGAGTTTTTGAGTTTTTGAACCCTAGTGGACCTACCGTCTCCTCTTCGGACCACTTCTTGTCGATGCCTTTGGGCACGGGGCACTTGACCAGGGCCTGGAGAGCTCGTCCAGGATCGTAGCCCGAGTCGTGGAGTATGTCGAGGGCATTGATGGTGGTATCGTCCCTGGAGGCAGCGACGCAACCATCGTCCGGGGAGCCGCCGTCACACATGCCAGCGAACGCGGCCATGGACCTCGCGGCCCTGAGGTACATTAGGAGGTCGCCGTCCAGCGCCATCGCGGGCACCCATCTTAGCTCCTCGCGCTCCTTCGAGAACTCTGGATCGGGAAGCAGCTCGCCGGCCGGGATACCCGGCCGATAGTCAGGCAATCGGGCCTGGCAAGAAACCAACTCCTGTACACCGAAAATCCGGTAATGCGCGCGGTTAGCACCACTGCCGTGAAGCGAGTTAGTAGAGGCGCCGCTAGGGGCGCGCGTGGCGGCGCAGGGCGGACCTAACCCCCAAAGGCTTGCCTCGTCGTCGCCTAAACTCTCCTCACGCTACGATATCGAGAGTTGACCAGGGATTCGGACTCGATACGACCTGGGTCATCTTCGACGGGACCACGTTTCTAACCGCGAGAAGAGAAATAGACGTTGCATTCCAAGCGTTACTACATTTACCGTACCGATAGCTGTACATCGTGTCTGTGTAAGGATGTTGCGTACTGTATGGTTAAATGTCACGCGATCTGGCATGAATGGATTTCAAGCAATTGGTAGCATAAGCGATCCTTGCGGGAAAATGTTGTTCTGGCTTGACATGCAATATGGTGACACTATATTACACATTTAGTTTCAGTTTTTCCGCAAGAGGCGCTAGTGTTACTCCTGGCTAGCTTAACAACGAAATACAGGATTACTATTATAATCGAACTGGGACGTCCTTATGTTACTTTACGATTTACAGTAACTATGTATCAATTGATAACTTTCATCGGATGTAATTGTAGACACTGAGAAAGTAGAGAATAAGCTGGCAGGTTGTAAAATTTGAGATTAATCCAAGAGTCTTAATACTCGCTGGCTTTCACAAATATTATACAGAAAAAAAAACAGGAAAGAAGGAAGTAATTTTGCCTGAATGGAACCTGTATGGGGAAAGAGTGGGAAACCTTTGTGTAGGCGAAAAGGCGATAAGAAGCGAAAGCAACTGATATATCTCCAAGCTTGCTTTGATGCCAGCTAACTCAATCAAAAAGAACGGAAAATCGACAAATTTTGACATATACTCCACAGCTAGAATCGAATCTCTAAACACAAATCGTTAACGCTGTAGAATTTTTCAAAGAAACGGGAAAGTGCACCGCTAAGGACCGAATAACAAAGCGGAGGATAAGGTTGCTCGCAACCGAAAGTAAAATCCATGAGAGTTCATTGCTAGAAATTACGAGAAATCGTGGACTTCTAGGATCTCTCCAGCAAATTCGAACCGAACTATCGGACACGAAACTCCGGAGCAGGGACATCGAGGAGGTTCCTTCGTTTCAAAAAGGAAAACAAAAGAAGAGAGAACGAAAAACACCGATAACACGATCCAGAACTTAAAGTGATATGAAAATGGGATCCAAGGGATCAATCGTTTATGAAATTTTTCTCTGTACTGGGAGTACCGAATTATTTCAAACCTTACAACGTGAATGCGGAGGCTATAAGGAAGGTCCTGACACTATAAAAAATTATTAGTGTCTATAAACAAATTTTTAAAAAATTGAAATTTCATGGGGGTCGGGACCTTCCTTAGGGTCTTCGTATTTTGCACAGTAAAATCTGAAAGGAATCGGTACACCCAGTTCGGAGAAAAGTTTCACAAACGAGACCTCTTCAACGTCACTTTCACGTCGCCTTAAACAACCGATAATGTCATGATCCAAATAGAATAATTCATCGCACCGACATTCCTAGTTACCATCACAGCGTAAACGTATCCAGAACCAGGCTTCGGGTGGACTCGAGTCAGGCTGAACAGGATTCAACGCTGCTCATTAAATCCCTGAAAAATTCGGCACAACCAGATAATACCAGTTACACAGTCTGTCGAATGTCAAGTAAGTAGAGGTTCTCTACGGAGGATAAATTCGAGGAGCAAGCCTTGAGTTAGGTACGCCGTGCAGTTGACCTAAGTAGCAGGGAAGTGGCTAGTTGAAAGTTTAAACAAAAGGATGAATATCATGGTGTAAAATATAGGTGGTCTCGAGCACTGTCAGTAGATTGAGGTACTTTGCATACTCTTTGGTCCAAATGTCAGCACTCACCGGGTGTAAGGAAAGCGTTTGGTGTTACAATGATATCAAAGTGCTTTGAATCACAGTCTCCGAATGATGGAGTTACACGTGATAAATGATAAGCCGATCGCTAGAGCACGCAAAAGGAAACAGATCCATGAAAAGGACGTAACAGATGCAAGCATAAGATGACGTTTCTTCGATTAGCGACAAGCGAGGAAAAGTACCTCAAAATAGTGACAGACTCATGCGTGCGCTGCCAGCGATTACAAAAAAAAAAAAAACAGACCATGATCCAAGTCTGGCATAATTTTAACAGGAGGAATCACATATGGATCAGAATTCTTTGTATGTAGCAAGTGAGTTTACCGTTTACCGTTGTCGATCATGAATTATACTAAACATTCCTTTTGGACGGTATAAACGGTGCGCCCGCATTGGTTAACCTGGGTGTGGAATAGCAACGGAGAGCCATCCATAGAGATCTAAACGCGGCAAGTTACATCAGGAACGATGAGAAATTCCCGGTAACTCATCGGTAATTTTTTGAAAGCTTTTTTTCATGGAGAAATTATAAGAATTACAATTTTACGACAAAGCGAATGAGAGGGTTCCGATTAGCTATAGAGAAACATCGGAAAGGGGGAATTTCCAATGTAAGCTCACGGTGGCCAATAAAAATCTCGCATTTCTGCGCCTTTAACGTTATCGGTTCAAGGGTGGCCCGTGCGAGCTGCCAAACTTGGACCACGACAAGCTTGGCGAATCGGCTGGCCCAGGGCTGCCAACACACACATCGCACTTCCCAGCAAGAGGGGAAGGGGGATGGCTCGCAGACTCACCTAAGTATCTTACACCGTGGGGCGAATCAATGTGACAAAAGTGTATCAAGTGGAGACTGTTGTTTTCTTTTGGTTGAGGAAAGTTGGCAAACCTGGTGCGACGGACCAACCCGAATCTCGCCCTGGGTCCCGGCTGACATCTCCCCCTCCTCCGAAGCTCTGTCGTCTTTCTCCAGCGTTTCGAGGAGCTTTGGTCTTGCACGTTTGGTAAAGTCCTACAAGGTCGGCGAGTTGGGACCTCCGGTCATGCTACCGGCGCCGACGACACCTCTGGCACATCGGCAAGCCCTCCCTCTAAAGCGGCTTCTCTCCGACATGCCTCCGCAGAGTCCCCCTACAACGAGCCAACGAGATCTGTCAAACTGTTTTGGCATGATGACACCAAGAGGCGTTGCCAATACTTTGAATCTTTACGGGGATATGAAAGGATCATTCTATATATATATGAAACATTCAAATATTTATAAAACTTTTCTCCAAACTGGGTGCACCAAATTATTCGAAACTTTAATGCGTGATCGTGGAGGCCGTAAGGAAGAACGCAATGCTCGTGAAAGTTTAAAGTTTCACGCACGAGAACTCTTTGACGCCACTCTCACATCGGCTTAAACAAAAGGGGAGATCTTTAAGTGGATGGGTCGTCAATGGCTTTGTCGAAAATGTCAAGATAACGAGATGAGCAATCTGCTCTTTGAAAAAGACTGTAGCACTGTGAAGTGTACATATCAACGGTAGAGTAACTGCATTTAAGAATGCAAATACTTAATCAAAGTGAAATTTAAAAGTTAAAGAATTCAAGTATTTAAACATATAAAAGCATTATATAAGTTTCTAAAGTGATCGCCTAATACTTTGACTAATCGGATAACGTTACGATAGAAGAAAAATAATATAACGAATCCGAGTCATGAAAAATATGCCCGAATCATTTAATCCATTACAATATACACCCTTAGTTACCTTCAAACCTCTTTCCTCCTGAAACGAAAATATTTATATCAAAGGAAGTCCAATCCGATATACCCAAACTGCAACGAACCTTGCAGAGACTTAGCGATAAGATGTACCTTCTAATGTACTATACCCAGCATCGAGTCACATTGTCAAAAATCAGGATAGATCGAACCCGTGTTTCAAATAGGCAAAAACCACAAATCTAGGGTACCAACTGTGCCTCCGATGTTTCCAAGAATCAGGTGGAAACGTTAAAGGATGTTAGCAGTTAAATACATGTTAAGTGCCAGGTGGAGCATGACATAAATCCTCAAAAAGATGATCTCGGTATTTCGATAGGGAAAAGGTTAACCGCGACATGATTGCACCGCTGACGCGATCTTGAATAAATGGAGCGAATTACGTGGAGTTGGTCTTCGCGTTGGAAAATGCAATAAACTTACCCGAGCCCCTCGGAGGTCCCTCAGCGACGCACTCGCATCCTTTTCGCGTGCCTTTCCGCCCACGCCCTTTCGGCGAACACGCTTCTCTCGATCTTTGCCTCCCTCGGGTCGACACGAGTCGAATGACCCGGAGTCGAAGGCCTCGAAGGGCGGCCGAATCCTCGTAGTGCCGCGAATCTTTATCCTTTCCGACTCGACAGCCACAAACACCCAAACGCGGCCATCTTGTATCGCAGTTTTGTTTCCCTTTTCTCTTGTGGGGGTGCGCGGTGCGTTCCGAAAACACACAATCCACGAGATAATAATGCTAGCGGAAAGAGATATACCGGTATCTATTCACAAAAAATACTTGCAATCAATTTCGTATCGCTTTATCCTTTCTTTTAAATCAAGAATTACCTTTGTTAACTTGACTATTTAGTATTTTTACGCATGAGTCGTTTTCGACCGCAGCGCCATTTTGAAACGTTATTTTATGTTCTCTATTCCTCTCATAGAGTGTCATACTTCGTGGTTCCGCTTTCATCCCAATACGATGGAGCCGTAGAGCAGAGGTGAGGGAGACGTGGGCAGAGAGAGGCAGAAACGAGTTGCGCCGCCACTGAGGGGTAACAGAGGGTAAGGGATCTCTAGTCGCATGGGTGTCGCGCGAGTGCGAGCAGTCTGAAGCAATTCAAGCCAAGCAACGCCACGGTGCGCGTCATCTTTGATTATTCCAACGGCCGAGGAGGGAGGTTATGTTCGGTATAATGAGTCCACGTTGGGAAGTGTTGGGATATTTCTTGTGGTTTCTTGAATGAAAGGACAATTCATGTGGTAATTATTCGGAGTAATGATGAACGTTATGCGGTCCTTTCGCGAGACTTTGTTCAGTGCCAGGAATGTTCTTATTCTAACTGGCAGTGGAGTCTCCGCGGAATCCGGCGTGCCGACGTTTCGCGGTGCTGAGGGGTTATGGCGCACTTACCGCGCGGAGAGTTTGGCCACCCCCGAAGCCTTCGCCGCGAATCCATCCTTGGTATGGCAATTTTACGAGTATCGCCGAGATTTGGTTAGCAAGGTTAAGCCCAACAAGGTAAGCTCACTTTTTACTCCTTCAAAACCGGTGAGAGGTTACGTGAAAGTGGCCGGTTAATTTTCAAGTAGTCCGACACTCAGCGATTGTGATGAAAGTAACACTTGAAATGTAATTTTATTTGTTAAAAAGAATGAATGTGCATGTTTTATGCACTGTGATATTTATCGTTGGAAGGGTTTCAACCAATGAACGAAGGTGGGAATGGAATCGAAGTTCTGATTTAAAGATAAATTACAGAAGGTTTTGTTGTAATTGTTATATACTATTAGAACTAATTATTTCATCAACAGGCTCACGAAGCCCTCGCTGCTTTTGAGGATCGCTTTCTAAGGGAAGGGAAAAAAATTACGGTATTGACTCAAAATGTAGACGGGCTGCATCAAAAAGCGGGCAGCAAAAATGTTTTGGAACTGCATGGCAACTTGTACAAAACACGTTGTACCAAGTGCAAAGAGGTTCTAGTTAATGAAACCGTGCCAATTTGTCCTGCTTTGGCTCTTTCAGGGTAATGTCAAAATATATAAAGTATTTCATTTATAATCTGGAACAAAGCGATGAGACCATAAATGGCAGTCTTAGAATACTTATTCTGAAAATTGTACAAAAAGGGACTGCAATTTTAAAGAGAAACCACCCAGCATCCCAAAAGAGGATTTGCCAAAATGTGAACATGAGGGATGTCGAGGGTTGTTAAGGCCACACATAGTATGGTTCGGAGAAAATCTCGATCAAAGTATACTCGATCAAGCCCGTAAGTAAATCACCTTTGTACTCGTTTAAATTTATTTTATTTAATCATTCAATTGCGCAATGTAAGCAATTTATAATACATTACATGGGATTTCCTTGGAATTTCTGAACAGCAGCAGTGTAGCAAATATATTGTTAAACCTAGTGAATTAAAAATATTTTTTGGGTGAATCATAAATGACAAATTTAAAGCTTCACTGTTCTTGCATCATATTGTTATAAAATGTTCTCTGGTTTAGAAGAAGCCATAGATTCTTGCGATGCCTGTTTAATCGTGGGAACTTCATCAATTGTCTATCCAGCTGCAATGTTTGCACCACAAGTTGCCACTCGTGGTATACCAGTTGCAGAGTTCAACTTAGAAACCACTCCAGCGACGAGGCAGTTCCAGTAAGTGTTGGAAAATATAATGGAACTAATAGAAAATATATTATGACTTATTTCTCTTCTCATGCATTGTCTGTATCAGTTGTATTGTTTGTAGCTGCATAGAATATTGCTTTTATTATAATTAATCTATTCACACAGTCAATGGTAGAACCAAAAAATAAGATTTGTTACTTAACAGTCTTAATTATCAGTTACTTAGTTGTTATATACAAAGTACCGCAATGTATCGTATTTGTTTATACAAAAGTAAGAAATTGAAATACTGAGTAATGGGAATGTCGTGTAGTAAAAAATGTTTAACTCTGTAATATATGTAGATCGCACTCTAAATGCTTATATGTTAAATAACACTTTGAATATCATTCCGATACAAGCAATCGTTACAAGTGTAAAATGTATGAGGAACAAATTCTATACATTGCATTGTAAAATATGCAGCCATGTAATTTCCAAGTTTATACACTTTTCTTCAGCATTTCCTTGCGTGACCTTTTGCTGAAAAGATTCAAATAAGTTTTTAATTATTAATTAAATAATATATCACATGTATAAGGAAGTTTCATGACTTTAAACTAAACTTTACGGTATAAGCTACTTTCTTAAATCTATTTCAATCATGCTATTTATTATTGAACCATGTTTTATGCTTGTAATTTATTTTCCAACATTTAGAACTTCGATAATCCCTATTTTGCAGATATCATTTCCAAGGGCCTTGTACAATTACAGTACCGGAAGCTTTAGCACCATAACAATTACAAGAGATAAAAACAAAAAAGTTTGTTTGTAAGAGTATTAGAGTAACGACTTTGATGCCAAGCGTACTAGATGTAAGTAATACAGCCGGTATGCTATGTTTATTATATAAACATTAATAATTTGAATTTTCCATGTAATCATAAAAATGAAAGCTTTCTATATATATTCGTTATTATAAAACTTTTGTTTATATGTATAAAGGTATAAAGAGTTTAATATATTGGAAGGATAAATATCTGTTTGTTGGAATAATACTGACGAACAGAATACAAATGTACTGTTTTAGGACTCGTTTTCAAGTTCATAGTAAATTATATTTTTAGGAATAATCATTGTAGCGAGATCTTTCACTGGATAAATAAAGGGATTACCTTCAACTATACACACTTCCGTGCAGATTCCGATGCGTTGCAAATACTGAAGCCAAAGCTTTTGTTTAGTCGACAATGAATCACCGGGACCTTTGACTTCGACAATTTTACACTGCAAATTAAAAAATGAGGAATTCAATGGAAAAGGTTCGTCATGTTTACAGAAGTTTAGTGGTGATAATTTCTAACATGGCTGTTATTAATCTAATGAAAATGATTATAAATCGTTATCACTTACTTCCGTAGTGAGTGGATTCCACACGATAAGATCTGGAAAGCCAGCTTTCCAGAGATTGAAATTACTGAGCATCCTTTCGCAGATTCCAATTACACCGTTGGTTCCAAGGCATGCGATTACTTCCTGAAAAGATTTTCAAGTAAATTCTTATGTTTCAAACAATGTATAAGAATTATTTATGTATTGATAGAAAATTCCCATTTTGCAAATTCGAGCGATAAAATCTAAGAGTACCTTAAAATCGTATTCGTTCTTGAAGAGATTATTTGGCATGAGTGACTCATATTGTCTGTACTTAAGGTAACTAATGACCATCGTGTCACTAAGACTCTCCACATCCAAGGACCGAAGGATCCGAAGCTTCTCATCGATGGCACCCTTCCGGTTCTCATAAAAGTCCACGGTGTACAGGTCCAACGGAGCAGTCTGGTAACAGGACACGAAGGCTCCAGGAACAAAATAGCCGTACAATTCTTCCCAGAACAAGACAGTGAAAAACAATGCAGGAAGAGCCCCTTCGCAGTGCAGTCCATAGGGGAAGCCTTCGTTGTAATAGTGATGCAGTGCTCGGGTCTCCACGTTCATGTATCCTTTTCCCTGGCCCCCGATGTCTACCTCCCAGGTGCTCTTCGTTCCACTAAGGTTTCTATAATCAAAATATATAATTCGCAAGTTAAGGTGGCATGAAAATGACATGCGAAGGGTTAGTCAATTATAAAACTCCTAACTGGGTCTGCCTAAGGTTAAAAAAAAGTTTAGAGAACGTCACCCTCTTCTCTTGGACTTACCCGCGTACCATGGTGGCTGTTATGGTAATACTCGTCGGTGCAAATTCGGAAAATCGCTGAGCGATCTCCTGCGAAATCGAATGGACCAGCTCCTTCGTCTGGGACTTGATGCCTTTGGCTCTCCTCGTCAGCTTTCTCGCTCTGTCGAGCATCTCGAAAACGTCGACGTCGGTGAGGTCTTCCTGTTTAAGGGCGTTCACCGTCAACACAGCACTCGCTTCCAAGTTCTTCCTGTAGTGCATCTCAATGAGAGCAAATTCTCCGTACCACTTGCCACGATAATGCTGCATGTGATCTTGGTTTAACAGCAGCTCCAGATACTTTACAGCTTCCGATATATTTTCAGCATCTTTCTTGAAAGCCACCAGGCTCTTCGACAAGACTTTCGCCCAGACATGTTCCGGAACGAATTTCTTCACGTGGGATGGCACACCATCGTAACTGGAAAAGTTCGACTTTTCAACCCAATTTCAACCTAATTTCCAAATAAAAGAAATTGTCCAATTGAGGGACTAGTATTTAATATTCAATGGAATGCAGGGTTGGCGTAGGGAAAGTGGCGCTCCCATCGCCCGGGTACCATTCGTTATTACTCTCAATCATACCTTGACAAACACGTTGCTGTCAATTACAAAATCTAAACCCCTCTTCTTTCGACATTACTTATACTTAAAATCTTTTCAACACGTGTCTCCAGCGTAGACTGAAAATATTGAGAGTGATAAGGAACGGTGCTCGCAACAGCCAGCTCAAGCCAAGGTGTTTAACGACCGTGCCGAAGGCTGGATGGTATCAGAGAATTGGTATCTCAAACGGTGTCTCTGGAAAACCGGGCGGAATTCCAGGAGTAGAAAACGCCTTACCCCCGTAAGGGGCTCTGCGGGGGCGGACGACCCATTCCCCAATACTCGTGGGAACCAGAATGGAAAACCAGACAAACCAAACGAATTACGGAGGAGACGTGGGGTACAAGATAGACCCGAGCATGCGGTCCTTTGGGCCGCCGAATTATCCAAACAGCGAGGGGGAGCCAACTCGATGGGCGCCACCAGCGAAAGACAACGCGAACGCCCTGACGAAGAGGCAGAAGAAGCAGGCGAAGAAGGCTTTCAAGGACACCAAGAAACCGTGGACACAGGCGAACGGATACGGCTACAACAGCGAGCCATACTACGAGTACAACCGACCCAACAAGCAGAAGAAACGCCAAACACCGGTTCGCAGTTCCGCCCCGACGAGTTTTGAGAATCTATCGGTGAACCAGCTCGACGAGACCAGGTCGAGGAGCGACATCGATCGTCCGGTGGCCGGAGGTCAGCCGGGCGGGACGCCATCCCCGAAGAAGAGGAAGAGGGTGCAGGAGGTCGAGAAGGAGGTCGAGAAGGAGCCCGAGGAGCCGCCCGTGGTGGCCATTTTCCATGTCAGCTATCCGATGGTGCACTTGACTCTGGAACAGCTGGACCATATCCAAGCCAATGTCGTGGCGGCTCTTGCGGAGCTCCCTGGGGATGCCTTCTTCCCCAGGTTCGTCAAGGCCGAGCTGGAGAGGGGAAGCGTCGTTGTCGAGTGCGCCGACAGGAAGTCTGCGGAGTGGTTGAAGACCAAGATCCCGGGGATGAGGCCTTGGCAGGACGTCGCCCTAGAGGCCGTGGACATGAAGGACTTCCCCATGTACAAAAAGGTCGCGGTCTGCATTCCTGGGCCCTGTATCGAAGCTGCCAAGGTGTTGCAACTGCTCAGGAGTCAGAACGAAGACGTGGATACCAGCAAGTGGATCGTCCTGGAGAGTGCAATTCAACAGAACTCGGGTTTCCAAATGCTCTTTGCGATGGACCAGAAGGCACTCGCGGTTATTCAGCAGCGAGACCATAAGCTGTTCTTCGGAATGGGCCAGGTGGCCTTCAAGGTAAGGGGACCCTATCCTCAGGATATTAAAGAAGAGCCTACTGATTGAACGACTGGATTTATGGTATCGTTGGCTTCGGGGTACCCGATGGAAACCATATTTGCAGGCTCTGTTCGAGTGTTGATTTTAATCAGGAACTTGGACAGAATGAATCACCATGAGTGGTGATTTTTGCCTTGACGTTGCAGACATGGTTTCTTTGAATGTATCGAGGGGGAACGTTGTCATCGAGTGATATGGTTAGGATACTTTCGGTGAATCGACAGTTCTGACTTTAGAGTTCAAACCTGGGAGAAGTGCTACGCTGACATCGATAATAACTTGGGAAACTTTGTGGATCTGCTTCGGTTGAGTTTTGCAAGGATTTTTTTTTTTTTGTCAAACCAGGAGTCTTCAACTACTTGCCTTGGATCAAAAATACTGTTATCCACGAGGTGATCGAAATAGACTCACCGTGGTTGCTCGTCTTTGAGGATGGATGCTAAAGTGTTGTAGGCCAGTCTTCCAAGTGATCGGACTGTTTCCCAATCTTTGTTCTCATCAGCTTCGTAATACTTTGACAGAGCGTTCCTTCCCTCTACGTAACTGTTAATAAAAGTGTATAAAGTTAGGAGTTGCGCAAACTACCTTTCTATCATGTTTAATTTCTTGTTTATTGTCTACAAGCTGTCGATGTCCACAGACTGTGAAATCCTGCCTCTTTTTTTAGGAAAATAAACCAAATGCTCGCGGTCAATTGTGTCTTTATTTGTAAGTTATAGATCGATTGTTGAAAAATTAGACTCTACGTTAATGGCACAGGTTTTTACGCAGTTTTTCGAGTACCAATAAAGTGTCAAAATTTGAATAACAAAGTGCACATACCGTATCAGGTGTTCTCTGCTCTCGAAAATGGGGTAACGTTCCTTTGGCATTGTTGGATAAATGATATCCCCTCGCAGGACATTCGTTAACATTAAGAAGGTATCGGAAAGTTTCTCCTTTGGATCCTGCATTGGAATCAAGAGTACAACGACTCTCTGAATAAGACTTAGAAAATTTTCTGAGATTCTTATACAAAGGCCCACTGCGGAGACTATCATCGAACGAAGAGCATCACTAGGAGTTGTCGCCCCAGGGAACAATGACTTTCTTGTATTGTATATTTTAAGTAATTCGGATACAAGCTTTGGCTTATTGCCTCGGTGATCCACTTTAAATTTCTGACAAACTTTTCGTATCTCGTCGACTTGAAGTAGCTGTAATAGTATGGAAATATCCTCTTTGTCGAGACCTGAAATTTAGATATTCTTGACATATCAATACCTTATTAGTTCATTTTTAAATTTCTCGGATGGTTTACAATTTGAAAACAAAAATTGCACATACACGAGTCACAGAACTTCTTCTCAATCAACTCTGCGAAGAATGGTTCCAAGTTATTGGCCACTTCAGGGTATGACAGGAGTCCAACTCTGTGCCAGCAGAGTTTCCTTTTCAACATTCTAGCTAGCAACATTTGTGCCTTGGCACTTAAAGACATGATTGAAACAGCTGTGTCTAGTTCTGCATCGTTAAAATATCCACAGTTCAGAGGATTTGTGAAAACTTCGACTAGAATCATGAAAAGGTTGTCCGCATGTTTCTCCTTCGGAGTGATGAGGTCCTTCCAATCGTACCTGTATCGTTGAAGGGGAAACAGGATTTAGAATTTGCTGCAAGACACATCACAAAGAACACGTGTTAAAGGGTCATGTAGAATGATCCTTTTTGAACATTTTAACTGAATCTTCATGCATATATTAAATATTACAATGTACCTTATCGATGTATCATTATTAGGACGACTGTAAACCACATCAAAGTCTGGCTTGGAATAAACCTCTGCTAAGTTGAAATTATTTGGACGTATCGCACCTTGCTTGGTGAGATTAATGTTCTCTATAGCCTGCATGGTTGCGTCAACGTCTATCCTCTCAGAAAACAGTTTTCTAGGACTGTAAGGACCATTCTGTCTGTGAGAGACTATTCTTACGATCTTCGACGGTGTCTTCTTTGGAGAGTTACCGATACTGGTAGGGGAAGCTTTTCGTTTATTACTTGAAGGGCTCGCTTTCGATGGAGTGTCAGGGACCATTGAGTAATTTGCATGCACGTGTAAAATTGAACATTCTAATCTCGAGGAATCACTTTTCGACTGACTGATCTTCCGTGACACTGGCATGGTGGATGATTTAGTCAAAGCTTGATTATTTGACTTTCTTTTATTATTCCCAGTTGTCGAAGTCAATGTCGACATCGACTGGAATTTGAAACGATTCAATTTATTTGTCAATCAAAATGAAAATTTTATGTGTTTACTACTAAAGTAGATTTATACTTTAAATATGCAAAGAATGTTCAAGGGTGAAGACTTACTCTTTTAAGGGATAATTTACTTTTTCCCTTCGGAGACACATTTGCGGAGTGACCAGGATTGGTTAGCTTTCCGGCACAATTAGTATTACCGCCGCGAGCCGATTTGAAAAAATGATCGATTCGCATTTGTGTAGCCATCTCATATTATTAATATAAAAACTAGGACATCCAGGTGTAAAAAGCGTCACTTGTTGACACCGTTTAATTATTCACGTCACTTTACGTGAACCTGAGTTTGGACATGATAAATCCCGGATTTCAAGTACAATGGAGATGTAGCCTATGCGACAGAACGTAAGATGGATGCTAAAGTTCTCTCTACGTTTCAAGTTTTAGGGATTTGTGGAACGATCAGCGGTCGGTAATTTTCTGTTGTGTAACTGTGTTTCTCAGTATAGCCGTAGGTGCGGGAGATGGAGCCACTTGTATACATTGGTAGAAATTCTAGTTCCACATTGAATAAATGCGAAGGAAAATAGATAAATGCAATTTTTATACTACGGGAGCACATAATACTTGCTTTTATAGATGCGCTTCACCGTGACATTGTTGATGGACTCCACATCCTTCGATGAGATTTTTCACGTAACAAGTCACACGATATAAATGATTTATTATTCATTGCATACATAATATTTCTCTGCGTATCCACGTACTTAATTGCTCACTTACAGATATTACTTATTACAAAGTTATTTAGAGTAAATCAAGTTGTACCTTGCCAAAGTATTAATTACATTCGAACACAACGCTTTAAATGTTTAACGTCGGACATTTTGCAGATAAGCTTGTGCACTGGGGGTCATGAATGGCTTCCTCGTGTACATGGCGCAGCCTGGAGGTGGTAATGTAAAAAACGAGCTCGAGAACTTATGTACTTGCGGTACCCGATGTATAATAAACTGTAAAATAATTAATGTAATAAAGAAACTTATTGAACAATAATAATGAGTACATTTAATTAGACGAGCATGTCTAACAAACCCTCCAATCGCCTATTCCTGATCCTTGAAAATCACTCGTAGATCTAGGGCACGAAACTCGGTGCCACCTCCTCGGTTGTCCTATGATCCTGTTAGAAGTCGGAAATTTCAACCCCTAAAATTTTTGCCCGGGAGAGACTCGGTGCCACCTCCTCGGTTATCCTATGATCCTGTTAGAAATCGAAAATTTCAACCCCTAAAATTTATGCCCGGGAGAGACTCGGTGCCACCTCCTCGGTTGTCCTATGATCCTGTTACAAATCGAAAATTTCAACCCCTAAAATGTATGCCTTAAATTTCCGATTTCTAACAGGATCATAGGACAACCGAGGAGGTGGCACCGAGTCTCTCCCGGGCATAAATTTTAGGGGATGAAATTTCCGATTTCTAACAGGATCATAGAACAACCAAGGAGGTGGCACCGAGTTTCGTGCCTTAGATCTACGTGTGATTTTCAAGGATCAGGAATAGGCGATTGGAGGGTTTGTTAGACACGTTCGTCTAATTAAACGTACTCATTATTATTGTTCAATAAGTTTCTTTATTACATTAATTATTTTTTCACTGTAGGTTCGATAGTTTTCGCAAAATGAATTCCTAAAAATGACCTAAAAAACAAGCTTCTAGACTTATAATACCCCCTTAACTAAACGGACTTCGAAGATGCGCCCAATAGGGGGGCTCGCGATCTCGACTCTTAGACTTGAACTTGACTCTGGCTTTGATGGGTCATTGACAGGTCACGGGGCCAATCGTGGAGAACGAGCCCTGACCTAACCTATTCTAGGCTATGTCTCCGTCCTCCGCGTACAGACAAAGCCTAGGAGAGGCTAAATCAAGTCACCGCTAGAAGACCCTGGTTACATCCGGCTGCTACCGTCGCTTGACTTTGGAAATCGTTAAGTTCCTTCAAAGATCAATTTGGCAATTTGGGTGTGCTGAAAAAATAAAAAGAACACGAGGGATTATTCCATGAGACCGTCGCTTCCACGCGTCCGAGCTGTCAAAGAAGTGAGATGAGAATGAGATACGTACGCGAGTTAAGAAACGGAAAGAAAGTGTTGGAAGACGATGCAGAACATTGGTTTTGCGTCAACGTCGGATCCTTCCGCATGTTTGATGGCAGAATTAGCTATTTTATGGGAAAGACCCCTTATACCCCTTACATCCGAAGGAATATTGTCATCGGAGGGGAACAACGAATGGACCAATAACGAGAAGGAGGAATCCCGGGGCGGGAGAGTAGACGAGCTCCTTTCCCGGCGGCGGGGCGCGAAGTTATTTCCACGGCAGGGACGCAGCACAAAGAAATCGTGTCACGCCTAAAAATACTCCGGACACGCAGGTAGACGGCAAAAGGTCGAAGGGACCCGGGAGTAAGGATGCAAAGGGGAAAGAGATACCCGAAGGAATTGCACAAGAGTCCGCGCATTTGGTATTCAAATCGTCGCGCATGCGCGCTCCCCCTCTCGTTTATTCGACTCCCTTCCCGTCTCGCTCTGATTCCCGCTTTTACATCCCCCGTGGTTTTCTTCCGTCTCGCACCTTGTTCACTTATTTTCTCCATTTTCCCTCGCTCCCTCTTTGCCCTAATTGCTCTTGTTGCCGTCCGGCCCTAACCCCTTCCTTCTGCCTTCTTTTTCGCTCCTCCTCGTGACAACAATGCCAATTCGCGTATCACTTTTTCTTTTTTTTTTTACTTCCGGACATCGCTGTTTACGTAAAGGTTCCTCCTTTGCTTTATCTCTTGTATTTGCTTTTTCTCATCTCAGGTGATTTCAAGAAACTCGGTAGAGTTTCGCGACAAATATATTTAAAAGCATTTGCGAACGACACCGAATACTTAACCGGTCTGCGCCTCCTTCTTCCCTCTCCTCTCGACCGACCTCGGATCGGCTAGATTTTTCCACGAACATGTAAAACCTTAATTTAGGTTTTACCGATGGCATGCATCTCGTTTATTCACGGGCTTCTTATTGTCAATTAGGGCGTAGCGAGTCAATTCTGGAGGTCGGCGGTGGTTCTTTTAAATATTCATGAGTCCGGCATCAATGGCAGAGCGGATAATGGCGGACGCGCTCGGGATGAATACTCGTCGTTAAATTTCCACGGGAGGGAGAGAGACAGTCACGCGCAGTATGCCGCCGAAGAGAGAAGAGGCCTCGTAAAAGTGCCACTTTACTTACGAGAACATGTTCATACGGACGAGTTCGATCCTTTTCTTTTGATTCCCGGCCAAGAGACGGCCCGATAAAGTGGATGCTATCCGAGGCTTTCTCTTTTTCACCTTTATTTTAGACTTCGCCCGATAGAAAAGGAAAAGTAACGCGATGGCCTTGAAATGGCGTCGCCATCTTGGAGAACGCGTTTGTACGGACCAGATTCTTCGTTCATTTTGCATTTAATGTCCAATTAATGATAACGTATTTTAACGACCCCGTTGACAAAATGGGACTTTATCTTTGAGGTCAGAGTCGGTCGAACGATCGAAACGCGATATAAAAAGTAGCGGTCGAAACGTGATAAGACACCGTGCACGGTTCGCGAGCGCACTCGAACTTCGGTACCGGATACTTGCTTTCTCCACTAAACTCATGTGGAATTCAGGACGCACGTTCACACGCGTACCTGCGTGGGCACGCGCGATCGAGCTGACATTTTCTTTTTATCGCCAGCCGGCCCCATCCAAACCGATTAGCTCAAAAATCGAATCGATGACAAGTCGTCGCGAGGACGCCATTTGCAATTCAAACGCACCCCTTTGGATGTATCGTGCAATTGATAAGCGTACTCCGAAATTAGACATGGCTTCCACGTCGCATTCCGCTAACTCGAATCCGTTGAGCGAATAAAGGAGGTTAAGGTTGTCTCTAATCATTTACGTGTACCGAATCAGAGAACACTGCACGTAGGAAAGTAATTTAAATTCAAGTTGCAAAAATTCTACTCGCTCTGGAAAATTTGCAGACTTGAACATGGACCAGCAGAAAATGTCAGCAAGATGCTTTCGCCGTATGGACGACAAATTATTATTTCTCCACAGTATATTCGTGGCATTATTCATTCTTGGCGACAATAAACAACCCTGTGGGCGATAGTATACATTTAACTCTATATTTAGAGATTTTTAACATCGTTGCATGATAGAATGTAAAAACGCCGCGTTGACGCAAGCACCGTGCACGTATTGTCTGTGCTCGTTTCTGCACATCCGAGTGTCTAAATGAACAACGAGCAGTACATTTGTGTTGTTTGAAAACCTCAAGCCTGCATTTACATGGCTGAACGTTTCATCTATGCAAGCGAACGCAAATTGAGTGATTCAGGTTGGGAGACTTTAATGCCCGCGCGCGACAGAATATTCCCTCCTTGCAGCTGCTTGTATTTACTTCTCTTTTGCATTTACTGCTCGGATATGTAATTTACTTACGTTTCTATCGCGCGGGTTGGAGCACTTAATCTACATATTCTCATATAAATCGAATGATTCAAGCCGGGAGACTTCAATGCCGGCAAGTAGAACTCACTTTCGTCATAATTCCTGGATTTCTTTTTTAAATGAGCTTTCGCTATAGCCACTGCTTTCCGTTTAGTTCGTTCCGCTTCCATATCCATTAGTTTAAACAATCGGTTCTCATTACATCCATCACTGCACTCGTTAAGTATAATACGAATCAAAACTCCCATTCGTGGGAAATTTCACCAATTTCACGCGCAGTTGACACTTCCTGGTCGAGAAAGTGGCTTCTTTCTCCTGCCTTTTCCCGTCGTATATATGTATTTTTTTATAAAATCAATGTATAATTCAGAAGTCATTAAAGAAATTTAATGGCGTCCTCGATTGCGAAAATACATACTTGGGTATAATAGAGCGGACCACGTGCTCCAGAAAATTGCGACCGTGCAGAATTTAACCGCGCGACTGACTGCCGTAAACGAGGAGACTTCAACGACCGCACGCCGCACGCCGCACGCCGCACGCCGCACGCCGCACGCTTTCGCTCCTTCCCTCTCCGCTCTTTCATCTTTACGTTTATTTATAAGCCTAATCATTGATGCATTATTACGAGAACATTCAGGATTGTTTATTTTAACGAATATGAACGCGAACCAAAAAAATAAATCCATGTTTACCGCAACGTTACGTGCGTCGACCCTCGTGTTGGCAATGCGCACTTTCCAATTACCTAATGCTCGACACTTGTACGACTAAAGCCAAGCCGGTACTTGCGTCTCGTGCAAAGAAAACCTGTACTACGATTTTCTGTCAACAAACACGCAAGTGGAAAGTCCATTACACCGAGTTGAGTTCCCGTTCCCGCCATTGCCATTTAACCACACATAAACGCACGGAAGAAATCATTGTTACCTTGTAGAAAAAAGTCGATTTCCACCTGATTTCCGCATGATTTCCTGAGTGAGTATCCTCTCGGCGTGGCATTCGCGGTCCTCTCCTCCGATATTTGACACGTGACTCAATCCTAAAAAGCCAGGAGACACGCCAAAGACGAAAAGAAATTTTCCTGTCGGTCGATGAACATCCATCGACGTCGTTCCACTCTCGAAGCTCGATCGTCGATCGATATGGAGGGAAGTCTCCGTCACTACAGCGAATCACGTTGACGGTCCGTCGGGATTGGTTGGGATTCGTCGGGGTTGTCGGGATCCGTCGAGATCCGTAGCAGTTCGTCGGGGACCTTTCCGTCGGCGGTCGGGCCCGACCTGCGCGCACAGGCCGACCGCGGCACCGCGCATGTCACGTGCGACGCGCCGAGGTTAACTGCGCGGCGGGCCGCGAGGAAGAACGCCGGTAACGGCATACCTGCGCGCGGCGTGCCGATGGCCCGCGCACGCACACGCGTCCACATGCGCACCGATACCCACGCGCCGCCAAGCGTCATAACCTCACGTTCTCGCACACCTGCGCACACCTGCGCACACCTGCGCACACCTGCGCACACCTGCGCACACCTGCGCACCGCTAGTCGCTGACCGCCCGCCGGACCGTCCATGGACGTAGGATGGGTAGACCCCGGACACCGATCAGGCCACGAAGACGGCAGAACGAAGAGAAAGGCAACAGGGGTTGCTCCATCGCTCTCTTCGGTTTTAAGGTGAGTGAAACCTCAAGTCGGTCGATTCGAATAAGACACTTTTTTTCCGGGTAATTCGACCACGAAGATGGCAGAGCCGGAAGGCTGAAAACAAAGAGGCTGTTTTCTCGTTCTTTCTCTCTCTCTTTATTTTTTTACGTGAAATAGTTGCGCAACGAAATATGGCGACTGCCTGTCATCGGCAGGAGAAAGAGAGAAAGGTAGCCTCTCCGTTCCTTTTTGTTCGTTTCGCAAGAATATCGAGGGATTGGTTGGGTTTACGGGGTTCGTATATCTTACGTCCATGGGACCGCTGCCTTCTCCCGTTGTTCATGTGCGTACGATTTGCATGGATACGCGCGCGATGCGTGCGTGGACGCGCGCGCAGGCCCCACCCTCGTCCGCGAAGGCCTCGGTACGCATGCGCGGGCAACCGTTCCGCAGCGCCGCCGCGCCGTCGCGATCTGAATTCGAAACTTTCGACATTGAACCGCGACGGCCAACATGGTGGCCGTAGAGTTCTAAACGTTAAACAGGCATTTCGAACACCATTTTGTCTCAGAAATGAATAGAAACGAAGATTTTAAAATCCATTTTCGAGACCGCGACTGCGCTTCGGTAACTCATTTGCAGAGAACCGGTCGACCCGATTTCAATAATCCGAGGTGGACTCGGTTTTAAATGTCGTCGCATATTTCTATTTAATTACCGTCCGAATGAAATTGCCTCGAACGATCCGGCGTAACGTTGCGCCATTTAGGACGGAAAGTGCGCACGAAAGTCTCAGTCGACCGATCGGGCAAGACGAGACAGTTCGGGGTCGAAGGGTCCTCTGGTTTAAGGAGACTATCCAATACGAGCTTAACTCGAAAAAGGAAGCAAGCGCAGAGTGCAGTTAAGATTCCCGAGATAGGGCCGCCAAATGACGCAGCCAGTTAAAGTTTAACGAGCGGTCGCGCACATTATATTGATGCGGTCGTTAGCGCACTGTGCGCTGTCATTAATTATGCCTGTGGTCAGTGCGTATATATGCATATTCATGTAAGTAAAAAAAAGGATAGACCCAGAGAAGCAGGACTATCTTTGCCTCGCCCTAGTTGCGGACGCGTGATTCTAAATGCAACAGCTTACGCTACCAAGTTGGGTGACGAACCTTGACCCCAACGTCAAAAACTCAATAACCGCAAAGGGATAAAGACCCTATTATAGCCATCGTTGTTACAGCGCGGGCACATTATGCAACGTATTATTTTTTAATGGCGGTAATTTCGACCGCGGAATCATTGTAATCTTCCGCCGGTTCCCTTCGTCTCTTTTTCTCCCCCCTACCTTTGCTCCTCCATCCCCTGGGGTCATTTTACTTTTAAAGAAAAC
Source organism: Orussus abietinus (assembly GCF_000612105.2). NCBI lineage: Eukaryota > Metazoa > Arthropoda > Insecta > Hymenoptera > Orussidae > Orussus > Orussus abietinus. The sequence goes on along the minus strand of NW_019394887.1, from coordinate 206,580 downwards.
TGGCCGATTGTGGACATTTGGGTCGGATTACTTATTTTTTACCGTAATGATACGTCATCAAAGGGGTCGTAATGAAAAAGGGTATACATGTATTGACAAAATGGAGGTAGTATAAACGAAATGCAATCTTTGTCGCAAAATTGAGTTCCGGACGAGCCAACAAAGAAAGAACGTTGTCCGCATTCTCGTAGACATTTCGCGAAGGGTTTCGAGCGTGAGACCGACATTCGCAGCCACTTTTGGCGCGTCATGGCGACCGGCAAAGGGGGGCTTACTCAGAGGTAAGAAATTCGTGGAGTTTCCTCCTACGAGCAGATCCTTCTGGCATCTCGAGCCGCCTAAGAGGCCAACAGGTTCGACTCGTTGGACTAGTTAATAAATTATCGTAGACGCCGCCATCTTTGACGCGAGAGTCGCTCGATGGGAATGCGGAATATCGCCGATTAAAAGCTAGACTCGAAAACCGGGGATGAGCTTCGAAGAGCAAATGCATACCGGGGATATGAGCATTCGGCATCCTACGCCGAAATTCCTTAAGAAGTCATCGATTACGCGGGGAGAAATCGCTATTCCGAATATTTCTGCGCCCTCCCCTCTTAAAAATACATATCGCGCGTTTTCTCACCCTTTCGCCCTAATCTCTGGAATATCACTCGGAATAATACTTCGCTGCAGGGTTACTCGGATTGCGACAAATAACTTTATAGCTATGCGAATTCGTTAACGAGTCCTCATTGCTCTTTTCGCATGCCTATATAAAGGTGAGCGTATACATTTTCTGCATGCGGAACGGCTACTGAACGGCTACTGAACGGCTACTGAACTCTCGGTTAACAGTCGAGATGTAAAGCTTTTAAGTGGTTTCGCAAACATCGCATACGCGAGCCAGCAAACCGAGGTCGCGAATTTTCTGCGTCTGCTCGGAGGGCAATAAAAGCGTTTGTCGCCGTCCTGATGACCCCACGCGGACCCGGCAGAGATTTCATTTACGAATAAGTAACGAACGCGGCCATTAATTAGATCCGCGTGTAAACGAGAAATGTAATTATTTTGCGACGATCGCAACACTTCGAGGTAATTAGGCGACGGGCGTATATGCGTCTCCAAGGAAAAAAAATGACGAAGAAAATCTCCACTTGAATAATTCCCAAAGCTCTCGCGTATTTCGTTGGTACTTTTAATCCTTATCCCCAAGAGCGTTATTTAACTGCAGTTTAATCGAGAGAGCGAACAGGGTTGTCCGTTAACTTTCGAAATCATCTAAATGTCGGGCCTCTTCGGTAAGTTGCAACCGGTCGGCAGATTTCGAAACTCCTTAAATCTTGAAAACGTCCGGCATCGACTGCGAATCGCGATTTAATCGGATCGGCTTCTCGTTTCGAAAGCCCTAAAATCCCCGAAGCACTCGGAGTGAAATTGCAAATGCAAATTGTCGGCGGATTTCGAAACGCCTCGCTCGGGCTCATCGAATTAAGGTGATGTGAAAGTGGCGTCGAATAGGTCTCGTTTATGAAACTTTTCTCCGAACCGGGGGTACCGAAACGTTTCTTCCCAGTTCGGAGAAAAGTTTGACGAACGATCGACCTTTCGCGTCCCCTTAAATCGAGGGTTACATACTTGCGGACGACGCGGCATGATTAAGCGGCAAAACTCACAGGTACGAGCCGTTATAAATAAGTCGACAAGAGCCATTGGCATTTAATTGATATTTGTCCGAGAGCTCGCTACGTCGCGGTTGACCCTGACATTTACACCGATGCATTTTGCATGCTGTATATGCTTGCATTAAGCGCCGCTCACAAAAGCGTCGGCAACCGGTTGCCATCGACCGACAAGATTGTATTCCAAGCTCACCCAAGAACCAGTGAATATTTTATACGCGCTTGTAATACCTAAGTTTTTACCCTCGCACTCCGATGGAATTATTGCTGCAACCGTTACTTGTGGCCGGCGTCGTAAACCTATTGTCGTAATCGCGGCATTTTTCGAAATCGCGGTGGCGTTCATTAAGCTGGCGTCCTCCACTAAAGTCTCGTTAACGAGAAGAGAAGGAGGCTAGTCGATGTATCGAGAGCTTAGTAATTCTTTACGAACCTCCTAGTAAGGAAGTTATTTAACAACTTCACCAGGACACGGGGCTTCGAAAATTGCGTGCTCGATTTTATTAGGGAAAACTTTCGACTTGTCATTAACTTGCCCTTATTACGGCTATCTTTTTTATTTTCTTGCCGCGCGGCATAAATCACGGCAGGGAAAAGGGTCCGGTAAATTATACCGTGCAAACGGTGTTGTTTACAATGCCCGACAGTTAAATGATTGATTTACTGCGTAAACGCTATGCAAATATGTAGCGAGTCCCAAAAATATTTATACGACCCTGCTGCCCGACAAAATGTGAGATCGTAAATGAGATAAAATTGGAGAAACTGAACAAGAACACTAGAACTGCGAATATTCCGAGAAAGCGAGAGAAAGGTAGGGGTAATCACCGTCCATTAATTTAAAGTAAAGATGTTAATTATACGATAAATTGGAGTCAAGGAACATTTACCGACACGTTGAAAAAGGTACATGGAGACCATGTTGCTCATATTTTAGTGTCCTCTTCAGCTTGTTCCGCGGACGAGAATCTGGCGACATGTAATACGTAATCGCGCAATGACTTATTGCAATTTATAAATCTCGATTTGTCCTACAGGAAAAATCAAAGAAGAGGAATGTTAATACACTTTTACCCTCCAACGCGTAGAGTTGATAATTCCAGTAACCTTATCACGTACGTTTGGTGTGGGTGATTGTCGAATCGGACCACGTGCGCACCTCTTCTTATTTAGCTACATAGTCAATGGGCGTTTATCGTGGATCTACAGCTCACGTAAAGGCTGTAAGAATGCCTCGCCACGATACGCGCATCGAATCGCACTTCTGTACCCAGTTTGTTTCAGTATTTTATTAGGGATTGTATATTCGAGGGTTCGGGAACGCTCGGGTGAATTCCAAGATGGCGGATCGCCAGCGCGCGAAAATTACTCAGGGACGCCTAAAAGAATTAAACATTAACTACCTGACGGATACTCGGTCTCTTAAAATTTCTCCAAATATAAGAATACCCACGAACGCTTCTCCGATGTATGAAGAAAAGACGTTCGTGTCCACCAGGGTACGGAACATCCAAAAGTTGTATAAATGTGACGCTATAATGTGCACACTTAATGGCACTTGTTTCTTGATTCCGCCTCGAGTGTTTTATAAGGAAATTACACTCTAAAGTGTTTGGAGACGCCGCGCGATTTCCAAGATGGCGGCCCACCGTAAACTTAAGAACGTAGACGCGAGATGTGAAGTAGGCTTAAGCTGTCCCTCGAGGAACCGCCCAGTCGAGTCGGCTCGTCGAATAATAAATACGTATATGTCCGGCAAAAAAGAGAACCGTCTCCTTCTCGACCTCTCCCAGCAAAAAGGACGTTTTTTGTCCGCGAGAGGAGTGCGGTTTCCGCTTTATTCCTCCGAGCCATGGATACTAGTCCTCCTCGCATGTTGCATAAAGTTATCGTAGACCCTCAAGTACCGCGTACGATGTTGTACTCTCGCGAGAACGGTTTTTTTTACCCACGGAAGACGTACATCGACACACGCGGATAGTATTATAATGCGAAATGTACATTAGCATACGCCGGAGTGCAATTAGTCACATGTATGCGAACATGTGGCCGGCGAATAAAGACTTAATTCACGGGAGAACGCGTTCCGTAGTTCCGGGTCGAAATTATCCTGACATGCAGCTTGCCCTGGAAGTGTTCGGCAGGTTAAGCAAGAACCTGCCGAACGCTTTCGCGATACTTTAATATCGAACGATGTTAAATGTTATCGACAAACTTGATTCTTCATTATCCACTTTCGCATCCCCTTAAATTGAAAGACCTACTTTTTTCCCGCCAGTGTCCTGGCAGAGTCGAGCTTCGTCGATCGTCGGCGCTTCTGTAGCCCATCTTCCGTCTGCATTACGTTTATCGCGGACGGGTTTCGCGGCCGCGTAAAGAGCCTCCTCTAACGAGTCCTTCTTTACGATACGCCCCTGGCGGGTCCTGGAGGCCCCAGTAATTTTCTTCCTCGATAAGATCTCCCGCTAAAAATACTATAGCTTGGTATACATCCAGGGACGAAGTGCATCGCGCCGATTACCCAATAATTCCTTCCGACCCCCGGGTACCAGAATTTTCTTTGGTTCGGCTCCTCGAGGAATGCGGCCTTAACGGGGCCACCGTAATCCGGCTCCTCGATCCCATCGGCCTCTATCCTTCCCGCGCGAATCTCTCCATGGGATTCATTTTATTATACGAGAGGAAGAAAAATACGCGATACGCTTACTTCCAGCCGGGATTGCACGGCTGCTGTACTAGTCCCGGACCCGCGCCGCCTTCGCGACTTCGTTAATGGTTTTCTTAGAAATACCGGTTGTAAAAGCAATCTCTATTTATTTTAGGGCTCCCCTTGCCATTTCCCACTTTACCTGCAACTACTTTGCGATATCAAAACGTTCCGACTGGGGAAATTACATTCACTTAGAGGAAATTTCAGGGAGAAACGTACCTCTCGTCCTGGACGAAGGAAAATAAGATGGCGGCGCTTGAATGTTAACAACTACTAATGCTACATATTCCATCCGCTGTAAACCTCCCAAGCTACCAAGAACGAACTATAGTGCGAAGACGAAGACGCGAAGGTCGCGGCAAGGCCGTGCACTTCGAAAGCCTTCCTTTAAGATTCGACTTTTGCCAAACCGATAACAAATCTCTTCGGACGAACGATCACCCCTTTCCCTCTACTTTGTTCTTAACGTTTCACCTACTAAGAAAAGCTGCTAGGATCGGTTCCAACTTTGCTGGAAAAACGTTTACGGACGATATACCAATTTCTGTCCAGTCGGATTATTTCGATTGTAATCTCGTTGTCGATTTGCATGTCGCCCGCAAGTATGGCCAAGTCGCGCATCCTCGAGTGCGTAGATAACCTCAAACCAAAAGTACGACCCGCCCACGCTTCTTCTCGCGCTCGGCCCCGAGAACCGGCGAAACGTCCCGGCTTCGATACGTAGGCGTCGATTTTTCGAAAACTCATCCTCGCTTCGGCGAGCATCGGGATCAACGACACGTTCGGGGGACCCGAGACCGTCCCCGGGCGTTTAGTCCGAGATACGCCGTATCTCCTGGACATTTACATACGCGCGGTACTAGTGCAACCCCGTTCCGTTACAATTTTAATGGCATCGCGTCGGTATTCCAAACGGACTTTGCATATCGAACGATTTGGCTTGACAGAGTTCTCTTACCTTGAAAAGCTCGCTCTATCGTAATGGGATGTTTCTTGCGGAAATATTGACGTTCTCATAAACACCACCGCGTTTATTAACAACTCCTTCCATTTTGGAGGTCAATACGGAGAAGCGTCTGGAACTTCGATAGAAGAGAATTGACTTGATCGGTTCTCCGCAAAACCGGCAGTGTAAAAGCAGAGACGAAAGGGGAGAAATTAATAAGCGTGGAGGGCAACGATCAACGCGGTATAAAGTTAGATTCTAGAATGTTTATAATCGGCGTGTAGTCGGCGCGTAATCGGCGCAATTACGAGGCGCGCGTCTATCATTGGCGGCGACGTGGGCGCGAATTTTTGAATAAACCATCCTCGCTCCGTCCTGTATCGGGATCAATGACACGCCCGCAGAATCTGCAGGCATCCTCCGCGACCTACGTAGGTTAGGTATCATGCAGAATTCCAACCACCTTCCACCACCTTCCACGACTTCGCAGCAGGACCTACCGGTTTCTATTTATATACCGTGCGAGGCCTTGCGTCTTGCCACGGTGGACGCGTTTACGTATCCTGCCGAGCACCTGAAGACCCCTTCTTCGAATCCGCCTTCGGACCGTGCCAAACCTTTCGATCGGGTCTCTAGAATCTGTCGTTTTACCAATTTCTCCGAGTTTCGTCACATTTTTGCGACGGTGTAATTTTACATTTCGCAAAAGCGATCTATTAACTAAAAGACCCTCAGAACCGAGATACGAGAAAGGGTCCATAGTTTCACGATAGGAATTTTCGAAGTCCCTAGTAATTTAAGGTGTCAAGAATCTCCTTTAGACGAACAGTCTTTAGAAATATGTCGCCGGTGACAGAAGCCTTCTTGCTCGTTGATGTAATGCGCGTGCCTGCCGAGAGATGTCTCCCGAACCCGTCTTCGCGAAAGGCCGTCTTCCTGTTTTTTGCTCCCAGGGAAAAAATGGCGCGTCTGCCGGGTCTTTCACCCGGCTCAGAAATGTCATTGCTGCTTGGATTAAGGATATATTTAGCAACAGGAATCGCAAGAAAATACTCCTTCTATTTATACGTCTTGCGATGTGCCGACCTTGCGGAAAAGCGATTAATTTTGTCAGACGACGTGTCATCGCTCCGATCCTCTTCAAGGTTCTGTATTTACAGCGAAAGCATCGTATAGTTTATGGATAACGTAGGAATCATTTTTCGGGGCTTCCCAAACTGGAAGAAATGTTTATAACTTTTAATTGCAAAATTTCACCGCAAAGGTGTTCTCGACCCTGGATCAGCAAACATTCGAGATCTTAAACCCCTAAAGTGGAGCTAATTTCGATAGATGCTCTTCTTATGCTACTCGATTAGAACGTATTTTATGTTTACTCCGTTGCGCCCTGTTTCCCCGATGACACATCCTCGGAGCACTTCGAAATTCATATTATGGAAATACTCGGCCAGGGAGACAGGCAGAGAATATCGTTAGCCGAGTACTTCAATAACTCAAAATAATTTATTGCAAATTGAAGCATTCGCGTGCTCGATGCCCTAAAACCTGCTCGGAGCCTTCTTCGCGCCGAGCGCCGAGGCCGTCGACGTAAGGTTCCTCATTGAGGCCGTATAAAAATCAGAGATTGTCACATCCCTGCAAAAAAATTAGTCGCGCCACGATCGAATTTTAAATCACCGAGCCGAACGTGTATAATTTATTCCAGGTGTACTTTTTAACGGCCTTTGAAGGATTAATGGGATTCACGTGTCCCCTCGTGAACATTGACGCGTCAAAGAAGCTTCGAGACGATTCTCCCAAGTATGCATATATTTCTGATTGCAGGATTTAACGACGTTGAATGCGATAGTGGACTAATAAGTGCAAGAGGAGCAGCGGCTACCTCGCTTTCCAGATGACTACTCGGAAGCCGTTTTGCCTCCTTCCTAGTAATTGAGACTTGAGGTACTATTTTCCACATGGTAAGCTATTACGATTTGCCAGGGACATGAATTCTCGATCCGATTGTCGAAGTAATGGGAAGTTGCGCTTCCGTTGCCTATTGCCCGCGGAGTGTTTCTCCGGCTGGATAGGAAAAAAGTCGCCACTTTGTTGGGGAAGAAATATGAATCTCGTTATACGCGATCCAATTTAGGGTCGCTGTCGTGCCTCATAACTTACACCGTGTGTTCCTTTTAATGGCCCTTCGCAAGATTAATGCGATTCATACTTCGCGCCTGCAGGTGCGCAAATTGACGAATTACCTCGATCGACTAGGTTGTGTGTAAAACTTTCGACGGACATTAACAATCACTTTCTACCCAAGATGCATAATTTCAGGACACGAAGGAAAATTATGGAAAACGTTATTTAGTTATCCGGTTTACGGAGAAATAATTCCGGAGCATCTTTAAATACTTTTCGATCGACAAGATTTCATTTAAAGATATCGCGAAATTCGTGCTGTGAAACTAATTATAACATGTCAGGAATGAGCGAAGGACACGATTTACCTGCAGTGCCATCCTTTGACGAGAATTAAACTGATTTGCTTACAACTTTTGAAGTTTCTTCTCTTATTCTCAATATTGCCGTCAGATGGCGGTGAACATCAGTGGGACAGTAGGTGGCATCAAAACAACTCTCGTATACAGGTAAATATAAAATCCTGACAAACAAGTGGACAAACAACGAGTCTGACGCTCACATTTTCATCTTTCAAAGAAATCGAACAAGGAAATGGCAGATTCAGTTATGGACATTTTTAATTCATTCCAAGACTATCTGAACAACGAGCAAGAACTGCGTGAGGTATTTACTGTCAGAGATATTTGATACTCTCCTCTCACTAGCTTAAGATTTGAGGTTATTCGTCATAGTATGGAAATATGAATCACCGGCAAAAAGTCGTTTCACGCAACAATACCAGTAACAAGGCATGGCATGTCAAAATGATACATGTTTCATAAAGTTAGAGTAAAATTAGGAAAAATTAAATTAACTAATTATTCTATTTTTAAATATTTTCTATACCACTTGTTGATATACATCTCGGCATTACACAAATTTTCTTTCAGAAAATTCGGAACGTTGTGAAAGATATTGAGAAAAGTGCTCGAGATATTCTTATAGTTTTGCAAAATATTCATAATGACAGCAACGTAGAAGAAAACATAAGTAAGATTACCGTGTATGGACATGTTATTTTCATTACATTTTTAGAAGTAAAATTAATCGTTAGGTAACGTACTCTTTCTTTATAGTCGTATCTCAATACTGTGCCAAAGCCAGAGAGTATTTTGAAGATGTTCGTAAGCAGTATGCAACACTTGCTGAAGTAGTACCAAAGGATCAGTACTACCGCTTTCACGATCAATGGAAATTCGTCACGCAAAGACTGTGCTTCTTAGCGTCTCTGACAATCTACTTAGAGAAAAAAATTTTGGTAACCAAGGAAACTGTAGCGGAGATATTAGCAAGTTCGTTTTTGATATTTAAATACCTTATTAACAAGACGTACTATAATTTTTAAAAAATGTACAACAAAAGCTAAAAAATATCATTTGTTATAGTTAAGAACAATCGTGAAGAAGGATTTCACTTGGACCTCGAAGATTTCCTGATGGGTCTACTTCAACTTTCCGCAGAGCTGGTGAGTTCCATAGTTTTAATCTAAAGTAACATGAAATTTTCATTTAATTTGGGCAGAAATGTATAAAGAAGAAATTATGTTTCAGTCCCGCTTTGCTGTAAACAGTGTGACGTATGGAGACTACAATCGACCTTTAGAAATCTCAAGATTCGTCAATGAATTGAACGCTGGTTTTCGGCTGCTGAACCTGAAGAATGATTCATTGCGGAAACGCTATGATGCTCTTAAATATGACGTAAAAAAAGTCGAAGAGATTGTCTATGATTTGAGCATCCGAGGTTTAAAACCTTCAGATGAACCTTTGGACGCCGATATATAGACTAAGCAAAACGGATATCCGGCGTTCAGCAAATCTTCCACTTTGATAAAGTGGATTTTGCTAAGCGGCTCAATAATACAAAAACTGAGCTGGATACTATTTTTTCTTTTCGTACAAATGTTTTGAGAAGGTGCATCAAGCTAGTCGATGACCTAGCTGAATTTTCTTGCTCGAAATACGAGCCTTCTCGAACTCTACCGTCCAGTGATATAAGGACTGGCTTTAAGAATAACTGAATAATCCCTAACATTGACACTACAATTTCAACCAAGATTATCTAACAATTCACTGATCAGTGCACTAACTGCTTCAAAATTTGTATTTAATGCTAACATTTCTGTGTCTAGCTTTTGTAATCCGATCGGTACTTTATTTCATAATACGATTACATGGTCAAAAGATCAAGCTTTATTTTTAGGATATTAATATGTATTTTGGTTGGAATCGAACTTAAATAATAAGAAAGTTTTGGAACAGTTGATAAACAGCGATTTATCCGCTACGTTTAGAGTTCAGTTTCATTGAAGAGATAGCTTCGTACAGAGACGAGGTGGGCGATGGCTCACGGGCAGGGTCGCGCGATCGCATTTTGTGCTGCTCTTGGTGGAGAATGCAGGCGGCTGAACATAAGTTCATAAGTTCTCGTGCTCGTTTAAAATAATATTAACAAAGTGTCCAGTCTTGTCATCAGCTTCTCTCGTTTCTTCTGCTTGAGATCTAGAAGAATATCCGTGTTTTGATTTGGAAAGGATATATTTGATACATGAAAGTTGTACATATAATTGTATTAATTAGAGTATATGAAATTTGTAAAGTAAAATACCTGGTAATTTACTACAAAAAAAGTCCGTAAATGACCTAGGGTATTTTGCTAGTGGATCCTTCTCGCGAGTCGGGATTGGTCTCGGCGTAGCGGCCCTTGGCCGCCGTTTCGGCGGCAGTCCGCAGATGGCGCCGCTTGCGCGCGGCAGTTGGCGGCAGTTCTCGTGGAGGTCCCGGGCCGGACGGGGCTCGTGTCGGAACAGGCCCGGAGCGCCGCGGCGGAACGTGTGGTAAAATGGCTGTGCGTCGGCCATGATGGCATCGAGCAGGGACCGTGTCACGCAAACATGTTTTCGAAGTGGTAGAATTGGTTCGGTGAGCGAGTGAGCGTGTTCCAGCGCGATGGCCGGTCGACGATGAGGGCCTGAGCCGCCTCCCGCTTGCCGGCAGCATCGGCCCCGTGGGCCAGGAAGGGCCAGCGAGGGCCCGCTCTTGCGTGCGCACAGCCCCGACTTCGAGTCGAGCGCGGCCCCCGCCCCGCCGCCTCCGATCGCCCCGGCCGACGGCACCGGGACCCAGGTGCCCCGAGGAACCCCAAGGCGACCCCGAGACGCCCCAAGGCCTCAACATGAGCAAGCTGACCTTCAGGGCTCGCACCCTCGACGCCTCCAAGCCCATGCCCATCTACATGGCCGAGGAGCTGCCCGACCTCCCCGACTACTCGGCCATCAACCGCGCCGTGCCCCAGATGCCGAGCGGCATGCACAAGGAGGAGGAATGCGTGAGTTCGCGACGCCTCCGCCTTGCCTGGCCCCTGTCTGGCCTGACACCTCCACGGCATGTTTTCCGAGATACGCCGCCATCTTGCCTCTGGCACCTCCGGGACCACGCCATCGACTCCCCCGACCGCCACCAGATGGCGCCCCCGGCGATCGGCCGGACTGCCGCTGAATTGCTCCCTGGATTTTGCTTTTTTACCTCCTTTTCAGGATTTTGCGATGCCGGAGTTAGTGGCGTCATGCTCCTCTGGGTTCTGACCGTCATTCGCGACACCCCTGGGAAGATGACACCCACGGGTTCTTGCTTTGCAGAGGGTTCCTCGAGGCCGTGCCCTACCTCGATCGTAGAGAAGGAATAATAGGAGTTTGAGGCTCGATTCGATTTGCAAAATGAATAGAGTTGTTTCGGTGGTTTCTTAGGCACAGGTTGAACGGTGGTTTTGTATGGTTCAAATTGTGGAACGTGGTATGGCGAGTGTATCGTAAGGGTTTTTCCACTCTGTAGGCTGAATTTTGACATAGGCTTTAATTTCTGATTCCTCTGGATTTTGTACACATGTGTTAGTGGTGATATCAATTGTGGATGAATTGTCATGGGTTTTCTTTTCGGTTGTTGTAAATAACTAATAATACTTTTCATTGCAGGAACATCATCTCCAAAGAGCAATATGCACTGGTTTAATCATTCCAACCCCTGAGGTAACCGACCTGACCGATGCCGAAGCTTACAACAAGATTTATCCTACTGACTATAAACTGCCCCGCCAACTCATACACATGCAACGTGAGTCTATTATTTGATATTATAAACATGACGCATTATTAATGTAATTCTTCATTATGGCTGTGAATCTGTTCTGACATGTATTTATTGTTGCAGCATTCACAATGGAGCAGGACATACCTGACTACGATATGGACTCGGAGGATGAAAAATGGGTAGGAACACAGAGCAGAAAGATGGACCTGACTCCGCTGCAATTCGAAGAGATGATGGACCGGCTAGAAAAGAGTTCGGGCCAGACTGTGGTCACTTTAAACGAAGCCAAGGCACTCCTCAAAGAAGACGACGACCTCATCATTGCAGTGTTCGACTACTGGCTCAATAAACGGCTCAAAACTGTAAGTTACTTAAAAGTGTTTTTACCTTGGTCAGTAAATTAATTCAGCGATCGAAAAAGTATTCCAGTTCAATGGTTTTAATAATTGAGTGAGATTTATGGTAATTTGAGATTTCTTCGATATTATAGCAACATCCGTTGTTATTGACGGTGAAGACTGAGCACCGGTCAGGGTCCGCAGCCAATAACCCCTACTTGGCGTTTCGACGGAGGGTGGAAAAGATGCAAACTCGAAAGCATCGTAAAAACGACGAAACTAGCTACGAGAAAATGCTCAAACTCCGTAGGGACCTCAGTAGAGCGGTGACACTTCTGGAACTGATTAAAAGACGAGAAAAGACGAAGAGGGAACACTTGCACCTTACCATCGAAGTATACGAAAAGAGGTCAGTTTTCGGTTCCGTGCAATTGATGGATTGGCACTTATTAAATGTAAACATAATCTAACGTACCCTAAGAATTTTTGGAAAATTCCCATTCGGCAGGTAATGGCAATATGTAAACATTTCAGGTATCAGGCGCAAGACTTCAATGGTCAAATTCTGGCAGAAGTGTCCGCTCTTAAAACTTCAAGGCCGGCCTTTGCTCCGCTCTTTACCAACCAGTTCGGTGTTCATCAAAACTGGGCGACCAAAGTTTGTGGCAAGGTAAGGTCATTTTCTACTCCATAGTCTTTGCAAGAACAAGTAAGAATGATTCATTTAGTATGTACAAAACGAAATTTCATGAGCATGAGCGTTTTTCCTTTCGTTTTTCCTTTCTATCGGCGTTTCAGGACGAGGTGATACCGAGAAAGGAGAAGCGACAGTACAAGAAGCGGAAGCACAAAATGGACAGCAGAGTCCTGGACGAGGTCGGGATTCGCGGAGGCACGGGCAGCGGCGGAGGAGGCGGCCGGAGCGGCAGGACCGGAGTACTCGGAGGCGGGCTGGACCCGCTGGCCAGTTCGGACGAAGATAGCCCTCTTCCCTCTCACTCGCACTCTCACTCCCAACCCTCTCTTCCCTCGGACCGCGACGACGAGGACACCGCGGACGAGGGCCAGTTCACCTTTCGACGGAACAGGAATACCACTTACCTACCGGTGGGTCTTCGCTTTGCCATGTCGATTCTAACCTGCGAATGTTATTTATTTTCTGTTGTGAGTTTAAGGTAATATAAAAGGGTAATTCTGTATATATATATATATATACTTAGATGATATATCAAGACGTTGAAATATTTGTAAAACTTTTCTCCAAATTGGGGGCATCGAATAATTTAAAACCTTAATTCATTGTCTCTGGGTTCTATGATACGAATTCGCGCGCACACCGAGAGTGAAACAAGGACTAATAGCTTCCGTTAAATCTTCCTAAAGAAAAGGAAATTTTCCTTCGCAGCCTGTATCAGGTGGATTTGGAAACTGGCCCTGGTGTGATTGGAGCGAAGGCGGGTTAGCTGACAAGAGGTACCGATTTGCCATGACCAGCATTAGTAAACCCACTCCGAGGTGCATCGGTCTGGCACGACGGAGAGTCGGTCGAGGTGGAAGGTAAGTCTAGAGACGCTTCTTGGAGACTTGGAGTTTCAGGACCTGGCTCGGTTACCGGGAAATTCATTTCTTTTCGTTCTTTCGCTTGGCTGCAATCGATTACAGCTCGGAAAAATAATTAATGTATATGTAAATGAAGTATTTCGAATTTAAGAGATGGAACAATGAAACTGGGGTTGTAACCGATTCAATGAAATTTCAGAGTCATTTTGGACCGTTGTTCGACCGACATGGACGACATGTGGTCTTCCTTGGATTTTACGATACACGAACCCAAGAGAGAACCTACGGATCCAACTGCGACTGCCACGACTACCACGACCGTCAAGAAGGAATGGTATGGACGATTTAGTCACGTAACAAGATTAATTCCTAGCGGATTAATCAACCATCGTTAACAGTCATTATAGCGGCGCATCTTCGTGAACTACCTCTTCATGGGTGTTGCATTTTGCTAGAAGATGAAATCTGATGGCAGACGTTTGGTCGTTCCAGGTTGCACTTCCGGCCGAAGACGCCGCCACCCTCGTCGGCGCAAGGCTCGAGCAGCTCGAGCAGCGAGTCGGAGTCGGACCTGGAGCCGGCGTCGTCGAGGCTACGCGGGGAACCGGCACCGGCGTTCCCGTTCCCGGCGGAGGCCACGTCGATCTGCGTGGACGTCTGCGTGGAGAGCGAGCGGCCGCTGACCGAGGAGGCGCCGTTCACCTCGGAGTTCAACATTGCGGACTACTTCGCGGTGGAGCCGCTGCCGGACTTCGAGCTCGGCGGAAAGGGCGGGCCGGGGCCGGGGCCGGGGCCGGGGCCGGGGCCGGGGACGGGGACGGGGGTCGGGGGCGGCAAGCAGTCGGACATTGGCTCGTGCGAGTCGCGGACAGACGAGCTCGGCTGCTCCCGCTTCTTGGTGACGTGCTCCGCGGGCGCGGCCCTGACCCGGCACCAGGTTGGCCCGGCCCGGAGCCAGGTCGCCCCTAGTGCTAATAGTGTACATACCGGTAATACCACGGCGAGCCCTTCCTCCTCGTCGTCCTCTTCCTCCTCCTCGTCCTCGTCCTCCGCCTCCTCGTCCTCGTCCTCGTCGTCGTCCGCCTCCGCCTCCGCCTCCGCCTCCGTCACCGTCTCGTCGTCGTCGTCGTCATCGTCGTCGTCGACGACGTCCGCCTCCGCCGTCCTGGCGAGCTCGAGCTCGGCGTCGACCACGACGACGAGCGTCTCGGCCGCCAACCAGTGCGCCAACGGCGGCGGCCCCGAGAGCCTGCAGAACCACCAGGTGGTGCGCCAGCACAGACTCTTGGCGAACAGCGCCCCGAGTCCCGGGGTGCTCCCCAGGCCTCTGACCGGCCTCAGGGTCCTTGGCGTTGCGGGAGGCGGTGCCGTCGCCGCGCCCCCGACCTTCGGCAACGGCCACCGAAACGGCCCCCTCGGCCATCTGCACAACTCCAACAGCCTGGCCAACAACCAATCGACCATCCTCCTGCCCCAGAAGCATCCGCCGTCCAACCTGCTGCCCGGGCTCATCGCCCAGAGCAAGCTGGCCAACCTCGCCCGGCAGCAGCAACAGACGCAGGCCCAGGCGCAGCAGATACCGACGTCCGGGGAAATTACGCTTAATAGTAATAGGTTAGACCGCTTGTCTGGGGTCTTGAGAAGGCTATAGATGAATTTCACCTTCAAACCGAGGATTACGTTTCAGTGAGGGACTGGAGATGGAGGTGGACGGCGTCTCGGACTCGCCGTTGGACGGCGCGCCGCAGCAACAGCAGCAGCAGCTCGTCAGGGCGAGCAAAGCGAACTCGCTGGCGATGGAAGTGACATGATGCCTGCTGATGGCACCCCCGCCGTCGCAGAGGCGTCACTGGGGAGTACGCTGATCCTTACCTTGCCGAGGCGCCGGAGCCGGAGCCGGAGCCGGAGCCGGAGCCGGCCGAGACGAGGCCGCGACCGCTTCGGGAAAGCTGGCCGGACGGCTCGACACCTTCCGTTAACTGCCAGGCCATTGCCTCTCCTCCGCGGCGCAAAAGGCCCCGGGCCGAAACCTCATCGGAAGGAGGCGCCTAGACCCTCGACGGAGACTCCGGAGGAACTCGCTACGCGGTCGACTCTGCGGAACGTCCGCCGCTTCGCTAGAAGCTTAAGGCGATGCGGAAATGGCGTCAAAGAGGTCTCACTTGTGACACTTTTCTAGGAACCGGGTGGACCGAATCGAATCAAGCTTCACTGGGTGCATATGGAGGCTATAAGGAAGGTCCTAACGCCCATGAAATTTCAATTTTAAGATAATTTGTTTATAGCTATTTTCAACCTTTTTTTTTCGCGAAAATGAAGTTTTGCGCGGTACGGAACCTACCTTAGGGTCTCCTTATCCGGATGGTGATATTTGAAAGAAATTGGTACACCCAATTTGGAGAATACTTTCACGAACGATTGACCTCTCGGATGCCAATTTAACATCCCCTTAAGGTGGGATGGAAGAGTCATTCTATATATATGAAAACGAATAACTTGAAACCTTAACACGAGATTATGGAGGTCTCGATGAAGATCTTGAAACTCGCGAAATTTCAATTTTCGAACAAATCACGTATTTATCCCGGACAAGAATCAAAATTTTTGCCGGAAAATGAAATTTCGGGAGTTTCAAAACCTTCGATAGGATCTCCGTAATCGTGTTTCATGTTTTCCTGTACTTGTCAGAAAAATTGGTATTTTCGCTCCGTCGATATGTATGACTCCCGTAATCGTAAGTTGGACTCTTCGACCGGTCTGAGTTCAGGCAACGAACCCTCCGGAGGGAGTTCTTCGATGTCCAGGTGGGTCGAAGAGCCTCTCCAGAGTGGTCTGCGAAGAAGGTGACCGCTCATTTGTGTTTTTTTTTTTTCTTTCCTCTTTACTTTTACGAACTCGATTGGTTATTATTTCTCGCGCCTTATGCAGCCAGACGGTACGAAAGTAAGCCATAAGCAGTGGTCCGGTTAATTGGGGGAAAAAAGCTTCGGAGATGTTACACATCGATTGATATATTTTGAGTTTGTACTCCGCAATGGGGATTTTTTTAGAAGACTGGGAGGCTGTTGCAAATTGAGACTAAGGGAATCTTTTAATGGTGAACTCTTCCCCCTTCGAGCTGTCCGAGTGGTGATCCGATGAAAGAATGGTTCCTTTCGAGAGAGTCGACGGCTTAGAGCGAAACGAACTCCTAGAGGAACCTCTTGCGAATTTTCTTTTTCTTCCTCTTCTTTTGTTACGATGCGATTTATGTAAAGTAGGTGTAACTTATCCAAAGTTATTGTTACTATTGTCGTTGTTATTGATGCAGTGTCGTTTCTGCTTTTTTATATGATTAGCCACTGAAAGCACTGGACGCTGCGGAGAGACCAGGCTCGAAGCTCAGCTGTAAATAGTTGTGCTCGATGGAGGTTTCACTGGAAGTTTTTAGGGCGAGGGTTTTTTAAAAAGTGTTTATCGAATCCCTCCGTTACTTGGACGTACTTGAAAGAAAAGGAAAAAAAAAGACTTCCCGTATATTTGTTTTATATTTCCTTTCGCGAATCATTCGGTCTTGTTGACGTGGAATGCTCAAATTTATTCCAACTCCCCGAATCACAGCGAAACCTACATCGAAGAAAACTTCTGATCGAATGGATCTGGAAAAATGGGTGTCAGGACTAGATGAGATTTACCGCGTCAGCTATCGAATTAACAAGTAAACATCGTGGCTTGAACGTCAACTTTATCGAACAAAGTGGAAAGGATAGAACTATTGCTTCGATGATACCCTGCGATACCTAAAATTACAGCGGGGATCTAATGCAACCCGAAGACCCAATGTACATTCTAACGGGTTCATACAGCGAAATGTATTTAAAGTAATATTAATGTTCCGTTTAGAAAACAATTGTTTCTTTAACAATGAGATCTTGAGAAAATTGGAGAATAGTTTGACGATGAGTTCATAACGTGGACTCTGATTTTTCATTCATAAGCAATGCGACATGCAACATATTTGTATTTATTCAATATTAATTTCGCAAACGAGGGTTTCAACGAAGCTATCCATTCCGTAAGCGCGTTTTAACGAGGAAAAATTAATTCCGGAAACCTTGATAGGATTCTCGAGATTATTATGTATTTGCAAAATTGAGAACAACGCGTTTTTAGACGCAACAAATGAATTTCACAGTTTTTCTGTTGCTTACGGGGAAAGACATATCGAGTCACGTAACGATGACCAGCAGATGGTTTGAAGTCCCTATTATTATTTGCAAGTTTCCTTGTTTACAGAGTAAAGTGGATTACCGAATTCTGAACCTCGCGGTTAAATATAAACCTTCTGTTAAATTAACAGTTCCGTAGACAATGAAAAAGACGCCCTCGGTTTAAGCATTTCAGAACTTTAGTTGTCCCTTAGGAGAGCAATCGATGCAATAAGAATTATTTTAAGTTTTTCTCTCTTTTTTCTTTTTCTTCTATCTTTCTCCTTTGTGGAATTATGCGCGAAAATCGATATTTCACATGTATAAACTAGTCACATGAACGAAAAGACGAGAAACGAAAAGCTTTGGTTCTATTCCAAAAAAAAGAGGTTTTTGCTGTTACTATTTAAATTTCTGGAAAAACGATCCGTTTTAACTTTTCGGTATAAAGGCTCGTTAAATAACGTTGAATTAAATTATTTAGAAAGATACTCTTAGTCTCTGAGAATTCAATGAGTTCCTTGGCCGGTGCTTGTGTAAAATTACTTCGAAGTTACTGTATTCCTCTTCCCTCTTGAAAACGGAGGATTGTATATATTTTTATTTATTTATTTAACCGTTGCATCGCGTATCGTGAAAGCGGGAAATAATATAATTAATATTTAATGAGAAAATCGCTCGGTTTCTGGTTCGATATCGCGCAATGAGCACGCACGACAGCATGCCAACGTCACTTTTGTAATACCTGCCAACCGTCGTCACGTGACATTGTTAATGCGAATCGTAATCTCGAATTTCTTTAATTAACCAGGGAATTTAATTGCTTTCGTCGCATGGGGCTCTCCGACACGTTATAATCATCGAAACGATTAAAATGTGGCGCAACTAATAATTGCATACGAGCGCCGGTCCTTATTCCGTAACTTCAGACCACAGTTTCTTCGTTAACCGTAAATATTTTAATTTCATCCACGTTATTGGTTTCCTGACGCGAAATTGTATATTTATAGCCGATAGTCGGACACCTATTTTTCCCTCGATCGTCTGGAAAGCGGTCCGTGCCAAGTGGAGGTGGAACGGATTTTGAAAACCGGCACTCCCTGGGACACCGTTTTATTATTCACTCACGTCGAGTCGTTCGATTTCTGAGATCGACCAGTGACGTCCGCAGTTTTGGGGATTTTCTTGTAACGACTTCCGGGGAGCGCCGTTCGCGAGTTTCTAACATAGAGCTCGTAGAAATGAAGAAGACATTACTATATTATATGCGGATGCGAAGTGGTCAGTTAGAGAGGGATTTTCCGTTCTAACCTCGGAATACCTCTGCGCTCGTGGCTTCTTCGTTTTTATCAGCTATATGGTTTTCAAGTTCCGAGAGAAGGGGGAGAGGTGGGAGATTCTGGGAAGTTCTGGGAAGTTTTGAGAATCCCATTTTTTTGCGAACGACTAGAAGCGAGTAGGAGAGATATAAGAGACCGGCGAGAGGAAGAGAAAGAAGAGGACGGAGGATTTTTCGCGTTGCGGGAACCTTGCGAATATTTGGGGGAGACCTCTTTAAAAAATCATAATAACGAAGGGAAAGAAATAAAAACGACACCTGTACATATAAAAATAATTACGCTTACTGTATCTCTTACTTTTAGGTGATTAATTAAATAAATGTAATTAATGTTGTTGTGGTAGGCGCACAGCGGTGTGTAAAAGAAACAAAAAAAAGTTATGGAATAATTCGATGAACAACTTTTAGGAGGAGTAATAAAGAATAAAAGAAATTTTATCCTGGATGGATATTATTGCTTCGGGGGACCCTTTTGATCGCTATAAAGTTTACGTTGTTGCAGGCGGACGCCGGATTCACCAAAGAGGAAGAAACTTCTCGGAGAAGAGCGCAGCGGCACGAATCCGAGAGATTGAACTCCAATCCTACGTGATCAAAACGTTTCCTACCGATGTAATGTAAATCACCCAAAATGCTTTTAATTTTGCAATTGAGGTGCGCAAAGCGAAACGAGAATCCGCGGATGATACACGGAATGTGATTAAAACTATCGGAACCGCTGGCAGACGATCATTTTTACTTGGATAATTTCATTGGGGCGGTCTCGGCCCTGGATCGGAACAAATGTGAATATCTTGGCTCCCTTGGAGGAGATTTCGATACCTGGCGTTGTATCTCCTTATACCACTTCGTGAGTAACGTTACCTTTTCATTTCTCGCACGAAGCGTGCAGTTACCGAGGTGAGCCTTAAGCCGATTTCCTGTCGGGCTTCCTCGCTCTAATACTTCCACCTGGTCTTGCGACCGAGTCTTCGATCGGACATCGGGCCGAAATCGATGACTTCACGGCCGTTGCGAAGCTGTACCAACGGTACCAACTGCGGCTGAACGGGTCTTCGATTAATAGACAATCCAAGAACAATGACACAACCGGTTGTGGACGGTCGAAGCGGCAGCGCTTCGATTCCTCTTTTTACCCTGGCGGTCATGAATGGCTTCCTCGTGTACACGGTGCAGCCTGGTGGTGGTAACGCAAACGGAACGTAGAAAACCTGCTCGAAAACTTATGTACTTGCGGTACCTGATGTATAATAAACTGTAAAATAATTAATGTAATAAAGCAACTTATTGAACGATAACAATGAGTACGTTTAATTAGACGAGCGTGTCTAGCAAACCCTCTATTCCTCTATTCCTGATTCTTGAAAATCGCTTGTAGACCTAAGTTGCCCAGAGAAACTCGGTGCCACCTCCTCGGTTATCCTATGATCCTGTTAGAAATCTGGCGATTTGTAACAGGAACATAGGATAACCGAGGAGGTGGCACCGAGTTTCTCCCGGGCAAAAATTTTAGGGGTTGAAATTTTCGATTTCTAACAGGATCACAGGACAACCGAGGAGGTGGCACGGTCTTCTCCCGGGCATAAATTTTAGGGGTTGAAATTTTCGATTTGTAACAGGATCATAGGATAACCGAGGAGGTGGCACGGTCTTCTCCCGGGCATAAATTTTAGGGGTTGAAATTTTCGATTTCTAACAGGATCACAGGACAACCGAGGAGGTGGCGCGGTCTTCTCCCGGGCATAAATTTTAGGGGTTGAAATTTTCGATTTCTAACAGGATCACAGGACAACCGAGGAGGTGGCACGCAAAGTTTTCTCCCACCGCAAGAGAATTAACGTTAACTTAGGTCTACGGGTGATTTTTAAGGATCAGGAATAGGCGATTAGAGGGTTCGCTAGACCCACTCGTCTAATTAAACATACTCATTGTTATTGTTCAATAAGTTGCTTTATTACATTACATATTTTACAGTTTGTTATACCTCAGGTACCGCAAGTACATACATCTTTGAGCTCGTTTAAAAGAATATTAACAAATTGTCCAGTCTTGACGTCGGCTCCTTCTCTCGTTTCTTGAGGTTGAGACCTCGTAGAGTTTTCGGCCATCACCTGGTTGCTCGATAACGTTTATAACTCCACTCGTTATCGCATCACTTACCAAGATGACGGCGTTGGTGTAACTTCTGCTCGTCTATGGTGGCGACTTAAGAACGTCGCTCACCAAGACCTATTTTCATGATCGACCGCTGCGCCGGCCTTAGAATCAATCTCATTAAGGGGTTAACAGGTTTCCGGTCAGTAGACGTCCGAACCAGTTACATCGTAGCCGTTCGAGCCAGCAGTGTCGATTCTTCCCACTCGCGATGGTGATGTAAACGATCGACTAAGACCTCGGGACGGAAACTCTGCAAAATGGGAGATATCATTGGTACGGTATAATCGACTCGATCGAGAAACTCGTAGGGTCGGACGATGAGCGGAACGCGTATCCTTTGAGTCGGGGCGAAGAGGACTCGTTTATGAAACTTATCTCCGAACTGGGTATACAAAACGAAATTTCACGAGGGTCAGGACCTTCTTTAGGACCTACACGTTGACGTTATAAAGTTTGAAACGATTCGGTGCCCTGAGTTCGGAGAAAAGTTCCATAAACGAAAGCTCTGACGGCACTTTCGCATCGCCTTAAAAAACTCTCCACAGGATATAAAATCTTGATAATACAATTTCGTTATCGTTAAATTGGACGCGTACTCTTTCTTTCCTACAGAAGTAACTCGAAACGGGAGCAACATGGCGTACCAAGGTCTATCGAAGCACGTCAACTTCGAGGTGGTTCCCGACCCCGAGGATCGCTTCACCCTGGAGGAACTCATCGGCGAGGGGACTTACGGGGAAGTCTTCTCGGCGCGAGATAAGCAAACCGGTGATCGGGTTGCGATTAAAATTCTGGAAAACCTGGCGGACAATATCGAGGAGATCGAAGAGGAGTTTCTCGTGCTTCGGGATCTGAGTCTTCACCCGAACATACCTCTTTTTCACGGGCTGTTCTTGAAAAGAATGCAGTCTTCTCACGAGGAGGACCAGTTATGGTTCGTGATGGAGGTACTGGATCGTTGCATGGAATATCCTCCGATCGTTCGAGAAGTTCCGCTTAAAAAGAAGGACGAAAGAAAAAATGAAGGATAATTATTCCTTTTCGTTTCAGCTTTGCACGGGAGGATCCGTGACCGACCTCGTGCAGGGCTTGAAGAAGCGAGGCAGTCGTCTGACGACCGATAAAATTGCGTACATTATTCGAGAGACGGTGGAAGCACTGATTCATCTGCACGGTAACCATTGCATGCATCGCGACGTAAAGGGACACAATATATTACTAACCGAGGAAGCCCACGTCAAGTTGGTCGACTTTGGCGTCTCTTCGCATCTCGCGGCCACCCTGGCCAGAAGAAACACGTCCGTTGGGACGCCGTATTGGATGGCTCCCGAGGTATGAATCCTCCTCCTGGTCCCTCCTAGAAATGGAAAAGACATCGTTACCGTATGCGTCCTCGCGTTGTTTAGGTGATAGCCTGCGAACAGCAGCTGGATTCGTCGTACGACTGCCGATGCGACGTCTGGTCGATCGGAATAACGGCGATCGAATTGGCCGAAGGCGATCCTCCGCTCTCCGAGTTACACCCCATGAGAGCGCTCTTCCAAATTCCAAGGAACCCTCCACCGGCGCTCAAGAATCCGGACCTTTTCTCCCCGGAACTGACGGACTTCGTAGCCGAATGTCTCGTGAAAGATTTGGAACACCGGCCCTTCGCCAGCGAGCTCCGGGAGCATCCGCTGTTGGCGAACGTGGAGTCGGCCGTGGAAGAAATCAGAGCCGAGCTGCGCGAAGAGATTCGCCGGCAAAGAAGCGAAGGCAGAGTCCACAGGTAACGGACCGAGTCCACGAGGTAGGATAACGATCGAAACCCCAATCCCGCTCCCACTGGTCCCTGTATCGGTTTATGTCCGTTCGCAGGCAGCCGGAAGTAACGACCAAGCATGGCAAGCTCAAGACGGACCGAAAGGCTCGGCCTGAAAAAATGTACAGGGATGACCTGGCGGCGTTGGACATGCTCTCGGAAGAAACTATCGTCGAACAGCTACAACACCGATACGAGCATTCGCAGATATACACCTACATCGGCGACATCCTCGTGGGCGTCAATCCGTTCAGCAATTTGGGACTTTATACCGGCCTCGTGAGTGGCGATAGCGAATGAAACGAAATCTCGTTGTTAGGCCCGGTAGAAACGAGTAAACGACGATCCGAAATTTCAGGAACAAAGAAGATACAAAGGCCAAGCCAGGTCGGACAATCCGCCGCACATCTTCGCCGTGGCCGATGCGGCTTATCAGGCTCTTCTTCATCAACGTCAAAACCAGGCGATCGTTATAAGCGGCGAATCGGGAGCCGGAAAGACGGAGAGCGCCAATTTGTTGCTGAAACAATTGGTGTACCTCGGCAAGGCACCCAACCGGAATTTAGAAGAAAGAATATTGCAGATCAATCCGATCATGGAGGCGTTCGGTAATGCCGCTACGGGGATCAATGCAAATTCCTCGAGATTCGGGAAGTACCTTGACCTTACCATGACAAAAGGTGGAAAAGTTACCGGAGCAAGAGTAGCGGTGTATCTGTTGGAACAGTCCAGGGTGGTAGCTCAAGCCGAGTAAGTAACTTTTAATATTTCAAAATGTACCGTGAAATTGGCGTATCGAGTCCGAATGAAATTTTCTGGAAAAATCTATAAAATCATGTTTTTCTTAACATCGGGATTGGATTTCAGGGGAGAGGGAAATTTTCACGTTTTCTCCTACGTGTACGATGGACTGGAGGCGGACGACCGCCTTAAGGAATTCCAGTTGGACTGTCTTAGAAATCGGCATCGTTATCCGTCCGATCCCGGTCAGACGTCGCAAACTAATATCGATAAGTTCCAGCAGCTGAAGAACGGATTCAAACTTCTCGGGTTTCAAGACAGCGAAGTCGACACGGTGTACAGTGTCTTGGCTGTCATTCTTCATCTCGGTGACATCGAGTTCAGTGAAGTCGTGTCGGAAGATAATACCGATAATAAGAGCGAGGTCGTCGACATGGCTCCTTTACGGAGAGGTGAGTTTCCTTCGTTTTTCGTATCGAAGCCTTTACGACGCTACTTTAAATAAAGTGTCTCATTCGAATCGACCGATTTCGCGTCACCTCAGTCTCACGCATCCTTTCTTCTCGTCAGTGTCTCAACTACTTGGCGTCGAGACAAATGATCTTCTCGAAACATTGACATCGAATTCCGTCGTGACAAGAGGAGAAACCATCACGAGAAATAATACAGTGGCCGAAGCAAGCGCCGCTCGAGATGCAATGGCCAAAGGCCTTTACGGTCGATTGTTCGACTGGATGGTTAACCAGATCAATTGCTTATTAAGTTTCAATCGTTCCCCTAATTACGAACCGTTGGCGATCGGCTTGCTGGACATCTTCGGATTCGAGAACTTCCCAAAAAATTCCTTCGAGCAGCTCTGCATAAACGTGGCGAACGAGCAGATACAATACTACTTCAACCAGCATATATTTACGTGGGAACAACAGGAGTACATGGCCGAGGGAATCCCAGTCGACGTAATCGAATTTTCCGACAATAGACCCGCGTTGGACATGCTTCTCAGCAAGCCGATGGGACTGCTGGCGTTGCTGGACGAAGAGAGTCGCTTTCCAGGAGCTACGGACAAATCGCTCATCGGTAAGGATTTTGCAAAATGTCGAATGGGCCTCTTGTAGAATGCACAGGACGTTAGAAAAATGGCGAATGCGATCTACGTAGCGATATCCTTCTCGAAACCGGAAAATTATGCACCGACCCTAATCCATACTTATTAAATCGGAGATCGTACAATCGATGCAACGAATGATTTCCATTGCAGAGAAGTTCCATAACAATATAAAATCCAAGTTTTACGTGCGACCGAAGTCGGATGCCGTTTGTTTCGCCGTTCATCATTTTGCTGGACGCGTCGTGTACCAAGCGGACGGTTTCTTGGAGAAGAACCGAAACTTCTTGCCACCGGAAATGATCCAATTAGTGCGCCAATCGCAGTTCGATATGATCCGTTTCCTCTTCCAATGTCCCATTACGAAGACCGGCAATTTATACTCGGCCATCCAGGACACTGGCTCTCGAAAGACAATTCAGTCTCATCGAAATACGAAGGTAACCAAACGAGACCTCGAGTAATCCGACACTCGCATACGTGCATTTCGGTGCAAGAATGCTTGCCAATTAATCATTTATAGAGACTCAGTCGACGATGTACCATTCGGTTTGTTTTTACATCGCAGGAACGTTATTCGAGCAGAGGTTTGGCTTCGCAGTCTAGAGTGCAACAAACGGTAGCTACGTACTTCCGTTATTCTCTAATGGATCTTCTGCAGAAAATGGTATCGGGCTCGCCACAGTTTGTCAGGTGCATTAAGCCAAACGATTCGAGAAGCCCGAGATTCTTTGACCGAGAAAAGGTTATTAAACAATTGAGATACACCGGAGTTCTGGAAACAATTAGAATTCGACAAAACGGATTCTCTCACCGAATACCATTCAATGAATTCTTAAGAAGGTTCGTCCTAATTTAAATCGAGCGTTTGTACGATTGATTTTTAATCTCTGTCGTACGTATCGCAGATACTGTTTCTTGGCGTTTGGGTACGACGAAAGAGTCGTGGCTAGTCGAGACAACTGCAGATTGCTCTTGGTGCGTCTTAAGATGGATGGCTGGGCCCTGGGAAAGACGAAGGTCTTCCTCAAGTACTACCACGTAGAGTTCCTATCGAAGATGTACGAGGAACAGTTGAAAAAAATTATCATGGTTCAGGCGTGCGTAAGGCGTTGGCTGGCCAAGATCAGATTCAAGAAGCAGAAGTGGCAACTGGCCATATCGGTTGTGACGTTGCAACGTCACATTCGAGGATGGCTCACGAGGAAACACATGGAGACGGAGACGTTGGAAGGAAGAGCCAAGGCAGAGATCAGCGAAGAGGAAGGTGAGAAATCTATAAACCGGATGGAACGATTATGGATGAAATACAAATACATCCCGGCTTACCGCTTTGAGATCGGTGTAATTTTCACGTCGATCGAAGAACCGCGATGTAGATGGAATTCTCAATTGTCTTTTATCATCGTAGATCCACTGGATCAAATAAATGAAATAAACAACGAGATGAACTGGTATAAGAACAGAATCCTGCGAAGCATGTCTCAAGGAGACGAAAGCGTTAAGAGTTTAGAAGAGAAACGCGGTAGAGAGAGCTTGAACAAGGATGACGCAGCAGTTGTCATTCAAAGTCGTAAGTTATCTTTACGTTTGCCACCTTCGAATCGTTCTTTCGAGTATCGCTAAGTATTTCCAATGACTCGTGAAACGTTTAGACTTTCGGGGTTACACGATTCGCAAACGGTTTGGATACGAACTGGAGGAACGCTTCAAAACGATCTTGAATGACTACGATAACAAGCAGGACGGTCTTAGAGCATTACTGAGAGAAGGATTGAGAAACGAGGATGCCGCATTTATAGTACAAAGATGGTATCGCAAGGACGGGAAAATAAAGAAGAAACCTCAAACGAAAGACTCCATTCATCCAAAGTTAAGGCAGGCGGATCTCATTCAATTCTCACAAAATGTAAGTTAACGAAAAGCTTTTGGGAGCTCGAACTCGGTCGTTCGATGACTCGAAGTTCCGCTACCTCGATATCATTTTGTAGGTTCACATGAAGAACCAAGAAGTGCACAAGAACTTACGACGTAATAAGGCCAGCATCAGATTAAACGAGATCGAAGATCCTCCAGAGGATTACGTCCGTCCTCAAGGATTCGACATGGTGAATGCCGTCCTACTGTATCGAAGCGGAGGTCGACCGGAAGCCGAGGAAACTGCAAAATTCTACAGAGACCTGAAGGAAGAAATGAGCAGGTAAATATTGATTTGGTAAACTGGCGATGTCGTTCCTCTACCGAAATCCCAATAGATATGTATTTTGAAATTTTTCACTTTTGACGCTCGCATCGAAAGTGGTTCGGAATTCGAAGACGACGAAGTTGGCTGGGACTCACCGTTGATACAGCTAGAAAATGACCTTCACCCGTCGGCGAGGTACTGGTCGATAGAAGATTTAATTTTGACGGATCCAGCTAGTCTAGTAACGATATTTGAATCGATTACCAGTCGCACGAACCAAATTCTGGAAGTGAATGCCGAACGGCGGGAACGTCTAGAGGCACAGGGGGATTTTGCAGTAGCCCCGGATCAGCAGCTCTCGGATATTTGGCACAAGGCTCTCAGGAACCCGGGCGAATCGTCAAATACCGAGGCAGCCACCAATACCATCAAGTATGCCCCGTTGCAGTCAAACCGATTCGTTAAATCTCTGGCTGACATGTTTTCATTTACTAATCTTTGTTTCACGCGATTTATTCTATTTTGTTAGAGGTATCATGGCAAACTTTCAGGTAATTATTTCAAACCACTAAATCTCTCATACTAAATGTTATACATCGGGGCAATTTCAATTTTAGAAGTTAGCAAAAAAGAAAATATAGTTAACCTTTAATACCATACATTTTCGTGGTTTCTTTCAGTACAAGGACTAATGGACTGCATCCCCACAACTTGCGACTCTCTGCCAACCTTACAACCTCGAAACAAAGGTTTACAAACAACTTTTCATATATCTACGATCCAAACTGCATACGACATAAAGCGCGTCAGTGGCACCACGGAATGAGCGAACGATGTCGAGGTCTTAACTCTCGATAGAATATCTGCCGGAATCATCAGGAACGGATATATGCATCGGGAAAGAAAACTTAGCCATGTGGAAATAGTAACGATGTCGAAATTCCAGTACCGAAGAAGTAGAATTAGGTAATTATTAGGTGTGGTGATTTCATGTTTTGTACGGAAGAGCCTACACAGTTCGAACTAGTTGTTATGTAGCTTCTATTTAAAACAGTTTCTTCTCGAAATTGGAGAATAGTTCAGCGTAACGGAAAATACATTTTAAATACCAAGGGGTTAACGTTCGCTATTAATCACTTTCATAATTATGAGTCGATACATGTTCTGAATTTAGGATTTCTGATTAAATTAATAGCAGCCCGGTTTAATAACTAACGATATTATTAACAATAGCTGTAGTCCTTGGTGCGAAGATTTGATTTAATAATTAATAGGAGTTTGGCGTCTATATCAATTTGTTATGCAATTACAGTCAGTAAATATATTCTAGGCGATATAAATTGTGTTGAATACTTAAAGGTGTGTAGCAGTATCGTCACATAATTAGAAATTACTCGTTATTACAATAATATAACTTCTTCTAAAATGTTCCTAAAACATGGATGTTACGATTATCGTAGCATATATTTAGTT
The DNA here is from genome assembly GCF_000612105.2 of Orussus abietinus. Lineage (NCBI taxonomy): Eukaryota > Metazoa > Arthropoda > Insecta > Hymenoptera > Orussidae > Orussus > Orussus abietinus. Next base: position 178,126 of record NW_019394887.1, on the reverse strand, counting down.
TAAAAAAATTACGAAACACAAACGTTCCCTCTTGTTATCAATAAAATACAGATAAGGGAATATGGATTGTTATTGCTTACCAATGAATGTTAGAAAGCACCGATCCCCCAGACTCACTACGGGGAGGTTGCTGCGCCCCGACGCCTTCAATAAAATAAATAAATTAAGTTAAACGTAGTGGAAAACGGAGGAAGGGGGATATGTTGAGGTATGGTAGGGTGAGGTGGGTTGCGGTAGGATGGTGTACGGTTGAGAGGGGAGCAGGAGGGTACTCACGTATATACACGTGTACAAGCAGGTACCGATGCACCGCTCCGGCGACCCGAGAGGTAACAACCAATAACGACGCTGCGACCGTACGCTCAGCCTCATATAGGGGCGTGCCCAGTCATGCGCACGCGCAATTCCTTATCACCCCCTTTATATACGTTCTAAAATTCAGTGTATTCACCACGTCCAGTCCTATCGGTCCTACGGTCTAGTCGCGTCCGAGTTCGTGGATTTTAGTCCATCATACCGGGAAGTGTTTTAAAAGTGCCAGAATAGGAAACAAATACAAAGTTCAATATGCTGTGCTCTTCAGGATTTCTTTCCAAGTTGCTCGGGAAAGAGAAAACCTTTAAACATGTAATTGCAGCGTATGCTTCTACGGGTTTGAGACTTTGGGTATGTTATTCCATTTATAGGTTATGCTTGTTTGGTTCTTACATGTGAAGTTATTACACGAAGTACTTCTCGCGATAATATTTATTATAGATGGCCGATATAAAATTTAGAATTCTTCTATTGTACTTGTCCACATTTTTGTCACTTCTATTATGATGATTATATTGAAATTATTTTAGGAGCAAGATATCGATACTGAAATAAAATTTAAAATAGAAGAATATTGGAAAGATAAAATAAATGAAGTACCTAATCTTAAAAAACTCGAAACAAGGGATAAATTTTATGTTCTTTCGATGTTTCCATATCCTTCTGGTGCTCTTCATATGGGCCATGTGCGGGTTTACACTATCAGTGATTCGGTGTCTCGTTTTTATAGAATGAAAGGTAGGTAAGGAATATCGGTAATTATTGAGTACAGAATTTCTTTATATATATATATTGCTATTGGAATTTTTTTTCAGGGTACCATGTTTTACATCCTATTGGATGGGACGCATTTGGGTTGCCTGCAGAAAATGCAGCCTTAGAAAGAGGAAGAGATCCTAACGAATGGACTCAACGGAATATAAGTAATATGCGTGAACAGTTAAAAATGCTCGGTTGTCTGTTTGACTGGGATCGTGAAATTCAGACCTGTAGTCCCGAATATTATAAATGGACTCAATGGTTGTTTCTGAAATTATTTGAACGTGGTCTAATTTATCGTAAACAAGAATTTGTTAACTGGGATCCCATTGATCAAACAGTGCTGGCTGACGAGCAAGTTGACGAGAACAATTGCTCTTGGAGATCTGGAGCTAAAGTTGAAAAGAAATTGTTACACCAGTGGTTTATTAAAACCACTGCATTTGCTGAGTAAGTACCATTGAAAGTAAATATTTCTACTGATAAATAATCGACAAAACTCTTTTATGGAATAATTGTTCAGAATATAAATCTGAGAGCATAGACACGTTTATATCTTTTATAATTGTTTACTAGTAGAGAGCTGGTTTCCATTAAAAATATTTACCAAATTTTAATCAGAAGAATATACAAGGCGAGGCTCGTAAAACAGGCCATCTGAGTTATTTCTTTATTTTTAAGGCTAAAAAAATGCTTAACTTTGTGTTAGGTTTAGAGTGATCTATGTTGTAAAGTCATGTACTCACTCGCTAGAAATTTCGATTGGACGTGTCTTGACATTAAAAATCATAATGTAGATTTTCTATTTAGTAATGTTTACAGTTGTAATCTTAACAAATGTCTAGGCTGAGATACGAGTGAGAAAAGCCCATGAGGATAATCGCGTCCAGTTCCTGAACAGCTGGTTTTTCCAACTCAAACATCTAAAGCTCAAATCAAAATCCCTGGCCTGAACGTCGTAGCCTCTCCTTGTAAGCTGAACGTTTTTTCTTAGTACGTTATGTAAATCCTAACTTCTCAATAAACAAGCGTTTCCATCCTTGTAGGTCTCTAATGGAGGGGCTGGATGACAGAACTTTAAAGGAATGGAGGGACATTATAGCCATTCAAAAACACTGGATAAGAGAATGCAATGGCACTAATTTCGACTTCGAGTTAATCTCTAACTTACCGGAATACCCCAAAAAATTAACTTTATGGACCGAATTTCCAGAGTTTGTTGAAGAAGCAAAATTTGTGGCAATTTCCGACAAGAGTATTCTCAATAAAATGGAAACATTTAACACGACAGGTGCGACGAAGCGTTTGAATGCCAAAGTGAAGAATCCGTTTACCGAGAAAGAGATACCGATTTTTGTTACCAATGAAATCGAATTTCCGCCGTTTAGGGACAATCATTTGGGTATACCTTGCATATCGGAGAAGGATGCTGAATTCTGCCATTCAATGGGATTAAAATTTGAGTCGAAGAATGTGCAGTGCTTTGAGGAACGGAAACAGAAGCAAGTAGAAGTGCTGAGCAAGGCCAAGGAATGGAACATTGGTGGATACCCTGTTAGCTCGAAATTGAGAGATTGGCTAATTTCTCGACAAAGGTATTGGGGAACACCGATTCCAATTGTTCACTGCAATGTGTGTGGCATACAACCAGTTCCTAAAGACCAGTTGCCAGTGTTATTGCCAAAAATCACTGGATCTGAATTCAAAGCTGGAAAACTATCTATGTTAGAAGCGAGCGATTGGTTGCAAACGAAGTGTCCCAGCTGCGGGAGTCCTGCAAGAAGAGAGGCTGATACTATGGACACATTCGTCGACAGTTCGTGGTACTTTATGCGATATGTAGATCCACACAACCCTTTCGAGATCTTTGCCTTAAACAAGGCTGAAAAATTCCTGCCAGTTGATCTTTACATTGGGGGAAAAGAACACGGTATGTGGATTTATCAAAATCGTCGTGGAACATTTTCTTATATTTGTGCAGTTAATTGCTGTTTGTGATCGTCTTTGTGCGACAGTATTGACGCAATTTATGTAAATGTTTATTTTACAGTTAATTACTATTTATATTCACCTTTATGGATTAGTATTGGGATAATATGCATAAACCTTTTTGTTAGTTCAGTATTCTCTCTGGTACTTCCTGATGCTTAAAATTAAATAATAATGCAAGTGCAGGCATAAGTGTTATGTTACTTTTTTCAGCTACGCTCCACTTGTATTATGCAAGATTCATCAACCATTTCCTACATTCGGAAGGTTTGCTACCGACCCGAGAACCATTTAAGCAATTATTGGTCCAAGGCATGGTGATGGGGAAGACGTATCGATTGAAGAATACCGGAAAATATCTTGAAGAAAAGGAGATCAAGATGGTAGACGATACGTGTGTCGAGTCATCTTCAGGGGAACCTGTGATTGCAGCCTGGGAGAAGATGTCGAAGTCAAAGCATAATGGCGTTAATCCTATGGATGCCATTTCAAGTTATGGCATTGATACGACTAGACTTCTAATTCTAGCAGATGTAGCTCCAACGTCGAATCGAAATTGGCCGCCAAATAGTAAGTGCTCGTTAATGGGTTATCTCTAAAAAATGTTGCATGTTTAATTGTTATTTACGTGATGTCTCGTTACAAGAGACCGATGGACTATGCCAAGTATTTTAAGATTTTGGATTACCAAGTACTAAATGTGAATTTTATATTTTTAGCACTTCCTGGCATTCTCAATTGGCAGTTTAAATTGTGGAAATCTGTACACCAGTTTATTATAACACGTACTAAACTTCAATCAGGTGAAATTAAATCTAAAGTAACGGAACAGAAATTTGCCGAAGAGGATACTTATATGTTCGACAGCAGGAACTATTACATTAAAGGAGTTACGTTCAATATAATTGAGTCACAACAGTTAAGTGTTGGCATATCAAAACTGCAAGGACTTACTAACAGGTATGTTTAAATTAATATCAAATTAATATGAAGAATATAAATGTTAGGAAATACTAATCATAAATAAGCCAAAAAGATAATTGACAGACTCCATAGTAACATTTTTATTAATTTACAGTTTGCGGAAGGTTTCATTAGACTGTGTAGGAAGGAGTCGAGAATTTGAACGAGCATTAGCTGCGCAGATAATAATGCTCGCACCGATGGCACCTCATTTCGCATCTGAATTATGGTCTGGTTTTTGTTTGGCTCCCAATCGACTTGTACATAACGATGAAATACAATGGGACAAAGATGTGTTGCAACAAAAGTGGCCGGAACTGGATGCTGCTTATAAATTAACACTTTATGTGTTTGTAAGTATCTTTATACTTGCCCACTCATAAATGTGACGAAGTAGATAAAACTATCATTTTAATTAGATGTGAAATAACTTAAGTTTACTGTAGTTTAAATTTTCTGTGGGAGTTCGGAAATGAACAAGAGCATCATTGAAGGTGAATTACAATTGTGTTATTTCTTTCAGGTTAACGGGAATGAAATTATGAAGTTAAAAATTCCCGGAACTGAATTAAATGGCATGACCATCGACGAAGCTGCTCGGCTAGTCATGAAGGAAAAGAAATTTAACAAACATTTGTTTGGAAAGCGTATTATTAGTCTGTGGCTAGACTTAGACGAAGGGAACGACGCATCTATTGCCTTTGTTGTTCAACAGAAAGAGAAAAAAGCATTGCAGGCGAATGTAATGTAGACGTAAATTTGTAAACTGTTCTTTTTTTTTTTTCGCATTTTTTACCTTTACTGTAATTTTGTTACTTGAAGAAAAGTGAACTTTCGCCAATTTGTGCAGTCTCTTTACGTTGATACAAACAATTGCTTCAATAGATGATAGCAGATGAAGCTTCGCAGACGTAAAGCAAAAGTCAAGGTAATATTTTACATCTTTATATCGTTCCATTATAATTTATAATTATTTAGATCTTTCACGACTTGCCTATAATCGTGTGGTTGAGAATGAAATTAAATTGGAAATTTCTCATCTTTATTATGGGATACAATTACAGTTGACATCGAGAATAATTAGTGAGCATACATTGAAATATTCAACGATAAAAAATGATATTACGATTACATCCAAGATTTTATCACAGAGGTACAAGCTTTGCTTTGACGCAATTCCTGACGAGATATTTAGAAAATATATACACTCTTTACAGAATCTTATTGATACAAGAATATCACTCGCGTTAATAATACAAGTGGGTGAGTGGCCCATAATTGAGTTGCCTTTGAACCTACATGTACGTATTGTTCGTTTGCTTAATTGACAGGCACATTGGGTGATATAATTTGTCATATAACTTTGAATCCCTCGCATTAAATGTATTTCTGACTTAATACAAAGAGAGCTACTGCTGTTGATATTGTGATAATTTTGTGTTACTTGAAAGACTTGAAAGGAATGTTTAAAATACATTTTGTTTGTAGAGATCTGCGAACTTAATTGCAATAAAGTCAGTAGTTATTAGAAAATGTTATCGATCAAAAAGAATCAATGCGAGGGGTTAACACTTGTTTCTGGCAATCTCGATAACGTCTGGATAAAGACTTGAAATTGTACTGATTTCGTGCATCAGGTATCTGGATTATAATTTTTCATATCCTTAACATCTTTAGCATCGCATGTTCTCTCGTTAATTTATTTATCTGAATTTCTATGTGCAGGTTTACATCTTTATAAATCCGTCAGAGTCAAAATCTTTCTTTTATATTTATAAGCGGTTTTTTGGTGATTGTTTCTCACGCTTTGTGCTAGTTTATAAAAATATCCTTTATAATCCACATATTTAGTGTCCACGCGGATTTGTATCGTAAATGTTGAAATTTGCCGTCTTTTCTCTTTGGTGAAAAATCTTGGTGCTTTACAATTCCTGGTGGAAAAGTGAATACAAATTCGAGTCTCCGATCGATCGATCGATCTTCTTCGGTATTCATTTAGGCCGACGGTTTCTCTCCATATAACAATTTACAAATTGCATTTCTTAGAGCAACGTTAGATGTAAAACTTGTGTCGTGTAGTGGCTCGTTCGTCATCGGACTTGTATATTTTCCACAAAGAAACCACTCGTTAATAGCCGCCCTTTCGTACGTATATCCATCTAGATTATTAATAATGATTAATTTATTAAGGTGATATGAAAGTATACTCCGAATTGGGTGACGCCTGTTTTTAGAGCACAAATTTAGTTGCAGCTAAACGTCATAGATGACGACGATAGTCCTAAATTTAAAATACCGCCAAGTGTTCGTACTTGAAATTTACCTAGACACAGGACAGGCTCTTTCATGATCTCGTGTGTTATTGGACACACAAATTCGTGCGGAATTTCCGTTTCATCCAGAGCTTCCATTAAATTGCTGTCTTCCCTCTTCAGCCAATATAATTGCATTTTAAACTCCTCGGCTTCCTGAAGTCGTAAGTGATTTTTGTGTATTAGAAGTAACGACTTTTGACGTATATTTGAAATTCTGCCCGGATTAAAATGAATCGATTAATGAAGTAATTAAGAAACAGTAGTACTTCGTCATGAAGTTGCAATCTCGCAACCAGTTCTGTCTCCGACATCAAGAAAAGATGTCGCCCAGTTAACGAAGTGCCTTGGATCTTCGGAATTAAATCGGTTAGTTCGATATTAGTCAGCCAGTTTGTAACGTCATCCGTTCTCCAATCAGCTAGCTGTTAAAATAACAATTTGTTCTTCATAATTGGGTAACTAATCAGGAAATAATTCGATTTTGCTTCAACTCACTCTCCTCCGATTATGTCTTAGATTATCTACTAGCATACTTTGCGAAATCAGTTCTTGCGGTAATTTCCAAACTAACACGGCTTTATCTAAGGCACCTGAGTAAAAAAGAAACAATGTACAAATTCATCTAATTATTGTAGGAAAATAAATCGCTAAGTTTGTGTAACTACCTGTTACAAAAAGAGACGTACTCTCGGAGAATGTGCACGTTGTTACTAAACCTTCGTGGTTTTCCAGCACGAAAAGGCACATTCCGGAGTGCTGAAACGAAATGATATTCTACATGGAAATTACCCAAGATATGATTTTCACTCACCACGCTCCAAATTCGAGCTGTCTTGTCCGTTGCAGCACTTCCCAAAATTTCTCCATGTATCGGGGAAAATCGAACGTTCATCACGTTTCCTCCATGACCACTCAATAATTTATGTTCTTTATATGAGATATTATTTTCACCACTTATCTCGTTTTCTTCGTCGAGGTGAAAAATTGTAATGTGCCACAATTTCACCAACGAATCATTTCCACAAGTAGCTAGGGTGTAAAATTTGCTTTTGTTGGAGGAATTCAATTCCCTACTTCCTGCAACGATAAGGAACAGAAAATTACTTAAAATGTCTCCCATTTTTATAATCCAGAATTTTTTAAAATCTAACATAAGAAAAATCTTTCCGCAATATTTGTACGGCTGTAATGGTCGACGTGCCTAATATCGGTCCGAAATCGCATCCTTGAACCCCCAAATCATGGCCCTCGTCGCAAATTAATAATGCACCGATGCATTTTCTGTCCTTAATGTCAAATAATCTCCATGTACCCTCGCTGCAGGCTGTGACAAGATATTTCGAGTCTGGTGTAAATGCAATTGCAGTAATTGCATCGGAATGCCCCTCGAAAACTCTAAAAATAATTCTCTCTTGTATTGTTCCTCAACCTATTACAATTTGTCATTTATTAATAATGTGATTCTTAAAGTTGGAGCGTTGAAAAACATAATGAAAGACGATTTAAAAATTGTTCGCTCTTAAGAATCACTGCGTTATTAAATGCATACTGCAACTCCTTCATGCTTCCCACGTCCCATAAAGTTGTCTTTTCATCGTCACCCGCGGTTGCAAAGGATGTTCCATCGGGTGACCACCGACAAACGCGAATTCCAGATCCGGAATTTACTAAAGATACCTTTGCATGGCCGCCATTCTATCGAGTAACGAGAACGTTATCACATATCCGCGTTAATCGAAAAAATTGAAACTGTTAAAAATATTAATGAAATTTCACCTCTGTATCCCATATTATGGCGGTGCCGTCTAAAGAGCAGGAAACCAACATTCTTCCACAAGGGCTGAATTCCACAAAATTGACACTGTACTTGTGACCATCCAAAGGACTAAATGACTTCTCATTGAACCTAATTTCGGGACTTTCGTACCCGGAAACCTTCCAAATTCTCACGAGCTTGTCACTGAAATCATTGAATTCCTCATCTTAATTTTAGTTGTAACTCGATTAAATTAACGTTAATTCACCTTGAACCAGATGCGATAAGGCTGTTTCCGAAAAAATCTACAGAATTTACTGCTCCTCCGTGATCATCCAGTTCTTGGATCAGGGTCACTTCCTTTGGATTTGTTTCCGCATGTTTTACTACTTCCTGCTCTTTCGAGGCCTCCTAAAAAATATGACTGGCATTAGGAACGGGGGAAAATATATTTTTAACATTTCCAAATGTAGCGTTCAAATTCATAGTTTAGGTAAACATAGGTAATCAGCTGGACATAGCAAACAGAGATCACTGGAAATTATTGGAAGTCACCAAAACGTTGCTACAATTTTAGAAATAATAAAACTGTTACCGCTTCATCGCTATCGGTAGGATGCAATTTGAAATTGCAATGTCGGACCAGTTCGGAATCCAGTGATAAATTATCAGTGAGGTTCCATACTTTCACGGATTTGTCATTTGAACCTGAAGATCCGAGAAAATTGATTATCGTCATAATTAAAACTCAAGTTTCCGACATTTCAATTTTTTTGACCACTGGAAGTCTTTCAAAATTTATTCCGACACTCGAACGTTACCTGTTGCTAGTAAAGTACCATCTCGCGAAAATGCACAGCATGCAACGTATCTTTTGTGACCACCCAAAACTGAAATTACTGCTCCACTGACCTAAAAACGAAACGTCGAAAATAAACGAGAGTAAACCTTTTTCTCGTTATATTTCGTGCGATTACGTGCAGACTCGTAATCGAGTACATTTTCGGAATTCTTACTGCATCCCAAATAATTGTTGTCTTGTCAAGGCTGGTACTAGCGAGATATAATCCACTCGTACTGAAACGAGTACAAGTCAACGTGCTTCCATGCTTTTCCAAAATTTGATTCAACGTTATCGAGGCTGTCCTAGGTTGTTGTTCGCATTTTTCTTGCACCACGTGGACGTTCCAAATTTTCACGTTATGATCGTTACCGCAAGTAACCAATTGATATAGTTTTGTAAATGGCTCGACACCTGAAAGTAAATAAAAAATATGTCGTTGTTTCAGAGTCTCGATGGTAGTTCCGTAAACTAGACAATACAGAGATTTGCCTTAAAAAGGTCTTTGAAAATATTGAGGAAAAATGACTTATTCGTACATATGACTTCCTGGACAGGAGAAAAGTCACAGCAAATGACGCCCAAGTCGTGGGCATCGTCGACCGAGGCTGAGAAATGAATCGCCTGATTATCGGTAATACAGCGGTCCAATAAATCGGCAGAAGAGAAGAGCTTCAAAACGCCAAAAGTGCAGGAAGTGACGAGCCAGTTGGAATCCGGGGAGAAGGAAACCCCGTGGACCGCTCCCTCGTGATGCTGGAAACATCTGTAGAGAAATTTTCCCATGATTACCGATTTCGTTTCCTTGAATATTGAAAGTTCCACGTTTAGCGAAATTCATTATACCTGATTAAATTTCGGCGTACCAAATCCCAAAGACACACCTGACCGTTATCACCCGCGGTTACCAGTAAAGTGGAGTCCGGAGAAAATTTGCAAACTCTGACCGACTCTCCGCCAATTTGAACCATCGTGTGGATTTTGGCCCCAGACTGCAATTGCAATGTCGAAAGATTCACATTTCTCTGGTTGCGATATTTTAAACGTCTTACGCGTAAATTCCAGAGCTGAGTAGTCCCGTCGATACTGGAAGATGCCAACATAGTTGACTGGGGACTGACTTTGACAGCTGTCACTCCGTACTTGTGTCCGCGAAGTGGAGAATAATATATTTCGGCGTATCCAACGCCTTGTCGCCATTCCCACACTCGAACACTTTTATCCCTTCGAATTAAATATCGCGGTTAGTAATTATAACTAATTATTCGGTGATTTACTATTTACCCCGAACCAGTTACTAGCGTGCAATCTCCGGCAAAATCGACACTGGTGACATCGTTGGTGTGTTTAACGAGAGTTTGCAAAATCTTCACCTGTCCCGTAATGACTACCATCTTCCCTTCTGTAATTTAATTAAGTAGAGAGCTCATTAATTTCTACCTTTTCTCCCTTCTCCTTTAAGACTACTCGTCATTGAAATAAAAATAGCAGAGTGTCCCTGGTTATCGTTTTCCGATGTGAACTTTCGATATTATTCTTCGGTATTTTCCGCCATTGACACCTCGCATCGTTGCGACATTTACTTTCGACCTGTAAGCGATGTACTCGGAATGACAGCCATTGCATATTTTACCGGACACTAGCTACCAGTTATTCGCGCCATTTCCTGATATTCATATTGAGCTGACGTGTAATAGAAGTATCGATTGCAGCCCTAACAAGCCGGAACTTTTTCCAATATTCGATGCATTTTTAATCGCGCAAAACTCGCGACTTTCCTCGTCACGTGGTGATCATGAATTTCTGTCCGAGAATACTCACGTCTAAGTTAAGCACATTTTTGGAGTAATCCTTCCGCGATCGTTTCCAGTCTTCTATTGCCAAAGTCCTTTGTCTCGGCTTGGCGACTTTTTCTTCTTGAAAACGGGAACGCAAGGTACTTTCTTAATTAATTATAAGTAGAGTGTTAATGCTTTTAGTCAGAAAGGAAAGAAATGAACGAAACGATGAGTGTTTCAGAGGGACCGGCTGCACCTTCGGGAAGTCACCTGCTTGCAATGAAGTAAGGACGTTAAACGCATGTCCACGGTACAGCCGAATCGATAACACGTAACAGGAGCCGGAATCGACTGGGAAAGAAGAAAAACGGCGTCTATACTCTCGAGGGAACGCAGACATCTGTTTATAGAAATTTTGAAAATCAACGCGCTCGTCGCGAACGGAGCACGATGTAAAATACAAATTTGTTAAGAACTAAGTCTGACAAAAAATAATAAAGCAAGTTATTGAATAGTAACAATGAGTATGTTTAATTAGACGATCCTGTCTAGCGAACCCTCTATTCCTCTATTCCTGATTCTTGAAAATCGCTTGTAGACCTAAGTTGCCCAGAGAAACTCGGTGCCACCTCCTCGGTTATCCTATGATCCTGTTAGAAATCGGAAATTTCAACCCCTAAAATTTATGCCCGGGAGAGACTCGGTGCCACCTCCTCGGTTGTCCTATGATCCTATTCCACCTCTGGCGATTTGTAACAGGAACATAGAACAACCGAGGAGGTCGCATGGAATTCTCCCGGGCAAAAATTTTAAGGGTTGAAATTTCCGATTTGTAACAGGAACATAGGATAACCGAAGAGGTGGCACCGAGTTTCTCCCGGGCAAACATTTTAGGGGTTGAAATTTTCGATTTCTAACAGGAACATAGGATAACCGAGGAGGTGGCACCGAGTGTCTCCCGAGCACAAATTTTAGGGGTTGAAATTTTCGATTTCTAACAGGAACATAGGATAACCGAGGAGGTGGCACCGAGTGTCTCCCGAGCACAAATTTTAGGGGTTGAAATTTCCGATTTCTAACAGGATCACAGGACAACCGAGGAGGTGGCACGCAAAGTTTTCTCCCACCGCAAGAGAATTAACATTAACTTAGGTCTACGGGTGATTTTTAAGGATCAGGAATAGGCGATTAGAGGGTTCGCTGAACATGCTCGTATAATTAAACATACTCATTGTTATTATTCATTAAATTGCTTTATTACATTAAATATTTTACAATCTATTATATAAGTAGCGCAAGTACATAAGTTCTCGAACTCGTTTAAAAGAATATTAACAACTAGTCCAGTCTTGGCCTCGGCATCAGATCTCGAAGAGTTTCCGGCTATCTCCTGGGAGCTCGATGTAAAATCCAAGACAAGGATACCCTCTGCTATTCTCTGTAAATTCCTTTAAATCATTACTGGGGTCTTACGGTAAAGTTCCACAATCGCGCGCTGAGAGATGAGTTGGGAGATTGCTCACGGATCGCATCCTGTGCGACTCCCACTGGAGGATGCGGACCTTCGCCGTCGAGCTACTGTGTTCGTAGGTGCGAAAAAAATTCACCGGGAGCGGAACCGTGTATCTGCCATCGCGATTGCGCGAACCAGCGCGAACGTACCCTGCTCGTGAGCGATCTCCCAATTCCACTAATTTATGGCGAAGCTTTCAGTCAGAGATCGTAGATGGCGCCACTCCACATTTCCACCGATACAATAGAGTTTAATCCCTTCCAAGCTACCCGAGGGACACAAACAATGGCTTGAGAATTAAGAGTCAAGAAACGTCAAAAGGGGCCGGAACGTATTTGAAAGTGTCAAGCCGCAGTTCCAGGCAAACAAAAACTGCGCTCGATTATGCTCGATAAGTAAAGCAGATCATGAGAACAATAGAAGCGAAGGTGGTAGTGTTGGGTTCTCAAGGTAATTCGTGATGATAGCATGCCGTTGGAATCTTTTCTGTTGTTATTACATAATGTTAAGCTTGAACGATGTGTTGCTGCCTAGAAAACTATGTAACGTTATGGGATAGATTTCATGTCGAGACGGTAATTGTTTGGATAGTTAATCAGTTGAAAAGAGAGGTTATCATATGTCGTTCGTTTACGGGGAATTCCTTGAACCCGACATAGGGACGCAGACGGTTCCTATTGGTCGACTCGTCACACATATGCAAAGCGCGTCATTGTATACTTTGAACAGGATAAATTCAAATCGTTCATTTCAATGTCAAGAGATGACTTTTGCATTCATGATTTTTTTATAATATGTTTGCTACTAGACACGAATGATTGACAATTATATGTGGATTCCAATTCAATTTTTATACATCGAATTCCAGAACAAAGTTTTATGTCTGAAATGAACGACTCGATAACGGATAAAAACTTCGTTTCAGGTGTGGGCAAGACAAGCGTGGTCACTCGTTATGTACAAAAAGTATTCAACCACCAGGTTAATCCTACCATCGGAGCATCTTTTTTCACTTGCAAGATGTATCTAGAAGAAACGAGAATCAAACTTCAGGTTCGAAATAATATCAACTTGAAATGAAATTTAGGTCCGTTCTTCGAGTAAAGGTTTAAGTTATAAAAAAGCATAAACGTACGCACAGAAATATTTGTAATGAAACTACATCGTTACGTTTCTTTGTGAAAGTTATAAAGATATGTATTTTTTTTTCCTTTTACGAACACTGACTTTGATTCTTTATTTCTTTAATCAAGGTTTGGGACACTGCCGGCCAAGAGAGATTTCGATCGATGGCTCCGATGTTCTATCGAAATGCAAGTGCAGCGCTGTTGGTATTCGATCTGACCGATGCCAAGAGCTTCGATGCAATTCAGACGTGGGTGAACGAGTTAAAACGGAACGTAGACGAAGCTATGGTGCTAGCGGTCGTTGGGAATAAGAGTGACTTATTTAAGGAACGCAAAGTGAGCTCCGACGAAGGGTGGAATTATTCTATGAAGATCGGTGCCACATATCACGAAACTTCTGCACTTCACGACGAAGGTGTCGAACAAGTGTTCTTAACCATCGCGTTGGGCATTATTAGACTGAGTTCAGGAAACATCGATCTGACTACGAGCCTTAGAGTGTACGACTCGACCAGTTCCGGCTTGAGTAGCCCCGGATTGCCATTGAGTCCTTCGAGCGAAGAGAGTTTTGCCAATACCAGCATCGCTCACGCCATTCACGAAAAATCTTGGGCTTGTTGTTAATATATGGTCGCCTCGGATCGAAAGACACTGACACGATGGTTCTAAAAATGGCTGGTATCACAAATTTCAAAGTTCAACGATCTCAAGCCTTGCGCGTTAAATATTCCCTAAGACTGCTAATTCTTAACCCGTCGCTTTGTTTCGCGCATCGTCGTTTCACTGCCCGCGATACAACATTTTCTATTCAATTCCGTATTAAAAGGAAAGAACGATCGACCTAAGACGTACCACCAAATATTGTATGAATTTTTCACAGCGGTATATATTATACAAAGTTTTGTACCGAGAAGAAATGAAATATATGTATATATGTTTGTAAAATGGCTCGTTCGCTGTACTTCGCGCTTATTCGTCCTTTCCTTTACATTTCCCGATCGTCTTCAAGTTTTACCATCGCAAATGATAATTGCACAATGAGTCAGACCGATTGGCCGAGGGACCCCGAGCGTGACTCCTAGCTTTGTCTAACAATTCGTCCTATTCTAGTTGCGTAAGCCTTACCTTAATATGCGTCCGGACCCATTGGGAGTGCGCGTCCCTGCAAGAAAAATATTTCTAGGCGCTGCCTTTAAAAGAGAAGAATGAATTTCGAATTTCGTTCCCGACCCGATAAAAGCGGTTGGACAAATTAAAAATGAAATCTTACGTCTTCGTGGAACAATTGTAAATGAGGGTTGGCCTAAAAGCGGTCAGACTGGGAATGAGCGCAAAAGTCGGTCGCAGAAAAACTCGTGCAAGCAAATCGCGTGCTTTTAATGGCGATGAGGTTTGTTGGACGCATCGTCGCAGACATTAGCCGCGTGCGCCGGTTTTGTTGCACTTAGGCAAATACAATGGGCCGTAAACCGATCCTCCGGGCGTTGCTCCGCGGACGATTGCGATCTGCAATCGGTACGAGACAATTGGCACGCCCTCGTCGGGACACGCCCTCGCCAATTAGAAGAAAGAATTCCCCCAGGAAGATCCTTGACATCCTTCGAGTAACCTTCCGACGTTCCGAGATCCGGGAACTCGGCCGCGGTTCGCGCCAAATGCGTTTACCCGAGCTCAAGGGGTCAGGGCTCCTATTCTCGAATTCATCCCGAGTTTATCGTTCGATGTCCCACCGTTCTTTCAATTTTATTCATTTCCTAGACGTAAGACTGCGATTTCGGATCCAGTCACGGTTGTTAACAATCGAGAGGAAGGTTGTTTCACAGGCCGGGTTTTCTCACGATCTTAAGTAAGATGCTCTCCGAGGAAACGACGATGGAGTTTAAGCACTCCTCGTAGCTGCATCGGAAAACGTAAGAAAAAATTATCCTATATTTTATTATCGCGTCGTTGTGCTATCAAAATTCAAAATGACGTTAACGAATTTAACTCGACGATAAGATGCGTATTCCTTCGGAGGAATTAAGTTTATTCGAAAAATCACCGAGGTGTCGAGGAAGAGGTCACGAATACGCAAGGAAGAAAGTACATGGCGATGCCGTAGGGAAAAAGAATAGGTAAGTGTGGGAGCAGAACGTTAAAGAAGACGGTAAAAGTACAGTGCTCCCATATAAGAAGGTGATACGGTTACAACGAGCTCTCAGTCGAGAGCCAATCTCAAAAGACTAAACTTCTTTGTATTTCAATGAAAAGTTGAACTCGAAGAATGAAGAGTGCCGCGAGAGGAGGGAGAGACAACGAGAATTCGGACGATTGCGGAAGATCGAGAGTCTGAGTCGACGAGACCAAAATTCACGAAGAAGGATGAAAGAATCCCTGAGCATCGCTTTATTGGTGTTCTTTGGTTCCTTGGAAGTCACCCTGGAGAGTGATTTCTCGATCGATAATCAGCTGGTCGTCATCGCGAACGGTGACTTACTTAACGACGATAAAGAAATTGATCTTCGGAGTACTCGCACCTAATCACCGAACCTTGTTTTACGTTTCAATCGTCTCTTTTCTAGATTGTTACACGAGGGTGTCCATTGGCTCGAAATTCGCCCAGAAGGATATCACTTCCAGGATCGAAGTCGCGACCGTTTCCGAATGCGAGGACGAATGTTCGAAAAATCGAACTGCTTGTGGAGCTTTCAGTTTCGGGTGAGAAAATAGTGGAGCAAGAATTTTATTTCTCCTGTGCATTCCGCGAAAATGATGTTACACCTTATCGTTATTTTTTCGTATCGATTCATTTAACAGAATCAGCGCAAAAGGAAATGGCACCTGCATCCTGGCTGCTCGAAAACCGAATTTCGAAGACTTGCAAAAAGATCCCGATTACGACGCGTACGTTCGACAACAGAGTACTCCACATTGTAGACCCGATCGCCTATACAAAACCGATATCAAAGGGAAAAAGCCCTCTCCAGGACACGAGATAGAAAATCCGCCATCGTTCTTCAAAAGTCACCAAATTCCCCATCGAGGTTCGAAATTTGGGTCTTCCAAATCAAGAGGAGGACCCTTCAACGCGAGTGTCGAATCTTTCGACGATCCTCGATGGTTTCCCCCAAACGACAGAGACCAGAGAATTTTGGACATCGTTCGAGGGAAATTCCGAAATTTCGAGGAAGTTCGTCGTCCTTTCGTGGGGGAGCATTTTTCGAAAACGGTCCCCAGATTCGGAGATTACGAAATTTTTGGCCTCGCTCCGACTGTTCCGGGTCGACCAGATTTTTATCAAATGTTCGACCGAAGACCGTCATCGGATGTTCCACAATTTGGAGAAAATCCCGGACGCGGAATTTATTTCGATTCGTATGCAAGGATCAACGAAGATCCGTTCTTGGATCCAAATTTGAATGCCAGGTGGCGGAAAAAATTGCCCAGGCCGCAATTTCGGTTTCCTGGGAACGAATTTCGAGAAGATGCAAATTCTTTTGAGAATTTTCACAACATTCCTGGGAGATATGGTTTTCGGATTAATCATGGGGACGGCACGTATAAACCAAGTGGGGTGGAGTCAAACGAAAACGTTGGATCCCACGAGAAAAATAAATTCCGATCAGGTAATTAATACTTGAAATATCTTACGATACTTCTATGACGATGATTGGAGGCGACGGAACCATTGATCCCCTCATTTATCTCGTGAAATGCCCGAAAAATGATGTGCGGTACATTACGATAATTTGACCCAGGGCAAGATAACGCAGTTTTGAAAAACGAAGGAGATTCGCCCAGTTTTGGCGAAAAACTACGTCCCGTGGTAAAAAATCCGGATGATTCGACAAGATTCCCGTGGAAAGGTCGTCACGAAGTGGACGACGCGAGATCTATGGATCATCCAGCCCGAGGACATCAGGACTTAATTAATAATAATGGCGTTTTAGAAGGCGCATCACGTAAGTTGCTTAATTAAATAATGATATCCTACGCTAAAGCGGTCGGTGGACTAACGGTTACCTTTGCGAAATTACACTCGACGTAATTTCGTGACGTCGAGATGACTTGGAAGGTAATTCGGCGGGTCCGGGCGAGACCGACGTCAGGTGGCTTCTCGATTAGGTCCGGTACGATGAATGAGGACGAATCACCGATTATGAGCGACTTTCGAGCCATTCGCGCATGCGATCGTCCCCAAACGCATTCGCGTTCATCAGGAAATAACGAATGCCAACGGCATTGACACAGATTTTCTGCACCATGCAAATTGACTCGGGGCATCCGTCGACTTCCGGCGCTGCGCTTATCGTGCGAACGTTCGCTCGGGACGGATCCTTTCAGCCGCTAAAAATTAAAAATCAACCAAAGAAGGGAGTTAATTATTTCAAATAGAAATTAGGTTGTAATACAAGAAAATGGATTTGAACGATCACGGCTCGGAAAAATTTTTCTCGCTTTTCGAAAAATGGGGCGCGCGGCGTCGAACAATGGCGACGTTACTCCTCTTCCCGAGAAGCAATTATCGCTTAAATGCTCCCGTCGATTAAGAAAAATGGAAAAAAGAATCGACGTCGTCCTGGAATTTCTCCTTCACCCAGAAAGGACGTCCGCGAAATTGTAAATCGCTGAACGGGGATTTCCAATATTTGCGCGAAAACTTTCTGAATTTCCGCGGACGTCCCGGAGATCTATCGAAAATCCTGCGATTTAAATTTCCTGCAATTAAACGAAATGAAATCCTACAAAGGAACAACCAAACGAAAGTAAGAGCGCCGTAGGACGCACGCAAACCGGAAGTGAGACGTCCTGCAACGTGTCACCCTGATTTCCTCCCGCGATGACTATTACCGATGACCCAACGGAGTGACACCATTCGGGAATTTATGTACAGTTTATCATCAATTGCCCGATGCCGAGTTACGTTTATTTCATTTATTTTATGATTCTTCCTTCCTATCGTGCGACTTAGTTGTTCGGTTATTCATTGCCAAGAAATCTTGACACAGGAAATGAAAGTTGCCGGACCTGTTTGGGCTGGGATAGAACACGGAAAAAGTACCGCAATCCGATTTCGAGCGCAAATAAGGACGCGTAATGGAATTCGGAAAAACGGTATTCCGCGGCATTGGCGATCACTTATGGGTGACAAGGATGCACGTGGCGAACTTGACGAGTTCTTAATTTAATGAAAGATCACCTGGAACCATTGAAATCGTAAAGGCGGCAATTATCTGCATATCGTTCTCGCGGTTCACCTCGAGTGGCGTTATGATCGCGTAGAAATTTTACCGGTGGATTCACATCGCTTCGCATCTTTCTGTCTCACTGCTCGAGCCCTTGCGGTCTCAATGAAAATGGATAATTAAAATTCGTTTGCCCCAAACAATGAAAATTATCGTGGCCTTGACGCCTCTCCAAGGATGCAGAAGTTTCGGTATGTGCTCCTTTCTAAAGTAACGTCACGCCTCTGGTACTTCCGGTTCTTCTCAGTTTTCGCGTTTCCGGTTGGATGAAAGGACGTATTTATTTATTAATGACGGAAAACCTATTCCGAAATTAATGTTCCCGTTACGTTTCACGCTAAGCATGTTATTTTATTTTGTATTTTGCTTCGAGAATCCGTAATAACGACTTACGAAAGATGCAAATCTCGCGGCCGTTATCACCGAGGAGCCATCGCTGCGCTAGCGCGGGTGTAGAAAAGAAATACGGCGGTGGTAATCATTAATGATCATGTAACACCGAAACCCCTCCTCTGTCACCGAGTTAGACGTGTTGGAGATCCTCCCACTATTCTCACTTAAACGTTCACTTTTCTATAAAACGTTGAGCCGCGAATTTCTTTGCTACTTTTCGCGGGGAATTTACGCTCCAAGTATTTACGCGCACGAGTCGATCCTATGTCGGCCATCTTGACAAACTCGGTTCAAGTGGTCGAAAGCAACGAATTTAAGTGAAGTTAAAATGAAAAATCTAACGCCAACAAGATAAAAAAAGGAAAACGATGATTCGGCTTCCCGTCGACCAAATCATAAAATAAGATTGTCAATTTTTAATTAAACAAGAATTTATAATGACGCCGAAATGGTGGCTATTCGCGGCCCTTTTTGTCATCACTTTTCGAAAGGCCAGACCAAGCTCCGTAATTATTGTAAAAGACTGTCTGCGTAAGTTAACGAGAAATATAAAGTGCGCCTCTTTGATTATCGGAATATGACATATTTGAAAATTTCGTTCCAGCGTGTTATCGAAGAATCCTGTCTGGGAAAAGAATCATCGACGGTCACGTAAGACGAACCGTGGGTTGCGAAAGAATAGACGACTGTGGAAAATTGTGCGACACCGAAAACAACTTCAATTGTCAAGGCTTTAATTACAGGCAAGTTTTCAATGAGGCTTCGATATATACCGATAGGGCTTTTCAACGTTTTAAACGTGATTTTTGAAAAATAAGAAAGAGAAGAAGTAATACCCGTATGTCGGAGTTCACCCAGCGATTCTTCGAGTACCCACGTTAACACAATTCTTCACGCTCGGAGTCTCGTTTCGTTCGTGTGGACTCTTGATTCACATGGCAATGAACACGGCGAGTGTGTATTAACGTATCCCATAGGTGGCCACGCGTGTGCGCGCACAAACGCACTGGCCGTGCACTCTAGGTGATTGCACCATGAACAATTTCATCGTTAACGCAAATCCGAGCTCGAGTCGCGCCGTGACACACTTTTTCGAATTCGCGGAAACCACGGGATTTTGCATTACTCCGATCGACCCTTTGCCAACTGATCCAATAGTTAGAAAAATATATCTCTGATGTCATTCGATGGTACATCTCCCCGATTCCCTGAAATTTCTTTCTCGGGGTGGACAATAAAAATAGTTTCCAATTTAAATTCCGACTTTTAGGCCACTCGGATCGGGTCGCCGGGGGATTTGCGAAATGACGCCGATGTCATCCTACGGAATGGACATGCGAAGAGATTTTTCAACGGATCCAAGATACGACTATTACGAGAGAGATCAAAGTTGCAACGGAAGACCCCAGGAAAGCCAACCATCGGGCTGGATAAATCTACGACCTCGACCGAGCTCCACCTACATACCTCAAGTGGGACCTTATTCTCCTCCGAGAACGGATTTAAGGCCTTACGTTCCAGGAGACCCAAACTCCGAAAGAGGATTTTTTGGGGTCTCTCGACCCGTTACGATTTACTCGACTGGAGGGTTTCAAGGATATCCATCCGGACCTACGGAGAGACCTCCATATCCTGACAGAGGCCCTTCGGGGAGGGACAGAGATTATGGATATTTAGGGCGACCTTACTCTACTAGAAATATGGATACCGTTCATATCCGACCGATAGAGGACGATTTTTACTCCAACAGATACACCTCTGGAAGGCCTTATTTAACAAAGTATCCGATAAGGAGGACCGAATACGGTCGACCTTATCCCGACGTTGGTGAGTGGATAGATATTAACATTTATTACGGATGACAATTAGGTTTCATCGGATGATACTCTCCTCTAAATGTTGTATTTTTTCTCCATTTTCTAAAGGCGCCAACGAAGTCGCTCCATATTGGCGCGATGGAGCTGGTTACAACGACAGGGGAACTTATGGATCTTCTTATGGATACGATGGAAACGACGTTTCTTATCCCAAGGAAACAACCCATAGGAAAGCTTATGGTCGTTCTCGACCAAGGCCTCTAGTGAACGACCACTTTTACGGCGAGTTCTACAATTATGGAGGCGCGTTTGGCTACGGGGACAACTATATTCCCTCGGAACGAGATTTATTGTACGGCGGCACCGGAAGTGGACAAGAATGTTCCGTTAGAGCCGGAGCAGGCTTCAAAGTCAGAAGAGGAATCATGAGAAGAAGTTTCCTTACTTCGGACGTGAACCAGTGCGAACGGTTCTGCTTCACCGAAAAGGAGTTTCCATGCATGCTCTTCTCCTACAGGTGCGATCAGTTCGGACAGAAATCATCGAATTCAAAGTTCATTTATTATCGTAAATAATCAATTTTGACGCAATGTACGAATAGGTACAACGTGGCAGCCACCGCACCCACCGATAATTGTCTTTTGAGCGAGGTGTCGTACAAAGATTTGGACTTTTACACCGATTTGGAGCCCGATCGCGATTACGACATTTACGTAGTCGTCGGAGACCGGAAGTCCTGTGAAAACAGACCTCAGAGTCAAGAGCCACCGCAAGGTAAAATTAGTTTCGTTCCGTTTTTAAAAGCACTCGTTATTTTCATGGATATTGATTTTAATATTGCAGAATGCTTCTGGAGGGTTGCCAGTGGAGTTGGAATTCCATCAAAGGTCACAAAGAGTTCCATTCTGGTGGGGGGTCTAGGCGATTGTGAATTTCAATGCGTGAATTCCAAAGAATTCATCTGCAGAAGTCTCGTCTTCAGGTAACGATAGTAATTGCAATAATCGCAATATCGAGGGAGAAAAATGAATGGGAAAAGATGTAAAGGACGTTCGGTATTCGTGTTTGATTCTGACATTTTTCTAACAGGTACGGACAATTGACGGACGGATCGGCAAATTGTTTCTTAAGCGACTGGCCGTCTCAAGAAATTGATTCCGCCTCGTTTCTGGAATTGAACGGAGCCGAATTGTACGAAAGAGGCAGCTTTGGCCGTGGTTGCGAACCATTTCCATTCCCGATGATTACAACACCTAAAGAACCTCAAACCGGCAAAAGGCCGCAAAACATGGACGAGGGTAAATTTAAAAACGCTCGATATCAATACAATTTCATTGATAAAAGATTACGAAGAGCGAACGTGAACTAAATTTTTAAATGAAAGGCGCCTGATATCGATATAATTAATTTCAGGGTGTTATGCCGGTCACCAAAAACCATGCAGATTGACTCCAGTGGCAATTTTATTAGCGGTTGGAGTCAACACGGAATCGGAATGTCGACAAAAGTGTTCCAGAATGAGAGAAAGAGATCCAGTTCCTTGCATGTCGTTCAGCTTCAACAAGTAAAAGCAGACTCGAATATATTTAAAATTCGAATTTAAGCGCGCACCATTTACAATTACGAGAAAAAGTACACGTTCAACAGATATTCACCAAATGGAAAGGACAACTGCTTCCTAAGCGACGTTCCCATGAGAGATTTGATCCCAGGTTTCGATTACGTCCCGGACACCAACTACGTATTGTACGTGTGGAAAGACTTGGAGCCACATTGTTGGATTCCGAGCCATGGACCCCCTGGTAGACCTCGGCATCCACCCATCCCCCATAGACCAGTCTATCCCCAGAAACCTCCAGCTTATCCAGAAAGACCCCCTTCGCATCCCCATTATCCAGGATATTATCCAGGATATTACCCAGGACCCCATGGCCATGATATCAAACCCCCTCGGCCAGGATATCCGTATCCACACGGGGGAACACCCGGGAAACCGGAAGCGAAACCCCCTGGTCCTGATCAACCCGGGTATCCAGGAAGTCCAGATTATCCTGGAGTCATTCCTCTGGATCCCACGGGACCCGATTACGTCCCTCCTCCCGTGGGTCCTCAATGTCCTCCCCATGGAGGAGGTCGTCCAATTTTGCCGGATAATCCGGGTGCTGGATCGGGATGCGGTGGGTCTCGTCCCGTAGATCCAACCCCACCGGAAGGACCCGATTATCAGGGAATCATTCCCTTAAATCCTAACAGTCCTTTTCCCCCTGGCCCTGGGAATTCTGGAGATTCTGGAGATTCTGGGGATGGAACGGACACGACTGGATCTGGCGATTGCGGTTTTAGTATCAACCAGAACTGCCCATTTCCGGGTAAGTAAATGCCCTAATTTCATTTTAACTTCTATTTCTTCAGTATTCCATTGAATTAATCGACGTTCAATTCTTTCAGCCGGTGGTTCTTCGACATTCCGACATTACACCGTAAATGGATATCCCTGTAAACGAGGCACCAAGTGCGAAAGGAATAAAGTTGCCGGATTTTGGTCCTGCGAACCCGAAGGAGGCGAACCCGGAGCCTGGGATTATTGTTGCGAACCTAATCATCGATGCGGATTTTCCAAGGGTTTTAAATATCCATGGCAAGTAATCGTGAAAATCATATTTCTCTAACCCGCCCACGGATCATAATTAAGGGGTTTAATTCGACAGGTGTTACGTGGGACCCGCCGAAGAGCAATGGCGTCCATGTAGCGAAAAGTATCATCCCTATCTTCCGAGTCCAAGGCCGATGCGAACATTCAACGATTACCAAAGAAGTCAGCCGATTCGAGAGAATTATGTCGCTCGACACTGGCCGATCTCGTATTTACACGCGTTGCCTCCTCCGGGCCGAAATGGTTCCGCCATCTCGAAGCCCAAAGAGCGCCGAGCGGAGAAATTGATCGATCGGTTTCACAGACGGGAAGATTCCTTGCCGGTCGAAAGGCGATTGCGATCGAAAATCGTCGTCGATAGATCGGCCAATGTCACCGACGCGTCTTTCGAGAGAAAATCCACCGCTACGTCTTCGGGAAGTCGAAGGACTTTGGGGAAAATTGAAAGAGTCGCCAACCCCAGACGCCGACGCCCCGAAGGAGCGACAAAGGGAGCTTCTACGCGACTTCCGGACTATGCGGCGTCGGAGGAAAAGGGAAATTCCGAAACAACGATTTTTAATACCACGGATGTCGAAAGATTCCAGTTGACGAATTCTTCCGCTTCCGAACCGAATTTCGTCCTCGTTCCTACGATCGTTACGGCGAATTTTCGGAATTCGGGAAAGTGATTATCGAGCGAGCGTATTTGGGAGCGTAACGACAGTATTATAATACTAAATCCGCCTGTAATTATAATTTTATACCCTCGTTGTAGAATATAGCAGATCTTCCAAGCAAGTCCCGTTTATCGGTCTATTGTGAAATTCGCGCATAAGAAACATTTTCTCAATTCAGGGAATATTATTACAGAAACTAGTTTCACTCTTTTCGCAATCGGTGCCTGCATTCACAATAGATCGGAAACGTCAAAGCTTGAGAATTTCAAAAAAAATCCACGGAGCTTAAGTAAACGAAAATTTGCAAATCCTGCGGCAAAAGAGAACCGTAATTATTGCACGAAGATCATTAAACAACGATTGAAAATGTACAGATCAACGTCATTCTCGAAGTTTGTAGTTCGCGACGTCTTGTCCGAATTTCGCCGTAATTTACAAAGCAATCGAGGAATTTCGAGCATCTCTCTTGATGGCAAAAGCTGCGGATCCGGAAAGAGGAAATCGAAGGATAAATGCGAAAAAGGTGCCATTAACGTGGCGATTATTGGAGGTGGGATGTCGTCGATGTATGCTGCAATTTTGCTAAAGCAGTCAACGATTATACAATGCGTTCACCTAGTCGACACAAACGGTACTCTCTCGGGTTTGATTTTCGATGCAAATCATATAGACACTTCGACTCGACTCAAGCATTTCAAGGAGAAGCGCATTTCGGAAGCCCTGAATAACGTATGTTCGACGTATGACGAAATACAAATTACTCCTAATACAAAGGATGGATAAAGATTTGAAAAAGTGATTCCAATTTTCTTCCAGATGGACATTATCGCTCTTATGGACCGGAGTGACTTCAATGTCGGGAACGACACACCTCGCGCGCAATTCATGGGATCGGCAGATTATGTTCGAAAAATGGCGGAAAAAATGGTCCGTTTCTGTCCCGAAGCTCTCGTTGCGATTTTCGCCCGTCCGGTGACGGCTACTCTGCCATTGGTTTCGGAAATTTATAAATGCCGCGGATTTTGGGACCCCGATCGAATTATCGGATCTACGACGATCGACGCCATGAGAGCCGAGTCGGAAACCGCACATTTTTTGGGACTCTGGCCCACCTCTCTATCGATACCCATTGTCGGTGGAGCCGATCCTTGCACGGTGATCCCTCTCTTATCGCGGGCCAAACCCGTCAATATTTTCTCGAGTGTACGTATTTATTGAGAAAAATACGTATTAACTCCCACTTATGGAATGATACGTTTCTCTCCATTTAGGACCACGAGGACCTGTTGATAAATCGAGTGCGATCCGCGGACAAGGAATTAGCTGCCACGGAATGGAAGGAGGCCAAAGTTTCATTCGGAGCAGCGGCCGCGAAAATGATCGTCGCTCTTGCCGCCGGTCTCGGCGGCCACAAAAACGTCATTTCGAGTGCCTTCGCGTGGTCGAATGTTCTCCCAATGTGTCGATTTTTTTCAACCGAGCTCGAATTCGGACGACAAGGGGTAAAAAGGAATCTAGGACTACCGAAAATTTCGTCGAAAGAAGTTTCGTCGATCGGCCAGGCGATCCCAATAATCGCCGAGATGGTCGATCTGGGAATCAAAGCCGCCCACGAGAAATCCAATATTTCAGGAATATCCCAATTTTAGCCAAAGAGGTGTATCGTTTTTAACGCGTGAAATTTATTTTTATAACTTTACACTCTAAAGATCTACGAATTTCATGAATATTTTTAACGGGGCGCTTATACTCCGAAATGTCCTACATTTTCTTTCTCCGCGCCACCCTCGTCGAGTCTCCCGTATCCACATGGCTTATCAACCCGAACTCGATAATCGATAATCGATAATCGCGTTGAATCCCAATTTCCTCTGACCATTGGCCAGCGAGTCTCGTCTACAATTTATGCACCGAATGCAGGCCACGATTTTCACCCAAAACGTTTGGTTTTTCCGACCATTCACTTTCCCGTGCAATGTCAAATGAATTAGAGCGATAGGGACATCTCTCGAGTCGAATCGTCTCGTCGAGGCCAAGGGCCAGGTCCCGCAGGGAAAGCTGGCTTTTCTGCGCAGCCCGTTTTCCCTGATTTCCTGGTGCGCCTGCGTATCGGCATCGACGGATTCCGGAATCTCGCATGTGCGAGCTCGCGGCCAGACGAGGACGACGAAGACGGAGTCCCGCCTCCCCTTTTATCAGCCGTCGAGTGGCCATCCTGGAAGCCGAACATCGCGGGGGACCCTGCGTCGATCGCTCGCGCGGATCACAAAGGCTATGAATGAAGATCCAAGCCTTCTATCTCGAGGTAATCTCCCGAAGAGACGCGAGTCCTCCGACTCGCCGCGGACATGTTTGACGTCGCCGCGTCCGCTCCGATAGGACGGGATATCGCGGATATCAAGTGGACGTTTGTGCCTACTTATCGAGAAGTAGATAGAGAAAGCGAAGGGTGGATTTTGTGATCGTCTTCTTCCTTATAAATTAACGAGTGATATCGGGTTAGTGGGTCACGACACGTTATCGGACAATCGAAGAAAACGGATTCCGTCGATTCCGAAAGATACATCGCGAACAAGTATTCATTATTTTCAGGATGCCGGTCGAGTCGTTCAAACGGAAATAAAAATGACGCTACAATTTTATAAATTATTTATATTGGCAAGATGTCGTTCGTAAAGATTCGAACGTTAAGCTGAGCTTTTCTTGGAACGAATCAACTTTTTACGAGGGACTTTTAGAATCGTGGAAGCGAATTAAAAAGAAAATGCGACCTCGATGTAGTGCCGCGGATGACTTTATGTAGGACCGCGTAGCCAAGATAGCACCGGGTATAATATACGAATCAATATCCAGCGCAGGCTGAAATACGCCGACCACGTGAGTTATCGTAACGTAATTTTCTACGTATTCGACCGGAGACTATTTCGAATCGAGGTCCAGGTCTCGAATGAACGCTCGTAAAGCTAATGGATGACGATTTTGGCGAAATTTCAGATTTTGGGTGTGCTGTTACTTTCCGTAATCCCGTGGCCGGGGCCGAGCGTGTTCCAGATATCATGTCCCCGAAGTCGTGCCTCTTTGGTGAGGAGAATCATTCACAAGGTGAGAAGAAAAGTTTCATGTATAACGTTGGGTCGTTCCGTCGAAACGTTGAAAATATTCACGACTACGGGGGCACGTTTTGATATTTCAACGCGTTCTCTCGTTTTCCCGTAGAAATGGATTCCCGTGTTGAAGAGGTATCAAGTGGAGTTGCCGTTGGAGTGTCCCTTCCACAAGAGCCGAGATATCTTTTATCCCCAGCAAGAAGCGAAACATCAGCACAGACCTTCCCAATGGACGTGCGGATTGTGCGGGAAATCCTTTTACACCGAGGCCCACCTGGACGCCCACTTTGACGGCAGGCATAGAAACGTCGTCAACACCGTGAGTCGCCCTTTCGCATCCCCCCCAAGAAAGGGGCATCCGAATTTGACCGCGTGAAAAAAAAAATTGCGCAGGCGGAGGACGCCGTGTGCCTGGCCGACTACTGCGACATAATGCGATGCGACGTCCTGGGAAGCCGCGACCTGGAGGAGGCCTCGCTCGACGAGCCGGGTCCCGTCAACACGGACATCCAGGTGGTGTTTTTAAATTCCCAATCGTTTAAAATGACACCTCGTTTGCAAACGTTTTCTCCGAATGCTTTCAATTTTTTATACGGGAATACGGAGGCTACACGGAAGGTCCCGACCCCCTTATTCCATTTTACCTTGTCGTCGGTAAGGAGAAAGGCGGAGCGGGTCTTCTCGGGTTTCTCCTCTTTGATGACTCTTCGGCCGCTTCCCCCGAACTGTCGCCTCGGTCCTCGCTTGGCGACCACCGTCCCTTTAATCCCGGCTAATCCTTCCGATAAGCGGACGCTCTACCCGAAGTGAGGGTTCTGATGCAACCCTTGTTATTCGCTTACGTAACACCGTTCGACAACAACTCTCGCGCTGGGAAAGCAAGACGCTACTGCTACGATTCGAAAATGCGTTACGTTGTATACTTCCCGTTCCCTCCCAGGAAGAGGAGGAAGAGCATAACGGAATGCGGAACCCGTCACATTTTGTACATACCTCGCGACGCTTTTTCGCGTAGCGAATTAGGCCTACCCCTGGGGAAAAAAAGGTTCTCCTTTTCCGCGTGCAGGTGTGGAGCGAGGCGGTCAGCAGCAGCGCTCGGACCTCGTGCGACCGTCGCGACGTGCAACGGACGTGCCGAGAAGCTTCCCGCCGGGAGAGCTCCTCGGCCCTGACGAGCTTCCGCCGCTTCTGCCGAAGAGGCTCCTCGCCCCCTCACCGGGAGCTCGCGGGCCCCGACAACAAGAGCAGCTCCTGCGACAGCGCGCTCGCCGACGAGGACGACCCCGAGGACGACCCCGAGGACGACCCCGAGGGCGACGCCAAGCGGACCGACGACGGGAGCAACATGGTCGAGGCCGGCTTGCCGCCCAACACGAAAAACAAGGGCCAGCAGCGCAGGCAAAAGTCGACATGCAAGCCCGAGGAACTGCACAAACTCAAGTTGCAATGCGAAGTACGACCTTTAAGGGGTCCCCGTCCATGCGCATTGGCCCCCTAGGAATCGTAAATACCAAATGGCTTTGTGAATATCGCATTAACCGCTCTTCCACTTGCAGACCCTGATCCGTGACTGCATCGCAGGGCTTCTGACGAACTTGTCGGTAGGAGACTTTCAGGAAATCGAGGGTAAGTCTTCGGCATGGAGGAGGAGTAAGCTTTAACGCAGTCGTAAGTATTCGAGTGATACTCGGGGACGATCGAATCCTCAGGAGAACTGAATCGGGCAATCTGCTGGTACCTGAGCTGCGACAGATATTGGGAAGACAATCGGAAGCAACAACAGCGAATGCCCTGGTACCTTTTACTCGCGTTCCTTTTACTCCTCTCCACGGGACTGTCCGTCTGTTACTACGTTATTTGGATGCTCTTCAGGTGAATTGCCACGAAATGGCTCCCAATTTACTCTTCTCTCGACTTCCACCGAAAAAACCAAATGCTGCCGTTTAGAAGAACGCGTCGTTAAGGTGGGATGAAAGGGTCATTCCATATTTATCTAAACGTTCAAATATCGATGAAACTTTTCTCCAAACTGGATGCACCGAATCGTTTGAACGTTCTTCTTAAGGGCCGCCGTAATCGCATGCCGAAGTTTCAAATGATTCGGTGCACCCAGTTTGGAAAAAAGTTTTAAAAATTTCTTCACATTTTATATATCCGGTATGACCCTTTCCTATCATTTTAACGTTACATTTTTACCCGAAAATATTGACTCATGAGATTAAAGTGATAGAAAAGGTAAACAAAGGGAAGTTAATTTTTGAATCGTTTCTTCTAGACAGGAGCATCCGACATCTCGATGTTTGCTGGCCATGTTAAGAATTTTTAAAGATCTTGCAAATTACTCGAGCCAGTCGTCACGATTCGAATGCCCTCCAGAATTTGTAGACGCGGATATAGTTAGCACCAATAAGACGAGTCCTAAAAAAAATCCAACCGACTTTCAGCTCCGGCGACGAGCCGGCGAACGACGAGACGTCGAGGAATCCGGATTTCGGCAACTCCAAGGACTGCCCTGGAGCGTCTTTGCAGACATCCGGAGATCCTACGGAAAAGGCAGATGAACGTCAGTTAAACATCGCCGAAGATCCATCCTTCCCGGCAGGAGACATCCCGGATCACTACATATACGTGGCTTATCCTCCCGAGCTGAAACGTCGTCTATTGGAAAGGTAAAGACCCAAAATGGCGAACCAGCTCCGACCAACGAGTAGACTTACGACCGTTTAATAAAATCCCGAATCCTTAATAATAATGACAAATCGATGAATCGCGTGACAACTTGGAAACACGTGCTTTCAGCTGTTACAACAGAACGACCCGGCTGTAAAGGAGTGCAATCTTCCCCCTCAATCGAGAAAAGAGAGTCGGTGACTCTATCCGATCCGAATGACATCCAAAAGATGCTCCATAGATATTCCCAGTTTTCTATGTAACACGGCATATCGGTGAGCTAAATAAATTTTTCGACCATTCCGAAAACCCTGCCAGCCATTCGTCGGTTTACCCTTTGTTACGGATTTATCGCGTTCGAAGAGGTCGAGGCAAAATGGGGACCTTCCGTTCCGTTATCGCGAATCCTACTTAATGGTTCTTCGGGTCATCGCGGGACATTTCGTGTAATTTTATCATGCTCGTAGCTGAGGAATCGGTGCAAGGTGGCGTCCCAGCGGACGAGGAGGGCATCGAGGCGGTCTCGCGCTCGGTTTACGAACGAGGCGACTCTTTTTCTTCCTATCTAACGTCTCTCTAAAACCAGTAGGTCATCTTGATGGACCCATCGGAGTCCCTCTGCGTGTCCATCACGCTAGATTGTCGAACCAACCGGCGAACATTTGCAGCAGATCGGGGCAGTTCCTCGATTTCCGGCATTTCCGGCATTTCTGGCACCTCGTGCATCTCCACTGTCTCTCGGGCTGACAAGTCCTCGTACGAAGTGCTCGGCGATAAGGGCCTGGAAGATTTAATGCGGTTTGGGACCCGGTTATGAAGTTATAACTTCTTAAGATTGTACGAAAGCGCCGAGAAATTTGATACAAGTGTAATTTTAGTAGAAAAATTATAAAGAAATTGAAGTAAAATTTTTTGATGCTCCAGTGGACCTCTAGGGATCGGTTTTTGGATCCGTTTTTCGGAAAGACTCACTTCAGTGGCACGCAACGGACGCAATCGGCGAAGGTCCAATCTTTCCCGAAGAGTTCACCCTCCTCTACGGTCTGAGGAAGTCGATGATGAAGAGTCTCGGGAAGCCTGAGGCCAGAAAGTCCTCCGATAACGGAAACCACTCCGAGGATCACGAGCGGCAACACTAAGTTTTCCTTCCCCTATAAAACGTAACGCGACGTTAGCACTGGAACGGCCGATTTTTATTTTAATTTCAAACGATTAAGTGCAGGTTTACGTAGGAACGGTTTAGTAAATTTCAAATTATCCGGACCTCGTGGTCCATTCGATAAACGAGTGACCTCTCAAAAAGCACTTTCACATCACCTCAAGTAGACGGAAAATTGCCTTAGAAATAACGACAACGAGACGTTCAACTTACAAGGTAGGTAACGAACGGAATGATGATGAGTCCAAGTCCGCTGATGTAGGCCGAGAATCCGATGGCGACTCCCCTCAGCTGAGTCGGATAAAGTTCTCCAGCAAACGGATAGATGATAAGGAAAGACGCAGAAATGGCCGACTTCGAGACGAGGAAGAGGATCAGCGTGGCCACTACCTGGTCTGCGGGAGGGAAAGCGTTGAGCTAAGGTGATACGAAAGTGGCATCCGAGGGATTGCTCACTTATGACACATCTCACCGAAATTTCATTTCCCATGCAAAATTCGAAACGTGTTTATAAAGAAATAAAAAAAAAAATGAGATATCATGGGGGTTGGGACGTTCTCTGAGACCTCCATATTCACGTGATAAAATTTCAAGCGAATCGGTACCTCCTCCAAAAGTTCGGAGAAAGGTTTCATAAACGACCCCTTAGACGCCACTTTACCTTGAGAGTAACAAGGATTGGACCAGCGGAAGAGTTAAGTTACCGGCTGACAGAAGCACCGTGGTTATACAGGAGATTCCGGCGACGACCATGCACAGGCAGAGGGGCCATCTTCTACCCCATCGATCCATTACTATCCAGCAAGCGATGTAGCTTGGAATCTCGGCAAGCGAGGAGAAAAGAAAACTGAGATGCTCTTCGCTTCCCAAAGCCGGTCCGTAATAGGACAGACCGACGTACACCATGTTGTTGGCGAACCTATAACGTTGGAACGACGTTGGAACGACGTTGGATAGATGTACATAGCTTCGTTAATTTTGAAACTTTAGCGAATGAAAGATAACGGAGCGATAGCACCTAAGAGATATCCTATTTGAAGCAATTCCGTACCAATTAAGGGTGATGAGGCAGGTCTTGAGTCGCATATTCGGCGTTTTGAACAGCGCTAAAAGGCCGGGCCCCTTCCTGAGCCTCTCCTCTTCGCTCTTGGACCGCGACATCGTCATCCGCTGGCGAAGTTTCTGGGTAAACGAAATCGGCAATTCCTTTCCATTCGTTCGAGCCAGATTTTCCAAAATGGTGTTGGCCTCTCCCAGGCGGCCTTTGGCCAGCAACCACCTCGGCGACTCCGGAAGGAACCTGAAAATGTGAACGGTTTGAAAAAAAGTGGAAACGAAGGAAATAAATCCGGGGCTTTCCACGGCCGCGCGAGACAAGGGAAACTTCTTAGCGCCTTTCGTAGGATGGGAAAATTACCACCAATAGGCGAAATAAAAGAGAAACGGCGCACTGGTCGTCACTGCCAACATTCTCCAGTCTCGGACTAGGTAGGTTACTCCGGCGAGCATACAGAGACCCATCGTGTAGAAGGAACACGTCATAACGGTGACGAAAGATCGGTAATTCGGTCCCACCAGCTCCAGAGCTAGAAAAGAGGAATAAAAAATGTCGAAGGAAAAACTGCCCGGACGGAACGAAAGTTGGGAAGTCCGCTTACAGATGATGAAGGGTATCTGATAGATCGCAGGTATCGTCAATCCCACGACCATCCTCGTGGCCGCCCACGTCCAAAAGCTGTTGGATATCGCCGTGAAGAAGGCTCCGGCGATGAGGGTCGCCAGACACGTGAAAAACGACAGCCGCCGGCCGATCCTTGTCAAACGCGAAAGAAAGGACGTGAGACTTTCCGTAATCCAGGGAATAATCCGGGACACTCACCTGTCGTTCAAAGTGCCGAACAGATAGACGCCGATGGGTCCTCCGGAGTTCAAGGCGACCAGTCCGATCGTCGGATAGATCGCGTGCTCGCAGACTAGGTCGAACTGCACACATTTTCAGAAAATCAGCGATAAATAGTCGTCGAATCTCTCGCGACGATCTTTCGTTATTTGGATTCGATTTAGATTCGATTTAGATTCGATCTAGACCCGAATTAGGATAGGAAGATGCGCACATCGATGACGATGGAAGAGACGACCTCCGAGGTGTCGTACTCCCAGCCACGGTCGCAGGGCACGACCGGCCAGGAAGAGTTCGGCTTGGGAGCATCCAGGGCCACGTTTTCAGGATCCGTCCAGTCTACGTCGTACCTCGTGCACTGGCTGTACGTCTCGTTGTCGTCCTACTTTAACAGGAAAATATTCGCCAGTCGAGGACGGAACGGCGAGCTCGCCCTTTGACCTCCCCCCTCGACCCGAAACGATCCACGAAACGATCCTCCGACCGTCGTTTCCTACGCAGCGGAAGTAATTACGGCGGTCCCAAGGGTTGGCCAGGTGCTACGATTACGGGAAATGCTAATTTAGCCGGGTGGTCTTGGGGGATTTCAGGGGTGTGCCCAGGGAGATGCCCAGGGAGATGCCCAGGGAGATGCCCAGGGAGTCGACCTTCGGGGAGGAGCTACGCGAGCGGAAGGCAAGAGGCGGCCCTACGAATCGTTTTCTACCGGCCCGGACCTGGCGGGGACACCCTTTGGGCACCTGAATGGGAACGGCGAGCCTCCTCCTCTGGGAGGGGTCCAGGTCCTCGAGGCCCGGGACCTTGCACCAGTGAGGCGGAGTGTCGGCCATGAACAGCTGATTGAACGCGCAGAAACCGCAGGGCAGACATGCCGGCAGGCAGACCAGCCAGAGTAGTCGTTTCTGGTAGCGACCGAATTCTCCGACGATCGGCAACAGGTCGTCGAGGTCGAAGCCTTCCTAAATTTCACCTTTCTTAAGGGATCGCGCTCGAGAGGGAAAGGAGGAAGTTTCTCGGGGCGACCGGGGCGACCGGGGCTACTTACGTCGTCCTCGGGGCCGCGCGCCTTCGGGGCGGGATCCGTCGGCGGGCTCGCATCCGGGCCGGGCATGCTGCGACTCCTGGTCGGCGGCCGCACCGTCGGGACACCTCGCCGGGACACCTCGCCGAGGCCTTAGAAGAGCGCGCCCGATCGCGTAACGTGCATTAACGCCCCCGCGGCAGGGTTGCCAACTGCCCACCGTGCTCGGAGTCGGCATCCCTGCCCCGCGGCTGCCCGCGGCTGCCCGGGGCCGCCCGGGGCCGCCCGAGGTCGAGGTCGAGGTCGAGGGGCGCGCCAGGACTCATCCCGAGCCCAATCGGGTTAGGGCCGCTTAAGGGGATCGGGGTCGCCGCTGACGCATCGACGACCGATCCGCCGAATGGATCTCCCAGGGAGTCGTCCGGTAGGTGTATACATATGCCAGCAAAATATTAACTTTAATGATTCAACAGCAGAAACAGACATTCGCATACGAAGTGGAAAGTTAACATACATGTCGCCGTCCTCCGAGACGGTAGATTCATGCGCATCGCGATCAATCACGGGTCGCCGGCTCCCCAGGGCGAACGGATCGGCCGAGTTTTCTCGGCTCTCCGACCCTCGCGTCTCGCCGACGCTCCGACGCCGAGGGCCGACGCCGAGGGCCGACGCCGAGGGCCGACGCCGAGGGCCGACGCCGAGGGCCGACGCCGAGGGCCGACGTCTTCGGGTGGAATTGCTCGGTCGCGTCCTATCCCCTAAACGTCCATTCGCCCATTCGCCCATTCGCCCATTCGCTTTTTCGCATAAGTACCTCGCACGCACTTGCACGCACTCGCACGCACTCGCACGCACTCGCTTCGAACTTGGAACGGGCCGTACCGACGTGCCCCCCTTCCTTAACGTCCGCGTTCATCTTTTCATCCGGCATCCGTTTAAACCCTTTTGCTAGGACGGACGACCGTAGTCCCCCGGTATGTACCACTATACCCCGGCTACGGAATAACTCCAAGGAAGGCGCCAACTATCCGCTCGAGCTCGCGGATCTTCCCCTGGACGTCGCGTCCCGCGTTTGCGTTTGGCCCTAAGGTGGTTTTCTGCGTTTTATCCGAGGCGTCGAAGGGGTAGTCTTAACGGCCCAAGCCCGAGTGCCCCCGAGGGGGGCAAATAATAAAAACGGGGGAAAGGAAGAGAAACGGAAATCGAAGGGGTACGTCCGTTCCAAGTAATTTCCGGTCGCCCGCGTCCTCTCTCCCTCGCGTACCCCACGCGACAGCCACCCTCCCTCGCTTATGAATCCGTTTGACCAGGCAAACGCGGCACTCTCTCTCTCCCTTCCGTACATTTCGCACTTTCGCATCGGTAAACGTATCATCGGTCTCATCGGCAACGATTCCTTCGATCCACTTACACTCTTCGTCGCGTCATCCGTGGGGCGGCATCCGGCAGACAGAGAATAGACTCGCACACCACACATCGGGGAACACGTACACAGGATGCACCTTCGACAGGCAGGTCCTCCTCACACGTGGTCATCCTTCCAGCTCCGTCTCTTTCGCTCTCACAGGATTCACGCTCTCTCTTTCTCTTTCTCTCTCTTTCTCTCTCTCTCTCTCTCACTTTCGCTCTCTCCTCTCTCTCCGACTTTCCTTCGTTCTTCATTCCTCGCTTTCCTTTCTTTCACGTGTTCTCTCACTCTTTCTCTCCTCTTAGGTTCTCCACGTTCTCGCTCTTTCTCTCTCTCGCTCTCGCTCTCTCTTTCTTTCGGTAAATCCTCGGGATTTGCATCCGCTTTTTTCTTTCATTTTTTTTTTCTCTCTCTCGCTCTCGCTCTCTCGGGACTCACGCACATCCATCAATTCGCATCCGTACCATCCAATCCTGTTGTCTTTGTATTGTGTTCGATAGCTTTCTAGTTAAATCAAATCGCACAGTACAACCTCGGGGTGATCTGTGAACAGCAAAAGCGGGCCAAATATAAGTCAACTGTTAACCCCCGGCAGGGCGCGCTTCAAACTTCGCTTTTCATTTTTTTTAAACACGCATTTATTTCGGGGCTTTTTCGTTTTGCTTCCGTTTCCTTTTGAGTGACAATTTTGAAAACCACCTCGGAACAACGATCCCCGACCCGGAATTTTCAAAATTCCACAAACCATTCGAAACTCGAGGAGAAATTTCTACGAAATTTCCAATATTTCCCTGACCACCGGACATCGTGTCGCACTCGAAGAGCGGATCGTCGTTAAAGTTTGGTAAAACGAGGGCAGAAATATAGGAAGGATAAATCCTAGGAAAATTGAAAGGAAAATACTTGGTTAATTCGGCATCCTACATTTCGTTCCCCCAAACTCGACGACGATCGGCCCTTCTCCGCCAGAGAACTCTCCCTCTCTTTCTTCCACTTTCATCCGGAAGCTGACACATGCATTCGCCTCTTTCTTCTCTCTACCCTCCCCTAGATGATATCCTCGGCTCTTTCTCTCACTTTTTCGCTCGCTCGTTTCCAAAGTCAACGGGTGTCCCCGACTCTCTCTCTCTTTCATGTCGGGACCGGGGAACCGTCCCTTGACGACCATCGGGAAGGGACGCTGCTTAAAAGGGTTTAAAGGAGGGATTTTAACAAGAGATGCCCCAGAGATGCGTTTAATCCATGGACGTGAGAAAATGAAGATCGTTGAGTTTCCCATCGAATGGAATTAATTTGTCCTGTTCGAGTTGGAAAGTTCCGACGAGGATGGGCTTCGTGTGCGGAAGCTTGGAGCTCGTCTAAGCCTTTGAAATTCACCCCGAGAGGCAGAGTTAATTTGCAACGCGGGGATTTTGGCGGGGATTTTGGCGGGGACGAATGAAGTAACATCGAAGGGGGGAGGGGGCAACTTTCCTAGCCGCGGTATACACTGTCCTAACGTACACCGGTGTATCCTTTCGAGACACTTATCGTGGGATCTGAAACGATACCGCGTCATGGGCACGTTCGATGAGCAACGTCGACAAATGATACGAAGAGTGAAAAAATGAAAGGAAGAAGATGGAAAGATATCCTCCCAGCGCCCCCGTTCCGGTCTCGGTCCCGAAAGCATACACCACCTCGAATAAAAAGTGAAGAATCGGGTACTCACCAACTAGACGTGGTGCTAGTGACGCTCTTCAGTTTGCGGATCTCTTTGGTGGCCCAGGAGGCGAGGGACTTGGTCTTATTGGTCCTCGACTTCCTGCCCTTGGTGAGTAGCTCGGTGATGGGGTCGGTGTCGATCATGGGCAGGAGTTTCTCCCCGAAGACGACGACCAAATCACCGAGTAGCCCGAGGGCAGCAGAAATATTCCCATCCGAGAGTTCTCGATCCTGGCTAATGGTCGTGATGAATTGGATCATGAAGGGCACGTGGGGCTCGATCAGGGCGACATCTTGAAGGGGAGTGAGTCCGTCGCCACGGAGACCCTGGACAATTCCGGTGTACGCTTCGAGGACGCCCTCGCGCAGCTGATTCAGATAATCCAGCATGTCGTAATCGTTCCTGTCGACGTTGGCCCGCGAGGCCTGCGACAGGGTCTGCAAAACCACGTCCAGGTACTTCTTGAACTCGGGACCGATGCCCAGGGCGATGTCCCCGAAGGCGGCGAGGATCTGCGGCTTGACGGACCGGTGCACGGAGTCGTTGCCCAGGTTCTCCAGGAGGAGGGTCATGATCTCGTCGCAGTAAGGCAGCATCTTGCCCTTCAAGGCTCGGCAGATATCGCCGGTGAGGCCGACCGCGGAGCAGCAGACCTGGTACTCGGCGTGGTTCTTCAGGCCGAGACACAGGAAAGGCTTGAACGCGTCCATGTACTTGAGGAAGCCCTCCCCGAGGCGCTCGACCAGGGTCGAGACGGCCATGAGCGCGTCCTCCTGTACCCCGCCGGCCTTGCAGGAGTTCGAGTTGAACATGGAGAGCAAGGCCGTCATGATGGCGTCCGAGATCTGCGGGGCGTCCTCCGCGGTTACCTTGCGGAGGACCGACTGCAGGGTCGCGCAAAGAAGGGACTGGAGGTCGTTGAACTGCACGCGGTCCGAGTTATTCTGGATGTGGGTCTCCATCTGGAGAACCTGCTGGAGCCTCTCCAGGATGACCATGGTGGTCCTCTGGACGGTGACGTAGCAATCCCTCGGGGAGTTCTTCACCATCTCCATGATGGCCTCGTAGGCCGCCGAGCGGAGGTTCGCCTGGGCCCCGTCGGGTCTGTCCGTCGTCTCCAGGAGCCTCTGGATGATGAAGTCGAAGTACTGCGACATGCAGTAGGTGTCCGGCTGGTTGCCGTCGTTGGTCCCCTCGGCCGACTCGTAGCTCGCCTCGGCGAGACCGGTGAAGGCCCAGCAGACGTTAGCCGCGACCCTCGGCTCGGCCTTCAGCCCATTCACCAGGGACTCGAGCAGCGGCTTCAGGTAGGTCTCGTTGATCGCCGCCTCGGGGATCATCTCGCAGACCCGGCCGAACGTCCACGCCGTCGTGTCCCTCACCACGACGCTCCGGTCGTACATCAGCTCGATCAGGGTCGGCATCGCTTGCTCCACCAGCGGCTTCAGCGTGTTCGCCTCCAGGCCGCCCAGGATCGAGCCGAAGACCATCACCGCCGCGTCCCGGTACCGCCAGTCCGGGTTCTTTATGTTCACCTTGACGAAGGGCAGCACGTACGGCACGATGCTCTCCTCGCAGCAGGACGCGAGGAGCATCAGGCACACCCCGGCCGCCTTGGAGGGGTTCCAGTCGTCCTCGTCGTCGAATTCCTCCTGCTTCGTCAACATTCTCATCAACACCGGCACCAGGTACTGGAGGGCGCCCTTCGCGTAGTGCCTCGACACCTTCACCGGTGGTCGGCCTCCGTCGTTGGCCTCGCCCTCCTCCATCGACAGGTCCATCTCCTCGTCGGCCACGTTCGACCAGAACTCGATGCCCTGGAGGGCCACCTCGTCGATTTCGCACTTCATCGCCTCCAACGTTATCTACGGAGCAAATGTTATTTGTCATTGAAGATGTCTGCTCGAAAGACGTTCCTCGGCTCCAGAGGTTCGCTTATGAAAGTGTTTCAAACCCAGCACTTACCGGGAAGAGAGCAGGTCCCATGTATGGCTCCATGTATTGATAGTAAAGAGACATTATTTTAACGAGGCACTGTAAGGCGGCTACTCGGACCTGCGTGTTACTAGACTGAGTTGCTTCGCACACCACTTCCATTATGAAGTTCCTTTCTGTCTGCAAGTGGATTCGAGATTATGATCGGTGCACGTAACGAATGCGTTGGATTGACCAGAAAGTTGTCGCAATTTTCGCAGTTCAAGACGCTGACGCTTTGTTTTCAGATAAAGTGATTTTTCCTTTGTCCGAGTCCTATGCCGTTTCGAAGGGCAAACCTAGCCTAACATTTTGTTAGTAACAATTGCACTTCATACATGAATTCGAATAATTTAGGCCATTTAATTAAAGAAGGAAAAGTAGCAAATTTGCTCGATTTTCTTCTCTAGACAATAAAGGTCGATTGACACCCATCCTATTCGTTTTTTTTTTTTTTTTTTTTTTTTTTTTTACGAAAAATTAAATTTCACGAGCATCGCGTTCTTCCTTAGTCTTCATAATCACGTACTCAAGTTGCAAATGATTCGGTCCAGCCAGTTTGTAGAAAAAAAATGTATAAATATTTTCACGTTTTATATGTACAGAATGACCCTTTCGTATCACCTTTAATACAAAGCGTTAGACCCTAAACAACAAAACCCGAAAAACTCTCTGGACATCCCAATATTTTCTTTCCCTTAATCCGAAATGGCATTACCTCTATTTCAAAGTTTCCTTTGGTGAACTCGAGAGAATTGAAGAGAGCCCGCGTCGCAGCGAGCCTGACATGATTCGACGTACTCGATCCCTTCATACCGTGTATAATGGCGGTTAGAATATGGTTAGACTGGGTGACGAGTACTTCGCTTTCTATCTCTTGGCAAATGTAGCCTATCGTCTCCAAGGTTGCTTCCTTCATCATCTCGGTACTACTAGAATTCACTACATTACTGACTAAAAGAGGTATTAGCTCGGTCCACTGGTTAACAGGTAATTCTGCCACCGCAACATAAGCAACGCACTGCGCCGCAGAGCTTGGCCTGTTCTCCTCCGTCCCCAAAGCACCTAAAATCTGTTCGGACAGTTAACTAAATAATTATCGAAGAAAAGTGTGCATTCAAGTTAACCCTTTGACTGCAAAGTCCTTCGGACATATTGTCGAAATTCAGGCAGTAATGGACCAAACGTTCGATGCATGTATACACTTTTCGCAGTCAAAAGGTTTAAGACACGTGGAGACCTCTCTTACATTTTTCTTTATGTATTCCCTGGTGTCGGCGGGAATAGCAAGCCATCGCTGTTGATACTGAGTCTTTAATATGGGATCTTTGGATGTCAACTGATTCTTTAACTGCAAACCCGCTGCCATGCGAGCGATCGAACTCGCCGCAGCAGTGACGAGTACATCGCTCAGTCTCCGCACAAACTCGTGCTACAAAAAGAAAGGAGTGAGTCCAAGTAACGTTATCTTTCCATAGGATCAGTTTCTTGGTTTCTTTGTTTAGGCGTCTTAAATATAAACTTACAAACTTGGACTGCGCCGCCTGCTCTAAGAAATTCTGTGCCACCACCAACTCATTTTTATCTGGAGAAAGAAAACATATCCAATGTCAATGTAAGGGCAATTCTTCGCTATGACTTAAATGGTACCAAGCTATATTTCTCTACTCATTAATACTGCTTTGATCGTATCGTTATTACTTTATGTCTTCAAGGTCATCCAATACCTTTCATTTCAATTATACGTCTAAGTTGCAGTGGTCAATAATTTTACAAACAGATATACGGCTTCCTTAGCAACAGCTAAACATATCATATAAAGAGCATCTCGTGCATTTCTTAGTTTCTTTCTTATAATCTTAGAGAATAATAATCTGTTCTTGTCTTTATAATCTTACGCAATCCTTTGTTGTGCTTCTAACTTTCATAACACGAGCGAGGAATTATAAATACCACAAAGGAAGTTACAACTAGGATTAGTCTATTCAAAAGGAACTTGCTATTATAAAGTTATAATTCTCTGTTAAATATTTATTACTATACGATGAAAATGGAGATAAAATCAGAAACGATGCACATGAGAAGTATATCGCTATAACGATAACTAAGAACAGCACGAAGGATTTGAGACTCAAACATTTAAAAAAAAAATGAACTAGCAGACTAAAGAAGGAACCACCCGATATGGACTGACAAACGACCTCAAACGACTTAACGCAGCCAATCAGGCCACCGTTTGGCAAGCTCGTCCTCTTCGAGAGGAGATACCTTCGGCAGTATACCAAATTACGCTCAATGCCTCGATTAATCAGGGAGAATCAATTTTGCGGCTGCCCCTCTGTGAGAAATCAAGTAGAGTCAACCCGTTC
The DNA here is from genome assembly GCF_000612105.2 of Orussus abietinus. NCBI lineage: Eukaryota > Metazoa > Arthropoda > Insecta > Hymenoptera > Orussidae > Orussus > Orussus abietinus. The sequence continues at coordinate 136,710 of NW_019394887.1, read as the reverse complement.
CTGAGGTCCGTGCGGTCCAAATTGTTCCTGTGGATATTAGAGCGAGGAAGCGCGCGCAAAAGTTTTCACTAACCTGGGGAAACGGTCTTTTCGAGGACCTGAATGAGCTGGACCGTCGTGGAATCCATCTGCATGGTGTTTCTGGGCTCTCGGAGCCTGGGCCGCTTGTGTTTGAGACGAGCCGGGGCTTCCTGAAACTCTCTGGCTAAAAGTCTCGCTTCGGGGCCCGTTCTAACCGGCAGGTGCCCACATGTATCGGCGAATCAACTGGCTCGGTGTTAACCCTTCGTCCCGCGGCTACTTCCTGCTTCCTACGAACCGGCGGAGGATTATGTATCGCGAGGGAACGCGGCGTTCGTTCGTTCATTCGTTCATTCGTTTATTCGTTCATTCGTCGTTCGTTCGTGCGCGCGCGCGCCTCTGCCTCGCGACACACGTCCAGGGACGAGAGGCGGACGCGGATTTACGCACCTTTCCGATGTGCCGGGACGACGAGGACACCCTACGTAGGCCGCCGATCGAAGCCAAGGATGTCCGGAGCTAACTGCGTCTCCACTCGGCCGGCGAGCTCGCCTTCTTGGCGCAGGAATTCGTCGTCAAGGAGTTCGGACGACACCCACCGGCAACACCAACCGGCTTCAACGCACGTTCGTCGCCGTCTTTTGCCGCCTCTCGCCACCGATGCCCCAAACGGACTACTTTACGCACGCCCGCGGCCCCTCGCCGACCGCTGCGACGCCATCTTGGACGCCATCTTGGACGCCATCTTGCCAGCGCCAAGTTCAACCGCGTCGTCGGTTACTGGACCGCATGATGCAAACCGGGCCCTACACTTTTTCCCATATCAGTTTTATATCTATCGATAGTTAACCACTGGTGTTAAATACTGCATAAACTACTTTTGACTCTGATTTTACCGCTAACACCGACGTAAAACGATGTTTATACAACACAACACTAATAGTTATAATTCCGAAGTAAGATAGCAGGTGTAAATGTACATACATCATCATCATCATACGTCATATGCATACATATGTACATTACTGATCATATTAAAAAGCGATTGAGGAGCCGAAAGCGCAGAGCGACCATTCGCCGAAACAGATCCACGTTCTATGCTTAGCGTGGATACGCACTTTGTTACTCGATAAGTTCAGACGTTACCTACAAATTTGAAACTTTTTGTTGTTAACTCTCTATTTTTGCCGTTGGATATTTATTTAATTGTAGGTCATAAACGGAACAAAATTAAACATTTCTCTGCTATGTTAATGATATACCAGAAAAGAAAAATATTAGCATAGGAAGTGTTTTCGTGCCGCGTCTCTATTTCATTTCATGCGATCATTTCGATAGAAAACATCAATAAATTATTCATAATTAATTTGGCGAGCGTTCGTAACTGCATTCCTTTTTCAATTAATTATTCAGAACATATTACTGCATAATCAGTATTGCGTGATCATATTAGTGGCGAATTGTCATGCAAGCATTCTAAGCCATAGCCTGACAGACTTATGAACGTATTATCTTATTTAATAGACAAGTTATTATATTTCAATATAATAGCGCCACATTATTGAATCGTTTGAAAGTCGTTATCAGTAATGGAGGTATTGCGATACTAAGTAGTGAAGCATGCTAGCTCGAAACTGTGCCTTACGTTTCGGCAACATTATTAAAGAATATCTAAGTAATTCAACTCTGCATGGATTGAAATACATTGTTGAAGATGGCCGACACTGGACCGAGCGGTAATATTGTAAAATATGTGTCGCAACAATGTCGGACGTGAATGTCTTCCCACTATAGTTTAGCATCACTTATTCCCAAAAAATGCTTTCACGTCCACCAGTGTACCGGGCAATATGAATTCAATTCGCCAAACGATCATACAACATTCGTTGAAAAAACTATACAAGAATGAATATTATGACAAAATTATGATGCATTTATTTTCAGGCTATTTTGGATATTTTTCTGCGGATTGAGTTGGTGGGGTTGTATCGAAATGGTATCGGGAGTCCTCAATGATTTCACTGACAATTCGATAGCAATGACTGTAGAGACCACCTATCTTGACTGGCAAACGAAATTCCCTTCCTTCGGCATGTGTTTTCAAATGTCATCAGAACTGAAAGCTTACCTAATTGCGTACGTAAACGTTAAAAAGAGAACTAAAAAGCAATTTGACTGATTTTTAATAAAAAATGTAATGACTATGACTACGATCACTTATATTACCGAAAGCTTTCGTTAACTGATATCATGGTCAAATAAATGTTAATTTTCCAATGTGCTATTTTTTGAGCAGAAATAAGAGTTTTGAATATTCAAGATATGCTGCGGATCTGCGCAAATTGTTCACCTATTCCGCGCTGGGGTATAGTCACAAATCAAAGCTGAAGATATTAAATAAACTATCGGCAACAGAGCTGATGGCACTTAATGACAAAGTAAAATACTTTCTAGGGACAAATTTTTAAAACATGCAAGGGCTATAATGATTCTTTTCGTATTGCTAGGTCAGAGTCAACTGTACCGAACTTTTGGGAGTCTGTCGATTCAATGACATAGTTTTCAACTGTTGCGATGAATTCGCAGGGTTACAAACCACTGCAGGATATTGTTTAATGATCAACTCTCGTCAAGCCAAGCCTGCAAAAGGAAGATCGGTTGACTTTAATGTGAATCGGACCACAGGGGCCGGCGTGTTGTCCGTCAATTTGACAAAAGCAATGGACACTTACAGGTTTTCGGTAGATGTAAAGGTACCTTTTCATGGAGCACTAAACGCTCAATTTTAGGATTATGAGTCAAAATGTCAAATCATTCGGTTTACCCAATTTGAAGAAAAGTTTTGTATATATTTTAACTTTTCGATACACATGTATTGTTGCTTTTATAACACCTTAAAAGTCAATGCAAGTGTAGAATTGTAAATCATCATCTCTCTAAAGTTCTACAATTGGATTCCTTTCACAGTTCTACTTGTTGAACGACGTACAGATACCTTCGATAGTGAGTAATGCCGACAAGGAGGTGGCAGGGCTTGTCGGTCATAAAAATTACTATGCGATCACTCTCCAGGATGTCAACAACGAGGACGGAGTAAAACACGTTCCCATTTCTCAGCGAAAATGTCGGTTCCCATTTGAGAACGAAGATAACTTCATCTATGATCTGTACAGCTACGATGTATGCGTCACAGAGGTAATCCTCAAAATTTCTCAGCATACGACAATTAGCCAATGTTACAGAGAATCAACAACCTCTTCTTGATTCAGCAGATGCAAGTCGAGCGCATGTTGCATTTATGTGGTTGCGTGAACCACTATTTTCCACGTAACCCAGAAATGCCGGTGTGCAATTATACCCAGTTAGAGTGTCTCTTCAAGGAACGAAGTTCCATCATCAACATTGCCATTGGTGGCAATACGCGATGTTACTCGGACTGCGAGGAACCGTTGATAGTCTCCGATGGGACTGGCATTCCTTCAAAAAAGCTTTCTTGGAATGGAACGACCATGACTTTCCGCATGCTCCATGTGCCCACGATTCGTTACCGGAGATACATTCTTCGCGGGATCCTCGACGTCTTAGGTAGACTCTGTCTAGCATCCAACACCGAGAGGAAAAATCATTTTCTAGAAAAGAAATCCTTGTATCCATTTACGCATTCTTCTCATAAAAACTGACGTTAATTATTGAGTCCTCGGCTATGATGACCCCTTTCATCCTTTTTCAGTGGAAATTGGAAGCGCAGCGGGTCTTTTTTTGGGTGCCAGCATCCTCAGCGTCGTGGAAATCCTCTATTGGTTATTACTAAAGCCGGCAAATCCATAACTCGCAATCGTATGATATTGCAAGTGTTTTTCAAGATATCTCGGAAAACTTCTGTAGGATTATTGGTGTAGAATAATGAATGCGCGTGTGCAAGCATATAAGTATGCAAAAACATGAATTTATAAAATTCATTATATATTTCCATTCTCCACGTTGATTTTAATCCGCCATTTAGTTTTCCCGCCATTCTTGTGATTTGGTGATTTCTGGTGATTTGTTGTATCAATTCTGGTGATATGATGTCATTGTAACTGGAGATCAGATGCTACGATGTAATCGATTTAACGCAGTAATTTGATGGCTTTAAATACATTTGCAAATGTAACAATATACTACGATATATACAACAATATACGATATGAGAGTTTGAATGTCCAGAGTTTCTGAATCTGTGAATAGGTTTTTTTTTTTTTTTTTTTGTAAAATATGGCATGCGATAAAAATAAAAGGATCCGATTGCTAGAAGGAGTAAAATTGGAACCTCCAACAAAGAAATACAAAGTTCAATCTGGAATGCAAGGTGAACAAAAATTGTTCTCGTCTGTGAACAAACAAAATGTTTTGGTTTCATCCAACAAAGATTATAGAAATTCAATGACATTGAAGGAAAGTTATGTTTCTCTTATAGAAAAGATTAGACCTACGAATCCGGAAGAGTATATCGGTCAAAAACATATTCTCAGTCTCCACAGCGTTTTGTATCAATTAATCCGGCATAAAGAACTTCCAAGTATGATCTTATGGGGACCTCCTGGTTGTGGTAAAGTATGTATAATATACTTTTTAACATTTCCTGTTAACGTTAAATGAAAACTTTGTGATTCTGTTATAAGAAATATTTTCATTTGGTAATATGAAATTTATTTTATAAATTCAGATACAATGTGTACCATAAAGAATCATTTAAAGGGATATGCCTCGCAACAAATATAATTCATATTTAACATTATTTAATTATGTTGCAGACAACGTTAGCTAAGATAATAGCATGCACATGTAAAAAATCATCCAATAACATGGTACACATGGTAGAACTCTTGGCAACAACATCAGGTATCATTGATATTAAAACAGTGGTTGCATCTGCTATAAAGGAATCTAAGCTTGGTTATAAAACAATCGTACTTATGGATGAAATTCATAGATTTAACAAACTCCAGCAAGATGTTTTCCTGCCTCATGTCGAAGCTGGTACATTCACTTTAATCGGTACTACCACCGAAAACCCATCTTATAGTTTAAACTCCACTTTGATCAGTCGATGTCGTCTGTTTGTTTTGAAGAAGCTATCGACGACTGATTCAATCTCGATACTTGAGCGAGCTGTAAAGTCCACAAAGGGAAAAATATTAACAACATTAGAAGATTTAAATTGCAACTCCGTGGCAGCACCTGCATTCACCGTGGATGAGGAAACAATAAAGTGGTTAGCTGTAACATGTGACGGAGATATTCGTGTTGCATTAAGCAGTTTAAACTGGGCAATACAATCAAAAGTATTTAATAGAAATGCAGTTTTGTCTAAAAATCAACTATATCCAATAGAAGTTAAAGACCTCAAGGAAGGCCTTCAAGAAGTACATGTATTTAATGATAAAGAAAACAATTTATATTATGACATGATTTCTGCATTGCACAAGTGCATACGAGCAAACAAGGCAAACGCAGCACTTTACTGGTTAGCAAGAATTATGGCAGATGGACACGATCCTGTATACATTGCAAAACGCCTAGTTAGGATATCCAGTGAAGAAGTAGGCCTGGCAGACATCGATGCATTAGGTATTCCGTTTTTTCTATTTATCCTCTACAACAAATAATTACTACCATGATATAACCAAGGAAAATCTAACTTCCATTATCGGATGGTGTACAATTAAAAAATTGGATTATTCCCTTATTGTGTAGCAATTTCACGATACGAATTTTGTTATTTTAAAATAAGTGATTTGTTTATAGGAATTGCAGTACATACAATGCATGGATGCCAAATGTTAGGAATGCCAGAATGTGACATTCTTTTGGCCCAATGTGTTGTCTACCTAGCACGAGCTCCGAAATCACGTTTAATTCCTAACGCTTTGGAAATCGCTCATAAAGTCATACTGAATCACAATGGATTGCATCCACCTGTGCCGTTACACATGCGATGCAAACCAAGAGATGCGCAATTAATGTCAGTAATTGGTAAGTAAATGATTTTTAATATATTATCCATGCACTCTTTATACCATTTTCATTGATATAATTCTGCATTTTTCCTAGAAACTGCCAAAGAAAATTCATTAAAAGAAGAGAACCTGAATCAAAACTGTTTGCCACCTGAATTAAAGAATACAAATTTCTTCAAAGAAGAAAGCCTGGATGCTGAATAGTTAATTTATTTTTAATCATTCTATCTTTTCTGTTTATTTTATAAATTACTCAAGCCACGATATTTGACATGTAATTATAAGAATAAACGTTACATTGTTGGAAAAAAGGATAATCTTTTAGTGCTATCCGCTATATCCTATACCAATCTGAAAGTATTCAAGGTTACTTTTCGCTTATAGTAATAACACCTCAATGAAAGTCTTTTTAAAAGCCTCACCTCCCTGATTTGAATAAAAAACCATACATCAATGACTCATATTGCAATAAATTTATCTGAAAGCAGACGAATAATGGAAGTCAGCTCTAATCAGCTGGTTACACACTCATCGACTGATGACATCACCGAGGCATTATCATGGTTCAAATCCTCGTTCCTTCATTTTCCCGCGGTTGAAATGATCAGTTAAAAAAAAAACTGATAAACATCATACACTTTCCTAAATAAGGTCTATCAAAATATCCCGATGTCCATTACAGACCGTCCCCACTTTTATTTCGCGTAGTTTGTAAGCAATAACATTCAAGCTCTTTAAAATTCCTACTTGTAACCGGCAACAGACGACATTAAAGTATCATGGCGCACTATTCAAACTCAATTCCACATTTCCGCGCTGTAGCTGAATTTGAAGTAAGAAAGATAGCGGTAATAACACGTCGATAGTCGCAAAGGAATTCTATTTTGAATCTTTCGTTGGGAATTTTCTCGAGAGGATTATTTACTCATTTGTATTTGTAAATTAACTTGGTGTTAAGAATCTGAGAAATCTTCCGCCATTTTAACGCGCGCGTCGCCATGACACTTTTCGGTCGGGTTGGTTCGCGTCGTCGTTTCTACGTTTTCCCACGAATTAAATGGCCTTCCCGCGAAAAAGAGCGCGTTGCATCTACGTCAGACATGGGGGATGTTAAGGAGAAAATCGGAATAGAACGCAACAGGGTGTAAAGTGTGCACTCTCATTAGACTTCGAAACGAAGAACGTGTTCGATTTTATTCGTCGGAAAATGTGCGGAAGATTCTGACAAACGTATTTACGTGCACGCCTTTTGAATTTTGGTTAGGAATAACTGCTAATTAATGGGAAAATAAGGCCTTTTTGGGCTGAATTATATTTGAAGCAATTAGAAGAATCACGACTGAATTCTCACGCTTCAGAGAAGCAAACTGAGGATTACTGAATTTTATATACCCGATATTTATTAGTGACGACACAATGAGTGTACAGACTACGATACCTTTTAGTATTAGAAAGAAATGCTCCTTTTATGGAGTCAAGGAGAATACTCCCAAGCAGGACTTTACAAATGCCACTCTTAAAGGCGTTCCAAGTGTTAGATATACTCCGACTGTGAAGAAATTGATGACTCTAAGTAGTAGCGAGTCCGAAACTGATTCCGATATTGAGAATTCCACTCTGGAAGAAAACTCGAGGAGTGTTAAGAAAATGATCGTTGGAACGCCGAGGCGAACACGGAAGGCAAGCAATTCGGATGGTAAGGGTTCTCAACAATTTTTTAATAGTTGGGACGATTTGTTCTTTTAGGTTGCTTTAGAGTATGTATGTGAAAGTAATGAAATTCCTTAAATTTTGCAGATGAACATGGGTCTACGCCTCCAAAACTAAAGAAAGAAGAAAAGGATTCGGCTCCTGTTACACCATCAACGCTTTTCAATCGCCTTAATTTGTTAGCATCACCAGAAAGCAGCGAGAGAAAGGCTCCTAAAAGATTATTCTCCTCGGATAAGTATCGTTCTGCTAGAAAAGCTTTACATAGTTCAACCCCAGAAAGTTTACCGGGAAGAGAATCGGAATTGGCTCAATTGCGTAAGTTTATAGATGAGCATTTGAAAAATGAAACTTCTGGATCCCTTTACATTTCTGGGCCACCTGGTACTGGAAAAACTGCATGTTTATCGAAAACCATGCTCCTACCAGAATTTAAAACAGCTATTAAAACAATTTACGTTAACTGCACTGCTATGAAGACAGCTGCCACTATTTATGGTAAAATCATACAAGAACTCGGCTTCCCAGCACTAAAGTCAGGAAAAAACAGTAAAGCGGTAATAGAGAAATATCTGGCATCTAATCATAAGATGTTACTACTCGTACTTGACGAAATAGATCAATTGGACAGCAAGAAACAATCGGTGCTCTACTCAATATTTGAGTGGCCCTCAAAGCCAAATTCAAAGTTGATTTTAATTGGCATTGCCAATGCTCTGGATCTTACGTATAGAACATTGCCAAGGTTACATGGACGATGTGAATTAAAACCAAAATTGATGAATTTCACGCCCTATTCCAAACAAGACATAATCAACATTATATCCGAAAGACTTAAAGAAGCCGGGGTGGCTGACGTGTTCACCAGTACCGCAATGCAACTTTTAGCAGCAAAGGTAGCTGCTGTTTCCGGAGACATCAGAAGAGCTTTAGATGTAAGCAGAAGAGTCGTCGAACTTGCAGAGGACCACAAAATGATACAAGTTCTGCAGCCTACTAACGATAATGGTGAGGTCACTGAATTGTTTACATCTTCATTAAAAAATTTAAATTACAGTTAATTTACCAATTACGGTGATTGTCTTTGATGCTAAAAACTACTTTGTTGGCGTTTACAGAGTCAAACACAGGTAGTCCCAAAAAGCAACAACCACCGCTAATGGAAGCTTCGGTTGGCTTAAAGGAAGTCATGACAGTATTAAATGGGGTCTATGGTGGTTCTCAAAACGTTGACACGGTTGAAAGTACATTTCCTCTACAGCAAAAGTTGCTGTTGTGTTCTCTTATGCTCATCCTCAACAAAAGTCACTGTAAAGATGTTACCGTTGGCAAGGTAATTATATGGAATTCACTAAGATTTAGTAATTCAAAAATGTCTAAAATGTACTTTAACATATTTATTTTCGTTTATTTAGTTGCACGAAGTATATAAAAAAGTCTGCCAAAAGCGCAATATACATACTGTGGATATCTCCGAGTTCGTGAGCTTGTGTTCCCTTATTGAGACCAGGGGAGTGTTACGACTGATTAAGAAAAAAGATGCTCGGCTTTACAAAATTCAACTTCAGTGGGACCAGGATGAAATGGAAGCTGCTTTGCAAAATAAAGTTATGATGGCTGAAATCATAAATGACGTCAGTTGTTTGTAACAAAACTTGAATATTTTATAGTATTTAGTGAAAAATCTACAGTATTCGTTAAATTATTGATTTGTATACATGAATTAATTTAATTTTGTCCATTGTGTCTATTTGACATGATGTCTACAAAATTCATTGACAATGGAGCATTACCACTTGCCAGTGTTAACATGTATCATATACTGCTTCAACACTGTAACTTATGTAATTCATTTTGTTGGAATGTATGTTGCCTGTTTCCCGTTATACGTAAAAAATAAATTTTCAGAAACATTACCTCGAACTTCATCCAGTTTTTTAATTTTTAGTTCAGATAATGACAGAATAAGTTTAATGAACTACTTAAAAAAAAAAAAAAAGAAAGAAAGAAAAATTCGGAAGTCAAATCTCAGACTTCCTGAACTTTTTTTTAATGTTCCGTTTTACCTGTCCTATTGTACCCCTTTCCAAGTTAGGCTGGTTGCGGTGGGAGGCGGCGCTTTGCAGCGCCTATTTTGGCCGCAGTACCCAACTTTAAACCATATATATCTAGACCTCGCATTGGACCTCCCACTCCCAGATTTTCAGTAAGTAAAATGGCTTTAACCAGCTTTAACTGGGGATGAGTCGTCGGCATACGTGGTCCTGTGGTATTCGAGTTTACCCCTTCCACTGCTATGCGAGGTCTAGATATACATGGTCTAAGAGAACGATGCGCAGAACTCATGGGGAATAATCCCCAGACGTCGGGGCGTTTCGCCATCTGCCGGAGTCGGGCCGCAGCTCTTGTTCCGCGCACCCCGCAGCAGTCGAGAGACCTTGTCGGGCGGCGAGCGGGCGCTAGTTCGGCGCTAGTTCGGCGCTAGTGTTCCCGTCCGTGTCAAGTCCGAGGGTGGCCGAGCGTTCTCCCGAGTGCCTTGCGAGTGTCAGGCCGTTCCCCGTTTTCCTCCCAGTGCCGGGATCAGTCGGAATCAGTCGGAACGCAAACGTCCCTTTGGAGTCAGTGCGATATAATTAGGGAAAACTAACCTAACACCCGCCCGCCGTTTCGTTCTAACGAGAGCAAAACGTAGGGATATAACCCGAAAGCGCGAACCTTAAAGCAATAATGACCGACAAGAAAGGTAACTATCACGCACGCTAATTACGCGCCTCGACTAGAGATTTAATCGGTCCCGTGCCCGCCTCTCCCTCTCTCTTTCTCTCTCTCTCTCTCTCTCTCCCGGTCTCTCCCTCGGGGATCTCCGTGCTCTTGAAGGATGAGGGAGCGAGAGAGAGGGGCCGAGGCCTCTCTCGAGAGCGAGCGAGAGGGAGAGGGACGCGCGGCATCGCCACTTGTCGCTCCTTCGAGACCCTCGGAGAGGAGCCCGTCGGAAGCGGGGCTCAAGGCGAGATTTCGCGTCCTCGTCGACGGCCGTCGCGGCGAGCGGGCCGGGGAGGGGGGGCCGTCCGCGAGCTTTTCCCACCCGGGCTGACGGATTAATCAATACTACCGCGCGCGCCTCTTCCGTCTGGGAAATACAAAATGGCTTCCACGGTCGAGGGTCCTTCCTGCCTTCCCCCGGGGCCCTTTCCTGCCTCCCGAGCTCTCCGGATCTGAACGTTTTCTGCCGATTTTCGGCCTTTTCTCGCGAGAGGCGCGGCCCTCCCCTCCTACGAGGAAATCACTACTTTTCAAGGGCACCCTCTCGCTCTTCTCGACATTTGGTTATCCGGAGATTCTCGCGATTCTCGCGATTCGATTCGCAGGCTGGAACGAACTCTTCCGCGTGGGTCGATCCCGCCTTTGTATGTCGCTCTTCCACTTACGGAGTGATGCGTTCTCGCTTTTAACATTCGGATGATTCTTCTTGATTCTCAGGGTACGAGGATCCTTGGGCTGGGGGGAAAATCTCGAACAAATCTAAACTTGTTTCACGTGATTTGTCGAATGTCGTTTAAGAAGTCAGGAGAGTTTTTATCGTACGCTCTTCTCTTCTCAAGTCCAAGTAATTCTTTTTGTTCCTTCGAATCTCCAGATTCATGCCTTGCCAGCATAAAGATCGACCCAAGAGAACCTTTGAACTAGTTATGTCAGAGTTTATCAATAGCTATGCAACTTTTAGGAAAAACAACTTACAATTTTTGCGATTGAATCCTGAATGATTGCTTTTTGCTTCTTTGCAACTAGCGATACTCAGTTCTCGTCTTAACCTACAATGTGGTCTATTTAACATCTAGGATGAATATCGATTCCTTTATAATATCTTGCAAGAGTGAACAGTGGTTTCCGAGATCCAATTAATTATAATCCAATCCAGTTATCACGAATCATTTGCTAGTGGATTAAGCGTTCATACTCTGTCGTTTCTTTGAAAAGAACCCCTAAGCCATCGCATACAAGTGGTCCTTCTCCGTTCTGAATCGTTCTTTGAATTCTCATCCGTTGAATGTAACGATTCCTTCGAAGTGGAATCCTAACTTAGCGTTACCATCGATCGAAGCTCTTCCGTCTTGAAGTATCGATCCAGTCACGCGTAATCCCAGAATGAGTCGGTGGATACATTTACATTCTGTTATCAAAATACTTGACCCCGTTCGATCTGCATGGCTTTCTTTCCAACAAGAGGTCCACGAACGTACTCTGGAAGCCATTGGGTCGCAGAAAGCCTCGGTTTCCCTCGTGTAACTCGGTGAAAAGAAGTCCGCTTCTCGGATGATCGTCCTGTAAGTACGGTTATAAGACGTGGAGCGGCGTCGAGGAATGTCGAGAGATGTCGAGGGAGGCACTTAGTACTTAAGTTATAACGTAAAAGACTTAGCCGATAAGGGGTTCGGAATGGGAGTCGGCGCAGGACAAGGTAGAAATCGGACGTGTGCCGAGGCGTCGAGGTTCGGTCCTCTACAGTTCCGGCCATCGATGTGTTTTTCCAGCGGAGACCGTCGCAAAGACGATTATACGATCCAAGTCCGTAGGTGGAGCTTCGGAGACCAGCGAGCGTGCAGCCCAAGCCACGTATCTAACCTCACCTTCTCTATATATTACCTTAACACTCACTACGTGTGTTTATATATATACATATATAAATATAATGAACCGCAAAAAAAATATATATTACATATGCACACGTATATACCCGAGTAAAACGGTCATGCCAGAGTGTGGATTGCGTATATACGTGTGTACATGCAAAGTTATAGACTCGCCGTGCGCCTCCCGATTCAAAAAGTGCCAATTGCAACGATTGACAGGACGCGGCGGGATTGAGGTTAGGTCTCTCAGAGTACGCCTGACGTGGAGTTTGTTTCTTGTTTTTCTTAGTGGTTTAACTATCCGGGTAATACAACCGAGAACGAGGATATTGGTGATTAAATGCTCTGAGAATTCAATTGTTTTTATGCCGAATTGAGTTACAAATAACCGAAAATACATGCCATAAGTAGTACCTAATTTTAAGAAAGAGATTGATTACAATTGTGGAACATGTATATAATTAATGCTATTAAAGGTAATGGATTGCTTTTATAGAAGTTAATTAAAATTAAAATTCTCAAGGTTTTCTGGAAATTGCTTCAATTCTGTAAGGATCTTAAATTTACCATATTCTCGGTTATATTACTCGAACTTAAATTTATCGAGAATTTAAAACCACCAGGAGTAGCTGTCAAACCTAAGGGAATAAGTTCTGGACGCGACCCGAGGTTTCTCCCACTTCTTATTTTCTTTTCTTTTTTTTTTTAAGTTGTCTTCACTTATTATCTTGTTCCTTTTTCCAGGCTCTCGATGCCGATAAAAATCTAATTAGCGAGCAATCGACGAAACGTACCTAGGGGAGTAATGTTCTCGCAAAGAAAAGGGAAACTTTGAATGACCTGTAATTCCTTAATGTAGAGCAAACTAGGAGTGCAACGAGACATTATGTTAGTTCCCCCATGTGTAGGCTCGGGTGAGAAACAGAAAAGAAAAAAAAAAACAGAATAAACGGTGGGAACTATGAAAGCATATTAATCGTTAGGAACAACAGCTCTTTTGGATAATACATCGGCCTTGAGCATTACTTTTCGAATTGGAGACGTCGGCTGCTTATATATCCAAATCAATATGAACGTAAGATATTGATATGGGTGTATTGATATTTCGTACTGAAACCGTGATATACTTTTTGGCTGAATGCTTAATTTGTTACATTTTTTTTTTCTGTGCCACCGAAGCTTCTTGACGAGCCTGCAAGGATTTAAAAACCTAGTCAATGTTACATGCCGATGACTGCAATCAAATAGAAATTTAATGTATTGATATTGTGATACTTAAAGTCTGCGACATTTGCGACTAAAGTTATTGTTTAAAAATTAACCAAAAACGGCATAGATTGAAATGTTGCTTATATAATTAATATTCCATTGTTATCTGGGGGTACATCTAGATTTTTTGTATTAACACACCTTTTTCTCCTTTTATAAAAAAATAAAATCCTTGTGGCTAAGTTCAGAAGTGTCGGATCAGCGGGGTGGACACACGAATGCTGTATCTAAGCTCGGCGTATCTATGATACTTCTACTCGATAGTTAATTCGGTAGCTCACTTTTAACAATAGTTTGCATGCTGCTTGATCTTCTGATTATGGTTGCAAGTTTCACTTAAGTTGATAAGCTGTTACATTGCCACCGAACTCCGATGGAAAATTACTCAAGTGATCGATGACTTCTTAGCTCCAATGATAGAATCGAAACTTGCAGTCAGTACACGCATGATAAGTAGAGTCGAACGATCTCTCGTCTTGTTTACTCTAGAGAATTGTTTTCTGATCTGAAAACTTTGCACTCAGTAACTTGACATTGGTAGTCTATTTGTTACAAGAAAAAAAAAAAAAAAGAGAGAGAAACGTAATATCATCCTTTTTACGAGTACTACAGAGAAAGCTTTATCGAGAGGATGAGAAAGAGAGAGAGAGAATGGAACTATTCAAAGAGTATAGTTGAGAGAAAGAGGATGAGAGCGTGAGAAAAGGCAAAGGAATCGTAAAAGCTATAAAATGAAATTACGTTTGCTGTTGCCATTAGTTTAATTTGTAACTAGTAGACACGATAAACTATAATTTGAGTCGATTTCTAGATCTTCTCTAGTTTGCATGCGAAATACAATGTCGACTCATACCAGCTGCAAGGAATTTCCCATAATAATATGCCTACCCATTGCTTCGTATATAATTCCATCGAAGATTAAGTAATTTCTGTTTAATTCATTGTTTGAAAATCCTTGCAGCGTCGCATGATGCATCCCATTTGTATAGCATGACGAAATGTATCTATAGAGGGAAGTATTTTGCTATTCGATTCGCTTCCCACTGTTGTTTCGTCGTGGCCTCTCCTCAAGACGGGTCATTGACTTTTACAAAATTAGTAACAAATTAATGAAATGTCATTTTACTAAGTAATGAAACAAGATTACCCAAAGAAGATACAGAAATAGAGAGGAGAGGGCCCAAGGAAACGAGAATTCCTTTGAAGCCGCGTGCCTAGGTCATAGGACTAATCGAAAAATGGGTTACTTAAGGAGGAAGGGACTCGAGAATTTCCTACATCCTGTAAACGTTCTTGAATAATTCGCGGTCCAAGATATAAGAATTCCTTCGATACAATGGTTAGTCATCGGGACCGTAGGAACTTCTCGTTGCATCTTGCGATGCATGTGCATGTCTACGAGATTATACATTTTATATACCTTAATGTAATACATGTAATGTTAATAGTGAGCTTAACTAACGAATACACAGCGTCTTCACAAACGAGTTCGCTCGAAAGTTCTCGTAGGAAGTGCAGGAAATTGTCTTCTTCGTGTGAAACACGTGCCAAGCCGGTCTTGAGTTTTCCTCAATAGCAAGTATAATCCCTGAAGGAACGTCGTGACTCGCGATAAAGTGGATGAAGTGCAAAGCGACCAAAGACACGAAGGAGATCGACTGCCTTTCTAGTCTGAACGTTTTGTAAAGCGCGGATGAAAGATATTATCGTTGCCTCTCTACAGTCACGTCACCTGGAGATACATCGTGGCACTCGCTGGCCGCCATTTTGACGCTCGCTGGTAGCCATTTTGACGGCCACGCGACCCTAGCCCACTCTAGCGGCGAGACTCGTGCGCGCTCCAGGGACTCCTGCGGGACCCTCCCTGCCCTTTCACCCACCCCCACCCCCGTAACATCGTATTAGCATTAAATATAATGGTAGACTGATCGGCTAATTAAGACAGACGACTTGTGAATGGACTTTTGCCCCGCGAGATGGAAACGTCGATCGCAGTCATCGCGTAACTGATAGCAGCGCTCGAGTCGCTTGCAGTGATGTCGTGCGCGAAATGTCAGTTCTTTGAGGTTATACGAGTCCGCCGAACAGTCCGTCTTTACTAGGAGGTCAGTTGACGCTATAATCAATCGTTAATTGGATTCGATGATTGTTTGCACCGTGGCACTGACACAATATCATACCTACTACATTGAATTCTGCATCGGTTAAAGGGCCCAGGAGGGGGTTGGAAGGGTTAGGGCGGGTAATCGGCCCCAAGACGGTCTTGAGCCTTTGAGCCCTTAAGCCGATGCCGCGTTCGATAATTATGGACAATTTGGTGTGGGCTGACGTCTATGTTAGAGAGTACGACATGTCCGATCCACTGCTGCTGAGCTTGAGCAAATTACGTACGCAAAGTAGAGCCTCTGAACACAAATCTGTCTCCGACGAAGGACTAATCATCGTCTTTGACTTCAATGTGCACCGATCTTGAAGATTAAATGATGTATCTCATTTACTTTGGAATGGAGGTATTTCTCAGATTGTTATCTTTATGTTCTCTTGAATTTTGTGAAATTAAGTTAAAGCGTGCTCGAAGGCATACCGAAGATCGCTCTTTGATATTTAGCTTCTATATCATAAGATTTGGAGATATGTCATTTATGCAAAATGGATCGAGAGTATGATAAAATACATATATACATTCTTGTTCCGCGATCTCCGTATTGATTCGTTGAAATTGCCATTGGAAAACGGGCACTTTGCGTATTTTTGTTGCTACAGCACGGCATGTAATCTAGATGACAGATAATAGGGCTGGGTGTTTCGCATCGTCTTTTTGAGAATTCCTTCTTGAGCAAACTGCAATCGGAGAGAGAAAGGAAAGTGATCGATTGTGCTTCGTGTGAAAGAAGGTTCTCCTTGCTTTCACCTGGAAAGTGTCATTTTGAGGAAACTTTAAATGGACGTTTAAGTGTGTGCACCATGGCAGAGAGAAAGAGAGAGAAGGGTACAGCCACCGTTGTCCGGTGTTGCCTGGCGATGCAGACCGCCTAGTCCGATTCTAAACTTACTTATATTTACGCAATTACGATGAACTTTCAAATAATGTTTGATACTTTTATTTGTTTGATATTATTGCAGAAAGATTTTGTGGTTTGCTGAATCTTGTCACGACTTTTGAATGTGTGGAACGTGGATATAAAAAAGAAATATATATATATGTATGTATATGTATATGTAGATATGGCAGATATACCTAAGCACATATACACATATATATGTCAATATCTATATATACTCATCGTACCATTGTACTCATTGTATAAATTACACATCTCACTGACCGGATATTATTTTAGTATTTCACGTTGCTGTGTCAATCCGGTTCGAGGGAACTCAGACTCGACGATGATGTCAATGGCAATTTGCTTCTTTCTTTAACAAATCCCTTTAAGAGTCTCTCTGGAAGCCAAAACGGTGTCCCTAATATTCTTCGCTTTATTTTACACACACGCATATATATAAATATATATATATGTTTCCTCATCACACCTCCTATTATTTTAAACGATCTACGTTGAATCTGAGCGTAGAATCCAGTCAAAATTACCCTTAGCATTTTTTATTGTCAGTTGGTGTTACGTACACCATTTTAATGTACACCAAGCCAAGAGAGGGCTCGATTCTGTTTTCAAATCGGTGTGCCGATGCTCTTCGAATCATCTTATCAATGATTGTCACTACTTTCTGCTCTCAGGTCTGACCAGTAGATGGATGTATTTTGGCTTATACTTTGATTGCGTAACGCTACTTGCTTTGAGATCGGTTTTGTATCACATCTTAGTTTTAGAAGTAAAAAGTAGGATGGTGGTACGTGCCTTTGTCTGGGAATAGTTCACCGATACTTCATTTTTGTTAAGCTATCGAAGCCTTTGTGACTTTAAGGAAATAATCCTTTTTATATCGTACAGTCAGTGTTAAAGCGAAATTTTTGCGAAATTAGTTTGAACCTTATCGAATACAAGTGTGTGTGTGTGTATATGACGCGAACTCTACCGAGTTTCTGATTTCTAAGCTATAATCAGACGAAGGACTCGTACGCCGGGCGTTCACGTGTGTATCGAGAGTGGGCTCTTCTCTTTCGTTTCGTTTAAAGAATCCTCAAAAGTAGATCCGCAGAGTTTGACTGCCAAGTCAAGTCAAAAGTAATCAAATATAAATTGTTGAATGAAGAGTCGAGGTACATGAAATCCCTATAATTTCTCGAGGACGCGCGAGCGCACTTTCGAAGCCCGTTTAGCTCCGATCGTTCTTACGAAGTCAGCGATCGAGTCGATATAATTAAGATCTGGAAGCAAAAAGATTATTTCCTCGGTTCTTGCGATCTTCCGTCAAGGTCGATTCGCGGTTAAAATAAAACGGGAAAGCTGAATGGAGCGTTTCTTTTGCACGTAAATGCGATCGGTGTTACAACGAGTACAATTCTCTCTCGGTTATTTCCTTTCACCATTATTTAGTGACTAACATTGTTTGAGCTTTGATTAGTATCTTGACATATATATGTATACACATGAATATGAATGTGTATATATATATTTATATATATATATTAAAAATGAACAAGAAAGACGGTGTATGTCATGTGTAAGATATACTTGGGTGTGGGAGTACCACTCGGTGGCATCGAGACATATCCATTGAATCGAGTCTATCTTACTGTTACAAAGGGATTACAAATTACAGGTTATAAACTATTTGCATGTAACAACTGTTCGATTGAATTCCGAAAATGGAGAGGCTTCTTTTAATCGATAAGTTTTGATGCCGACGTATTGCTTCATCTGTCACCGAAGCAGGGCTGCTTGTCGAGTAAAGTCCACAATGAAGCACTGAATCGAGGATAAAAATAGATTTTCAAAACACGTGTCGTTAAGAACGTGGAAACCTCTTAAGTGTTGAAAATTGAAGAGACGACGAGTTAAATTGGTTATGTCATCTATAACCTAAAATCAATGTGGTTAAACAGTGAAAAAACTAAAATGTGGAGATGTTATTGAGCTAGTTTATTGTTAGTCAGAGAAGTTGTGGTTTACCGTGACGAGTAGAGCCTGACAAAGGGCATGTAGAGCGAAGCGTCAGTCAGTTTGGGCTGTAGTACCATGTACTACCATTGGCTTAGACCTCGAGCACGATGGGTCCTTTTTTTTCTGAAGAGACGTCGTAATCACTTGGTCATGTGTTACAGCGTATCCAGTGGCACCGCATCCACCGACCGGCTTCGTGCCCGCGCCGGCCCAATCTGCCACCTACGGGGGTAAGTTTTTTCGGTACTTTGAGGTTAAGTTGATTGGTTGTCCAAAACAATGTCCAGGCATGAAACGTCCATATTCTTCTGGGTTTCTATGGAAATTTCTGAATGGTTGCACACCGTTTTGAACGATGTCGCATCGAGAGAAACTTATTTAAAATTTGACGACACACTTAATTAGGCTTGCTCCGTATTGCTATTCCCTTTTTTTTGTTACCTTAACTTATCAAAACATCTTATCCCAGTTGCAGGCGCTGCACCTTACGGTGTATTTCCCAATCAGCCACAGCTATATGCAGCGCAAGGACCACCTCCACCAACCTACGATCAGACTCTTACGCATCCTATGGTAATTAGTGTTAAATCGACCATTGCGACGGAGTGACAGATTCTTCTGAATAGTATAATTAAAATATAATTCTAACCAAGCGCGGATGGTTAACAAATTTAAAGTACACTAACAAGAATACTTCTCATAGATGTATCAACCCATGTATGGTCAAGGATATCCTGGCGGATACCTAGCAGGTTACCCCACAGCGTACGGTCCATTGCAGTATTACCCACCTCTGGCTGCTGCTGCGGCCTACTATCCAGCAGCTGCGATGCAGCCTGCACCGGTTAGGCCAACCATTATGGTGCCTGTAAGTTATTTCCAAATATTTATCCAAACCTATGCAACTCAAGTGGCTGATATCTGTGATTTTAGTGTCAACTAAATTTTCTCTCCGAGACTTCGCGCATTACCTTCGTTTTGGCACAGAAGCGCATGAGACACTTGTAGTTTGCCTTTATCTCACTTCATACATTCCGCGTCCATGCGTTTAACTTGTAACTCCGTGGACTTTGACGAGGTTTCGATCGAGGTACGTAACTCAACGATCCTCCTTGCAGAATGCATTCGACGGAGCACGGTTCGACGGAATCTCGCAACCAGTCTTGCCACCACCGCCGCCGCCCGGAGTGGCCGCAAACGCGGCGCAGTTGGCAGCGATGGCAGGCCACAGCGTAGCGCTCTCGCAGAAGAAGGGCTCGTTCCTTGGAGGAGGAACGGAGGGCGGTTACACCTTTTGGTAAACCTGCCGTCCGGGCCGAGAGGAGGACTCTTTTTGCGAACCTTCGGGACTCCATCGACGACGTCGTCCCCGAGGATCCCTGTAGGCAAATTAACGTTTCGTTAGAGATTTTTTTTCTGTCCGTTTTTCTCTTTTTTCCTTTCTATTATCTTCTTCTCCCCCCGTTTTTCATCTTTTCTTCTCCGTTCCCCCCGATCGAGCGCGGTTCTTCGGGCTCGAAGTAACCGCGGATGTACCGCTCGGTCGCATTCGGGACCGATGGCGATTTATTGTTAAATTTTTTTGTTGTTGCTCGCGTGTTCCTCGTGGACCTGCTTCTCGTTCCAGAGAGCCGTTGTACCCCGTCTTCGAGGACGACGGGGGACGTTTCGTCGATGCGCGTTCACGAGGAAATTCGCGGCCCCCTTTCTGGCGTAGATAGTTGACTCTGCCTCGTGATAGGGCTCGAAATTAACCGATAAGACTTTGGAAACTAGGCTTTCCAGTTTCGAAAGCTTTGACTAAGTGAGCGTAAAAACTCGAGGGAACGACACGGCTACGTAACAACGAGAGAGGTCCTCTGAAAGCCGCGGGCTTTGGACGATACCGATATCAACGGCGGAAAAAGATGACCCTAGAAAACTAGGCTGATCGGTGAGTAATGTGGCGATCCGATTGTTTTTCTTCGTTCTCACGAATGGTTAGTTATCCAGGGCCGGTACCACAAAATTTGGAGGTTTTCATGGAAGCCCAGATCTTGGTTTGGAGCTTGATGTTCAAGTAAAGATATGATTAACCCTCCAGGTACACTTGATGAGTCAGACTTCTTCAAATGAAATCAATTTTTGTGAATTTAAATCAGTATTCGGAAGGTTAATTACATAGCAGAGGGAAGCATTTGAATTGAGAAAACAAAATCAAATGAATCGATTCAAGGCGTTTATATAACTTCGATTAGTGTATCGCACTCAAAGTAAAGGGCACATGCGTTGAGCTCTGGGTACGTAAGGAAAAGAAATCGAGTCTGTGAACTCCATTTCTTTTTATTAAGATCGACTGCACTTGATTTAAATCAGTTTTTGGTCCGACTGCAACTTTGTTCCGATCCGAGGTTCAGTTTATGTTTCCACATTCTATCTCCGATAGTTACATCCTTAAAATGACAGAACGATGGTGAGCATGCTGTTAAAAATAGTATGAATGTTTTTTTGCATTAACGAGTCTTCTAATAACCATTGTACTTCTATTTACTGTTAGGAGAGGTCTTTGACATTGACAAAACGAGAAGAATGTCGAACGAGTTACTCTTTGGGTGATCCGATTGGCTGCTCCGATTTAAAGAAAGTTCCTCTTCTAAGCCACTGTTCGTTTCGATCTGTTATTTTAATTGATATGAATAAACTGATTTAAATCATGTTTGCCCTGCTTGAGCCTATGGTTTATCCTTATTAGGGTGAAGTCTACTTCTCTCTTTGATCTCTGCAACGCCGATATAACAATCCACCTAAACAGCCTTTCCGGTAAACGGTGGATCTTTGGTGCCAAATTGTTATTCGGTGTGGACCATGCCTCGATGAACCACTGTTTCACTTACAACTCCAAGAGAACTCATTTACTTGATTTATGTAAATGAATTAAATTTGAGTCCTTGATCACTCTGTCGACTCCTTAGATATTGTACCTTCTCTTCTTTTCGACGTGATTCATCTTGGCTCGGTTAATGGTGTAGTCATTATCAATCAATAGCGAGGTGCCTCCGCATCGAGCGAACTCTCCTTCGTCGAGCGAGATAGATTCTGATTCGAACGGTTACCATAATATTAGCTAGAAAACGCAAGATTGAGTTTAGACGACAGATTAGGCGATAGACGCGGCGAGCATGCGAAAATGATGGCTCGAGGGAGCACGAACAGAGTTGCTCGAACCTCCTACAGTACAAATCGGTACACGTAAAGCCTGGGTTATGCTTCCATCATAACCTTAACCTTAATTTAATCGTTTATTTTAAGGAACTCACAGAGAGCAATTATGCTTTCCTTATCTTAACCTTAACCTTTAGTATAAATGTTTCTAATGAATCTCTTACAATGAACAATTAAGTTTAAGCCAGGTTAGGTTACGACTGGGGCATAAACGAGACTTATTGACCACGAGAATGGCTCGTTCAACCTTGTTTACGTTGCGAAAAGTTTGCGAAAGATTCGTGTCGATTATTAAGTCGGAGCGACACGACGAAGTTGGAGGTTTTCCTTTCCGCTACGTCGAACCTTTCACGAGGAGTGTGTTCAAGAAAAAGGCGAGGTTAAGTTAGGTTAGGAAGAAGTGGAAGAAGCCGAAGCTGAAGTCGTGATTCTCAACACCGGATACGGACTATCCTAACCTCTGACGCGATCGATCCAATTCCCCCGATGGTGGTCTTTGATCGACTCGCGTGGACACGCGCCGTAACGCGATATTAAATTAAGCAATCGCGTCGTGGAGATGACGCCTCGATCGACGATTAGTTTTGTAGGCAATTTAGGAGACGGAGACTCAATCCCTTTTAAGAAACTTTCTCTGCTAATTGTCGCCACTACGACCATGCAGGTCTTTATTGATCGGTCTTTCTGCATCTTGGATTTCTCTTCCTTCTATACGATTTTTCCTTCTTCATGTCGTTTCCTCCGTTACTTTCCGTAACTTTTCACCGTCCGATGCGTGTAAATTGTCCTTTGGCAATCGGAGACCCCTGTGCGATTTCCGTTCAGCCCCGATACGAGAAAAGAGTCTAGACCACAGGGTCTGGATTCTTGCCGAATGCCAAAAAGTTGGAAACCAGTAACTCGGGAGGCTCGACGAGTCGATTTAATACACCTTCCGTGGGTTTTCTCCCACGTCTTCACCGTCGAGGAAATAAACTATTTTTCGCGATAAGAGATATTAAATGCGCTCCTTAGAGAGAAGAAAGTGAGACAGAGAGAAAGAGAGAAACGCGAGATACGTTGATATTTATATTTATTGCTATTATTATTATTTAAGACATTTATTTGCAGATTTGTATTTTTTAAAGGAGAATCTCAATCCAAGAAAGATATACACACAGGCACACAATAAAAGCGTGAGAGAATTAGAGCGAGAGAGTGAGAGAGAGAGAGAACGAGAGTAAACGATGGAGACGAACGCGTACATTTTGACCGACAATTTGTAAACCGTGAAAACGAGTGATTCGAAGATTTTATATCATGAAGAAGGGTGCAATAAACAGTGAGAGTCTATTGTAACAATAAAAGTGAAACGATATTAAAACATGTAAAGTGAGAATTTGTTACTACATTTGTCGGAGCGAGAGACGATGGAAAAGAAGAGGAGTACCGGGTGTACCAGTCTCAATAAACACCATTGATCATGCAATTCTTTTCCCTCGTTATACTTCTCACCAGATACTTCTCGCATAATCAAGAACACTTAGAAAATTATTTTTACGGTTTCTAACATGAACAAAACTGTTGGAAGAGAGAAATCGAGGCAAGCAAATGATTTATTTTTAAAATAGTTGTTCTTTTTTTATTCCGTATTTAAGCGGAAAATAAAAAACGTTTCCCCCGAAGTATGGAATAAATCGATACTTCATTTTGCATGTATAAGAAATGTTTCTTATGCTAAATATATGGAGTACATTATTTTTGTTCTACCACGTGAATATCCGTAAATTATTTACATATGAAGGTGCAGATAACAAATATTAATATGTACACTTTTATGGTTATTGTGGAAAAAGAGTTCAATAATTAAAATTGTGACGAGCCACCAGTTTGAAAGAAAAATTTTGTAATACATTATCTACAAGGATCTTCGACTATGTATCATCCTAGGTGGGTTAATGGTCGAACTTTCTACTTGCAAGAACTTTCTTCATGTTGCTCTCCAAAGACGGTAGGAGTCCGCAATAATTGTCAACGCACTTTGTAGCACATCTTTCAAAGTCGTCCACATATGTATTAACTTCATTTTGTGCAGGACTCGATCCCATCTTATCTCGTATGTTGTCGTTGCATTCCATTATGCAACGTTGTAATCGATTCTACGGAATGTAATTTAAAATGAATTTTACAGATCGGCACAATAATGTAAATCATGTCGTGACAATCTTTGATTTATGTTTTTACCAACCTGTGTCCTTTCAAATTCTGCTTGCATATATTCGTGTGCTTGATTTAAAGACGTACTGCAATTATCCACACAGGAGCGTACTTTTTGAGAGCTGTAAGTTTCATTATCGCAGCATTTTGCGGCACATCTATGCATGTCGCCCTAAACAGATAAGCGTTTCGCTGTAGTCTAAAATTTTATCCATGAATCGATGGTACGTAATAATGTTTACTTGTGACATAATTACTCTGTAAAAATGAATTGTTCAATAGTAGAACTATGAAATGAATCTTACATTGGCTTAAAGAACATCTGCAATAGCAATAACGTAAACTATTGGTTAAACGGTGAAGGAATGTAAGCAAAAGCGAAATATAACCTAAATAACCTCGCAACTTTACCTGCATCTTCCTCAGATATGTCTTGTCAAGATCTTCGACTATTCGCGCCATGTTATCTTCTACACGTTTTCTTTGTTCTTCGACCATTTTGATTGAATAACAAGACTGTTTATGAAAAATCGATCGATGGAATTATCAGAAATTAATACAAATGTGTACAAATGCGAGCAAAGCATGTAACGCCGGCTCACGGCGCATACAGTGCGTTTGCGCGAGTTCATCCCTTTATTCCTCCAGCCAATCAGGGCCTCTTATTTCCGAAAGAACTTCGCACGATATCCAATAGTGGCGCTACTGACGCCTACAATTTTGGGCAGGAAAAAGCGCGCCAACTTTAAATCTCCGAAAATTCAGTGCAGTTACGAAACACGGACACAAAATGTTAGCAAAGTTATTGCCGGGTCTCTAACGAAATTCCGGTAAAGATAAGAGCGAATGAAAACTTTAAACTCTGTGTTACCAGTGTACACAAAACACAGTTGTTTTCAGAGCGAGGTGCCGAAGCCCTATCGAGATCGAGTTAAATGTCATCCCATCGGGGAAGGATTCGATTCACTTGGATTCCTACGGAGGATCGACGTGTTTTACCACGTAGAAGACCTGAAACAGGAAAAGGAACGGGGGAAACGAGAATTCGAATAATTGGCGATGATAAGAGCTCGCAAAGTGGCGCCGAGACGGGGCACGATATCCTCCGGTTTGTAAATTAGCGTAGTTATGCCGGCTCGGCTTCTCTCCCTTCTCTCCCTCTCGCTTTCCTCCCCGGAAAATCAATGATCCGTGCAAACGACGTAGCTCGTTCGTTACTTCTCCTTCGGTCCGCTCACCGCTGAGATCGACTTCGTTAACCTGTTGAATTCAATTTAATTCGACCATCAGGTGGTTGGCTCTGTGTCCCGGTTGCCCCGGGTGCCCCAAAACGCGATCACGAGCGCTTGACAGTGAGTAGACGCTTCGCGAAGCTTTTTCTAACACTTTCAAATACATAACATCTAGAAGTATTTTATTTCACTCCTCTAT
This sequence comes from Orussus abietinus, assembly GCF_000612105.2. Lineage (NCBI taxonomy): Eukaryota > Metazoa > Arthropoda > Insecta > Hymenoptera > Orussidae > Orussus > Orussus abietinus. The sequence continues at coordinate 111,186 of NW_019394887.1, read as the reverse complement.
ACGTTTCCTTGGGCGTTTTCCATTTTCTGCTGACACAGTCCGAGGGCTCGTAAATGAGTTTTATCTGTTGTACATAACCTCTTCTGACGTTCCTTTTGTTAGGGCCAGGTGTTGGTAGTTTGTCATCTGACCGATGATTTGCTGTATTTTCCAAGGATCTGGTACCTCTCCGCTGTGTGGTTTTTTTTCACATTTCACTTGTCAGACCCTTCTACTCGGCGGTATTCGGACTGGTGGAATGCGGTATCTATATGACTTTGTTATTTCAGACGTAGTTTAGAAAGTGATCTGTTTTTTATCCATCTGAGCCTCGATAGCCTGGCACTGTTGCGTAAAAACTGGGGGGCTGGTTGAATGTTTACTCGAGTCAGGATTGTCAGGGATCTCGTTGGATGCAACTGCCAACACGATTCGACGTATTGTAAAAAGGTGCAGAGAGTATTGGTTACTGATAGATTTTAGTGCACTGAATCAGGTAGAAAGTATAGTCGATTCCTTTGAAATCTCTTATTGCTTTCTGCCAGTCTTATGTGTTCTTTTCATTTTCATTGTTGAATGTTTTCTTTATTTCAATAATTCTTAGCATGCTCCGCTAGAACTGTAGTAACAATTGAATAACTACGAAAAAATTTAATATGACCACAAATTATGAATACGAGTACCAGATATGCGAAGGTACGTTTTCCTTCTCTTTATTTATGTTCGTTGTGTCTTGTTTCTTTGCATACATTGCGAAATACCGTTTGTTTTCAAGATTGCAGATTTTGTTTTCTACTTTTATTTTACTTCTTTTATATGAGCAAATGAAATGAAAAGTATTGATAATTGAAATAAGAAAAATTAATTCCTCTTTGTTGTTTCTGTGCAGACATGGATCAAATAGGAGAGCCATCACAGAATAAAAACCTGGAAGGTTTTGGCTACCTTTTAACAGCAACGGAAGTGTTTGGAGTATTACTTATAATATTGGTAATTGTATGGACAACCTGTTACCGAGATGGTTTCGCATGGAGCTCTTATCCAAAGCAGCAGTTCAACTGGCATCCATTATTAATGACAATTGGATTGGTTTTCCTTTATGCTAATGGTATGTCCAAGCAATATCTTTTTCATAAAAATGGAAAGAGTAAATAAATTATTATACAATTTACCTATCAAAGTAAGAGATATAAATTCTTTAAAAAAAAAAAACTATTAGAATTTTCTAACTAACAGTTACGATGTTCCTAATTTTAATTTCTTTTTACAGCAATGTTGATATACAGATCACAGCGGACCGTCAGGAAACGGCGTTTGAAGTTACTTCATGCAGGAATGATGATTTTTTCTTTGCTACTGACCATTATTGCTTTAGTCGCAGTATTTGACAGTCACAATTTAAACAAGCCTGAGCCGATCCCCAACATGTACTCTCTACATAGCTGGGTGGGATTGACGAGTGTTATTCTTTTCTGCTGTCAGGTAAATATATTTGCAGATATTTAATGCGTTATTAATAGAAATGAAAGTAATATCCTTCTGTAAATTAGTTTTCACAATTAAGCTGATAAATGCATTCTAATTTTCACAACTCGTAGTGGGTAGCCGGCTGCGTGTCTTTTCTGTATCCTGGAATCCAGTCACAATTGCGAGCTGTATACATGCCGGTGCATGTTTATTTTGGCACTGCGGGATTCATTGGTGTTATCGCTTCGTGTCTCCTAGGACTTAACGAGAAGGCGATATTTGCTGTTTCGTTCGTATCATTGAATGCAATACAGTTGCAAAATCATGAAGTAGCATAAGGAGCTTTCACTTCCGTATAAAAGTAACATTTCATTGTCATGTTAGCCAGTACCACACGTAATACTACATTTGACTCATTTTAAGTGCGGCAATATTGCATAATTGAGTTACAACAATTTCCGTAAGGATCATTAGTATTACTATCGGCTAACTTCACAATGAAATATGAGATTAGAATCTAGGAAACACTCATAGATTGGGAGCTTATTATGAAACTTCATATGCAAAATATTGGCAAAAGAACAAAATTTTATAACCTAATTTTTTCCCTCTTATGTAGAAATTACTCCGACTTCCCACCGGAAGGAATTCTTGTAAATGTCATTGGAGTAGTTCTCATCGTCTTCGGCGGCCTTACAGTGTATCTGTCATCGCAGCATCGATATAAACGTTTACCGAGGCCTGAAGATGACATCCTTCTGACTGGTGCAAGTGACTGAAAAATGCAGTTATCATTGTCAACAACGCACTCAGCATTTTACAAAATGTAATATACTCGATGTAATATTTTCAATCCTCAAAGGTAATGTGCGAATTTTTATCCGAATTTAGTCGTGAGCTTCGATCGTTTAATTTTCACGTGCTTGTCAAAACGACTGCAAGCTTATTTAATTTCAATTATTCGAACCAACTTTAACAATCTCAATATTTTGCTACGCTCTGTACAGCAATAACCACATATCCCTTCCGGTTCACTGGTACGATAATAACAAATCAGGTATATCTATTTTTACTTGTATCGTGAACAATTTTTTAACATAATTTTTAACCATTTCCAAAGTATTTCATGTTCTTGTCAATCATGATGCTTCTAAGTAATGATAAGGTACCTGACTCTACTGACCAATATTCTACATGAAAGTATAAATCTGTCTTCAATTCTATGTGTTTACGATGAAAGTATAGAATACATTGTGAAGAATAATGCACAATAATTTATATTAATAACGTACTGGCGCACAAGTCTCGGTAAACGTGTGTACATTCCTAACTATGGTGCTAAATGCAATGATATGTATACGCGAAGTACGAATATTTAAGGTTGTGAATTTTCATATTGTTTTAAAATATATATCCCATATCGCTCTTAGCAATTTTACGTTGCGTTATCTTCGAGTTAATGTCTCAGTGCAAATAAATAATATATGTATGTTAATGCCTAGAAACGCGTAGAAACGTCTAGAAACACCTCAAGATGCCTCAAAATGCTAAAATGCCAAAATGCTCTGAAAAAAATCGCAGTCACTCGCTCGAAAGATCAATTTAAAGGGGACAATCTCCCCGGCAAGCTCCTGCAATCGCAGATGCAAAAAAAAATTCACCGGGGGCTGGACAGCCAGAAAACCGGCTGATAAGGTCATAAACCCGTCACAAAAGCTTTAAACCCTGTATTTGCCATCGCGATAGCGCGAGTCCCCATCAGAAATGTGTTGCGCCGCAATTGAGGGATAATAGGTGGTAAATGTATTAGCCGTCCGCATCTTCCACCGGGGGGCAGCACAGGATCGATCGCGCGACCCTGCCCGTGAGCAATCTCCTAACTCATCTCTGTTTGTCAGCATCCTTCAGCGCATGCGCGAAAAATCTGATATGGCAACCCTGACGGTCGTTCCGTCCAGTTCCAGTTCCGTCCCCTCACTTCTGAATGTTCACGAGTCGTGGTCCAGACTGACGGATCGATTTTCCGCACGTCAACAGATTTCGGCAATTCTGTCAGACGACGGAGAAGGCCACGAAGCAAACTAAAACATGGTAAGCATCGCGGGAGACTCAGCGACGCGGAATAATTTCGCCCCTTTGCGAGTGATAACCTCACTTTTGTTTTCAGTCGTTCGGCGACAAGATAAGCGCTATCATGCAGAGGCCTGGACAGGATCCTGCCAACAAGGACGACGCGCCTTGGTGGATGAAATACGGCGGTCGTGGCTTAGGAACTGTTGGAGGCGCTAGTAAGTTCAGAAAGGGTGCATTTAATCATTTCTATAATCATTAATATACTATTCCTGAGAGCCTCTATTATCAGCCCAAACTTATCAACTGAGAAGGTCAATGGACAATGAAATTTTATACCGAATCAGGCTGGAGACGTAAAATGCTCCGATACGAGTCATATTTGTCAGGAATTACCAATTGATTATATTTCAATGTTATCAATTGCCATAGATCCTAAAATATTTGGACAGATATCGATAATATTAAATAAAACGGTCATCTGTTATATTTATGTTCAAGGAAATAACTTGATAGTTTTGAACAAATCAATTTTTTTTTACGGTGACTTTTTCAGATTAGATCTATCGTAGTGTCTGTGCCTGCAATTAGATTAATTTAATTAAGGATACTTATATAAATCTTAGTTATATTCCAATTGAAACTTAACATGTAAATTCTTTTAGTTGCAATATTTCTTGGAGCGTGGAACTGCGTTTCGATACTGTTTGGTGGAGTTAGCTGCCTTATCTCTGGAATCTGGCAGATGATAGCCGGCTTCATCGTCATTACCGTGGAGGCTCCCTGTTGTTGTCTATTCATTGATTTTGTGCAACATTTTAGCGACTGGGTGGAAAATAAGCCCTATTGGAACCGAGCAGCGGCCTATTGCCTGTACGTATGGTTCCATCTTCATTGGTTAATATACCTTTAAGTAAGAAATTATTATAAATAAATAATTCATTTTTCAGGATTGCGCTTCCAGCCATCTTCCTGTGCCCTGCATTGGCCAGTATATTTGGTAGTGGTCTGATATTTGGTACCGGTGTTATTTACGGTCTGATGTCCTTGGGTAAAAAGTAAGTGAATTCTGAAATATCATAGTTCTTAATATTGTACTCTGTCATTGCTATTTCGCGTGTAGCGACATAAGTTTTTGCCGAGTGCCTCGTCACATTAAAGTTCTTGTTTGATAATTTCCAAACGATTCAAACTATTTACTGGCTTAATTACCATAAGTAACTTTTCATATGCACTTTAAGTAAATTAAGTACTTCTTAGTGAAAAATTTCACATGCGCGTACATCACTTATTAAGAAAATTAACGCAAAATTATAAAAATCTGCAAGTATAATTATATACTTTGTTTTATTACAGTATATGTGTATACATATGCATATACTGTATTTAATGATTTCACTTTAATTAATTTCTTATAATTATTTCACACGTGTCTATTCTCTGTGAATTTTTCTTAGACCTTTCGGAGACTGAACTATTTTCCTTGTATGCATTGCATCATTATTCATGACGCACATCATGTCATGGCTTTGTTCATGTTGGCTTTGATTGAATTAAGAGAAGGCGAGTGCATAAAGAGATACTTGCTGCTTAAGTCAATGAGGACGTATGTGGTGAAAATAGCTGTAAACTATTTGGCATATTGGAGTAACCGACGAAAACTTATGTCTCTCGCAAGGAGCTTGCAAACACTTCTGGGCAAAGGTGATTTTCTTTTCCGTCTCGAGTTCCCCGCCCAAAGGGTAATGAGACTTTTCCTAAATTAACCCTGATTTAGGAGCCCAGTTGCTGTAAGTAAGGAAATCTGAAACAGCTTTCTTATCGAACCAAGGAAATGCCGGAGCAATTTCGCAGTTTACTCTTGAAATGTCTGCCTCGACTAAAGACTGTAGCGGGAAGTCAGGAAGCTGTAAGCTCAATGAATCCTAAGATTAACTATCGACTAACTCTTCTCGTTATCGTAAGCGATTTGAAAAAGTTAGAAATATATTTACCAATAGTTTGATAATTTTTCCTATCGTCAGGAATTGAGTTATCATAATCTGCAGTGCGTACAATTATACAATAGTGGGTTTAAAATCTTTCATTGACTCGTTGCTACTACAAAGGACATTCTCTTCGATGCATGACAGTTGCCAACTAATCTCTTGACTCACCGATAAACATATTTCAGTGGATTTGCTTTACAGTGAATAACACTACTGGATTACAGAGATTAACTTCCTCTTACGGTAACGCGAAAGGTGATTTTTACCGATCGGTGACGACCTAATTCTGTGGATGCGCTTTTTCTATATAATAATACGTGAACAAATTATACATTCGGAGCGGAAAAGGGGAAAAAAGTGTCTTATTCGAGTCGACCGATGGGGGGGGGGCTTCGCTTCACCTTAACATGAGGAATTAGTTTGAGTTGGTAACGGTTGTGTTTGGCCGATGCAATTGTTGGATCGAATGACTAATCCTCCGACCGAAATAACCGACAGAGGGTCCAGGCCCGAACCGACAGGAATGACGCCTCCGGGAGTGGGCTCTCCTCCGGCGGCTGCGCCTCCTGCGGATCACCATACGACGCTCATGGAGGACCCTGATGTCTGGAGGCCTACATAAGTCGCCAGAAACGTTCACTTGCAACCACACTCCACTAACCAGGCAATAATATACCAAGTTCAACGTCACTTACCATGCGATCATTGCACCCTGGCACCGTGTCACAGAATACATATTTCTTCTAACAAGTGTTAATGATTTTTCATACATTCACTATGCATTAAAAAAAATGTTATTGCTTCAAGTTCATCATAATGCAATTTTAACACGTACGAACAGTCATTTGGCCTCCAACTGTGTGTGGATGAAGTTGCATTGATAAACGAATTAAAAATATAGGAGAATGACGTTTTTTCATAGTTTTACCCACACGTTGAACTTTATATACATGTATATGTAATGTTTGAAAGTTCAACTGTATTAATATCTCAATTTTAGTGCCATTGTGCCTCAACGGTGGCTTGGTGTTTCAGCACGTAGCTACGATTCCTGTCTGGATGGCTTCCTGGACCTCGTAGATTATTTTCCTGCCTTGCTGATGCATGACTGACAATATTCCCCTTAGTGTGTTTTTATTAGCAATCGTAGACACATTGATCGTTCCAATGTTGGATTCTGCTTTGTGACTGATGAGGTGATGGAAGTATTTTGATCGGTATTGTGAATGCTGACTGAGCAACATTTTTAATCGATATAGGATTTTCTGACTCGTCGAAACTGTTCCGGAGCAAGTGAACTCTTGTACAATTAATTACTGTGTCAATGGTGGTGCTTCAAAGTGACTGGTTTAATAGAAATTAAAATTTTCCAGTGAGATAGGATGTATATATTTCTGTTAAATGTTGAAACTCTTTTATATTATTATGGCAGATATGAATTCCGCTATGCATCTTATAGGTATTTCTGTCGCCTCGCTTCCACACGACTGGTGGACCTATTAGAAGTTAATTCTGTTAATACCTAATTTTGTAACATGTAGTTTTATTTCTTCCCTCCGTGTGAGCGACTAGAAATAATCAACCATTGTCCTGCTTCACTAATCGAAAACGTACTTAGCAGTTGCGATTACACCTTGAGTACATTTATGCAATTTTAAAGTTATAATATCAATGCCTTATCAAAACCTTATCCCATTATGTTTTGTCTGTAAGCTGTATGGTATTACTGTTTTACATTTACAGCAGATGCTTTGCATACTAATCGATTATCCCTTGAGACGTTCCGTAGAATGTAATTTAAATTACGAACTATGCAGACAATGGAGGTTAGATGGCCTCGAAACACTAATCGCAGCTTCCGCGGTAATTCTTCACACTGACAGCTCTTTTTTATCAGCCAACTAGTGTGTGTGTATGTTTGTGTATATATATATATATCTGATTGTTTAGACCAATGTTGAGCATGATATTACTTTATGATTCATATTTCAGAACTTATGTGGCACCTAGGACCACAGTTTATATCGTTCCCGCATGAGTGAATCTCGTACTTCAATTTGGAGAGACAAAATGGTGCTTTTGCAGTGATTCTTATATTTATAATTGATTCGTTTATTAACTCTAACTCACTTTGTTAATCTTATCTACAGTGTCCGTTAACTAATTCCTCTATACGTTCTAATATTATATTTACATGCTTCACTTTACGTTTACACTAGTTTACACCATTTTTGCACTTACTACTTCTCCTTAGAACAGCTATGTCTATATTAGTTATTTCTTCTACCTAGTTGAAAATGTGTTAGGCCTTAAATACTTTCAAGGAATTTTTACTAATCTAATCTAATATAATAAATTAAGGATAAATTTGATGTACTCATTCGATGTTTTGTTCTACTTGTAACTGAAATTCACGCCTCGGTTTCGTCAGAAAACATTTCAGTCTCTTCTGTCTACATTTTACTATAGCATTGCACGTATATTTGTTAATACCACCCTTTGGTTGCATCGATGCGAGTCAAGTAATCCTCCACATGCTTTTAGCCTACATACGTATGAGCCCCCCTCAGATAGTTAGGATAGGTAGACTTGAATCGATGCAGCTATCCTGTGGTTTGGGACGTCTTTTTTGAAACCTGCCGATCAGAGGCCTTCAAAGTAGCATACCAAGTGATGAATCTTCTCTCTGCAGGGCTTCGCTGGATGAGATGAAAACGAGGGCGGCCACGACGGAAAGCTACTTGCCGACGTCCAGCATGCGGTCCACACTCGTCGAGAACGCTCAACCACTGGGATTCACTGGCACACCGAACAGCAATGTCTGACAACTAGAAATTCATTGCCGGGAGCATTAGTAAGCTGAAATAAGTGACGAAGAGAGCGACTAACCTCAAATGGGTTACCTTTAGCCAAGAGCAGGAAATGTCTTCGGTGCCTTCAGTTACTATGATTCCCATTAATGGTTTATCGGAGAGCTTCGGAGGAACGAAGAATTAGGCTTGGGTGCAGCTCCGAGGCTTCGACTTGTCTAGTCAGTGCAATGTTTTGGCTGAGATTCATTGAGTGCTGGTACATCGAAGGGCTTTGCTTCTTTAATCATAGGCTTCTTCAGGTCGATCCTAGAAGTAGAACAATTTCATACGGAAAAGGGTTTAAAGTGTTCTCTCTTTTTTTATACATGTATAACATCCCATTACTTTACATATCAATAGGAAAGGGATCATAATGCCTAAATGTTTTAGATTTGTTAAACGAAAAAAGTGTTTCCAGTGTTGTTCGATAAATGGTGGAAGAATTAGAATTTGTTTGGTTGATTGTGAGGTCTTAGAGATGATTCGGTGCAAAATTGTGACGAGCTAATTGGATATCAAGTTTCAAGCACTCAACGGAGAGTTTCTGTGCAACCGATGTTAATGGAACGGTCAGGACCACTAATTGGAGTCTAATCTGTTCGTGAACTTGTCTATGCATGCTCGTGCTATGCAAGAGTCGTGGTTTCGCCCTCCGCATTCCTTACTCCTTTCGGTTAATGTATTTATTAAGAGTAAAAGACTTCGCGTGGCGTTCGTTAATCCCTAAATCGATTTCTCCTTAAGAGGACTCATATCCATTTTTTCTGATAGATACAGAAAAAAATGAAACAACATACAAATACAGTTTAAACGTGTTATCGATCATACCTTTACATATTATTATTTTACTTAAGAAACTGCTTTGAGACATTAATTCTATTTTCCAAATAATGCCACTTTATATTCGCGATTAATCTTTCTAAAATTAAAGGGTATCAAAACGAACATTCCTAGTTATTAAGAAATAATTTTAATAATTGAGAAAAATGAATTCAGATTTATATTTCACTTAATTTATGAATCTTAATTTAATGTGAAAATGGGATTAACTTGATGCACTTGTTTTTTGGAAGAGAGCTATTGAAAAAGTAGCCCAATTGTCGATATTGGCTTTATAACGATCTTTAGGAATGTAAAATTATGCATTACATATAGTTATATCTGTAAAAATCAAGATGTTATTGTTGCTTACGATGAAATGTTAAACTAAAGTATTTCAAATTCTGTATGCTTAACTTTTAAGGAAGCAGTTTTAATATCGTCCAAAGTCTCATTTTGTAACTTTTACCCTTTACCCATTATCATCGATGATGTTTCATACTTTCGTCATTACTTTTGTAATGGACCCATTATTAAAGTACATTTTAAGTTTTCCTCTTTCGCGAACAAGGAGAGAGTGCCACCAGGAGGATCCACCTCTTGTTCCGAAGACGTTTAAGGAATATTTAGAATAGATTTATAAGTTAGGTTAATTTGTTAATTTAGCTTATGGACATTTAGAATTTGTGCTTTCGCGAGCGAATGCAGTCAGTTAGCGGCAAGAACGAATGTCAGTTGTAATCGTCACTCTTAAATATCACTGAGCGCATTTCATAAGGTCAAACATCAAAATGCTGGTTAGTTGGAAGGAATAGTTGGAAGATTGGTGAATTCTGTCGATGGCCCTTTGCTCTTCAAAGAGTCTCAAAGTAACAAGCTCCATTTCTTCGTCGGTGGACCAAGAAATTGTAAATGTCAGCTGCCATCTGCAAGCACGTTTTATACTCAGCAGGTGGAAAATAACATTAATTTCCATTGAAATTGTGAAATCGATAAGAATACTGCCTGACTTTGGTGTGGAGATCGCAGTCACAGGCTCCATTGAAGTTAACTAGAGTCGTAGCATAATTAATGTACGAAGCTAGGTTATTGCAGACCAATGAAGTTTCATGGTTTTAAAGACGACCGAAGACGGAAACTACGCCATTTAATTATTCATCGGTAACCAGAGAAGCTGTTAAATATCTTTACTATTATCTACAAATGTAGACAATAGTATAGGATATCGTGTAGTGCACACGAGAATTTGGTGGCATCGTTAAGCTATGCCAAAGCTGATATCTACTCCTGCAATCTTTCTGGTAATATACGAAGTAAGGGAACCATCGAGGAAGAAATTCTTGTTCTTCGCTAACAAGGAATTTAACCGTAAAATTTGTGGAAGTTTCTGCACACTTTTTAAGGTTATAAAAATGTTAACATTTGACTGCGAACTTGGATGTTAGTTGTAGGTACTCTCTCGGTGCATTCGCTATGCATTGAACATTGACTTATATGCGTTAACCTCAATTATGGTTCTCGATCGTAACGCAATATATTTAACCCGATTTGAAGGACAGAATACAGTTCAACGTGCATGTATGTAACCTCTGATGTAACGAAGTTGTCAATATAAATATTGCGTATAGACGAGGTAATTGGAAGAATTTGTTAATTTTTAAAAATAATTCTACACTGGATACGAAACGCATTTCATCATAGATTAGTGGAATTCCATCAGATTCCATTCACTCGAAATAATGCACAATTCGTGAATACGTCATACGTTGTTTTATTCATTTTGATTCTAATTTGCCGCTGTTTACTCCATAGCGGGATGCCCGTTGGCTCGATTCAGTCGCCATTTTTCATTTGGCTTAGATTGGTGGATCGTTATTGGTTCGTATTGAATTTTCCCGAAGCCGGTGATAGGTTGGAACAAATAGGACGATATTCGATGCTACTCGACATCTTTCAAGTGTCGGCAAGTGTCGGTTTGAAGTTTTCAAATTCTTTTCATTATTACTAGTTGTAGCAATAGAGTGAAATGTAGGTATACATTTTAACCTCTTGCATGAATCGTCTAAATTAAGTCGAATACGCGAAAATATTCCGATGTGATCGGATAAGTGAAGAAAAACGTATGTAAAGTAATTATCTGTCAAGTGTAACCTCAAACTTGCTTTTTATTTACTACTCCGTTGTATATTAATGACCTATAAGATTTATTTCTTGCTTGTTTGATCAAAATCCGTATATGAGAGTGTTTTTTAATTATTTGCATTAAAGTACTTTAAATTTGGAGACTCATTACAGGTCTAGACATGGTTTGTACATCTAGCGTTACCACCTGTATATTAGTTTCAGATTTTGTACAGATCTATGTATTTCTATTTTGGCCATAACTTTATTAGAATATTAATTTAATCATTGCTTAGGATTCGAGCTAAATCTGAGAGAGCATCGAGGCGGTCATCGGTAAGTTAAAAAATCTCATCTTCGAATGAACTTTTTATATCTAATAAATAAAGAAGTACACTGTAGTGCATAAATTAATCTTTTTGCTTATGGCTTTGTAAATCCTGTCACCACTGTGGGAATATCTCATTATATGTTAGTTGTTTACGTATTTAAAATTTGTTTCACTAAACTATAAATGAATTTTCATGTATATTTTTACCTTGCTGACTAACACTCCTTAATCTAACACTTTTTGGGAATTCTGTTTTATCAATATAGATACTAAAGCCATCAAAAGCGCGTCAGCCTCTGCAAAATGTGGACTTTAACACATCCTCCTCTGAAAGTAGCCCTGCTACCTCAAAACTCAAGCGACGTGTCAGTTTTGCGGAAAAAAAGCATGTCAAGTGAGTTGTAATGGCAGGCTTGGTTTCTTACGTATTTGAAAATTGATTTCTATACAAGATGTTTCTAAACAAAATAAAGCATACCAATACACCATATTGCATGTTTTTCATTGCATCATTTTTTACTCTGATTTATCCCAGGGAATTCTGCAACTCCGTCGATCAAGGCACAGTCTGGGATAATACCTATGAAGAAAGTGAGTCGAGCTTTCAAAAATTAAACTCACCATCCGATGGCAATGGAATTGCACTGGCCTGTCAGAAGGAAGAAGTTCGCACAATTGTTGAAGTCAGTGAAAAACAAAAACATTACACTGAAACAGTAGTAAAGAAGCCCAGTGTATGCGTAATTTCTGCAGAGACAACTCAGACGGGATTTTTCCTCCGAAGTCGTCAAAGTGATTGCAATGCCATGCAATGTGAACTTGATTTAACCGATCCAATAGGAGGGATCGTAGAAGCAGGAACATCAGAAAAGGACAAGACAGTCAAACGTAGGAGGGGAAGTAAGAGCATCAGTAGTAAAGAAACGAAAATGGAAGAAACTATTTTGTTTGAAGAAGAGGCAATGGAGTTTACCTCCATAGTTTCATTGGCTCCTCAAGCATGTCACTGCGTAGGTAAGGAAAGTGTTTCAAATACTTCTAATGTGGCACAATGCTCCGGTACAGCGACGAGTACAAGATGTATCTTGGACAACAGAGCACCTAACACGAAGGACTGCAAACAATCAGATAAAGAGAAAGGATTTATCTGTAATGATAAAGTGATTTCTCGAAGTGCTTCAGTCGAACCGGAGAGTGCAATAGAGCAACATGGAAATTTCTCCTCAAAGGATGAAATGCAATTCGTTCCAGTAGCTTCTTCCACAGGATTAAGATTAATACCGGTGAGTTCACAAAACATAGCACAAGCAAAAGAGAATGTCTTAACACAGTCAAGATTTGCAGAAGAAAATCTAATTAACTTTACATCGGAGGTTCCTTTAACAAGTTTTTATTCTAACGTAAGATTAGGGACTCCAAAGATTGCTGCTTTTGAAAAAGAAAACATCTTACCGCAACAAGAATTTTGCGATGAGGATGAAATGGAATCGGCTTCTGCAGCAATCTGTACTGAGGAGAGTAATTTAATTCCGAAAGTTATTTTACTTGAGGGAAAGTATGAATTATCACAACAACGTTCTATGCCTGTTTTACTGACATTAAGCAATGCTTTAGTTGAAAAAGAGAATTTGCAACAAGGGGATCCAGAAGATGGAATGGATTTCACGTCAGTGATTCCTCCGACAAATTCTGATCCCAAAATTAATTTGTCCATTATGAAGCATAATTTATTTGAAAGTGAGAGTGGTTTATCGGTAGAAAATTGTTTAGAACATGGTTCTGCAGTTCTTCAAGATTATTTTCTTCCTGCTGCATCCTCAAAGGCAGAGCAAAATGTTCCGTTTAATAAGGAAAAGTTAATAAACCCATCGGTTAGTCAACAAATAGGTTTCACCAGAAGTGAACAAAGTAAGGATGCAGTTTTAATGGCTGGAAAAGATATTGCAGGTGATAGAAGCGATTTAACAGATTTATCAGCACTGCAAAAATCGAGTTTTCATTCAAATGCTGGATCAAATGTATCTGATACCAATCACCCAAAGAATTTGGATGTTATTCAACAGCTGAGTACCGCTGGAAACGAACAAATCTCTGATTTATGTCCGATGGCTAAAAGAAATCCACCGGCGAGCACTGAAAGTGTAATAGATACAGCCATTATTCGACAGTTTGGTTCAGTTAGGAAGGGTCTATATTCTGATGCCTCTTCAACTGCCAAAGGAAGTAAACCGGTTAACAGAGAAAGTTTGATGGATCCATCAATTGTCAGACAAATTGGCTCGGTACAGAAGGAGGAACAGTGTCCAAATCCTTTGGTATTGATGAAAAGAAATGAACTAGTTAATAGGGAGAATATGATAGATCTACAGATAGTTCGCAGAGTTACTCATTTTCCAGAATCTATGATGCTTAGTGTCAATTATCCGAAAGATCAGGGAACGATTCATCAAATGAAGTCTACTCAAAATGAACAGGTATCGATAAATTTCAAGAATCCCGAAGACGTTGGAATTTCTGGAACAACAACCTTAGTACCAATTACAAATTCACGCATTTTAAATAAGGAAAAAGCAATAAATGTTCTATCGGTGCCACTGGAATTATCCACTGTGGTTTCAAGGTTCTCTCGTGCCGAATCAAATAAAGATGACAAAGAATCCAAGAAATCGAAAATAAAGTGTTCGTCGATGTGTCTGGATCCTTTGATGACAAAATCCGAAATTTCGAGTTTTGTTTCAAGAGCTTCAGTGGTTAAGAGTGATGCCACTTTAGAACGAACGAGGACATTGACTCAAGAAGATATCGAAGAGATGGATAAATTACCTTGTAAAAGTGCAAATAAGTTACACAAACTGTTACCAAAAAATGCTCCTATTTCCGTAAATGTTGCGAGAGATTCATCGGTAAGACTCGGAATGGATGGGAGAAATATGACAATGACCTTCAGAGATGATGCCAAATTTGGTAATGTTAAATTAATCGAAGAAGAAGGCATACATTATTTCGAGTCTTCGATGGATACTTCAAACATTAGAAGAGATGTTACTCTGGAGAAAACCAGAACTGTTACCGCAGAAGACATTGAAGAGATGATCGTTTCACATATAGAAACTGAGAGATCTCGATGCAAAGTTAATCAGATGGATGACATTCCTGAAAACGTGTCAATGGAGATGACTGCAATGGTGCCTCAATCGGTAACCTCAATGAGGAGAAGCGATTTTCGAAGAAATGAGAATATTGAAATGGAGGGGATTTATTGTGATCGTAACGAGAAGACGGAAGTATTTCAAGACATGCCGATGGAGATGACCGAAGGAGTTAGAGCTTTTCCTTGGTCAGTGGTTACACCGAGTGGAAATCATCCTCAAAGAAATCTAAATGATGTGTATGGCGAATGTGATGAAAGAACAAGAGTATTTCAAAATGTTTCAATGGAAATGACCGCAGCAGTGCCTGCAAGAAGTAAGAATATTGAAATGGATGAAGCTTGCCGTGGTCCTAGCGAAAAAACAGGAATGTTTCAGAATGTATCGATGGAGATGACTGAAGCACTTCCACGACTAGCAACCGCTATAGGCGTGGATGACATTTTACGAAATAAGATTATTGAAATGGATGGGATTTATTGTGATCGTAACGAGAAGACGGAAATATTTCAAGACATGCCGATGGAGATGACCGAAGGAGTTAGAGCTTTTCCTCGGTCAGTGGTTTCACCGAGTGGAAATCATCCTCAAAGGAATCCAAATGATGTGTATGGCGAACGTGATAAAAGAACAAGAATATTTCAAAATGTTTCAATGGAAATGACCGCAGCAGTGCCTGCAAGAAGTAAGAATATTGAAATGGATGAAGCTTGCCGTGGTCCTAGAGAAAGAACAGGAATGTTTCAGAATGTATCAATGGAGATGACTGAAGCACTTCCACGACTAGCAACCGCTATAGGAGTGGATGACATTTTACGAAATATGAATATTGAAATTGATCCAGTTGGTCATGACCCTACTGAGAGAACAACAGTGTTTCAGAATGTATCGGTAGAATTGACAATGGCAATTCCTAAACCGATAACTATAGTTAGGACAAATAATCTCACAGGAAGTGAGACTGGTACAAGAAAAATGAACAAGATTTTTTCTAATACATCAAAGGAAATGACTTCAGATGTTTCACCTCTACCGCCAGAAAAAATCGATCTCTGTCAAACAAGATTGGCTTGTACGGGTAAAGAAAATGAAGTTCCATCGAACACAACGATAAAGGTAATTTCAGAGTTCCCTACTTTGCCACAAGAAGATAAAGTGCATGAAGCGCGGATGAATATTGCTTCGAATGTGTATGTCGATGCATTGGAAAAGCGAAGTGTATCGAATCCTGCCTGTACGAGGCAAGAAAATGAAGTTGATGTTGCCCATACAACATCGGTGAATACGAACTTAGCCGCAGCTTCACCGTGGAAGGAAAGTGATCTTCATTGGCGAAATTTACTAGAGCTTACTCCTAAAACGTCACGTTTGCCTTTGTCTGTTAATTCTTCGAGTAAAAGAATTTTAAGTGAAAAGAGGGCTCGCAGTAAACTAATCCAGGAAAAGGTAAAGGCATTAACAGGAAAACCTAGAATTTCATTAGCCAAAAGTCTTTTAGAGCAAGAAGAAGACCCGGAGGAAACTTTCGAATTCCTTATAGAAGAGATGAAAACTATGAATAAATCACCCTCTGAGCTGGATGATAAAGAAGAATCTCTAGCTGAACTCAATGAACCTTTTGTTAATAACGATAAAAAAATAAGTAAAGCTCCTTCATCTCGGTATACTTATGTCGTCACTGACCCAAAGTTTATTAAACCTGGTTCTTCGACACATTTAGGGTTGTTAGAAAACGTTTCATCAGAGCCTATTGGAGTAATCTCACATCTTTTCGATGGGCCCTGCGATGCTGTGGAGAGTTTCCAGAATCCTGAGATTGTTTCATGGGACTCAAAGAGGAATAATTTCACCCAAGAGACCACGAAGGTTGAAAATTGTCAAAGTACTGGTGCAACTTCGAAACCTAGTATGTTAAGATCGGACACTTACATTATAAGAAAAGAAGACATGGACACAAAAAAATTAGATTTAAAAGAAAATCTCAACAAAGTTCAAGATAAAAGAAAATTGTCTGTAATTTTTTCGAGTGATTCAGTAATTTGCACGGAAAATGTGAATTCTCCATCTGGAACACATTGTAGTTTACCCATCGACGACACGATTTCTAAAGAAGACATTATTTTATGCACCGAAGACGTACCAACAAGTCCTTCGTATCAGAAAGATCCTTTTCAGTTTGACGCGGAGGATCCTTTCGTAATGTTCAGGCAAGAATGTAGAATGATATCTAGGATGATCGAAGCAGCTATAGAGGAAGACATCGAAGAAGAAGATTTCCCCACCGAAGAGTGTCCTGAATTTTTGGCTCTCGAAGAAGACAATGGTGAAATTCAGAACTCTGAACAACTTTTAAATGAAGTTTGCCCTGTCAAGGAAATAAATGAGGAATCTAGTGCCGCTGTTAAAGAAGACGTAGTTAATAAAGATTATTTTGATATGCTGGCTGAAAGTATCGAGACATTTAACAAAAGGTAGGTTCGCAGCATGATCTATGTGATGAAAAATATATACAACCGTGTTATACTGTGTAAGAACAATATATATATGTAAATGCATTAATTACAGTCTAAAAATGGTATGTTTTAATTAAGAAGTGTTTAAACTTTTTTTTTAATTTCATTTTTACAGAAAAGATTGCATCTGGGATATCAGGAGTTTAAAGAAGGAATTAATTTCTCTTGGCTACATGTCAAGTTCCCTTGTTTTCGTAATACTATTTCAGAATAATATTGACGGTACTGCTAATACAATACAAACGATAAAAATTGTTTCACGCCTCACAGGTAAATGTTTAATTTGCCAATTAGAAGTTAAATTAGGGGCGAATTAATTATTTGCAATATTAAAATGTTGTTTTATGTTTATTCAGAAAAGGCCGAGAAGATGATAAAGATTGTTCATCGGTTGATTATCGATAAAATAAATCCTGAGGATCTCGTCAAATCATTTAGGACTCATCAAGATGTTATGCCACTGATCGAGCACTTTTCCACCGAAGTCAAACTTGCAATAGATTTTATGTACGAATTAAAACGATTGGAGAACTCGAAACTGATGGAAGTTGATATCGATAGGTGTGTACCGATTTGTTCATTATGGCATAATTCTACATGGTCGATAAGTGATTAATTTATAATTTTAAAATAGTTTCACGTTATCTGCAACAATGGAAATACATTAACTTTTAATTCATTATACTTTTTATTTACTTTTCTTTAATAACTAACAAGTATTTCTTACTTCTCAGGATACGTTTTACGATTTACACTAAAAGGATGGATATAGTACTAAATATTGTAATGCAGTTGAAACCTTTTAACAAACTCAACTGTAACGACATCGAAGTGGCGTGTGTCTTAGGCAGCGTAAGGTCAGTCTATAATTCAAGTTCTAGTTATAAAAAGAATAGTAACATCGATGTTTGTACATAGTTATCATTATCTAAGTAATATAAGATTTCAAAGAAACAGAGAAAACAATAAGAAAATTAAAATGAGAATAATTGCATCGTTAGAAGTACACCTATCGAATGATAAGTTAACTTTATAATTGTATTTACACATTTCCAGAATAAATGATATAAAACAATTGATTACGAATGTAAAGAAGGATCACCTGTTTCTGCGAAGATATATGAACGACGTAAGGCAATATATCGAACTAATGGAAGACACCAACCCATCGAAAACGTTTAGATAAGAATAATTGCTTGCATTAATTCAGTCTGCGTCGGTAAGATAATTATTCTTATTACAAGTTAAACACAAATGGTATAGTTATTTTTATAATAAATAAGTGAACGGAGAACCGATCGTCGACGATGATCGATAACGTACAAGGCATCTTGATATTTATATAAACACGATTATATGGTGGATTCCACGGAAATATTTGACGCTCAAGCAGGAAGTTTCGCCCCGCTCTTGGGAAAGAAACGGCCGAGACTTTCTTCCGTCGCGTTGGCTGGCGCAACGGGCGCAACGCCGTCTCCGTCCGCGTGGGCGTTCGGGCCCGGTTTTACGTGATTTCGTAACGACCGGCAGAACCGGAGATTTCATTCATCGCCGACCGATTGGCGGGGGCGAGCGCCCATACGATCCATACGATCCATACGATACTCCGCGACCTTCGTGGATCGCGACGCCATGACTAGGGTAGTCGCCCATTAATCCTTAGCGTATCCTTTGACCCTTTTGCCGCGGGCAATATTAATTTTTATGACATTCGTGGACTAAGGCGACGTTGCAACGAAAAAGTTTATAAAAATAAAAAAGGACGGATGTTTTGGGACGCGTCGAGCCGCGGGGGAAGTGCCCAATCCGGTCCTCCGGTTCGTCCCGAGCACATCCGTGCTTTTCTAAAGCGTTTCAACGAAATGACGAGAAATTCCACATGTAAAATACGAGTCGGTAGGTTGCGGTCGAGGCAGAGGAAAAGCCCCGCTCTCGAAGGAGGTTCGGCGGTGCCCGCCGTAGGCCAAGTGGGCGTACGGGGTCTCCGTGTGCCATACATGGCTATGCTATGTGGAAACCGAGAGACAGAGGAGGACGGTCCCCACGCGGGCACGCGTGCCGAGAGGGTGGGGGGGTTCCCGTGGGCACGAGTCGAGCTCCCGACGCAGTGCCCGGCTGGTACCCGATGGTACCCGATGGTACCCGGTGTCACCCGGTGTGTTTTCCCGGTTTGTGGTTCGAGCTGCACCGCTTGTCGGAAACGAGGTGAGTCAACGATTTCATTAGCGCAAACCGATAATCGGTTAATCACATCAGCAAATTGACGATACGTCGAGTCGGTCGTCGAGTCGGTCGTCGACGGTCGAATGACTGAAATCTATCGGGCATGCTCGTGAGGTGTCGGGGGAGCATGGGAGAGTACGGGAGAGATGGCTAAAGAGGGAAAACACATGTGATTGCAGGAAAAATCGTCCGGCGTGTCGGCGAGATGAGCTCGCCAGGAGAGATCGGGCGTGGGAGATGGGCCGGTGCGTGAGCGGTCTTCCTTCCTCCGGGCCGCCGAAGATGGAAGCGGTCGGTCCGAGGGCGCGGAGACGGCGGGACGGCGCAAGCGCGCTCGGGTGAGTAGCGTTTTCGACGTAGGGCGCGAAACCTCGCTTATCGAAGCGCGAGTTTGCGTTTCTTGATTCATGACGTCCCCGACGCGCATCCCCTTGCCTCCGAGGAATACAAGAAAATATCCCGTAAAGATAAATCGTATCGCGTAGACGAGACAAGGTCTGCCAGGAGAACCCAACGTTTCTACGTTGGGTAACGTTAAGGCGTCCCATGGACACGCGATTCGAGTTCAAATTCTCAAGATCGAACGGCCGCTAAATCCCTGGGACCGTATATAGGAAAAATTCTTTTTGACGATTGAAATTTCACGAGCCGAAGTTTCAAATGATTCGGTGCCCCCGGTTTGGAGAAAAGTTTCATCGATGTCTTGACCTTTTTCAATGTACGCGTCAACGCTTTCGTATCGCCTTAATGTCACCCGTAGATCCGCGATAGCCAATCAAGAGATAGAATTCTAAAAGGGTGGGTTCCGGACCCAGGTGTCCGCTGAGGTCGTTAATAACGGGTTCGGTTGGTTCCGACAATACCGACTGTACCGACGCCGAAGAAACGCATGAAGAAACGATTCGAACTGGATCGACCGCTTCGAAGCTTCATCAGGAATTCTTCTTCGGTTCTGCAGTTCTCATCTGACCCGCGAAGATGAGATCAAACCCCGGCGTTCTCACATGGAAAACGTGATTTCCTCGTAACGGATAAGGAAGCCGGGAGGATTCTGGTTCTTCGTCTCGGCCCGTCGCCATCTTCTTTTGATAATGACGCGATACATTTTATTGCGACTCCCGTTCGGTCTTCCCGACAATTTTCTTCTCTGATTCTTTTTTCCCCGTTTCTCAACGATAAGAAAGAAATATTTTATGTCCATTTTGTACTTTAAACCGATTCGAATGGGAGGAAACATGTGGTATTTATCCGGAAATATAGGATATCTCTTAGCCTTTCTTGAAACGAAGCACTGCAAAGTCTGCTTCCTGTTCGCAGCGTTGTTCTTAAAGTAATTGTCCTTTATTCGTCTCTTTATCTCCCTTTTTCTCTGCGGCAGTTTCCTTTTCCGCAGCCGAAAGCTTAGCTCGTTTCTTGCCGAGTAGGTGTTTGCCTCTCAAACTTTAAATATTGCTAATTACGTCTCGAACAAGTTCCAAGGGTAGACCTGCAGAAAACCTTGCCAATGTGGATGCGTCCAAGGGTCTGTCCACTTCTGGATACTTCATCAACGGATTCGTGCAATAGAGATACATGCTATTGTAATCCGTATCCGGGATTATGATAAACTTGTCGTAAATCTTCTTGAAAGCTGCTGAGGTCGCCAAGAAGAGGACCTAAAAGAAAAGAATCGTCACCTAAAAACCTTAAAGATTCGGTGAATATTTATGAAGGTGATCGTCCATGAACATATTTGGCGCGAAACGCAATCGAGATTTTGTCGCGTCCCATTTTGATCTCTCATCGCGTTGCATAATCGTGGACCTTTAAGTAGTTTTCAAACCAAAGACTTATATGATTTCAGATATCACTTTTTTATGAGTATATGACATTATATACTTTGCTCGCTAAACCAGTAAATAATCTGCTAAACCGTGAACTGGCCGAAAACTGGCGATAACTTTTTAATCATTTCTTTCAGGATGGTGGAAACATTTCTATTACTGCTTCTGGTGGTGGCCTTTGTGGCGACATCTTCGGACATTTCGGAGGACTACATCAGCGCAACGACTACATCGCAATCTCCGCCCAACGAAACATCATGGAAACCACCGGAAGTTTCAACAACCATGGCCGCCAACCTTTCCGATACAGTCTGGGAATGTCCAATTATAACCAACAATGCCGTCGAGTGCTCCTGTGACTTTCCGCATACCTTGAGGTGTACCGGGGACAGGAGTGCGTTGGAAGTATGAAATAGCTCACCGAATAATTTAATAATTATTCAGTAAGAATATGCAGAATGTAATTGTAAGAGCTAAACGTTGATTTATTTTTTAAAATGTCTATGATTCTCACGAATAATGCCAATTTTCTTTTTAAGGCCCGGTTCCACAACTCGAGTTAAGCGGAGATTAATTGGTATTCAGCGGGATTTATATCGGGTGCAAACCCGTTAAACCTCGGTTAACTCGAGTTGTGGAACCGGGCCTATGAGTACGAGATGAATTGGACAAAAATTCGGTGCAATTCAAAGGTGGTCCTCGATAAGGCGTTTGGCTCCTTTCATTAAAGACGAAATACTTATATGGCAGATATTTTGGGGTATTATATTCTGAAATTATCCACAGGTAATCGGCAGACATTTGAGGAACAGTCGTCCTGGAAAAATATCACTTTTGGACATCACGGTGGCTGGGATTTCCACACTTCCGGCAAATTTTCTAGAAGACGTCGCTCTGCACGGATTGGTCGTTTCCACTGGAGAACTGCGTCGGGTCCACGAGAATGCCTTCACTGCATTGGCTAGACCTCTGCAGGCTCTTGGATTGCCCAACAATCTTTTGGATTCCGTTCCAACCGTGGCTCTGAAGCACATAATCGGATTGGACAGATTGGACTTGTCCCATAACAAATTGAAAACCCTAGAAGCCGACTCCTTCAAAGTAAATTCCATTCTTATAAAATGATATAACATGCAGATTGGGAATCCATTTTCTGACGGGTCAGAGACGTGCCAGAAATATATACATAACGTTCTGCTATTAATGAAACGTAAATGTTTTTCAGGGGCTGTCGAATTTAATTTATTTGGATCTTTGTGACAATCTACTCTCGCAACTGTCGCCGCAAGCATTTTCGGCAGTTCCGGCTTTGCGGTCTCTGAAGATGAAAGGAAACCGACTGAGCGTATCGGCACTTTCAGCCCTCAGAGGTTTGAAGAATCTCGAAGAACTCGACCTCTCCAATAATATGCTTCTGGGACCAATGGGACCGAATCTTCTCCCTCGGATGCCCAAATTGCGATTTCTTACCGTCTCTGAAAATGAATTAGTGAACGTTCAACAAGGAGCATTAATTGGACTTCCGAACTTGACTTCGCTAAGTCTCAGTCACAACCAGGTAGGACTCTCCTCTGAACCTCTGAATCCATTTGATTACATTCCCCCGGAATCGTGACTATTACTTTTGGAAGTCAGAAATCTCAATCATCGATGTATCTTCGTGTCCATAATATGTGAAACGCGTTTAATAAAAATTAATGGAAGTCCATTTTCAGATCGACGTTCTGGAGGACCATTCCTTCAAGTACTTGTCAACTTTGACTCGGCTAGACTTGGCGAATAATCGCATAGTCGCGGTATCGAGTGCATCGCTGGCACATTTGGACAAATTGACGACCCTGGACCTGACCCATAATTTTCTAAGGTCTTTAACCGCGGACCTGGTGGTGCCATTGAAGAGTCTGCAAGATCTGCTGCTGGACGACAACGACATCACGATGGTGTCCAGCGACGTTCCCACTTCCAAGCTCCACCTGAAGCGCTTATCTCTTTCCGACAATCCTTTAAACTGTGACTGTACCCTGTTAGAGTTTGCCAATTGGCTGAGCAACTCCACCCTGGACGAGGAGGACAAGGCTTCGGCAGTTTGCGCGACTCCTCCTGCTCTGGAAAACGGAATCCTAACTCAGGTTTCACCTGGGAGTCTGCTTTGCGGGGAACCAACCCCGCCGATCATGACCAGGGTTCCTCTGGCTGGGGCCCAATTGACCTTAAAAGAATTCCGCTATGATAGAAACACCGGAGTTAATTTACTCTGGCATGTGGAGCCTTGTACAGAAAGATACACTTGTGATACTTTAATAGTTTACGAGACCGTTGGCGACAGCGAGGTCCAGACCGAGTCGAGTCCACTTCGTTGCGACTCCAGGCTCATGAGGGATCCCTGTTCGCTGCCTGTATCCATACCTTCGTCCCTCCGACTGCAGCCTGGACATAAGTACAAGTAATCATCGGCATCTTACAAAACTATTTTACTCCAGAGATTGGTTAGACTATTTGCTTCCACAAGGGTGAACCCCTGACAAGAAAAAGAAACGATCACTTCACTGGGGCAACTCGAATTTTATTTATCGTTTATTTATCAGTTGTTCCTGCAGTGAGAGCGAAACTTGGTCAATAATGGACTAATCGTTGTTTCAGATACTGCGTGGTGTTGCTGGTGCCAACCGGCTATGACGATGTATCCCTCGGTCTGGGGTGCAGCGACGTGATCACCCTGGAAGAAACGACATTCGATGGTTGGCGGGAGCAATCCGCGGTGTCTGGGTCCCAGGATGTGATCGTCAACCCCAGGATAACAGGAGTCCACGTAAACGTTTCGGAGCAGGGCTTCCTCCACGTGGATATCGGTCTTTCCGAGGAGTCCGCGAGTAACCTGGATTGTCAGGTCTCGGTGGTGGTGTTCGCAACGGACTCAGTGGTTCATCGCAGGAAGCTGAACTGCACCTTAAAGTTTGTCACGCTAAGTGGGCTGTTACCAGGAAGATACACGGTGTGCGTCAGTTTGGACGACGTGGCCGATGAAGGGCTCCCACCAGGTTCCCAGGATTACGGGAGGTCTAGATGCGTCGAGGTGCAGGCATTTCGACAGTACACGGAGATGTTCGTCGCTGCGGTCGTTGCAGCGTTTTGCGGAGCTCTCGTCACCGTTGGCCTCATCTGTCGAAGTCTGATCAGGCGGGCCAGACATCCACGTATTCAGACTCCCTGCTTCTTGCCTGCTCAAGAATTCGAAATCACGCATAAAGCTCATTACATTAAGCTCCTGGCGACGACAAAAGTCTGAAGCATCCCCGAGACTCTGCGTGTCGTACCGTTTTCCTTTTTAAATAGAGGGGAACGAATTCAATTTTCTAACGAAGTGCAGGGCTCCTATTCTCGAGTTAATATGCATTTTTTTCGCGTACGAAGAGATTCGCATAAAAAACGTTCTATTGCTGCGAAGCCGCGTTGGTCAACGTTTGAAAGTCGAAAACGAAACCGTTAATTTCGTATGCAAAACTTGATCGTCTGAACTCGAAAATCGGATCCCTGGTCACCGATGGACTGATTTATCGAGGAGAGATTCTTTTTTGTACATTGTTTCTATTGTAGCAAAATGGTGCCTTCGATAATGACCATATTGTGCATAACGGAGCTGTCCATAAAACGTATTTATAAGTTGGTCAGCCTAATTGTCAAGGCAGAGCATTATTTACAGAACTCGTTAACTTATTCGCGCAGGTCGAATCGTTTTAGTAAGACCTGACATAGGATGTAATAGCAGCCTTTTAAGGGCGCCACCTGAAGCTTACTTAATAATACTGACAAATTAGTGATAATCGCGGGTGTATGTATATTCGGACGATTTACGAATTCTGTTATTAACTTCATCCGCGCTTGAGATATTCCTGTCAATGTCATGAATATAAATATATGTATTTTTTAGAGCGAATCATTAATTAGATATAGCGGACGGTTAAACATTCCATAAACCGTGTACGATGACTCTTTATGTATATTGCATCGACGTGAGGTGTATGACGGTAGTTTTTGCGTAGACAATGGAACGCAATGCCATACGTTCGTGTACAAAAATGAACAATTACCTATAAACCGATATTATTAAATAATTATAAAATGTAAGAATAATCCATTTATGTATGGCCTAATAATTGTCCTTGATAAGTGCGTCGCAGAATGCTTATTTAATAACATTGTTCTTTAACGATGGTAATGCGTGTAAATTCCGACGCTTACGTAGATCTTAAGATTTCGATTAGATTAGGCTCCTGACATGTTAACCGAAATAAATTTTGTTATTTTTCAATCGTTTAGTATTATACAAGTAGCGCGAGCACGTAAGTTCTCGAGCTCCACCTAGCCACCCATCCTGTTAATCTCCCCGTCACGATGGGATTTTCTTCATTTCTTCTTGCGAGAAAAAACGACCTTAAAATAACTTAAACACATTATTTTACATAAGATTAACCTACACGACAGACCACTTGCGCAGAAAGCAAGAGATAGGAGCAAGATAAAAGATTTCCAGAAGGGCCTAAGTTACTTCGACGCAAAAGCGGTAGTAAAAATAGTACAGGCGATCATACGGTCCAACCGGTCCAATCACCGCCGGCGACGCACGCTTTACCTTGTGGCCGCCAAGGGGCAGTGTGTGCTGCAAAGTGGAGGTTAGGTCGCACAATTACGCATGCGGCATACTGTGCACTACCAACGATTGCGGGATTTAAGCGTGGACAGTGTCACGTCAGTAAAGTCTAAATTCGTGTGACTCGGGGGCAAATTGGGCAAATGCAGGCGACTGCGGCCGACTGCACGACCGGACAACCTATGCCAACCGTTCGCAAGGTCCAGCAACGCCTTGTACGCAATCCGTGAGCAATCGCCCAGTCATCTTTGTTCTCCCAACTCATATCTGATTCCTGCTCCTAGGTTTTGTCAGACCCCGATCAATCCTGTCGCGTTTATAGACGTAATTCGGACAAGAATTTCATTACATTGTTTTATTACGTCTCATGTGTTGTATTTATAGTAAGTACCCTTTTAGTATACGTACACAATTATCGAATATTTCGAATATAACCTAACTTTAGTCAATCGTAATCTCGTTTCAACATCTTGATTTGGTCACTTTTAACAATGTCCTTGAATAGTATTGCAGGGCATATATTGTATGTTGCTTTAAAAAAGAAAGTTTTTAAGCTTAACTCTTAGCGCGTCGCGAGTTGCGGAACGCTATGACGAATGTCTCTGTAGCGGAGCCAATGGAGCGCTAAGGGTTAATAAAAGCTAAGCGTAATTGATTGTTTATTTTAATGGATCGATACCATCTATTTTATTAATTTTAAATTTACTTATTAAAGTTATCTTACATGGTATTTGTAGTAATGCGGTATAGTTTTACCGTAAAAGAAGATACTTCCTTTTCCGATGTTAATATGTTATTAAAATATGTATATTATTAAAAATACTTTCAGTAAGATTTAACGATGCAACGAGAAGAGAAGCAGCTTGACTCTGCCTTAGAGGCCAACTTAATGCGTGTCAATGATTTAAAGGCAGCAATTGCTGCAATGATTTTCAAGATCGAACACGAATACGAATCCATGAGTTGGCCTAATTTCCTCGATAACTTTGCATTAATTTCTGGACACGTAAGTGTTTTAAATTACGTTAAAAATTACATTTTAAATAATGAATTGTTACTTAAAAAGAATGAATTATTTGTCACTGGATTGAAAATATTGAAATAAATATTAATTATGAAAAAAAATATTGACCATTAATGCATGAAAATAGAATATACCGATAAGTGAATGAAAAATGCTTTAATATGTTGTTTTCTGTAATAGTTAACAAGTTTATCAAAGATTCTGAGCCATGAGAAAGCACCGAATCTAAGAAGTTTGGCGGTTCTGCCTTTGTTGTTAAGTCCTGAAAAAGACGAAGATCTAATGCGACTCACGGAAGGCCGTATCTCCACGTTTGCTCACGACCTAGTACCTGACTACCTTCGTACAAAACCAGAGCCACAAGCTGAGCAAAAAATGATGCAACTGGAGATTAAGGCTGGAAATTTGAGCTATGATACGTCCCTCGTAAGTGATTTTATACCAGATCTTTACATTTTCTTTCCATTCTACCTTCCACTTTTTCATCTTTCTTCTTTTCATGCTATTGTAAAAATGCAATAATAGTTTTAGTCATCAAATGTTACATGTTAAGTGTAATAATTAAAACGAATAAAAGTAGATAAAATAGACAGATATTAGACAAACATGTTGCACATTATATTGAATACGAACTGTACTTGGAGAAATCGAAAGGTAATTTAAGGCTTATTTATTTCTCTGTTGACGTGCTAACTAAACGACAACTAGGACTGCAATGTAAGCTACTATCAGTTGGTTTTAGCTTCTTTAGACCGTTCCATTCGCTTCGGACCGAGATCTCCGGAATCCTAGCGTCTCGCAGCAAGTTTTGATTAATATCAAAGCAAACCACTATTTTATTAAGTACTCTGCAATTTATAGAGCTGGTTGTTTGAACACAAAAAGTGACTATGATCAATATTTCCTTTGAAATTCTCAAATAGAATTACATTTCGTACAAAGACTTTACATTCGGAGAATTAATTCCAGCAGGATTGACGTTTTTCTATTAAAAGCTTTTTCATACATCGACTGTTAAATGTGACGTTGCATTCCTGAGTGGTCGAACTGTAGAACCGATGTATCGATGAGGGTTTTTCTAGTTTTCCTCTCTGTCGCTTAATTTCCTTATCATTGTAACGTCCGATCGATCCGATCAGCGAGTGGAACGCATGCCGATTACTGAAAATCGAATGACTAACGAATCTCTATACGGTTTCAGAAACAAGTAGCTCAGTATACGAAGGTTATTGGACACGTCTGGGACATTGCCAACAAAGCTCGAGAAGAATGGGAGAGCGAAGCTGGTTCGAGGGCGACCCAAGCACAAACTAGCAGCGCAGCTGACACTCATGCTCTGGTTGCTGCGGTGGGCATGGGCAAAGGACTAAAGGTGTGACCGAAAAAGATCAAATTTCATTTCAGTTATAACCTCTTAATATATTCTTCATAATAGAAATTCTTACTTGAGATCTCATTAATTTCTTTACTTAGTTTCGTGTTACGGTAACTTAACTACAATATGTAATAAAAAATATTAAGGTAAATATATTTATTATATTAATGTTTCAGTCTGATTCGGTTCAGATGGTGCAGTCCGGAGTAAATCAAGTGTCGAGTGGAATGATAGTGGGCAGACCCGGAAGCCAACCTCAGCCCTCGGGACAAGGACAAATGGGCAATCCACAAAGTATGTCGAATTGTATAAAGTCAATGTTTACTGCTTTTTAAACAGGATGTTTAATGTTTTATTGCTTTCAGTGGGTCAGATGGGAAAGGCTCCTAGTGCCATTAAAACGAATATCAAGGCTGCTTCTCAAATCCATCCTTATGGACGATAAAGTTTGCACGTACGTTACTCTATGTAAGTTGGTTTTTATTTTTTTTCATGTATACTAAGGATATGCAGGACGCGTTACACGTAAAAACCAGGTGAATGTATGTGCCTGTGTAACGGATGCAATTGAATGCGACGAATGTCAGTTAGAAGAGAGATCATTTTCATAGCAGCTAAAAAATGTCTTTAAATAAATACCCGTTGGCTTAGTTGCTCGAATAAACAACGAAAAGCGATGTCGACGCTGTTCAAATGAACGGTAATGGAACGAGGGTGTTATCAACAATTATGCGGGGAGGAAATGATGTGTAACTTTGCTCTCGTAATTCGAGGTTTCCCAGTGAAACGGCGATTATGAATATTATTTACGACTCCGAGAATCTGTATACCTCGGAAGAAATATAGAAAGGAAGAGACGGTGCTAAGTCGTACCAACTTCCGTTCCTGGCCGTACATTTTATTTGAGTGAAAGTGAAACTCACCTTTCTCGCTTAGTCTCCTTCTGGACGGGCCTCGAAATGATTGCTTTCGGCAGTTCTCAGACGACGAAAGATACGTCATTGGAATGGTCTTTATGCCGCGCAATATGCACTAAAACCAGGCTGACATTTAGGACCTATCTTACTTTATATAAGCGAAAGACGTATCGTTGTTATCGGCGGTAATTGTAGGGTAGGATCGTTAAACTGTCGGCCGCATTATTTATTTACTTATTTTATTATACCGTATTCAGACTTGTGTAAGAAATTTGAGGAGTACGTCGATTAAAATGAGCAAAATGAGCGTTTCTTGAAAAAAGAGTGCAGGAAAATGTAGGATAGAAGTTACCCGAATCGGACGCGTTTCGGTTCGGGTAAGTTCTACGAAACGAGAAGCGAGCGGGTGGTCGCCGAAGAGGAAGAGGAAGAGGAGAGAGAGAGCTGCCTCCCACCTGGTCGAGCCGCGACCTCTCTTCCCTCTCACTCGGCCGGCAACTAAAACTCCGGGATGTTTTGCGATCCGGCACAGTCCGAGTCTTCGATCGGCGTCGCGCGAATTGTGGATTTGCCGGATCGCGGAAAGGGGTTAAGTGGTTTCGAGGAACGGATATAAGGACGGGAACGAGATGGCCGCCGCGGCGATCCCGCAGCTCCTGCAGCTCTTGGCGGCGACGCTCGTCCTCGGGGGTGGCGCCCTCGCCGCTGCCGAAGCCGATCCCGACCCCGACCCCGAGCCGAGACTCTCGCAGGTTCGTTTCCCTTCAAAACATGAGTCCTGGCATAGTATTTCTTCCACGGTATTTCTCGCGAGAAAAGAGCGTGACGAGTACGAGGTGCCGTTCCCCTTTCTTTCTCTCCCCGTTGCGGATTAGCGAATTCTTAATATTAATTGGAAGTAAATCTCTGGCAATTTACTTTCTCCGTCTGTCGCCTTCGGGTGAGGAAAGAGAGGGGCATACTTTGCCTACCTCCGCTTTACGAGAATGCCCGCAGGCATGCCGCGCGTTATTTGTTCGAGGGCTCGGCAATACCTGAAAACATCGTTACCGTCGCGTAGTTTAACCATTTGCTCGAGAACGCTCTCGAAAGAAAAAGAATTCCAGTCCAGTGTCTCTTTTCGTGGTAATTCGAAGTGGAGGCGATGGAAAAAAGGGAGGTGACGGAAAAAAAAAAGAAAAGGGAAAGATAAGCGGGGACGCGGGTCGCAATTGGTAAATAAATAAAGCCAGGTACGATGGGGTATACTCCGGTGCCGTCTCTCTCGTCAGTTGCGGGACTTTCACTTGCAGATGCGAGATAGACCAGACCCTCTTGTCCGGGAGGAGGCTTCGACAATTAACGATCGTTAACGACCCTCTCCGACCCTCCGACCCGAATGCGCGTCATTTTTAGTCACTTCGTTTGCAAATCTCTATCGAGACCGACCTCGCGTTTTCAATATCAACAAATACGTTTCACGTATTCAAAACGTAACGGATATTGGAATGCGCATTATTTCATCTAGTTTTATTTCATTTTGAGAGTTTTGTCGTTGCACTTTACGGTCCTTCTGGATAATTTGAAGAGAAGAGACGTCACTGGATATAATCGTACTTTCGAGTCTCGGCGGGGAATATCCTTCCGTTTTAAAAGGAGAAAAACGACGAGAGGGTTAAATGTCGGTCCGTTGATAGGTGAGCGTAGTTCCACTTTCCTGTCCCATTTGTGGCGAACTCGATGGATGTACGATGGACCGACTCGGGACAAGTATTCCTATCTCTCTTATTTCTTCGATTCGGATACGGAGCTCGAGAAAATCGCCGAGATCGCCGACATCTCGTTAAGAGAAACTCACGGAAACGAATGCGGCCGGGCCCGTCGAAAAACGTAAAAAACAAAGCGAGAATACCGGGAATGGCTTGCCGATCTCTTCCGGCGTCCGCGGGGAAATGGATCGATTTTAGCGACATTCCTGTCTACGCGATCAGGTAAGAGAGAGAGAGAGAGAGCAATTATCGGGACCTGATTCTTTGTGGCCGGACGTAGAATTTCTTTCGAATTTCTTCGGAAGAGAATCGTAGTCGTGCCGAATGACTTCCGGGAGGCACGAATTGTATTTTAATCCCACCGAGAGCATATTACGGTTGTCCGGATCCGCGATATCACTTGGGAACTTCTTTCCCGCGTCGAGGAAAGAAGAAAAGAAACGACGAGCTACCGTAAGGTAAATAAGTATCCGGTCACCGCGGTACTCTCGAAGGGCTGGACGCGGCCATTTCGAGATCGTCGTAACCGGCTAAACTCGATGGTGAAATTTCCTCGGAGCCTCCGAGCTTCTTTTCCCCCGGCGAGAGAGCGAACGGCCGAGCATATGAAAGTTCGATCATCTCGGGCAACGGGGTTACCGGAACCCCGGGGCCGAACAGGCTTTTCGTTTCAATTTTCGACAGAGTGACGACAAGATTTGCATCCCAGTGAACGAAGGTCAATCGTTCGATTCCGGGACAATCGACGGATCAATGACGGATCAATGACGCGAAGGACGGCGAGGGGCAAAATTCGAATTTCTTCTTTCTCAAGATTTCACAATAGACCATCCGTAGCGAGACCGTCCCCGGCATCGAACGATAAGAGAAACGTTTCATCGGGCCGATCTCTCCCTCTCTCTTTTCCTGGACTTAACGGGCCTATCGTTTCGTAATGGACATCTCGAATGACGATGCTTAAAAATGTCATCGTTAGGGGAAAAAAACGGTCCGTTGGCCATTTTGAAAGTGGAATCGCGTGAAATTAAGGGCTTTTCCCTTTGCTCGTGGAGTGGATACATCGACGTCCCCCCTTATCGGGAACCTCGGGGGAGCACCGCAAACAATAGGTGAAGGTGAAGGATGTTCTCGGAACTCTCTCCGAGGATATTCACCGATCGGGAACGTCCTCGAGTCGTCTCCCTTTATTTACCCGTCTGGTCGGTCTTTTTTTCTTTTTCGCTGCCTTCCCGATTGGACGAAGCGTGCGACAGTTTGAACGAAAGCGAAATTGATCCCGAATTTACGTAATAGCCGACAATTTCGCGCACGAGCGAGTCCGCTCGGTTTCACGTATAATCGTCGTACTCCGCTGGGCACATCCTTTAACTTCTTGCCGACCGATCTTTGATTGAAAATCCGCAACCGCAACCGCGCCATGGGCGCCATGGGCGCCG
This sequence comes from Orussus abietinus, assembly GCF_000612105.2. NCBI lineage: Eukaryota > Metazoa > Arthropoda > Insecta > Hymenoptera > Orussidae > Orussus > Orussus abietinus. Next base: position 78,703 of record NW_019394887.1, on the reverse strand, counting down.
TGTGCTCGGATAAACCGCCGAAGAAGAAGGGAACCGTTTAATTGGACATTCGGGATATCCGCTCCTTCCTCGAAATCTCGTCAATCGTTTATTCCGTGTCCGAATTAGCATATTCGGACTCGACCGGCTTCCTCGTAACTAGGAGTCTCTTTCGCGCTTTCTCCTGGAGGGAGGAATGTATTTCATTCCGGATCTCTTTCCGATGCTCCGGGAAGTGCCGAGGCACGCGAGAGCCGTCGACGGGATCGCTTTCTTCTTCTCTTGTTTCTTTCGCTCTCCACCGTTCGCAGATAAAAGACGACCCAGTTCGAGGTGATCGACTGTCGGAAGTTCGGTCACCCGGACGGGAGTAATCGGCGATCGATCCGATTTGTCGCCATCTTCGGTTTTATTATCTCGAAGTTAATGACGACCAGTGCCGACGATTTCTCTCTTGCCGCGGTCGATGAACCTCTCCGAGAAGTTGGCGCGATTCTCTTCCTTTTTCCCCGGGCACTCCGAAGCTCGATTTGATTTTTCTCGGGGGGCATTTGAAATGAACGATTCCTCGTTTTCGGAGGAGGACGGGTCTTCTCGATTCCCCCGGGTCGATCGACTCTCGAGTGCGATCGCGAAAGACCGGATCGCATTTAGAGTGTACGCGCGGATCTAGGTGAAGCAATTTGTAGAGCTCTCTTCCTTTCACGATACGTAACCGAAGGTGCACCCGTTATATAACGAACACGAGCGACGCGTCGTCGTTTTACGGCACTAAAAGGGTTAACGCATCCAAATTCGGTATCGTTTTCTAGTTTCAGGGCCGACCGCCGCCGGAGTTGCGCCCCCAACTTTCGGCGTCCCAGCAAGCCCAGATCCTCAGCGACGTCCAGCAACATCAGCGTCGTTTCGACCTCTCGTCGGTCCAAAATCATAAATCCCCGGTGCCTTTCCCAGCGACCACCTCCCTGGCCAAATACAAGGTAGATCGTACGAGCCAGCAACAGCCCCGTCAGGCGCCGAACTACCGAAATTACCTGCAGGACCAGCAATACCAGCAATACCCCCAGTTCCCGGCATTGCCAGCCAATTATCAGAGTCTTCGGCAGGATCTCTCGCAGCCCTTCTTCAGCGAGCAGCAGACCTTACAGCTGCAGGCATATCTGGACAAGCAACGCCAACTGGATCTGCTGCACAAGCAACGGGAACAGCTGTTGCTGGAGCAACAGGAGCTGCGTCGACAGCAGGAGCTGCTGCATCGGCTCGCGTCCACCACGCCTGCTCCCGTTGCTACCACCACCTTGGCTTCCCCCGTTCCGTATACCACGTATTCGTCGCTGTTGCTGCCCTCCTCACCTTCGAGAAGGATCACTCCGTCCGAGGCTGACCTCTTCCTGCGCGCCATCTCGAATCACCACAAGAAACTAGCCGGCTCGACTACTCCTAGGTGAGAACGATCGCAATGCCTCATTATTATTGCCAATCTTGTCGAGCGAATAGGGACCAATGATTTCCGTTGATCGGCTCCAGGTATCGGTCGACGAGTTCGAAGCCGGAACAGGACTCGTCCCGGGAGTCCGCAAGCAACGAAGACTCCAGCCAGGAGTCCCAGCCGAGTGCCGGAGAAAGAAGCAAAACCCTTCCCAAAGTGTCCTATCGAACCGAGAAACCCCCCGGCAGACAGAGATTCTCGTCCAAGAGCAAGGCACAGTCCCCGGGAGCATCTTCCCTGGAACGTGAATTGTTGCTGAAGCAGCTGAAATTGGCCCTCGCCCAATCGGATCCGGACGACGCCGAAAGAAATGTCACCACCAGGGACTTGGTCCTTCCCAACGGGAAAAAGCTGCAGGTAAGAAATTAAATATGTTGGAATGGATATTTTAAGGGCTTGGCTTACGGTTTGCGAATCGAGAATCGAGAATCGAGAAGAAATATTAATGGCGGATTCTTAGATCGCTTTCGGACCATTATTTTGTAAATGTTTAACCCTAGACAGGGATTCGATCTACCGTAACGATAGCAAAACACCCGTGGGACAGGTGCGTGGGAACTCGCTCTTTCTCCTCACTTTCCCACTTACACTTTCCTTGATTTAGCCGACTTTATGAGGCCCGAAGAGCGAAGACCTGTCGTTTCTAAGCCATCTGAAACCGCCATTAATTCCAAACGCCGTTAAGGAAGAAAAGAAACATCAAAACGACTACTTAAAAGCCCCTAAGAAAATGAGCAAGTCCACTCCCTGAGGGAAAACGTTGGTTCGCTCGAAGAAATTCTAATTATAACACAATTCTTTTTTCATTTGTCCCGACAGACTTCCTTTCCTTCGATTCCGATTCGCGTAAAATGACTCTGCGTAAACTGAGGAACCGGTGTACGGGTGTATTTTTCAATGATTTAGGTGATCCATGCCCCGAGTGGTCTGTCGTCGATAGTGCCAACGTTGGGTTCGACCACGCCGACGACCTACAAGCCCCCGAACGCCATTTTGGAGGAATTAACGAAAGGCGTTCTGCCCCCTGGAGCCGATTTCGAAGTAATAAGACACAAGGATGACGGAAAATTGGAGGACCTGGGTCGCGTGCCCATCCAAAATCTGCCTGCCAAAAGGGTGACTTTCGTCGTTCTCGAAGAACAACCCGATGGTAGCTACAAGGTCCAAGGTGTCAAAGGAAACGCGGAAAAGGACCAGGGCACCGACGTCGACTCCATCGTCAGGAGAATTCAAAACGGGGAATTGAAATTACCACCCCCGACTTCGTCTTCGGTATCCAGCGTCGGATACGCCTCCACCGAGAAGTCTTCTTCTGGACATTTGACCTTCGTTGATTCCGTCAGCTCCCTGTCAACGACTGTCGGACCGACCGTCTCTTCCTCCGAAGCTGCCGATGCCAAGTACAACGAAAGGTGGACTTGAAATATTTCACTATTTTCTAGAATATCTTCTAGAAGATCGATGTTTCTAATTTCGCCCTAATTTTCAGCAACTTTGTATCGGGTAATTACCCCTACGTGACGACGTCGCCGAATTTCTTGTCCTCGACCGAGAAGTACTTGACCTCGGCCTCGAGTTCATCGGGTCACGTCTACAACTCGGTGGGGTCATCGAGCCCTAAGTCCATCCAGGAAGGTCAGTCGTCCTCCCCGAGGTACCAGAGTTCGACCAGAAGCCACTTCATCCCGACAATGGCGCCCGTCGACGAGATAGTCACGACCACGCCCTCGCCCATCTACACGCCGACTTTCTCGCCGACCTTCGCGAGTTCGTACCTGCGCTTCGGCCCCTCGAGAGCGCCGACCTCGCCGACCTCGCCGACCTCGCCGACCTCGCCGGCCTCGCCGGCCTCGCCGGCCTCGCCGGCCTCAAGGTCGATCGCGAGCCCCTCCAAGTCCGGCAACGTCATCTACGAAGAGGAGGAAGCTACCTTCGAGAAGGTCACGACCCCGCCCGTCCAGGACGTCAAACCCAAGGTCGACACCCTGGCCGATGTCCTGAAGAAGGAGGGCCTCTTCGCCATGGCCAGGTTCCTGAGACAATCGGGGCTGGACAATGTTCTCAATGAAACAGGTTAATATTTCGCCGTTACTGATATGCAGATATATATTCTATAGCCATGTACATAAAGTAGATCCGCTTTACCTATAGACCTAATTTATACGGGTAATATACGGATAAGGCACTTCGTGCGGTGCTGGGNGCAAAAATGTAAAAAAAGAAGGTAGTGGGCCCTATTTTCATTACCTGGAGGTAGGATAGGAATATGTTCTGCATGCTTTAAAATTCTTTACATTAGATAATGACTCTCAATTAATTCTCAATAATTGAAAAAACGTGCCACCATTTTTCTACATTTTCTCCCGAACGGTTTATTCTTCTAACGCGAATGTGAACTGTAGTTATTTACTCGTTTCATTGTTCAAACTACAATGGTTCTAAGGCATCTCTGGGACCTCGACATGGCCGCGTGATTTATATAATAATTTTGATAGGGCGCGAAAGATGTTTTGCAATTTCGGAGATAACTACGCGGTGTCTAATTGGTACCTGATTCTCACGCTCGCGGCGCTCCAATTTATTTCGAACGACTCGCACGACGCTTTTGCGACGTTCCATTCGATGGACTTCCCACGGGTTTCCATATTTCAACACTAGTTCCGAAAGAGTCGTAAAACCGACTCGTAATCCAATTCACCGTGTCAAGAGTACTTGAGTCGGGCTCGATGCGAATTCTCACGACAGGCAGTACTTATTAATTCGCATTTTTATTTACTCCCGAAAAAGAACGAGGGCCCCTTTTTAACGACTAATTGAAGCAAAATTTATTACCATTGTTTAGTTCCACCGCAGAAAAAAAAATATAAATTAACCCTGGCCTCGTACTTTTTTCAAGTTAAGTCATTTCCTATTGTTGGGGAAAAAAAAAGTGTACTTAATTTTGAGGTCGACCATTGAAAGGATCGATCAACATGAAATTCGATTTTTAAGTCGAGTCAAAGTAAATAGCGACAATTTAATTATTGTTTTTCTTCTTTTTATTATAATTTCCGCCTTTTGCTGCGTCATTCGGGGAATGCAATTAAAGGATGAAAGGATGCAATGTCGAGATTAAGTTTCCCCAGGACAATCGATCGTTTCACCTCAATTCGGTCTTTCGTCATCCTGCGACCCAGTTCTCACGAATAAAATCCCAAAGACACTTGAATCATTTATTCGTTAGCACAAATAAGTAGACATAAACGACACGTCATGACGTAAAGTCTACTGTAAACTTCATAAATTATTATTTTATAGTCATGGGCATAGAGCCTTTTCAGTTTTAATATCCTTGAGTCGTTCCAAAAGTTTCGTACGTTTATAATATGGGTGATATAAATGTTTCGTGACATTTCCTGTTTTCAGGACCCTATACTATATTCGTGCCAACCGATAAAGCATTCAGGGCCCTATTGGTGCAATTGGGAGGACCAGATAAAGCCGAACAGAAATTCCGCGACAATCCGAGACTTCTCAGCGGGGTATGTACATTTTTGTTGTTGTTTACAACAATCGAAACCGCCGAACTGAAGACAAATATCAAATGCCGTTAGTCGCAGCTTTTAATGAAATCTGTAATTTATGTTTTAGTTGCTCCTGCATCACGTGATCCCCGGAGCCTTCAGGATAGATTCCCTCCAAGATGAAATGACCGGAGTGAGTTTGGCTGGGACACAATTGCGCGTTAACGTGTACGCAATGCATGACCATGAGTGGAACGACATTACGGTACGTAGAAAAGTGCAGGTGATTTTCTTTCTTTTTCTTTTCCATTAAGAATATCCCCTTTGCGTGTATTCCTACAACTGCCTGTTAAGTCGAAGCGTTGCTCAGGCCAGTTTCCAATATTTTAATAATTCATTAACCACTGTAATTATCCCAGCTGACGACTGTAAACGGTGCCAGGGTCGCCCCGAATAAACGCGACATAGAAATCCCCCAAGGCATCGCTCATGCAGTCGACAGAGTTATGTTCCCACTTCCGGTCGGCGACCTCGTACAAACTCTACAAGCCGACCGCGAGAGGAGATTCGGCACCTTCTTGAAGATCCTCCACGCCTCCGGCCTCGAGAACACCTTTACCGGTAAACCGTCTTTCGAATAAAGATATTTTACTCGGAGAAATAAGGCGAGAAAGTTCCATCTCCACTGAAAGTGGAACAAGCGTCAGGGAAGTCCCGTTAAAAAATATATCCCCTGTATCGACGCCGCAAAATATGATTCTCGTTTCTTCGTCAATTAATTCCGGAATGGGAAAACGTGGTAAAAACGTGGTAAAAACGTGGTAAAAACGTGGTAAAAACGGGGTCGGATAACGGGAAAGCGAGAGGGAGAACGAGACTCGATAGTTCACTTTTGGCGGCGCTGCGATCTCCCGTTGATATGGATATTAAACGTCTGAAATACATTTGTTGGGCACCAGGAACGAAAACCTTCACGATATTTGCGCCAACCGACGCAGCTTTCGCCTCAGCCGCAGCTGCGTCGGATAATGGAGCTCCGATGTGGAGTGAATCGGATGGGCCGGAATCTGCGAAAGCCATCATTTCCAGGCACGTAGTACCGACAACCCTTTATACAGCGGGGATGAGGTACTACCACCAAAAAGACACCCTTCGCCCCCAGGCTTCGCTTCATATTCACAAAAATGGAGGTAATTAACAAAGCTTAGGAATAAAAAGGTAACTCACCCGGTCAGAAATTAAATTTCCCAATTTCAAAACGTCAAGTTACAAATCATTTCGGGTGTATTGAAGATTTTACGTTACGTTTCTATCTATTTTTTATTCTGTTTAGGTCGAATTCGAGTGAACGATGCTCAAGTAATAACGTACAACGTACCGGCGACAAATGGGGTAATTCACGCAATTGATGCAGTTCTGTGAATACGTACCGGTAGATCTTGAATTAAGCAGACACGTCTCCAAAGCTCATTGTCAGAGGCGGTCATACCGAATGAAAAGGAACCGAGTATTTTAGCTTTTTTCCTTGCTCGGCTGATAGGAAAAGAATAGCGCTAACAGCAATCCAAAGAAAGGAAGAAGCGAAGCTCGTGCTATTGGATCGACCATTGTCGTACCGTTAACAAAGTCGCGGCCTTAAAAGAATGGGATGAGATTTTACATTAACTTAAAAGGAAGTAATAAAAGTAAGTACGTAGGGTAAACCCTGTTGTAGGCGATTTAAGTACCGTCTCTGAAATCGATCGACAAATTCCTCGAATGTCCTCTAAGCCTGATATCGAAGACTCGAAAGGGGACGAAATTGTCATGACAATTGTAGATAAATAAGAATATCGGCAATGTGTAGGGGTTTAGATGAATCCTTTTTACCAAATTTTTCGAGCTCTGTTTCACTTCACCTTAACGAAAATCGGATGCATTCGGAAGCGAAGTCGATCGATTTATCGAGCAACGGCTAGCTCAGGATGAATGCCATAACTCGAAAGGCAGAAATGAGCGATGCCGGATTAATTTGTGAAAGCTCAAGATTTAACAGGACCATTATAACATAGTTCAGCAAATACTAATTTATATTATATACCGAGGATCGTGCATACAAGCGCGCACATATTACACATGGGTTTAAGCATTATTGTATAGATTAGATATTGCAACTCCGTGTATAGTGACTTATATCGTAGTTCATAGTATTTTATAAATAGATATGTACAGAATTTTTCCAACTTCTGCCGACTCTATTTACGCCACGCCGATTAAATTTCGAGATATCTCGCCCAAACAATTTGTTCTGGAAAAGTAAGGATTAAAAATAGCCGCCAAGCACATCTTATCAATGATTAACCGAAATTCTTACTATTAGAGATTAACTCCTGTCTTCTATTTATAATTTGCCAAGAAGATTAAAAAGAAGAGTTGGTACCGTAAATGGGATAAAAGCGTACAGATCATTAATTAAACTCACAAAGTTCCACTCCGTTGTTCATTGCATATTGTGGCTGTTAAATAACAAGCAATTTAGCTTATATAGCGTCAATATTCAATATTTGTTTAAAATGACTAAGCACTTTAAACTTTCCGTTGAATAAGTAGTTGCATTTAACTCGATGTATAGAATTGCGATATCAAAGATATGTTCAATGACGAATAGGGTTCCAATACCAAAGCATTAAAAACATTGAATAATAATTAACCGAGGAAGAGCTACCTCTAGAGCTAGTTCTATAAAATATTTGTATACTTCCCGACCTTACCAACGGTTTTAATAATTCGTTTTGTACTTTTTAATCTCCACCATAATGTGGTGAATATTGGTCAGTTGTGCTCTGGCGTTTGGTGGTAAGATTTTATGCAATCTGTGATAGTACTGAACTAATTGAGTCATGGCTCGTTGGACTAATGCAGCACCCAAAACTAAACTAGGAAAGGATCGGAGTACTTCTCGGTTGATCTCTTCGAGAGCTCTCTTCCATGTGTTCGTAAAAGATTGCACCAAAGTTAATGCTTTCCCTTCGTACCTTTTTGAATCCTCCGACTGACCTTTCTCCATCGATGTCTCGGACTCTTTCACCAATTGTATGATCCCACCAAAATGGGGACTCAGAATTTCTTCCACGTACTCCGAAGACCTTGCATTTAACTGCTCTCGAAAGCTTTCGGCTTCCTTCGAGTTGTCCCGAGTTCTTTCCTGAAGTGAAACCAGAAAGTTTCATAATTTACATATACAGACCCGGCAAATTTACTCATTTGGACGGTAGTTGGTTATTAAAACTGTAATAGAAATTAGTGAACCGATCGTAAATGTATTATCATTTCTTTCAACTTGCCATGAGAACACCGAGAATCAGGTCATAATTGTTGATAAGGAAGACCAACTGCTGAGTTCTGTGGGGAAATATTGCAGCCATCCGTAATAGGAAACACTGCACGGCTTCTCGCAGTTCTGCTAGAAGTTGGGTAGCTCCTTCGCAAGGGAAACCTTCGCCTACTCCAATCATCGCTGCACTGAATTCCGCGTAACGTCTAGTGATCTAAAATAATAAAAACTCGCTTATGCATAAGATCGATCGAAAGCATAAAAGCAAGCATAAATAGCACGAGTACATACATAATGAGGACCCATTTCCCTGTTGAACTTCATAGGATCGCATTCCTTTATGCTCTGAATATTTAATTGAAACACATACTCAAACCTGAAATTAAATATGCAGTGTACTTAAATGATTGAAATCGCAACTATAAGAAGAGTATAAAAATATTTTGCTACTTATTCTTACTTATTGCTATTTTCCTTACCTAGGCCATATAGCGGAAGTAAGATTATCCCAATATTTGTCTAATGCAGGAACTGCTCTTTTGTGGCACATTAGTTGATATCGCATCACAAGATGTAAACAGAGGAAAAGGGCTATCGTGTCGTAGCAGTCGTCGACAAAGGATTGCACGTTCTTCAGCAGATGGCCTAACGTCTTTCCCATAACCTCAAAAGAATGCATAACAAAATATATATCGATCATACGCATACAAGAGATATAATTCATTCTTCAGGTATCTAGCTCTATTTTAATTTATATGCTTTTATATAAGAATAAAATTATTGTAATTTAAAATTCTAAATAACTTCGGTTTAATACTAACTTGGTTGAAAATTTCCATTGCCTGGGAACCACGAACTTTGAAAAATTCCGTAAGGAAAAGATATTCTCGACATGCATTATCGACCAGGGCATACTGTTCACTTCTAAACAGTGCTTCGTAATGGTACTGAAAATTGTTTAAATATTGAATACAAAACGGACTGTAACGAATCAATAATCAATAATGATGGCTTGTATCGTGCAATTCTTTGTCGCTCTTACCCGAGTCTTCGAAGCGGTATGGGGTACGATAATGGGTGCTTCTAGTTGCGAACTTAAAACTTCTCCACGAGTGCCTATCGAAAATACTGTTCCTCTATGTTTTAACGGCGTCTTATGGAAAAGTCCTCTACCGGCTGTATCTTCAACGCCCATCAAGTCATCTTTTGTTGCTCCCTCTTCAAACTACATCAAATAATTTTTAAGTAAAATTATTTCTAATATGCTACAGAAATTCTGATTATTCAATCTTATTAGCGATGCTTAAAGAATCTCTTAGTTAATTTCTATGCATATTTGAACTAATAAAAAGGAAATATTGTGGATAGTCAAATCGTTTATATAAGCTCTTCCCACGTGGTAATAACAGAAAGTGATTAGTTTCCAGTTCCAATTTAAAATAAAACATTTATTAATAAGTTTAAGGCACTTTAAATACGGATCGGCATTAGTTGAGATCGTTATGGTGAATTAAATGTACCTGCAGTTTCGTGAGTCGCGACGAATAAGACTTGAAGTAGGAATAATATATCTTGCTCATGGTGTCAATGTACTCTCCGCAAATCTCTTCGGCTACGTTCCTCTCATTTGCCAGAACAAACTCAAAGAAAAACTTGTATTTGAGCATGTTATTTTGAGGAACCTGATAGTTTGTCATAGGTTTGCGGAATTTATAGATCTGCTCGAGCAAATAAGTCCTGATCTTTGACATTGCCTTGACTTTCAATCTCTCTAAAATGTCTTTCACATCGTGACAGGATTTTGCTTCTTTAAAACTTTGCTCTTTAACAAAATTGATTTTATGATTCAATGTTTGCAGTTGCGTCAAAAATTCCTTTTCCGTTACTGGACAGTCCATGATTCCACTGAATAATTAAATAGTGTTAGTAGCGTTAACATTCAATATTTCTTCATAATATTAACTAATAAATATTTTTTAATTCTCACTCTTACTTTAACTTAAAACAGTTGTTAATTAAACACTTATCATATAATTTGCACTTTATGTAACAACAAAAACTAAGTAGAAAAACAGAAGTTCACGTCAATTAGATACATAGTCCTAAACGTTGGTCTACGGTAAAGATAAGAGAATTTTAAAGTCGTACGCAATAAGTGCTTCGGAGACAGTCATATCTTCAATGAATTGGCTGAGTGGTGCCCGGATTGCTTGACGATTAGACAGTTGCTGACTCATAGCAACAGATTTACGTTGTAAGTACAGGATCTCCGAACTGATACTCCCAAGATCGGATTGAAAACTCATCAACATCGACTCCATTTTCTGGAAAGAAAATACAGAAATTTCTACATTCGCATACATCATGACAAAGATATTGTCTAGAATGTTAATACAACAAATGTAAATTTGTATGTACAAATTGAAGTAACCAATTCCCAGCAGTGGTAACATTTTTAAAGATATGCATAATTTTTATTTATTTTATTACATCAACTGATCTAAACAGGGCGATCGCGCTACTTGGGACATAAATGGTTAATAAATCAACTAACTAAATATTCATTTAAAATCTAATATATATTTCCATGAGGTACAAACTTAAGGAGACACTGCACCTAAGTATGTCGTTATATTGACCCAAACAATTAACGTTTGTTACGTAGATGAAAAAAGACCCAAACTGGGTGCACGCTAATACATTTTGTATCGACATCTTTTATACCAACCAAACTTTTTAAAAAGTATTCAATAACATCAAAGTAGAGCACGTAATTTATCCTGTTCAAAAATCAATAGTTCAAAAGCTAACCTCCAAGATATTGTCACAAGCTGTAATCTGTTTGTGGAGACTCGCAATGTTTTGACTTTCCTTGATATAATCTTGGATAGATTTGTTCTCAACTTCTTTGAGTTCTTTTTCAATTTGTTTCGAGTATTGGCGTAAATCTGTGCCAGTTTTGAGAACTTCTTGAACAACGTCAATCTCGAGGTCCTGTGGGAGTTGAGCCTCGTCTTCTTCGAAGATGTCCTTCTCTACGGACATCTTCGCAGCATTATTTTCTTCCATACTGTTTAAAAATTCACCAGTCTACTAACGTCTCACATATTTTACGACAATTTTCCGAAAAACGAAGAACACGGTTACAGCATTTCCGCGTCACCACGACCAAGAGACTCGGTCGAAGCTCGCGCCAAGTACCTACTGAAGGCCCAGTACCAATGTTTCATGGAAGTATGTATGTATCCCACCAAAAGCACCTTTGGTGTAAAAAAAAAAAAGACATAAACTTGTCTGAGCCGCTACCGCGTCTCTTGACCAAGTAACTGGAGCAACTGGAGTAGAACCTAAAACCAGAGATGTGTTGGGAGATTGCTCACGGGCAGGATCGTGCGATCCCATCCTGTGCTGCCCTCTGGTTTCGTACGTTAGCTTTCACCGTTTTTTGCCCCCAAGGGCGGCGCAACGAATTTCTACTACTACTGTACCATTAAGTACATTGCTGCCTCGAAGTCGACGTGATGCGGAGCTTTGAGGCACGCGTCGATGTCGCGTACGGAACTCTCATGCAGCGAATCTGCGTGAGTACGATCGCTCCTAAAAATCTCCGCGCGTCCCAACCAGCCAAGCGCCAAGCTACGGGTCGAGATGTTGAGTATGTGCGCTATGTGCACGTGACGCCTCGTGAATTTTAACCTTAATCGGTGATTAAGAAAGGAATAGAAGTTTTTTGGGTGGAAAAACGGCGGATTGACACGTTATGCATTTTCGCGTGAAACCGCCATAATACTCCCGAAGGGACTTTCGAGACTTACAGGGCAAGAGTTCACATCGATTGCAGACATCGATGTTGTCAGCTTTCCTTTTTAATTTTTATTCTACCCTTCAAAGTAAATTAACATCACCGTTTATTTATTTATTGATCTCGGGTACAGTATTGCCGGAAGCTACTTTAGCTGAAAATTTGAAATCTTTAAGGCGCGACCTTAACTTTTATTTTATTATTCCATTCCTTCGAGTGGTACTTGCAGCTTCCCTCTCTAGCTAAATATACATTCGATAAAGGGTGGTTCGATATAGGATGCGGCGTTTCGGGAAAAAAGCGGATAAAAATCGGATTCCGTTTAGAAAACTCGCCAATTTCAAAGCATGCGGCTTTTCGCATTCAAGATGGCGGAAATGGGAATTAAGTTGAAACGTGACTTTGAAGAAACGGAAGTAAAAAAAAAAAAATCGAAATGCTGCTAAGAGCGCCATCTTTCGGAGGAATTCAACTCGTTTTCTTATCTTTCGACTCGATTTTTGTATTATCTAACGTTTTTCTTTCGTACGTCGGAAACGACGCCCACGCATACGAGGTAATTCTGCGAGTCTTCCATTGGGAAACGTCAATTTTTTACCCAATTTCATCCGAAACTCATCGATGTCTTTTTCCTAATGACTTAACTCATCGTGAAACATTATTCATAACTTTGCTTAAATTATTGAAAAACCTGCGAAGTAACGATTACAATTACTTGGCTTTTGGAAAGCATCTAGGACTTAACGATTCTCAATATTGCAGCGACCTTGCAACTTTTCACTTTGAATTCATCGGAAAATCATAACTAACAACAGAAACCTATTCGCTTTTATTAACGCTTGAGCTCAACGAACAAATCGGTTAAGCTGTCCAATTTCTCTTATTTTAAGGGGGTGAGTACCTTACATTGACATTTTGTAATACATAACGCATACGTACAGATTCTATACACAATATACGCGAGGGGGCGTATACGTTTGTATACTTAACGCTGAGAAAGTGTCCCGATTATGCCATTTAAAAAGAGGGAAATTGCAAAAAGTGAAGGTCCATTATCGCGGCACCGCGGTCAAGTCAAACAAATGGAATGGCGTTAAAAGAAGAGAGACCGAGCGAGGCAAATGTCCACTTTTAGCATTTTCCGATATTTTTAAACGTGAAGATTGCATAATCGATCCTAAATTTCTCGTTTTGCTGAATGTCCAATTGCGGGCCAGTGGCGTAGGGCATTTCTTTAGGAACTTCCTTTTGCCGACGTTTTCGATGAAAATGGCCACCGCCGTCTGGTCTCGGTTCATTTAGCACGATTTCCCTAACAATTTCCCATTTACCCTTATCACCTGTTCTCAAAAGGATGAAGAATCTCCCGTGACGATCAGGTGGAAATTATAAGAGAGTTCGCATCTCGCCATTTTGGAAAACTGCAGAAACCGATCAAACCGCGAGTAATTCGTAATAAAGGAAGGAGAAGATAAAAAAAGTAAATCTTCCGCCAGACTTGTCACGGGACTCTTATTATTCTTAGGACTGGACACGCTCGTAGGGGGAAACGATGAATTTTCTGAGAAATACCCATGTCTACTTTAAAATCAAAATAACGAAGTATTCGTTTCTTCCTCCCCTCTGTTTAACATTAAGATGGGATTTCCATTGTGTTTATATCCGTCACGCAGGCGTTTCGCAATCGGTATACGGTGTTTAAGAAAATTCGTATCCACGGGGGTGACTTAACGCAATCCTCGTTGGAAATGGAGTCGAAAAGTCCGCGTACAATTTGTCGGTAATAATTAATTGAAAAATATCCAACCAACGGGCAGATTTTGTATTGATTTATCGTTTGGCGGCCAACTTTGACCCTAGATTGCTTTTCCCGACTGAAAATGACACGTAGATGAAAACGGTACGGGATCGTTCGACTCCATTTTCCCAAGGACGAGCAGTTCTTCCATGTAATTTTAATTCACTAAAGCTTCGCTAAAATGACCTACGAAAACTGTCCGCCCATCATAGAAATTGCCACACCTGTATATATTATACGATCGCGACAAAGTCCACGATGCAAAGGAGACAAGATGTGACCCCCTTTTGACGAACCAATCATAGGACACTTCCAAAACGTAGCCACACCGCTGAACGACTAATGATACGAATAATGTAGCGCCGAACTCGAGATGTACTTAGAAGGTAACGTCCTTTTTCTTTGATCTCTTCCAGTTTTGACATGACTCGATCGAATATCGCAATATATTGCAATATGGCGGCGCTTCGGAAGGCGCGGAACGAGTGAAAAATAAGAGCTCATCTCCTTTGCATCGTGACATGGCCTACACTTGGAAAACCCCCTTAAATCAGAGCCTTTAGACGCCTTTGAGGATTCCGTCCAAGGAGCCGACCAGAGCAGCTTGCGGAGTCTGCGGGGGTGCAGCTCCCCCGGCGCCGGGCGCGACTCCCGGTGGAGGTCCCGGTGGTGGATACGCGTAGGCTGGCACCGGCGGGGCAGGAGGCGGCGAATCCGGCATGAACTTGGCTGCAAATACAACGACCAGTTAAACGTGGACTCGTAATCGCTCCGGACGGATTTCATTTTTTATCCGGTTTTATACGGTGTATTTGAATATTTCGTGTCAAGGTTCCAACGAACCTTTCGTCGTTTCTCTTTTCGGGTGGAAAATTGAAAGAGGGTTTTCTCAGATGGGACGGAAAGTTGAAATGAAAGACTTTCCTTCCTCAAGGAAATTGTAGAAAATACATAATGGGACTCGTCGACAACTCATTTTGATGCATCGTGTCGGGTGAACCTTCAAATTTCCGGAGACACGAACGAACTTACGTATAACGCTATCGATTAAGTCCCCTGAGAATCGTTACGCCATGTTCGTAAATAAATAAGAGTCTAACGATGTGTATCGTTTGTGAACGCTGTATGTATCTCCGCTATAAATATTAATTGTAACGGCGCGTCATTGTCGTAACGTAATATATGGCGAGACGTCGGAGGGGAATCACGAAAGATCGTTTCGGGGGTGAATGCTTTGGATGTAAATATCACATCCAAATCATCTGGGTAAAACGCGTTAAAAGATCGCGCTCTTGTCTTTGTTGGTGTTATGTACCTGTCTTTTCTCGAGCCGACTAGACTAAGGATTATTTATTTCCTGCGGGGAATCCACCTTCGACAAACTTGAAAATCTGTTCCGAATGAGTTTTCGACTCGTCTAAGGGTCGGAACGTGTTCATTTACGATGAACTTCGTTTCCTACGAAAAGGAAAGGAAAAGAGAAAGAAATAAACGGGAGATATTTAATTACGAAACGATATCATACTAGGAGAAATGGCGAGAAACATGCAGAAGAAAGTAGATCGTGCACGGTCGGCGAAATTCTCTTTGAATTTCCTTACCTCGTTTTCGACAGTTACTCTATTCCTATATATATTCCTCCTCTTCCGTCGATCAAAGGTCCATAAGTGATGCCGCTTTTTTGGAATGATAATCCTTCCCAACCACATTAATTCATAATAATATACATAACATGTAACGAAAGTTATCCAAAAGATGCGTCGATACTCGGTGATATCGAATTATTACCGTTCCTTAACATCGTTACAAATCCGTTAACTCTGCAGTTACATATTATTAACATAAACCGTAATACGACTCCGCGATACGTTATGTTATTCGTTTTGTAATAGCGTTAAATAACTGCGTAGGAAATAGTGATATAAATTTCACGTACACGTAACATGTATATTACCTTGACAAAGGAACTTTACAAAGGAATTTTGAACGGTTATATCGTTGTTACGGAACCGTGTCCGGTAGGTCGATACCCTCTAATTATAAGTGCGACTGCAATTTATCCATTAATTACGTGAGAAATTTCAGTTCGTTCCGTCGGATTTTAATCAATTAAGAGAATTCAACTTTCTCGACATCATTGATAAACGTTACATCGATGACAATCGTCGATACGATTACTTTCACTTTAAAATTTAAACCGGCCTTTTAATTTAAGTTACGGTAAGTACTTAAACTTAAACCGGAAGAATTCCATTCTGATGCAAAAACCCGATAATGAAATCACTCGTTCTCCTCCACCGCTGGCGTCATTATTACTACGTATTGTAATTTTATTCGATACTGTACAATGTTCGAAGCAGCAAAAATTCCGTGAACGTAACGGTCACAATAACGACGTTTGTCAATAGTTATATCCTTTAATATACAGCTAAATGTTTATAGATTATAAACATTATTCCATTACAACGCCATGCTGCGGTAATTCCCTCAATTTAAACCGTCCGATCATACGTGGCCCCAACTTGACTTCCCCCTTCTACTACCTTCCCGAAATCCGCGGTCCTTCCCAACACGGCGACCGCCTCGGTGGGGCGGGCTCTCTCGCGGGTCCACCGATCAATTTCGCTACTATTTCTTTCTACCGAAAGACGTTTATTCAGACCTTAAGGTGAAATAAAACTGGCCTTTGGGAAACTTTTCTCCGAACTGGATGTACCGAATCGTTTCAACTTTCACGAGTTTCAGGACCTTCCTCGCATCCTTCATATCCACGTTGTGGAATTTCAAACGATTCGGTAAAAACAGTTCCCTCGGATGCCACTTTCACATCCCCTTAACGGTGGAGTGGGCAGGGTGTTTCCACGACCTAGATCATTTCTTTTGAAGAATCACCCTACACGTAGCGTTGGTCCTTGGTGGTTCGCTTTCTTTTTTTTTATCATCTTTAACCTAGTTATTGGTATTATTACTCTCGTCGTCATCCTTGTCCCCATAAATATTATTCATATTATTCTCATTCTTCTTAGTAGGGTCATTAACATATGCAACATCGGTAGATAATTCTCAAGCCTTAAGGTGTACCTATGTAACTCCCCTAGACGGCCATTACGCGGTGTTCGTAAATCGGCGCCGCTGCCGCGAGATCATTAAACAAAATGGACATTTTGCCACTGTTATATAGCTATACGATGTAGCTGAAATTCGAGGGATAACTGCCTATGAAAACGAGTAAGTAACGTAGTAAGAACGAAAATGCAAATCGTTAAGTTTTAATGACTTTGGAATTGCGAAGAAATTCTTGCAGGGCTGGCTGAGAAAAATCTTTACGAACATCGCGTGTTTAGCGGGTGTTCCTTGTTCTACATTTTTTTGACAACACGGTTGATAGGACGTTTCCTCTTTGGAATCGTGAAAATAAGGTCGTTGAACGGCTAATCGTTGGCGCTTAAAACTCCTCTTGATTCGCGCCTGTTTAACGTGAAATGTCGACCTTTCTTTACACACCCCCACTGTGTAATAGTCTTTCGCCGTTAATGCCCTACAAACGCAGAATTACTGGAAATAATGCGATACTTGACTCAAGTTGCAGACCTCTTGTATATTTCGGCGCGAAATAATCGCGAAGTAATCGCGAAATAATTCCAGAAATAAGTAGTCGATGTTAACCGTTGGCGAAATTCATAAATGTTGTTCCTCGCTCTTGTTCCGTGGAGGGAATGTTTTTTGCAAAAAGATAAGAAGAAGAATAGAATGAAATTCCCTCTTTCTCATTTTTTAATTCTTTCTTCGACACTTCTAGGTCTTTTTCTCTTCCTCTCCTATTCGCGGTTTGTTCTTGGCATGTTCTTTAGATTTTACTTTGCGATGAGCGTTTTTCTGCAATCCGTGATGAGCGGGCACGCATCGGGTGATTCTCCCTCTCTCTCACTCGCTCTCTCGCTCTTATTTCGATATTAGTTCAGTTTTGTGAATCGCTTCCCCCGGTGATGCTCGCTGAAAATAATGGATTTTCACAAGTTTAACACGTGGCCAATGTTTTAGAACGAAAGGGTAACGAGGGCAAATACGAATCCGCCATCTTGGGTCCGTTCGTTCGTTCTTTCGTTTCTTTCAACTCACTTTGATTAAAATGCATTTCTTCGATGCCGATTAGTCAATATCTAATCAATAATATTATATCCTTTTGGCGCAATTTTAACGGGACGTCTCGTAAGTTCACTCCAAGCAGACAAAACCGAAGGAACGAACGGACCTTCTTCTCTAGATGAATGTTCATGCTGCAACTCTTTACCAAGTACCTTTTCGTTACATTTCCGAAGTACTAGCCTACTTTGCCCCCGAACGAACGGTAAAATACTTCGTCCGAAGTTGTACCTTTTGATTTGTGAAGCAAACCTGGTTACTCGTGAAATTCAGCTTTAGAAAGTTACTTGAAACTGTCTGAATAAAATTATTATATAACTTTGTATACAGCATGCTGTAGACGAAACGATTTATTTGTAATATAGTCATTAGTTGTATCATTAATAAAGGATTGATTCTGCGTCTTGAAGGGGGGAGCCGAAGTCCCCAGATTTTTCGAAATCCTTTCGTGACCCTTTGTCACGTTATTTCTACATGGAAAATAAAGTTACTTTAACATCAGACGAAGATTTTATTGAACGTTCGAGGGTTGCGCTATGATTCTCTTAAGTGCCAATGGCATGCATCTAGATTAAACGCATCTCTAACTTGAAAATAGGTCCAATCGATTCCCTTCTCCCTTAACTCAAGTTTCAGAAAATTAAAATCAACCCGGATCGGTAGGCTTGGGCGAATCAAATACGTAGAGTAATCAACCAATATAACCAAAATTAAGAATGGAAAATAATCCTACAGATTGCAAACATTTAATTGAAAAAGGGAGGATTACAGGAATTTACAGAACTTTGAACATGCACGTACGTACAAGTTATTAAAATCACGGTAAAAATTCGATACGTCAATGTACATCCTTTTTCGGAATAACTACTTACTGCCAGCGAGACTTAATCGTTACATGGCCCTGCAAATTCTGAATAACACCGAAGCCATGCACGTAAAAAAACTTGACATTCAATTAATAATCCCCCACTGAAGCCATTCACGAAGCATGAAGATCGTCCCAGATGGAATAGTTGATTTATTTACGTAATAACTTACAAAGTATATATAGGATGCACGTACAGGGTGCTTTTATATTTTTTGAATTGCGATAAACTGGAAATTATGTATGTTTGGATTTTATGAAATCCTTCAAATATGTACCTTGAATGCCAAACATTTAATTGTCATAGATTTGAAACACCCCGTAGCTTGCATTACGGTGTAATGGAGTTTTAGGAGTGGTAACTCCTAGAAAATGTTACTAGAGTGAAGTCGAAAGTTTCATGCCAAGTTAAATGTAGAAGAAGAGTAGACCGTTAAAATGATTGCTCGGGGTAAGAATAAAGGAAAGAAGTTCATAGCTTACCGTGTCGAAGATCGCAGTATAGGGTGACGAAAGGAAAGCTTTTTGGAAGAGATCTTAACAGGGTGTTGTTACTGTTGTTTAGGGTTCGGTTATTAATGTCGTGTGGTCCACCGTTTTTTTTTCTCCTCATTTTCTGGTGGGACGATAAAGTATCCATTTCCAATATTTTTCGTAAGTACTATTTCTTTGCAACCGATTCCTTTTCAGCCCACCAAAAAATGTTTAAAATTTAGGCCTGGGACTACTTCGAGAACAGAGGATATCACCGCGGCACAAGAGACAGGCACATAACAACAAAATACGGATGACATACACGTTTGCGCGAGTTGGCGCGACAATTGGCAGCTCGTCAAGTGCATTAGCTGTCGTAGAGCGAGAAGAGCTCTGAATATCTCCCAGGACATGAAAAACGAAAATGATCGCTAAGACGTGATAAATTCAGAGCTACTTCTTTCAAGCAGTATCGCGAAGGGCGCCCCGCTCCAAGATGGAGTCAAAAGACTGTAAACCTTGTCGTATAAATCGGGTTTAAACGCGGATCTCTGACTCCCTCGAGTCCCAGACACGGATTACCAGTGAAACCCTGCAGAATGCTGCTACCGTTTCGTCACGATACTGCTTTTAGGGCACTTCGTTGTCATTTAACATCGAAACGGGCATCGCCGAAGTTCTGCGAATGACTGGTGAAAAACTGATCGCGAAAAGGGACGTTTTTTAACGACGAACGCAGCGGAACATCAGCCATTCGAGGACTAGCAGCGATTTTCAAAGAGAGGAGTCAATTCGTGTAAAGAGGTAGCGACAATACATCAGCAAACCTAGGCAACAATTAACACCGATATTAAACCTAAGGCGATGCTTCGGAACGTGAAAAGAAAGGACGCCCGTTCAAAGAGATACTCCTACACAGAGAAAGATAGAACACAACGTCGCGTTTGCTACCTGACTCACTTATACACAAATCTCTTCCATCGATCAGCGCGCGTCTACATGAAGTTCACTAGACGTGAAAAAGAAATCCAAACGTTAGATTAGCTGAGGAGGGAATCCACCACTCGAAACGGCGACGCGATCCATATATTAGTACTTCCATGACGCGCGAATTCCTTATAAACTGCTTGTAAATTATGTTACTTCCAACGGAAGGAGGCGCGTCACGAGTAAGCTTCAATTTATATTTACGTCATCGCGTAACATAACCACCCCCCTTGGTTACTTTCTGCTCGAAAAGTAATCAATTAGGCATGGAAATCGAAAGCTATCTCAAGCTTGGAAGATTTTCTATCAACTGCCATGAGTTTTCCGTTATTAGAGTTTACCCTTGGTTTGGTACCAACGATACGGTGCTACCTTGTAAAAATTGTCTTTTTTACGGGGTGCACACAGGTCGGCCCTGATCGGCATCACCAAAACGATAGGGTCTCGACAGAAATGATAGGATAGATTAGGGTCGACGAATGCACGTATCTCCCAGAGGAAGGTACAAAAATGTCCCACTCTTATTTACAAATGCAATCGTATGTAAAGATTATTATAAAAAAGATTTGATTCACCCGACAATCGTAAAGAGAATTAAAGTTACCGATGTTTCAAACGTTTTTAGGGTTAGAAAGGATGGAGAACTCCGAATGCGTCTCTGGAAAACATGACGAGGTACATCAAAGTACACCGAACATTGATTTCTTAACAATTAACAGTTATGTCGACAGTCTTGGCAGCCATGAAATTTTGGGAATATTACTTACCTACGATGATGGCCAATACGATAAGTCCGATGACGCCCATGATGATCATCATCTATTAAAATAAGTGATTTCACGTTAGTTATCAAATTCTCCGGAAGCGATTATTTTGAAGAAGTTTAAGTATATCGGTCCGTTTACCTTCAGATTTTGTAACCAGAACTTCCTCTTCAGCTTTCCGGCTTGCTGTTCAAATTGTGACGCGCCTTGCTGAAGAGCATCTGCCGACAAACAAAGAGTCTAAATTAAATCGACACAGGAGATTCATCGGTATTATTTTCCGTTCTCCCATGCAACGGATTAAGCCTTGTCTTTTTGTGCAGGAAACTTGCCTCGTAGCGATATCACTCTCGCTACGATAACGGTGATAGCAAAATGACATGACTACCGAGAAGAGACCAATATCGAGATGCGAACATTCCGCTTTTATTGGGAAAATATTATTTTATCGAATCGATGTTTGAACTCTGGCCAGTTCTCCGTCAAGTCGATTAAACCTACCAGCTCGGTCGTCGAGCTCCGAGAGCTTTTGATCCCGCTCCAGGACCTTCTCGACGTTAGTTTTCATGATGTCGACGACCTCGTCGACTTGGGCTTGCGTTTGCTGCAAGCGCTTTTGCGAGGCGATCTGCTGGGGCGTTCGGGGTCCGCCGACGATGCCATCCGATCCGGCGCCGGCCGCCGCGGCATCGGGTGCAAGACCGCCCTCTGTGGCCCTGGAACGAACGAAAGCGGTTTAATAGTCTGGGAGATCAAACGGACTTCGTAGATTTCCATGGAAGAACAAAGAGTCGCGGTGAAAATGGCCAACTCGACCTATGTGCAATCGATAGTCCCCAGGGAGGCTAGAAAAGGGCAACTCGTGGGCCGACTTCGTCACCGATGCCCGAAGAGGAAAGGTATGATGGCGCGGGGGTTAATCGCGTGGGAGCTCTCGGAAGACCAGGCTTCGGCGACGTATAAGAGGTCACCTGGCCTCCCTTTTAATTTCTCTGGCCCTTTCGTCGGCCCGCACGACGTCGGTGCGAATATGCGGTCCGCCATTGATTATCTAAATATAGAACTGCGGACACATGACATGTAACCTATCGACTCTCCGGATTGGACCGAGACTTCGCCAAACCCAAAGAAGCGCGCTATCGATTGCTCCGAACTGCGGCCCAATTGATCGCATTTCTAATTCACTCTTTAACTAAGGTGATACGAAAGAGACGGCCTATGTATATCCGAGAGGTCAAATCGTCGGTGAAAGTATTCTCCGATTCGTTTCAAACATTTTACCACTTTACGACGTTCAGCGAAAATATACAACGTTGTAATTCCTTTTGTATGGCGCTGCATTCTCCGTTTGTCCCTATCTAACGCGTCCATCGTGCCGATCCTATTCCAATTATTCTCAAGTCCATTGTACCAATCTAGAAAGTCCTTTAAATAGATACACTGACTCAAAAGAAACACCTTTCGTGTAATAAAATAACCGTGATCGCGTTCGAGATCTTGGAACGATCCCTAATAAAGAGGTAAAGTTTCTAAAAATGTTTAAAAGGGTGAAAATGCTATTCAGCAATTGTAAAATCACCCTTTTCTAATTTCGTGGTAGTCGAAAACCGAGAAAGTAGAGTACCGTAAATCGTTGCAACCGCGCTCCCGTCCAATCCTGCCGAAAGCAACTACTAAACTAATCCGATTTCAATGGTTCCCGAATTCATTTCATTAATATCCAGGAAGCTCGTCGAATGAAATGACTGACAATCGAAAAGGGCTAAACGAGCTTCCAGGAAGGAGTGCGGGCACAAAAATGGCGAAAGAGGGGAATGGATGTGACGTCATGCATCTCGACGGTGTTGTGCCTCTACTCTGACGTCATGGAAACTCACACACAGCGAAAGGCTGAAATGGCCGACTTTGGTGTGCTTTTATCCTTGTCCATTTCATGCCTCGGAAGAAGACATTTATGTAGACGTTATCGCTCGTATATTTCGGGACCCTGTCTCAAGGCGACGGCAACGCAAATGATCATTTAAAATGATTTATCGGTAAACTTGAAATCCCTACATTCCGTAAAAAATGAACGGCAAAAAACTGTTAAAAGTACTATTAAAGTACCATAAAAGATCATGTCGACGATCGATACGAGTTTCCTTTTTCCACGTAGCCACGTAACGCCCCTAACGTCACCCGAAGTATCGAGATAACACCCACTCCAGAAAGAAGTAATATTTCTCTAAAAGAAGCCCTACACAGTTCTAGATAACTCTGCAACGATTCCACTATTTAATAATCCTGCACGTAGGAAAAGGTATCATTACACGTCCGAGGAAAATGGCGAAAACGTTGTCAAGAAAAAGAACGCCAAGTAGAATTGAGCGTATCGATCACGTAATCGGAGGGGCTGGAAGCACGTCGAAAATAATATAAACGAAACTCACATATCTCTCTCGACTTCCTTCGGGGAAGTTTCGCAGGCGGATGGGCTTGGCTCGTCTCCTTAGGGCGCGTACTTTCGCAGCGAGTACCGACGCCGACTAGGTCCTGGAGTATTGATAAATTTCCGAGCAGTGTTCGGGCATTAAAGCTCTATCGCAGGATCTCGCGATATCTCGCCTCGAATGCGGAGTCGGCTTTGAAGTCCGCCGCGAGCGCGGTCCACCTCGCGACTTCGGAAGCGGATCTCTCCAACCTCGTAGGCCCTTTTTCCGAAAACTCCACGGGGATCGGTTCCGCGGACGTGAACTCGAAGTCGCCTCGAGCGATCGACGAATATCGCGGACGTCGCGACGCTCCACGGCGTCGTTCTTGGGCGCACTCAATGGCCACCGTGCGCACGCGTCGCCGGCCAGTCAATAACGCGCTTCCCCCGCCCACCTGCACGAGAACCTCGGTGGCGCAAACAACCCGGGATATATACGTTATTCCCACCGAAACCTGGAGATATTTTATTTATGCCCACCGAGAAGGACACTCTAGGTGCACTTCGTCCTCCGACGAGGACGTTCCTCGTCGAGCTCCCTTCCGAAATGGACATCGTCCGCTGCTCGAAAATGGCGACCGGTGAGTCATTCCCCTCGCCTCCCCTCGTCGCGCTTTTTCCTTTAACGTTTGCGTCCGCGGTTCGCTCTTGTTGCACCAAAGCGCAGCTACGTAACTGGGCCAGGACCCGAACAAGGCTGAATCCTATCTCTCCGACTCTCTGAATGTGTCTTCTTGTGTTCCCTCGTTTATTTGACAGATGTTCGTTAGATATCCCGCCCCTAGATCGAACTGTCAGTTTTCTTTCCTACCGCCTGATTCTATTTGTTTTCTATGTATTTTATGTTCGGCTCTCTACATTATAAAATGTAGCCCGTTATACTTTCGACAAATTTTTAACTAATTCTGATATTAGAGAAATGTTCAAACACATAAACACTGATCAAGGTTTATAGATCCATTCCGTCAGTCCTTTTATCTTAATGCAGACCTTCGTATATTGAATAACTGTAGAGCAGGGGCTGAAGATATACTAATACTATTAATTACTCCTAACGAATATAATATAGAAATATCAACCGGATAAATTCATTATGTATACATGCGTAGAAACCATTAAAAGAAATTGGATAAATACCGTTGAATAAATTCACGTGGTAAACGTATGTAGAAACCATTTAATAAGGTCTACCGACCCCTTACTTTGGGTTCAAGTTGAAGTATTGATTTCCTTTAACTCCGTTCTATAGTACTTAAAAGATGGCGTCATTAAATAGACTATGTAACTCTTTTTCAGGCTTAGAATATTTACGTTATAACACGTCACCGATTCTTAAGAGAATTAACTACTCTAAATGATGGTTATAACTTCGCCGAGGTGGATTTAATGTTACTATTTGTAACTACTAACGTTATTTAAGTAAAAGAGTGCTATATTAGTGCAATAATTGTGAGAACACGTGGGTATAACTCGGTAGTCCAAATTGAGAAGCGAATTAAAAATAATTGTTGAATTAGTAATTTCTAATTGGTTACCCATTCTGTTTTACCTACGCTACTCTATCGATAAGCGTTAGTTCATATCCTTCCGCGAAGATGGCGCTCGAAGCGCTTTCAAACCTCATGGAAATTTCGTGGTAAACAAAAATATATATCGGGATAAATTATCCTTCAATATTTTCAAGCAAATTATGTAGCATTTCAGCTATGAATTCTGAAAATGATCGACGAGATGATTTGATAAGACTAGTATTAATAATTCCTAAGCGAGATCCCGTCATTTTGATTAATAATCGTGACATCACGAGTTCTCCGACCGTCATCATCGATCGCCATCTTTAAATCGGGTTGTATTCATTCTGTTCGATCGGCCAGTACTAATTACGGTTATTCGTAGTTTATTGTAACCCTTGCATTCCTCTTTTCTTTAGTTGTGTAAGTACAATTGTTGCGGCTTTGTTATAAATAATCTTCCTTTAGCTGCACCCTACAGTTGTATTAATTAAGTTCTTAATATGATGAAGTAAGAACGCATTAGACGTCAAATGGAAGTGCAAACTATTGATTTTTTATGTTTAGGTGGGAACGAATTGTTCTTTCAGAAAATGATTGTCCTTTCACACGAAACTATATTATTTATGAACTTTGCGCCTCATTTAGTTACGTGGAAATATTGGAATATTCTGTAAGAAGTATTTTTGGGGTAATGGGCGTGTTCCCGAGAAAAGATTTATGAACAGTACACATTTCTGGAGTTATAATGTACTTTTCATAATGATATATACTTCAATATAAAATCTTTAAAATTTATAATTTTTCGTTTGACAGAATCATGGACGGCGGAGGATATTCCGGAGACGATGATTTGGGAGGGCCAAGAACATCACAGCAAGGTTTTTCTTCAAAGAAGCTACACCAGACACAGGCGAAAGTCAACGAGATAGTAGACATAATGAAAGTTAACGTCGAAAAAGTCCTTGAGAGAGATCAGAAACTTTCAGAGCTGGATAATCGAGCAGACGCTCTTCAACAAGGCGCGGCGCAATTTGAACAACATGCAGGAAAACTGAAGCGGAAATATTGGTGGAAAAATCTCAAAATGATGATAATCATTGGTATTATTTGTGTCGTCATCTTAATTATCATTATTGGTGAGTATGAGTGTTACAAACACAAATTACGGTAGACTTTCCGATTCAACTTATAACGTCAAATAATTAAAAATGAAAAATATATGTGTAGTCTAGTAATTATCATGATCGAAATTTACTTTGCTTACTGTAGCTATGTTATTATAATAAACAGTAATATAATGTCAAATGTTTTCAACAGTATCATCATTACCCAGCTCTGATACACCCAGCGGAGGTAATTAAAGACGACACCAAAGGCAACAGATGCTGTACCGCACCAGTTGACAACCTTCACCGTTAGATTAAGTCAATACCTACGCAGGGTCAAGAAAGAACTACAAAACTGCAGTGTCATTAATGCTCAATGTTCGTTCTGTAACAATCGATCGTGTCAATTTATTTTGGAAGCCTTGTCGGTGTTCCTGCGAAGCTTAATATCGTTTGAGCGCACAATTTGTTTAAGCCCAGTATTAATTAGAACAGGAATGGAAACTTGGGATGCCAAACGAACATTTTGGGATCAATTCTATGCATCTATAATAGATATCATAATTACATTTGATTTTTGTATCGGTAAAGTAAAAGATTTGTTAATGTGTGGCAGCCAAATTCAAGTAATAGTTTGCCGTTACAATATTAATTATTGTACCATAATGTTATCGATGATGCTTCACATATGGTATTCTGTCTCCATTGTGTCAATGTGCATTTTATTCCTTTGCGATTTCCTATCTTGAACATTGTTACGCTGCGGATATTGTGAACATTAAACTATAAGCTTTTTTAAAAATTGTTCAATTGAGAAGAGCTTCCAGTAATGTAATATATTTCTAACTTTTGGAATTGTATGTACTGAAATGCTGTTTACAATTGATAACGTTTAATATATGATATACTTTTCTAATAATTGAATGTGCGTCTTTTTTTTCTATAAATATTCATGAGTCAACTGGCGTCCTTCTTAAGCCTAAGTTATATTTTTTTTAATTTAAGGGTGAAGTTTCTTGTTACTATCGGAGTAATTCAATAAGTTGCAATGAAGATTTAATATATTCAAATAACGTCACAAAACAGTTAATACATTTCCGTACATGACATTTGAGTAATAATTTATGGAATAAATCATTATTAATGGAATAGAATTTACTCAAGCAGAAAGATACTTCTCAAGAAATGGTCCATGTCTGATAAAAAAAAATTGAATATATATTAATTACTTATTCAAGTTAAATAAAATTTATATATCGATCTTTAATATCACAAGAGTTACACCCTCAGCGTGTGGACCTTGTATTCATAATAAAAACGTAACAACGGTATCGTACCATACATCTAAACACTGAAGTACAGTCCTACACATTAATGTTCATATAAAAATTGAAAGCGCGAAAGTACAATCCAACATATCCAAGAATGCCTATTATTCCATCTGCAATTTCTTCCTTCATAACTCGACATATGTTACTTATTTTTGTATATCACTTTTCTAAGCACAGGACTTTAAGAAAAAGTTCTTCCCATGTTCCAGAACAGAAGTATACGAAATTATGCATAAAGGGGAGATTCTTTTGAGGCAGTTATCAAGAAGAAATAATTCCGGAGGGCAGTGTAACGAAAACAAATGCATGTTTTATTGACCTTGGGTTGGTTCCCCTTTAAGCCAGGGTTTGGCAGCGTGTTAGGATGTTTATCACGTTTATACTTTCGTTTTCCGTTTTTTGACCTTAGTGTATCTCTCCTTAATCCACAATTTTGCTATGTTAAATACTTTGTTTAAACAAATGTTGGCTTATACAAAGAATGATGAAACTCACATTTCTCGACGCTCACAATGGCGACACCCCCACCGTCCTCCGAAGTGAATCCCTCATTGAATTGTCGTCTTCCGGGTCGAAGTTGAACACTAGACCACCCGTCCCAGTCGAAATGACTGGTTTTAAATGGGCCACCACAGTCAAAAAATTCGCCGGCAGTCTACCGCTAATCGGGTCATTCTCCCTCTGTGCCGACCACTTCCAATGGAATCGCGTCGAGCCGGCGGCTCGACCAATGGGAGCGCTCGGCCGAGCCCGGCCGGCCCCGAGGCCCCCCGGAAACTTCCGAACCCTCCCGATCGCGGCCTCGTGGACGAGATTTATGATTTTCGCGCGAAACCCCCGGGAAATCACGGCGCTTCATTCATGCACCTATCAGTCGTCTGACGGACGTCAGGGCGGACTGTCTCGTCGGTTTCGCGTCCCGGCTTCTTCTTCTTCACTTTCGAGAATCTTGAACCTAACCTACAAATTTTCGTAACTTCCGACCCGGTGTCCTCTCTCGTAACGCGCGGATCGCACTTTACGTTTATCGCGACATTCTCCCGTTCTAACGGACGTGGGAATTTTAATGTCGTCGGATAAGATGTTTAATTTGGAATTGAAAATTTGGACGTGCAATTTGAGGGGTAATCGGAGGAGGGAATAAACCGAATTTTCCGGGATTTCGGACGGTCGTCAAATGACTGGGGTGATGTGGGGATTAAATAAAACTAGTTCGTTTATTGTGAGATTGATTTTGCGATAGGAAGGGTTAGTCCATTTTTCTTAACGCTTTTCCTTATGGAGGAAATTACGGAGGAAAGATGTCAGTGATAAGTGACCAGTGTCCGTGTGTCCGGAAAATTAGAAGTCCTCGACTGATGGGCAGATTATCTTCATAAGGTACATATTGATCTTAATTATACCAAATTGTTATTATTCCATATGCCAGTTTGTCCCCAGACTGTCGGCCCTTTTTTTGCATTTTTCTTAATTTCAAGAATTAAAGTAAAATGATTTTAGCATGCAACTTAACGTAACGTGCAATTTTGCAAGTTGAGACGCAAAGACAACGGTATCCGCGCATTTCAAAATCCGTCCAGAATAATACTCGGCTGGTTGAAAATATTTTTTTTCCGATAGAATGTTTATCAGCGACCTTTCGCCGCGAAATCTTTATTAAAGGGTAAAGCAACTTCGGAATGATTCTTTTTCATCTGCGGCGAGTGCGAAAACTTGGAGGAAAATTGTGATTAAAAATGTGCCTATTGTCTTATGACTCTCAAAAAAGGTAGATATAGAAGTACAGCAATTTCGCGGATATGTACCTCGCCAATATTATTCGCAGCTTATCAGAATTCGTTTCACTAATAAATGACATGCCGACGAAATGTCGAAATTGAAGAAAATTTCAATGGCATAACTGTGATTTGATAGATTCTCTGTTTATATTAATTTGATCGTAGTTTGAGGGAATTCTTAAAGTTTCGTACTCCGAAAACAGTCAACTAGTTCGCCTACTCGACAGCAAGAATGCCATAAAAAGCATGCTCGTTCGGAATGTAAACATTGTCGACTGGGACGAACGATCGGACGAGTGTAGGTTTACTCTTTGTCATTCCACATTCCTGGTCAACGCGAGTACTCTAGTCCGTTATGTGCGTTTCGTTTCACTGAATCTTGCAATTTCTTCAAATCTCCGGAGTTTGAAGAGGGATCATAATAGGCCTATCGTTTATTTTTCATTGTACCGTCGAAAGAGATAAACGCCCTGGACTCTAAATTTTTTTTTTTTATCAGTGATTTGACGTCTTACGACCCTTTCATATCACCTTACACGTGTTAATTTTCTATTAAGCTACAAGCTATAAACGGTACATGGTCAATGCAGAATCTTGAAACATTGACCCTACCGTTTACTTTCCATTCGCCCTGGATCATGGAAGGACAGAGGTTGGTAAAAAGTGTAAACGGTTGACGAATCACCGTTAACGCGTTTTATTGCATTCTTTCTAACGCGGTTCGCGATTGGCCAATATGCGTTTTTTGTTCCGCATTTCTCTCCATTATACTTCTGATATCGGTTAAACTTAATAATTGGCTCGTTACGTGATTATACGAGAGAGAAAATGAATTGTATTTTCCGTTCGTTTCCAGCAAGCATCGGAAGAAAAGGAGCGCGAAGACGACGCGGAAAGAAGATGGGCAAGAGAACCGATAAAACGGAACGGCGGGCACCGAGATAGTCCATGCCGCCATTTTGTTGCCGGGGAAGGAAAGGATGCGGAGCTCGACGAGACCGGACATAACCTCGAATTCGCGATCCTCTTCGGCGTCCCTCCTCGGCCTTGACTGCGAGAGGGCGCGGACTCGTCGACGGGAGTTCGCTCGAGCTCCGATCGAATCGCCGAAGAGACTCGAAATTCAACTTTCCGCAAAGGAAGGAAGAATCGGGACGAACCTAGAAATGCTCCAAGTTTGAAATAAAAGCGGCCACGTCGACTTCCTCTTGCCGAGGCTCCGAAGTTCGCGAGAGCCGCCGTTTGCCGCCATTTGCAGAACCAGTTCGCATCCAAAATGGCGTCTCCTGGTGGAATCGTCAACGAGGATTACGGACTCGGGTACCAGAACACATTGGTGAGTCGTTTTCTGTTTTCTCCTCTTCCCGTGCAAAGTATGTGGAAAAAGCAGCGGGACGATTCGCTTCTTTCGTCATTATGCTATCAACCCTTTGAGCGCTAAGCTCTTCCGACGTATGGGCGAATTCGATCGGATGGTGCCGCGGGAAGCGCAATTCGAAGGGGTTAATGGTCGATCAGGAGGGGAGAATCTCTTTGGCCAAAGCGAAGCGATTTCGAGCCGAAAAATGGCGGCCCGATGCGAGTCTATTTTCACTTTTCCGCGACCGAGGCCCTGCTCCGTTTCGAAAATAGTCGTCTACCGGAAGCGGAACATTTGAACCGACTTTCCGGCTACATTGACCCTAACCTCAAAACTTCGGAAACCGAACACCCCTCTTCGCTATAACCTCAAAAGTTTCCCCAAATGGCGATTTTCGTGAACCTTAGCAAGACAAAAACGGACGATCGCATAAGGAAAAAAAATCTCAATGTCCGTTGAAAAGAAATTCCCCCTCCGACCTCGCGACCAACTTCAGAGTAGAAAGCGAGTTGTGAAGTCACTCGGCACGTGACCGCTTTGCGTAGGAGTTCGGATCAATCCCGATTAAACGGCGGACTGATGCCACCGATGTCATTAACATAACCTCGCATGATGCTGACTAATAAACACGTCAGGTGACGAGGCGTGAAAGTAGCTTCAGGACCTGGTCACGTGACGGCACGTGACGGCACGTGACGGCACGTGACGGCACGTGATTCCGCGTGGGAAAAAGGAAAAATGACTCGAAGCTGGTTTTCCGGTACAGGAGAAACGGCGACTCCTACTACGGGTGTTTACCCCGACGCGGCGGGATTACTTAATCCAGAGTTGGGTAGGCTCGGTACGTCATCCTTCAAGAAACTTCAAGGAAGAATGCGATATCTCGAGTGCTTTTGATCACACATCTGATTACGATGAAATATCTTGAAGAATATTCAGCTCTGATTGCGACGAATCACCCTTAGCTACGTTACAAAACCATGAAACGCTTTTTCATTCAGTTGTCCTTATCAAGGAAGCGCCGTTGAATCGCGCGCGGCGATAAAAACTAGTATCCGTAATTATCGTCAGAAATCACGGAAGTGCGCGATTGCAATAATTTTTTTTTATCCGACCTTTCGCGTCGGTGATAAAAATTACATTTTCCGGCTCACTCCAGGATCCTCCTTATAGCGGTTCGACAATAAACACATAACTTGCGGTATTTGGAATGACCCTTTCATATCACCTTAAATCTATCGAAAGGTGGATCTTTTTACGCGTTGAAAGATATAGGATGCGTCGTTGGCTTAAGAAGGAAAGAAAGACCTTCCAGGAAATTGTCGTACGTTGCCTGCCAATTGAATATGGCGGCTCGCGTGCTCCCCAAAAATTCGGTTGGGCTACGTAATTAGAATTGACAAGCATTATACGTTTATCGGCATAGATAAGTAGGATTCATTCGGTCGTTTAATTCGAAACTTTCAAGACCGCGATTGCAAGTAGTTCGAAGAAATGACTATTTTTTATGCATCCTCGCCTCTCAAGCCGTGACAGATTTACGATTCCCTCCGTTCCTATTGGCTGGATGCCCATATTCCCCTCACGAGGGCGTTTACTTCCGACCTATCCTCGTAAATTGCACTTTCGCGATATTCCCTGTGCACGTGCTCCATTCATTTCTAATCGAATCGCTACGCGGACAAGTCACCGCTTCTCGTCAGTTCGCGCCATGAAACGTTTTTTTATATACGTGCTCGTAACTTTATGGCGCTGCTGCATTATACGTATTACCGGGTATTCATTACTCATTTTATTTTCAACATTAAGGTGATACGAAAGTGACGTCTAAGAAATCAATCGTTTATACAATTTTCTTCGAACTGGGTACATGGAGCAGATTGAAATTTCACAATTTATAGTACTAGACAATTTGAGTCGTGTATACACGGTGTTGTTGTTGCGAAGTTTGCTGCAACGTTTCCGCAATGTTGCACGCGCAAGTGCAAGGTCGTCATCTCTCTGCCATCGCGCCGCGATATTTCACGCCGCATGAGTAATGGCGAGTCCATAACTGCCGCCATAAGTCAGGATTTTATGTAAAGCGCGGTATTTCAGACTTCCCCTTCCTCTTCCCATCTCGCAGTCCCGAAGGGACACGCGAAATGTCGAGGCGAGCAAATTAGACGGACGCTAAGCGCTTCAAAGTGGCGACCTTTTCCATCGCCAAAAGTACCACGGGGTTCTCACAGATGGCGGCTGCGTCCGCGCCGCGGCCGTAAAAGGTGGATGATAAAACGCCAAATATTGACAGTAACGACTGCACTTTTTGCCAGCTATAACTGGATCTTTGCCTTCGATGTATGTGCAGGACGCGACATTAATAATCTACGGTGATACGGATCTTGGGACTATTTATTCTGCCGTATTAAGGTTAAATGAAATCCCCCCCCCCCACCCCATTATACCCAAAACCCAACCTCGCGTACGAGACATTTTCCATGGCCATTAATACTCCAAACCAGTTCTTAGCGTCGTGCCACAAATATCTAAGAAGGCCTTAAGCGACGCCATTCCCCATAAGCTGGAAGATCGAACGGCGCAACATTTTCAAGCTTCTCTCGCGGGTCATCGTAGTCTCGTTTGTTCTCGGGCGACCTAAGATTGCGAACGGAGCGTTACATTTACAAGAGGGATAATCGGGGAGCCTCGAGCGATAAGGCTGGATAGCGCTGGATGCGCGGAGGGCCGCCGCGGCGCCAGCGTCGCGACGCGCCACCCCAATTGGCCGACCGTGGCGCCCGGCGCGCAGACGGTCGAGAGTGGCCGACATGGCAACCGGGCGCTCGCTTCTCCCGAGCCTGTGTGGCGCCATCGCCCGGGCGACGGCCGGACCGCTGGGGACCAAGATGGCCGTCGCCAGGACGCTGAGCCAGGGCCACGACGACCTCGTCGTCCCGAAGGAGGAGGTCGTCCGCTTCGTCGCCGATTGCCTCCGCAAGGTCGGCGCGAGTCCCCGGGACGCCGACGTCGTGGGCCACCACCTGATGACCGCCGACTACCGCGGCCATTTTAGCCACGGCATGAACAGGGTCTTCATGTACGTCAAGGACGTCCAGAAGAAAGTCACCGACCCCGCCGGTCGGCCAGAGGTCGTCGTCGACTTCCAGGTTCGGCCCGCCGTCTCCAGGAGGCGATTTGAATCCCTCGTCCCGAACTCGAGTTTGTCGTTTAGGAAGAGCGGCTCGTACTAATCTTGATCGTGAGAAACCTCAACGTGACATTCATGTATCGATTGATCGTTCCGTTTTGATAAACCGTCGTCAGGGACGTCGATTTTTCCGTGAAACGCGCTCCAGCTATGACCTCAATTAAAAGTTAGGGTTATCGCTTGTAATTAATTAAAACTTCCATTAAATGCAAGTCAATATTTCTTTTCCTGCTAGATTTAACGGGGAAGGTCTTCAAAGTGATGTCACGTATTATTTATTTCTTTTTCAAACGGGATTAATTTTACATTTTTTGGGTGTACATTTTTGATACGGGAGTAACTGGGATCGGAATGACGTTTGATGTGGAATTAAAGATGAAATCATAGCATGAAGTTATCACGGACCGACTCGTTGCCTTCAATTGGAGGCCTCGATGATACCCTCGCAATCATCGCGAAGTCCGATGACCCGATAAGACGCTTCAATGACTCGTCCTTAACGATTATTACCCTCCGGTTGCTCGTGCTACTAGAAAATACGCATTAACGTCGTCGTTGATTCCTTTTTAAAATATCTCGCTGGCCAAGGAAAATCGCGAGCCCTAACGAATAAAAGTGCAAATCGGAGACTAACGTAAAGAAACCGTGATTATAAAGATTTGAATAGGCATGGGTCTCCTTAAATATTCGACAATCTGTCGTTCCGTTCGTTAAGTCGATCATTCCATTTATGAATGTTCTCTACCTGGAGAAAATCGAGACACCTTGGGATTGGGGACACTTAAACAAACTGGGAAAACGGCGGGAATATTCACTCTGTACACGAGATAACGCTTTGACGACGACGGCCTTCGTGACATAACCCGTGGATATCACATTTGGAGTGCTCGGTGATAACGAAATCGGGTAATCGGTGGTCTTTTATTCGAGTCTTATGGTCACTCCGTAGGGTTAGACCACGTAAAATTGTGCAGTTTTCCTTGATCTTAGGGGTCGCTATTCTTGCACTTCCACTCGCAGTTCTTCATAGAAGCGTTCATTTGAAATGGAAAGTTGAATTTTACTCTTCCAGGCGATAGCAGTGGTGGATGGAAAAAACGGGATGGGCCAAGTGATAGGGAAGTTCTGCATGGAGCTGGCCATAGAAAAGGCGAAAAAGTTCGGAATAGGTATGGTGGCAGCCAGAGGGTCTAATCATTACGGAATCTGCGGTTACTACTCTCTTCTGGCCATGGAACGCAAAATGTTGGGGTTCACGTGCACGAACACGAGTCCCTTGATGGCTCCCGCGAGGAGCACGAAAGCAGCTCTGGGCACGAATCCGATGTCGCTGGGAATGGGAACGGACCGGGACCAGTTCGTGCTGGACATGGCCACCACGGCCGTAGCTTTGGGGAAGATACAACTGGCAATTCGAAAGGAACAAGACATTCCGGAAGGTTGGGCCCTGGACCCGGCAGGAAGGACCACCACGGACGCCAAATTGGCCTATCGAACGAAAATGCTGATGCCCCTCGGTGGAGCGGAAGAGAACTCTGGCTACAAAGGTTTTGGCTTGGCCCTTCTCGTAGAAGTGTTGTGCGGAGTCCTCGGCGGAAGCAGTTACGGCCCCAACATCAGACTCTGGGACACGGGAGACAAGGTGGCCAATTTGGGGCACTGCTTCATCGCCGTCAATCCGGAAGCGTTCGGCCCAGGGCACCGACGGAGGTTGGATCATCTGCTCCAACAGCTCAGGGATCTTCCCAACACGGGGAAGAGGGTCATGGTCGCCGGGGATCCGGAGAGACAGGCCATGGCCAAAGTGGACAGAGACGGGGGGATTTCCTATCACGAGAATCAGATCGAGGAGTCCAGGGAGATGGCGAAGAACTTGGGGGTTCGGGAGATGGGACTCGTTAGAAGGGGTGGCGGGGATGCGTCTACTGGGAAGTCGAAGCTTTGACATTTTTTCGGCACGTCTTCATCGGCGCAGATATTCCGGGTCGCTCCGATGCTGGAAAGGCTCCTTGGGTTGGTCCTCTTCCGGTGGCGGGTCTACGTCAAATATTTTGTAATCTTATAATCTAATCTTAGCTGCGATGCCAAGTAAATATCATGTGATCGGTAAAGCAACGTTGCGATCGGGTTTTCCCGTGTAATTCAATAATTCGTTGGAAACGCGAGTCGCGCGATGACGCAACGGGCGCGGTACCGATGGTCAACCTAAGATGGCGACCTTGACTCACCTCGTCGGATCGAGGCGAATCATCGATCGTTGGGTTCATTTATTTTTCCCTGCCCCTTTTGGAGCTTTCCCGATTGATTTTTCACTTTCCTTCTCTGGGAAGTTTTCGACCTGCGGTTTCTTGCACAACTCTTCTCATCCATTTTGAATGGAAATTGGATGCTTAATGCGAAATACTGCGGAACAATGGACGACAATTGGTCATTTTCAGCCGACTGTCCGATCCGAGTTAAAAAGAAGTAGTTAAAAATGCGCGTTCCTTGCGCGAGAAAAGGAAAATGGCGGCCCGATATTTCTGGAGAATTGGCCTATCGCGGGGGCAGACGTAGCGTCTGCCACCGATAACCTTGTTTACCGGCTTCTTCTTCTCCGGCTGAAAGAAGGGGGAAAGACCCTCCCCTCTTCCCGTAGTCCGTGGTCGATCACGTTTAAATTACGTTTCACTGGGGTGTAAACGTCCTTTAGCGTATACGTGAACACGTTAATACTTCGAAGGACTGATTAATTTGACGTATTCGCGAGAATTTTCCTAGTTTCCTGTTTCTCGAGAGGAATCTAGTCTACCAGGCCTCCTTTGAGCGATGTAATAGCTACGCCTCGGTGAAGGACGCGCAAAGAGTGTAAATGTTTCAGAGGAGCCTGTGCGCTCGTTCTAACCTCCAAAGTGGAATACGCGCATTAGCATTGCTTAACGCCTTGCGTACGGCATTAGCATAATTTACTGTGCAATCGTCCGATCGCGAGTGCACTTGACAGTCACGTGACAGCGATTCAATAAATCCAGGAAGAAAGTTCTGCAACCGTCTCCGTACTTTCAACATTTCCTTTCAATTATATTTAAGCCATTTAATGTAAAATCTCTATTTCAGCGAGGATCGCGTTCAATTTTGTATTTTTGATTTTTAACGGTAATTGTTTTAGAGAAGTAAGGGGTAGTTCAATTTTAAGGTTATTGGTTAATAGGAAATATCGGACATGTTATTTTACGGTGTAGTAGGTTTATACATGTGTAACGAGTGCAATGACTTGATCGGTACTTTTGCCTGCCCATTAGATCGGATGTGCATTAACTGGTCACGTGAAAGCTTGGACAATATTTAATGGGGGCAAAATTCTCTCAATACGGGAGGAATTACCCTCTATCACGTAAAAGCTGTTGAAATGTCAATTTCCAATAGTTGGATGTATCGCCAACTTTCCTCGGGCGACGCTTGCGGCGCCTATAGTTGGAATCTTTGATCGGTCACGCGAAAAATCTTGGCACGCTTTTAACAAGCTGACACTAGTGCGTACAGTCGTAGGGAAAAGTACCGATAAATTCAGCTCACTGACATTCGCATCCGCATTCTGCATCGCAAGAAAGAAAGTTCGAAATGCCTCCGGCCTTTTTGCGTCCGTAAAATCGGAAGAAACGCAGCGGTATCTCGATAGCTAGTATGTAGAAAGAGAAATCCTTTAATTAAAAACACGGCACACTTGCACGGCATAGTGCATGGGAAATGAATTGAATTTACCTCCGGTGTGGTTATTTCATTATTTCTTTAATAAATTGCGTCTATAATTTTCCTCATTTTTTCTGTTTCTTCTTTTTCTTCTTTTTCTTTCGGCGACACGTATCACTTCGAGTAGAATAATCGCGCGAGGCGGAAGGTGAAGGCTTAATTTCCGTGCGACAATAGGCGGCATTTTACGACGAGACTAAACAGGAAAGAAGCTTAATTGGACAAACGACCTGGCCGAAATGCAATCGCACGCTCGATGTGCATTCGAGCTGGATGATTCATAGCTGTTTGATGTCGCGCATTAACTAATTCACTAGTCTAATTCCACGTGGGGTCATGGAACCTATCTTGACATCCGTGGAACTAGCCGAGGAAAGGGTTCGAGAGCCGCTCGGCTCGAACAAATATCCAAACAAACTAGGTGCAGTACTCGGGAGGCGCGTGATTCAAACGAGGTATCCATCTCTCCATTATTTCAACTGCACATTTAATAAATCGAAATAAATCTCCATACGATTTACTTACTTCTTTCTCTTACCGTTTACTTACACCGTTTTATAAAGGATAGTTATCAATTTTCATAATCCCCCGCAGAAACTCGAAATTCTTAGTTTGAAGGTTGTTATCGAAAATTCGATCGGAATGGAAACGACCTACGTGCCAGAAATCTAAAATTTGTGTTTCGGATAGTGATCGAATAAGTTTGCTCAGGTACGTTTGTTTGGTCATGAACAATTCGGGGAGTAACGTGAGAGCACATTAATCAAATAATTTGTGCGGTCTCACCGAAAAGTCTGGATGATCGTTGACGTTGCAGCTCCCATTCCTTCATTCATTTGGAGAAATTCAAAATGGCCGCCCCTCGTCACCCTCGAGGCTTTGATTAACGTTTAAAGCACGTGACGATCGGCAAATATTTAAATGCGAAAACTGTCGGGCCGATGCTCACTTGGGAAAAATATAGGTTTGCCGCGGCCGTTAATTTTTTAGATAAATGATTCATTTTGTCATCGTCAATCCTGACGCAAGCGAGTCACGCGTTATTATTCGATGTCTTTGGTTTACTTCGGACTACTGTGTATTATAAGTCCTTCGGTATATATCATTAATAACGGTGAAGAAGACTTTCGATACATATTATACCACTCAGGAATGACTCGGTCGATTTTAATTAACGCAATGAGCAGTAAATTGCATCCTCCCGACATCCGCCATTTTCTTATCCTAATTATAGAAAACTCGTGTAAAAGATTCCGACGCAAAATTAGATCGAACGTTTCCGTCCGCACAGTAAACACTTTGCACTACAATAGATCGCGTCGCGTTGATACCATTGATTTGGCAAAGAAAAACGAGATCCATGTTCTAATTTGTATCTGTCACGGCGTATCGGTGGCGGCCATATTGCAGCGTGAGATACGCGGTTTCGTCTGCAAATTTGCATAATGGCGGCTCTTTTGAATCTGTCCTTACCGCGATATCTCTGACACGCAACACTCGATATACAATCCGGCGCAAACATTCGGCCGAATTTACGCGAGTAGATGAACTAACTTCGGGCCGGTTGGAAAAATGCCCTAGTGTGCCAGTGGCTTCCGATCGTCGGTGCCGGTATCGTGAAAATCCGCGATTCCTGTCGTATCGATCGACCGTCTTTCGCGGTTCGGGATCAACTCGGTAAACACTCGTCTCCCTTTACTTTTCTGTTCGCGCGAGTTTCCGTTTCCGAGTTTTCAATGCGGTATGCGGCAATAATTGATATTTCGTCCCGAAGAATCGCAATGTAATCGCAACGTAATCGCAACGTAATCGCAATGTAATGGCAATGTAATCGTAATATAATCGAAATATGATTGAAAGAATGAGAGAAAAGTCCTTAGCGCGGGAGACGATTATCAAACATTCGCCCGCGCGTATTTCACAGATCATTATTGTCGATTACCGGTCGTGAGAGAAGTTTGCCGAAAAGAAGGATCGCCGTGGAAGCCCTCCGAAAAAACGTTTTATCTCTCCCCTAGGATGTTCGGCAAAAAGAAAGAGTATTTTTTGGTCGACCGATCTTCACATTTCGAAGATGGAACGATATGGCGGTCCAGTTCGCTGCAACCTTCCGTGACCAGCTCGCATCACTGCAAGGTTTTATTTTCAATCACTACTTACCAATGAAAATCCATTGCATTATATTCGATTAATTGTATGAATGGGTGCTCAACTCTCGCGATTAAAACGATCTGCGATTAAAAATGGAAATCTTCAAAGTGTCGGATCAATTCTTAGGTTCTTACGAGTCACGTGTCAAAGTTCCGGACTGATATATCCTGTCTGATATCCTTAAAGGAACGATTGATTTGAAGAGCTTCATTTCTTTGCTGAAAGATATAAAAGAGCATTTTCGACGGTAGGCTCTCGAGAGGAAGGGGGGATCTGAAATTCGAGATGGCCCGTTAAGATCGCAGAAATTGCGTGGGTCATTTCGGCCAATGATAACTCGTGACTTTCAAGTCAGCTTCCTACGAGCCCTCGCCGGTGGAAGTGGCCAATTACCGAACAGCTTTGTACAGTCCGAGCGAGAGATTCGCTCGTTTCGATCTCCACTCTTCGAGTCCCCTTCGAGTCCCCTTCGAGTCCCCTTCGCGTCCCCTTCGCGTCCCCTTCGCGTCCCCTTCCGACGTGACCTCTTTACATCCGAGTTTCCAGATTACGATAATGAGATAACGAGATGTTATGAAAATAAATATTAACGGAAGAAAGCAAACGCTTGCATACCCGCAGTCGCGATTTACTCGGCACGGCAAGATGGCCGCTTTCGAGTCGTAATGGTCAGACTAACGAGCTGGTAAATTGGCCGACAGCGGTGTGCGCCGATGGAGCAGAGTTTCCACTCAGTGTGACTCACAGGCTCCACGGTGACAATGGAGCCTCCTTTTCAGTCCGCGAGGACCCTCCCCCGCACCGGCATCGGGCGATTTTCGAAAAAGCGCGCCCTCTAAAACAAGATGGCCGCCCTCCGCCCCATTTCGCCGACTTTCGCCGACTTTCGCCGAATCGGCGCGACGACCGAAGTAGTTTTGGTTTAAGGCGAGGGGGAAATCCACGGTTTATCGTGCTAGAAAGTAAAGGCCGAAGATAAAAATGGCGGGCCAAGGCATAAAGGAGAGACTGGAAGAGAGCCTTCACCATCACCACCCGGAAGGAAGCGAAGAGG
The DNA here is from genome assembly GCF_000612105.2 of Orussus abietinus. Taxonomy (NCBI): domain Eukaryota; kingdom Metazoa; phylum Arthropoda; class Insecta; order Hymenoptera; family Orussidae; genus Orussus; species Orussus abietinus. Next base: position 37,903 of record NW_019394887.1, on the reverse strand, counting down.
AAGTCGACAAAGAGTGGGAGGAGTTCACAAGGCTCATGGCGAAACTGAAGGAGAATCGGAAAAACCACCCCCATAGGTACTGGTTTTTTAAAAAATCTCGAAAATCACGAATTCCCTACGAGCGGCGGAGTTTTTCAAACAAGAAAACTGCGGTATTGCGTAAACCCGGACCTACCTCGGCTTTACCGTGAATTTTCATAGTTTCATCCAACCCTATTCTTTTTCCAAATTTTGATAAACTTTCCGTTGGTTATTGCAGAGTATGCTTTCTCGCGGTTTCGGAAACTCGATGAACGTTTCAAAGGAATGACCCTTTCGTATCGGCATCGTATCTTGAGATTACATTTTTTCTAGAGATCGTAAATTTAAACTCTGCCGCTCGTTTTTTCCCCATCCTCTCGATTTTGGAGAAAAAATGAAATCTCGAATTGTGTCTCACCAGACCTTCGCAAGCATTCTACCCGTGTCCTCCACCGAACCCCGAAGAGGAACAACATGAGTTCGATCCGTTCGACTACATTAACACGATTGTAAGGACACTTTTGAATATCCTTGCACGATTGCATGGAAATCATTTTTTCCTCTCACTTAGTGTTTTTTACACAAATAAAATTCACACAATAGAGAGAAAGAAAATCATCTTCAATTGTTTGCAAAGTGTCGTTGCTTCTTGTAGCTTATAGGAGCATATAAATGCATGTCTTTAGGTACAGTGGTATACACGAATGGTGATTAACAATGCAAAGGTATATTTGGATTATTGTTTCTCCTCATCGTGGACCGATTCGTCGATTATTTCTTTTTGGCAACCGGCATGCATTGTTGTTCGGCATTGAAGAACGTTGTATAGCTCCGTTGTTCTTCACTCTCGGCGTGTAATCTCGAAGAAAAACACAATGCCACTGGTGACGAATCCGAATCCGAATCCGAATCCGAATCCAAATCTAATTCGAGGGAGACTCAACACGGGCCATAAACTGCGGCAATGCAACCAGACCAGACCAGACCAGACCAGAGGGGTGACCTTTGGACCCTCGCCAAGTGGGCGAGCGAATTTTAAATAAACGCTCCGACCTCGTGACTCCGTTGTCATGCGACCCTCCTCCATTTCTTCCGGAAGTCCCGCGATTACACGAAAGCAGCGAATCTCCTTCTTTTCTGTCGACGGTTCCACGCGTAAATCCCTGGAAGGTCGCCAACATGGCGGCCGAGCGCGTCCCTCACATGACCACTCCAAGACCTCGTCACGTCACCTGGTATTGCGCGACGAGGCCGCCTTTGGCGTGACGTAATTGTGCCAATTGATATTTTCAATATTTTCGCTAATCGCCCCCTTTAAACGGCCGTTCGGAAATTACAGGTGGTGACGCGCGAGTCGCGACCGTTTAATGGCGCCGGGGACTTCTACAGGCGATGCCTTTATTTCATGCCCGACCGAATGAGACTCGAGCACTCGTTACGGATACGAGACACGCGTGACCGGCATAGCGCTCAAATTGCGTGCGCTCAAATTGCCCCAGCAATTGAATTTTTGCATGCACATGAATTATCTCGCGTGGACAAAAGTCGACGAACAAAGCTGCACCGACCAATTGACCGTCCGGGCAGAGCTTTTTGCGTTCGGATTGTATCTTTTGTTTCCTTCAAGCGAAACAAACAAACGAATGCCTTGGCATGATTTTATTCCCGAAATATCACGGGCAATGAATAAATTGAATTAACGAGAACTAACTCTTCACTCGACGCGTTGCTTTCTCGATGTAGAACGAAACGCGTGATTGGGTCCTCGGTCCATTGATAGGGGAGATCGCTAATTATGCAGATCCAATTACTAAAATTAGAATCGCGCGGCTGATTGCCCAGTAGGACTTGGTCATTATTGACGTCATTTGTATATACAGAGCGTCGCGTTGCCCCAATATGACGTCAAATTACCGGGTGCCTGACCTACCTCTAGAATCTTTTCACCTTCCCATCTCCTTGACCTACACGAATCTTATCAGATTATCTGCTTACTCCTCTCTTTATGCCCCTCTGCAAATCAAATAATTATCATACCATAACATTTACCACATCACCCCACCACGATAGTTTTTCTTCACTTTTTCTAATTACTCATTTCACTTGACGATAGCTTGTTGAAATTTTTTCTAAAAGAATTAACTTAGGTCTCATTAATGTGATTTATTATCCCTAATTAATGAAACGACGCCGAGGTGAACCGGCGCTATTGGTGCGATCGTACAGCGAATAAACAATTGGACGGTCCATACCGTCTATGCTAGGGTCTAAAAATAATGTTTTTGGCTCCTGCCAAATTTCGACAAATTCAACCTAGCCAGACGAGTCACGACGCAGTCTCGAGTCTCGTAACTCGGCTTGCGAACGTGATTCGGCCATCTCTTTTTCGTTTCTTTTTTCCTTATGAGTAGAAATGAGGAAAATGCGCGATCGGAAGTGCTGGTCGAAACCAAATGTTGCAAAAGTGTCAGTGATCGGTGTTTGATGTGCGTCGATTAAGTTAACACTGATTTAAATTACAATAAAAACTGTGAAAAGTTTCACTGGGATTGCCGAAGCGAAATCGAAATTATAGGCAATCCGCGGGAATTGCACGAAATCCAGCAATTAGATCGGCAACCTATAACTTATACAGAAATGACCAGAATGGCGTTTAATCCTTCCGATTTGAATTCACGAACATTCGTGTAAGAACGATAACGTTAGTGCGGTTAATCGAGGGGGAGTCGCGGTTGGAAAATGCTAGTATGCTAGGGCAATTTCGACAATCCGTCCAAAGAAAGTGGCGTGGAAAGGGTCGGAAAAGAGGGGTCGAGGATGTGTGGATTTTCGAAAAGTCCTGCTGACTCGACGCGTCGCGACGCTTCGGGTTCGGGTTCGGGTTCGGGTTCGGGTTCGGGTTCCGATTCGGATTCGGATTCGGATTCGGATTCGGATTCGAATTCGGATTCGGATTCGGATTCGGATTCGGATTCGGTGGTCGAAAAGTTGGACCGCTCGGCCTCTGGGAACTCGGTGACTTGAATGCCCGAAGTGGCTCCATGCCGGCCACCATTCTCAACAGGGCCTACTTCGTCTGCAACGATGACTATGTTGTAAGTGACTACGTGTGCGCTTGTTCCCGGACCGAGGAAACGTTTTCTATATTTTCCAACATCTATCTCTGGACGAAGAGAAGATGGTACAGATTTTCAGTCGACTGTAGACCCACCCATTTTGTATTACGGAAATAGTCAAATTAATTTAAGCGATTCGTAAGGTTTGCCTAACGCTCGAATCGTTCGTTAGCATTGATATTAATAACGCGACAACGCATCAAGGGTTTTTATTCTTTTTACTAGCCATTTCAAGTATCGTTCGTTCGTAAAAGTGTCGCTCGTTGCATGGTGCTCGATAGCGATGGACATGTTCGAATTAGATCGAAGTATAGAATATGGTTCCTATTAACCAATCGGAAATAATTTTCAGATGTATGGCCGGTACACGAAGGACCTGGGTGAATACGCGAAAGAAGAGGCCAGGAGGTTACGATCTCACGACAAGTCCAGGAGAAGATTCGACAAGGCAAGAGCCGAAGAGCTCAGGAAATCAAGAAGAGGTCCGTTATGCAGGAAGCTGTTGGCCCTTCTGGCCTTTGCGTGGAAACACACGGGGGCCAGACTCGGAGAGGATTGGGTTTTCCTGGCTCTGCTGGGAGTCATTATGGCTCTTATCAGCTACGCCATGGACCGAGGGATCTCCATGTGCAACAATGGTCAGTTGCATACATTTGTCCCGTGGATGTAGCGTTTTCTCACCTCTTTCGTCCCATAGCCAGGATATGGCTGTATCAGGACCTCACGTCCCATCCAGCGCTGCAGTATCTGGCCTGGGTGTCCCTCCCGGTGTGCCTGATCCTGTTCAGCGCCGGATTCGTCCACATCGTGGCGCCCCAGAGCATCGGTTCCGGGATCCCGGAGATGAAGACGATTCTCCGAGGAGTGGCCCTCAAGGAGTACCTGACCTTCCGCACCCTGGTGGCCAAGGTGATAGGTCTGACCGCCACTTTGGGCTCGGGCCTGCCCCTGGGCAAGGAGGGTCCCTTCGTCCACATCGCCAGCATCGTGGCCACTCTGCTCTCCAAGCTGGTTACCAGCTTCCAGGGGATCTACGAGAACGAGAGCCGGAATTGCGAGATGCTGGCGGCAGCTTGTGCGGTCGGAGTGGCCTCCTGCTTCGCAGCTCCCATCGGTGGGGTGCTCTTCAGCATCGAAGTCACCACCGTGTACTTCGCCGTCAGGAACTACTGGAGGGGATTCTTCGCAGCCGTTTGCGGGGCCACCATGTTCCGACTCCTCGCCATCTGGTTCCAGAGGGAGGAGACCATCACCGCCATGTTCGCCACCAATTTCACCATGGACTTTCCCTTCGACCCCCAAGAGCTGTTCATCTTCGCGTTGATCGGGGTTGGCAGCGGACTCGGGGGAGCCTTCTACGTCTGGCTGCACAGGCAGTACGTCATCTTCATGAGGAAGAACAAGAGCATGAACAGCTTCCTGCAGAAAAAGTAAGGACGTTACCTGATCAAAGTTCGTATCCTATTCAGTTCTTAGGGCGTCCAATGGGGGAAACGCTATCTTGAATGTAGACAAGCCAATTTTATTTCCAGCCGCTTCTTGTATCCCGGAATCGTCTCGCTGTTGGTCGCTTCCGTCTCGTTTCCTCTTGGCCTGGGTCAGTTCATGGCGGGAGATTTGAACGCGCATGACCAAGTTGCTGGACTCTTCACGAATTTCACGTGGACGAAGAAAGTCCTTAGTGTCGAGGAGATGAACATCGTCAAGCACTGGACCACCCCGTACACCGACGTCTTTGTCGGACTTTTAAGTTACGGCGCGTTTACGGTAGGCCTTCTTCCTTACCGAAACAACATTTGTTTATCGGTAGTTTATTTCGCCGATGAGTCACTTCGCGGGAAACGTTGACAAATTTCTCGTCAAATCAGATTATCTTTCTGATTATCTTTCGATACAAGTTTCAAAAGTCTCCGAAACTTTAAGACGATGCGAAAGGTGCTGAGAAATTTAATCGAGATCGGTCAATTAAAATTCATCTATACCCTTTTTGGTGGACTAATTATTTCTTGACTCAGAAAATAGTTACCAAACATTTTAGTAATCGTTATATATCTTTCTAAGTAGCTTTTAACGATATTTCTTTTTTTTTCTTCTTAACACGTTGCAGTTCATCTTTTCGATAATATGCTCAACGGTGCCAGTGCCCTCGGGGATTTTCATCCCAGTTTTCAAAATCGGAGCGGCCTTAGGAAGGGCCGTAGGCGAAGGAATGGCCCTCTGGTTCCCGAATGGCGTCAGATATGGGGGAATCATAACACCCATCATTCCAGGTATTACGATCCCTCAAAAGTATCCCTTTATTTCAAATTCATACAAGAAAGAACAACTCGAGGGAATATTTTATTGCTTCTTTAATCGAGTGTTGAATAATTAAAATCCGGGTAAAGTTAAAGCAGGAGTCAAAATTAAAAGAATTAGTTGGCCGCTTTAAGAGTTATCAATGTTATCTTGTTTCTGTTATTGCTCAAAATTAGAATTAAATAAAATTGAACGGATCTTCAAAGTGAGGTATATGATTTTTTTCCATTTTTAGGTGGATATGCAACCGTAGGTGCAGCTGCATTTTCCGGAGCGGTGACGCACACCATTTCCGTCAGTGTCATAGTTTTCGAAATGAGCGGACAAATTACTCACATAGTACCGATTATGATAGCAGTGCTCATAAGCAATGCGATCGCTGCTCTGCTACAGCCCAGCATATACGACAGCATCATTCTCATAAAAAAATTACCGTACCTGCCCGACTTATTACCTTCTAGCTCCGGTGAGTACTTTTCCCTTATTCATTTATCTCTTATTACCTACTATATATTATTTATTGCTCGATTTAACGAATTCAGGAATTCGCAAAGTGACTTCATCCCGCACGCCTTAATCGGTTCTAGTAGCGCAAAATATTTCTCCTTTATTTTCTATATATTGTAACGTGGTAGGCTCGATGCCCCCTCACGTTACGGGGAATCAGGTCCATCGAAGGATCATCCTAGTCCCCCGCACCCGAAATAAAGAATATTTAATACGGAGTAGGCCCTCCGATTACCCTACATCGATCGTTGCCACCGGTCCCTATGTAGAATTTCCATCAGACATGTGTTGAGCCGCCACTAAGGGGTAACAGGTGGCAAATGCGTTAGCCGTCCGCATCCTCCACCGGGGGGCAGCACAGGACGCGATCGTGCGACCTTGCCCGTGAGCACAATCTCTCTGGCGTCGCGTGTGGTCACGTGTGGTCGCCTCTCGTTCATTTTTGTGCATTCTTGGAGAGACACCACGGCTTAGGATAGACGTGCGCTAAGGAAGCCGCCGTGACATTTGGTCAATTTTCAAATCTTTGAGAGTCCCGAAGAAAGAGAGGATATTCGTCGGAAATTGAGGTATTAGTGTACGGCCTTATTTTTGGGTATTAGAGGTTCTTAGGAGGCATACGGTCCCAATTAAATAGGGTCTCGCCCTTTTGAATTTCAATTAGAGACCGGTAGCAACGAGGAGGACGCGACCATACGTCGTGTTTTTTGATACCAAATAAAGTGTCCGATAATAATCGTAAAGTAAAAAATTCATTTTTATTATGTTTATAACCTAAAAATTATAATATATATAATAACGTTAACTTCATTCTGCAAATTTTATGTGTTTTACCATTTGAATCCGTAATTATAATAATTATTCCTCAGGTATGTATAATGTTTACGTCGAAGACTTCATGGTTAGGAACGTGAAGTACATTTGGCATGGTATCACGTACCAGATACTTAAGGAAATTCTTAAGGAAAATCGGAAACTTCGGGGATTCCCTTTAGTCGATAATCCCGATTCGATGATTCTTTTGGGTTCGATTCAGAGGCTGGAACTCATCAAACTCATAGAAAAGCACATCGGTCGAGAAAGGAGGCTACAGGTTAGGAAGGCCATTTATTTTCACACAATTTCTATGTACAGTGTGAAAAGTTGTAAAAAAATTATATATATGCATTTTTTTTTATGAAGAAACTTGTTTTTAAAATTATAGGTTGCCCAAAAGTGGCAAAAAGAAGCCGAAGAGAGGGCAAGAGAGGAAATGGAAAAGCAACTGAGAGAGCAGGAGAGAACCAGAAGACCGTCAAGATTCGAGGTCATTCCGGCACCTGACATCTTGAAAATGCAGAGACAAAGTGTCGGTGACTTGTCGATATCGCCAATCAATGGCGGTGGTTCCGATCATGTGAGTTTTCATCACCAAAGGAAGAGAAATGTCTTCGATGAGTGAAATAATGCTCGATATTCAAATGTCGATGAGTTGCACATTATTTGATTCATTTTATACTGTTTTAAATATTGTATATTTTATTTAATTCCTCTTTTTCAGCACACATATCATACGCCGGTTTTCGGATCGCAACCAAAAAAGTCAATTTTAAAGAAAACCAATTCCTTCACTCTAAAAGGTTTCAGTCCTTTAGTCAGTCCAGCTGTTACTCCTTACACTACAGTGACTGGTGCTGAAAGCAGGTACTGTAAATCAAATCCTTTAGTGAAGAACAAATGTCTTTTTAGTTCTTGTCCGAGATAAATGCAAATTTTTTATCGCAAAATGAAATTTCACGAGCATCGCGTTCTTCTTTAGGGCCTCTATAATTTCGTGGTGAAGTTTCAAATGATTCGGTGCACCCAATTTGGAGAAAATTTTTATAAATATTTTGACGTTCTGATATATAGAATAACCCTTTCATATCACCTTAAGAACGTAGTATAGGTATAGTTTGACTGTAATAGCTTTCGATTTTCAGGATTCGCCTGGCCTTTGAAGCAATTTTCAGGAAATCTGCGACTCTTCAGGATGTGGACCCTGACCCCGAATTGGGAACTGGCGGAAATCGGAGAGACAGCACCGATACCGTAAATGCCCAAGCTCTTCAGCCAATGTTAACACCGAGTCCAGCTACCTCGAAGAAGGTCCAGCTGGTGAGAAACCTTCTATAGTTCAGAGGACAGTTCGGAGGAAAGTTTCATAAACGAGACCTCTGTGTCGCCACTTTCACATCACCTTAAGGAATTATCGTTAACTATCTGCTTCAAATTCCCTCGTAAACGTTGCGCCCTTTTCCGTAGTTCTTTCACGAAGATGTTGCTGTTATCATGGAAAGATTCGTACAAAATTAATTTCCTTAAAAGGTATGCCTGAACATGGTACCGACCTTTCGAGGAATTTAGTTGAATTGTGACAATTTTCGTAAAGCATTGACTTCTCTTTCGTTTCACTCGCCGTCTTATAAAAACAAGGTGACGGCGAGGCGCATCACGTAACTCCGAAGAATAATGAAGAACTAATTCCATTCATCGGAATTATTTCTCGCGGTGGAGACATTCCGAGTTTGGGTACTTTAAGAGGTTTCTTTTTTTTTCATTTGATATTGCAGCCTCGAGAACGAGTCATCGACATGTCCGCCGAGGACCAGAAGAGATGGGAAGAAAGCGAAATGGCCCTCGAAGTGGACTTTTCGAAGTGCCATATCGATCCTGCTCCTTTCCAGCTGGTCGAAAGGACTTCGCTCCTCAAGGTCCACAGCCTCTTCAGCATGGTCGGCGTCAACCACGCCTATGTCACCGCCATTGGGAGGCTGGTCGGCGTGGTTGCCCTTAAAGAGGTACTTCATTTTTTCCAGTTGAAACGTCAAACGTTCATTTCTTTTTCTATACTCGGTAATACCTCGGTGAAGCTCAAACGCGCAAGGCGCATTACGCTAATTTTTTTTTTTTTTTTTCAAATAAATAATGGAAAACATTCTTTCCAGCTGAGGAAGGCCATCGAGGACGCCAATGCCGGAATCCTGCCGACGCACGCGGAGCCCCATGTTGCAGGATCGCTGTCGAGTCTGACGAAAAGCGAGACCGAGTCGGAAAAGAAGATTTCGACGGATGGGAACTCGGTAGTGTCGACGAATGCGGACAAGATCGAGAAGATGGAGAAGGTCTGACCTGCGCGCGGTTCATCTCTCGAAAAAGCGAATTGTGATAGTCGTTGTCGCGACGATTGGCGAAACGACCCGAAGGACCCGTGTCTTCCCAACCATCCCCTCCTAGGAACTCGGTACGTATTTTTCCTTAAGATGATGTGAAAGATGATGTACAGCGTCAAAGCGATTGAAAACTGTTGATAGTCTTGGGAATGGGTTATTTAACGCTATTTTAATTGCACTCCGCGGACGGTGTTAATTCTTTCAACGTTGTACTCCTTTCTATGGGGAATTTCCGTCTAGGATTTACGACCTAGGTAAATAATTACATAGAATGGAGTTTTATAGTATTTAATAATGTATTTGCTCAGCTCGCGAATTCGAATAACCCTCGATTAGTGAATTTAGAGAATTTAGAGTCGAAAAAATCTACCGATGTTGACGGATGTATGTCGGAATGTAAATGTTCCTGAATTTCTTGTAATAAGGAAGCACAAGAGTGAGAGAAGAAGTAAAGTCAATTGCAGTGATGTAATTACGTAATTCTAATAATTCCAGGTGATGTATTAGTAATTATTCCTAAATATGAAAATTGTAATTATTATCGTGGATTATAAATTTCCACGATAAAAAACGAAATGTGCCAAAAAGTGCATTAATCGGTATTTCCGTGTTCATGGGAAATGGATGCCTAAATTGTGGATTCAATTGTCATAAGTCATAAGTCATAAGTGTTAAGGTGACTGCAACCAAATAACTTATTATAAAAGAAAGAAGCATTACATTTAAGGGGATGTGAAAGCGGCGTCTGAAAAGTCGAATTACCGATTGCAATCTGAAATGAATGCAAATGAATTAAGTAATTATAGTAAACTCGGGGTCTTAAGAGGTAGATTGGTATAAAAAGGATATTTTTATTTCCTGCTTACATGGCTAATCCGTTGGCTGAAAACGACTACCTTATCAACGATTGACATTTTCTATCGATAGTGATTACAAGATTAAGAAAATACTAATTTCAATGACCGGCAGCGATTAATCTTTCCTTTTTGTTAGGCAATTTTCCAGCTTTGTAATTCGCTGACCGAGCCTCCGCGAGAGACTCTTCGTATTCACAAGTTTCCTTGACGTAGGGGCCGCGATCTGCGAAACTAGTTAGTAATAAAAATAAATACAAACATGAATAATTTCAGCAAAGTGCCGAAAAACATATTCTTTCGAGCAGATGATAAGCGATACTCGAGAACGGGGAGGATATCTTTCGTTGAGTTCAACACTTGGAGCTCTCCAAAATGGCCGCTTCTTGAAAAAGCCATATACGAATTCATGGGAACTCGTTTGCGCAAATGTCGACCTCGATGAAAAGAAGAAAGAAGTAGAGGACTTTGAAAAAGATGAAATACGAATCTAGAGATTTTCGAGCGTGCCCCGGGCCATTTACAGCCATTTTACATTCCATCAGACTGACGCGAAAAAGATTTAGAGCTCCGTAGACGCCAATTGCGTGTGAATATCACCTCACCTCGCAATTAATTAAGAGGTCAATTGTCCCGGGCGAGGAGAATTACGGCGACCCTACGTTGTTATTGTTGTGGATTTGTTTTCCCTGACATTTAGTCCCGTCTGTGTAAATACTGTACCATCCTCGGGCAAAAGTCATTAAAATAACTTATTGTACTTGACGTGATTTTATGTGATTATTATTATTATTTCTCCGCAATTGTGCGCACGCGTCAGAGTTAGTCGCTATAATTTATGCAACGTGGATTGCATTAATTCTAATATACATTAATTACAGCGCATGTATTTAGATATTTTGTATTCCCGAGAATGGCTTTGTTATCTTTCCTGTCTCTAGAGGTTAAAGTAATTATGGTAGTATTTCTGCAGTATTTCTGCAGTATTTCTAACGGGCTGGGGCATCTCTCAACGGATTTACAAGCATATCGCCTTACAGATACTTATGTAAAATTACTTGTTTAAACTAAACCACCCGTGTAAACACTTCGGCACGGGTCCTGGTGTACTGAACGTGGCTCGCGCCATTTCTTGCAAATTCTGGGCGTTCAAAATCAAAAGTCCGACTTCGTTTTCGCGTTCCTGGCCCCAAACTAATGAACTTACCACAATCCCGTCGTCCTCGCTCTGCAAAGATTAAATGACAATTGGATCCTGAATAAATCCGACTGATAGGAATATTGCCAATTGCAAGATGCAAAGTTAAATTCGAGATGATAGCAAAATAAATTCGATGCTGCCTTGAAAATCGGCAAAATCGGCAAAATCGGCAAAATCGTTTTAAATAATATCACGGATAAAAAAGATGTGTATTCGAAATTACCTTGCCGTGGGGGTCGGGCACAAAAATCGGTTCACTCGGGAAAATATTTTTCTCAAACCAAACCTTTCTGGTCTTCGTCATCGTGTCGACTTTAATGATCTGAAACATAAAATATAAGCTTAAAAAGTGAACTGTTCGCATAAACATAACACAAATATCACTACATTAGTTTTGCACTGAATCGAAATGGATAATGGAAAATGCGATTCCTTCCTTACCGATCCGGGATTTTCGCCGTCGACGTCGCTCGAAATCGCGTAAAAGTATCGATACTCCCGTCCCAAATAAAGCTCGTAATTAATTCTGGGAGTTTCACAGCCCAAATCACAGAGCAGTTCTGGTTTGACGAAAGTCTCGCCACTTTCGAGCCTATGAGCGGAAGGCTCCCTCTTCAAGACATCGCTTGGCTCTGCCTCGGTCTCATTTTCCTCGAAAGGGTCTAGAACCTGGTCGACCTTCGGGTCCATTTTCGTATCGTGGTAACTTCGGTGCCCCGTTTTCACTCCTATCAAGTTTTCCTCGGGGCTCACTTCCGGGTTGGGAGTTTTCATGGGCAATATGAAACGCAGCGGCCTTCCTCGGAACATTTTCGAATAATCGGGATTGCTGTGCATATTCTAAAGTCAATTTAAAACTAGTAAGTCTCCGTAACGACGTCTTTATGCCGATCCTCGATAAACTCTTCCGCCCGAAATTGATTGAGAATAATTTGCAAATATTTACCTTCATAGCGTCGATGTACATGCAGTCGAGCATCTTTGCATCTCTGTAACAGCAAATGTCCAAAACAATGTGGTCTCGATCTCTGGTCTCAAATTGATTAATTATGTGTAAGAAGAAGAAGGCTTCCGTCCGGAAAGTCTTTTCTACCCGGCCAGTGTTTTTGGATACGACGTGAATCAAAGTCTGCAATTATAAGGAATAATATATAAAATTGAATTATGATTGAAATATCTTGATTTCTGATAATCAAGTTTTTTAATTTCCCTCTTATCGTTAGAAGATCGTTGCAATCTATTATCAAGGCTCAGTTTCAGATACTCTCTTGCGCTGATTACGTATAACGTAAAAGAGCAGAATATTAGCATTTACTTTATCCTCTTCGGACCACTTCAGACAGCTGTACATGGGTTCGTCCCTGATTTTGCAGGATACCAATCTAACGAGTGCCACTGACAGGGGCTGTTCAATGATGACGAAGTAATTATCGGTAATTCCAAAAGTATGCATGTACGATGGATTCAAAACTCGTCTGGCGGGTACAGAAGCTACTATAGTAGCCTGGTCGAACATAGAAAGCTCTTTAGCTTCTCCGGGGTGATCTGCAAAATATCGGATACCTATATTCGGCCAAAGTTAAACCAAAGCGAAATAAGCGTATGTGGCTGTCGGATATGCATACAGTAGATATTTGTAGAAGACTCACCGATCGCGAGACGATTTGGAGCAAAACACACGACACTGTAAGCCGGCCCTCTAGGAGTTATCCTCATTCCTACATTGTAGACCGTGCCGTCGCTCAGAACATGTGGATGGGATGTATGATTAACAATATTTACATAATCCGAAAGGATCACCTGCGTATACATAAATCGGTAATATTAACTGCTGAGAAGAAAAGAAACGTATAATTAGTATTTTCGACATTGATTGCTTTGATTTTACTTTTCGAGCCGGTGAAAGATATTGACAAATTCTCTGTACTTATTATTTAATTTCGATCATTCTTCCGAGCACTTTGAAATACCTTCTTCTTCGTTTCCAATGTTTTCGGGTCTATTCGATGTATAACTGGCGACTCCGTGAAGGTGTAAAATTCGTCGCCGAAAGGATAAACCGATATCATCGAATTATCAGAAGTGTCGTTCACGAGACTGAAAGCCGAGGCGACCCTAGAAATCATTTTCTTCTTCAGTGTCACCTTGTATATAAATATCGCCAGCCATACTTTGTCGGTTAAAATCTATATTATGCGGACAAATGTTATTCGCAAACACAAGCAGTAGAAATTTCAAGTGTTAAATTAACGAAGAGGTACTAATTGCAATGAAAGATTTTCCAAACCTCTGGAAAATACTTCTGCAGGGATCTGGAACGGCTTTCGTTCCGAAATCCGTCACAACGATTCTCTTAGCTTCGTGATTTTTTCGAAAAACGTCGGTCTCGACGAAACGATTTTGATAGGTCACTCCGCCATCTGCAATCTCGAACCTAACGTAAGGAGGATCCATTTCATATTTTCATCTTGGAGCTTTACATTAGAACAATAAAAGCGATCCGCCATTTAATTTTGTAATATTTGGTGCAACCGGCCCTAAGAAAATAAGCGAATGATTTGAATTCACCTGTGCAACAAAGCAGAACTATCGAATAAATGCTGGAACCTGTATTCGCCAACTTTAAGACTGCCGGGTCCGTTTCTAAGCAGAATTCCCCGGAGCCACTTTGGTATCGCGCCGGTGACCTTGCCCTTGATCGGATCGATGACCTCCCGTTCGCACGACCTCATCCATATTGTCGAATCGCAATTGGGCCAAAACACCTTGTCGCCGCGGTCGTCGCCGCGGTCGTCGTCGTCGTCGTCGTCGTCTTCTTGGGAATGACCAATTAACGTCTTGCTTCCCTCGCCTTCCCGCTTAAATATTAAATCAAACGTAGCGCAACGTTTCAAGTGGTGTATCCCTTTATAAGGTGAAGTATTTCGACTTAAATTCGCGTTCAATTCCAGACAAACTCACGCCGAAGGTCATGGTCCTAGAAGTTCTCAGGTGATTCACGTCCAGGCCTAATAACTCATCGATCACGTTCACTTTCCGACTGAAATCGATTTCCGACTTGGATCGCAAGATCCTCGAACGCTTCATCTTGACACCTTCGATTTATTCTAAATTAGCACCAAATCTCGGCCCATTAGTCGACGCCATTACTTCCGTATACTTGTAGGCCCTGATTTAAGCCCGGACACAATTGTCGGTCTTCGTAACGACTTCTTCGTCGATCATTGCCACGTCGATTGAGGCGGCGCCTCCTTTCGAGCGGTCCGATCTTTACGGGGCTGTGCGGAGCTTTTTCAACTCCGTTCGGTTCAGGAAAGGAAAAAATGTCGGGATGGCTTCTTAAGAGACCCCTTCGTCGAGATGATCTTCGTCCGCCTCGAAGATCTCCAGTGGCTCCAAGATGGACGTCAGGATCTGGTGGACGCGCTTGTGGGTGAAATCCATCATCGGGAACTTTTCACCGGCGAGTGATGCAAGTCGGAATGGCCCCTTGACTTAAAAAGCATTGTAATCGCCTTAAACGAAAATCGACCACCGGAAACCCTAGGGATAATCACGTGCCGAGCTTAAGGCTTCGGGTTGCATGCGACCGTGACACGTGAAAGGAAGAGACACGCGACCGATATTGTCCCACGACATTGATTTTTAAGATGATACGAAGCTCGATAAACTCAAATTCATCTATACTCTCTTCGGTGGAATTGGTCATTTTGTGAAATATTTTAACAGGGCATACAACTCATTTCCAAGTGCATTTACATTACCAAACTTCCTTGCCTCGCCCCATTGTGTGCATCATTTAGAAACAGAGAGCGAAGGAAAATCTCCGACACGATGTGTCTTCATTTGCTGCGACGCCACTTTCAGTAGGCAATTTTCCCGGTAAAATGAAACGTTTCTATATCGAAGTGAACCCTTTAAGAGACTGCCTGTGAAAGAATTTTAGGATGCAGAATGCAGCACGCACCTCGGGATGTCGCTTGCAAGTCAACGTGCAAATGGCTAGGCTAATTTAATTTCAATGCCATTGTTTGTCGCGAGGCGCTTGTTGCACGCGCCTCGTGACTAGCACGCGATTGTCGCGTGCACCGTGTCCAAATGTGTCATTGCTCACTTACGCGGTTCAATCGAGGCTTCGCTGTAAATGTCAAGTTATCGCGACTGGACGTGCCTCGGCTCACGCACACGCAGAGAATCCGCTGTAAAGTCCAGCCAATTATGCGCATAACTCATTGCGTGCCTCTGCAAAATGCCTCTTTTGCCGACGCATATCGAACGTTTACGTTGACATAACTTTTTTTACATTGAATTCCGTAGAATTACATTGGTTGACGTCGCCTCCGTACGAATTTAATGATGAACAATTTGATGGTGCGCGATGCGGACGAGAAGGTTACATTTTAAAGGAACGTATGCGTAAGGTAAACGCGGGTCACGTGGAACGATATATCAATGGCCTGCTTTACATTGTTAGAGTCTCAATTTCTTGGTTAAGCCACGTCGCGCCCATTCCTCGAAACTCTGGCACAAGCGAGTGAACGTTTCGGATCTACTGAAACCGACAAGAGGAAAAGTGGTTCCCGCGTCATTCGCTCCCTGGCCTGGTAAACAACAGTCGGGATAAAGAAAATCCTCCCGGAGAAATGCATACGTCCGTCCGTTATCGAGTTCCAACGAATGCCGAACGCGATACGTCGGGTCAACAATGGCATCGCGCGAAAATATCTTTTCCCCGTTTCTGCCGAATCGGAAACCGGTAAACCCGTTAGAGGTAAATACGGCAATCAAACTCCTACTCTTTTTGCTCGTCGTTGGGAGCGGCTCCATTTACGCGTATGCAATCTAAGGTAAATGGGGGCAATAGGGGTAATTTCGATGGTCACAGGTATCTCACCTAGAAATGAATTTTTTGGCCCCTTGTCAGGCATCCATTCCGCAACGACCGTGTGCATGCAACGAACGTGCGTACTCGGCGATACGTACGCGTCACCGGAAGAGACCCGATTACGGCCTCACGTGGCCAAAGGCACATGACTCGTTTCGTCACGCCCTTATCAGCTGGGTGGCGCGGTTAATCGATCGTTTCCCTGGCCCGCGTCCAGCGGTCGCCGTTATCGGTGACCAATCCGGATCCTCCCCCGTCCATTTTTACGTCACGGCTGCGATTCTTCCACTCCTTTGTCCACTCCTCCGAGTGGCTCCTTTCTTTTTAAGAAAAGATATAAGTATGGGGATTTAAGGTGATACATTTATGAAACTTTCTATTCTTTCTATTCGAATGGAAATGGCAATTATTCTTCTCCGGTAAATTGATTTGACCGCTCTTTATTATCAATGTCGACTCAAAAGTAGATATCAGTCGATTGTTCCCCGTAGTTTCTTTCTTGGCATGTAGTAGTATATGGCGCGAAACTTATTCTATTTCTTTCAACGGTACGGTCGTTTCGCTAGATCGTGTTTAAACTCCTGATCAGGCATCGTTGTCGACCGCCTGATTGTTTTATGCAATTCCGCCGAGCACGCGAGACGTGGGTGTTTTTAAAGGAGGGGAACACCTTTTCCTGTACAAGTTGGCAAACCTGCTCGACCGGTGGTCATGTGATTTGCAATTGACATTACGCTTTACATACGTTGGGTAACCAAAGACTTGTTTCGAATCCGGCCGCGCGATTCCGCGATCCCGCTTAAACCTCCGCCCTACAAAACAACGAGACCATCCATCAATTCCATTTCGCCTACTTCAAAACAAACAATTAAATCTAAAGACCTCACGTTACTCCTACACGCATAAACATTCTATAAACGATCACAAAATTGCACCAAAAAAAGGAATCTCGGACTTACCGAGATTGCATGTTCGATGTTCGAGGACTTAAGAAATGATCAACACTCGATATCTCGGCGACGTATCGGCATTTCGATATATCGTTCCCGGGAATCTTTCCGTCGATAACCGGCTGCACCGATAACGCCCCAAAGTGTGAATGCTTCGACGGAGAGAAGAAGGGTAGAAGGGTAGAAGGGTGGAAGAAAAAGGGAAATCACCGGAACGGCCAGAGGAGAAGAGGCAGAGGTTAGGAGTCGTCTCGGCGAGCGGCTTCCGTAACCTCGGGGCCCGCGATTCGATTGATTAATTATCGGCGCTCCGTCCGTGCGCGTGCTTCCTTCCGAATCAGACGGCTTGGCGCCGGCGCATGGCCGGCTGACTTTTACCGGCGGCTGCAGTGCGTCTCCTTACCGACGGAGCAGCGTACTCGGCGCAGGTGCTAGTCGCGACACGGGAAGAAGCGTCAGAAGGTAAACTATTATAATAACTATTACTAGATTTCCTACTTCAGAAATCAAATATTAATTTTACTACCAAAAGTATCCAAGTACTTTTTCAACTGTAAGAACTAGTTGAAAAATAGTTCATTTAACGGAATTTTTCTCTCAATTCGATACGTATTCGCCATAAATTTCGGAATCTTTTACAACTGCACAATAAATACGAAATATATGATTTTCGTAAAAAGAAATGATTTACTTCAGTTGAGATCGCCCAATTTTCACTCAAGACATTCTTGAAGAGTAAAAGGTAAATCTAAAAATCTCTTGATAATAAGATTTAATGTTTGCGGACGAAAATATACCTCGGAACAGGTTGTTTAGTAACAAAGTAGGAGCCCAGGTGAGGCGTAGAAATTTGCATGTGACTTCGTTTGTGACAAACAGAAGTTCTACTTATCGCATTCTTATCAATGCCTGACGATTTCGCGTGTGAACGAAACGTCAAAGCTACGTTAAACGTATATTGTGGCGAGGATTTTTATTCGATACCTCTTTTTATCTGAAATCTCATTAAACCTGCTTAATCGGTGCAAACTTAGTAACGGCCAGCGAGTGAGTAGTTTGAAAAAAAAACTTGGTTGTTTTCATTGATAATATGTTTTTTTCGTTAATCATGGATTTATCAGTGCCCTGCAAGCGATGACATTCCAACCTGAATTGGCTGCGTCAAATTTCTTCAGAATGAATTGCGCTGTCTTGTTCGTTCTAACTTAATTAATTTCTAAAAACGCGAAACTTAGTTATTTATAACTCCAAATGCATTTTGCATTTTGCATTTTGGGAGCGAAAAACGAACGGCTCGACTCTTATCAAACTCCGTAACGTACTTGAAAACGTCGCTGAGGTGCGAAGTAGTCGACGCAAAGGAACTTGTGCAAAGTGAGGCTAGAATGTAATTATAAAGGTGAAAACTCTCGTTAACGCCTTCAGGGCCTCCATAATGACGCGTTGAAATGTCAAATGGATCGATGGATCCAGTTTGGAGAAAAGTTAGAGAAATATTTTGACGCTTCGTACATATAGAATGACCCTTTCGTATCACTTCAAAGAGTTAAAATACATGATTTCCTGAGTTAATGCCCCCTCGACCGGAATTCTATTTGGATAAATAGATAACGTAGGGGGCATATGCATAAAAACGGCGAAATGTAAAACTAGATAAAGCGGACCGTCGCGAACGAGTGCAGAGGTCGACGGCGAGCCTGACCTATCGGCGTTGACTCGCTCGGAAAAAATAAGAGAAGCCGCCCCGATACGGAAACTCGTGACGGCTCGTCGATAAGCGGCAGAAAACTATTTAATCCCCGACCGCTCGGAGCGCGCCTCTCGTCCCGAGGCGAAACCGAATCCCGACCGACACCTGGCATGAACGAGATCAGGAATTACGACACCTTCTCCAATGGCAGCAGCTCCACCAGGTGGCACCTGTGAGTACCCGCCAACTTAGACGGTTAGTCACGAGTTACGAGCTGCACATGGAATGGCCTTCCGTAGAAATCATCTGTAAATAACGGCATAACCGGGCCACGCCATTCTTATTTTCTCCGATAAAGCTTCGATCAAATAAGCTTATTTACGAGTATCACCTTATCGACGATCAGGGGAAGATACGAGGCTCGTGGCTGTCCGAGCAAAAAGTGTGGATTAAGATGTTTAACCTTAGTCACGAGTCGACAGGCTTCCCGAAGAATTTCAAAATCAATCTTTGACTCCCTGCCAAGAAACACCGAAATTTTAGTATTATTATTTCCGAGGGAAATATTCGGTACCAATTCACCGCAGCAAATTTTATTTCCTACATCTAAAATGTAAAATAAAAGTTCCTCTTTAATTAATAAATAGATAACTCTGGTCACATGTTTCATTTCAATCCTACTTAACAATGTATTTGTCATCCTGTCTAGTGCAGGAGGAGATTCGGAATATGACGATTTCTCTTATCTCGGTTCGCTCGGTCTCGCTTATCATCTTTCGATCTCCAACATTCTTTCTCTTTCTCCAAATTCTTCGGAACCCTCCTAGTAACAAACAAGTACAATTTTTTCTTATAGTAAATAAATGGGTTGCAAAAAATCTACGCTGAGAAGGTAAAAGAGTGTGACGATAAAATTGATTGCGTGAACAAGAATTATATTCCCTTTTTACTTGACTTCTTCCGTTACCGAGCTGTGCTAAGACCTATTGCATAATTATTGAATAGTCGGGGATAATATTTAGTTGATAAGATTCTCAGTGATAAGAATTTGAGATAATCAGTCACGAGTGACGTTTCGAGTGCTGGTAAAATATAAGAATCTGAAACTATTACGATACCCATGCTCGTCCACACTGACCTATTAAAATGTTGCACTCTTGAATTATTTAATAATGCTAACAAAACTAAATGCAATACCAAAAATCGATAACGTTAATGGCACAATTTAAGGCCCTGAAATCACATTTTTCACTGTTCAATACAATCGTTGCTCATTGCTCAATACAATCGAAATGGTTTTGTGAATCGTAAAAAATGTGATTTTACGATATTTTCATGGCCGCTATAAATGTAGTATTTACTTTTTATAACCCCATCGGGTACTCATCAAGGCTTAAAAAGAAACAAACTTTTTTCAAAAGTTCGCCAAAGTCCAGTCTCGTAATCTCTCGCGATAAAAACTGTAGCGGGTTTGTAGCGTTTTATACTTTCGTTTCTATGAGTCTTAGTATGTTGCTGCTGTTTCGTTTTTTGGCCTCGGGTGAGAAGTACCCTTTAATCTACAGTTTTGCTACCTTTAATACTTTGTTTAAGCAAATGTTATCACATTTAACGCAATTTATTCGCGACTCTCACAACGGCGGCGGCACCCCCGCCGTCACGAGAATTTTCGAACTCTAATTTGCACGCGTCCGTAGCGCCGCCTAGAGGCGTAGTCGCGAGACCTGCGCCCCCCTCTCCTCCGACGGCCGACCAAGGTCTATATAAAGCTCCAGGCGTAGCCGCGTGCGCCATTCGCCGCGCGCTTCTCCTCGGCGACACCCGCGAGGCCGCGTTCCTCTGGTCGCGGATTCGTACCGGGTGACTCGAGGCGGGACAGTCGCTGCCGTCAAATCGAGAAGGAGGCTGATCCACGATCGTGCAAATGTCTCGCGGGCGTAGGAAAAAACTGCACGTACTCGGCGCGATCGAGTGAGAAAAATCGGGAAGCTTAAATTCTTTCTTTTCTTTTTTTTCTTTCATCTTTTGAAACGAGATCCTCGCGGATACGGATTTGGGAAGTGAGGCCCGCTAGCGGACCTTGGTCATGAACTACGAGTTTTGAGGAGAAACCCAACTGCGACTTCGCGAAAGTACCAGACTCGTTCACGCACACCATGGCGGAGTGAGTATGACGCAATTGTTGGTTCTGGGTTTATGGGGCTGATGCGATTTTAGCCACGTACACCCTCGAGCATGAGTCATTGTGCGCAGTCTTCTTACAGCGAATTACTAGGTATTTTACTTAAGAAATTTCATACGTGATGTAATTTACGTGAATATGGGACTGTATGTTTCCGCAGTTCCTATTCCTGACATGCTTAAAATCCAAGATTTTCCATGGAATGTATGGAAAACTGGAATAGTGAAGCCTAGACCGAAATAGACAGGGAAACGTTGAAAAGGATGACAGAAGTTAATTCCTTTTAGAAGCAGCTGCGTTTGAGTTTCGTATGGAATTTATGCAGTTGCATCAATTGCGCGGTGCATATTTATGAGAACCAATTACCGGAGAACAATGCTGCCAATAATGGCATAAACAATTGTTAAACTTTAAATAGCGGATTAAGACATGTTGGCAAAATTGACGGCATTCTATAGCTGTCATCTGATTACTCGTAATTTCCATCGTACATTAGATGGATTTTTTCCCTGTTAAGACTCGCACCAATTACGCGTGCACTGAGTAGTTAATAATTTGATCTTTCAACGTCTGGGCGATTTATTATTTACGAATTAAAATAGCACTTGGATCTTCACGAGAGACGAACGATCTCTTCGCGTCTGTAAAAAGATCCTTTCCTTGAGATTAATGGATTCATAGTGTTTCAAATGAAACATACTTGCGGGACTTGGTTTCGTGTCAAACGCACAAGGACTGTGTCTACTCTCAAGTAGAAGTAGTAGGTGTTAATCTTTGAACCCTACTCCTTCATTTCTGAAACGCGCTCGCGCATATCTAATCGCTGCCAAATAGTCAAGGGAAGAGTCAATTGGCATGAGACTTGACAGCAATGACATCTAACCTAAACATTTCGTTGCTTATCTGTCTGCGATTATAACGCGGAAGTAAACATCCAATGGATCACATTTGACCATACACTTTTAAATAACTGCAGTTCAAAAATTAATCATTTTATCACATTTATAAGCGTACATTTCGATTTATACGTATGTTTCATTAAATTCAATGTAGTACAGTACCAATGATACAATACCAACTCGATAGTTTCTTTCTTTTATATTTCACCCCTTTTTCCCTGCACCATAAGTCCAGGTAGAATGAGTAGATGTCGCAAATATCAGACAATTTTGTTTAATCGAGTGTTACGAATTTCATGGTATAACGACGCCTTTGAGGGGCCCCAAGGTATTCTGAAAGTCGTCGAATTTTATTTTTAGTTGCAACACGCGTGGCTTTTGTCTCATAACTCGGGCGACAGGCTTTTCAGGGTGATCCTTGAAAACCATTCGTAGATCTAAGACACGAAACTCGGTGCCACCTCCTCGGTTGTCCTATGATCGTTAGAAATCGGAAATTTCAACCCCTACAATTTTTGCCCGGGAGAATTCCGTGCCACCTCCTCGGTGGTTCTATGTTCCTGTTGCAAGGGGCCAGAGGTGGAACAGGATCATAGGACAACCGAGGAGGTGGCACCGAGTTTCGTGCTTTAGATCCACGAGTGATTTTCAAGGATCGGGAATAGGCAATTAGAGGGTTTGCTAGACATGCTCCTCTAATTAAACGTACTCATTGTTATTGTTCAATGAGTTGCTTTACAGTTTATTATACATCAGGTACCGCAAGTACATAAGTTCTCGAGCTCGTTTTTTATGTTACGTTTACGTCACCACCACCAGGCTGCGCCATGTACACGAGGAAGTCATTCATGAGCGCCAGTGTACGTACAGGTATATATAGTAAATGCGCGTATATTGCACTAATGTACGTTTACGTGCACTTGCATTCCGATGCGTACACTGGCGAAAATGAGTGTCCTTCTTGCAGATACGTTGCCGCCAATATACGAAGGGAAAGCATTCACGTCCATCGATGTACATCGACGTACACTTGAGCCTTCGAATACTTGGCCACTGCCTCTCGATTTTAAAATACTTTTCCAAGTTCCGTGCCAAAGCTGCTTGCAGAATATTCCAACGTCCTTGGACGAGACGAACAACTTCCGCGAGTCACGGGCTTAAACCTAAAGGGATATACCGAATTTATCAGTACAGATACAATGGGAGAAGACTAACGATTGTAACTTTTCTCTTATACTTATAATACAGAAAGAATGCGGAGACGGTCGACCCGGAAAAGACATCTCTGGTTGACTCGTCGATGCGACCTAAGATTCAGCCGGCCGCTTTGGAAGATGGAAGAACTCCATTGACGCCGAATGGATCCCAACATGATCCAGAAGCTGGGAAGACCGAGAGAGGCAGTGCGCTCAGACAAGTGTTGGCTGCCTTCGTGGCTCAACTCGGCACCATTAACACCGGAATGGTCTTCGGATTCTCGGCCATTGCCATTCCGCAGCTCAAGGAGCCTGACAGCATGATAACCATTAATACGGAGTCCGAAGAGTCATGGATCGGTAAGACATCTTAGAAGAAATTACCAAGTCCGACGGTGAAGTAAAGCCCGTCTCGAACCAGTTGATTCGAATATCACACGTTTTTTTTTTTCTTTTCTTTTCAAAAAGAAAGCGTTCCACCGAACCGGCTGAGACTTTAAGGTGATATGAAACCCTCCTCAAATCAGTCGACTCGAATAAGACGTTTTCTTTAAGAGCATTGGACGGGACCAGACGGGACCGTCCGAATCTTTGACACATGACTCGTGAGCGCACTTTCCAAATTTCGATTTTCAATCGATCAAACCAAATTTTTAACTTAGTCCGGACCAGAACCAAAATGGCGTTGACCTGTCATATTTCGATCGACATACAATTATTGAAGGCTCAAATATGAGAAACGATGGCGTCAGGACAATTGTACGACAATTTAGAACACTCTGGTAATCGATAAACTCGCATTTCACCGGGATAAAACCAAATGTTTCATGCGCTGCTATTCTAAATCCGTGGTAATATGAGGTCTCGATAAGATACGAGTGAAAATGTATATACAATGTTAATCGGGTGAACTTTACTTTCAGCCAGCATGTCAGCCATCGGCACACCAATTGGCTGCCTGACTTCGGGGTACATGATGGACATCCTAGGCAGGAAAAGATCCTTGATAATAACCGAGATTCCAGCACTGCTAGGTTGGATCCTGATCAGCACCGCTACGGACATTCGAATGATCTACGCAGGAAGATTCTTCGTAGGCCTGGGCTCGGGTATGGTAGGAGCACCGGCAAGAGTTTACACCAGCGAAGTGACTCAACCTCATCTCCGAGGAATGCTGACAGCTGTAGCTAGTGTCGGAGTGAGCACTGGAGTGCTCATCGAATACGCTCTGGGTAGCATGCTCCGGTGGAACATCTGTGCTGGAATAAGTGCCATTCTACCCCTGATGGCTCTCCTTCTGATGTTCATCTTTCCGGAGACACCCTCTTACTTGATATCCAGGAATAACCCCCAAGAGGCTCGCAAGGCCCTCCAGAAATTCCGAGGCAGCACGTATAACCTAGACAAGGAGATGAAGGCTCTGGTTGATTTCTCGAACAAGAACAACCTGAAGAGGCTCACGGGTCTCCGGGAAATAGTTCGAGCTCTTCTACAGCCGAACGCTCTAAAGCCTTTCACATTATTGTTCCTTTACTTTTTGATTTACCAGTGGTCCGGAACGAACACCATAACCTTCTATGCAGTGGACATCTTCAAAGACTCTGGAGCCTCGTTGGATAAATATCTGGCTGCGGTCATCCTAGGAGTCATCAGACTACTGTCGACCATCTTTGCCTGCATTTTGTGTAGAAAATGTGGAAGGAGGCCCTTGACAATGATCTCTTCGGTGGGTTGCGGACTATCCATGATTGGATTAGGTGGATACATGTGGCTGAAGGACTACTGGGTTGACATCGGTGTGACTCCTACGTGGACTTGGGTGCCTGTGTTCTGTATATTTTCGTATACCATTACGTGTACTCTAGGATTCCTGGTGATACCTTGGGTCATGATCGGAGAGGTCTATCCGGTTCAGGTTAGGGGCACCATCGGAGGACTGACCACCATGGCTGCGCATTCCTTTGTATTCATGGTTGTCAAGACCTATCCACTGCTCTCCGATCTTATGACCAGACATGGAACTTTCATCATGTATGGGTGCATATCTCTCTTTGGGACAATATACTTTTATATTTGTCTGCCAGAGACTAAAGGAAAAACGCTGCAAGAGATAGAGGATTACTTCTCGGGCAGGAGTAATACCTTGAAGACTGGCAGGATCGGACATAAGCCAAAAATCTTGGAAATTAAGAAAGGACATGTTTTACCGTGACGATTGAAGGAAACTCTGGGTATCCAATTGTGCTAGTTCATTGGAACATGATCCAAAGATCTCCGATGAGGATAAAAAGAGGACATTGAATCGAAGCATGACTCTTCGAGCACAAGAGAGTTATTGACAAAGAAGCTGTTTCACTTCACCTCGTGGTATTAAGAAGGCTGTATTGAATAATTTGGAACTGCATGACTTTGAACGCCGTTCAATTAGCTAGAATCTTTGACAAAGAGACAATTATTTGATACCACAGACAAGGTCTTGGACTATGGTGCTTCGTGCAAAGTATGCTTTGCTGAACAGAATTGACAGGTGCTATTATTGTATTATAGTATTATAAACTCGACGGAGAATTATTTATAAATGAAATATATAAATAACACAGGATTACGTCGATATTAAGTTGTTCCGAAGGCAAATGGAATCAGTGCGTACCTACTGCATTCCTAATTCGCATTGCATAAGAGGTACACTTACTTAGAATGTTATTGCGGCGGAACCAATGTACATAGTAGATAATAAGAGCTGAACGCGCAAGTGACTTATTTTTGTAAAGAGAGAAAGAAAAGAAAACTCGATTAAATCATTTGTAAAAGATTGTTTGATTCGTTCGATTTGACCTTTTAAAAGCTTGTCCTACTTGATGACTTTCAGAATTACTTTATTTAATAACTTGTCGAATAGACGTTTAACCGTTTGCGTACCAGATGGTTCTGAAAAAACAGGATCGAAAAGCGCTAAAGTTTGTCTAGACATGTTAGTTTTTTGCTAGTTTTTTTCTACGACCCGTGGTTCCGGAGATACAGCGAAAATAAAAATGCTGCGCTCTGATTGGTCGGTTCTTTGGAGGGCCGTAACTCGGAAACTATCGGGAAAGGAAGGGAGCCCCCAAAGGGAGCTCCATCCCCCCTCCTAGGTTATCCTATGTTCCTGTTACAAACAGAAATTCCTGTTACAGTCTTAATTCTAATAATTTCCTTTTTTTAAATCATGTTCAGTTCTCTGAGAACAAAATTAACTTGTAATTTGGCATAACAGTTATCCCAATATTGAATTGAACGTCAATTTCTGCATTGAGTGGCAGGTAGAAGATTGAACGTATTACTTGTTATCAGTTTTACTTTTCCCTTATTTACAAATCGCTTTAATTATACAAACGATGAAATTTAGAGAGTCAGCCGCCGCTGGTGGCGTTTCCTCTTCTCTTCTTTCCTTGCTGCATGATTCGCCAGGAATTCTCTAATTAAATCTACTGGCAGAACTTCACCCCGATACCTCTTAGGTAATTCCTCTTTAGTAAGTTCCTTGATTCTCGATGCTACGTATTCTTTAGCATCGAAATTTTCTGCCTGCTTGATCTGTGCCAGCAACTCGGCTTGAAAAATCTTTTCCTTCTTTAACTCTCGTTTCTGCCTTATTTTCAACCTAATGAACTTGATCCTTTTCCTGAGCTTGCGTAGCTTATGCTTCCTCATTTTGCGCCTTCTAATAACAATCAAACGGGCAGCCTGCTTTTCTTCGATTATCCCTTGCTGCGGGGCCTCTATTGAAACACGCCTTGTTTCCCCATTATCCACATGCACTTTAACCGGCGGTTCCCTGATTCTAATTATAGGAACAATTGGTAATTCAGTTACAGGTGGAACTATTCCTCTTATCTGTGGCAGACCAATGTCAATGTTTATCCTCATAGGAAAAAATCCTATGCGAATTTCACCAATTGCCTGAAATGCAGTAAGAAGCTCTGGCTTGTCTTGACATGAAACCGACTGCGTAGAAAGCGTAGACTGCAACGCGCTATGACATTTTAAGACACGAGCACCTGGAATTAATTTAACACAAAGCAAATAAACATGGTTTCTCCATTAGCAATACA
This sequence comes from Orussus abietinus, assembly GCF_000612105.2. NCBI lineage: Eukaryota > Metazoa > Arthropoda > Insecta > Hymenoptera > Orussidae > Orussus > Orussus abietinus. Next base: position 10,822 of record NW_019394887.1, on the reverse strand, counting down.
TACTTCGATAAAACCATTAATAAAAGATCGCAATAAATAAAATCCCAAAATACTTATTGAAATGAATAATATAAGACCCGTCGACAACAAATGTTTTATTCAAATACTTGACACAGAAACAGGATCTCGGACAGATTAACGATTACCGCATAATCTATAAAATTACTCTAACTTAAGTCCAAACCGTTTCACACTTTCGAACTATAAGTATTTCTGTCTAATTAAAAAAAGAATTCATTGTCTAAATAAAATCGACGATCCGAAAAGTAAGGTTATCTACGAGAGAAGGAAGTTTTAATACATAACGAAGTTGTTCATTGTAACAGAGGTTAATTAAAAGAATTGAAAGTGTAATCTCACCGGCCTCGTAAAGTTTTAGTTGCCGGAAAGTTTTACAAAACGCGTGAAAAGCCATTTTTTCTCAATCATAAACGAGCAAGATGAAATTATTCGGCCATCTTATTACTGGCAACTGTAGCTAGGCATGTTCGATTCAAGAATCGATCCTACTAAGAGAATCGAACATCCCTACTGTAGACAACTTCCAAGCGGGGTTGCTAATCTTTAAGAAATTACATCATTGGAAATCACCAGATCGAAAAAAATGGAGGGAATTTTAAACGCAATATTAAATGATAAGAACACTTAGTTCGAGAACGTGACTACACACAACAAAAAGCTACTGCACCGTATACCATCTTACACCAGAAAGCATGTCAGGAATGGGAAAGGAATGAATTAGTTAATAAAAGTGTAATTTGCTTCAGGATCGGAATGATTTCAGACAATTATAAACTGCTACATCCGTGGTACTGTGAAAATGGTCAAATGGAACATACTTTATTATTATCTTAATTATTGAGGCTCCCATTATCTCTGCTCGTTCGATTCCTTGAACGCAACAATAATAATTATTACAATTAACAGTGGACTTCAATCCATTCGCGTCTTCAAGGTTCTTGTTGTCACTTTATCCTTTTCTCTAAAACAAATCGAAAATGTCAGCTAAACAGGGGAAGTATTTCAAATTAAGAAATTGATACAGCATATAATGTAAAAGATAATTTCAAATTCTCCCACTGTCAACAATTTAGCATCATGTTTCATAAAAGATAAGTAAAATGTAATTGTTCCTTACAAAATCTTATGGAATCAATCTAGAAGAAAATTAGACGATCACATAATAAACTTAACAATTTTATATAAGTCTTGTCATTGGCTTAATAAAAATATGCATCGTTTGATTCATGGAATTAACTTTTCTTGATATCATACATACATAACGTGTACGATGGCTCCCCAACCAGAGATCGCATCACGGTCGAATGCATTAACCAGAGCTTGGCTAATAGTTTCGAACAGATCGACTGGCTCCATATTAGGTTCGTATAGGGATTCGCACATTCCATAAAGCTGTTCTGTGCAAGAACCACCAACTACAAAGTCCATTGGTGAGTTGATGCAACCAATAAGATCCATATTACAGATATATGGTTCAAAGGTTTCTGGATCTAAACCAGCTACTACTGGCTCGACAAAGTAAGGTCCAAATCGCTTATCGTAAAGCATATTTGCAACCATGTTACCAAATGTTTTTGGATGAATTCTACGATTTTCTTTTAGCTCATATAGATTCAACCTGAAGCGTAGTCTTTCCATCACGGTTTGTGTATCGGTTGCAAGGCCAGGAAGGCCCAGATATAAGTAGGGACCCATTTCAAAAATCTTTTGATAATCACACGCCACCGTATGTGTCTGTATACCAAACCGACGATCCGCCGCGATAGCCACACAGTTCTTTCCCTTCATCGCAATTATGGCACCGCCATTGTACGAAAGAATACTCTACAACAAATTCAATCATCAAAGAATGCCTTTATAACACTAAAATTCTATATTACAACAATATAAGGTTCACGTTAACTTTGCGAAGAATATGACGTAGTACACCAACATATCACATGAATTTTGTCATAGCATTGACATGCCCTTATAAAAAGAATCATGATTTTTAGATTAAACACGAGGATTTATTTTTAAATAAGATGTGTTAAATTGCAAAGTTGTAACATCATACTTTATATTGCAAATATGCATTGTCATCTGAGGGATTGACATTACCATAACCTATACGTAAACTTGTTTGTTTTATCCGAACAATGAAACACTATGATTTAAATAAACTGTCAACATAATTGAATATTGAAAGTAAAAAGTAATTTCGAATTTTTTGTTAAAGCAATTACCATTTCGATGAGTTAGGAAACGATAGTTTTCTTCGAAAACTCCAATGCAGCGGCGAAGCTTGTAAATTTTCGCAATACCGAGCTTCACCAGCGTTCACCAGTTACAACCAGCCATGGGTTGTGAATTATATGTAGAAATGGAACCCAAGTGACCGACTCCGTGATTGGATGACGTCACCGGCCCGATAAAGGACCGTGATTGGTCGATCCTTTATCGGACCGGTGCGATCGCGCGATCCTGCCCGTAAGCAATCTCCCAACTCATCTCTGCCCAACTCTAACCGCCACTGTACTGGTACATCATGATGGAGCCACCATCGTTTAATGAAGAATCTGACGAGAGGTCTTCCCTCTCGATGCACCGCCGCTTCCTGGTGTGACGTCATAAACTTTTTCCGTGATCGCCCTCTTCGCGCGTGCAGAGAACGAGCAGCCGAGTAGCGAGCGAAGAAGAAAATGGCGGTGTAATGATATCTCTCGATATATCGGAACAGAGGAAAGTCTCTCAAATATTGGACCCGTGGGAGTTTTAACCCGTCCGCGCGTTTAGCCGGACTGAAGCAAAAGGTGCTCAACGGCTTCCGGGAGTTTTCCTGACAGGCTGAAAGAGAGGGGAGCATACGAGACCTTGGCAGAGTGAGAAGGACGGAGCGAGAGTGAACGGGCAAGAAAAGTCTCGAAGACGCCGAGATAAGGCTCCGCTATTGCAAGTGTCATGCCTCTCGTAGCTTGGAATGACTCGACGGCCACCCAAAATAAATAACCTCGAAAGCGAACACGCGCTTTCGTGACCCCGGGACTTTCTCGGGCGGTGCACCGAGCTTTGTTGGAGCGGCTGGTTAGTTTCAATTTAGGATGAGATCCACGAGTCCTGCGAGACCGGTCAGCTGGAAATGAGATCGGTGTAACGAGAGAGACAATACAGAACTGATTTGCGCTTCAGGACTACCGGTACGATGCGAACGAGATCAAAGTAGCTTGTAATTGGGCTATCGTGTCGACCGATTGGCTCGATTGGTTTTTCTGTTGCATGTATTCTTGGGCAAATTTGTTCAGTTAGTACCTTTTAATCGGGCTATCGAATCGACCTATCGAATCGACAGACTGGCTTAATGTGTTCTTCCGTTGTGTGTATTCTTGGGTGAATTTATTTAGTCACTCAGAACACCCGTGGTATTCCTTTGTTGGCCAGTTTTGTCAGCAATTGACTATATTCCATTGCGGCGTATAGCTTTATTTTATCGAATCATATTGGTAGTAACTCCTTAAGTCGAGGTAAATGGTGCTTGTGAGACGATTGGTTGAGAATGCAATTTTATTATGAGAAAAATGGGTAACGGATCTAGATAACGTCTTCAGATCGTTTATGTGAAATCTAAGGATCTGTGTTTGAGACAAAGTGGGAATAAATTGAATAATGGGGAGAATCTGAGTAATCAGTAATTAAGTGACTGATTTCATGTGAGAATTTATAGAAATTGTAAAGTTCATATTGACCATGAAATTGAAATATGTTTTTAGGTAAATGCAGATTGAAGTAATCGACTAAATAATCCAATAGATTTGTTTTACATACGTTATTAGGAACATTAATTTAAACCAGTAACTTTAATTGTCTAATTTGTGCAAACACTTTGCAATGAAATTAAAGGTTTATTTATATATGTCGCCGAATTTTAGTGTATAAAATCGGTGTTTTAATGCGTCGTGTCATGCATTCTCAGCCAATTGATAGATTAAAATTTATTATTTAGAAGCCTCGAGGATGATTCCTAAGAACTGTTTAATATTTATTTATTAACATTCACTTCTACGTGAAAACGAATTGAAAATTGAATAACGCCTTACTGAGCTTCAGTGTCGAATTGTTTTCATGATATTGTTTACAGGTATTCCATTGTTGCCCTTGACGTTTCTTAAGATTCACAATTGAGAATTCAAAGTGGTGCACAATTGGTCTCGGCTTGACAGAGATAGAAGGCGGACGGAAGAATGTCGCTAAAGTCTAAGGAGGTAGATTTTGATAAAACCTGGAACTTGCTACAGGAGACCGTGAAAAATGTCATCACGATGTCAAGTGTGCCACGTGCAGTGTGGAACGATAGGTTCAGGTATATATAACAATAAAATATCACTTAAAACAAAATATAGTCAGCCTATATACATATAGGCGGACTCTTTCACATCACCTGAATACCAATTTCAAACGACTTTCATTTAAAAATAAGTGTTAACGTAATGGACAATTTATAGTGACGTTTACTCACTTTGCGTGGCACAACCGGAGCCATTGGCGGACCGACTATACGACGAGACGAAAAGGTTCCTCGATGACCATGTAACGCATTTGCTGAAAAAGGTTCAAATGCAAGGAGACATTGGACTGCTCCAGAGTTATCACTCCACCTGGACTCAGTACTCTCAGGGCATCAATTGTCTACACCGATTGTACCTTTATTTAAATCAACAATATATAAGGAAGCAGAAACTCTCTGAAGCAGAGATCATTTATGGAGCTTTGACGTCGACAGCTGCGGACTACCAGGAGCAAATGGAAATTGGTGAACTGGGTCTTGACATCTGGAAAAAGAAAATGATCACTCCTTTAAGGAAATCCTTGGTGGCACTTCTTCTGGATGCGATCCATGCAGATCGTGTTGGACAGACTCAACCAGCCACCTCGGACGTGATTTCTGGTGTTGTCGAAAGTTTTGTCCATGTAGAAGAGTATAAGATGAATAGACAATTACACGTAAGTTTCACGTAATATCGTTTCATATTTTATGGGTTCCTCTCTCTCTCTCTCTCTCTCTCTCTCTCTCTCTCTCTCTCTCTCTCTCTGAGTATTCTCTGAAATGTGTATAAATAAAATAATTATGTAACTGAATTGCTACAGTGGAAGTATAATTAATCTTGATTTTCATTTTTATTCGAGTTGATCTACATAATATGTAATGACAAATAGTAGTAGTGAATTTAAAATTATTAAGACGTTGCAAATTACGTTCGTTATTTGTATTCCAATATTTTGTTTTAATCAGTTGAACTAGATCGTGCTTTTGAGATCGATAGCATCAGGAATAAAACAACAAAAACTGAAAATCAAGACAGATTTGGTTTATATTGTTCTTCATTTTAATAGTTTATATCCTTCAACAGTTGTATCAAGAAATTTTTGAAGCCCCCTTTCTAGAAGCGAGTGGAGACTTTTATTCAAGAGAAGCATCGGAATTGTTACAACAGTCCGACGTAACTCGTTATATGGAACGAGTCACATGCTGGCTAACCCAGGAAGAATTAAGAGCCTACAAATTTCTTCACGCTAGCTCAGTACCAAAGGTAAAAATGTTAAATTCTTAATTTAACTTTGACAAAAGTTAGTCAATAAATTCCATGCTTGTATCCAAAAGCTGAATAGTTGATGAAACTTTTTTACGAACTTGTAAAAAAAAGTTTCATGAACGATTGACCTTTTGCATGCTGCTTTCACATCCCCTTAAATGAAAGATATAATTGCGTTATGGACTTATTACTAATTAGCAAGATCAATGTCAACTTCCATCAGGTTAGACTGTGCTGCGAAGAGAAAATGATCGCTGCTCATGTCGCCTGGTTGCACGTCGAAACCGACCAAATGATAGAGAAAGAAAAACGAAGAGACTTGTCGTTGCTGTATCCTCTGTTGAGGCCATTATCTTCGGGCCTCGTTCCATTGGTGCAGAAGCTTACACAGCACATTACGCAGCAAGGATTGCAAGCCATCGGTGCATTACATGGAGAAAATGTGAGGATTAAGAATGATTCTAGAAAACAATTGGCAATTATTTATGTTCGTAACACTCATTGCCCTTATGATATTGGCTTCGCCGGAACTGCGCACTCACTGAGTTCGATACATATATGCCGTTCAGATTCATCGAGGAGTTTGACATGTTCTGACAAAATGAATTAAACCCATACGTTGTTAGGTACACACGCAATTTGTGGAGAGCATACTGGATGTGCATTCGAAATACTTTGAGATGATCAAAGAGGTGTTTAACGGTGATCAAGCGTTTGTTGGTGCCCTCGATAAGGCTTGTTCCGCAATGGTCAATCATAGGCCAGCCCCAAGACAACCGGCACGTGCCCCAGAACTAGTAAGAAATCATTTTTCAGGTTCTGTAAAATATATATCGTTTATATTTCAGATATTTATAAGTGTTTTACCTTATATTTAAAAAAAAATTATTTAGACCTAGGATACTCTTTTTTTATATTCGATTCAATTTTTATATGAAACCTATTTCGGTGGTGTATTCGAGTAGCAGGTTATCTTTTTGTTCCTTGTTTTTTTCATCCTTGTCATTCTACAGAAATATCATTTTAATAGACGAGTCGTTTAGTCACAGATTACAAGACAATAATTAGAATTAAAAAATGATAATGTTCTCAAATCTCTTAGTCCCTGGTTGTTCGTGTCATTAATGTTTGACCTGCTGGAATGTACATTCAAGGGTATAGAAATCATATAGCAAAGATATCAATTTAATATCCGTGGTTCTTACACGTGTATAATTGCATTACCATTTTCCATCAAACTTCGGAGAAAGACTCGGGCAGTTAATTTTTTTTTTTTTTCTTGTAATAGTTTACTTACATAGCACTGAATATTTATTTAATCTATCTAAAGTTCCTAATCTTTTTTCCTCATAGCTAGCAAAGTACTGTGACTCCCTGCTGAAGAAGTCACTAAAGGGTGTCTCGGACACTGAGATCGACAAGAAACTGGATCGCTCCATTACTGTCTTTAAGTACGTGGATGACAAAGACGTCTTCCAGAAATTCTACGCGCGCATGTTAGCGAAGCGTCTGATCCACCAGCAGTCCCATGCGATGGAATTCGAGGAGGCCATGATCGATAGACTGAAACAAGCCTGCGGATACGAGTTCACCAACAAGCTGCATCGCATGTTCACCGACATATCCGTCTCGGCGGATTTGAACGCAAAATTCGTGGCCAGTTTAAGGGAACGGGACGAGGAGAACCAGTTGGGAATAGGCTTCATGATCTACGTACTTCAGGCTGGGGCCTGGCCACTGGGCTTGCCTCCGTCACCAGGACCCTTTCATGTCCCACAACAGCTGGAAAAGTCAGTGCAAGCCTTCGAGACCTTCTACCATGCACACTTCAGTGGCAGGAAGCTGACTTGGCTGCATCACTTGTGCCAGGGCGAACTCAAGTTCAATTACTTGAAAAAACCTTACGTCGTTACTGTTCAGACATACCAGATGGCCTTACTGTTGCTCTTCCAACACTGCGACACCATCTCCTGCAGGTAACGCTAACCGAATTATGTTCGTCTCCGAGTACATTTTGCATTTCGAGGCTTCAGATAATTTTATCGGAACCCTGGTGATGACATTTGTGCAGTCTTGAACGGACATAAACCCATTTTACTTCTTTCCACCCTCTTAGGGGTTGAATCTCGAAAAATCCTTTCTTAGCGAGCATCTATGTTACCAAAGGAACATAACCCCCAAATTTCACGTTTCTATGTCCAGCAGTTTAAGCTGGACGATGATCAGTCAGTGAGTGAGTGATATTTGGTTTTTATATATATAAAAGATTATAATAATTGTAGGGAAGCAGCCGCATCACTGAGACTTTCCCATGAACAGTTGGCCAAACATGCCGCGAGTCTCGTCGACTGCAAAATCTTGAAGAAATCGACGGAAAACGAACTCGAGGAAGACACGATCCTCTCACTGAACTTGGATTATTCTAACAAGAGGACCAAGTTCAAGGTCACCGGTGCTCTGCAAAGAGATACTGCCCCTCATGACACGGAAGCGACGCACCGAAGTGTCGACGATGATAGGAAACTCTACCTTCAAGCAGCTATAGTGAGAATTATGAAGAGCAGGAAGCTCTTGAGACATAACCAACTCATACAGGAAGTAAGATTTTTTTTTCTAATACTTCACTCCAACCGGTCATTACCAAAGTGATAAACTATTTTCACTGTCAAAATTGATAAATAGCCATGCATTGAAAATGAATCGAACACGTGCTGAAAATTCCTTTCTTTATCATTCATAAAAATATTACGAGGTGTTTATTCAATTAATCAACTCATCAAATTGAATAGTAAACTTATACAGGATAATCGCGCGGTAAAATTTTAAACGAATCGGTACACCGAATTCGGAAAATACTTTCACAAACCATTTGACTTTTCAGATATTTTAGGGGGACCGGAAAGAAATCCATTATTTTTGCCCCAAACTCGAAGCATAAAAATAATGAATTTCTTTTCGATCTTCCTAATATATAGGCTGACCTTTTATAATACGTTAAAATCTATTTTCTAGGTACTCGGACAGTCTAAGTTGACTTTCGCTCCATCCATCGGCATGATCAAAAAGTGCATCGAAGCCCTGATAGATAAGCAGTACATCGAACGTACACCAAACAGCGCCGACGAGTACTCGTACGTCGCGTAGCCCTGCCATAATCTCGAAGATTAATATATTTCGTTCATAACGCTCTCCGGTCCTGCTCCCAGCATTGGTATTGGAGCAGATGGAAGACTTTATCGTATCGAAGAAGTAAGCAGCGAAAGCCTGCATCAACTGGGACCGAACCATCCGGGACTCAGCTATCGGTATGAAACTGCGAAAACTCGTTCGATGAAGGGGAATCTCATTCCCATTGACCTGCTCCAATGTGTATTCGTACAAAGTTTAAATTATCGAAAACGGTAGAGAGCATCTCCGATTGCTTAATCGCTACTAAAATCAACCGATCGATCATCTCAATTAGCTGATTTAAATAAAATGTAATATATGCGCACCGAATAAAGAGGATATTATTATTTTACGCCAAAAAGAATGTGCAAACAAGACACCCCGAAGACCTCGTTGGGGTATTTCTTTGAAATGGACTCTCTTGGGTCAAGTCTATGATGTCTCGTTGAAACTAATTGCAGTGCCGAACGGTTTCTCAATCACTGATTTTGTTTGACGAGCCTCTTAATTGGGAGTCGCTAATTGTAAATGAAGAGGTTAGGAACTTTTGTACCAAACGCCCGTCGACAACATGGGTATTTTCCATGCCGGCAAAGTGATAAAGTGATAATACTTTAAAAGGAACGAACTTCAGCTCGGGAGTCGCGATATCAGAATAAAAAATTTCAATACTTTTCGCATACAAACCGAGCATAGACGAGAAAACTTGAAGTTCTCTAAAGGAATTCTCAGTTCGACATTCAAAATGAGATCTACTTGAAATGCAATGTTTCGACGATGACCACCTAGATCACGGTAAACTAAACGTCTGCTTTTAAACGATCGTCACTGTCGGAAATGTAATCATTGAAATGATCTTTGAAAAATCTGTTAACGGATGTACAAACTTATGTTAAATAAATAAATTAATGAAATCGATAAATTAATATTATTAATGCGCTCGATGCGAAGACACAGACATCGGTGTTTCTTCCGAACCGGAGTTAACGCTTCTCCTTGTTTCTACATATTATTATTGATATTTATCTTTAGTATTAACGATAGTATTCGCATAAATTACAACCAACTCCCGTACCGGTACGGAGCTTACGTTTCGCGGCATGGAGGGCGTCGGAGGAACGGGAAATTGCGACTAACCGGCGAACGTCTCGTCTTCTTCGTGTAATACTCCCCCAGGATATTCCTCTGGAAGGAGACCCGGGGTTTCAAGTCTCAGTTCCATGAAACTCCTTCTTGACGTCGGTCGGGGTTGCAGTACGCTTTTGCATCTTATCGGTGGTACATGCAACCGAATTTCAACCAGTCGCACTTTCCGGCGCATTCGCGGTCACTCAACACGGGAACGCACAACGCGACGTCGATAATTCGCGACACTTAACGGTTACCAGACGTTACCGAGTATGTTCCGGAAAGGGCCCTATTGCAACCGTAGCAAGAGGAGGACACTTCGGGTAAACACGGCAGCTTCCGTGCTTCACCTTTCTTCGCGACAACCCGTGACAGACTAAACTGGAATACACCGATTGCTTCTTCCTCGCGCGCCGCGGAAAAGGTGGCGCCGGGGTGGCCCGACTACACACTAATCGATGGGGACCGTTCTACGGCGCGAACGGTGCGGTCGGGACGTATCACTGAAGTGAACAGGTGACTTAAATAAACAATAAAAAAAATGACCCGAAGTTAAGGAGATACAGCGGAAATTAGAATGCTGCGCTCCGATTGGTCGGTTCATCGGAGTGGCGTAACTCGGAAACTACGCGGCGTAGGAGAAAACGGAAAAGGAAGTTTCGCTTCCAAACGACGTCCGCCGTCGATCCCCCCGGGTCCCAACTTCCGGTACCTGAACGGACGGGTAACATCCTAACCCGTGGTAACTTGTTCTAATCAGGTTAGGATAGCGTTGGTAGGAGATGCGTGGGAGAGGAGGAAAAAGTGGGGGGTCAAACAATTTTTCCGTGCGGGCGCCTATGGACGCCCCCGTGTGGGGTCTCGTCCGCGTGGCAGGAGAAGGTGGCAGGGGGTGCCTAGAAGTGGGGGAAAAAAGGGGGAAAAGAGGGGAAAAAAGG